>NC_142034.1:96708881-98134506 GCF_982192425.1 Myodes glareolus
TAACTGTCTAGCAGTCACTCCTGAAAGCCCCTTTCTTAGGAACGTATCAGTCTTGGGCAAACTGGAATTACTCTGCCATCCCCAAATAAAAGGAAAAAGTGCTCTGTGTGATGATAGGGGAGTTCAGCCAATCATATTCTGTTTTCGGGGTGTGCCACCCTCAGGCAAAAGCCTGCCTATAAACCTTGCAAACGCGCTCCGCTAGCCCTCTTTTCGCCTGGCTCCTGTGTCCAAATGGATCGGTTGGATTCTGGTAAGCTGTTGTAAGTCTTACTTCTGTTTATTAAAGCTATATATTTTGTATCAAGATAGTCTGGGGACTTTTCTTTACCAATCACCCTGCAGCTTCATCTGGCGAAGGGGGATTGATTGATGATGGGATAATAATATATTGGTATTTATGAGTTATTGTTTTTAAAAAATTGTATCGGTGTTGATTTTTGTACATTGATATATTAAAAAATATTTATGTAATTTGATTGAAATAATAATATATTGATATTTATGAGTTATTGGTTTTAGAAAATTGTATCGATGTTGATTTTTGTACATTGATATATTGAATGTTGTATATGAGTATGCTTCTACCTTTATTTGTATCAATATATATATATATTTACATTCCTACCTCTGATTAAGATATTTATACACATTGTTTACATTTGAAGGTCATTGTCCTCATTCATTGCACAGTTGTTCATTCTCTTAGTCTTCAAGTTAGGTAGATAGAAATCAATAGTCATATATGTTTATTATATTTATATTTAGGCTAATCAGGTTATTTAGATGCATAGAGATCATACTTAATATAGATAGTATAATCTTCAACCTCTTCGAAGAGCTATAAAAAATGGCCTTTAATCTAACTCATAGTTCTATAGTTGTGAGACACAATCGCTCCTGGCATCACCGCTCTACTCCCGAGAGAACATTGAACACTAAAGGCACTCCACTTGGAGCGTGTCTTCTTCCTGGCAGAACTGGCCTTTGGGCAAAGAAAAAGCCCATACCTCAACCACTGACAAAATTACAAAATATCCGTAAATGGATAAAAACAAGATTGTCTTATCTTGCCAAGACAGGGTGAGAGAGTCCTAAAAGGTTTCTTGCCTTTAAAAAATGGCATGCCAGTTACATCAGGCCTTAGCCAAAGTTGGTTGACTCAACATTACATACGAGACTTTGGGTGATTGCCCAGGTATTCAGTTATCTCTTCCATTCGTTGCACATTTCGAAAGTTTCCCGCTTATACTTCCGGGCTGCTTGAGTAAAATTATTTTCCTTCTCAGATCTTTGATAAAATTGAAGATTAGATAATTGTAGTTACCATCTACATTATTTAGACTCCCTGAGATAAAATGTTTAACAGAACTTTTATTATAGGTTTCTTGCTTAACATTGTTTGTTGTTTGTAACTTTATATTTATTATTTGCTTCTATTGCATATAATTGTATTTGGTTTGGTTCTGTCTTATTTTAGAAAAAAAGGGGGAGATGATAGGGGAGTTCAGCCAATCATATTCTGTTTTCGGGGCGTGCCGCCCTCAGGCAAAGCCTGCCTATAAACCTTGCAAACGCGTTCCACTAGCCCTCTTTTCGCCTGGCTCCTATGTCCGAACAGATCGGTTGGATTCTGGTGTAAGCTGTTGTAAGTCTTACTTCTGTTTATTAAAGCTATATATTTTGTATCAAGATAGTCTGGGGACTTTTCTTTACCAATCGCCCTGCAGCTTCAGTGTGATGGGCACACAGATGAGCCTGCAACTCTGTGGTGGCAGACAGTGACAAAGGACTCAGCAACCTGAAGGTTCTTTCAGTGATTGAGCCTTGTGATGATCTGAGCAAAAACAGTAACAGTGACTACTACAGACTTCAGTCTAGCAAATACTAATCCATTCTTTAATGTACAGCGAGAAGGGACAACCGGTTTATACATACATACATACATACATGTATGTATGCATAGAAAAACTGCCATGGAACAACAGAAAACAAACAGAAAAATCACGCTCATATCTGTGGTGGACAGAAATTACTGACAGAAGTTAAAAAAAAAACACAATATTTGTGCATTCTGAAAAACCATTTACTGATTTCAAAGAGAAAGTCAGTAATTTTACTGGGGGGCAGGGAAGGCTAGGTTCCTTTAGTTAAGTAACTCCCACATAAGAGACTTGCCAATATCATGGTATATCACACCATCCTTCCTCCGGTATCTTTTTGCCAAAATTGCATCTCTATCTAATCATAAGAAAACATTAGACAATTCCTAAACTGATAGACATCCTAGAAGATCACTGTCTAGACAGACAGACTGACAGAAGGGAGCTCAGAGATAACAAAAGACAGAGGAGATACAACCAAAATCTGAAATACAGGATCAAGAGTTCAAGGAACAGCCTGAGCTACATGAGACCCTTTCTTAAAAAAAAAAAAAAAAAGATTTGAGGGGGCTAGCAAGATGGTTTAATGTGTTGTGCTTCCCACAGAAGCCAGAAGACCTGAGTTAGAGCCCTGCAGCCCACATAAAGGTGGGAGAAAACTGCTCTCTCAATAGCTGTCCTCTGCACACACACTTACGTGGTACACGGCTGCAATACAAGCATTTAGAGAGCCAAGGCAGGAGGACTCTAAGTGTGAGGCCAGCCTGGGCTACATTAGGGAAACAGTCCCAAAATAGAAAACAATCAAGCTCTTTCTGTCTACAACTTGTAGATAAGACGTGAACTGATCTCAGCTGTTGCTCCAGCCCCATGGATGCCT
This sequence comes from Myodes glareolus, assembly GCF_982192425.1. Lineage (NCBI taxonomy): Eukaryota > Metazoa > Chordata > Mammalia > Rodentia > Cricetidae > Myodes > Myodes glareolus. The sequence continues at coordinate 96,711,645 of NC_142034.1, forward strand.
GCACCATGCTCTCCCCACCATGAAAGTGACAGACCAATCCTTTGTAAGTCAAAAATTTGCCTATCATCTCTGTGAAGGGAACCAACGAACAGCTGAACAGACTTGCTACTCCGAGTGTGGGTGACATGGTGATGTCCACAGTTAAGACAAATCAGAACTAAGAAAAAAGGTTCACCCAGCTGTGGTACTTTGACAACAAAGCGTATGGTAGAAGAGAGGTCATGTTTTTATTCTGAAGATAAAAGCAGAGAACACAGCACACAGTACAGATGAGATGAAATGTTCTGCCATCGTAGGCCAGCTGTGCAGGACTGTGCAGACCTGTGGCCCAGAATTATACCCAATCCAAACACTACTGCATCATTTTGATTTTCCTGTGTATTTTGTAAAATATATCTATTAAGAAGTCTTTTCCAAAAAAACGGGGGGAGGGCAGATCTGATTCCAGGTTAGATGAACTTCCTGTGACTTGAAGAATAAACCAACAACTCAATATAATATCTGAACAAGACACTAAACAACACCATCTGCACAACATTGGCCTCCTCTGCCTACTGTTCATAGTAATCTCTTCCACTATGAATTTCCTATGGTACTCATTTACAATTATTGTTTAGTGCTGGTTTGGACATTCTTTTTATTAATTTGTTAATATATAATTTATCTCACTAAATCACAACAGGGACAAGCTTTCATTTCCTAGTAACAAATTCTTATAAGCCAAAGCATCTACGATAAAAGCAGATTTTTTTTCAGTCTGAGAATATAAACCCAGTAGTCACTATGTTCCAACAGAAGCAGGTTTTGGTCCAGGGGCGTAGGGTGCCCTGTAGAGGTTTTTCAGGCTATCTTTCAAGAGGAAAAAAAAAAAGTCACCGACCACAGAAGCCACTCAAGTAAGCTACACATGAGCTGTGGGCTTCAACTTCACAAAGGTTGCCCAGCTTTCCTCCAGATCTGTAACTGTCCTTACTAGAGCTCTGCTTCATAATGGCCCCTCAGAAGCGAGCAGTGTTGTAAGTTGTGAGATATGTTGCTGTTTTTCTGGAGTTACAAATCTCAATCAGAAAATCGCGATGACACAGGTGAGAGTTAGTTTTCACGGAGTGCCACTTCCTGTCTGACTGAGTTGTATCCTACCATGACAAGTTTATTATAGATGACAACCATGAACGTAGGACAACCACGGAAGACAGAATTCAGGGAAGCTATGGAGAAACAATCAATCAACCGGCAGGGGGTTCTGGAGGGCTGATACAACATCAAAGCACACTGAAATAGGCGCTTTAATGAAGTAGCGAAATCGTCAATAGAAAATGTATACTATGTAAATGTTTTCTCCACCTAAGACAGACCCAGGGAGAATCCCAGTCGGTGAAAAGGAGCACAAATTTTGCAGATTAGCTTCCTTGAGACACTGGAGTCAGCCTTTGTGAACAGACTGGGCCAACTAGCCAAGGCTGAGAAGGTGTTTGCAGAACATCGTGCAAGGATACAAAGAAGAAATCTTAGAGAAGATACCAATCCAGCCTTAAACAAGTAAAAACAGCCTTTCATTAGTATTTGTGTAGATACAAATCACAGAAGGTGGGTTCTTTTTAGTATTCTTGATGGTGCTGGGGACCAATTCAGGGCCTCTGCAAACCAAGCACAAACTTTACGACTGAGTTACACACTGGTCCTTAGGGCACTGTTTTTTGTTTTTCTTTTTCTAAGACATACTCAAATGGAGAAGATACTATGGAATAGGCAGTTCTATGAGGATACATACAATGACAGAAAGTATTCGGAGCACTAGGCACGTTAGCACACGCCTTTAATCCCACCACTCTGAGAGGCAGAGGCAGACAGATCTGAGTTTGTGGTCTGCCTGGTCTGTGTAGCAAGTTCCAGGCCAGCCAGAACAACACAGTGAAACCCTGCCTCAAAATTAAACAAATAAATTTAGACACAATGTGGCAAAATCAAGCAACAAAAAAGGCACTCCGAAACATCAATTCTAAAACTGAATACATGTTCCTAAAGATTAAACACTCCTTCAACCTTTACCACATTGTAACAGTTTTTGATGAGCGCTACAGAACTCCGTAGCCGAAGGAAAGCCGGTATATGTTAACATGAGAAGTTGTGGACGGAATGTTGGAAAGCTTGAAGATTCTTCAGCAAAATTCATATTGGGCTTGGGCCCTTTTATTTAAATAGTTGTAAATACATACACCTTATATATACGTGTGACGCTAACACCGTCACCATTACTCGAGTGCGGGGTGGGAAAACACAGTTTAGCCCCCCCCCCCCCCATTCCTTGTTGTATCTTTAATTGCAAGCCCTCGGAATGCAGGGACCAACCACTGGGAGTTCACTGGCTTCTGAAGTCCGGGGAGACCATTGTTTTTCACAATTTCTACTCCAGGGCTTGAGCTCTGCGGGAATTAAGCGTGTGCACAGCTGTGTGCAACGAACGCGTGAACTTGGGTCCTGATTGCGGAACCCAATCAGGATCGCCAAGGACTGACTGACCAGGCTTGGGGAGCCCGCGATTCGTCTCCCTAGAAGCGACCGCACTTCCCTGTCCCAGCGCGGCAGCCCCGGTGCTGAGTCAAGAGAGCGCACCGCCTCGAACGCCGCTTCTGGGCTCCCGCGCCACGCTCACCTCGCCGGACGCCCGCCAGCGACGGAGCCCGCAGTGTAGTCTGCAGCCCGCGGCCCCACAGCAGCATGGCCCGCAGCTCGCGCGCCATGCCTCCGTCCCAGCGCCGCGAACAGCCACGAGTGACCAGGGAGGCCTTCCGCGGGGGCGGCGCAGTGACGTCACTGCGAGCGACGGGCTCGGGCTGCCCCAGGCTCTGCCTGCGCGGGAACGTACGTGGAGCAAAACCCCAGCTCAGGGGCCTGAGGACCGGACTTTTTGACCTTGGATGTCAGTGACAAGGGCGTGAAATGTGTGGGGGTTTTGGCCCCGGAGCCGCAGCTGCGCTGGACGGGAGCACCCCATTCTCGAGACTCTGGAGTATGGATCCAGCGGACCTACCCGCCCATATGCTTCTATGCGTTTGGGCCACTGGAAGAATCTCCTACAGCAATGCAAAAAAGCCAGTGACAAAGAGATTTTAGGTTTGACTGTTCCCAAAACGTGAAATCAGTAACCAATACCTCCAGAACGGGACTTACCCGTTCACTGTGACTTTCTCCCTACTGGAATTTGTTTGGGGATCCAGGCCATAAACGTGGTCTGAATCCAAACTCTCCAGCCACTTCGTAAACAGATTGCTTGTCCTAATCTCATAGCAAGGCCCAGATGGCTCCTTTGTAAGAGGTTCTCACTTTCTAAATATATTTTGCTATGATCAAATTTTACAAAAAACGTTAACGCGGTTGCTTAGCTTGCTACCAGACATTAGTCCCAACTGCTGGAATTTACACACCACACAAAACCAGTTACTTAAGATTTGTAAAGTCAGGAGGTGGTGGCACATGCCTTTAAGCCCAGCCCTTGGGAGGCAGAGACAGGGGGAATCGCTGAGTTCAAGGCCAGTCTGGTCTACAAAGCAAGTTCTAGGACAGCTAGGATTGTTACACAGAGAAACTCGTCTCGGGGTGGGGATGGGGTAACCGCTCCTGCCAGACTTTAAAGGTCGGCATAGGGCCATGTTTAGGAAAGTTCCAGGTTAAATATGTCAAGGACAGCTCTCCCATGCTTGATTTTATAGATGGAAAATAGAAAAAGAATGGACAGATCCAGGAGGCTGGAGGGTTGACTCGGTCTCTAAGTGCTTGATGTCCTGATATCCCCAAGAAAATGACAGAGCAATGTGTGCCTGTAATCTCAGCGCTAGGGAACCGGAAATCCTTGAAATTTGTTGTCCAACCAATCTACCTAAATCTGTTAGCCCCAGGCTCATGGAAAAGACCGTTCCAAAATGTAAGGTGGAAAGGATCATTAAGACATTATTTCACTGAGCACCTCATGAGTATTCCCTTCCCCCCAGTTCCGCTGCATGGCCCACATCCTCCATTACCAACCCACCCTTTGTTGTTAAGAGTCCTACCATGCCCTTTCCTACATTCTTACAATCAGTTTCTAGCTTCTACCTCTGCCCACAGGTCCTGTATCACCTACCCTACCCTGCCAACGTCCCACTTAAGTCATCACACAGATGGACACTACTAGTAGTAGTAGATTCCATTCTGGAATCACCTCTTCTGTCAAAGCTGACAGAGGCATCTACGGAACACCAGATCTGGCTTGGGGAAAAAGTTTAGAAAGGCGAAGTGGCATTTGACAAAGGAAGAGGAACCTGGGCTTTGTAGTTAAGGATGGGGATGTAGGTTCTGCCATTGTAAACCAACCCTAGGCTCTCCTGTGGTCTATCTATTCCTGTGAGAAAAAATTTTGACCTACTTATCTACCAAGGGCCAGGAACAACAGAAAATGACTTCCCACAAAACTCCCAGGGCCTTCTGTGCACTCCAGCCCAAGTTCGAGGGGTTGACAAACAGGGATCCACTTCAAACACCACCTGACATCTACCCCTTGCTGTCTAGGCCCACTTTACAACTTGGGACATTTAGAATTTCTTTGAATGCTCACTCCAGGAAGGAACATGGAGAGTTGTCTTGTCTAAGTGGCCCATATCTGTGCCAACATCTGGGCAGTATTAGCAGGCAGGGAAAATACCCAGAAGAGATGACAGGAACTCACTTCTACTAAGCTCACCAGACTCCCTCTGAATTTCTTTAGCGAAAAGTGAATTGTTAAGATTTCTAACAAATCCTCTACAAACTGGTGTGAACATGGCGAAAGCAGTGTTTTAGACAATTTACATCAGCAGCAGACTCACTCACCCAAACTCATTGGGGTCTGCTTTTAGTTTGGGTTCTGGACCATTTCCTCAGTGTGTTATCACTATTCCCCACCCTGCACCTAGAATTCATAACCAATGCACCCACTACCTATCAGGCTCCTGTGTACTGTCAGTCCTAGATGGGCAGACTTATTCCTACATTCCCCAGGCTTGCTACAGTGTCTGGACACAGGCTGGCTCCCAGAACACTGTCCTGTATTTCCTGGCATTACAGTGGCTACCAAACACACAACCACCTCGATGAGAAGTGTTTCCTTCTGTTATAAACACCAGCTTATTTTGTCATGCAGCACTAAATTAAATGTTGATTCAAATGTGACCTCTGCCCCTCTTTTTTGAGACAGGTCTCTATGTAGCCAGAGAGCTGTCCTTTAATTCCCTATGTGTAACTCTGCGTTTGAGGTCTTCCTGATTCCTCTAGCTCTAGCTTTTCTGGGATTAAAGGCATGAGCTACCATGCCCAGCTAGCCCCATTTAATAGAAATCAAAAGGCAGTTTACATGTCTTTATCCCAACAGTGCAGAACAGCACGTTATCTGCATTCAGTCCTTAAATGCTAGTTTGAAGAGCCTCAAATGTATCCAGGGCTGACACCTGGCATCTCCAGTAGTTCAGTGACTAGCAGTTGAGCTAATGCTAAGGGGATCATTAGCCAATCGGAACCACCTTTGAATCCAAGCAGTTTTACCAGCTTTTATTATAAACACCAGCACATTTCAAGTTCCCTCTTTTTGATCACAAATATAGGACTTTTTTCTTCTCCTCTTAAGTATACAGCATGAGACACAGTGTCTGGGCACTCCAGCTCTTACAGAAATTTCCTTAGGACAAACTTAGGGATATTATCCACAGCCCACATCCTCAGCCACATCCTTCGACATCCAGATGGACAACGGCACAGGATGCATACTCCTTGCCAAGTGCCACCTCCTGAGGGGGGCAGACAGCAGCTCTTCTGAGGCTCCAGTTCCTCTTCTTGTTTGAACACATGGCTTTGGGCTTCCCAATTGGCAGCAAGGGAATTCTGAAGAGAGCCGAGAATGTGCAAGGACCCATCAAGCTGAGCAAGGACGGAGCATCACCTCTGGAGGACTTGGGACAGGGCTTAAGTTGGGGATGTTAGATGATGGTCTATTCCTTACCTGGTCTTATCCACAGTATTAAAATTCAAGATTCAAAATTCTACATTCAAAACTCTAATCTTGAAAGGCTTCCTCAAATTTAATTACCAAGTATCATGAATTTTGAAAATACTTCTGTGAACTTAAAAGGCCAAAAGGAAGGCTATTTGGGTCATGATTTCTAAATTTAGCTGCCCCACCCCCATCTAGACCACTCTTGTTGGAAGACAGGTTGTTTTTTTTTTTTTTTTTTTTTTAAAAAAAGGTCCCTGGGGGCAGCAGGCTAGGGGTTTAGTTCCCGTGTCAGTGGTCCTCCTCTTAGATGTGACATTTACAGTATTCAGGAGCTACCAACCCCTGCTCAGAAAGGACACCTGTTACTGGACTTCACAAGCCAGTAAGGCCATGAAGTAGCAGCCCCCAGGGTGGCACCAGACCTGCTAAGCCCTAATGAGCCACATGGGGCAGGCTGATGGAGGTAACCTCCCTGTTTAACTTTTGGGGAGGGGAGGTCAGGAACCACCTCAAGTCCCTGGAGCACCCTTTGCATTGATTGTGGGATCTGGGTAGAGAAAGGGGGGCTGTCTGAAAAAAAAAGGGGGGGCAGGAGCCCTCTCCACAGGGGCAGCTGGCCAACAAGGAGGAGGACAGGAAGAGTAGGCTGGAGGCAAAGTGCTGTTTCTGACCCAGTGGTGATTGTCCCTCGTGGCATGGGTGACATTCACCTGTGAGTACTGAATATGCAAGGCAATGCTGAGCTGCCTCCTCACTCTCTGCACAGGGAGCCCCCCTCCCACTTGGTGGCTACAAGCCTGGGACACTTCCCAGCTGCCACCCATACTACAACTATGACTGCAGCCCCGACCTCTCCACTCTGAGCGAACAATCAGAACCATGTCTTACAAAGAACAGACTCCAAAAATATATATAAATAAATAAAAACCTTAAACATTCTTACAGGGATCTTAAAGAACAGAATACATGTTAAAAACTTCAGTAATTTATATCAATTTTAAGCGATACTTTATATACAATGGGGAAAAAAACACATGCATAGTCCAAATACAATGTTGAAAACAGCATTTTCATAACAAAAAACCCCCGAACACTAAGTGTTAATACCATGTACATGAATTCAAGAAGGACCACCCTTTTTGTCTGTTGCACACAGTTTATTTAACAATATGATATAAGAAATGAGTTGGTACGTTACCATTCTATACAGTGATTGAATCTTCTTGAATTTTCTTATTTATAGTAATTATAGCGCTTGCATGATTTACACTAGAATTGCTTTTCCTCATTTCAAGTTTCACATAGAAGAAAGAAAAGAATGCTTCTTCCCTATTAACATTAGCATGGTCTAAGAGAGTGATCATCCCTATTTTTGTCTAAAACCAGTTTTATCAGAGAAACAAAGCAACAATTTCTACATCTGCAAGACAAGAGGTTGGCTTAAGCCAGCATGTATAGATAAATGTGTGTGGGTGTGTACATGTGTGCACGCCGTAGTCAATTCCTATCGTCCAGGGGTAATACTTGGAGATGCCCACAGAGTTCACTATAGAAAAAAAATCTTCCCGCAACATCAGCTCGTTATCGGGACACATTATAAGATGCATTATTTCTGGAACCAGTTTCTGAGTATTATTTTTCTTTTCACTTTTAAACATAAATGTTTAAGTCTTGAAAATACAAATAAAAAATATGAATATAATGAACTTGTTTTTCCCATTAAAAAAAGGCATGAATCACCAGCAATGACGACAAAAAGAATCCAAACAACCCCCCACCCCCCGAAACAAAACAGAAAAAAAAGAGAGAAAAAAAGCCAAGAGAGAAAGAGAGAGACTGACTAGATATTTAAATCAACTGGTTTTTTTTTTTAACAAAAAATATATTCTTTGTATTGTTTCTTTAAACATCAATCCACCCTTCCATACTTGGGAGTCACAGTCCCATCTAGGCTTAATAAAAAGAGCCCAGATGCCTGGATTTTCAGTACAAAAAGTCCAAGAACATGAAAGGGGAAGGGGGAAAAAAAACAAAAACAAAAAACGAAAATAATAAAATAAAATAAAATCCCCAAAACAAAAAACAAACACCCAATGCTCTCATAATGCTACAAACCCTCCACAAACTTTTCTAGTGTGTCTCCCGTGGTATCACCAACCAGGGACAGTTCACTGGACAGCGCACTCCTGTTGGGGGTATTTAGCTGGGGGAGCATTGCACTCTGTTCAGGGTTCCCCAGGTGTCCCTGATCCATGGAGCTGGCCATGGTGACTGCGAGTCCGGGGTGGGGGGAACCAGTCTGGGGTGAAACATGGTGTGGTGAAGGCTGGGGCTGTATCCGTGGTGACGGGCTGGAATGTGGAGGTTGGGATTGGGGCCGCGGAGACTGGACAGGGGCTGGAGATCGCACCTGGTTACTAAGGGATGTGGCGATCTGCTGGCCAGGGAGATGCGAGGCCTGTGGCTGTCCTGAGAGCATATGCTGCTGGGGGCTCATGGGGTTCGGCTGGCCTGGGGACCCAATCTGCTGCTTCATCTGCTGCTGTTGCAGAATCCGCTGCTGCAGGGCCTGTTGAATGTTGGGGGTGCTGTCTGCCCCCAGCCCAGGCTGCCCCATTTGGCCAAGTTGTCCCATTGGAGCAGCCATTTGGCCCATGGAGCTGCCCTGGATGGGGAGGTGCTGTTGCATACGTTGCTGCTGCATAGCTGGGGCATAGCCTCCAGGTCCTTGCGGCTGCTGGAACTGGCCATGTCCTGCCATGGCTCCGGCCATGCTGGCACTGCTTTGCTGTTGCTGCTGCTGCTGCTGTTGTTGTTGCTGCTGCTGCTGGTGCTGTAGCAGCTGTCTCCTCACCATTTCTCGGTACTGTGGATTCATGTTTGCCATGTTGGGGTTGTGTCCCGGGTTCATGATGTTCAGAGCTTGTCCCTGGGGGTTCAGGCCTCCCATTGCCTGTTGCTGTGGAGGCACACCAGGCCGTGGCACACCAGCCTGCATTGCATTCAGGTTCTGCAGGCTGGGTTGCTGGTGCATGCCGGGCTGGGGCTGCATACCAGGCTGGGACTGAAGTCCAGGCTGAGGTTGCATGCCAGGCTGATTGGCCACATACTTGGCCGTGCGCTGTTTGATGAAAGCTGCCATTAGCTGTGGGTTTGATTTGAGGATGTTCAACACCTGCTGCTGCTGCTGAGGAGAGCTGGGTGACTTCAGGGTCCGCAGCAGGTCTTGCAGGGCACTTGGCGAGATGCTCCTTGGTGGCTGCACATTGGGCATCCGTGGCCCAGCCACAGCTGCCTGGGCCTGCATGGACATTACAGGCCTGGGCATGCCTGGCATTGGCTGCTGCTGGGGGATGGGTGCCTGCTGCCACTGCCCAGGTGGCATGCTAGACATGACAGGCCCACTGACTTGGTTGGGACGGGGCACATTCAGACCCACAGGGGCCATCTGGTTCCCTGGGGTTCCTATACCTGCACGCCCTGGGGGCATGCCATTGTTGATGTTTGCTCGGTACAGGTGCTGCTGTTGCTGGGCCTCCCGTTCAATTTGCCGTGCTGCTTCCACTGCCGCAGGTGGGGGCTGGGCGGGGGGCGGGGGAGCTGGTACCTGGTTGGTAGGCTTCCCAGCAGACACTATCGTGGGTGGCTGAGTCCGGGCTACATTAGGGAAGCCAGCTGATGACATGTTTACAGGTGAAGGTTGAGGCTGGGCAGGGGGCTGTGGTGTTTGGGGTGTGCTGGGCTGCTGCGTGGGGGTCCCGGGTGGTGCTGAGGTAGGAGAAGGCAAACTCTGCTGAGGCACATTGCGGGTGTTCATGGTGGCCATTCGCCGGCGCATGAGCTGGGCCTGCTGCAGGCGATGCTGGATCTGCTGCTGGCGGAGCTTGTGTTTGATGTTGAGGCAGAAGGGCACAGGGCATTTATTTTCTTGGCAGTGTTTGGCATGGTAGCAGCAAAGAGCAATGAGCTGCTTGCACACTGGGCACCCTCCATTAGTCTTGCGCTTACACCCCTTGGTGTGCTGCACAACTCGTTTCATCTTCTGGCAAGATGGCAGAGAGCAGTTGGCATTGCGACACTGGCAGGCATGGACCAGGGACTGGATGCAGCGCTGGATGCTGAGGCGCCGGGACTCCTGGGGGCTCTTGGACTGTGGCTCACCTTGACTGCTGCCCTCATCATCGAGACCCAGCCCCCACTTTACCATCTTATGGGTGTGGCTCTTTGTGTTGTAGCAATTGATACAAAGGTCGTAATCCTGAAGAGAAGCAAAAGGGACAGACCAACATCAGCATAGGCCCAGTATGAGCAGACACTCTTGGGCATGGGTCAGAGAATAGGCCCAAAGCTTGAGCAGTTATTAATGGTTCCCCCCCCCTTCCTTCTTTATTTCATATGCTTTGAGAAAAGCATAAAGACCTTACCTTGAGACTTAATAGTGAGAAATAAGAACATCGTGGTCATTTCTTCCTAGTGCTACCAGAGGATGTCAGACACTATCCCGGGGAGAAAGGCATCAAATGATCCTCCCCCAAAACAGAAGCCCAAGTGGCTGAGAGATACTTGAACTTAGGAACTAAAAATGAAGCATTCAATGTGAAGGATGGGGTTGGGAGAGCGCTCACTGGGTAAAATAAGGTGATGGTCAAATATGAGGACCTGAGTTTGGATCCTTAGCATTCACACAAAAATCCAGTGCTTGTAACTGCAGCACCAGACAGGGAGGAGGTAAGTGGACTGCTGGGAACTGCTGGTCACCAGCCTAGCTCAAGGTTCAGTGACAGATCTTTTCTAGGGAAATGAGGTGAAGAGCTACAGAGCAATTTTCCTCTGTATGCATGCACACAAATAGTTCACCTAAACACATCCAACCAAATCTACCCACAAACAAATCTGAGGATGAAATCCTAAGGCTAGTTTAAAAATTGTGCTCAAAGAAAACACATAAAATCATAAAATAGTGAAGTAGAAAGGACAAAGTAGCCTGGAGAAAGCTCGGGAAAATCAAGAATTGAAAGGTAAGCGAAGAAGGAGGAGTTAGACAGCTTTTGCCCTGACCAGGACAAGCTCTACATGCTGAAGACAAACTACACACAGGGCAGGAGACAGTGAGCCTCCCAGTGGTATACATGAGGATCCTGCCATAAGACCTGATCAAAGGTGTCAACTTGACATCAGGGCAAAAAGCATCCCTAAGCCCTTAGCAAGGCTAGAAAGAGAGAAATACACAGGAATTCCTGTAGAATCAAAGGGTTCCAAAGTCTTTCCACAGTCAGGCTGCCTCAGCACATGGCCTGTAGCTGTGGTGGACAAGGGCACAAGATAAGAGGACAACAAGTTACCACTCATGCCTGGCTCCCCATGCTGGGAGAGAAAGCACAAACAGTGTTGTGTAGAGATGACAACATCTACATCCATTCCTGATGCTGCAGAGGACAATGCTGGAATTCTACATCTACCTATGGGGGAAGGTCAGAAGGGAGGTGGTCGGGCTTACCTCACACACAGTACAGTGCCAGCGTGTCTCTACGTGGTGTTTACACTCATTGCAAGTATAGACAAAGCGGTCCTGGCCTTGTGTGTGCAGTTCCACCAGCATGCACAGAGTGGACCATTTGGAGCGGCGTAAGGAAGAGAACTCCCAGTGCTTGTCTCTGGCCAGAGTGAGGAAAGCATCACGCCCATCCATGAGGTCGCAGCTGAGCAGGGGGTCAGGGTCCACGATGGGGGGCTGAGTGCTGATAACAGGTCCAGCATGCAGATGAATCACAAAGAAGACCTGAAAGGAGGAGCTGCATTAACCCCACAGAGAGACAGCATGTGCCAAGTGCCAGACCACGTCTTCCTGTGTAATAGGCTTACCAAACCCAGAGCCTGCTTGAGGCCCTGGTTTCTTGGGATGGAACAACTAATGATAAGCCATATAATGTATTAAGAAACTACTGTTCCACCTTATACAGTAGGTAGTCCTCCCTTCTATCAAAGACTTGTACAGGCAGCCACAGCAGAGCAGGCCTGGTGCCTGCTATTCCTCCAGGTTCTGAATATCCCCGTAACCTTCCACAAGACTATGCCACTACCTCCTTATGCTTCTCCATGGTGGCATATAGCTTCTGGGACAAGTCGTTGGACACATTGGGCATGCTGGGCTTCTTCTTGTTGGCGCGGCTAATGCTGCTTTTGTTTTTGTTGGTCTTCTTATTGTTCTTTTTCTTGGCATTCTTGCTGTCACCTTGACTGCCCTGTAACCACAGGCAAAACTGTCAGAACAACATCCATTTCCTAAGCTGTGGGGTTTCAGAGGCCCCAAATGCATCTGGGCCATAGGCTGCCATAAGAGGACTAAAAATTGAATCTTCCAAGCCTGGCTGGCACCTGTATGTCCTTTTAGTTCTTCAGGATGTGTGTGTATGTGTGTGTGTGTGTGGGGGGGGGATTAAAGGCGGGCGCCACAACCGCCCGGCTCTTCTTCAGGATGTTAATTCAGAAGCTAAGCTTAGATTCTAAGAGGAAGTTCCCTATCACTCCCCATAATTCCACCGGACAGGAATGCTATGCTGTTCCATCCTACATGCTCAGTACTTGGTTCTTTGTCTTGGGAAGGCCTGCTCATCTGTATGAATTTTCGAAAGACTCGGGCAAAGTGCAAATGGAAGTAGCGCCAGGAGGAGCAGGCACACCTGATTTTTCCAGGTCCCACTCAACACTTGGACTAGGGTAGAGTACAAGTTTGTCTTGCAATCTGTTGTTACTATTTTTCATTATTACTTGGCTGAGGTCTAAAAGGGACTCACTCCTCAGTTCAAGAGCTCCAATGATCCTACTATAAAAAGAACTTGGGGCATCATCCATTTAGAATACAACATGGAAAAGCTAATCATATCTGACCCAGAGAACTTCTTTATCCTGCAGTACTGGGAGTAAAACCAGAGCCATACAGAAGATAAGCATGTGCTCCACCACTAAACTATGCCCTCAGCTACAGACGGTCACTTTTCCATGTGATGCTGCATAACCTAGGTTTCAAACTTATCATGTATCTGAATCAAATAATTTTTTAAAAAAATTACTTTACTTACATGCATGTATTATGTGTATTTGTGAGTGTGTCACAGTGCCTATGTGGAGTCAGGATATAAGTTTTTTTTTTTTTATTTTTAAAGGGAGATTGGAGTCTTCGAGCATGAGGACCCTGGGACTTGAACTCAGGCCATCACACATGGCATCAGCAGGCACTTTTACCTGGACCCATCTTAATGGCCCTCAAATAAATTTTAATTATTTGGAATTTTTTTTTTTTTTGGAGACATGGCCTCAATATGTAGCTCTGGCTGTCCTGGAACTCACTGAGATCTGCCTGCCTCTGTTTTCTGAGTGCTGGGATTAAAGGTGCGTATGTCACTATGCCTGACTATAAATATAGTTCTTAGTTTATTTTTATTATTAGTTTTCTGTTTTTTGTGGGTTTTTTTTTTGGGGGGGGGGGACGACGACAGAGTTCTCTGTGTAGCTTTGGAGCCTGTCTTGGAACTCACTCAGAGTGTAGACCAAGATGGCCTCAAACTCAGATATCCACCTGCCTCTGCCTCCTGACTCCTCGAGTTCTGTGATTAAAGGTGCCACCACTGCCTGGCCAAATAAACTTTTTTAAAGAAATTGTTTTTGAGCTAGGCATAGTGGTACATACATTAATCATAGCACTCAGGAGTCAAACTGATCTCTGAGTTTAGGCCAGCCAAAGTTATGCAGAGTCCCCTGTCTCAAAAAATCAACAAAAAGAAGAGAAGAGAGAGAGAGAGAAGAGGAGGGGAGGAGAGAGAGAGAGAGAGAGAGAGAGAGAGAGAGAGAGAGAGAGAGAGAGAGAAATTATTTTGGTCACCTGGAAACATGCACTTCAGTTATTTTTTTGGTGGAGTTTTACCTGTGCATGTGCCTAAGGGTAGGCTTTTTCTTTCCCAAAGCTGGGGTTGAACACATGATGTGGTATCCTGTCTCCCTCATTTAACACCACCAGAAACTCTTCTCTACTTCAATTAACTTCAAATTCAAATTTTTCTGTTTTTTTAAACTGTTTGAGAATTTCATACATGCATGTAATATGTTTGAACGAATCACTCTACCCCCATTCCCTCTCTTCCAGTTCCTCCCTGGAGAATCTAATTTTTAACAGCAAAACAATGTCCCCTACAAAGAGTGAGCCATACTAAAGTTAATCCCACTGTGAGGTCTTAGGTAACCTTAGGAAGGGGAATCCTTGCTCTCAGCATCTGTACTGCATACACAGAAAACATCAAATCTACTTGTCAATACTTTCCCTAGCACACAGTGAAGGCGGGCTCAGGCCCAAGCCACCTAAGTCGTCTGAACAGTTTCACTGACACCATGCCAAAGACCAACTTGGATGGCTCAGCTTGTTCTGTACTGCTTCAGAGTCCTTTTCCTTGGTAGTAGCAGGACTGTCTTTGTGCTCTGAGGCTTGGCTTGGTCAGTGGTCTCATGATCACTTGGTCTCCACTGCAAAGTACTGAGTCAGTCACTGAGACATGCCTGTTCTTTTAAGGCCAATCTGAATATGGCCTACCCTCTCTAGCTTCTTGGGAACCGTTTTGCAATCAAGTAGGAAACCAAACCATGGTGAGGAACAGCCAAGTTCCTGAGAAGGTGAAGGGATGGACCAACTTCTGGAGGTTCCAGAGAGAGAGAGACAAAGACAGACAATGGGGACAATTTGGGAGATCTTGGGAACCACCAGGGACATAAGCTTCTCTTTCATCCTGGTCTGTGCTTTGTATATTACAGCTGTCTTTTTGAAGACATAACTCAACATGTACAGTGTTGAGCACATTGTAACCATTCGACAAATCACATGTACACTGAGCAAGCATGCTTATCTGAGGCTTCAGGTGCTGCCACATGCTGCCAACACCTCTAGCCCTGCTGGGATCCAGTCTGACCACTTCCTATGGAGCAATGCAACCCACTATTTGTTTCTCCCTCACCAAAGTGAGTTTAAGCTTTACACAAGACATTCTTCTAACTCATCATTTCTCATATGCCACAGACATTCTCCACAGAAGTCACTGTACATACCTACCAGACCTACAACTACAATCAATATATATGCCACTGTCAGTTCTACCTGACCAAGTAGTACCTTGTGACCTTGGATACAGCATACGTTCTCCCCTTAACTCAAGTGGGATCTCAGCTCCGATGTCACTGTTCCCAAAGGCACCCCCAGACCTCTGTATTCTTTACCTTAGGCTCCTTTCTTCTCAGAGTTGGCCCACCACATGAAAACACATCATGAAGCTATCCAGGTCCTTCGTGTTTCTCCTAGTATTAAGATACCTCTTGGGGCAGGGACAGGTCTTGCTTAGTATACTTTGCACTCCCTGGTACACAGGGATAGTAAATAGTGAACAGATTGAGAGCAAACAAAACAAAACAAAAAAGCACTCCCCTCAAAAAAAAAGCTCACAAAATGAGGAGTTGCCACAATACGCAGCACAAGGCACTTTAGTCTCTCCGGGAAGTAATTTCTACCCATCTCCATGTACTGCCCTGGAGCCAACAGGTCACCATCTCTCCAGGTCTAACCACTAGGTCCCATATCTGCCTATTGCTGATTATGATGATAGCCTATCTGTGTGCACGAAAACACCCACAGGAAGAAGCCAACAGCAAATGTATAATTTTCAGCCTGCCACTCTGGTGGCACAGCTCTAACTGGGCTGTACCTCAGGGGTCTCACTAGCTGCAGTACTTTCTTCTTTTTTCCTCTCTTCTTCTTCTTGTTCTAGCTCTTTGATGCTTTCTTCCAACACATTAGGCCAGAAATCTCCTTCAAAATAGGGTAACTCCTTGGCACTCGTGAGCCTGTCTTCATTTGCTTGTTTGAAGATGTCCTAAGAGGAAGCAGAAGAGAGGTGAGGTGAGGTTCCCTAGAGGCTACTGGGGACGACATACACAAACTAGACATCAAATGACTGCTTTGACCAACTGCAGAGTTGCTTCTGCAGTTTCATCAGATGTTTTCAGGCTCTTGCTTTCTATTTCTTGTAATTTATCATAGTTATAAAGCACATGAGTGCCAGAAGAAATACATAAAACATGTCAATCAGCTATGACAAAGTCAACATCTTCCTTCAACACGAGTACCTTATAGTCATTAATGATCCTCTCTGCAAATGCCTTGTCTAGCATCTTCTTGTACCATTCCTGCAGTCGTTTTGGTTTGGGGATTTTCTGATCAGGGGGGTGGCAATGAAAGATGTAGTCATCTCCTTCACTTGGAGGACAGGCCCAGATGTGTCCTGTCACATACCTATAAGAACATACAAAACAAGCCAGATAGAAGTATATGTGAACTCTTATCTATTTTTGAGGCAACTGCAGCTTAAGAATAGTAACTAAAGCAAGAACAGAAATTAATATGAGGGAAGATGAAAACAAAAGAAATGGCCATAAATGCTTGGGTAGGTCTTATAAAATACTTGGACTCCAACACAATATGTGAATGGTGTGTGTGTGTGTGTAAAAGCATTATCTTCATCATTTACAAATCCAATCCTATATTCAGTACTGAGTACTTCATTCTCAGAAGTACTTGCATGGAGTTGAGCCTGCCAGGGCATAGTAAAAGGAAGTGAAGCACCAGATTCCTGCCTACTTCCTCCGGTGACTGGAAAGGCAGCTCAGGCAAGTAATTCTCTTTAGAGGATTCATGTCAAAGATCTTATCCATTGTGTTCAAGGCATTTCAGCAAACCTTTTCAGGTCTAGGAAAAGAATGTGACAGGTGTGGTATATAAACACACAGTACCAGAGAAAAAAAGACAGAGTGTGTTGTGTGTTCAATTAGTGATTTCCAATCAAAGAGCAGAAAAGACAAATGTATAGAGACAGAAAGTAGATTAGTGGCTGTCTGGAGCCAGGGGCAGGACAGGGAGTAGTAGCAAGAGGGCACAGGGTTCTGTTGAAGGAGTGAGAGTGTGTGAAGACCGGCTTATGGAATGGTTACACCAGTCAATAATTTTAAAAACCACTGACTCCAAAACATGAAACAGACAAAACACATGATATGCAGATTATGTCTCAAAAAAGTAAAAAGAAAATGAAAAGAAAGCAGAGGCAAAGAACAGACACTGATCTTTGAAGTCAGACACATGTGAGAGGCTCAGCAGACTTCTTAAACACTCTCAATACATTAGAATAAAAACAATAAAACTAAACAAGAAAAACACACTACTTCACAAAATAGACAAAACGTTTTAATTGATTCTGAAAAACCAAGACTCACCCCAATTTCTTCACATATTCTAGATATCCAATGAGTATCTCATGGTAAACAGCTGTCCGGAGGCAGCGGGGCCGGAAGAAATGAATACTGTCCAGATAAGATATGTATACACGCCTGCAGGGGTGGGTGGGGTGTCATTTTTATTTCTAATTCAGGGTACCCCTTAAGTTTGAAAATACTAACAACCCAAAGCTCCCAGAAATAGATTTTGATAGCTACCACAGAGGCCACCTGACTAGATGTGAAAGTCTCTAATCACAGTTCCAGCTGAAAACTAAGGAAACAGAAATAATTTTCTACTGTTACAAAAAAAGAGAAGGAAACCTTCCCCAGGGAAACAACTTGGAAGAAGCCACTTCTTTGCCCCTCTCACCGAAAATCCAGACTAAACAAACCAACTCTGGACCAGAGAAACTTGGTTTGAACAGAACATTTAGCTGCTGCTATTCTGGCTCCCCAGTGATCATCTTGATAAGACAAAACAAAGTTAGGGCCACACACAAGCATGCCACATTACTACCAAGACCCTTTGTTTCCTGACAGTTTACAGGAAAACAAAACTAATTGGTTTAGTCAGATAACTATTTGAATCCAGTAGCAAGGCACACAGTTTTAAGAAACCTGATCCTCTGTCTGTTACCACCCAGAATAGGGCTAAAAAGCACATTCAGAAGTAACATGGAAGACTACCTTGTATTTGGCGGGGGGCAATCAGAGCCATATTCTTGCACATGCATCCCAAAAAAGCACACATCAACTCCATCGATCTCTTCAAAAGCAAAGAGTGCTTTGGTTCGATACGGGAAAGATTCAGACATTTCTCCAGAATCCACAAACCTGAAACAGAAACCAAAGCCTGTGTAGAAGGCTCAAGGTTCAGCAACCTCTCCCAAAAATAGCCAGAGTAGTTCTGGGCTGTGCTGCAGCTCTTCCTAGTCCTGTTTATTAGGCAAGGGAGCCATCTTGGATAATGTATTGAAATTCAGAAAAGAAGGTCACATCCTAGTTACCACAAGCCTTTGCATTAAGTACCTCATACTTGAAGTCCTACAGAGTCAGGAGTGGAGCCTACCCCACAGTTTAGGACAGGAAAAAAACCCACAAACCTTGACTTCATCCCAGGCTTGACCTCCACAGTCTTGTCTGAACTGGCCACCACTCTGACAAAAACCTCCCCAGCTTCAGGGTGATTCTGGCGCCGCAAAAACTTGTTCACTCGGTCTTCCAAGTGGTTTCCCAAGCGTGTGGTCTGAAGCCCTAAAAGTTCAGAATGAACAGGATCAGGCAGAGTTGTTGAGGGTGCTGCTTCACGCTGCTGTTTCCAAGGACTAACAGTTGTTCAGTAAGAACAGAAGAGCTCCACCACATGACACGAGCATCTTCCTTAGGAAAGCAGATGTGCAGCCTTAGAGACTTTGTTCCTTGTTGGTCATTTATCTGTCCACACTTCTGTCCATTTCTAATAGTAAGGGACAGGAGACACAAAGATGGCCAGAATCCGACAGGACTGAGGACACAGTGCTTCTTGCCCTTCACATCAGGTCCTGGGTAGCTGAGTAGCTGTGGGACAAGCCCTGTCCTGGGGCTATGCTGAGCAGAAGTCTCCTGTGTGGTGGGGCTATCTCAGGAATGCCAACAGGCAGACTGTTTACTCCCCAGAACTATACTCAAGGAACTCCTATAGCAACAAGGAATATGGCACACCGTTGACCCGGTCAATGATGGGGTTTCCTTCCACCTAGCTCAGTTGCAGTCTAAAAGGGAGCTTACAACACCCAGGGCCAAGTCATCAAGCATCAGTCAAAGACTGTTTGCTGCCTTCTGAGCACAGTGCTCACCTGGGAGGCAGAGCAGGCATGACCTTAGCATCAGGCAACTTCATCTTGGTTATGTGGCCTGTCCTGTGATGGCTCTTGCCATAGCACAAGAGATAGCCCATATGACCACTGTTACCAAAGCCACCAGGAATAAACATCACTATGGAGAACTGCTTTTCAGGGAAAGAAGGCTAGAATGTGATATCTATCAAAGATTCATTGATTATAAAAATGAATGTATTTTGGAGGGGTGGTGCTGGGGAACTGAATACAGGATTCAACAAATACTAAATAGATACTCCACCCTATCTTCCATGTCAGGTGACAGAACTCCCCCTCTTCCTTTTGTTAAAAGGCAGGGTCTGTATCACTATGTAGCCCAGGTTGGCTTGGGATTTAAGGGAATTCTCCTGTCTTAGCCTCTCAAGAGCTGGGATTACAGGCATGAACCACCACAACCAGTTTAAGATGATAAAATTTTAAGTAAGTTTTCTTCTTTAACGACTTTTAAATATTTTTTACAATCATGAAAATTGCTTATAGAAAGTATATCTAGGGGTCTGGAAAGATGGTCCAGTGGTTAAGAGCACCTACTCTAGCAAGGGACCTGTGCTTAGTCTCAATATCAGTATCAGGTACCCCACAGCCACCTCAAACTACAGCTCTAGGGAACCTAATATCCACTATTCTGGGCCTCCGTGGGTACTATATGCACTTGATGTTCATACAAAAAAGAAGGTATATATAATATATATACCAATTAAAATAAACTAATATTTTTTTGTTGTTTGTTTTTTCGAGACAGAGTTTCTCTGTAGCTTTGGAGCCTGTCCTGAAACTAGCTCTTGTAGACCAGGTTGGCCTCGAACTCACAAAAATACGCCTGCCTCTGCCTCCCGAGTGCTGGGATTAAAGATGCGCACCACCACCGCCCGGCATTAATAAATTAATATTTTTAAAAGTAAATCTTAGAAGATTCCTTACTGTTGTCTCAAGTAGTATCTGAGAATTTACAACTCACATAAATTTCATTTTTCTGCAATAAACATAACAAGAGTGGTATCTTGGAGGTATATTAAGATATAACCAATGCCTAGCTATAAATATAAATAAACATAAACAAACACACACGCCTTTAATCTCATCACTCAGGAAACAGGCAGGCCAATCTGTGAGTTAGAGTCCACACAGCAAGTTCCAAGACAGCCAAGGCTACACTGAGAAACCATCTTGAATCCACCCCCCAAAAGGAAACAAAATCCAATAGCAAAAGAAAAAAATAAAGATTTGTACAGTTAAAAGTAGTAACAAGTAGATTAGAGATCTGTTTTATACTTTAGTGGGCATCAAACTTCCTAAGTTTGGTCAGGCTGAGCTCTGTGCCCAGCAGTCTTCAGAGCTGAGAGACTGTTCTGACAAGAACAGAGGTAGGCACAAAGAGCTTCAGAAGACGACCACCATTCTTGCTGAAATCCTGCACTGAGGGACAGCAAGTCTTAAACCCAGGAGACAACCCTGAGAGCCTGAATGTCTTTTCTGGATAGGACTCCCAATTCTTTCTAAGCTACTGAAGAAGGAACAGCCAACCAATGTTCTCTTAGCAGGCCCTAAAATTTATTTATTTATTTATTTTTTCTATTGTTGTTTTTTGAGACAAGACTTAGTGTAGCCCTGGCTGTCCTGCCTCTGTCTCCCGAGTGCTGGGACTAAAGGTATGTGCCACCACCGTCTACCTGAAGCTTCGCTCTTCTGAAATTTACTTTTTCAGCCCTCTAAAATGTTACTGAAAACATGGTGGTCATAAAAGGGTCAAGCTGAATCACTACAATGAAAACCTTCCACATGAAAACTGCTGTCACTGAGCTCTGAAACTTCACAGTGACAGGTAACAAAGAGAGAGGAGCAACTACAGAAGTTCAAAGGACACAATCCAGGACACAGAAATTTTCAGCAAACTTACTCTTAGCACTGAATTTGTTTTCTTTCCGAGGTCTGCCAGTTTTCTTCAAGCAGTTGTCACATACAAAACTGCACAACAAATAATGGGTGTGATAAGATTACACTCAAAAGTAAAATGCAGCACTGACATACTTTGTTGGCAGTTTAAATCACATCATTGTGAAAAGAGTGAGGAGACAGACGGCTCTGAGTCTACAATTTGTAAAGCAGGCAAACACAAGATTTAAATTTAGAACCAACTGCCACCTTCCTTAATTGCTAAATTTTGCTGACAATGGATGAGACTCAGCACCACAGACACCTCCCCATGACTTCTGCACAGCTGCTCCCCTTTCCCAGAGATCACAGATAATCACTCACCCTGCAGGCCAAATGATGTCATAATGTAGAACGCAAATTTGATGCATCTTTCGGCCACACTCTTTGCAGTCAACAAAACTGGGAGACAAGAAAGCACAATTATACACAAGGAGCCACACATACACAGTTTTCAGCAGGAACTTGAGTGTATGTATGGCACACACTGTTGTCTGAGTTGCTTTCAAGAGCCATCCATGCATGTGCTGACCAATTCACATATGTTTAACGTGCTTGCCTATGTTAATTAATTTTCTTAATCAAGAAACAGAATCCCACCTTCGCCCCACCCTGCCTACTTTTTCTGTTGAGTAAAAAGAGGTTTGGCCATGTAAGTCCAGCCTGGCCTTGAACACATGATCCATCTCTGATCTACTCAGTGCTGAAATTGG
This sequence comes from Myodes glareolus, assembly GCF_982192425.1. Lineage (NCBI taxonomy): Eukaryota > Metazoa > Chordata > Mammalia > Rodentia > Cricetidae > Myodes > Myodes glareolus. Next base: position 96,733,472 of record NC_142034.1, read on the forward strand.
AAGCCTACATTCCCATTCCTGGATTCTCTCTATTTTCTCACTGTGCCATTTTCTTCTCTCCCCGTTTTCCTTTGCAAACAGAAATAAACGTGTGTGTGGGTTAGGGAATGCCATGTGCACAAATGCAGGTATATGAATGGAAGTCAAAAGCCAGCTTTGTAGAGTCAGTTCTCTCCTTCTACCTTTATTTGAATTCTTGGGAATGAAATCATTGCCCTGTTTCCTTAGCAAGTGCCTTTACCCACTGAGCAATCTTATTCAGGCCCTTTGTGCTCAGAATGTTATGCCCCTCTCTCCAACACCTGCTTTTAGGTAAGAAATACCAACACCAAGAAGTCCACCCCAGTGCTGATGTGTTGCACCCATGCTAAAAGTTCTCATCCATGGAACCACATACACTGTGGCTCCTGCTGTTTGCACTCATCAGCCACGTGTAACTTTAGTTAAGGAAGATCTGACCTATTCTGGCTGCTGCGGACATTAGGCACACATGTCCTGTATACAGATAAATTTAGGCAAACACTGATACATATAAATGAATCATTAACATTGGGGTGGGGGTGACCATGACAGACAGGATAACATAGCATAGAGAATCAGAAACAAAACTGAATTTTCCTTGGGGGAAGCCTCTATATGTCCCAGATGAAATCCTGTCCCTAAGTATCAGATAGTAGGCTAGAGGGCATAGCAACCTTCCCAAAGGAAAGCTGGATCTCCAAATGTATCTGTGTGGCAAGTTGAGTATTTTCCATTATAGCAGTTGACCTCTCTGGAAATAGGAGATTTGGGGGCCAAGAGAACAAAGCAAAAGGGACAGACTTGTCCCAACCTTTAAAAGCCAACCTTGTAAATAAAGCAATCTCATGAGCAAAGGCAGTGGTAAGACTATATACTATAGTTCACAGGGCGGATTTTTTTTAGAAAGTGGTTCTTAAGACGTTTTTGAAATTTCTCTGTGACAATATTAGCACTTCAGATATTCTTTATGGAATCACACTGAGCAATCCTTAAAGATGCCTATGACCAAGCTTTAAAGAGGTTTCAGCACAACTAAAACATCCACATCATCTTATTTATTTATTTATTTAGTTAGTTATTTTTATGACTTTTCGGAACAGGGTCCTGGAGCTCCCCCTGTAGACCAGGCTGGCCTTGAGATCCTCCTGCCTCTGCCTCCCGAGGGCTAGGATTAAAGGCATGTGCTACAACTGCCTGGTTCACCCACATAATATTATTTATTCATTTATTTAAATGCCTTTAAAAGCCAGAAGAGGGCATCAGATTCCACTATGGATGGTTGTGAGCCACCATGAGGTTGCTGGGAATTGAACCTGGGACTTCTGGAAGAGAAGTCAGCGCCTTAAACCGCTGACCCATCTTTCCTGCCCCTTAACCCACATAATCTTATCACTATTAAAATCCAGAAACTGGAGAACATGTTACAGAGACATCTATTTTGAGTTTTTGATAATTTGAAGAGAAACCCTATTTTTATTCTTGCATAATCTAATCACAAGTAATAACTTTCCTCATCTAAGACTTTAAGTAAAAAAGAACCAGGCATTGTGACACACACCTTTAATCCTAGCACTTGGGAGGCAGAGGTAGGCAGATGTCTGTGAGTTTAGGGCAACTAGGGACATACAGAAAGAACCTATCTCAAAAGACAAACAGAAAAAAGAGACAGAGACAGAGAGAAGACTACGTGTGTGTGTGTGTGTGTGTGTGTGTGTGTGTGTGTGTGTGTGTGTGTGTGTGTGTATACTCACGGTTCAGGATCTAAGGTATCATTTTTCTTCTTTTCAAATTGATCCTTGGAAATTGTCCTTTTTAAAAGAAAAAGAAACATTTTAGTTGACCTACATATACTCCTCTACCATTTTTTTTCTTAAAATATCTGTTCTAAACTACAATTGGCTTTACTGTAAGATTTAATTTAGATTATGATGGCAAAATTGTGTTGAGATTTAAATATGTTTATTTTTAGTCAAGTTCATATGGAAAACAGCTACTGACATTGGTAAGATCACAGTTAAATGCCAATACACCCTCAATGCAAGGTGAGACTCCACCGAGGACTCTCACTTTGGAAGGGTAGAGTATTTGGGTTTCAATCCATGCATATGTGAATTACTTCCAACACATGGAATTATATAACTTTCTTTGTTGACGTTTCTTTTTATTTTTTATAAATTTATTTATTATGTATATAGTGTTCTGGGCACCAGATCTCATTATAGATGGGTGTGAGCCATCATGTGGTTGCTGGGAATTGAACTCAGGACCTCCGGAACAGTAGTCAGTTCTCTTAACCTCTGAGCCATCTCTCCAGTCCCTTGATGTTTCTTTTAAATAAAAGAATTTACATACTGTGTGTGTGTGCGCATGAGTGAACATGATGTGCATGTGTAGACACATGTCACAGTACTCCTGTGGAGATCAGAGGACAACTCTGTCAAGTTGGTTCTCTCCTTCCACCTTCATGTGGGTTCGGTGAGAGAACTCAGGTTGCCACATTTGCAATGAAAGTGCCTGTAACTACTGATTCATTCCACTGGCCCCTTCTGCATCTTTAGTTTCTATTCTAAGTGACACACAAAAACTTAACGTTGTTCATATTAATGGTATACCACATAATATCTGATACCTTGTGCACACTGCATAATGTTTTTTTTAGGTTAAATATACTAACCACCTCCAACATTTACCTTTTGGAGGGGGGCATAAAAAACATTAAAAAATCTGTCCTTCTAGCTTTTTGAAAAGCACAGTACATAACTGTTATTGACAGACAAGAGTAATCCACAGCTTTTGCTTATATATAACTGAACCTTAGCATTTATTGAAAAGCCTTTTCCCATCCCTACCGTCTACAATTCAATGATGAACTACAATCAGATCAAAGAATTAAGATGACAGGGTAATGAAATCATTTCTGAAGCACAGTATTCCTGTATGTGAGACCTGTTAATTTGGGGGTCAGATTCCCAAAAACATGAAAGATTTGGAACTGGGTGTGCAGAAAAGGGAACTATAAAATGCTTGGTAGGCTAGGGCAGATAGGCAGGTCAGCATGACTTTGGGCATTTTACAAATGCAAGTGAGTCAAGTAGCCACTGTAGTTTTCATTTCTCTTGCTGGTTATGCTGCCACTCAGAAGGAATAACTAATGGACATGCTGGATCCATCTAGAGAGCAAGAGTCCGACCACCAGCAAGGAATGATAGACATTTTTATATTATACCAGAAGATGTGGAGAGATGATTGGAATCTAACTTGCAATAGATCAGTCACTTAAAAGATGAAGGTTTAAAAGACAAAGTGAACTCCAAATTTTCTATTAAAAAAATAATTTATTTTTATGTGTACTGGTGTTTTGCCTGCATGTATGTCTGTGTGAGGGTGTCAATCCCCTGGAACTAGAGTTAGACAGTGTGAGCTGCCATGTGGGTGCTGGGAATTGAACCTGGGTCCTCTTGAAGAGCAGTCAGTGCTCTTAACCTCTGAGCTACCTCTCCAGGCCTGTTTTGTTTTTCTTAAAGGGTGGTGTTGGTGATATGTACACAACATGCACTTTCTGTGGATAAGGCTAGCAGGCTTCTCAGGTCTAACTGAAGCAGGGAACCCACCACCATGGAAAAAGCTATTTGTTGGTGAAATGTACAAAGGTCAAGAACTGAACTAATCCTGCCTCGAACGGAGGAAGATGGAGAACTGGTGTTGCTGTTTGGCTGACACCTGTATCTTTAAGTGTAAATATCTATGTCCATGCAACCAAGTTTCCATTAAACGTGGGTATAGTTAATATATGAAGAAAAACAAAACACAAAAATGCACACAACTCAAAATGGTATATCTGGCTTCTTCTTCAGTCATGAACACAAGGAAGTATAGCAAGATCATACTTACGTCTGAGGTTGGGAAGGGTCGTCACCCAGGGTCACATTCTCGCCCTGGATCTCTGTGAAACACTTCTCACAGAAATGATACCTGTCAGCAAGAAGGCCATACTTGGGTGAACTGGTCCATCACAACATACAGCCACCCAAGCAACGAAGCCACCAATCAGAGCAGGGCAGAGCACCACGACGAAGGGGGGGCGTTGTTGGTTGATTGATGGGTCAGTGAGGACAATGAAAGGAACAGGGGGGCAGGTGGGGAAGGGTAGAATTAGAGAACAGGGAAGGGAACAAATAGCACAGACACAGAGGTAAGACGCAAACACCAGACAACACAAAGCAGAAAGCCAAGGCAAAGCATTGATTAGCATTCGGTCTCATTGCACGCATCATAGGCCATCATCACTAATAACGACAGGTTTGGTCCGGCTCCAAGAAGCAAATGTTTTCAAGGAGTTAATACTAGAATTGCACGGAGCCTAAATTTAGAAAGTTGAATTTTGTCATAAAAATCAAATATTGAGTCAGGGTTTAAAATAGAAAATTTTACTTTGAACAACAGTACGAGAAAAAAGTTTTTTAAAAGCAAGTTAAACTGGAATAGCTTCATTTTTGAAAATGGAAATTTTATGCTTGACAGCATCAGAGATTTTACTTCCAATATTAAGCCAGATCTTCCAACGTGTGACAATGTTGAGCACCCGGAACCATTTTTTGTTGTTACTGTTTACTTGCTATTTTCTCAAGTTAATCAACTCAGTTACTAATAATTGTGTTACAATACAAATGAAACCAAATCCATATTCTAGACAAACACTTAACAGAAATGCAGTCAGGGTCAAAGACTTTCCAGCCATTTATTAATAAGAATATACAGAGAAAAAAATGTGATATATTGTATACACAATACAATATATGTAAACCCACAAACAATTTTTGAAAAGTTTTGGTTCATTTCTAAGCTGATTTGAATTTTGGTACTGGGACCAATCATTCATGAGATACATGGTGAATGAGTGTTCTGACTTGGTATCAACCCAAGTTAAGCAAATTTAGAGAGTTAATCTTTAAATAGCACAATCTGCATTTGAAAATTTATTATCCACCATCCCAATTTCTTGTGTGATAATAATATGAGCCTGGGCTCATGCTGTTAAGTGACAACAATTAAAATAAAGACTTAAATGTTTGGAAAGGACATGAATGAGAAGTTAACAAAAAGGCAGATTCTGCATAAAACAAGATGAGCACACAAAAATACTATAAAATAAACAAGCTGAACAGAGGTAAATTACACAGGCAAAAAGATGAGCATAAGCTAGCAGCAGCAGTACAGTAAAATGCGGGTTTAGCGCTCAAAACTACATCTATAGGATGCCAAGAAGGATTAGTATTAAGGACACTGATGAGACTTGGAGCACAGGCTGATCCCCCAGTGCAGAGCAGGAGGCACTAACTATGCTCTCACACACTCACTCATTCATCACTCAGCTGCATGCTCACTCACTCATCACTCACTCAGCTACAGAACGAGACATGAGCCACCAGGATAGGCCCCCACAAGTCCCAGTTTTCATCTTCATTAAAACATTGAGCATTTTGTCCACAGACTTCACTAACTGACACATGTAGCCAATTTAAAGCATAACACTTCATTCAGAACATTCATAATATCTTCAGGTTATCCAATTTTTCACATTCTGTTGATGAACAGGGCAGATTCTTGCCAGGACAAGATTAAAAACTGACTAGGAGCAGACAGTTTTGTCTATTTTTGAGTAAACCATAGTAATGTCCCTGTCATTCACAATTTTGTATATATTCTTATAGAGTCTTTAAAAATTCTTCCACATACAGCAGGGCACAGTATAAGCAAACATTCTCTCAAGCCAAGAACTTTGTTAAAAATAAAGCATAGAACTAAGTGATCCATTTATCATACAAGCAAATGCACTACTGGGGGCCAGCAAGAACTGCTGGGCAGTTTGAAGTGAAACTACCACAATCGCAAATTGAGTCTCGATGATTTTAAGAACGTGGAAAAACTCTTAGCGTTTTCAGTCAATCATTAAAGCTTCACAACACATAAGACACGAGAACATGCACCCACTGTTTCCAGTGTGGGAACTAAGGCACAGAGAAGCACTGATGAGAGGTAGTCCAGGAATGGCCAAGAAAACCTAAGTGCTCTGTGTGCGACCAATTCCCACTCCTGAGAAGCTCAAGGTACAAAATTTGAGGTATAGTATTAAGACTCTACAGTTGGTCCCAAAGCACTGGCAGTGAAATTTACACATAATCAAGTCTGTTCATTGAGAGGACAGGGCCCATAGCCTCACTTCATCAACCTTAACTGAGATGAAGACACTGCAGAACAAGGCAGCTTTCTAATGCAGATGAAACATGTAGACGGTCATTATTACGACAAAGTCTACACTTCATTCTCCCTAAAAATAAAGGTTCAGAAGTTCACTTCTTAACCATTACCAGTCTGGATAACACTCTGTCTTGTGTGAAGGAAGTAGTGTGATGAACATGGAACCGTGAAGAAGAAACAGTTCACGTAATCCAATGATAGTACAAATCTGGGTTTCTAAATTAACAATATAACTATATAGTTTAGCTGTGAATGAAAGTAGCTTATTGTATATTTTCAAATGCAGATTGTTTTAAATACTCTATCAGTATTTATAAATTGGAGTATCTATAATTTCTACATTATCTTCAGATAATTACTGAAAAAGCTGTAACAGTTTCCTCAAAGTAAGTTACTTTCAAATTTTGAAAATGTAGATCCAAGTGAAAATGTAAGCATATACTAGCATAAACATTAAGAATTTCACTTGTTTTAATGGTTTGTAGCATGTTTTACTGATTTAAGTGCCTAAAATTTCAGCACAAGTGACAACAGAATTTATTTGGAAGACAATAGTGTTCATAGTCAACTTGAAAATAATGATGAGCAATCAGAATGTTCATTGTTGAATTTGGTCACTGCTTTCTTAGAATTACAGAGTAATGATCAATTCATGTATTTTTCTAAGAGCACAGAGGGTACAAATGGCTAAAACTTTTGAGATGTATCAGACATAGGGTACAACTCCTGTATTTAAGAAAAATACATCACTGTTTAGTAAAAGTGAAGTTCTACACAAAAATAAAATTGGGCATTTCAGGACTTCCAGAATAGTCCTAGTGTTTGTCCTCTATCATTAAACTTTCTTGATCCTACCAGCTCAATTGACCTTTAATTGCTCTCAGAGGATGGGCCCTGCTCTGTGTAAGTCATTACAAGGAGTCCCTAAGCAACCAAGAACAGTGAAACAACGCAAAGACCCAAATACTTAGGGGAAGTCAGATGCTGTGGCCTCTGCCTGTCATTCTGGCACTCAGGAGGGTGAGGCAAGAAAATCAAATGTGAGGCCATGTTGAGCTACAGCGAGACCCTATCTCAATAAAACAAAAACCAACCAACCAACCAAAAACAAGCAAACAAATAAATAAACAGCAAAACCAGCCAACCATATAAACAAATTTACAACTTTATATAAATCACAATGGTTTTCAAAGTACATTTCTATGCAGTATCCCATTGAAGACAGGACAACAAGAGCCTGTTAGGAGAGACACCATTGTGCCTGCATCTTGAACAAGGTTAAGTTTGATACATCATGAGATGTATCACAGGGCTAAGACAATAAATGGAAGGGACAAAGCATAATACATGGTCATTGTGGGAGGATCCCATGAAGGGTTATGGCATCCTTTTCAATTTTGTCTCACAATGTTTCTACTGCAAGGCCAATGGTGACAGACACTGCATGAGCAATGTCCTGGATTCTATCCATAGTACTAGTAACAACAAACAACACCACAGACCACAAAACAAAACACCTGCACAACTACACCCACCAAGCACTTCTACTTAAGAAGGGGAATGTTTAGTTGTTTTCAGCAGGACAAGTAGTTCAGGCTGAACTTCTATTAGAGATGACCCTGGGATGGGTCATCAGGGCTGGAGAACAATGGACTGATCACACAAGATTTAGGAGTCTTTCTTTTTTGATTATTTTAAAAATTTATTTATTTGTACGCACATGTATGCATGTAGAGATCAGAGAGTCCATAATCTCTTTCTATCATGTAGGCCCAGGGATCAAACTCTGGTCATTAAGCTTGACAACAAATGCCCTACATTTCAGTGTAAGTCACAGCTTACTCTTTAAGGCACGAAGCCTTTAACAAGGCAATAAGAGGTCTCAAAATACAACTGACAGAAAGGAATTAACTTTCACTTCATCTTAGCAAAAAAAGCACATTAGCATTAAGGAATTTAATTTTCAAAATAAGCTTCAAACTACAGAGGTTATTTCTGTATTATCATCATCTCATTGTCCCTCTACATAAGAGTCTAACCACCTTAACATTCCAAAAGGATGTCAACTATTTTCCAGGCAGGCTTACCACTCTCAAAGACAGTAGCATCTAAAACAAAGTAGTCTTTAAAACAAATAAAAACAAAACAAACACCAGGGTCTCGCTGTGCTCCCACTGGTCTCAGGAGAGCTAGTCTTGAATTCATTAAGGGAAACCAGTCCTCACGTTGCAGTGTTAGCAAAGAGTACCCTTGTATTCTTTTTCAAAAAACAAAGCAAAAACAAAAACAAAAACAAACAAAACCCCTACAAGTCTACCAGACCAGCAAGGCCAAATGATGTAGGTATGTATTTTCTGTAGAATAAATCCAACTTTCTATATTCTGAATATCTTAAAAGTCATTTCAGGCTTTTCCAGTGTTAGTCTTAACTTTGGTCTCTTGGCTACAGTATTGTATCAGGTAATTACTACTGAGCCTTAGCCCACAATAACATTAAATTTTTTACTATAAATGTATGTTATTTTTTTCCCCCTTGAGACAGGATCTCTCTACATAACCCTGGCTTTCCTGGAGCCCACTCTGTAGGCTAGGCTGGCCTCGAACTCAGAGATCTGCCTACTTCTGCCTTCAAGTGCTGGGATTAAAGGTCTGAGCCACCATGTTCAGCAAATGTATACTTTAAAATAAGGGGACCAAAGGACACAGAAATTGTAGCATTTTTTTATAGGAATTTCAGGAAATATGTAACACATTCAGGCTATGACAAAATGCACAATTCTCGTCTTAACACCTTCCTTTATTTTGGAATATAGGGACCTACATGATGCTTACCTATTCTGATAGCTGTAGTAGGCTGCATCGCGAGGAATTGTACACAGCTGCTTCCCATAACAGCATAAAGTCTGTGGGGAAAACTCATACTGCAAAAACAAAGAAAAAATACTAAACATATATCCCACTTACCATCCTCAAGTATCTATCATGCTATGGAGTCACACCCAACTAGTAAGTTACTAACTAGAACATAAGGTAATATTTTACCAATGTTCATAGCTATTTCAGGACAGTTTTGACTTAATATGACAGAATTGGCATATCTCTGGTTTCAGATATTACAGACAGATACAATGGCCAAAGGACACTGAAAGAGATCTGCTATTGAGTACCTCTCACTTTCACCATGATATCACACCAAGAAGGCAACTGTTACAAAGACTGCAATATACCCTAGAACTCCCAAGCACATGTTTATAGTCAGAATCTTAGTGTAACACCATCTTGGTTGGATTAACATTAACCCAGAAAAAAAATTTTTTCCAGAAATACTATACCTTTCGTCCACAGCAATATCCGAGAGACTGCATAACAGGGTCGATTTCTTGCTCAAAGACCTCTGCGAGTTTACTGCAAAATTTATACACCCGGGATGTCTTACGATTATATAGCCACGCATTGTTGAACATAAGCCAGACATCATCCACATACTGCCAGGGTTCTTGGTACTGCCCTGTATCCAGCTTCCGTTTGATGGTAGAAAGGTCCATAGGATTCTTCACAATATCAAAATAATCCTAAAAAATAAAAAAAAAGTCAAACTCATGAGTGAATCCCCCAAAGTTTAGCAAAAAAAATTGAGACATTCTATTCTCAAGAGTAAGAAAGAAATGAAGTGAAAAGAAGATAACCGCAAATATTCCAGATTTGACTCGCTAATATGGCGACTGATATGTGCGTGCGTGACTAAATTACTACAAAGACAAAACTAAAGCAAACAATAAAGGGATTATTAGAACACAATTTTAATGAAAATGAGGGTTTTAATTTGCTGAATAAAAAGGTAAACAAATGCATCAGAGAAAGCATACTTCTACAGAAACAAAATGCAATTTAATGATTAACAAAACACTAATTTTGAAAGAGCACGTGGTCTTTCCAAGTCTCCCAAGGATATCAGATAGGGATTGATTTGTATATCATAGTTGGCATTTTAATTCTTTAGGCCAATCCTTTTAGACAAATTTGTACACAAAGCCTCTAATATAAAGGGGCTCTGTGCTAAAGTAAATGGGCTTGAGGTCAGTAACAGCTGACAGAGATTTTTATGTGAGGGGGGAAAATTCTCAAAGCAAGGTTATTTTACTCAATTTTAAGAGATGAAGCAATAGATACTCAATGCTCTAACCCATCCTTCATATTAACTTACTGGGATTCCTAAGAGCTGGGGATCTACAGGCTGCCGAAAAGGTAAAGACTCTGGGTCCTGTCTGTAGAGTGCTTCTAGAGTTGGCATAAGTGCCTGGCGTAGCTCCTCAGGTTTAAAGACTAGAGGGAGAAAAACATTGGGAAGATAAATCACATAATGAGGGCTCAGATACATTCATCATCACATTCAAACTACAAGCCTAGTGGCTTCTACTTCCCACCCACAATTCTTTCTGAGCACTCTGACATTTTATTCATCACTGGAGGAATTCTTGAACTAGAGGCCTAAGTTGGGGCTTCTGAACATAGTAAAGTGTGGCCTTTAAATCTGACACTCAGACCATGAGACAAAATAAGTGAGTTTGTTTCAACAAAAATTCCCAATCTTCAAATATTGCTGCAACAGAAAACGAAGATAATTTCTAACTCTGCTTCTCTGACCAAGCTAGGCAGTAAATAAAGCCATTTCATTGCAGGGACCTTTTGTGAATTCTCTGGTGATGCTCTTCTATGTTTGGCTCAGTTAAATTCAACTCACTTGAAATATACCTTTCTCTACTGCACCCCTATACACAAACGTAAACAATAACTAAACTACAAAAATAGTAAGTCTCTGAAAGTTCATGCTGTTTCTTTAACATTTGCCAGTGCCTACTGCTATCCCCTCTTAGCCATCACATTTCCTACCCATTCTGTTGTTACCACTGTTCTATAATTCCAATGCTCAGGAGGGCAAGGCAAGAGGACTGCTTTGAGTTCCATGCCAATGTGGGCTATGGAGCTAGACCCTATCTCAAATTTAGCCAGTCGGACAGCCAAAAACAAACAATTAAAAATACATAAATAAACCTGGGCGGTGGTGGCGCACACCTTTAATCCCAGCATTCAGGAGGCAGACGCAAGTAGATCTCTGTGAGTTCGAGATCAGCCTGAGCTAGCTCCTGGGCAGGCTTCAAAGCTACAGAGAAACCTTGTCTTGAAAACCAAATAAATAAACAAACAAACAGGCTCCCAAATACCGTCAAGATAGGACAGTCATTAGAAGATAGAAACACCCTACTCTAGTCCTCAGGGAGGTTAGTATATTATAAATCTTGGCATTTCCTCCACAAAGAAAACTGAACAGAAATGTTGCTATGTTGAAGCAGTTCTGGTGGCTGGTGTGAGTGATCCAAACTTTATGGGTTTTTTTGTTTTGTTTTGTTTTTGTTTTTTGTATTTTTCTGGCTGTGGTGTTGAATGTCTTTAATCCCAACACTTGGGAGATAGAAGCAAACTGATCTCTGTGAGTTCAGGACAGCTTGGTCTACACAGTGAGTTCCAAGACAGGCCATACCAGCCAAGAATACATAGTGATATAAAAGTTTCAGTTGGGTCATGGTATATAACACACACACACACACACACAGACACACAGACACACAGACACACACACTGTCATTTCTGATTGGGGATTCTAACTTGTCAAATTCTGGGATTTTATCTGATCATTTTTTTTCACACGAAAGGTTAAAGGTTAACAGAGAAATTCAACTCTCCACCCTAAGTTTAGGCATGTAAACACATGACCCAAGGCTCTCCATAATTTATCCTTAACAGAGCAGGGACCCATCGGGTAACTTGAGTTATCTTGTGCAGACATTGCCTCTTTTGCAGGACACTTGGCTGCTCTTGTCCTTGTACTACTGGCTCAAGGTCTAGATGAACAGAGAAGACTCATTATTATAACATCTCTAGCACCTAGTAACATAAAGGTCCACTCAAGACATGCCCCAGTAACCTTGTAAATAAAGAACATTCTTGCTTTCTTTCTGCTAACTTCATTCTTCTGTTTATAAAACAGTTACAAAGGAGCACCTGGTTTTTGTTTTTTTGTTTTTGTGGGAGTGAGGTGGGGGTGGGGTAATGTGCTTTTGTGTTTTTATCTTCTGAGACGGGGACTTAGTATGTATAGGCTAGAAATTTACTACATAGCCCAGGTTGGTTTTGAACTCATTATTCTACTGCCCCAGTCTCCTAACTGCTAGGATTATAGGCTTATGCCACCATGCCTAACTCTACTCGCTATCCTAGAGTAATGTGGTTATTCTAGTTTCATGTGTATATAGTGGTGGTGGTGTGTGCACACACGTGCAGAATGTGGGAGGCCCAAAGCTGACACTATTTCTTCATTGTTCTTCACCATATTCATCAAGTCAAGGTCCTGACGCAAACTGAGAACTTTTAAGAATAACTAATCTAACTAGCTAGCTAGCTTGTTCCAAGGACTCCTTGTCTCTTCTACTTCCTGAGTACTAGAATAACAAGCAAGTCAATATACCTACCTGTCCCTTAAGTGGGATCTGCGAGTGATGAACTCCAGTCCCCAAGCTTGCTGCTTGTACATCAAATACTGCTAAGCAATCTCCTCAGCCCCTTAAATAATTCTTTACTAGAAAACATCTAACCAAAAGCTTTTTCATTACAATAGATAAGAAGTTGACAAATTATGATTAAAATTCCTACCTTCTATGAGTCAGGGTCTCAAAATGGCCTTTGACCTTTTATAATGACCAGGAAAAGTATATTTTATGACAAATAAAAATTAAATGAAAATAAAGTTTGAGTGTGAAAAAATAAAGCTTTTATGGGCACATAGTCATTTTCACTTATTTGCATATCATCTGCTGCTGCCTTTGAGGCAGTCAGTTTTAACAGAGACCTTATGATGTATAAAGCCTGAAATATTACCTAGCCTGTCAAAGAAAAAGTCTGCTAATAGGTGAATCTTGAAAGGACAAGCTCTATTTCCTGCATTTGGAAGACAAAGATGGCAGGGCATCCTGAGCTACACAGAGAGACCTTATCTAAAAAGTTTGCTCATGCTGGGTGTGGCAGTGCTGTGGGGCAATGGTTTGTACTCTGTCAATTGTATTTTAATAAAATGCTGATTGGCCAGTAGCCAGGCAGGAAGTATAGGCAGGACAACCAGACAGGAAGTAGAGGCCGGTCAATGAGAACAGGAGAATTCTGGAAAGAAGGAAGTCCTAGTCTGCAGTCCTGACCTAGCCTCAAAGAAAGCAAAATGTGACTGCCTCGCCAAATAAGGTACTGAGCCACGTAGCTAACACAGACAAGAATGGGCTACTATAAGTTATAATAGTTACTAAGAAGTCTGAGCCACTAGGCCAATCAGTTTAAAACTAATGTAGACCTGTGTGATTTCTTTGGGACTCAACGACTGTGGGAACCAGGCAGGACAGAAAATCTCAGTCTGGCAGCACATGCCTTTAACTCCACTACTCAGAAGGCAGAGATAGTCTCTGTAAGTCTGCTAGTATTACACAGGGAGACCCCCATCTCAAAAAAAAAAAATTTGCTCACAGGCTAATGAGATAGCTTACTAGGTAAAGCCACTTGCTGCCAAGCCTGATAACCTGAGCTCAATCCGTGGGATGGACTTGTATGATGGAAAGAATCAAATCCTACAAGTTATGCTCTGACTTTACCTACATGTGTTATGTGTGGGCACCCTCATTCCCTCAAAAAAAAAAGGGGGGGGGCTAAAGAGGAAGCTTAGTGGTTAAGAGCACTTGCTGCTCTCTTCCTGGGGACTGAAGTTTAGTTCCCATCACCCATGTTGAGTAGCTCACAACCACCTCTAACTTCAGCTCCAGGGATCCTTCCATCTACTAGATACTGTAGACATACACAGATACACAGTCTTAAAGAAAAGATCTGCTCACTCTCATTCTTCTTCCCAGTGGTAGGTAAAGTGTCTAAATGTGTGTCACTCTGTTTATTCATTAATTAAAGCTTATGCTAAATAAAGTATTTTCAAATTCCTATTTTTACCACGCTTGTGTAATATGACTCCATAAAGAAAGAGAATTCAGTAAACTATATCAGAATCAAGTTCCCTGTAACTAATTAGCTGGTGTGGCACAGAATATGTTATTACACTTTGCAAGCATCATAAGCTTCGTTCAGTAAGAATGGTAAAGTACACACAATTCTCAAGTGTGTGCTTTATAACCCCCTGCAGTCCAATATGTAGTACTTAAGATTCAACGGAGTAGTTTTACATAAACTGGACAACTCAGTTTTACCAATCAGTGAAGAAAGTCCTAGCACTTTCCTAGGTCTCTCTGGGGTCTGAGACCAAAATGACCCCTAACACAGAAACACACTATGTTAGTAGTGGCATTGAGGACGCAATGAACGGGAGGTTCTTCCAGTCTTTGTGGCCACACTACTCTGAGGAAAAAGAATGCCAGCCAACACAGTACATCCTTGATGAGGTGGGAGAATCAATGCTCTCAATAAATCTCAACTTCCCACATGTGCTGCCACTCTGTAACACAACAGGATGTCACGTTATGGAGCAGCAGCCTTGGGAACCAGCAGCAGGGTCAGCACAGGGGCTGAGGCAGGAACTGCTTCTCTCCCCAGAAGACAGAGAACTAACAAGGGTGACAAATACAAGGCGCACACCTTTAATTCCAGCACTTGGGAGGCAGAAGCAGGTGGATATCTGTGAGTTCAAGGCCAGCCTGGCTTACAAGAGCTAGTTCCAGGACAGGCACCAAACAGAAATCTTGTCTTGAAAAACAAAAACAAGACAAACAAACAAAAAACAAAAACAAAGCTGTTACTCAGTTCTTGCCTGCAGCAAAGTTTTGTCCCCCCCACCCAAAAATCAACTAAGTGAGTCAATTACTTCAAGGACAAATGACAATATTTGTTGTCAATGGTAAAATCTGGCCTTCATAAAAAATGTTTTAGAAAACTTTTGCTACATGAGCTTGCTATTTTTCAAAGTTTTTAAGATTTATTTTATGAAACTGTCGGTAATACTGGAAACTGCGAGTCTTTAGAGAAGGGGGTTAATACAGCATCAAGTATGTCAGCTCATAATTCAATGACCTAGTACCTTGCAGTTGACCAAAGGATGACATTAACTCACTCTCAAGAGTCTCTGCTTGTTGAATTTTGAAGTATCTGTCAGAGCAGAGTATTCCTAGTTACCTGAAAGAGCCATGAAGAACTCCTCACCCAGTTCAAACAATATCCTCTCAACAGAATGTAGGGCAGATCTCAAATAGTCCAACTCAGTCACTGTAACACTCTTCAAAACATTGCAGGATCACAAAATAATGTCATTTTCTTACTATTTTTGTTTGGAAAAGGTAATTTTTGTAAAAATGTGGTCATTGAGGTTGGCAATATCTCATTCTTGGGATGGAGTAGGTTAAATGTTACCATTAACAGACATTAATTTAAATGAATTAAATATTTTTATTTTCCTCAGTTTTACTTCTTAAAAGGATATGCAATGACAAGATAGTCCACATAATCAAAAATCCACTATACAAGGAATTCCCTTTCCCATGTGGAGCTTTACTGTCTCAGTCCCTACATTCTCTGCACTTTCTCAAATGTGCCTGTCACCAGATGCTCCAAGGTGACAAGGCTTCCAAGGTCAAGCAAGGGTCACTTGACAATCTTCCAGCATCCTATTGTTTCTTACAGTGGACACATCTTCAGTAGAGTACACTCAATTTCTACTTGCTAACCTCATACACCTGGAGCTTTATATTCCCATGCCAGACCAAGTCACAGCAGCTAGACAGCCCCTTACTCCTCTCCATCAGCACAAATCTCTAATTAGTACACATATGTGCTGAAAACACAACACATCGACAGTAATCATTTGCCTTAAATGAGAGCATTTTTGTCCAATAACTCTTTACACCTGCCTCTGTAGAGCCTACACCCCTTAGCCTGTTCAACAATCCAGAGGCATTTTAACTCTGCCTCTCTAGTCTACAACTACTCATCTCAGAAGATAGCTCAGGGTTGATACCTCAGCCGGAGACTGTTACTGTTATTTTTCTCTACATATGTGTGGGGGTGGGAATGGCGGCATATGCAGTACTTGAGTGTGTGCAGGCGTGCATACCTCTGCTTGCATTCATGGAGGCTAGCAGGACAACTGGAGTCCTGCCTTATTCCTTTAAGAAGTCTCTTACTAAACCCGGAGTTGCCGGGCGGTGGTGGCGTACGCCTTTAATCCCAGCACTCTGGAGACAGAGGCAGGCAGATCTCTGTGAGTTCAAGGCCAGTCTGGCCTACAGAGTAAGTTTCAGGACAGTCTCCAAAGCTACAGAGAAACCCTGTCTCGAAAAAACAAAACCAAACAAACAAACAAAAACAACAACAAACCTGGAGTTATGCTGGTGGTTGGCAAGCCCCAGCTTCTCATGTCTCTGCCTCCCACAGTGCATACATGTAGAGTCACACTCAGCATTTTATAGGACTGCTAGGATCCCAACCCTGGTCCTCATGTTTGCCCAGCAAACTCCCTAACATACTGAATTTCTCCAGTTCCTGCTGTCTCCATTCTCAGAAGTAAAACTTAGAGAATGACAGGTAAAGAACATAAAAGGAAATTTGTAATCATTTTCCTGTCACAGCTTTCAATCTCTGGTGTGGAAGCACAGCATAGTCTATAAGTTACAGAAAATGTGACCTACTTTTTTTGCGTGGCTGGGAAGGGGAGGTTGACTGTGAGGCTGTGCCATTAGCACTGTTCTCTTCTTCCTCTTTAGCTTCTACTTTTACTTCGGGTTTCTTTTCTTCTATTTCCATTGGTTCTGATTTCTGCTCTGTTGTGTCTGTTTCTTCTTTTACTTGGGAAGATCCTTGTAAGTCCTCTTCCATCATCTTGGAAAAAATAGAGCCACAGAAGATATAGATAACTGTCAGACCCCGTAACCTAGTCTATTTCTACTCTTAAGTCTCTTTGCATACATGGGTTTGCTAAGAGTTCTTTTGGTTAAAGGTACACATACCATTCTTTATTTTATTTTCTTTTTAGGAAAAGAAACAAAATACCCCATGTCCACTGAATAACTTCATATAGCACTGATGCAATCATAGTTCTAATTAGTATTTTTTCAATATAAAAGTAAGCTTATAGTCGGGCAATGGTGGCGCACGCCTTTAATCCCAGCACTCAGGAGGCAGGCAGACCTCTATGGGTTCAAGATCAGTCTGGTTTACAAAGTGAGTTTCAGGACAATCAGGACCACACAGAGAAACCCTATCCCAAATACAAAAAAAAAAAAAAAAAGTATGTTTATATGCTCAGTGAAATACTGATACATCTAGTTGGGAAGTAAAAGTATCTTGGAAAACTGGAACAAGGATCAAATCCCCATGCTCTGAGATAAGGAGTGTGATATGAGGCTTGGACTAATTGGGAAATCTTTGTCCCACCTGAGGGACACATTCCACATCAGGTGGGACACTGGCTACCATAAAGAAAAATGAGTGTGCCGATGAAAGAACTGCTCATCTTTTGAGGAAAATCAAATATCTAAAGTTTTATTTGCAATTTCCTGATTTTTAAAATACCGAGCAGTTCAAACAAAACCACAAATTCACAGGCTGGATTCAGCTCTGGGCTCCCGAATTTCAATTTCTTCCATAAGTTAGTAGACAAAAATATCACCACTGCTACAGAACTAGAATTTAATGAAGAACATTATCAAAAAAGACTTTTAGAAAACGCAAACATTTAAAATGAATATCCAAACATCATGATAGGTCCTGAGGATATATAGGTAAAGCTACCACACACAACCTATGTATTGCCACCTGGGGAACAACAACATGTACCTCAGACCGAGGTTCCCCCTTGGATTCACCAGGATCAGGCTCAGCATCATCGGTCTGAACTTCTGTCTTTATTTCCTGCATAGGAACTTCAGGTCCTGGCTGCTGGGAACTGGTTTCAGCACTGGTCACAGAGGAGGGAGTGGGGATCCTATTATCAATGCTGGCTGCTGCCTGAGAAAGCTGCAAAGATAATAATCATTCATCGCTGTAAAGCAGACCACATCAATGCCTTCAGTTCCTGACCTTTCAACCCCAGCTTTCTGTTTAGTATTTCTCTGTACAACCTAAGCACCTAGTAGGAACACTAAAGAACAGAAGCTCTTGGAAGGTGTTCTAGAGGAAATCACTGCCAGAAGCATGATTTACTTCTTACCAAACATGAAGAGCCAGGAGAACATAAAATTATTTTCTCTTGGTTTTCGACTGAATTTTTTGACCTTTATTTCCCTTCCTTAGCATTCAGGCTCATGATAAACACTTAAGTAGCTATAAGGAGATTGAGAAATAATGGCCTATGTGAAGCAGAATATCCAATGAGCCTGTGTTAACACAGGACAATGATGGTGGTGGAGTAAACAAACATTCCATAGCCATGTAACAGACTTTACCCAATAAAGTGCTACATAAACTAATAAAGGAGATAAAAAGAACTCTCTTTAGAGGACATAGGATGCAGTCAGTGGCAGAGTGCTTGCCTCACGCCCTGGTCTGAAGGCAGAAACAACTTAGAGACAAAATGCAGAGTCAAAGTAAGTATATGTCCTTACGGAGAAAGAAAAATAATGTCATCTTTGAAACTGTCATTTGATTAAATTTGTCATTCTACAAATATTCTGAATAACTATAAATCTGAGAGGAGGGGAATCTATAGACTAGACTCAAAAGAAAACGATACTAAGATTTCTGTATTTCTAGAAAGGCACTTGGCTAGGCACTGGCCAGTAGTCCTGGGATGATGCAGGGAACATCTCCCATCCTTCCAAAGCCACCTACAGAAAGGAATGGGCTGTTTAGAGCCATAGAAGATACAAGCCTTCACGCTGTTGTTTCAATATGAGTAAGAAAAGTCTTCTATTCTGAAAGAAGGCTGATTAGTCAGGTTAGAGAACCTGTACTTTGGAGCTTTGGCATGCTTACCAAACCCATGAAACTAAGCACAAAAACTATTAAAACCTAGATGATATTAATCTAGAACAGAAAACACGGAAAATAATTGTTGAACATACAGTTCAATTTTTGTCTTTACTGTAATATAACAATGACTATTAATTTCTATAAAGTACTTCAACCAAGGGTAATTCTAAACCAGGCCTTCCTTTAGGGCCAATAGTAAGAACAAAGCACAATTCATTACAGCACCATGAGGAACACACAGTTTTTAGTATCAGAGCAAAATGCCATAGCATCCTGATAGGGTATTCTTTCTTCCTTTTCATTATTATTATTATTATTATTATTATTATTATTATTATTATTATTATTGACAGGTCTTACTTTGTAGCTCTGGCTAGTTTCATGCTCAGAATTGCCTGTCTACCTCTACCTCTTGAGTGCCTGAGAGAACATTGTTATGGAAAAGTATCCTCTAAGAGTTTTGCATGATAATGACAGACTGAAAGAGGCTCACCGGTGTGCCAGGAGGCTGAGTGTGCACAGGTGTTGGCTGCTGCTGTGATGACTGAGGAGTAGCAACAGATGGTGGCTGCACTGGGGTTTGAGGCTGTGGAGTCACCTGGGCCTGTGCTGCTGCCTGGACTGTAGGGGTACTCTGTGTTTGGGCAGCACTAGGTACTGAGCCAGGAGTTGGAGTAGGAGTCTGCCCAGATGACACAGGAGTGGATGGCTGAGTGGGAGCTGCTGGCTGGGGAGGGGTCATCCCAGGTGGCGTAGGATGTTGGAGAGAGGGCATGCCAGCAGCTGTGGAAGCAGGAGGTGGAGTTGGGTGCAAAGGTGACTGTGTCACTGGTGGGCAGGGCAGCTGGCTGGCCTGGGGAGCCAACATGTTGAGAGGGTTAGGAAGAGCACCACCAGGCACCTGGCCCTAAAAGAAACAGAGAGAGTGTATGTTTAAAGGACATTACCCAATTGAAAACATCAGAGACTTGAAAAAGAAAATTTAATCACAGTTAATTAGTTCTGCTAGCTTCACTTGTACAAATTCACAGACTAAACATTTATAGCATACACCGTACCATATAATAAAGTTCACACTCAACTGCTTCTCATACTTTGAGCTGTACAACTACAGTATCTAGCTATAATATTCATGGCTTAGATATGTGTTTACTTAGCTAACTAACTTCATGTTTTGTCACATCTACTTGTAACTTAGACCACAGAAAAAGGTGGGTTTTTTTTTCTTTTGGGGGGAGCTGAAACACTAGATCATGTGAGTATGGTGGTTTTCAACTGCAGAGACACTAGAGAATTGTTGACCTTTCAAAAAAAAAAAAAAGGAATCAACATCACAAAGAAGTTTGACCTAGGCACCCAGAATAGTTTCACAGGATGATAGCCACAACCAGCCAAATACTGAAGTGCTGCCTATAACTATTTGTACACCATAAAAGCAGACCTAAAGAGTTAAAAACATATTTACGTTTACTATCTGGCTTTTTATAGAAAAGGTCTACTGTTGGTCACTGTGGCATATGGCTGAAAAAGGAAGACTGCAGCCTGGGCTACATGGGGAGACTGTGGGAAGAAGGGGAATTGGTTTCCTGACCTCTATTCTAAAGAAATTATAGAGAAATTAATCATTATGGAGTAAATCTAACTCATTCATCAACATTAGCTCATTGTCTAAAAAGGCATGAATCTTATATTTTGGGAAAAATTTGACCTATTTTAAATACTTTGTATGCAGCTGACATTTGATATACAACAATTAACCAAAGTGGGGGAAAGCAGTAAAATGAATGGAAAAGGAGTATCTTCAGCTTTAACTGAATAACTGAAACATGTTCGATGAGGAGAGTGTTACTCCCAATGATTCTGCTAGCCTGACACCCCAACACAGGTCAACACACAAACTGAGTCACTAAGAGGAAATTCTTCAAGTACCAGCATTTCTCAGGGTGACATGTTAATCTTAGATCTCTAAAATATACACAGAGGAACCAAAATCCAAAGATCAAAACATAAAAACAAAACAAAACAAAAAACCCAATCATTTTACTTTTTGTGTGAAGTTCACCTAGAGAGAACCAAAAAATTAAAACTTACAGGACAAAGTGGAGAACAATGAAGAGACATATTCTAGAATTCTAACTTTCATAAAATAAAGTAAGACAGGATCTTGTCACAGAGGCTGGGGCTGTCCAGGTTCCCACACTGATGTACCTGTGAAACGCCTGTCTGGGCTGCTGGCTGCCCCATACTGACACTGTTCACACTCATTGCTCCACTGGATGATGGGAACTGATTCTGTGGCAGAAACTGGTTCTGAGTGGGTGCCTGGGCCATCATGTTGTTGGCATGGGTGCTCATCATGTTTGGAGGCTGAGGCATCCGGGAAGGAGAAATGGCCATCTATAAGACAAGAATCAGAAGTGCTACAGTACAGAAGAGGTAGGCCAGAGTCTTCAAGTGCAATGGAGAATCAAAAGCCTTACAAATCTAGAACATTTTGGTCTTAAGGGACTCTTAGGCACTTTTCTACACCTTCTTAAGCTATCTCTTAAGTAAGCCAATGTTCAACTGTCTTCTGAATGGCAATCAATAGCATACTATAATTTAGAATTCTATCATGCCTTTAATTAGTTGAAAGTTGTTTCAGGTCAAGCTTAAGTCAACAGACACAACAGGAGCTGTCTGTTCCACCCTTTACATTAATTCCTACAGATTTGTTATTCCAATAAAAAAATAAGTTAACAGTCAAATAGTTCTCATTGCAGAAAGTTTTGCTTGCTTGTTTAAGAGAAATAAAGGAAATAAAACACAGCTCAAATTCAAAGGAATAAACGCCCTAGAATCCTCAGTTAATAATGGGAGATCCCTGCTCAGAGAGCATTACACCGAACAAAGACTGAGAAGAGAAGCACTTACACCTGGAACTGAGGCCATGCTGTTCATCGGGACAGAGTGGTTCATGGGGGAGGCTGCACGAGGTCCCATTGGTGCTTGTGGCAACTGGACGTTTCCCAGGGACATTGGGTTAAATGAATTCATCCCTGGAAACATTTATTATAGTTCATTAATAAAAGCATCCACAAGAAAAGAAATATATTCCCCAAGTACACTCTAAGACAGAACATATGGGTAACAGACAATAGAGAGGAACTCACAGGCAAATCAGAACAGACAGTAGACATGAGGACAGGTTGAAACGAACCAGAATTAATGCGCACGAAGCACAGAAGCAACAAAGCAGACAAGGAGTAAAAAAGAATACAAAAGGGAAAATGGGGGGAGGATTTGTCACCACTAAAAATTAAACTAAAACATGTTTGACAATAAATAGTTAAATACCTTGAGAAACCTGCATGCGATTCACTTGCAGAGGCAAGGGCCCATCTATAAGGGGAAAAATTTTGAATTAATTAAAAAAAAAAAAGAAATATACTCAAGTTTAAAAAGAACTTGCCAAAATACCCTTTAAAAAGCCTTCCCATGCCAGGCAGTGGTGGCACATGCACTCGGGAGGCAGAGGCAGGTGGATCTCCACGTCTGAGGCCAGTCTGGTCTACAAAGTTAGTTCCAGGACAGCTAGGACTACACAGAGCAACCCTGTTTCAGAAAACCAAAAACAAATAAAACAAAGCAAAGCCTTCCCATGATAGAAGATCAGTGTCCTCACAGGACACAGCCATACTAAAAGCTTCCCAAGTGCAAACTTTTGGAGATCATAACTGTGCACTCTTAGAAATATACCCCAAAGATTAGTGGAAAACTAAGCAAGCAGGCTAAGAGCTGGTAAAAAGAAATATAGTCCTTACTTGGAGGTCTCACAGACTGGGCTGGTGGGATCACAGGGGGCTGAGCCCCCGGAGCTGGCAAAGCTGGCTGGTTTCCCAAGATGCCTTGCTTATGTAAACGTGACCTCCGTTTTTCTTCTAGTTCTTTTTGTATTTTATAGATTTTCTCTGCTAATAAATGATAGTACTCATCCTAAAAGGAATAATATTCAATGTTAAGGAATCAAAAAAAAAATCGAAGAACTACTCATTTGTTTTGTATGTTCTAACTAGAAAATGAACTCTTCATTCATTCATTCATTCATTCACACATTCACATTTTGCTGCTGGGGATCAAACTCAGAGCCTTGGGGTACTAAGCAGGTACTACATCAGTAAGTACATTTTAAGTGCATTAATAAAGGTCCGACACATATGACAAACCAAAGAATCACTTTTCCCTCTAAATTCCCAGTGATGCCAGCATAACCTTTAATTTCCTCTTTATTGAACTAGTGACTTTATAGGACACATCAAATTGAAGGTGCTAAATACTGTTATTTATTTTTTCTGCACAACTGACGCTTTCTCTTGGGTATCCACTGACATTAGCAATAACTTAATACAAGAATTCTAAAGAATACCCACTGTGAAAAAAGGTGACCCAAGGACACACTTTATTTTATGCATCCTCTGTCCTCCTAAGAGACTGTAGGAATCTCATCCTTACTGGGACATGTCTCAAGGTCCTCAAGATAAGGAGTCTCCTAGAGCACAGTCCTAATTCTGGATAACTAACTAAACAAATATCACTTCCTACCTACAGGCTCAACAATTGTTTCACAACTTACCCTACTGTTAGCAGACTCATACATGTCTCCCTCCACTTTCTTAGCATAGGCGACCAGATTCTCCATGCGGCGATCCTTCAGAGCTGCAGGGTCGGGAGTTGGGAAGATGGCTTGGACACTGAAAGGACAATATACTCTATCAACCTGCTTTCAAGGTGGTCAAAGGAAAACTCTCTTTGCCTTGTGCATGAATACGGGAAACAATATTAACCTTTAATCTATACACCAAACACAAATATGTGCTATATTAAGAAAAATATGATTCTAAACCCCTATTTACAACTATTCATTATAAGCAGAACAAAATTAGGAAGAATCCAGTTCATTTACTTCACTTCAACTTAGGTAGCTTGAAACATTAACTTTTTGTATGTTAAATGACTGTATGGTGATAACATATATACTCATCCTCATCAGTAAACCTCACTCCAAGTCAGTAACCAAACCCAAATTCCCCCAAGTTGTAGGAAACTCTATAACTAGTCTCAGTCATTGAACACACCCGAGCTCAAAACCAAAGAGGATAGGCTTCAGGTCACATCTCTATGCTCTCTGATGCCACTATTCAATGGGGCCAGAGTGTGGGAAATTCAGCCTTCCTAGGTCTCTTAACAGTGGGGATGGCTTTCTGAAACAAGCAGGGACCTTCAGCAGCTATGAGCTATAAACTGGGATTGAATATACAAATGAAAAACAAAATCAAGCATCTATGCACCCACAAAGACTCAACAATACCCTCAGTCACAAAATGTGAATCTGACTGATGAGGGTTACGTACAGTTTATGCACTAGATGGCTCCGCAGGTCCTGAGTCACATGTTCATGCCAGCCTTTTCGAACACCAGTGCTGGAAGGAGGTGCTGCTGTCGGTATCGTGCTGAGGCTTCCAATGTTACCAGAGTTGGAGCCATCATTCATCAGTGGACTAGAGAGGGAAACAACAACACCTCATCCAGCTACTCAGGTGAATCAATGAAATGTAGTCCAACTTCTTCAACAATATATGACTTAAAAAGTTTAAGAGAAACGTAATATCTATCTACCAGAATTCACACTGTTTAATTGCTTCTGTTTTACATTTATCATTTTAAAAGAAAGATAGGCTAGAGAGATGATTCTGCTGTTAAGAGGGCTTGTTTTGCCTTTAGAGGACCAGACTTCAGCTTCCAACACCCACACTGAACAGCTCACAACTGCTAGTCACTCTGGTTCTAGGGACTCCAACGCCCTCTTTTGGCCCTTGACAACTCAAATTTAATCACCAGGACACGGTGTAAGAAGAGAACCAATTCCTAGAAGTTGTCCCGACCCTCACACTGTGCACTGTGGCATGAGTGTTCACACATACATGCTCATAAATGTAATTCTCTCACTTACTCACACACAATTTTAAAAAATGGGAAAAGAAGCCAAAATCCATTCCTACTGCCTCAGTAAGTGATTTCTCTGCCATATACCAAATTTTATGTAACCCCCACCCGTTCTATGCCCAGTTGTTCTGCAGATACAAGCTGTCTGAATCTTCAGTCTTACTTGGTGGCCCCCAAGGAAGTTGGAAGAGCTGATTCTGAGATCAAGTTTGGTGGTTGCTGATCTGTTGTTATTCCTCCTGCTGGAATACTCATTGGGTTGTTTCCTTTAAAAACAAAGAAAAATGAAATTAATGCTGACATTATATACACAATTCCAGTTTCCAATAATGGATAAGCAAGTGACCACATAAAGAATTCACATGAAGGATACCAAGATAAAGCAAGACAGAAACTCAGAAAGCTGTATTTTTCGTTAGTGGTGACTAAGTTCAACAAATTCCACCGTCACTGTCAATTCCTTCCTATTTTTACTCTACAGTCTAAATAAAATGTGACTGGTGTTGTTCTTTTTTTTAATGGTTGCTACTTTTTATGTTATAGCTATCCTAGTCAGCAACTGCAACTTCGCTACAAAAGCTGCAACCAGAGGAAATTGTTTCCTCAGGCACTGACTCTTTCAAAGTTACGAAGAGAACTTATCTGAATCTCTGTCCTGCTAAAGACCTCAAGATTCAAAAAATCCTGCTTCCCAGAGAGACTGAATGGCAAGCAGTTCACCTAGCTCATCCCTTATGTCTCTCAAGAAGTCCTTGTGCTTTTTCTCGCCCCTCCTTATAAACCCTTTTTCACCTGGCTCCTCCCTACAACTTCCTGTCAGCTACTTGCCGACTCAAGACTCCGGACTGTGGGCGAATTTTATTTAATCAAACACATACTTTGTATCATTAAACAAATGTTCCAGAGCATAAACAAAAGTAACACACCTTGAAGTAATATTCTACAACAGTATGGAGGCTGGCTAGGGCCCAAATGTACTCTATGGCTACAGTGCTCTATGGCTACTCACTTGCAGTTTTCCAATTTTTCTTTTTCATTATTGGCAAATTCTCAACACTGACCTGCCTGGCTGGCACATACCTGTGTACTGGGGTTGTCAGAAAGTAAACTTACAAAATCTAAGTTTAGGGGGAAAAAAGAGAAAGGCCAGTTTGTCTATAATCTTCATATTAAAGAAAAAGATGTAACTCAGTAAGATTAATAGAATTCCCAAAGTATACTATCAAAAAGGAGGGGAGTAGATATAATTTGGGTATCAGGGTTTCAACCTATTCTCCCAGTCATTATTAATTGATAATCATTTCGGTGTTTTTCCAAAAAGTAACACGGGTGGTTTTAATTGGTCCGTCTCTTAACCTCTCTCAGTATTACGGGATATCAATTTGGGGCCTAATGTACACTAAACAAGTGATTTACTATTGAGCTATATCCCTAGCCCTTAACTTGTCATTTTTTAATGACTCACTAGTGCCACCAATTGCAACTTCACTGATAGCACTACCCATGCTGTGAACAACAGCAGTTAAAAGAACAGAGGAAAAATGTTAAGTGATGGCAGCTGCTGAGTGTCCACTGCTAACCAGCTTGATTCTACGTGGTCACTTCCAATGATGGGAGGACCACAAACACAAAGACGTAGCAAAACCTTATGCAGTCCTTAAATGAGTGGTATACTTAAAGAGTTCACACAGGTTAGATTCTCCAATCTAAGCCACAAGGATGACCTTTATAAACTGTCAAAACAAAGTGGTACACACAGAGCAAATCATTGTTTCACTTGAAAATGTAGTTGTTGCCCTGCAAAAATACACCTCAGGCTTCTCTGGAAGGTCATTAATCCAAAGCAATGAATCTGAAGTCAAAACACAAATTGAAGGTACCTTAGGTTCCAACAAATATCATCATCTTTACCCTGATCTGGAGAAGGTTGTTCTTGAATGCTCCTAGACTTACCTAGGGCATTGAGAGTCCTCATCTGCTGGTGGGCTGGAGGTTGTGCTGGCTGCTGGCCAGGAACCTGAGGCTGCAGTTGCGTCTGGGGCTGGTTCATGTAGGGGAGTCCTAGAGCAGCATAGGCCCGCTGCATTGAACTGGGGTCTATGGGATTTGGGTTACTTAAAGAAGTGGCATTCTGTTGCCCTGCACCAACAGAACCAATTGTGTTTTGAATTCCACTAGCTGGAGATCCCAGGATGGCTAGAAGAACAAACAGACAGACAAGCAAAGAAGGTAAGTAAAAGGGAGATGCGCACAAATGAATTGTAAATAAAGTGAGGCGAATATGTCTTTCAAAGACTAGGAATGTTTGGGAAGCTTTAATGTGCTGGATTCCTCTATGTTGTCTAGCAGGAGTTAAGGAACAAAAATCTGAAATATACCTTCTTTTATGTTTAAAAGCAACAGAACATAAAAAAACTGAAAAGAGATCACTTAGTAACAAATTAGTATGTATTAAAATCTAGAGACACCCAGAGAGTCAGTTACAAGGAGAGTGCCAAATGTATGACAAAGCTAAATACATCATTCTGTGTGGCCCAACAAGTACCTCTCAAGTGAAGGAAGGAACCTTCCTAAGCTGTTGCCCCCACCTATCTTTTGGTACTTTCACCTCTGTAAACTGAGAGGAATAGAAAAGGTGAAACATGGTGGACAATTTTTATTCAACAAATATATGATGTGATTCTCTAAATTACAAAATGACATTTCTCTAAACTCACTCGTATAATGAAAGCATTAGCAACAAGCTTTTCTTAACAAGAGCACCATGCTACGCTGTACTACACTTGATTTACTGACAGACCTGGATAGAAGTAAGAGATGGAATGAAGCTTCAAGATTCCAAATGAGTTTTAATTTATCTAGATGCCACCTCAGTATCCATGCAATCCAGGACCTAGAAGTGCCTCATGTAGCTATCAGCCACCTTGATCCAAGCCCACAAGCAGAATGCAGAGCACTCTAACCCCAGGAAATTAAAAGGAAAAAACATTGTCCACATAAGAAACTCATCCTAAAGGACTTCAGATGAAATGGCATAACCTATAATACTCACTCACTTTTCTCGTCATTTCAAGTCTAACCCATCTACGCACCAACACAATCCACCCATTTGGGGAGATTCTATATGGCAGAGGTTTTCTGTCACACTATTTATTCTTTATCTTTAAGAGGTCCTTTATTTTAAACCTGTACAAAGTTGAGTCATGTCAGATGTAAAATCGAAGACATTAAGCTTATAAAGTTGACATTGTATGATCTTCTGACATATGAAACATTCACAAAGCCTTTCTTTCAATTAGTAATATTTTTACACTTGACATCTATGCAAGTGTAATATACAACTGAAATGCTTATCAGCACAACTTAATTAAACTGAAATGTGTAAAAAGAAAACCAAATCTGGTAATTAGCCATTTCATACTATTAACTTTTCTAACAAGGATAGTCAGATCTCAAACTCATAGCATTCATTAGAAACAAAACAGCAAACATCTCATCATTATAAATAAAATACAATTCCCAAGGTACACCTTGACAACGAGTACAGGTGAAATAGTCTAGTATAAAATCTTTAAAAGTATATTAAATATTTAAGTCCTTGAAACTATAAGCATGTACCCATCATATTTCCTCAACTTGCATGGTAATTTTTCAAAGAGTTATGACACTGAAAAAGAAAATAATCACCCAGTGTTCTCTTGTAAGACAAAATTCATAGGACTCTCCTTCAAGATATTTATTCTCCTCCTCTTTTTCCTTTCCCTACCATGCCCACCTCTCTCTCTCCACTTATGTCTTCTCACATACTAAGGTGCTCAACCTCAGTCTCGAACAGTTTACTTTCCTCTCACATTAGACATAAAGAATAGACAGTGAGTGAATTATTCCAGGATCTGAAGAAACAGTGTCTATGTGGCCTCCCTTCCTAAGTGAAGGCTGTGTTTTAATGACTTTCCTTACTATATTATTTCATCTGCACAATCCAAAATGTCAATATTTGGACAAAATACCCACCCTAAGATAAATCAGGTTTATATATGGGGTAAACAGTCTCATTCACTAGAGCCTCTCATAGGTGCTATTAACATATAAACTATTTTCTGTTTACATTAAAAACACGCTTTCTAAACAAAAATACTATTTTCATTTTGAAACAAAATATGTCTAGCAGAAAACAGGCAGACATATGGAACTTGACATTTTCAACAATTCATAACCAAGAAAAAGGAAACTATGAACAACAGACTTGACACTGACACACAGCTCAACAAGAGCTTCAAACAATGCTACTGTATGAAAAGCACTAACTCCTAGGGGGTGATGGGCTAAGAGCAGAGTCATATAAAAGTGGCCACCAGTGTTCCATATCCTTCTCTTAATTCCCACAGTGCCCACTGGGTCTGTTTATTATTAGGCATTCATACTTCCAGCATTCACACTACACCCTACTAGGCTTCCTGGTACAGTGGTTAGTACATAGTCTATAAGCTTAGAACTGCTGGGAAAAACAAAAGTGATCTAATAACCATTCAATGCACACCAAAACACAGCTTGAAACCTAGACCAGAGAAAATCTTGTTTATCTCATCTTTCCTAAACATCGCTGGAAGTTGAGACTCTGTAAGACTCAGAGTCTATTCTTCACCTACTCCTAACCACGGAGTAGTTGTACTGGGAGGGCTCAGTGGCACAGTGCACAGTGCAGGGGATCTATGGTCATCTGCCTCTCGCTCGGGGCACCTTTAGGATGAACAAGAATGAATAAAGCATTAAAGGCAGCAATGCTTACCTACTTGCATTTCTGACAGCCTTCCTACACTCTTCAATCAGACATGTTATTGAAGATTATCTTCATGGTCTTGTCCCTTTTAAAGTTTAATGCTGTGATTACAAATGCCACTAGTCCCTTGGATATCCTATTATACCCCAAGGAGTCCCAATATGCTATCTTGGATTATCAGGTGTTGTGCCTAAACCCAGACACATATTTCAGAGCTTTTTTCCTTTGTTGTGGTTTTGATTTGTTTGAGGGGGTAGTAAACAGTTTTGTTATGTAGCTCTAGCTGGCCTATAATTCACTGTGTAACCCACGGTAGCCTCAAGTTCATGACAAACCTGTTTCAGCTGCCTGAGAGCTGAGATTATAGGCAAGAGTCACGGTATCTGGCATGTCTTTGCCTTTCCTAATGCACGCTCAATAACTTCTCTGCCTCACTACTCCTTTTCTGTTGTAGCTAAAGCAGCAAGTCATAGATTAAGAACCAAAAGGCCAAATTTATTATGGGTTCTGTGTAAGACTTGCCTACCAATATTTGAACAGGGATAAGGCAGTCTCTTCCCTCTGAAGTGTATATTACCAACTTAAAACACTCAATTAAACAGCAAACTTCAAGCTCTAATAATTTTCAATAAAACTGACTCAGTTTGGAAATTCAATGAAAACTGACACAAATTAAATGTCAAGCCCTGTCATAGTGGAAGAAGACAAATCACAATGCAAGCTAGACCATTACTCCACTCACTCTTAGATTACTACAGAAACACCAGTGCTAGGCTCATTCTGATCTGTGCACATCTCTGCCAAGTGGAAGGGACTACCTCATCAGCCTCTCCCTGTTCATAATGCAAGGCACAGGAACAAATAGAAGACTGGAGGGCCCAAGTTCTCAAAGGTGAGTTTCCTCAGAAGTCAAGACACATAGGAGGGCAAGGAGCAGCTGTTCTCATCAAGGCTGAGACAGTGAGCTCATAGCTCTCTCACTCTGTGAAGCCATCCAAGGCCCTATCTCCTCAACCCAATCTCTACCATCGTTATGGGCTATCAAGTGGAACTGAGAACCTGGTCAGGCAGAATCTAGTATGTACTGTATGAGACGAAATTTTGAAATCGATTTTAGCTCAATACAACAACAACAACAACAACAACAAAATTATTTGAAGCAATCCAATATGTGCCTAGAAATGAAACAATGAGTAACCCCAAGAAGTAAGGGTCAAGGAAATGAAGACACTGGAACAACAAGCTAGAAGACTACTGTCATAGTCACTGGGAACTGTTGTTCTGTGTCTCAGTCCAAGTCTGGGGCTGGAGCAGTCCTGGAGGACAGGTCTAAAACCCTGTAGGTTCAGGTGGAAAAGCCAGGATCTTTCTCAGAAAATATTTCTATCCTTCCCTACACGACCTGGCCCTTGTAGGCATCCCAAGTAGCCACATCCCAGATTTTAATATACACACCGAATACTGGAAAAATTGTTAAAAATACAGATTCTAATACATGAAGCCTAGATGGGATCCAGATTTTCACATTTTTAACAAGCAACCTGGAAAGAAGCATGTATGCAGCATGTCTGTATATCCAACTGTGAGTAATAAGAGACTCGTGGGTTCCAACATGGGGGACCTCGAATACATGTCACACAGAACCTACTGGAGGTCAAATGCCAGGATTGATGATTGAAAAGCTCTTCTATCTGAACAAATATTTCTGATAGGCAGGTAACTCATCATATTTTATAAAACAGAAAAAAATCCCAAAGCAACAAACAATATGGGTTTCATTTCAAGTAACATCATGTTAATGTCTTAGGCAAGTCTCCAAGATTCTATCAGTAGATACATAAATCACAGCAGTTTGAGAGTGTGGAAAATGTGCCTACTAAGGAGAGGACACTGGTATCTATAGATGTGTATTCAGAAGGGCTTTGGTATACCATGCGGTTAACTCCATAGAGTAAGCCTCGGCACAGCCTATGGTCTTTAGAAGCTTTGCATAGCCTACCTGAGCTGCTGGCATAGGTATCTCTAAGCCCAGTATTTAAGTCACTGCTCTATTGCTATGAAGAGACACCATTACCACAGTAACTCTTACAAAGGGAAGCATTTAACTGGAGGCTTGCTTATAGTTTCAGAGGTTTAGTCCATTATCCTCATGGTAGCAAGCAGGCAGAAGTGGCTGAGAGTTCCACATCTAGATCCACAGGCAGCAGGAAGAGACATTGGGCCTGGCTTGAGACCTCAAAGCCCACCCCCCAGCGACATACTTCTTCCAACAAGGCAACACTTAATCCAACAAAGCCACACCTCCTACTCCTTTCAAAGGGGCTACTCCCTGAGGACTAAACATTCAAATATATGAACCTATGGAGTCATTCTTATTCAAACCACCACATGCAGTCATCTTTATTAACGGACAGGCTATATGGAGGCCCTCTAGGACGCTACTTCACTGTAATTTTGTTTACCCTGGGTAAACATGAGCCTTACTTTTCTCTATGAAGTAATCTAGGCATATTCTGATTATCCCCATAAGGACTATAAAGAGTACTTCATGCCTATACTTGGTCCTTTAGGAGAGAACATTACCACTTTTAAAAAATATGATAGAGCAGTAAACATGCAAATTCCCAGAAAAGTTACTTTTCTAAATTAAAAGATAAGAATGAAACTGAAGCTCATTGTTCACTGAATTAACATCAAATAAGCACAAATTAACTTAACAATGGTGGGTTTTTTTGTTGTTCTTATTATTTTTCTGAGTGGGACATGGTCTAGCAATATACTCTTAAGCTGGCCCAGAATCCATAATCCTCCTACTTCAGCTTATAGATTACTAGAAGGCCCAACCACACCAATGTTAATGTATATATTTCAGTCCCTAGAACTCAAACTGATAATACTGAAGCGTTCATATTTTTCTCTAGTTCCTAAACTAGGATCCATATACCATAAACACAATTTTCTTAAAAAAGAAGATTGCTAAAACATTCTCATTGATGACATGAAACAATTCTACACTCACACATCTACATTCAAAATTGGAAAGTAATTTAAGAAGCAAGAAATGGTTCAGTAGGAAAAGTGTCTCTTGCTCAATCAAATCTGAGGGGCTGAGTTCAGATCTCCAACAGTCACATAAAAAAAAAAATCCAATTATGGTGGTACTATGTGCCCATAACTGTGATGCTGAAGAGGCAAAAGAGGGACAGATTCTAGGGGCTCATTGGCCAATCAATCTAGCCCAAACCATGAGATCCAGGCTCAGTGAGAGATTATGTCAAAACAAACAAACAAGCCAAGGTAGACAGTGATTACAGGGAGACACCAAATGACCTCTGGTCTCCACAGGCTCATATAAAAGCAGACGCATGGTCATACAAACACACAATAATTAAAAATTTAAAAAGCATTTAAGTTTTTACAAAGTGTCCCCCTAAAAAACACCAAAACCTTGTACAGAGACCATGTCATGACTCCCTGTGACTTTTTATCATCAATTCCCACCCCCCGGTAACATCTCACATTATGACTAGCAGAAATACTGTGGTTTACCACTTGAGAAAGCATGCACTGAATCAATTTTCACACTTAGACAGTTATAAGGATGTTAAGAAAAACAAACCACACATTTCTTTCCTTTTCTTCTCCTCTTGCATAAAAACCACATAAGTATTTCTTAAAAGGAGAAAATCACAAAGGTTTACAATTTTCATACCAGTATGTACATATTAAGCTCAAAGGAGCCCATACTAGGCACACCTCTAAATTAAAAGTTAAGAATGAAATCCTAGCTCATTTTCGTGGAATTAATGTCATATAAGTACAAACTCAACAATGAATCTTTTGGCACATCAAGAGCCTATTTCTAAAAACTATCCTAAAGCACAAGAAATTTCACCACTGCCATTGTGGGTGGGGTTTACAGTAAGTTGAAGGAAAAACAGACTTTATTTCACTACATCTGTTATCTCAAATATATAGGTTAAGACCCACTACCCCAGAAATTCATTTTATGTAAGAGATGTCCAAGAAAATTATATACTAAAAATTCAGGAGTTAAGAAGATGGCTCAGTTGTTAAAGCACTTGCCATGCAAGCAGAAGACCTGCATTCAAATTCCCAAGCCCATGTAAAGTCAGGCATGGTGGTAACACGCATGGAATTTCAGTGCTCCTATAGGAAATGGAAAGTGGAGGCAAGAAGGATACCTAGAGGCTTAAAGTCCACACAAGTAATAGAGACCTTGTCTCTAACAAATTGGAAGGACCAACATTCAAGGTTGTTCTCTGACCTAGCACAAGCTGTGGCAAGTGAGTGCCCCCACACACACCTACACTCAATGAACAATTTAACTGATTCAAAGAAACTTAATTGTGGTGTCTCTGTATGGGAAGAAGGCCCCAAATCCCAACCCCCGCCTCTTTTCTCAATGGTGTATGCTGTGAAGTGTGAGGCAGTTTATAGGAAGGAAAGCTAGATTCGGAAGAGGAGATCAAACAGTAAGCAATGGCACTCCACTCCATGGCACTCTTAAGATAGAGTGACTGCCATGTGTAGCCAGTAAGGAAGAAAGTCGCACATATGCACCTGGCAGAAGGGGAACCTCTGAAGATGTTCAAGAAGATGGTCTAAGT
This sequence comes from Myodes glareolus, assembly GCF_982192425.1. Lineage (NCBI taxonomy): Eukaryota > Metazoa > Chordata > Mammalia > Rodentia > Cricetidae > Myodes > Myodes glareolus. The sequence goes on from NC_142034.1 coordinate 96,768,143, forward strand.
GAGGAACACTTAGAACATCAGGAAGTAGGGATGATGAAAGATGAGAAAGACTGTGCCATCCTGAAAGATCACTAGGAGTGCATGCCTCCAACTAGAGGATGACATAGACCCAAGGGCACCTCCTAGACATCCAAATGGGGAGCATAGCCAAAGACCACAATTTAGCCTATGAAATGACAGCAAAAAGTATTAAAACTGGGGAAAGGTGTTCATTTCCCTCTCAATGCTCTGATGCCTAAAAAGAGCAGAAAGCCAGGGGTCTAAAAACAACAGGGATCCAAGGGCCAGATGCAGTGAAGAGCAGCCAGTACAGAACTGGTCACATCAAAGACTACACAGATGATTCAGAAGACAACAAAATGATGGGGATGAGCAGAATGTATCAACCCTGAGTCTAAGATTCCCAGCCTAAACCTCAATAAGCTGTTACGCCAGCTGGTATGGGAACTACATAAGCAAACCTTTACCAGGCTCTTAACACTAAAAGGCTCTTCACAAAAAATTCCCCTCTATTGCCCCCATGATGTCACTGTTATTGTAGGTGAGCTGACACTCAAATCTTCATACTAAGTATCTGTCAGAAAATACCAAATCTTCCTGATAACTATTTGATGGAAGTGACCTTGCTGTTTTGGCACGCCTTCGAGTCCATGTGTGCAGTTTGATGGAGGTAAATGAAAGCCCACTATGGCCATGGCTATTCACAAAGTTCACTGGAAGCCCATCTACCCTCTGAGCTTGGCTGCACCTAAGTCACTGCTAGCCCTACCTCACCCAGCATGTTATGCTGGTGACCCTTGCCCACTACCTACCTACTCTCAGCATTCTCTTAAGAACAGTTTCTATTCTCATCTCCAAGCTTCTCTGCCCCGTGCTCACTTACTTTGTTGGTTTCGCTTGTCACTGGCATTTTTCAAAGGGAGGCAAACAGGACAGTCATGTCGTGTGCAGTTCTTCCAATGAGAGATGATTTGTCGTGAAGATGCACAATGGGCAACTATGACCAGAAAAACAACGAGATGTTATTTTTCTATCCAAATCGTCACACTTCAATTACACCTAAATTATAATGCCAGATTCCATTAAAAAACAATGGTAACAAGTGTAACCATAATACAGTACAGGCAGTCCTTAACTTACAAACAGGCTATCCAAAAAGTTTGTAAGTTGACTGTCAGTAATTCCAGCCAAAAACTTCCCATAGAAGCAATGTTATGAATGATGGGTGATTAAGGTTCCGCCCACAAAACAGAACAAAAGCTATCAACCTCTGAAATACTGAGCACCTACAATGGAAGACAGAACAGAGATCTACAATGCCACTATTAAAAATAAAAACATTAAATTATATTTAAGGATGAAACCAGCTAAGAACTACCACTGAAGAAAGAGAGACAGAGAAGTCAATAAGAAGTCTGTAGGAATTCTGAAAGGACACCGGGGTACTTAGTAAGTACTCGGAGAGAGTAACTGATACCGAATATATCCAGTTCTCATGCTCTAAAGTCTAACCTCCCCTGTTCTATGTTTCCATCATGATCAGAGTTATTCCAGGGATTCACAATGATAACATGGTATAGAGGGAGACCAGGGAGCTATTTTCCCCAAGGTTTATGAACACAAGAAGTAAGAGAAGAAAGAGTACAAGAAAGCATGGCTATTAACAGGAAACACTTCCTTCAGTGAAACTGAGGTGTACAGTAACAAAATAAATGAATAAAAATTTAAAAAAAAGGATAGCACAAGATGCATGTGCCTGATTTTCCCCCTCCCTAGGGATGATAACTTAGGTACCATTAGAGCAGTCTCAAGATAGAGAGGGCAGAGGAGCTACTGATAGCCTGAATCCATGAAACAAACACAAGACAGATGCTGGGGGTACCAGGAAAGTTGTGCCTGCCTGTGTGAATTACCGCCCTAGACAACAACATAGACATTAACAAGGAGTACTCAAGAAGTGACAGAGAAGTCCTTCATGAAAGGAAGAAGAAAAATAACAAACTGAGGGTATTGCCTCATTCAGGGGCAGCTCAGAGCATCAGAACACCAAATCACCTGCCTCCTCAGCAGGTGAGTTTTTCAGGGACAGTTGACGGTCAGATATGGGAACTGTGGGAACAACATATTCTGGGTCACGCCAAAAGGAGGCTAGCACCTATGCCATGTAGGCTTCCAACCACTAAAGCTGCTAAAAATAATAAAGGCAAATTTCACCCTAACAAACAGCCACTAGGTTCAGAGAAGGGCACTTACCTTGGCAGGCTTTCCCAGCCTGACAATGCGTCATATGATTCAAAACATTTTTCATGGTTCGACAGTGTGGAAGAGAGCAGGCCCGAACCTCTCCATTTGCTTGCTCTCGTCTCTGACATTTGTGGGCATGAAGCAGTAGAACCAGCTGCTGCTGTATCAGTTTGCGCTTTTCAGGGTCTGCTGTGGGGCCTGTTGCAATTGCTTGTGTGGGTACAATTCCCACTGATGTTTGCAACTGGGACTAAAATAAAACAAAGTAACAAAATATCTTATTAAGTGTTTAGAGTTTTGATTCACTCTAATTATTAGGAAAGCTCATGAATAACATGGTCAAAAGAACTGGAATAGTTTTCTTTAATCCACCAAAAACTTTGAGAAGATCCCAAACACAAGATGAGTTTAACTCAGATGAAAAGCTGATTCAAGTTCACTTGAATACAATCATCATCCAATGACAACAACAACAAAATTGACACAGGCTCTGGGCTGCAGCAACACAAACTCAATCCACGCAACCATAAGCACCATTAGTATCAGCTGACCCACAAGATGCCACTGCTTATGTAGGTCCCAAGGAGGGAAATGTTGGCAATTTCATATGGTTCAACCTAATGAAAGACTGCCTTGGTGCACTGTAGCACATAGCTAAGGATCAGAGGTAGCTTCTGTTCGGTGGTGTGTCTCTGTACCACCTTGCACTGACAACATTTCATTGAAGCACACTCAGAGGGTAACACATGCACTTTGATTTCACTGTGGTCATCGCCTTTAGAAAGGCATGATACACTTACTGGAAACACAACATCGAGTATGTTTAAAATGCTTTCTAATTTTAAGAAAGAAATATTTTGTCTTTCATTAAAATTTCTACTTATAAGATTCTTTTTTTTTTTTTTGATTTTTTTCAAGACAGAATTTCTCTGTGTAGCCCTGGCTGACCTGAAACTCGTTCTGTAGACCAGGATGGCCTCAAACTCAGAAATTCACCTGTCTTTGCTTCCCAAGAGCTGGGATTAAAGGCCTGTGCAACACATCTGGCCACTTGTAAGAATTTTTTTTTCCCAAAAAATAATTGGCAATCTGCTACAAACTCCAGAAACTGAGTTGGTCTGTTTTTCTCTGTCTGAAGCAAATTTGCCTGGTGTAACTCTCAACTACAGGAAAAATAAAATGAGGCCTGTGGGGTCTTTTTTTTTTTTTTTTTACAAATTACAAACATCTTGACACATATACAGAATTACCAAAAAAGATACATACAGTGTTTATAATAGGCACTATCAAGCACAGATCAAGAATTTCTGATCTTTCAAAATACTCTGATGTTCCCAATTATAGTCATTTATCTTCTCTATTTTATTTTAATGTAAGAATCATTGTAACTGGTGAGATAGCTCGGTGGTAAAGAACTTGCTGCCAAGCCTGATGACCTGCTTTAGAACCGCAGTACCCACATGGTGGGAGGAGAGAACATACAAGTTGTTCTGACCTCCATATATACAAATATAACAATTAAAAGTAAAATTTATAAATTAGGTTTATTCATTTTACATGTGAGTGTTTTGCCTGCATGTATATCTGCACCATGTGCACACATACTTGGTGTCTACAAAGGTCAGAAGAATACACTGGAGTTGTGAACTGCTGTGGGGTGCTACATCAAATCTGCATCCTCTCTTAAGAAAAACAAGTGTTCTCAACCACCAAATCATCTCTCCAGCCCCAACTAAAAATATTTATTAAAAGAACCATAACTATGTATTCACAATTGGGAGGAAAAGTTACAAAAATATTAAGTGTGTATGTGTTCACATGTGTGTATGGAAGCCAGGTTGACCCTGGGTGTTTTCTACTTTATCTAATGAGACACATTATTCACTGAACCTGAAGCTATGGTTTCAGGTAGATTGCCTGGCTAGTGAATTCCAGGGAGCCCCCTGTTCGCCCCATCAACACTGGGGTTAAACATGGCTTGTTAAAATGTGGGTCCTTGGTATCTAAACTCAAGTTTACTAACTGAGCCACCACCCCAGCACTGGCTGGTTCAATTTTTACAAAGTTCCTAGGAACCGAGGGGCAAATTTAACTGCTTCTCCCAGGCTGGCGTTGAAGGAGCAACAGGGGCTGCAGGTGGGTCTAGGATCTGTCAAAAGCACTCTTCAGAAGCTCTTTCAGCGTACACATCTAGTCCCTACTGCCCAGGTAGGCACCGAGAATAAACGGAGGACTGTCCCGTTAAAGCACAAAATAGGGCTGGCAAGATGGCTCAGTAGGGGAAGATACCTGTCTTAAGTAGAAGTACCTAAGTTCAAATCATCTTCCAAGTTGCCATCTGACCTCCACATAGACATCATGAGATAGTATATAAATATACTTGCATGAAACTTCACCCACACACACAACAATAAAATTTTAAAAAGAACATGACACAAGTGTTGTTTCTCAAAAGTAATCCACATATTTTACACGATTTTCAGGATAGTTTAGAAAAATGTTTGAAAAACAATTAAAAATGGAAGGGGGCATTAGAGAAATGGCTTTGCATCTAATAGCACTGACTGTTCTTCTAGAGGACAGGGGGTTGAGTTCTAGTGTGCATGTGGCTGCTCATAAAAGCCTAACTCTAATCCCAGAGGATCCAGGCGTGTACAAACACTACACATCTGTGTGTACTATACATATATACACATATGTATATATATATGTATATATATACATACTAATAAAGTTAAAGCACACACATTTTTAACTTTTTATTTCAAAAAATTAAAGGATGTGGTGATAAATGTCTTTAATTCCAGCACTCAGGATACAGAGGATGGCAGATCTCTGTGAGTTCAAGGCCAGTCTGGTCTACATAGCAAGTTCCCGCCCAGTCAGCAATATACTGAGAGCCTGTCTCAAAAGGAGGAGAGGGAAAACTACATGGTCATATACTAAGAAATAGTCTAGTTAGATATTTTAAATTTTTTCTTTTTACTTATGTGGGGAAAGGGCATGTACACATGAATGCAAAGCCTGTGTAGTTCAGAAACGGGTTAAGATCCTTGGAGCTGTTGTTACAGGAGGTTGTGAGCTGCCATGTTGATGCTGAGAACTGAACTCAGGTCCTCCTGCAAGAGCAGTATGTATGTGCTCTTCGTTGCTGAGCCATCTCTCTAGCCCCAATCTATAGACTTTTAAAAGTTCGGAAGTAGACTTATGTGCACATGGTAGTTTAAGATAAAGGAGAGGGTCCAAGTTGAGGGTGGGAGAACAACTTTTGAACCCTATGTTCCCCACACTTCTAAACTACACATGGGATAAAGCGGGGTTTTAAGGGGGTAAACTAGAAAAAATGATTTTTTAACAATATTGAAATAAGAAAGCTTTCTTTTTTAATATTTATTTATTTATTATGTACACAATATTCTGTCTGTGTGTATGCCTGCAGGCCAGAAGAGGGCACCAGACCCCATTACAGTTGGTTGTGAGCCACCATGTCGTTGCTGGGAATTGAACTCAGGACCTTTGGAAGAGCAGGCAATGCTCTTAACCTCTGAGCCATCTCTCCAGCCCCAGAAAGCTTTCTTCATCTAAGCATAATGATTTACATCTGTACTCCTAGTGCTCAAGAGGCTGAGGCAAGAGGATTACAGTAAGGTCAAGGCCTGCCTTGGTTACAAATTGAGTTCCAGGGTCGCCTGAGCAACAGAGTAAGACACTACTGTCTCAAAAACAAAGGAGGGCTGGAAACATGGCATTATATTTAAAGCACTTGCCACACAACCAGAAGACTGAAGCTTAGATATTTAACACACAATACTGGGTGGCTGTGGCAGCTCACTGTAATTCCTGCCTCAGAAGGTGGAGACAAGGGACCCCAGTTCAAACTGGCTAAAAATATTAGCCATATCAACAGGCTATGGGTTTGATCCAAAGACCCTGCCTCAAAAAGAATAAGGTAGAGAACTCAAAGAAGATATCAGTAAGATATCCTTACTGATATCAGTTGCAGTTTTCCACGGGTAGGAGCAGACATATATGCACATGTGCACACACACCACATGCATATACACACGTCAAGAAAAACAAACTAAAATAAAATAAAACTCAGCCTAAAGAATGGAACAAATTAAGACAAACAGTGGTGCCACAAGCCTTTAATCCCAGCACTAGGGAGAAAGAGGCAGGTAGGTAGATCTCTGTGAGTTCGAGGACAGTCAAGACTACACAGAGAAACCCTGTCTCAAAAAAACCAAAAAACAAAACACTAAACAATCAAACAAACAACAAAGAAACCCCAAAAGAATGGGAGAATTAGTTGTAAATCATAGGTCTAATACCCAGCTGGAATCCAAAACATTAAGGAAAAAAAACCCCACGAACTCTTACACTTAATAAAAGGATCTGACTAGATATTTCTCAAAACAACAACAACAACAACAACAAAAACCCACCAATTCAGACATTAAGCATCACTAGCTATTACAAAAATGTCAATCAAATCGGGCATGGTGGTGCACATCTATAATCCCAGCACTCAGGGGGCAGAGGTAGGTGGGATCTCCATGAGTTTGAGTCCAGCCTGGTTTACAGAGAGTTCAAGACCCTGTCTCGGGAGGGAGAAAGGGAAGAGAGGGAGGTGGGGAGGAAGAGAAAAATATAAATCAAAGTCACAGAGTATAGCATACAACCCACCAAGGTGGTTATTAATAAGAATACAGATTCTAAACAATAGCACTGGTCAGAGGAGGAGGATGTGGAGAACTGGACACATCACTGGCAAGAATCTAAATGCTGGGAAACCATCTGGCAGTTCCTCAACAACAATAGTATATCACTCTGTAACTGCACTCCTGGGCACATATCCAAGATAATTAAAAGGACATGTTCATATACAAATATGTAAAAAATAAAAGTTCACAGGAGTATTATTTATAACAGCCAGAAACACAAAAACTCAAGTGTTCAAGGGAAGACTAAAATATGGTCTATTCAAACTGGAATATTTTTCTCACCATTAAAAGATGACACATGCTACAATGTAAACTTTGAAAACTTTAACTCAGTCAGTGAAAGAAGCCAGGCAGAAAAAAAAACATACATACAATGTATGATTCCATTTTTGTTTTATGTTCATGAATGAATAGGAGCAGAACACAGACCCGGAATTGGCTAGAAACGAGAATTCCTAAAAATTGGAGAGTAGCTGTTAATGGTATAGTGTTTCCTTTTAGGATAATGAAAATGTTCCAAACTGACCAAGGCCATGGTGACACAATGCCACTTATCTGAGCAGCGTATAAGAAAATGATTAAATAATATATGAATTCTATCTTAATAAAAGCTTGACTTTTGTTTGATTAGTTTTGTTATTCTAAGACAGGGTCTCATGCAGTCTATGATGGGCTAATCCCGCCTTCCACATCCCAAGTGCCAGAATTATAGCCAAATGTCACCATGCCCAGCTCAATAAATCCGTTTCTAAAGCTTTAGTTCATTGATCAAAGTCATCAAAATAAAACAGATGCTTTTCACCTGTCAGTATAGATAATACAGAAAAATAATCACCATGGTTGTTGGTGGTATATAAGAAAAGTACTCTCAAGTGTATGGTAAAAGTACAGCTTACAGTAATGTTTGAAAGACAAACTTCCAGACTTGGGAAAGAACCTCTATCAAAAGAAATGTGCACTCTGGTTGTGAGGATAGGGGTTGAGACAATGTCTGCTCAGCAACCCAGGCTGTCCTCAAGTCTGCCTCTAGAATAATGAGATTATACGAAGGTACCACCATCACCAACTGCACTTCATTTTCCTTTCCTCTCTTCCTTTCTTTTCTTCTTCGAGGCACTGGGTATTTAAACCCAAAATACACATTCCTTTGGCTCTGTAGACCCACTTCCTTTAACCCATTGCTAAGGAAGTAACCAGACAAAGATGTGCTATAATGTATACACAAGGTTAAGTATCACCCCGATTAATGAAAATTGTAAATGCCTATAAAAGATGGCCTAATTAAACACTGTCACAGTGCTATATTGAAATAATATAGAGCCATCAAAAATATGACAGACCTCAAATAACTCTAGTCAAAAAAAAAAACCCTTTTTAAAAATATCTGATAGACAAAAAAATTAGAATACAACACAAAAATGACTATTACACTTAAGGCACCAAATAACATCAGAGTAGATTTGTCAGCTTTAACAAAAAGCTACTTAAAGTATATTTAGAACTTAGCATCTAGAAATCTATAAAGTCACTCAGTTTTTCCTTATCAACTCTGTGTTTGTATCTTTTCTGAGAAAAACCTTCACAAAAAGCATAGTTCTACAAAGACAAGTGGATCTTTCAGGGTCTAGCTTTACCTAATTTTTGAAAACTAATGTATTGCATCAATGTTTTACGGAAAGTATTCATTACTTTTTTTTGTTTGTTTGCTTGTTTGTTTTCGAGACAGGGTTTCTCTGTAGCTTTCGAGCCTGTCTTGGAATTAGCTCTTGTAGACCAGGCTGGCCTGAAACTCACAGAGATCCACCTGCCTCTGCCTCCCGAGTGCTGGGATTAAAGGCGTATACCATCATCATCTGGCTCATTATTTTTATAACCAAAATATTCGTCTTTCGAGAGAAATTAATGGAAATGAAATTAGAAGGATCATAGAAAATGATAAAGAGTTAGAGCTGGGGAGATAGCTCAGTAATAAAGAGCTTGCTGAAGGCAAGTGTTAGGCATGGAGCTTGGATCCCTAGAACCCATAAAAAAGCCAGGTAGGCACTGGAAGGCAGAAATGGAGGAATACCAAAGCTAGCCAGCTAGTTAACCTACCTAAAACAGTGAGCTCTGAGATCAATACATAAACAAGGTAAAGAGTGATTAAAGACAAAAAAAAAAAAAAAAACCAAAACACTAATCACTAAACTGTGGCCTCCACGTGCACGCACACACACACACACCTTACATACCCCAAAAGAGGAAAAAAAGAAAATGATGAAAAATTAAGTATAAAAAATTAGGCTCAGAGAAATGGCTAAGTGGTTAAAAACACTTGCTCTGAGAAACAGAGCTGGATCCCAGCACCCATATAAAAAGCCAAACACTTGGTGCATACCTGTAACCCCACTTCTGTGAGGGATGAAAACAGGAAGATTGCTGGGGCTTGTCGGCTTCCTGCCTAGTCAACAAAATGCAAGTGGCAGTTAAAGAGAAAGGTCCTATCCTGTCAACAGTGACAGGAAAAGACAAATGGCAGCCTCTTCTGGACACATGTGCCTACACAATCTGTGCCTATTCTCTCTCACACATACACACACACGAACAATCATTTTTTTAAGAGCACAGTGGTTAGCACAAAAAAAAAATCACAACTGTGTAAAGTGCAGAGAATAAGTGGTGTGGAGTGGCCAGTCACACACAGGACATTTGTATCATATCCCCTTCACAAAGCTCAGGGACCGTCATAGAAGACAAGAGGAAAGACTGTAAGAGCCAGAGGCTGAGGAGGAACTAGAGTGGATACGACAGGACTGCTACACCCATAAACTCAGAGACCATGGCTGCCTGCACACACTCAAGCCAGTCAACATTATAGCATGAAGTGTGAAAGGGTTCATGAGCCCATAATGAAGAGCTATGGACAGTTGGTGCAGTCTTTATTAAAGGATGTGGTAGGTCAACCACACTCCAGTGAAAGCATATGGGAGCACAAATTGGAGCTGACTGATCATTAAAAAATAAAAGACACTAAGCTGAGTTAGGGATGGGTGAGTGAGAGGAATTATGGGGAAAAGAGGTGTGTGTGTGTCTGTGTGAGCGTGTGCAAGAAATATGTACTGTTAATCAAATTCTCAAAGAATAAAAAATGTTTTAAAAGTCTATAAAGAAAAGTACTAGAAGATGAGATTAGTAGCTTGTAATGCACATGTGTAAAAGCCTTATTAGTTAAGAAACCTAAGGCAATAATCCTCATCCCTCCTGGTTTTCCTCAGAGACACTTGCTAAAGGGCACAGGTACTACTGGTTCAAGTTCCAAAGGACTACTAGAACCGGTTTAGATCGATGTTTCAATAGATTAATATTCTAACATTAATCTTCACAATAGGAATAAAACATTCAAGATGACTAACCCTCCTGGCTAACTGTCATGCTGGAAAGAAGAACGCCATAATGACAAAGTGTGAGACCACATTTCACAGAAATAACATTTATAGCCAGGGGATCTCTGAGTGCCAGCCCAGCCTGGGCCACAGAGTGAGTTCCAGGACAGCCAGGGCTACATGAGAAATCCTGTTATGAGAAGAGAGAGAGAGAGAGAGAGAGAGAGAGAGAGGGAGGGAGGAAGGGAGGGAGGGAGGGAGGGAGGGAGGGAGAAACTGATGTTCATTCTCACTGAAGCAACTGGAAACAAGTGGAATAGTAAAGATGATCCATAAACTAGGTAAAAGATTTTAAGTATACATCATAATTTGCAAATAACAATAACAGAGAGTAGTGCTTCTCTTCCTCTTGGCCATCTTCAGGTGACAGGATGAGTTCAAGGTCCAATAACCAGTGGCTCTTGTAGTATTTATCCATCCTCAAAGCAGGGATTCACTCAGGGGTCCCAGATGATAAGAAAAGCTGACATCCAGAGGCAAGCACCTTGGCTAGGCTGTGAGGAGGCTATGTCACAGGTGGACCCTACCCTAAACCTCTCCGCTCTCCTCTTTCACAAAGTCAGACCTTGCAAATGAAACATGCTAAGAGATCCCTAACAGGACAGCCAGCAAAGCATAAAAATCAAACAACTCAATAATTAAAAAAAATCATATTCCTAAATATAAGAACTTTAAGTCTTACTAATAATCAAAGAAATACAAATGAAAATAAAGATGATGACATGATTACGCCCACAAAAGTGTTCCCACTCTTGGGAAGACAATGTGGTTCTAGGGACCAGGTACACAGCCATTTCTGGAAGGCAATGGTGGCACATGTTTTTAATCTCAGCACTTGGGAAGCAGAGACAGGTGGATCTCTGTGAGTTTGAGGCCAGCCTGGTCTACACAGTAAGTTCCAGAGCAGGTTCCAAACTACAGAGAAACCCTGTCTCAAAATAAATAGGTAGGTAGGTACGTACGTACGTAGGTAGATAAAATGGATGGGTTGGTGGATGGATAAGCAAGCAAGGTAAGTACTTTTAAACATCTATTTTCATTTTACGTGTATGTGTGTGCCTGCATGTATTTATGGGCATCACATACGTGATAGTGTCTGCCGAAGCAAAAGGAAAACATCAGATTCTCGAGAGGAAGGTACTAACTAGCAACTGAACGCAGGTTCTCTGATCTTAATACTAAGATGTCTCTCCAGCCCCCAAATATATACCTTTTAAAACAAGAATATCAAATAGGTAAACACACAAGGAGTAAGCAGCACACATTTGTTTGAAGATTCCAAGCCACTAAGAACATGAAAAAACTCACTGATCCAGATGTGTAGCATGAGAAGGAAAAAAGAAACAACAACAACAACAACAACAACAAAAACCCCAGAGACAGAAATTAGGGTTTAACCTGAAGGTCAGAAAATCAAAACAGCCAGCCACTGGCTCTTATCTCCACTTCAGTGCAAAATGGTGAATCTGTCTCCAGGAATCTCAGAATGAGGCTGTGTGTGAGAGCTGTCTCCTCCCGTTTTATATGCCTCTCTAGGACTGGGATTAAAGGTGTGCACCACTGAGATTAAAGGTGCACTGTCACCACTTCCTGGTCTGTAAGGCTAACCAGTGGGGCTATTTTACTCTCTGATCTTCAGGAAAGCTTTATTTATTAAAATACAAATGAAATATCACTACACAAATGCATCAGGGCACAGCCCATTCATACACTAGTCGGCTTCACTAAATGTGACCATATGCTCTTAGACGTTGTGGCAGGTAGTCAGTTTTGACAGATTGCTTTTTGTTTGTCTGTTCTGCAACCTGGAGTGGTGAGCTAATATGGTAGCAACACTGCAAGACACCACTTGACCTGAGTATGGATGTTGAGAACATCTGACAACAGGAAAACATTACTGAACATTCAATGACCAACAAATTAATTCAAAATCAAATGGGAAACAACCCTGAGCTTTGTCTGGCAGTGTTCACTGTGTTACATCACATGACTCCACTGTAGTAACCCTAGCTCTGAACACAATGTGTGTACTTTGCACTGAACATGCATCATGCCAAATCAACACTAACACTACCTAGAACACCTGAGGCTCAAGACTGCATGTTTTTGTACACATACAAATTTTTCTGTTCTTCAAGAAACGTGACGATTTAATTACAGAAAACTAAGACTGAATATTTCTCTTCTGTCATTCCTGAGCAGTAGTGTTTATGAATGTGTTTTATTTTGTATGCATGGGTGCATGTCTGGTGCCTGAGGAGACCAGAAGAGGCTGTCGCATCTCTGGACCTAAGTTACAGGTGGTTGTGAGCTACCATTAGGGCACTGGGAACTAAACCCAGGGTACTCTGAAAAGTAGCAACCAGTGTTCTTAACCTCTGAGACATTATCTCCAGCTTCTATGTATCAGAAAGTTTGATTTTAAAATTGAATTTCTGACTTGAGTTCCAATTCAAAAAAAAATCAAATTAAATTGTGGCTTGGGACTAGTACTGAATTTCTAACAATTTCCAAAATGTCCCCATATATACTTTTCAGTACATTTATACAAAGCAGCATTCTTAGCACCAACAATTATAAAATCAAACTATCAACCACAAAAATCATTGAAGATGCTCTATAAACTGCAGGGTCAAACATTAAGATATTTAAATTTTATGTAAAAATAAACAAGTAAATCTCTCATATGCAATATATATATCCTCAATGGTCTAAAGGTAAATTTATAAACTTATGTTATCAGAAATGCTTTGGACATCTATTTTATACACCTACATTACCACAGTCACATGAACATTTCTTGGATGAAACAAGGTCTTGAATGGATGAAGTTTTAAAAACCCAATTCTATCCCAAGAATATACTCAGAGATATGAAAAAAGAATATATCTTGTTTATATATAAACAAGCTCACCCTGACATTCCTCTTAGAAAAATAAGTTGTTTTCTAGTAAATGTTTTAAGAATAAGCAAGATCTTCAAAGAAGCTTATCCTGACATTCCTCTTAGAAAAGTAAGCTATTTTCTAGTAAATGTTCAAGAATAAGCAAGGTTTCAAAGAATTTTGTGCCTTAAACATTAAGGAGAAAGGATCAAGAAAGAAATTTTCTCCCTCCATATACTCACAGACCCGAGCAGATGCATGCAGTGAGCTTTGGCTCTGAGGTGGCTCTGGAGATCTAGACACACCCAAATTCTACATGTCCTTGCCTCTTGAACACTACTCCAACACCTTGAAACTCAGTCCTCTATAACTTCACTTAGGATCAGAAAACTACTTCAAAGCAAAAACCAGGGGAGCCAAAGAACAACACTCTGCAATATTGTTTGTTCTTATTCCCTCCAGGACCTGGCAACCACTGAGAATACAAAGCTGAGGCTTAAAACACAACGTGAGCATCAAATATACACAGCTATCAAAGAGTTCAAGGCCATCCTGGGCTACATATTAAAAACCTGTCAAAACAAAACCACTGAAGCTATTTCCTAGAAGAAGGGAAAAATCACTCACAGACAATGAACAGTATGTGGTAAGAAGGGAACACACCTATACACATCTCTTATATTCTCTAAGGAAAAGTGCCCAATCCTTTTGACACTCTCACATAATCTTGTCACCTATGCACTTGTTGGACTACATTCAAGCCTATCCAGGGATATGTGTGGGCCATAGGTTGAAGGTTGGACATGATTATGCACCTCAATATTACTTAAACAAGATACAATGAAAATGCTAAATGATTCTTGTAACATCATATTGTTTGGAGAATAAAGTCAAAAAAAATTTTGGACATGGTACATACAGGCACAAAGATGAGGTCTCTATTTTTCATGTGAGAAGTGCTGGATCCACAGATGCAGCTCAACTGTACTCACAGAGTAGACACTGTCATCCACTCAGTTCTTGCCTGCTAAGTAAGTTCCTTCCCAATGTCCAAATCATCAGAACCAGACCCAAGAGAAAGAAAACAAACATGGCAAACAAAAGCTGAGAAAAGTAAGGCAAGCCTGTGCTTTATTTCAGGTCAGCTCTATTAAAGAGGCACATATATAACTGCAGACTCTAATACAAAAGAAAGAACTATTTGGCTATCTATTTGGAGAGGTATCTGGATTACATTAGAGGGACTTAGGTACCATAAGCTGGAAAACTAAGCAAGAAACATTCTGAAACTTCTCAGTGACCACAAAAACAGATTTCTTGCCTTTTTCCTGGAGGATTCTGAATCTGATAAACCAGGTAAGGCTCAAGATATACCATCACTGACATGCATATACTGAGATGCACAACTACTTACTGAAGCTCAGGACACAGTCCAAGAAAGTCTAGTATCCATGTCTTAGCACTCAGATGATACCAGCATCACTGTACCCACCAGGCTATGCTGGCAGGATGCAGTACCGTAACTCTCCTCTGTCTGAAAAAAATCCTGTGGTCAGCCATATTTCCCTCCCATTTAGAGAGAGGTGTCTATCAGCAGCTGCCCTGACCTTGTCCAAACATATACCTCAAAATTTTAACACACAACAAAAACAAATTACAACCTCATACTCCTGAGTAATTTAAAATAAGCTAAGCAGCATACCTGATGAATCTCCTATATTACATACATCCTTAACAATACTGAAATCTCCTCTATAGTGTTGTTTCCAACATTTCTTACTTTAAAAACCCATATATAGGAACTTCCTATCAGAAAATAACCGTGCAGGAACCTGCTAGGCCATGGAGATGCAGCTCTTCTATTATCTTAAACATTTTCGGCCTAAGAAAAGTAAGTTCTCCCTCAAAGACTTGTTCTATAAAAATGGCTGCAAGCCCAATCCAAAGCTTGGGGAAAATGTCACCAGGAATCAGGTGCTTTTCTTGAAAATGGGCAGGGGTTAACAGAAAAAAACCTGGGTGTGGAATAACCCTTTCACAGGGGTGGCCTAAGACCATTGGAAAACACAGATATTTACACTATGATTCATAACAGTAGCAAATTATAGTTATAAATTATAGTTACAGTACCAACAAAAATAATTTTATGGCTGGGGGTCAGCATAACATGAGGAACTGTATTAAGGGTCACAGCATTAAGAAGGCTGAGAACCACTGCACTAAGGTCTCTGTGCCATCACCTTCAAATCTCCTAGCCTTGGTGAGGCCTTGTCTGATGGTTCTACCTTAACTACTGCATGGCACACAGGCCGTTGGGGCTTTCTGTTTTCCATTAAAGAGCAAGCTCATCTTCCCTCACAAATCCCCTCTAGGGCTCCTACCATACCTGGACCCATAGCAGGACATAGCAAACCTAATGAAAGCATCAAACAAATGACTGCATATCTTTCCATTCTCAACACCAGACAGAAATGCTGAAGTCATGAGGGAAGGGAGAAGAGTCCCTTGGTCCACAGCTATGAAGCTTCAGTTGCCCATGAAGAACGTAACCTGTGCAATTTGGCATCAGTGTCCCTAACATTAACTGTTTGGAACCAAAGTCTATTAGCTCCTAAAAATTACCTCTTGTGCTGGTTAGTTTTTTGTCAGCTTGACACAAGCTTGAGTCATTTTGAAAAAAAGTCAACCTCAGTTCAAAAAAATGCCTTCATAAGAGAGGCCCGTAGGCAAGTCTGTGAGGCATTTTCTTACTTAATGATTGATGTGAGAGGGTCCAGCCCAATGTGGGTGATGCCACGCTTAAAAAGGTGGACTTGAGTTGTAATTTTAAAAGGCACACCAAACAAGTAATGAAAAACAAACATCAGCATTCTTCCATGGTCTTTGCTTCCGTTTCTGACTCCAGGTTCCTGCCTTGAGTTCATAATGAACAGTGACATGGAAGTGTAGACCAAATAAAACCTTTTCTCCCCAAGATGCTTTTGGTAGTTTAACACAGAAATAGAAAATCAAACTGAGACAACTCTCAAAGTATAATTCCCTCCAACCCTGGTTCTTCCAAAAAGGGAGAAGGTCATTAGTTCAGGGCATTTTATTTTTCTTTTTTAATGTAGCAGATCTAGTTTTTTATATCATTGTTTCCTTGCTGTGTAAAATCTATGCATTTTAAGACACCAGATATAATGAAAAATTCAAGAAAGATCACAATACACAGTCAAGGAACTGTAAACAAACTATTAAGCCTAGGCTAAGGAAACCAATCCCAGGTGTGGTGTAGGAGGGTCTTCTTTCTATGTGTTGCTTTCATTGGTTGAATAAAGAAAACTGCCTTGGCTTTTTGATAGGGTAAAACTTAGATAGGCGGGAAAAAGA
The DNA here is from genome assembly GCF_982192425.1 of Myodes glareolus. Taxonomy (NCBI): domain Eukaryota; kingdom Metazoa; phylum Chordata; class Mammalia; order Rodentia; family Cricetidae; genus Myodes; species Myodes glareolus. Next base: position 96,784,789 of record NC_142034.1, read on the forward strand.
GAACAGAATGTGGGGAGAAAGGAGGCAGAGACAGAGAGCTGCCCTCCATGAAGCTGCCAGGTCAGACATGCTGAATCTTTCCCGGGTCGTGGAAAAAAAAAAAACACAAGATTATTAGAAATGGGTTAATTAAGATGTGAGAGTTAGTCAATATGAGGCTAGAAATAATGAGTCAGGCAGTGTTTAAATGAATAGAATTTGTGTGTTGTTATTTCGGGGGTTAAGCTAGCTGGCCGCCAGCCGGGAACACAGCACGCTCTCCTCATTACTACACAGGTGAACTCAGGGCAGCTAAAACATCTGGATACAATTAAAACCCCACAAAAAGGAAACTGCATGGCCATGAACAAGCCAAATTCCCTTAGAACCTCAATTTCCTCACCAACAAATGGGATCTGTGAATGGTGCCTCTCAAGAAGTCATTGCAGGAATAAGGTAAATACTCACTGAAAAAGATGCTATGCAGTCTGTGCCCTGACCTCTTTACTTCAATGCTCCACTGAAGATTGTTCCAGAATGTTCATGACCATCCTGTGCCACCAGAATAAACAGTACAGGCAAAGGACCTAGTTTACTCCCCAAAGGTATCTAAGAATCTTTCTCAAAAGTTCATATGTGCCTTTGTAAGAAAACTGCCCAGAGTGAGTAGACAAAAATGCTTCCTTAGCTTATTGTGATTGAGGGAGCCAAGGGAAACAGTGTTGACTGAATTCGTCCAATATTTCAGAAAATAAACAAAAGAACAAGGCTGCTACTGATCCTCCTGACCATCCTTCAAAGCAGAAGTTCCCAACAGGGACAGTGGTACCCCAAGGTACACATTTTGTTAGTGCCTGGAGATACTAGATTGTAATGACCAGTACAGAGGAAGGGTCATAGGTTACTGTCAAACATTACCAAGGTTCCAGGTGGCCCTGTAGGAAAACACCTGTTACTGCAGAGGCTGAAAGGAGCCCTGCTGTAGTCCTGAAGGGAGAAGGTAAGGAAGATCCTCTGCTGAGTCCCTCTGTGAAACCCTTGACCACTATACCTGGAGAGTTTAGATCTCCAAAGTAGCAACCAAGACTGGCAGAGGGACCTGAAGTACAGGGATCCTGTCACTCTGGAGTAGAGTGGAGAGGAGAGGACAAGAAAACAGAGAAAACTGGAGAGAGGAAAGGAAGGAGGACATTAGGTGAGGGATTCCCGTTTAAAACATAGAATACAATGAAAAAAGAAAATAACTCAATGAAGCCTAAATGTGTGCCTGGGTACCAAGCAGGCACAGGCAATGACAGATGGACCCAGAGTTCATGCCACTGTCTTCTGAGGGAGAACTAATAACAAAACATGAGAGAGGCCAGGCAGTATGTGTTGCTTCCAGATCCCAGAGGCTAACACTGGCAACCAAAAGCTACTGTAAGGAAGGTAGGAGAGCTAAAGAGATTGTCATAAGAAAAAAAACCCAGAAAATCTTGAGTGGTTTTGAAAACAGGCAGGTTTTACTGCTTTTAAAAAAAAAAGAAAAGAAAAGAAGAAAAACAAGTATTAACAGTGATAGCCTCTTCCCACTGTTCCCACTTTCTGACTGTGCACTTAGTGGAGAAAAGGCCTCAATACTTGCGTCCCAAGAGCTTCAGAACAGTGACAGTGTAAACGCTGTTACTCTCTTAGTTCTGACATATACTAAAGTTAGAGAAGCTCTTACAGGGGGAAGCAAGGTAAACAACACTCAGGAACTCTTTGTGCTAGTATTTCAAAATTAGCTTTTCAAGGCCAAAAGACAACTTTCTAAAAACCATGGTCAGCTTTTTGCTAAGACTTGTCAAAGCATTACTGTAAAAGTATATGGACATATGGAAGGCTCACTGTCACCAAAAAATACAAGGAAGAAGGGAAGTGACCACCTGCATATTATGCCTTCAGCAGTTGAAATGTACCACTGAGGACCAAAGGCCAGCCCTCAGTGTTCTAAACTAACAGATTCTATTCTGGGCAAAAGGAGACACTTCCATTAATACTTTGGTTTGTTAGGTTAGAGATTCCACAGACAAATCCCCTTTATAGCTGGGAATTTCCCACTCTTAGGAAGAATGACCACGCCAGGCAGTGGTGGCGCCTTTAATCCTTTAATCCCAGCACTTGGGAGGCAGAGGCAGGTGGATTTTATGAGTTCGAGGCCAGCCTGGTCTACAAGAGCTAGTTCCAGGACAGGCTCCAAAGACACAGAGAAATCCTGCCTGGGGGCGGGGGGCAGAAATGAAGATGTGAAATCATCTATAAAGTCTTATCTAACACCTGTCTCATCAGTACTACGTAATTCTTGTAATACAAATGTCTTTTGACTACAACAAAAATCGATCTTCTACTGACAGCTTCAACCTATTAACAAACAGCAAGGTAAGTCAGTCTTGATGATAATCAGAATTTTGCAAAGGTAAAATAATTCACACACGATTCCATTAACAAAGGGATTCTGGGAAAAGCAGGTAAATCAACCTTCCCTATCCATCTTGTTGCTAGTTCAACCAGAAAATACAAAGCTCACTGTGCTCTTTGGTTTTGTGGATTGCATTCCTATCACCAATGGCACACTCTCAGTCACAGTTTTTCAATATAAGCACCATAAAATTCATATGCTAAAGTACCCACCAAGTCCCGAAGTACAAAAAACCAAGGGCAACTTACCATATTTGGCACATTGGTGACTGAAGTATTCTTTATATCTGTAGGAAAAGCAGGCAAACTATTGACCATGCTCTGCTTGCTGGATAACTGGGGGTTCACTCCAGTGGCTCCCATCTGCTGCCCTCCAGTTTGACTAAAGGGTTGTCCAAATGGACTTGTGTTACCAGTCATTCCCATCTGAAACAAAACCACACCAACACATACTTATACCATGCACACAAACAAACAATAATAAACAGTATAAAAATAACTAGATAGTAGTCAACTGGCAGTTCACCTGGTCATGCTAAAAACACTGAAGACACTTTAGAGTTGATTTTTACAGAATGGCAGTTTTGTACTTGATCACAACACAAATAGGAGAACACTGTCAATAAAACAAATTCTCTTGCCTTACTTCCTATGCCAACAAACCTTGGCTCTGGTGTAAGACCCCATTATGTTCTAACCTAGAGACACACCCCCCCTAAAAAAAACCAAACAAATCTGGGCACCAGAATACTAACCCATTAGCCTCAATGAGCATCTCTGGTTGCAGAAAGCCTCCTCAGTTTGCTTCAATGGGAAACAAATACTATTTCCTACTTATAATGATATAATAAAACAAGCTCTGGGCTCCAAAAAAACCCACAAATTCTCTGCACTGCACTAACCAAGAGAGCATCCTAACTGTTCACCTTCCTCTCCAAACTCATCAAGCAAGATCCCTATCAAAAAGATAATAAATATATGTCTTACCAATCAAAAAGACAAGTCACAGAAATTCAAAAGCTAGAGGGCTTAAGGCGAATGGCACTGACATTGAAAAAGGTGGTGGGTCGAAGGCACAGGTCAGTCACTGCAAAGGCGGCCCCTTCCCAGGGCAGGCTTTACAGGAGTGCTATGCCACACATCTACTTTCTTGCCTCTCTGCAAGACGGGAGCAGAGAGAGGCATTTTCTCCACATTGAGACCACACCAGTGGTAGCTCCTCTCCCAAAAGAGCAGTCCACACACCACTGCACTGAAACAATGGGCAGACAACTTGAATTGTCAGTAGGGACAGAACAGAGGATTTTTGTTTAAAGTATTAACACTTGATATGAACGTGTATGTGTGTGTTAAAAGATACTAGGTTTTCAAAGAAGGCCAATTCCTAAGAGCTCCAAGAATGAATATTACTTGCCCATGAGAAAATGAACTCAAGCTAATGCAATACTCAGAGAACAAGCAGCTCAGCCCTGATCTCAAAGAACCTCATGCCTCATGTCAAGAGTTTTACTGCACACATAACCACTCATGAAGTCAATCATTCCACAACAAATGCACACAACAAGAACATTCAGGTGACCAGAGTGCATTTGCATCTCCAGATAACCATTCTAATATTCAGAGGAAGATCCAACTCCAATGAAATGCCAGACAGATATGACCAAATCTAATAGGTTATGTGACCAGCAGGAAGGGGAATACAAGCAGACACATGCGGCCATGCAGGAGCTCACAAGGACTCAGCAGGATCATGCATGGGGGAATGCCTCCAGTGACAAGGGCTAAGTTTGATATGATTTCAGTAAGACCATGAGTTATTTTTCCGAAAGTAGACTTCAGTTTTCCTCATAATTTTATATACACTTAAACCACATACCATAACAAATGGAGGGAGACACACACACACACACACACACACACACACACACACACACAAGACTTTCAGCAATAAGTTGCTACCTGTCACTTCACAGACAAGCAAAGGGTTGCCTAGAAAACTCAGGAACATCCGAGATCAGCTCAAAACTTCACTCTAAGTGCCATATACTCAAACCAAATGCACTGTCCTACACCATGAGGACTGTCAATCCCCATTGCATAGAACTATGTCCTCTACATACACCACACTGAAATGAGAACCACTGGACAGAGACACTGGCTCTGTCCACAAAGACCTGGAAAACTACAGCCAGCAGGACAATGGCAATACAATGCCTGATGTAAGGGGCGTAACAAATATTAGCACACTACCCCAAGTAAGATGCCATTTACAGAAGCAGGAATTTCTTGTAGTCAAGCCTGTGAGCTTTGGGGTATTAGCTTGGTCTGAATGGTGGCTCTGCCACTTGTTATCTGTGTGACCTTTCTTGAGCAGTTTACTTAAGTATCTCCATGCTTTGGTGTACAATGGAGATGAAAATAGCTCCTTCTAATGGCTGTGTAAGGATTTGAAAAAAATATATTCATGAAGAATTCCAAATTGGAGGTGTCATAGAGAAAGTACACAAATGCTGACTACTTGTACTCTCATGATTATTCTGAGGCTTTGGGGGTCAAATTACACTAAATATGGTTTCTTTCTAAAGTTTGTCTACAATAATAATGAAATAAAGGAACAGAATTTTGAGAATGTCAAGTGACTGGGAGCAGCTTACACACAAATTGGCAGCAAGAGGGCAGCTGGGATCATTGTATCGGATTGAGAGAAATGTTCTAAGGATCATGAAAAACACAAGGATGAGAGAGAGCACTCTTAGGGCTCACTATCTGTAGAAATATCATAAAGAGACAATTATTTTCAAACTATCCCAGTAAATCATAAATATTTTCAACTTGAAAACTTTGTTCATTCCAACTTAAAAGATATTAAGAAGCAACTGAGTATGGTAGTACCTACCAATGGTCCCAGTACCTGGGAAGCTGAGGCAGGAGAATCAGAGTAAGCTACATAGGAAGACTATCTCAAGAAAAATAAAGAATCAGAAATATAATGGCATAATGCACATTAGCCAAAATTTGAAAGAAAACTTGAACAAAAACGCTCATGAATAAAGAAACTAAGGTGCTTCCTGCTAGCATGTGGGCCACATGGCAACTGTTCCACTTGGTGCATCTTCATTCTGACATGACAGGTTAATTAAGCAGAGAGAAGATCAGAAAAGTAAAACAGCCACAATGGCCTGCCTTACAGACCACGCAGCAATGACACACACCATTAACCCCAGTAGCCACACTAGTTTGCCAGAGAAACCAGACAGTAAGTGGTGCACACCTTTAATCCCAGAACTAGAAAGGATTATAAAACACAAGAAGACAGCTCTCAGTTTCAGTCTCACTCTGAGGATTCATGGAGGCAGGATCACCATTTCAGTCTGAAGAAGAGGTAAAGAGCCAGTAACTGGCTGTTTTACTTTTCTGATCTTCAGGCAAGCTTTATTCATTAAAATACAAATGAAATGCCATTACACTTTCAACCTTTCTCTATGCAATGGAATACACATAAAACCACAGATTTAAATGACTTTTATAAAAACAGTATGATTCAGCTGGGTGCTGGTAGCGCACACCTTTAATCCCAGCACTCTGGTGGCAGAGGCAGAGGCAGGCAGATCGCTGTGAGTTTGAAGACAGCCTAAATTACACAGCAAGTTCCCAGGACAGTTAGAACTATACAGAGAAACCCTGACTGTAAAAAACAAACCAAAAGAAAACAAAACAAAAAACAACAACAAAAATATGATTCAGTACATTTGAAACAAATTGTAAATAATTTAAGGACCAGAAACACTCATTCTTTCTAATGGAAGGAAGAACCATTATTATTCTAGACTATGGCTACATCATTTGTAAAGCCAAAGCATTTCTCTCTTGGCAACCCACCACTGCTGAAAAAGAGCCAAGAAGAGTAGTTTTTATGGAAAGACATGGCTGTATCCAGTCGGCAGCTATCACCCACTTGCTCTTGGAATCCTTCCAGCACCTCAACTTGATGAATGGAAAGTTAAGGGACATACACCAGTAATGACAATGCCATAGGCAGCACATTCACCAACCAGAGCACACCTGGGAAGCAGAACTGGGTGAGCTGATATGGGTCCGTAACAGTGCTATCCTGGGAGCACTGAGGAAGACACAGCCCCAGATCTTAACATTTGCTATCAATGGTACACCCTACTTGCAAAAGTACTTAAAATACTTCTCGTGTTTCCCTTGGATACGACTTCCATTAAAGCACCTTGGAAGAGCAGTATGAACTCCAGACCTGGGACACTAAAATTTTTTGGTGATGAAGCCATACTCAGTACCAGTGTCATGCCTCAGCAGGCCATGACCTTTGAAGACACTATCTCTTCAGGATGCAATCTATGTTAATTGATAAGCAAAACACTGGACTGGGAGCAGTTGGAAATTTGTTTCTATTCCTGCTCATAACTAGCCACATGGGAGGGATGAACCTCTTGCCTCTGGCTTTAAGTTTTTCATATGTAAAACAGGAACATTCAGGTGATCACAATTTCTTCATATTTTAAGTTTTATGCTTTTTTTAAGTTTCAATCAGTGCTTAAATTACAGGACAGCTTTACACTCTGAGAAATGCAGGAATTCACAGTGAGGAACAATTTGGGATCTCAAATCTGACTGGCCTGGAAGTGTCTTATATTGGCAATGCTCTCAATGTGGCCAATGACCACTAAGAAAGATCACGCAGGGTGGGTGCATCCTGCTATTACACATGGCACAGGAACCAAGAGTCCGGAGTTTTACATTCGCTGTACTCTTGCCCAGAATACTTTATAGAAAGCATGGAGTATAAGGCAAAATAATCCAGAGAGTATAAAATATAAGTGAATTATTTTGCCTAATTCCATCAAATCCTAATACCTTTTAAAGGCAGAAGAACAGTCTCTTCAGGATTAAGCAGCCCTTTCCAGCCTGGCCCACGGTAGCAATGAAGAAGGGGAAGAGAAGATAATGGGAGACATGAGGAAAAATATCATTTTCCTTTATCAACAGAAATCTAACTCAAACTGTAACTCAGCTATATGACACAGGAGAATTGATCATCACTGGATGAACTACACGTGTCCCAAACCCTCTACACACGAAGGACAGATATGCCATCCTTCACCATTCACAGTCCACTCACTGATGAAAATGACAAATGATACTAGAGGAGGGCTCAAAGGAGCAACATAATGTAAGTATCAATAATGCAAGACCCAGAGCAATGGGAAGGAGGACAGAGTAGGACCCAGAAGAAAGCAAGCATAGGAGATGCACCTCTGCTGCACCAGGGCACGAAACAAAAACAAGCTCTCTTTTACAAAGGTATGTATTTGTGTGTGTGTGTGTGCATGTGCATGTATGCGTGCTCTGCACATGTGTATGCCACATGCATATGGGTACCCAAAGAGGCTAGAAGACCACTGAAACTGGAGTTGCAGGCAGTTATAAGCTGCCCAAAGTGGGTGCTGGGAACTAAACTCAGGTCCCACAGAAAAGCAGCCAAGTATTCTTTAGCCACTAATCCATCTCTCAAGCCCCAAGAACAAGTTCTTGAAAGAGGCTGTTAGCTTGAGAGAACAGTATGTGGGGTAAGCTCTAAGTGGGAACTACAGGGATACAAACAGGTTCTGTGCTGTTCACTCCTGACAAGCTTTATACATGAGTGACAACAGGAGGGCTGGAATGGGTAAAGGTAAACCCAGAACTCTAAATGCCTTTGCCTGAAGTGTAAGACACACTCAAAGGTGACTGTCATTTGCATATTAAGATATGTGCAAAACTCTATAGCAAATCAAATACTTAACTGTAAAAAGCACTATCAAAAAGATCATGGACAAACGACACTCTTACATCGAGGGCTCCTGACTAGTGATGCCTACTTGTAAGAGGACTTGGAGGCGGCTAAAAGCTATAGCACCTGACACACAGAGAGACCCAGAGAAGCGGAAAGAAGGGGGAAGCAGAGTCAAGTGACTGGAGGGCTACTGAGACAACTTTCACAGTATAAACAGCATCTTATTACTGACAGAGAGAAACACCCTGTAAGAGTAAAATGAAAAGGGCAGACCACAAAGTATATAATCCTCAAGAAACATATACAGAGCAAGGGTTGGGGGAGGAGTACAATCGCAAAACATTTAGTGATTAATCTGGAGGGTTTTCTTTCTTTAAACTCTATTTTATATATTAGTGTGTGCGTGTGTGTGTGTTAATAGAGTGAACATGGAGGTCAGAATACAACTTTGTGAAGTCAGTTCTCTTACCTTCATGTGAGTTCCAGGGACCAAACTCAGGTTACCAGGTTTGCATGGCTAGTCCCTACTGAACTATTTCAACAGCCCCAGGTTTTTCTCTTTTAAAACTTCTGAATTATTTAAAACATCTACACCAAATATTATTTTATCACAAGGCTGTAAACTGCTCTAATGTATGATAGTGTGACTAGGAAAATAACTGAATGAATGAGATTTGGCCACCACTATCAGATCTTTACCACCAGTCTTTGCTGAAAAGGTAGGAAGGAGGGAAAACAGAAACAAGTATAATCAGGACACCAACAGCTGTGCGTTGCTCAAACAGCTTATGTTTACTGCTTCGGCAATCATGTGCTGGCTCCCGGTAAAACAAAGGTTCAATTATCACTGCAATTTGAACTGTGGTTCAATTGTGACAGCCAGAGATGCTGCTTCATTAGGATTTATTTGGTACCTGAAAATTGGAGAGCTTACAAAACAGACTGGAGTCAAATTTTCCTCCCAAAATTTGACTCCAGTCAAACAGTAAGATGTTATTACATTCACTAAACAACAACAAATAAAAAACACAGAAAGGAGCCACCTTATATAAGGAACACACTGTTCCAGCAATGAGACCTATATGGGACCTATTATATAGTCCCACCTGCTGCTGCTGTTTCCTTTTTTTCCTTCTGAAATAGGGTTTCTCTATGTAGCCCTGGCGGTCCTCAAACTCAGAGATCCACCTGCCTCCCAGGTGCTGGGATTAAAAGTGTACACCACCACCCAGCTGGCCTACCTGCTTCACTCAGCTCTGTTGCTGGGATTTTAAAAGGCAGCGGTCAAACACACATTTATCAACCAAGAACACAGTATCCGTTAGTTATCTTTCAGAATGTATTGTAGAGTGGTAAAAGTACTACACAGGAAGGGCAAGGATTCTCATGACCAGGGTAATAGACATAAGACCCAAAGAAATCAGATTGAGTGCTTTCACCAAATCAACTGGATCTCTAGATGCAGAGAAGATTCCCAGACCAAGAAGTCAGGCTCAACAGACCAAACCAGAACTGGGCCTGGAATACCCACTATAAAATACCAGTAATGTTCAACATCATCAGCAAGAAAGAAATCATGGCAAGACACTGGAAGAAGCTTGGATCTCTACCATTCACTGCAGTTTCAAAGTTTATTTCTACTCTAGTAACCTAAACATCTATAATATCACAAGTATGTAACCATCTTTCCAGAGAAAGGTGGGACCTTTTTGTGTTTTTGCGACAGGATCTTATTAGGTAGTTCTGGCTTTGGCTGATCTGGAGCTCACTATGATAGCCTCAAATGATAGCCTCAAACTATGAGATCCTGAGATTAAATGCATATGTCACACCTAGCTTATAAAATATCTTTTATTATTTCTTTGTATAGGATGTGCGTGAGTGTGGGTGCATGCTTACCACACCACATGTATAGTAGTCAGAGGACAATTTTGAAAATTGGTTCTCTCTTGCCAGACAGTGGTGACGCATGCCTTTAATCTCAGAACTTGGGAGGCAGAGGCAGACGAATCTCTGTGAGTTCAAGGCCAGCCTGGTCTACAAGAGCTAGTTACAGAGCAGGCTTTAAAAACTACAGCGAAACCCTGTCTCGAAAAACAACAAAAAGAAAATTGGTTCTCTCCTTCCACCATGGATTCTAGCGATCAAACTCAAGTACCAGGATTTTACAGCAAGCACTTTCATCTGCTAGGCTATCTGAGGCAAGCAGGTCAATAGAACAAGTTAAAAGCTAGACAAGGTTACATAGTCAGTTGTCAGTCTCTCTCTCTCTCTCTCTCTCTCTCTCTCTCTCTCTCTCTCTCTCTGTGTGTGTGTGTGTGTGTGTCTGTCTGTCTGTCTGTCTGTGTCTCTCTCTCACACAGAGAAAAATCAAACAAACAAAACAGAGAATGGAAAAAAAAACAAGAATGAGCTGGCTATCAATGTTTATAAACTAAACACCATCTTGGAAAAACGGCATTCACAACAATGACAAACAAGATGAAAGTTGCTCAAATCTACCAATCAAATCATAAGGACTTAGTCAAAGAGTTAGAGCTGCCCATCTCCTTTTGCTTCCCTCCCATTGGCTTACAGAACCCTCTGTGACGGTAGCAAGAGTAGTAGGTAGAACAAAGGCTAAGACATACAACCCAGAAAGCACAATTGCTAAAAAGGTAATGACCCCGACGCACACTCATTCAAAATATACACACAAACACATACACACTTACATGTGCACAAGCATACATATGCACACTATAACCTCCTTATCCATCCTTATCTCTGTACCCCATGCCTGTCCGAGAAGGACACCTGCTCATGGTTGAAAATATGTACTTGCAAATGCACAGGACATGCTGACTTGAATGGGACAAACAATCTGAAAAACCACAAGGCACTGTACAATCTTGAAGTGGCTTTAAGATCTCTTTCCAAATTTAGAATGTAAGATATCTCTCTGAGCAACCAGGACTATCTGAAATGAACACTTTCTAAGTTTAAAAAGACAGGCAAAAACTAAAATCAGTAACTGCAAGATAATGTTTGAAGTCTGCATCTCCCAGCATTACCTTTCTCTTTGTGGCAAACATTTAAGAGCTGGCCTATGTTCCAGCTCATTCTTTATTACTTGGGAGAGAAACACAAAATGTGTACAGCTCAGTTTTGAGCACATGAAGTTTCCACTTAGAAAATAAAGCAATTATTGCAATCCTGACTACAGAGATTACTACAGAGATTGTGCTATTTTTCAAAAGTCAAAGGTAAGAGCCACATTCTTATCCTTAATAGGTAATGTGCATATAAGTTTGACATCATTATCCACTGATTAAATATTGGCTTTTCCTAATAAGAAAATGTCACATTAAATTTCTGGCTTTTGTTTTTTGTGTGTGTGTGGTTTTTTTTTTTTTTTCGAGACAGGGTTTCTCTGTATAGCCCTGAATGTCCTGGAACTCTCTCTCTGTACACCACGCTAGCCTTGACTTCCACCTCCCACCCCTGGGATTAAAGGCATACACCGCACCATTCAGCGAATTCCTGGTTTTTAATAGGAATACTTTTAGACACTTGTCTCAAAATATACAAGAGCTCAAAACTCTGTCTACAGTCAAAAACAAGACAAAATTTCTACATAGACAAAACACACATTATACAAGGTAAATTTGTTTATCTAAGATAAGTAAATCTGCTTCAGGGTAAGTCTAATTTTTAAGTATGTTTTTGTGTGAGAGACACAGAATTTTAATATGGAGCCCAGGTTGGCCTTGAACTTGCAGTCTCGTTAGATCTGTGCTGGTGTAGTATACCTAAATTTTGAAGGAATGACTAAGGCAAAAATCTCTTGTTGAAATTCACCCATACTGAAAGAAGTCAGAAAAACAACACCCTTCACAATAGCCACAAAGAGCATAAGATATCTCGGAGTAACTCTAACCAAACAAGTGAAAGACTTGCATGACAAGAACTTTAAATCTTTAAAGAAAAAAATTGAAAAAGACACCAGAAAGTGGAAAGATCTCCCAAGCTGCTGAGTAGGCAGAATTAACATAGTAAAAATGGCAATCTTACCAAAAGCAATCTACAGATTCAATGCAATGCCCATCAAAATCCAAGCAAAATTCTTCACAGACCTCGAAAGAACAATACTCAACTTCATATGGAAGAGCAAAAAAACACACAAAAACAAAAACAAAAACAAAAAAAACCAACAAGATCGCCAAAATAATCCTGTACAATAAAAGAACTTCTGGAGGCATCACAATTCCTGACTTCAAACTCTTCTACAGAGTTACAATACTGAAAACAGCCTGGTATTGGCATAGAAACAGACAGAAGGACCAATGGAACCAAAGAGAAGACCCGGATATTAACCCACACATCTTCAAACACCTGATTTTTGACAAAGAAGCAAAAAATATCAAATGGAAAATAGAAAGCATATTTAACAACTGGTGCTGGCATAACTGGATATCAACATGTAGAAGAATGAAAATAGACCCATATCTATCACCATGCACAAAACTCAAGTCCAAATAGATCAAAGACCTCAACATAAAACCAACCACACTGAACCTTATAGAAGAGAAAGTGGGAAGTACACTTGAATGCATTGGCACAGGAGACCACTTCCTAAATATAACCCCAGCAGCATAGACACTGAGAGAAACAATGGGACCTCCTGAAACTGAAAAGCCTCTGTAAAGCAAAGGACACAATCAACAAGACAAAACGACAGCCTACAGAATGGGAAAAGATCTTCACTAACCCCACATCAGACAGAGATCTGATCTCCAAAATATACAAAGAGCTCAAGAAATTGGACACCAAATGATCACATAATACAATAAAAAAAAAATGGAGTACAGACCTAAACAGAGAACTCTTAACAGAGGAATCTAAAATGGCTGAAAGACACTTAAGGCAATGTTAACATCCTTAGTCATCAGAGAAATGCAAATCAAAACAACTCTGAGCTTCCATTTTACACCCGTAAGAATGGCCAAGATCAAAAACACTGATGACAACTTATGCTAGAGAGGTTGTGGGGAAAAGGCAACACTTCTGCATTGCTGGTGGGAATGCAAGCTGGTACAACCCCTTTGGATGTCAGTGTGATGGTTTCTTTATTTTCTTTTTTTTCTAATTTATTTTTTTTAATTTTTTACAGAATAATAAACACCTTTATTACATGAGCTATGACGGGTGGTCTATTTGCCTTTTCGGGCTTTGATCTTCCTCAGATAGAACTCCAGCTCCTTGCCTTCTAGCACATAGCCATCTGCTCTGCCACACTGGCCTGGTCTTGAGGCGATACAGGCGAGAAGCTTGCCCTGCTGAAACTGCTCCTCCAGAAGACTGCTGATCTTGGCGTTCTTTTTCCTTTCATCATATTTCTTTTGAATTTTCTTTGATCGTTTCTTGTTTAATATTTCTTCCTCCTCAAGAGTCAGCTTGATCCCCTTCTTGCAGCCCAGGGGCAGTGCATAGTGGGACTTGTACCACTGTCGATATGGTGTGCTGTCAATAAGCACAATGCAGTTCTTGACCAGAGTCTTGGTGCGGACCAGCTCGTTATTGGATGCATTGTAGACGACATCAATGATCCTTGTTTTGCGAGTATAACACTCAGAGCCCCAGGAAAAGTTCCCCACATCCAATCTAAGGGCACGGTACTTCTTATTGCCTCCTCGCACACGAACCGTGTGGATGCGACGAGGGCCAATCTTAGTGTTCACCGCAGGCCATCCCAGCTCATATTTCCGCTTCTTGTGGTAGGGCTTTCTCTTACCTCCGGTCTTGCAGCGCTTGTACCAGTTGTCCTGAGAGATGCCCATCGCTCGACGCTGGCCAGTGTGGGGGTTTCTTAAGAAAATTAGGAAACAACCTTCCTCAAGACCCAGTAATACCACTTTTGGGTATATATCCAAAGGATGCTCAATCGTGCCACAAGGACATGTGCTCAACTATGTTCATAGCAGCATTGTTTGTCATAGCCATAACCTGGAAAACCTAAATGACACTCCACCGAAAAAATGAATAAGGAAAATGTGGTATATTTACAAAATGGAGTACTACACAACAGAAAAAAAATAACATCTTGAATTTTGCAGGAAAATGGATGGAGCTAGAAAACATTATTTTGAGTGAGGTAACCCAGACACAGAAAGACAATTATCACATGTACTCACTCACAGGTGGTTTTTAAACATAAAGCAAAGAAAGCCAGCCTACAAACCACAATCTCAGAGAACTTAGACAACAATGAGGACACTAAGAGAGACTTACATAGATCTAATCTATATGAGAAGTAGAAAAATACAAGATCTCCTAAGTAAATTGGGAGCATGGGGACCTTGGGGGAGGGTTGAAGGGGAAGGGGAGAGGCAGGGAGGGGAGCAGAGAAAAATGTAGAACGCAATAAAAATCTATAAAAAAAAATAAAAGAAATTTACTCATACCCCCTATCTGAACCTCTTGTAAATATCAAAATTTTCATATGAAAATGTGGTTGTAAACCCTCAGAAACAGAAAGAATCAACATAGAAAACTGCAATAGATAAAAAACTAATAATTCAAAAAGTCATGAGCAAAGTTATAAAGTATAAATCAAGTCAATATGCATAATTTTTAATGGTTACAAGGCTTTTTGCTTTTGTTGTTAATTTTATTGTTGCTAGGGGCTTTTTTTTATTGTGTTGAGACAAGATCTCACTATGTAACTGTCTGCTCTGAAACTTGCTATATAGACTAGGCTAATCTTGATTTCAGAGATCCACCTACCTCTGCCTCCTGAGTAGAGATTATTTATCAGTGCCCCCAACCAGTAGGAAGTAGCCTGGAAAACTAAGCCCACATTTCCCCAAAATGGACTATGGATATTTTCCTTTGTTTAGAATGTTGGTTACAAGCTGTTATGCATAATGATCAAGAGAAAAACTAAACAAAGGATATCAGATTCAGAGTACTTGGTTTTTTTTTTGTTTGTTCTGGTTTTTTTTTTTTTTAGAAAGGGGGGAGTGCTGTGGGACAATAGTCTGTACCCTGTCACTTATATTTTAAATAAATGCTGATTGACCAGTAGCCAGGCAGGAAGTAGAGGCAGGGCAATGAGAATGATGAGAAGAGGGAAGCACAGTCTGCAGTCGACCCTGCCACATAGCAAGCAAGATGTGACTGCCTTCCCGAATAGGGTACCGAGCCACATGGCTAGCACAGACAAGAATAATAGGCTAATATAAGTTATAAGAGTTAATAAGAAGTCTGAGCTAGTAGGCCAATCAGTTTATAACTAAAAATAAAAAATAAAGATATGTACCACCAAATCCAGCCAACACTAAGTTTTTAAACAAGATGAAGCATGTATACTTTAAGCTAAATTTAATGAAAAGCTATGAAGAGACAAAGATGTGCAAATAAACTGTACAGGCATTCTTCCTTAAAGGAAGGGAAACATCATCTCCACCCTTAGGTGTGTGACAGTACAGAGGGAGGTAAGGAATAATGTTACAGCAAAGAAACCTAAGGATCAAACCTCTGCCAAGCATCAAAAGCAACATCACATGTAATAATGAGTTATGTTGATAGTGTGTGCATCCTTGATGGGTGAGAGTAAAATAGCAATTGACCAAATTCATTTTTCGACAGATTCTTATAATTCTATTCTTTAAAAAAAGTATTTATTTTATGTTTATCAGCGTTTTTCTTGCCATGTATGTATATGCACTACATGCATGCTTAGTGCCTGTAGATATCATCAGATCCCATGGAACTGAAGCTACAAATGGTTGGGACCACGTAGGAGCTGGAAACCAAACCTTTCCATGTTAGACAAAAAGGAGAAATGTAGTGATATTTCATTTGTATTTTAATAAATAAAAGTTGCCTGAAGATCAGAGAGTAAAACAGTCCCTCTGGCCTTACAGACCAGGCAGTGGTGACACACACCTTTAATCCCAGGCTTTTGCAAAAGCAACAAATGCTTTCCACCAATCCATCTTTCCAGCCCTTATGATCTTATTCTTATGAAAAAAAAAATCAGCGAAATACCAAAAAAAGGACATTCAGCAATATCCCTAATCAGTTTGCAAAACTGTCAAGGTCATCAAAACACAAGAAACGATAAGGAAAACTGTTGCCTTTGAGAAAAACCTAAAGAACTCTGATTATTACATGTAGGAATATCTTAGATGGGCACCAAGAACAGGAGGATATAAAGAAAAAAATATCAAAGAAGTCAGACTCAAATATTACTGTCAGTCAATCACTGTGTGTCAGTACTAGTTCAATAACTGTGACAAATGTACCACAAGAATATGAGACATTAACAGGGAAGGTTCAGTGGACTAACAGTGAAGAACAAACACAGGACTTCTGTACTATCTTGAAAATCCTCTATGAGGCAGTCATGAGCCAGATGCAGAGGACTCAAGATGTGACTTCTTTGCAGAAAAAAGTACCAAGCCATGTGGCTAACACAGACAAGAATTATAGGCTAATCTTGATGGTGCACGAATCTTGAAATGCCATACAATTGTGGCAATAAACATGGCTCCGGCCAGTACCTCCACCATGAAGCTAGTTTCTCAGAAAGCAAAGAAACGGGGTGGACCTAGACATCAAAACCACAGCTTTAATCCTAGCCATATCGTTTGGCAAATTAAAGACTTGTGTGGTCAGAAAAAGAGAGATACAGTAAAGATAATTTCAGACGAAAAAGCCTCTAAACAGTTTGCAGTGTGTTTAAAACTATATGTAGATTTGGGAGTGAAAAGAAAAAGGATTAAGTCCTTAAGAAAAAAAAAAGAGTAGTTGGATGTGGTGGCATACACCTTTAATCCCAACACTTGGGAGGCAGGGGCAGGAAGATCTCTGTGAGCTCAAGAACAGCCTGGTTTGCATAGTGTGTTGCAGGACAGCCAGAGAAACCCTGTCTCAAAAAGTCAAAAAATTAAAAATAGAAATAAAGGAAATAGAGGTTAAAATAAAGCCATGTAAAGATGAAAAATACACAGAGAGTCTGGATACTGTATATTATTATGTTCTCTTTGAATTGTTTGAATGCTGAGGAAGGAGTAACAGTTGCTAAAATACACTTCTTTATAAATGCTGCTGAATTAATTAAAGAAAAATACCTTGACTTCAAAATTGAAGTCATAAGGTATGTTACTTTGGAGAAGACGTTTTGCTTTTTATTCCACAGGAAATGAGAGGCTGTGGATTCATTCCAGGTTAAAGAAAAACAGATTCAATCAAGGAAGACTCCATGAGAAATCTCCGATAGGAGTTATGGCCCAATTGTCTGAGTTCTACACCCAGAGTTCTACATACTTGAGATGATCAAGCCTCACAGGATACTCCAATCACGACTTGACCAAAATTATAAATTTTCTTTAGGTTCTTATAAGATTATCAGCACCCCCAATCAGCAGGAAGCAGCCCAGGAAACTACACCCACATTCCCAAAAAAATGGATTATGAATATTTATCTTTGTTTAGAGTGTTGGTTACAATATGCTATGAATAATGGTTCGGACAAAAAGCTAAACAAAAGATATTAGATTCAGAGTTCTTGTTTTTGAAAGAAAAAAAAGGGAGGAAAGTGCTGTGGGACAATGGTTTACCCTCTAAAGATTTGTTTCTTGCACTTGTTTAATAAACACTGATTGACCAGTCGCTAGGCAGGAAGTAGAGGTGGGGCAATGAGAATTATGGGAAGAGGAAAGTTTCAATCTGCAGTCGTGACCCAGATGTAGAGGACACAGGACATAAGATGTGACTGCCTCACCAAAAAAGGTACCAAGCTACATGGCTAACACAGACAAGAATTATGGGTTAATATAAGTTATAGGAGTTAATAAGAAGCCTGAGATAGTAGGCCAATCAGTTTATAATTTTAAAAAAATCCTCTATGAATCTAAAATAGCTCAAAAATCAAGATGACTTTACAATGAAAAGCAAATTAACAAAAAAATGTCAACAGGTAATAATTTTGAGCAATAAAAATACAGACATTGATTATATTATCCTACGTTCTATTTTTGAAAATGTTTAAAAAAAAAAAAACGTGGAACAGGTGAGGCTGGAGGGTGGTGTGGTGGTTTAGTGTGGTATTGCTCTTCCAGAGGATCTGGGTTTGGTTCCTACCACCTGCATGGTGACTCAGAGCACCATGTAACTCCAGTTCAGGCATCAATACCCATTTCTGGCCTCTGAGGGCACCAGGCTTGAATGTAGCATACATGCAAGCAAAACACTCATGCACATAAAGTAAGTAAATATTAAAAAAGAAAACAAAACAACAAACAAAACAAATAGAAAACACACCCAGAAATGAATCTGTAACACCCAGAAAGTTACAAATTAAACTTCTCTTTGTTATCACAATCTATGAAAGACAAATGACTCCACAGCTAAGAGGACTTGCTATTTCAGAGGACCTGGGTCAGGTTCTTCTGTAACTGCAGTCATAGCAGGGATCTGACACACTCTCCAGGCCTTCATAAAAACTGCACGCATGTGATACATAAAAGCAAACAGTACCCATATAAATATATATAAAAAAACAGATACTTAACCAGGCATGGTGGTGTACACCATTAACCTCAGCACTCAGGAGGCAGAGTTGGGCAGATCACTGTGAGTTTGAGGTAAGCCTGGTCTACACAGTGAGTTCCAGGACAAACAAGAACACCAAAGAATAAAAAGACGTATTTCAGAGGCAGATTGTTCCATAAACTCAAAATGTATAGAGACATAATTATGGCGGCTTCCTGTATTAAACACAAACACAAACACATATACTTTTGAGAAAAGTCTATTTTCTTATGGGCCTTGTAAAGCCTGACTGACTTAACAGATACTTTAACTACAGAGCTATTGTGCTCAGATGTCAGGCAAATCGCAGTACACAGGGATGCATTTCTTTAGACTGCAAAAAGTAGATCCTTTAAAATAGTAAAAAGTAGTCCTAGGAAATGACTCTTAGCTATTAATTTCTATAAATTTTATAGAAGGGGAAACCTATTCTATACAGAAAAAAACCCAACACATTATAAACAAATATAATCTTGAGTCAACTACAAGTGGGCTATAAGTAAAAGCTGTTACTTTCTAACATGTCATTTTGAACAATGTCCTGTACAAGCAAAACTATGGCTCCAAACAGGTTACTTCTTGTGGAAAGTAGATACACAGCCCACTTCAGAAGGTTATTAAACATGGAATAACAAGAAACCCTGTTTGCAGAACTCTCAGCACAGCACCAGCAGAGGCATCTTACTCCTGCTCACATGCACCATAACTCACAAAGAGTTAAAAACAGTAATTTAGGACTATGCTAAAAAATTTATGCTATAAACATATATATACATATTGAAAAAGACCAAAAATATTACATCACAATCAGCATAAAAACCCTTAAATGTTTTAACTTAGTGGCAGATGGACAACAAATTACTGTCTATGGTAAATATAACTCTTCCCAAAATATAGAGGAAACATTTTGGAAAAACTGGTCATCATGTTTTGGCTCAAATACACTGAGAAAAGCGCAGCACTTTACAGGTTGGTACACTAAAATTATTCTGTGAACAACTTAGAAAACAGAAATTATTTGCAAAGTGTGAAGTACACAATCACTACAGGCTACTAACTGCAGTCCATATTGTATGATCACACCACCAAACTGAGTGTCCCTGGATATACTACATCACCAGCTCCACCTGGAGCCTGTTCAAGCTGGCTGCAGGAATAGAGTGTTCAAGATGTGTGAAATGAAGAGAAAAGATACATCACCAGAGACAGTCTAATTAGCCCAACTTCTAAAAGACCATGTTTAAGGCTTTCAAGCCTTCTCATAAGGAAGGACAACACTAGCCATGAAAGGATCAAAAGTAACTGAGAGAACAAAAAGTCACATTCCCCAACAGTTAACAACAAACCATATTCAGTAACATGTCATCCATCATGCTTACTACACTCAAAACTTACTGGACATGCACAAAGGCAGGGAAATGTGACTGATACTCAGGAATAATCTATTTCAACAAGCAACAGACTGAAAAAGAAACCAGATTCAGAAATGACAGAGATGTTGGAATCAGATTTCAACAAAATAATGAGAAAGTAAAGAGAGAAAAGAAGCAAAACATCAAAAAGACAAAAGGGTGTGTATATCAATCCCATTAAATAATACTAAACAGCACAGCTAAAAGACTAATAACAGTAGATACCATTAGGAGGGTACTGGATGAAAGATCTAAAAGACTGATTGTCAGAATAAATAAATAAATAAATAATAAATAAATAAAGGTAAGATCTACCTAAACACTACTTATAAAAGACACATTTTAAATATAAAGACACAAGAAAACTAAAACAATGTCATTTGCAAATGCTGATAAGAAAATGGGAATGGCTATATTAGTAAAAAAAAAAGTAGCCTTTAAGATAGATTATTAAAATAGCTGAGATGAGTATTTTATAATGGTTTCAATATATCAGAAAAGTGCAACTCAAAATACATATCCATCTAATAAAAGTTTGGGCATGGTGGTATATGCCTTTAATCTCAGTCCTTGAAGGCAGGGGTAGGGGGATCTCTGTGAGTTTCAGGCCAGCCAAGGCTGTAAGAGACCCTGTCTCAAAACAAAACAAACAAAAACCTAATAAAAGTTCTAAAGCTCTTCCTCAATGCATGAAACAAGCAGACTTCACTCTGGGGGGAAAAAGGGCAAGTCTGTAATTAAATTGCATATTTTAAATATTCCTCTCCTAATAACTGATATAATACATCCTTTCTATCCAAAACCAATAAAGATTCTAAAAGAGTAGCCAACTTATTCTAGTAGATATTTTATAAAGCACCACACCTTACAACTGTAGGACGCACTATCTTTCAAGAATGTATAGACCATCTACCAAAAAACTACACAAAGAAAGGTCAAATGGAAGGGCAGGAATGAGAGAGGGCAACAGCTTTTGTTTTGCTTCTTCATGCTTTCTCACATGTAGAATATAGATATAAATGTTTTTTTTTCTAAGTACACAAAAGTACTGCTGAAGAATGCAGCTCGGCAGTGATAGAGTACTGACCAATATGCATGGGGTACTTGGTCCAAAACAGTGTTTAGGGGCAGGATCCCGCAACCATCAAATGGAAAGCATATTGGTAGTACTTTAAAAAGTTGGAAAGATGGCTCAATAGGCAAAGATACTTGATGCCAAATCACCACGACCCACATGATACAAAAAGAGAACCAATTCCTAGAAGTTGTACCCTGACCCTCACACTGTGCACTGCAGCATAAATGCCCACACATACATGCACATAAATGTTATTCACACACCCAAACCCCAAGACTCTTTGAGAGAAAAGGGAAAGGAAGAAAAGAAGAGGGTAATGGAGGGTATGAATGTGTAAAAACCAATGACATGCATGTATTAAAATACTCAAGAAAAAACTATTTCATATGCTAATTAAAAAATTTAATTATAAAAAAGCCATATGCTGGGTTATAAAATCCTTAAGTTTCAATGAATTTTCAAAGGACAAATCTGTAACAGAGGTGACTGGGGATGTGGCTCAGCTGGCAGAGAGTTCACATAGCATGCTGAAGCCCTTAGTGCAATCCTCAGCACCACAAAAGCACACCTGTAATTTGTACAATTAAGAGGTGGAGGCAGGAGGACCAGAAGGAAGTCCAAGGCTATCTTCATAGCAAATTTGAGGCCAGCTTGAGTTTAAGACCCTGACTCAAAATATTTCATTAAATTTAAAAATTCTAAGGGGAAAGAAAGACAAAAACACTGAAAACCTGACAGTAAACATAGTCTACAAAAAACAAAAGCTAAAAAGAAAAATATTGGGCTGGCAACCCGGCTCAGTGGGTAAAAGTGCTTGCAGCCAAGTCTGAAGACCTAAGTTTCACCCCCAGTATTTAGAAAAGGAAAGGACAGAAATGACCCACACAAGTTGTCAAAACCTCCACACATGTGTCTTGCCAATACACGCACACACATAATTGCAATAACTGTTTTTAAAAGAATATTAAGAGCACCTCTGCGACTGTGAATAAATAACTAATATGAATAATTTAAATCTTCCCAGTGAGAAAAACAGCAGACTAAGATGGCTTTACCGTAGGTGAACTTTTAAATTTAATTATTTTTTTGAGTACGTGTATTTTGTCTGTATGTATGCCTGTGTATCATGTGTGTGCCTGGTGCCCAGAGACCAAAAAGGTCACTGAATCCCTGAAACTGGAGTTGTAGACAGTTGTACACATCTGTGAACTATCATGTGGGTGCTGGGAATCAAACCTGGGTCCTTAGAAAGAACAGCCTAAAAAAAAAGTGCTTTTGTGAGTCATCTCTCTAACCCCCAATAACACTAATATTAGATAAATTTTAGGAAAAGAATAAAAAAGGCTAGAGAGACGGCTTACGAGGTTACGAGCACTAGCTGCTCTTCCAGAGGTCCTGAGTTCAATTCCCAGCAACCACGTGATGGCTCACAATCATCTATCTATCTATCTATCTATCTATCTATCTATCTATCTATCTATCTATCTATCTATCTATCTATCTATCTATCTATAATGAGATCTGGTACCCTCTTCTGGCCTGCAGGCATACATACAGACAGAATACTGTATACATAATAAATATTTTTTTTTAAGAAAAGAATGAAAAAAGAGCAATCTCCAAGTTATCTCACAAAGCCAGTATTTTCCTGATACTGAAATCAAATGAGAACAAAAAAGGGTTAATGCAGTGGTGGACTCCAGAGTACAGAAGGCCTGGGCATGAAAACTGCCCTAAGTTTGAGGACAGCTTGAGCCATATTGTGAGTTTCATGCTAGTGTGGTGAAATCCTACACGCTACAGGGTGAAATCCTAGCTCAAAAATCCAAGCAAAGACTGGGGTGATGCAAAGTATTTGCTGTGTAAGCATGAGGACCTGAATTCAGGTCCCTAACACCCATGTAAGAAGTTGGGCACTAAGGGAGTAGGGGAGGAATGGGGAAAGCTCGGTGGCCTGGGATGGGGGGGGGGGAGGAGGAAGGATGAATATGGGATCAGGGAAGAATATATTTCAACTAAGGGAGTCATTTTAGGATTTACAGGAGACTTGATTATATATGGGATCCCAGGTCCAAGGAGAGATCCCCCAGACTGTTCTCTGGACAGAGGAGAGGGTGCCTGAATCGGCCGTGGCCCATAACCATACTGATGTATATTTTGCTTATCACCATAGATCCTTCATCTGGCGAAGGACGGCGATAAAGTCGGAGACCCACATTGGAGCACCGGACTGAGCCCCCCGAGGTCCAAATGAGGAGCAGAAGGAGGAAGAACATGAAAAACGAAATCAGTATTGCGAGGGATGCTATCACCCACTGATACAAGGAAACGGATCTAATGAGAGTTTACCAAGGCCAGTTGGACTGGGACTGAACGAGGACGTGATCTAACCAGATTCTCGGAATTTGGCCGGATTCTCTGAATGTGGCTGGCCCGAAGTCTTTCTGAAAAGCCATTGACTATGATACTGGGACCTGTTTCCTCTGCATATTCTGGATTTTGGGGATCCAGTCTGTTTGGATACTCACCTTCCTGGACCTGGAGGGAGGGGGGAGGAACTTGAACTTCCCACAGGGCAGGAAACCCTGACTGCCCTAAGGGACGAAGTGGGAGGAGGAGAGGGAGTGGGGGGAGTGGGAGGGTGTTGGGAAGAGGGGCGGAAATGGAAACTTTTATAATTTAATAAAATTTACTTTCAGAAAAAAAAAAAAGAAGTTGGGCACTGCACTAATTAGAAGCACGAGGATTCTGAGGCCTTCTGGCCAGGCAATCTAACCAATCACACTACAGATTTGATGACTGAAGCATTGTCTCAAAAAAAGAAAAGAAAAGAAAAGAAAAGAAAAGAAAAGAAAAGAAAAGAAAAGAAAAGAAAAGAGAAAAGAAAAGAAAAAAACAAGGAGTGAGAAGATACGCAAGTTGGACTATATTCTATCACCCCCCCTTCATACACATACAAACACACACACACAAGCACAAGACTAGATTCACAATCCTCATGAACAGAGGCACAAAACTCATTTTAGATCCAATAATAAACTTAAAAGAAAGCATAAAAAGCCAAACAGATGCCTACTATCTCATAATCTAACTTTTTTTTTTAAGTGAGGGATAGTAGGACACACATAAAAAGAAAGGGGATACTAAGGGCTAAAGGGTTAAGCCTTAAAAGACGGGCAAGTAGGTAGTCGACAGGAATATCAAGCTTGTATGAAAAGCCTTGATTAATAAACTTAACTTCAAAATACAACCTTAAAAGATAATTAAAACAGAATTGGCTTGCTTGAGTACACAATGTTGCTCCCAGAAAACAGGAGTTATTAAATGAAAAAGCAAAAATACAAGGCATGGGATGCCTCCTGTGATGGCTAATCCTGGTTGTCAACTTGACTACATCAGGAACCAACAAAACCCCCAGCAGCTGGGCACACCTGTGAAGGTCTTTCTTGATTGGATCATTTGAGGCAAAAAGACCCATGCTAAATCTGGGTGACAACTTCTGGTGACAGCTTACATAAAGGACATGGAGGGGAAAAAAGCTTCTGCTTGCCCTTACCATCTCTGGCAAATTCATTCACCCTGCTGCTGAAGAATTACTTTTCTGGTATTAGAACTAACTTCTTTAGGATTCCAGTGTAGACTAAAGACCAGCTAAGTAAGATATCCAACCTCATGGACTAAACCACTACTGGATTCTTGAGGTTCTGTCATGTGAGTGGTGTCTGGAGCAACTCCTCCCCGATGGCCCTAGTCCAACAGTAGAGTCAGTTCTACTCTTCCACCATATGGGTCCCAAGGCATGGACTCAGGCCATCAGGCTTAGCAGGAAGTACCTTCTCCCACTGAGAAATCTTGCTACCTTTCTTTCTTTATATTATTTTAAGGGGAAAAAAATGAGATAGTACACAAAGTGAAAAACATCAGTGCAGAACGAATAATACAAACCCAGAGACAGAAATTGGAGTTCAAGCTAAAAATCAGGAAAGCAAAGCAGTCAAATCACTGGCGAAGTCTTACCTCTACCAAGGCTGGGCGACTGCAGACTAAGACGACTCTGCAGACTAAGTAGCTCAAGCCTCTCTCTCCTCTCATTTTGTATTCCCTCTAGTGCTGGGATTAAAGGCATGACTCCCTAGTACTGGAATTAAAGGTGTGAGGCACCACCACCTGGATTTGTTTCTGCATTAATCTTGTATAGCCCTGGGTGGCCTTAAACCCAGAGATCTTCTGCCTCTGTCTCCCAAATCCTGGGATTAAAGGTGTGTGCCACCACTGCCTGACCTCTAGTGGCTTTGCTCTTTTGATCTTTAGACAAGCTTTATTTATTAAAACATAAATAAAATATCACTATACATCAGATAAACATACAGTATTGTTTCACTTACTACTAAATCTGATTCCCGACTGGACTATCCAAATAAAGAAAATGGACTAACCATTCCTTTAACAACCAACTTGATTCTGCTAATTCTTTAATAACTACATTCTGTTAATTTATTCCTTTAGAACACACATTCTGAGTGCAACTTCTTATTGGTACAATTAGGTTCACCTTCAAAGAACTTGTTAAAAATGCAAATTCTCATGCTACACCCCAAAATTGCTGAATCAAAGCTCTGCCTGGCTCTTGGGCACTTTGTAAAAGCCCAGCTTTGATTTTAAATCACCAGTTCCAGCTGATTGTAGCTGGAACCTGCATCTATGTGAAAACCTTTACTCTAGGAATAGGAAGAAGATTCCCAAGCAGAATCAACCTCCATCAAGATGCAGCATCTCAAAAGTCTCCTCACACATCAAAAAGGGCCTACTCTTAACCCTCTATGAAAATTGTTTGCAGTACCTACTTATTTTTAGTATCTTTCCAGGTGTGTGAGAAAAAAACAAAAATGATTTCTAGGGTGACACACAATAGTAAATTTTTATTAATCTTAAAATCAGAAAGACTCTGGATCACTTGACCAGGTTTGCTGGTTAGCTTTTATTGTCAACCTGATATAACCTAGAATCACCTTGAAGACGACCCCTCAATTGAGGTGTTGCCCAGGTCAGATTGGTCCATGAACTATGTCTATGAGAGAGTGTTGATTGGTGACTGATATGGGAGAGCACAGCTCATGGAAGCAGCACCATTTCTAGACAGGAAGGTGGGTTGTAGAAAGCTAAATGAACATAGTCACTGAGGAAGCCAGGAAAGTGTTTCTTCATGGTTTCTACTTGAGTTCCTGACCTGACTTCCCCAACAAAGGACTGAGACCTGAAAATAGGAGCTGATATTCTCCTCTCCATTAAACTGCTTTTAGTCAGCAAAAACAAAGCCAACAGAAAGCAAATTAGAACATCAAGTAACACAAAACACTTCCCACTCTCTTCTGCAACCTTCTGCACAAAGCCACATCTCTCAGCACCTATCACAAAAGAAAATTAATCTCAGTGTCTGTGTGCTTTCTAATCCCATTGAAATTCCTTTTTTTTTTTTGTTTCCTTCTATACGCAGGCCAACTATTTGGGTTATTTTCAGTAGCAAAAGCGACACAAAAAAGCTGAACAATAGTGGTGCACACCTTTATTCCCAGCACTCAGAGGCAGAGGCAGGTGGATTTCTATGAGTTTAAACCCAGTCTGGTCAATAGAGCAAATTCCAGGACAGTTAAGACCTACACAGAAAAACCCTGTCTTGAAAAGCAAAACAAACAAAACACACACACAATAGGGGGAGAGGGCGCCTGGAGAAATGGCTTGGCTGTTCTTCCAGAGGACCTAGGTTCAATTTCCAGCACCCACATGGTGGCTCACAATTGTCTGTTTAATTTTAGTTCTAAGAGATCCAATACCCTTAAACAGACACATGTGCAGGTAAAGCACTAATGCACATAAAATAAACAGTTATACAACTCCCTAAATTACAGTAACACAAAGGGCTTTGCCACGGTCAAATGGGGACATGGTTTTGGTTTGCTCCAGATTTACACTGTGTCGTGCAGTGTTATCACTGCCAGTTTGTTTTTAAAACTACTCACATTTTCCTTATCCTTGTAACTATTTCTTGCTGATAGTGCACGCCTATAATGCCTGCCCACAGCAGGCTGAAGTAGGAAGACCTGGAGTCTCAGGTTAGCCAGCTTAGTTTACAGATTGATATCATCTCAAAAACAAAAACAAACAAAATCCCACACCATAGTCTTAAACAGTCATACACAATTATAGAGGGGAAATAACTTAATGCTTAATAATTATAAGAAAATTTTAAAAACTATTTTTATTTAAGTCTGTGTGTCTTTGTGCTTATAGGTGCCAGCAGAGGCCAGAAAAGAATGCCAGGTCACCTGGAGCTGGAGCTACAGGTGATTATGAGTTGCCTAAAATGAGTGTTGAGACCTGAACCTGGGTTCTTTGGTAGAGCATCAAGTGCTCTTAATTGCTGAATCATCGCTCCAGCAAAGAATTACATTAATTTTAAGATAATAAATGAAAGAATTTCTGTTAAAATATAAATCGTTCAACTGACCCATGGTTCAAACTGCACAGCTCATGATTAAGAGGACTTAAAGTAGAATATAAAAGGGTTCTGCAACTTACTGAGATTATGTGAAGTTAGTCACTGTCTTAACCTGTTCTATGGAATTTAAAAGCCCTTACTATACACACACATTAGATTTATTTACTTCATACCCTTACTATACCTATTACACACACACACACACACACACTTTGGATTTATTTATTTATTTTATGTATATAAATGCTGGCCTGCTGTATGTGCAAGTTCAGTGCCCACAGAGGTCAGGTCAGAAGAAGGGGTTGGATCCCCGGACCTGGAATCATGGATGGTTGTGAACCACCCACAGGTACTGGGAATTAAGCCTCTGCAAAAACAGCAGGTGGTCTTAAACACTGAGCCATTGCTCATTATTTTAATAAGAAATAAACAGTTGAATCTTTCTTAAAATCAGAGTAAATTCATACTTTTCTGAAAAACACAGTAACAGCTCCATTAATTCAAATGACCAAAGTTCAAAAATAGAAAACAGCCAGAAAAAGTTGACAGAGATTTCAACTCAGTCTGGAGGGGAGAAGCCCTAAGTTTCCAAAGAGAGGAAGACAAAGACAGAAGAGGAGAGTTTCGGGTCCCCATGCTTGCACAGATGATACTGTTCAAGGAACTAAATCATGCCAACATAAACTGTCCGAGACAGAAGAAACTTCTCATCTCTCTGATAGGGTTAACACAGCACTAATAAAGAAAACCTGAAAAGTACAGAAAGAATCACAAGTCAATCTTACTGATGAATATGAAACAAAAATCCTCAAAGAAGGGGCTGGAGACATGTCTCATTGAAAAGAGCATTAGCTGTTCTTCTAAAGGACCTGAGTTCAATTCCCAGAATCCTCATCAGGCAGCACACAGGAAATCTGATATTTTCTTCTAGTCTCCCCAGATACCTGCACTAACATGCACATATCCACACAAATATATACATGTAATTAAAACTAGTAAAATTCACTCAGGAAGCAGAAGCAGAGGGGTTTCTGTGAGTTCAAGGCCAGTCAAAGCTACAGAGAAATCCTGTCTTGAAAAACCAAGTAAATGAACGAAAGAAATCTTAAGGAAAAAAAAAAACTAGAGAAACACTAATAAAATTCAGCAATTACATTAAGTTTTAATTTTTACAATTACAAATTTGATTCAGTTTAGTATGAAGAAACCTGGTAATCAAAGTAAAAAGATCTTACAATAGTTACTACAGATGTAAGAAATGAGTATAATAAAACCTAACATTTAACACGAGAGACTGTGCCCCAATTTTAAAATACATAGCTGCCTCTGGCTGCAAATTAAAGCTCACATTCTCCTTAAAACACTAGACAAACTTCTAAAACACAGACGCCCAACAGGCATAAACATCAACAAAAATATCGGCAAGGATAAGACAAAAATATCAATAATGCAGAAGAATGTCTACTTGGAAACCCCAAGAGAATCTGCTGGAGAAATACTAAGAAGAAAAGAAGTTCACAAACTGGCCAGACTCTAATGACACCTGTACATTAATCCCTGCACTAAAAGAGCCAATTAAATAATAAAATGGAACTTGCCCCTCAATAACAAGAAAACCCATAATAAATCGAAAAACAGAAGTGTACTATACAAGGCAGTCACTTTGTCATTAAGAATCTGGTTCCCCCCCCCCGTGTGTGTGTGGGGGGTGCTTGTATAGAGTGCACTTATGTGTGCAGGTGCATATGGAAGCCAGAAGGCAACCTTGAATGTCACTCCTCAAAAGCTGTCTACTTCACTTTCCTGAGACGGTATTTCATTGGTCTCATGCTCATTAATTAGACTAGGCTGGCTGGCACCAAGTCCTAGGGATCTGGTTATCTCTACCTCCCCAGCCCAGCCTGGGTGCTGGGGACTAAATTCACATCCTCATGCTTGTGTAGAAAGCACATTACTGACCAACCTATTTCTCAATGGAAAAAGTTTTTACATTTACCTAAAAGAGTGGTCCTTATCCCCATCTGCCATGAAAATCATCTGAGGAATATAAATTCTAAGCATATCCGGCCATGCCCTAGAGAGTCTAACCTAGTTGGTCATCAATGAGGTTCAGACATTAAGTGTCTTTAAAATTCCCCAGGTAATTCTAATGTGTGGCCAGGGCTGAGAACCACATGTGCATTGACCGTTACCCTCATGAACAAAAAGTGACTGAACAGCTAGGATGACTTTCTGCCACAGACACAGCCAAAGATTAATAACTAATGCAAAACACTAACTGAGGGAAGATGGACTACCAATATCTAAAAACTACTATCAGTTGAAAAAAAAATACTGGATTGTTCTTTGGTTAAAATTAACTTTTTTGTGAATCTCTGTTTATTGGGCCTCATGCTTACTAAACAAGTGCTATACCATAACCAAAAGTGAGGTCAAGATTCAAGAAATAAGGAGAAAAAAGAAAATACTTTTACTTTTTTAAGGAGACACAATGATAATCTTGATTAAATTGTCCATGTTGGTCTCCAACTCTGGAACACAAACCACCCTATTACCTCTGTGTATCAAGCTGTTAACACTACAAGTGTCACCACAACCAACACAAAAGAATATATCTATAGTTTGGAATAGGGAAAGTACTTTTGAATGCGATAAATAATCTAAAGGCAATAAAAGGAAAAAAATAGATACAAACTGAAAATATACACTTGATAAAATGTGACAAGCATACTGTAAACTTTTTTGACTAATTTGATAAAATAAAAAGAGGGAAAGATGTCTACTGAAAGTCTTAAACTTTCAATACTTAAAGAATAATAAGCTAAGGCCAGGAGGTGCACACCTTGAATCACAGCACTAGAGACACAGAGACAAGCAGATCTCTGTGAGTTCAAAGCTGGCCTTCACAGTGAATACAAGGCCTGCTAGCACTGTACAGTGAAACTGTCTCAAAATAAAGAATAATAAGCTATAGGTCAGAGGTAGGACACATGTAGATACCAGAGTTGGATCCCTAGTACTAGCTAGGCAGGCAAGCAGACACGTACCCAAGTGCACACACTCAGCACACAGGTACATACAAAAATGAGACAATAATTTGCAAATTTATGGAAACATCATAATAAAAATAAGTTGAGTAGAATTACAAGTGTAAGAATACTAATATCTAACAACATCTAATGTTAGCAAGGATTTAGATAGATTCATTCAACATGGATAACGCTGAAATTTGCACAACATTTTTCAAAATCTTTGGTAAAATCTATCTTCTTTTTAAAGTTTTGTTTTTGTTCTAAATAAGGTCTCACTTTGTAGTACTGGCTAGCTGAGAAAGTGCTGTTTATCTCAAGGAGGTCTCAAACTTGGCAATAATCCTCCTTGCCTTGTAAATGCTAGAATTACAAGTTGTTTATTTTAAATATCAGTATTATTTCATTAAAAATTCCCTCACTAGGGCTGGAGAGATGGCTGAATAATGTAAGAGCAATTGCTGCTCTTTCAGAGAACTAAAGTTCAGTTTCCATCACCCACAACAGGTATCACACATCAGCCTATATTTCAAATTCCAGGGGATCTGATGCCTCTGCAGAGACTCACACATGTAGCATATACACATGAGACAAACACATAAACTTAAAAAAAATTAACCACACTTCCAAAATTTGTAGATGGAAGTTTCTGTCCCACCTGGTCCCATGGCAGTTCAGTTCCAAAAACACAGAGGCTTATATTAATTATAAACTGTTTGGCCTATTAGCTAAGGCTTATTATTAACTAGCTGTTACAACTTAAATTAACTCGTAATTCTTGTCTAGACACATGGCTTGGTACCTTTTCCTAGTAAGGCATTTTCATCTTGCTTCTTCTGTGTCTGGCTGGTGACTGCATCTCTGCCTTTCCTCTTCCCAGAATTCTCTTAGTCTGATTGCCCCGCCTATACTTCCTGCCTGGCTAATGGCCAATCAGAAGTTTATTAAAACAAATTAGTTATTAGTAACAAATCTTTACAGTATACAAGAGCGTTATCCCACAGCACTTATTCACTTGCACAAGGATATAAATGTACAAAATTATGTATAAAACAATGGCAACAGTGAAACACTAAAACAATCAAAGTATCTAGTCCATAGAGCGCATATCCTATACCAAACCAGATACTACTACGGTCCTATAAAGAATGAAAGAACCATATCTAACTGAGGTTGTTAAGTGTAGAGCAGAGTTGTCTAGATCTTTTGCAATATGTAATACCATGGAACCTCAAGTTTAATGAAATGAAGGCTTGCATTGTTCTATAAATAGGAACTAGAGGGATGCCTGTAATTAAGAGCACTTGTTCCTGCAAAGGACCCAGGATCGATTCCCAGACCACATGGCAGCTAACTCCAGTTTCGGGAGATCTACCACTCTCTTCTGGCCTCCATGGGCACTGTACACATGTGACACACAGACATACGTACAGGCAAACACCCATATATAAACAAATTTCTTAAAACATTGTTTTGTAAATACTAATTTTAAAGAAACTCTTAGGCACGCATGATGGCAATCTCTGTAATCACAGTACTTAGCCAACCCATGCAGAAGACAGTCACAAGTCAGCCTGTTCTACACAGCCAGTTTAGACCAGCTATGGTTACAAAATAAGACCCTCTCTCAAAAAACCAAGTGGGGCCCTTTCTAATTTTTAAGACTTTTCAATAATCCTGAAACCAAAATGTTTGACAACTGTTGTTATGACAGTTCTAGATTTTAAGCATAATCCCAGTTCTCTAAAAAAAAAACAATTAATTACTTTTTAAACTGAATTAGAAGAGTTCAATAATTGATCTACCTAGAGGCAAGAAGCTCATCAAAAATCTCCTCGTAATACAACTGTGAAAAGAGTGCACAACACACACACAACACACACTTCTGCCAAGTACAACTACAAGTAAGCTTATGTTCACCCTCTACTAACTTAAAAAAAAAGGTTAATGCAATTTTAATGTTAGGAATTACTTCACTTTTATTTCTTAAGTTAAAAAACAAAACATTTTCTTATCAATGAGAGCCTGAAGAATTTACACCAGTCTGCCCATATTCTCAACTCTCTAGAAAATTATATTCTAGGCATTTCTCCTTTGCCCTTCTTTACGACTAATCAAATTCACAGAACAGTCCTCCTGGAATTTGTTGAACTGCATGGCTGCCATTCAAAAGTCTTGGGTCACATAGCCTCTAAAAGGTTTGGTATTTCAATGGCAATTAGCCTGTGTTTTTCTCTCTCTGTATCCTTCTCTCATCAGTCTCCATCTGTTAGCTGCATCACATCTTGTTACTATCCTTCCCTCTTTTCCAAGTTTAGACCCTGTTATATACAGTAGTTGCAGGGCTGGCTGCTGGCTGCAAACTCCAGCTCAGGCCTTTCTCTAGAACAGACATGGAGACCATGCAGAACAACCTTGGAACTATCCAGAGAGCTCTGAAAGCCCAGAGTGTTGGGCTTCAGTGAGTCAACCTCTCCAACAAGTTCTCAGATGATGCTCGTACTGCTTATTTGAGGACCCCTACTTTGAGAACCACTGCTCTGATGTTTTCGCTGGGACACAGGGTCTACAACCCCCTGGATCTACTCAGTCCCTCTTCACTATCAACAGTGGCAAGAGCTAACCACCTTAAAACATAGATTCTTTATGAGTAAAATGGAGACTGTGACAATAAACATATTGCCAAGTGTTGTAAAGAAAAGGGCAGACAGGAGGATGTACTTCATCAGCTGAGTAAATAAGCATCCTTTATCAGATCATCCAATGCATTAATATGTTGATTCTCAGCAGAAACTGCCCTTCAACTGTGTGGTCCCATTTCTGCATGTTTTCCTCAAAGATTAAAAATTGGCAATCAGTGACACACATCTGTAATCTCAGCACTTACAAGGCTGCAGAAGGAGGTTCATGAGTTGAGGACAGACTAGGCTGCATGGAAGTTCAAAGCTAGTCTCGGTTTACTCAACAAAATACAATCTCAAAAAAATTTTTTTCATTTTAAATACAAGAGGTAAAGATTTTTTTTTATCTGAAAGGGACTCCAGAAAAAAAATTATCTGTCTCTTTCATGTGACATGTGCAACTCTCAACAGAAGGGATAAAAAGGAGTCACATAGCCCCATGCTGCCATGTTACATGCCCACCATCAGTCAAGAAGCATTCAAACACTTCAGCTAACTTACCTTGGTCATGCCTCCTGCCTGCGCCGTATTCAGTCCAGCATGGCTGGCCATTTGTGGGGAAACCTGTGTCAAGGTCTCAGCCAGCACACTGCTTGTGGTCCCCTGCATGGTTGGAGCAGGGTAGGGCATTCCAGCTCCTCTTCCTCTTCCAGCAGCCCCAAGAGATCCATTCATGACTTGAGCCTGCCCTTGTTGAGCCTGATTCATTAAGCTATGGCCAGAGTTACTATTGAGAAGTCCTGGGTGGGTCTGGTTGAAGTTAGCATTCATGCAGATCCCAGGTCCAGTCTGTGATGTGGCAGGGCTACTGGTCACCAGCCCCACTTGCTTTTGTGCTTGCGGATTCAGTGCTTGGGAGGCAGGGGGGGTGGGCCCAGAGGTGCTGGCGGTCTGTTTGGGCAGGCTAGGAGTTGATGAGTCTCCCTGGTTCAGAGGGCTCTTGCCCATGGCACCCAGGCTGGCCATGTTTGTACTGTTCGGCTGCCCCTGAGCCTGGCCACCAAGGCCCTGTTGTACAGGGCTGCTGGCACTCACATTTCCTATCCCTGGGTTGATGCTAGAGCCACTGCCTCCTCTAAGAAGCTCCGACAGTTGTTTATGTTTGGATGCAGCATCTGGAACAAGGCTCCCACTGTTTAAAAGGCTTAATTCTCCATTAGGGATCAGCTCATCAGGAAGATCATTTTCCAAGTCAAACAATGATCCAAAATCTAGAAATTAAACAGAAATGGAAATGAGAATCTAACAAAATGTAACAGTTCTCCAACTGACATGTTACTATGATCTTAATCTAATGGAGTGTTTCACACAGACCACTAGTGAGCGCATCAAGAGTATTTATCAAACCAATCTGAAGAGTAAAAAAAAAAAAGAAAAAAAAATTTTTTTTTCAAATTCAGAAAAAGGGATCATCAAACAATTATGAGGAAGGGCCAGTTCTTTTCTAAAAATCAAATCCCAAAACAGTAATTAAACAGTATGGTACAAAGGAAAACTCAGATATACAAATTAAAGAATAATAACAAATTTTTAAAAATTTACTAAATTAAAATGTTAAAATGCTTTTAAGAATGCATGAAACCAGATGAGGTGATACATACAGGTAATCCCAGCACTTGACAAGTGGAAATGGGAGAATCAGAAGTTCAAAGTCAATCTTGGTAATTATAAATATATAGAGTTCAAAGCAATCTTAAGCTACATGAAGTCATGTATTAAAAACTAGAAAGTAAATTGAAGATGGGCGGTGGTGGCATATGCCTTTAATCCCAGCACTCAGGAGGTAAAGGCAGGTGGATCTCTGTGAGTTTGAGGCCAGTCTAGTATACAAAGTAAGTTCCAGGACAGCCAGAGCTATACAGAGAAACCCTCCCTCATAAATAAATAAGGGATGTGCAAAATAAATAAATAAATAACTAGATATGAATTCTATAAGGATCAATTTAGGGGAAATTAAACTCAACCTAAACAACTGCATATTTGAAACATATTTAAACTATTTTAAAAATTTTTAGTTTTTCAAAGGGTTGAAAATACATGTATAAAAAGACAGAAACAGAGCTGGGCGGTGGTGGCGCACGCCTTTAATCCCAGCACTCGGGAGGCAGAGGCAGGCAGATCTTTTTGAGTTTGAGGCCAGCCTGGTCTACAAGAGCTAGTTCCAGGACAGGCTCCAAAGCTACAGAGAAACCCTGTCTTGAAAAACAAAAACCAAATTAAAAAAAAAAAATAGAGAAATTAAAAAGTGGCTACAACAGTCAAACTTAGTTATCCTTGCACTACATGAGAAAGATGATCACACAGGAAAATGGGGAGCACAATGACTCCTGGTATAAATGGGCAAGGCACGTAAACAAGGCAACCATCCAAAAAAAGATAAAACATTAAACAGGTCAGTAAACAAACTAAAATACAAGAAATTTCCTTTTCTTGGCTCCTTTCGAAGTAACCCTCCTCTGCAGTGTAATCTTATGTGTATCACCTCTGTTCCTTCATTCCCCAACCTCCAGTGTGTTCTTTAGCTGTCTGTCTATGCATGTGCAAAGAACGAAGTGTGCAAACTATGGTCACCACAATGCTATTTGTAACAGGAAGAGAAAAAGAAACCAAAAAATAGCACCCAAAGGCAATTCAACCTAATGAGATTCAACAGATGAGACTCCCTGTACCAGAATCCCAAGTCTTCTACACTAGCGCTCCATGCCAACCGTACAACTTTGGGTATCTTACTCTGTCTGTACTTCATACTCTCCTTATCTAGAAGACAGAGCAATAATGACTCCTACACTAGTAGGGGTGTTCTGGGTACTAGATGAATTAATGAATGGAAATCACTGAGGTCTGTGGGTAATAATAACTTAACAAGAATTTGCTATTCTAGTCGGATAGGTGGTGGCAGACACCTTTAATCCCAGCACTTTGGGAGGCAGATCTCAAGTTCTTTGGGAGGCTGTCCTCAAGTTCCAGGACAGCTAGAGCTACAGAGAAATCCTGTCTCAAAAACAAACAAACAATTACTATTACAAAGCTTAATAAACAGCTGTACATTACAAAATGTTTTAAGTAATTATGATATAGTAATTATTAGTAATTACATTATATATAATTACTATATATAGTAATTACATTTCTATAGTAAGAAATGTAAGAATATATATGTACATTATGGAAAAGCGTGAAAATGGAAAAAACATACAAATGGTACACATGTAAATTAGAACAATGGCTGGAATGTAACTAGTCAAAAATAAAACTACTGAGGCAGTGAATGCAATGTTGAGTATGGGAGGCTTTCTTTTTTAAAAAACTGCCACCTGCTATCCTTTAGAAATTTAAGAACGTTAAGCCAGAGTAGCAGACCATACATTCTAGCTGCCCAATCCTCTCCTACCACAATCACCTTTCACTGTAGACAAACCCATGAAGCTCTGAAGTGGCTAGCTGGGAGCATCCTGAGTAAGGGTAGCATCTTCCCTGGCCATAGGAAGAAAACTGGCTGGATAAGAAAAGCACCAGGGCCACATTCTAGTGCAGGAGACACAATCCCACCAAAGCTTGTTAGCCAAAATAATCTGTTAAAGGTTTTCCTTCTTATTAGCAAGAGTTACTCAAAAAAAAAAAAGTCTCCCTTTTCATCACTAGATTTCTTCATGAGCCTATTAAAACCATCTTGCAACCAGGAAAAAAGTCACCACCACCCATCCACACTGGATGGACACAGGGAGGAAAAAAAGGAAAAAGAAAGGCAGCATCTAAATTGGTAGAAATTTAACTGATGGAGCTGGAGCACAGAAATTAAATTGATGGAGCACAGTAGAAAGACTGGTCTTTCAGGACCCTTAATTTAGGTACCAGAATCCATGTCGGACAGCTCACAAGAGTCTGTAATTCTAGCTCCAAGGGGATCTAATGCATTCGGCCTCCACAGGAGTACTCACACACACACACGTGCACGCGCGTACACACACACACACACACCTACATATAATTAAGAAATAAAATAAGCATTTTTAACAACTAAATTGGTAAAGTCTAAACCGCTAAATTATCCAGCCTGGAACCTTCCTACCTTCAAGTGTCTTGTTTTATGAGAAAATATACTTTGTAGAGATAAAAACATTAACCTTGACTTCTAATTCAGATGTTTCAGCTGGTACCTCTGGGTACACACTTTTTTAGCCATTAACACAAGTTAGAGCTGTGGTGTGTATAATCCTTCTGTATTCTCTCTTGGATGAAAACCACACTCCAGCTCCACTCAGATATTCAACAGTACTACACAGACTTCCTTAGGTTATCCCTGAAGAACTGCCAAGTCCTTCTTTGACCCCCCCCCCAACATTCTCTGAATCTACTAGTCTAGCAAGTCAATTCTAACACAATGCTATAGCTTCCCACATGACTATACTAAATGAGGTACAACATACAGAATAAACACAGATGCACATGGGTTTTGCAGTACTCATGTGAATAAAAAAATTCATTTTCTTCTCAGGACTTTGGTGTGTATTGCCTAAAAGCATTACACCCTTTTATACATAATCACAGTACACTTGCCAAATTCAGGAAGTGTAACAGAGTTACATTAACATACTAACCCTAGTCAAACTTCATGGTTATTCCAATAATGCCTTTTATCACATTCCTTTCCCTTATGAAAAGTCAATTTAGAATTCCTGATATCCCTGTCATCTTAATCTATCTTAGCCACTTGTTTCTGTAAGTAACATTGCCATTTATTTGTTTGTTTGTTTGTTTGTTTGGTAGCAGGTCCTTCATACAGGGTGCCTAAGGGATCACTGGCTTGTCAATTTGAAGAAAGGATCTTATACGTAAAGAGCAGACCACCCAGAGGATTCTCTTATTTCCTACTGGGTCCACCCATAGTTCTTAGCTACAAAATTATCTGAAACTTGGAGATTCACTAAGGTTGCCAGGTACAAATCATACCTGTTGGAAAGCAGTTCAGTGATAGAATGCTTTATATACCATCTGTAAAGTCCTGAGTTTGAGCTCCATTACAGGAAAGGGGGTCAAGTTCACAATAAGCACTCTCTCTACCATAGACAATATTTTATGTTCTACCTTCCAGACTGCTTCTCGACCTCATCCTGGCTCACACACATTTACTCTATCCCTCCCTCCCCACTTCTCTCTCTCTCTCTCTCTCTCTCTCTCTCTCACACACACACACACACACACACACACACACACACACACACTTTTAGTGCTTTGAAGGCGGTGATTTTTACTTATGTGTGTGTGGCAGGGAGTGAAGGGTGCACATTGGTGCAGTGCCCAGGGGACTAGACGAGAACTGGAGTAACAGGCAGTGGTAAGCTACCTGAAATGGGTGTTTGGAATCCAACTCCTCTGTAAAAGCAGTACTCATTCTTAACTTAGCTATCTATCTCTCCAGTCAATTGTTTTGCAGAAGGTCCTTCATATGGCTGCCTCTTCAGGATCACTGGATTGTAAATTTCAAGAAGGGAATCTGATTCTGGAAGGGCAGACAACCCAGAAGCTTCTCTTGACTAGTCAGAACTTTGTTTTTTTCTTTTTGGTTTTTCGATACAGGGTTTCTCTCTGTAGCTTTGAAGTCTGTCGTGTAACTAGCTCTGTAGTCCACACTGGCTTCAAACTCACCTGCCCCCCCCCCGCCCGCCCGCCCCAGTGCTGGGGTTAAAAGCGTGTGAAGCCTCCTGTTTTCAATGTAGTTCTCCTCAATCCTTGAGCGAGAACAGGAAACTTTATCCAAACCAGTAAGTCAAGTATGCCAAAATCTGGTTTCCTTCCTATCTGCCTGGGATAGAATGAGGAGACCATGTCAGACACCGAAACAGCAAATAAAACCTAAGAATCTCCCTGTGGACTCTTTTAAGCATCTCAAGAAAATGTTTAGGTTAAATTCACCGGGCCGTATCAGGACCCCTTCTTGATGAGGACAATGGAAAGGGGGAACCCAGGAATTCAGATTCCCCACTTAACACCTGGCCACATGTCCTTCAGGCAAACTACTCTTCTTCATCTTAAAACTCATACCCACAAAGTAGAGATAATCACATGGAAGACTTATATGATGATAAAAGTTGGACTAGGACATTCTGTGCCACAGATAGAGGTTAATCTATAATAACCTGAAGACAACGAGGTATGGTGACACACACTTTAATATACCACATGCAGGAGGCAGAGGCAGCAAAGCCCTGTCTAAAAAGTAAACAAATAAATACTTGACCACTTACCTTTAATATTTGCCCACCACTCTACTACTCAACAATCAGACCAGTTTTCATTTACATAGTATTCTACTTCTTATCAAATGCACAAGCACTTTTATAATTGTCAACAGGGTGTTTTCCATGATAATTACTTTGATTTCAGCTTTTACTAATTTGTTACCTTTTGTCTTTCCTGATCACTTTTCTCATCCATTCAACACTTAACAGCTGTTTGGGTGCAGCTCCAGTTGATCAACTGTTCACCTGTTACATCCTCATCTACCAGTACAAATACATGAAACCAGTACAACCAAATGTCCTAGGTGCTGCTTTTTCTGTTTGCTTGTTTGTTTTGTTTGTGTTTGGTTTTTGTTGTTTGTTTTTAAGACAGTTTCTCACTGTGTAGTCCTGGCTCACCTGGAACTCACAACTAGATGTGTCAACCAGGATAACCTTAACTCACAGAGATGTGCCTGTCTTAGCCTCCCATATACTGGGTAGACACCACACCAAGCTCAGGGTGTGGCTCTTTTAAAAGACAGATGGTCTGCAAACAAACCATCACTCCTGTTCTCACCACGTTTTCCTATTCTCTAATATAAAAACTCAAAAGCAAGGGAAGACAACAAGCCAGGACACCATGACATAGCACACCTAGGCTTTCTGTACACCATAGAAACACAACAGTGTGTTGAGTAACAATAATCTAACCCATCTGAAGTCCCTCACGGTCAGCTCAGAGCGACCACTTCAAAGCCCATGCAGTCTCTTTTTCTCTGCCAAACTCCAGAGCCCTGGGAAAATACAAAGCTGAAGTTGCAGACAGGCCCATCAAGGGCCTTTGCCTTTAGCAATAGAAGTCAAGGTCACACATCAAATACCAACACCTCCTATCACAGTTCCTGGCTTGAGACAAGAATGTTTCTTCCCAATGCTGAGGTTTCCTGTCTACCTACCCGAAATCCATATTTTTAAATAAGCTGATATGCTAGAAAATGAGTTTCCCATTTCCACTGAACCACTGTGAAGTCAAGGAGGTAAAAATGTGGAAAAAGAAAAGTGTAAGAACTTAAGACAGAAGACAAAGGATGCTTCACTGTTAGCTGAGAAACCCAAATCAACAATTTGCAAAACTTGCTCAGGTACCAACCAACCACTTCTGAGTGCTCAAAGATAAACGGTACCCTACATGAGCTGTGAGCCAGAAGAGGTGGGTACACATCTGTAATTCCAGCACTCGAGGCTGATGCAAGGTTGCAAGCTCCAGAATAGCCTGGGCTAAAGAGCAAGATTCTACACAGAAGAGTCAAAACAAAAATCTAGATCTGGCTAGAGAGGAAGAATAGGAGAAATATTAAGGGGGGGAGGGAGGAGAGGGGAAAGAGGAGGAGAAAGTAAGAGGGAAGGGGAGGAGAAAAGGAGTGAAGGAAGAAAAGGAAGACACCAAGATAGAAACATCAGTATCTCAAATTTAACAATGAACTACTAATACTAATACTAATACTAATACTAATACTAATACTAATACTAATACTAATACAGATACTAAGGGGGAGAGGGGGGAGCAGATCATTTTACACAGTCAACCACCAGGATTAACCAAGCACAAAGACCTGTGACTGTAGTCTTAGTCACTTGGAATGCACAGCCCAGAGAATTACCAAACATCAAGACTATTCTTAAAAAGTCCCAGGTGTAGAAATATACAACTGTAATCCAAGTTTTTCAGGAGACTGAGACAGAATAAAAAACTCAACACCAGCCTGGGCAATTTACCAAAACTTAAAAATAATAAAATGGGGAAAACTTAAGGCTCAACTGTAGAACACCTGCCTAGCATATTCAAGGTCCTGGGTAAAATTCTTAGAACCCCAAACAAACAACAAAAAGCAAGTAAGTGGTTGATCAATGTGCGCAGCCAATAATATCTGACAGGGGTTTCATATGCACCAGTCAACAAATCACACACAAAACACACCTTCTTTGGATTTTCTAAAATACCCTCTTTTCTTGACAAGCACGGCATACATAATTCCTGCACCTGGGAGGTGAAGACAGGAAGATTAAGAGTTCAAAGCCAGACAACTCTGTTGAAACACTGTTGCAAAAACTCAAAAAAAAATTAAATAATAAATAAAAATTAAGGAGATGGCTCAGCAACAAAGTACTTGCCAGATAATTATAAAAGTTCAAGGGGTTGGAGAGATGGCTCAGCGGTTAAGAGCATTGCCTGCTCTTCCAAAGGTCCTGAGTTCAATTCCCAGCAACCACATGGTGGCTCACAACCATCTGTAATGAGGTCTGGTGCCCTCTTCTGGCCTGCAGGCATAAACGCAGACAGAATATTAGATACATAATAAATAAATAAATATTTTTTAAAAAGTTCAAATCCTAGCACTCAAGTTTTTTGGGGTTTGTTGTTGTTGTTGTTTAAAAAGGAAGGTATAGTGCTGGGTACTAGTAATCCTAGCACTGGGGAAACACAGGCAGATATCTGGGGTTCACTGGCCAGCCAGCCTAAAGAAAGTCAGTGAGCCTAAAGAAAGTCCCTATCTTCAAAAACATGGAGCACAGAGCTCCTGAAGCATGATACCTGAATGGTGGGAGAGAATTGTCTGTAATCTGTCAATCATATTTTAAATAAATGCTGATTGGCCAGGCAGGAAGTATAGGTGGGAAAACCAGACAGGAAGTAGAGGTGATGCAATGAGAACAGGAGAATTCTGGGAAGTAGGAAGCTCCCTCCGCCATTCCTGCCCAGACCACCCAAGAAGCAACATGTGAGCTGACAGCTGAAAACGTACCAAGCCATATGGCTAACATAATATAACATAGATCAGAATAATGGGTTAATATAAACTACAATAGCTAACAAGAAGCCTGAGCTAATGGGCCAATCAGTTTTATAATCTTATGGAGTCCTCTGTATGATTTTCTTTGGGGTATGCCAGCTGCGGGGTTCCAGGCGGGACAGATACACCAATGAGTCGGCCTTCATGTTACACCTGTAGGCAACCTCTGGCCTTTACACACATACACAAACATAATACAAACTTAAAAAATCAAAAATAAAGTACTATCTTAAAATCTTTTACATTTAGAGGCTCCAATTCTCTGTACTGACAGAACTGGCATCTGTACAAAGCATGCTGACAAACCATTTTATCGTACCTTCTACTAGCCACAATGAATTCTAGAACAAAATGAATTCTTGTGCTCTACTGACATATCAAACAAGTTGTAAAAGTTATACTACCAACTTCACTTTGTTACTCAGGCGGGTACAAGATCTGTGAAAGCATTGAGAAGCTGTATGTCTGGCTCACTACTGTCAATTTAGTGCCTTAGCATAAAATGCCAGTAACAGGTATTCAATAAACAGTATAAGTGCATCAATTACACAAAGCCAATTTTAGCAGCTTCTTATCTTGTCGAATATAT
This sequence comes from Myodes glareolus, assembly GCF_982192425.1. NCBI lineage: Eukaryota > Metazoa > Chordata > Mammalia > Rodentia > Cricetidae > Myodes > Myodes glareolus. The sequence continues at coordinate 96,827,943 of NC_142034.1, forward strand.
AAAACAATAGCCGTAACATTTATTGCTACAATTTAAAAACAGAACAAAAACTAATAAATTCTCTTGGAATGTTACGTTTTTTGACTAATCTTTCTCTTTCCACTTCTTACATTGCAAGGGAGATTCTGGCGTCCTAGAATCCTTCACTCTATGGCTACACCTCAGCATTCATAAGACCAGATCCTGACGCTGACACAAAGGCTAGCCATAGAGGAAGAAACGGTATTGGGAGAAACAAATGCTGGGTTTAATTTTTAATTATGTGTAAGTTCAAATCACAACTGTCATTACCATTGCTCTTTCTGACCTTACAGGCAGACTATCCAAAGGATCATAGCTGAGGGAACTCAACAATAAACTATATACATCAAGTCTGGCATATAATAAGAGCTCAATAAACATTATTATTGTCACAGTCACTCAAAAGCTGAGAGCTCAACTTAAGACAATGATTATCACACCCATGCTGTAGGACCTAGGTACTACTATGTTCTCTATAGCTCAGCCTTGAAAGCCTCAGCATGAATGACTTAAGCCCATTTTGGAAGAAATAAAGCTTCCTTAGCCTTGGAAATCTGTAGCAATTATAAAAATATATAATGAACTAGTTCTCCAATGACAGAGTGAGGAGAAAGGAGAAAGAGCAGTTTTATTAGCAACTACGCCAGTGAACATTTATCCATGCAATTATACAAGTTCCCAAAAGATACTGAACTTTTCCCCCAGTGACTGTTAGGACATATAAAGCAAATCTCTCTAAAATCTTGTATATTTCTGGCTTCTTTTATGCAGACATGCTACCATACAATTACTACAGAATACTCATATTTTAATTCATTCTGGTTTATTTGGTTTGTTGTTTTTTTTTGGGGGGGGAGTGTTTGCTTTTTAGTTTTTTGGGGGTTTTTTGTTTTAAGACAGGGTCTCACAATATTCTGAATAAGCAGAATTCTGAATCTGTCCTAAAACTCACTATGTAGATCAGGCTGTCCTTGAACTCACAGATATTCATGTTCTCTGCCTCCCAAGTGCTGGCATTAAATAAAGACATGCACCACCATGCCCAGCTTTTTATTCTGAATAGTGATCTGTGTAAAAAAAAAAAAAAATTCATCTCTCCTCCAGCCCTCCCCTAAAGTGGAGAAGAAGTCATCTGTTCCTCTTTGCAGAATGAACTGGCCAGGTTTATCTCAGTCTTGAATAAGTCATGTTACAGGAGCATCCATCCAGAGGCATTCTGAGGCAAAAACCTGCCTAGTAAGCACTTAAAATATTTACATTAGACACACTGCACTATTTGAAGTAAACAAAAGGAAACCAAGCAAGGTATTTACTGAAACCCACTGAATAAAACTGCAGAACCTTAGAAAGTATCATGTAGATCAAAGAGAAATATCTAACTTTAGAAATGTACTTTTAGCTGAGTGGTGGTGGCACACGCCTTTAATTTCCAGCACTTAGAAGGCAGAGGCAGATGGATCTCTGTGAGTTCGGGGCCAGCCTGGCCTGCAAGAGCTAGTTCCAGGACAGGTACGAAAGCTACAGAAAAATCCAGTCCAAAAAAAAAAAGTATTTAAGGGTGTTGCCAAAATGGTTCATTGGGTAAAAATGTTTGCTGCCAACCCTGACAAACTGAATTTGCTCCCCAGAACCCACATGATAGAAACACATACACAATAAACAGATAAATAAAGTAAAAAATTATTTTTAATGCACTTTAAGGTCAGGTACAGTGATTAATAGCTAAAATCCCAGCTGGGAGGCTGAAGCTTACCAACAAGGCTAAGGCCAGTCCGGGTTACACTGAAAGTCCCAGGATAGCCTGGGTTAAAAAATAATACCCTGTTTCAAAATAAATAAAAAATAAAAGGAAAAAAGAAAATCACACTTATACAATTTTCAAGAATTATCTGACCTGAAAAAGATAAACTCTATTTCATACGATTCCACTAAAACGTGAGCACTTTATTGTTTCTGCAGACACACTTCATGACCACTATGCACTAGATAGCAGAAAGCTTGTTTCACTGAACACTTTTTAACTTCCACTTAAGGAATTCAAGACAAGCAAGGTATGACAGTAACACAAGCCCACAATGCAGCACTCTAAGGAGATAGAAGCAAGAGAATCTTCAGTTCTAGACCAGACTGGGCTATTTAACAAGAACTTGAACAAAACAAATCAAAACTTAACCCAAGACCAACTTACCTGAGTGTTCTTTATCCTGTCCTAAACCATTGAGTCCTAGGAACACAGTCACCAGCTATGTTAATTCTGTACACTTAATAGTCAAAGGGAAATGCCATCCCCAGATTACTAAAGCAGCTTAAGTTTGTTTCATCAGTGTGTTCACTACCTCAGCCCTCAGCCCTGCAGAATAGAGAAAAACCTTCATAAATACAAGGATGGTACAGGAGGCTGCTGTCACAGGAGCAGGCCCCCAGATCTATCGTGTATAACCTAGAAGCCCCTATTCGTTACCATGATTGTCTGGGGCAAGGGTAGAAAGAAGGGGTTCATTGTTTTCTGTCAGCATGGCTGAAAGGGATTCAGACCCCAGGAGGATGCGACCAGCTGCCTACCCATGCTACAACTCAACCAGTTGCTAGGGAGAGGATTATCCGATCAAGAACAGTGCTGGAAGAAAAGGAATGTGGGTACTCAGCCAGAACTGGACCAAGAAGCAAGTAATGAGACCAGGTCATGTCAGACTCTGCAGTCACATATCAACATAACAAGCAGACACCAATGGGCTAAGTGGGCCAACAGCTTTGAGTTACAGAACAAGCAGGTAGCAGCACCAAATAAGGAGTAAAGGACAAAGCACATATTCTGGAAATCAAACAAATTTAGAAATATATATGGGCTATTAAGTGTCCAAAACAGGAAATCAATACATTAGGTTTAAAAATAATCCATTAAACACAGGGGATGTCTCTGTGGTATAGAGACTTTGCCTAGTTTATGAAAGGCCTTGGGATCAATTCCCAATACTAAATATTAACAGCAATAACAAATGGGTAAATATATACATAAGAAATTATTATTGGGTGTGGTGTCTTAAGACTGTAATCCCAGCACCTGGGAGGTTGAGGTAAGAGGACTGTTACAAGTTCTAGACCAGCTTGTGTCTCAAAAAAGTCCCACCCACCCCCCAAAAAATCCAAAAAAATTAAGAGGCATAAAAAAATGGAGAACTGTCAGCTGAAGCACCTGAGTATTGAGTCATGTGTGTTAGCTAATGCCCATAATATTTCGGCATTAGAGGCTGAAGCACCAAAAGTTCAAAGACAGCCTGAGCAACATAATAAAACCGTCTATCTAAAAAACTAAAAAGAAAAAATATTATTAATTACTAGACTATGTTAACAAATAAATATAAGCCACTTTGAGACATTTACACTGAGCACATATGTGTTGTACTTTTAAGACTTCTCTAGCATATATGCTTTTGGAGGAGAGAACCAACTGCTGTAAGTTGTCCTCAGACCACCACACATGCACCTACATGCATATATATACACACACATACATGTACTCACAAAATACATTAATCAGTAAAAATAAAAAAATAAATCCACATACGCATATTTTGGTATTTGCAGTTAGGAGAATCTTTTAGATGTGGGGCAGAGATAAGATATGATTGTGCTCTGCCAATAGGTTTGGTTGTCACTTGCTCTGCTACAATCTCCATTTTGTATAGTCTTTGTATTAACATTTTCTGACTGATGCATTATTGGAAAGAATCAATGTCTGATTTTTTTTTAAAATAATGTCAGATTTCTGGACACAAGCAATTTTTATAGTTCTGTACTTTAGATACAAAATGTTACATGTAGATTGTCATGTTTCTTTAGAAAAAGAAAAAAAAAACAGTCCATCTTTAAAGTAGTTTTCCCCCCTTTCCCATCATTTTAAACCCATGTGAAAACAAAATATTTTAAGCTAATACTGATTCGATTTCAGGTTCTCTCCTTCCATGTAGATCTTAAGGATCAAACCCAGGTTGACAGGCTTAGCAGCAGGAACCTCTACTTACTGAGCCATCTCACTGACCCATGTGGAGATTTTGTTTTGTTTTAAGGAAGTGAATGTTTTGAAATACAGATGTAGTTCAGTGGTACAGTACCTGATCTACACAAGGCCCTGGGCTCAGTCTACTGGAATGAAACCAATGAATTCATCAAGTAACAAAAGATGTTTTGATCTGAACTTATGTTTTTAACTAGTTTTTCATTTTTTTTTTTGTTTTATTTTTTAAAAGCAAAGCTTCCATTTCTGTTTATAGTGCTGAGGGCCAATCCCAGGACCTTGCACATGCTTGACCAGTGCTCTACCACTAAGGTACAGAGCAAACTCTGGTTTTGGTTTATTTTTAAAAGCACTTAGAAGAATATAAAATGAAAGAGAAAAGACCTCAGAAATCTGTTTCAATTTTCTGCAAACAATTTCTAGAGACTGCTTAAACTGCACACATGTTCATATATCTTTTATCCCTAAAAAGACTCTTAATTTTCATCTTTGTCTTTTTATTTAATGACTTTCAAACATTGCTGCCTCCTGCATTATCCACCCCTTTCTGCAGTAACCTGTCCTCTCCAGCACACCTGGAAGGACAAGGGGCTCAACTATACTCCAGAGAACCCCTATAATTTAACCCTTTCCTACTTCTGAGTCATTTTCAGTCTTTCATGATCTCAAAATTAATTAAAAGACCCAATGTATTCTCAGGAGAACCAAGTAAGAAATTGATTTTTACTCTGTTTAGTGTAGGTGGCTATTAAGCTACAATTAATCCATCACCTAATAAAGCAGGCAACAAAAGCCAAAGGTTTTAAAATCTTTTCTAGGAACCAAAAACCATAAACAGAACATGAGCATGCCGGCTAAATGACATGCATTTTAATATCAGTAACATGCCTAATATCTGAGATGGTAAGAAATTTCTTAAAACTTCAGTTCTTCCTATTTAAGAGTGCAAAGACTAAAATTATTGATATTTATCTAAGCATAGCACCAAAACTTCATTATTAAATTAAGACAACAGAATTGAGGGGGCTGAAAAGATGGTTCAGCAGTACTTACTTATAGCTCTTGCAGAGGACCCAAGTTCACCAATGTCAAGTAGCTCACAGCCCAGCTCCAAGAAATCCACCACCCTTTTCTAGTCTCCTCAGGCACCCATATACACATATAAATAAAAATAAAATAAACCTTAAAAAGGGAAAGAGAGCTGAGAGATGGCTCAACAGTTAAGAGCATGCACTGCTCTTGCAGAGGACCCAAGTAAAGTTTCCAGCACCCAAGTTAGGCAGCTAACAGCCACCTCTAACTACAGCACCAATGGGATCCATAGACCTTGTCCTCTGGGCAGTAGCACTCATATGCACATCCCCCTACATACACATATTATTTTAAAAATAATAAAAAAAACTTTTAAAAAAAGAAGACAGAATGAGCCCTACTCATGTAATATTAATACTTCCTATTATTCTAAGATATCCATCAGTCCAAAATGCACTTACAATAGGTCAGCATGTACAAAGGAGCCACTTTGGGTAGTGTGTAAAGAACCCACATTTGCTTATGGGTGCACAGTATAGCTCTAAAATGAGAGAGAAGAACTGGTCAAAACTGACTGGCTGTGGGAAAGAAAAGTGATTCCAAGAACAGAAGAAGGGCTTTCATCAAGTATTCTTTTCAAACACAGAATGAATTAATTACCCATTCAGTTTTTTAAATTACTGCAGTATTAGTGCACGAGTATGGGCCATGTTGTATATGGTGTGAATATATATGTAGATACATACTCAAGACCTAGCATGTGAATTTTTTAGAGATCCCTAGTCCCAATTCTTACACTTTCAAGGGGTAGGTACTTTCCCTCACCAAAGTGGGGCTAAGCTAAAAGAAGCCTATTCCACAGATACAAGTTGTGATCTAAAAACTTTATGTAAACTTGCAAAAAAAAAAAAAAAAACCCAAACTGCAATACTTCTTCTCTCAATTATTCTGGAAGTGGTCAATTTTTCAAAAACTGTATTATTCTTTAATCCCTAAAAGGAAGAGCAGAAGTCTTACCAAGTAATAACTCTGGAAAAGCAACCTAAGCCATGAGTATTTCTCAAAGTATCTTCCATCTTTAAAAGGACTTTGTCATAAATATCTTAAAGAAAACTCTAGACAAATGTGAGAAGCAAATGAACTTAGAGCTGCACTGTTCAAAACAATGACCACTAGTTAAAAGAGGTCATCTACTTAATTTTTTGCAAAAATTTAAAATGTAGCCAGGCATAGGCCTGTAATCCCAAGGACTTGACAAATGGAGGCAGAAGAATCAGAAGTTCAAGATAAAACTCAGCTACACAGTGAGTTTGAGACAAGCCTAGGCTACTAAAGACCCTGTTTCAAACAAACAAAAATAAATAATTTAATAAAATTGAATAGTTTCTTACAGAGAAGGCCATCATAAGAACTACGACACTGGTTTCTATTCCTTTTATCTGAATGGTCCCTGAGGAAGCTTCATGAAAAGGTCAACTGTGGCTAAGTCATGCTCTACAAACAACATTCGATCCCCAGAATACAAGACCCTACCCATAGTTTATACCTTTGGTTTTATTTTCAGTATTAGTTGTTTACCAGGTCACAGGACTCAATCTGTAATGACAGTTACAAATTAAGAGGAAAATGCTTTGTCCACCACGTGACAATTTTTACTAGTAAAAAAAAAAAAAACCAAAAAACCAAAAAAAAAATAAATAACCATAGTTAAAATATCAAAGAGAATGAAAAAAAAATCATAACCTCCAATGAAAGACCTTCCCCCACCACAGAGTGTGCAGAAAGAAGAAACCACTCTATTACCGAACTGGGTCTGCTCCCTTAAGAGCTGTAAGTGAGGTAAAGGGGAATGAGAGCTCACTAGCACTCCTCTCAAAAAGCCCACAGCCACTCTCTCTCCAGACACTGCTTTCTTTCTTTTTTTTGTTTTTGTTTTTCGAGACTGGGTTTCTCTGTAGCTTTGGAGCCTGTCCTAGAACTAGCTCTTATAGACCAGGCTGGCCTCGAACTCACAGAGATCTGCCTGCTTCTGTCTCCTGAGTGCTGGAATTAAAAAAAAGGCATGCGCCACCACCGCCTGGTTCAGTTAATGCTTTCTGTAAAAGACAACTTTTACAACTTCTCTGTACTCATTTTTCCTTTTACTCTATAAACCCTAACCCATTACAAACCTTTGCTTTGAAACTGCAACTAGAGACCAGCTACACTTAATTAGAGTTCCATTTCCCAACTGTTCCCAAATAACAAACACAGATCAAGTAAAGTGAGTCACATGATTGTCTGTTTAGTAAGATTTCTGAATCTTAGCTCTCAATTCATTCTTTCTATGACTGGAGTTGAAACTGTCCTAGGCCATGGTACTGGAAGTAAAACAGGAAAAGACAGCAACTTCCCACACTGTCCTAATGAGAAGTTTCCATGGGTTTAGGTGTAGGTCATAACCTCATCCATGCATCAATCACCCCAATCCTCACTGGCCCCAGGGATATGTAATGTTTGCTAGTTTCTCAATTAATTAAACAATAATAGCTGCCTCAACTGGCTATATGCCAAGCTCCATAATAGCCTAATATACAAAAAGCTAGTCAAACTGAGTAAAAGTAGATTATTGTAAAGGGAAACTCCCTTTTAGAGATTTCTGCGCCCCCCTTTTGTCCCCAAGACTCCAACGTGTGAAGTCTATGGCCCCAGTCACAGAGCTGCTGAGCTGAAAACTGGACTTCATGTCCACTGAGACAAAACCAGGGTTCCCTCCTGTGCACACATGGCTGGTTCCCAATATAAAAAGTTCCGACATTTCCTTCAACTCTGAGTCATGCTTAGAAGGTTCTACTTTTAATCAGGTGGCAAATACTCAAATATTTTAATCCAAAAGAATTGGGTCAAGCTTTCATAGTCCATAACTATCAAAGCAAACCCTACTTATAGACAGATTTCTATAGTTCCTGAGTGTCATCATTCAATTCAAAATCAAATACCAAAATCTATCATATTTAAATGTTACCCCTGCCTTCTCCATTGGTTATCATAAAGAAGAATTAAATCTGCTATTTCATTAGCAGTGCTAACTATAAAGGTAAAACACACAAGGGGAGGCTGGCAAATGATCTGATAACCCAGGTTCAATCCATGGGACCATGGGAAGAAAAAACTTCAACAATGTCCTCTGACCTCCACACAAGTGCCACAGCACACATGCATTCCCCCCCCCCCAACAAACACACACAAGGTAATCAAATAAGTAAACATGTATAGGTGGTAATGTTCTCATATGAAAAACGTAAAACTACTAGGAAGAGGGGAAGCTTTCTAATTATAAAAATAATTTATATTACAAGAGAATTGTATAACCCTATTAAGCAAATCCATTCTCTGTTCTACAGACTGAATTCAGGTGCAGCTCCAAGAAAAACCTGTTATACACAACAACACACAGGTAAAGATTGGCAAATTAAGAGATTCCCAAACAGTAGCAGATGGGACACTTAAGATTTGGAAGATTTTCATTGCTAGGTTTTACTATTCTTAGCAATGCTTCAACTAAATATTCTTTTTGATTAATAGAAACAAAACACGGAGGGAAATGTCACTAGAGATAATATTCAAGTATTTCTTAATATTAAGTTTTAATAAGAATTCAACTTTTAGACACAGAATTCAAAAAATAGTCTTGATACCTAAGGGAACCAGAAAACATCTCAACAGTTTTTCAAAGACAAGAGTACCTCTTATATTACCTAGAAACTTTTAAAAGGGTCCCTTCTGCACATGTGCATCTGTGTGGGTGTGTAAAGTGCCCTGGGTCAGAACCTTACAAGAAAGTTCAAGCTCAAGTCTAAGAGCTCCCATGCAGGAAGGACTCTAAGTGGACTACCCAGGAGAAAAAGAATATGCAAAAGCTCCACAGATATCAGTTCAGTGGTTTACATTTCAGCAAAGTGAGCTTGAGATTACTAGGAAAGCAAGATCCCTTTCCCAGTTAAAGCAAGAGCTGTGAACAGGACACAGCAGATCTGATGGCCATGTTCCAAGAAGCAAGCTTAAGATGGGTAAGGACTATCCCCAACCTCAAATTGTACTACAGAGCTATTGTAATTAAAACAACATGGCTGGATGGTGGTGGCAAATACCTTTAAACCCAGCGCTTGGGAGGCAGAGACAGGTGATCTCTGTGAGTTTAGGGTCAGTTTGGTCTACAAAGAGTTTTCCAGGACAGTCAGGACTGTTACACAGAAAAACCATGTCTCTCAAACACACACACACACACACACACACACACACACACACACACACACAAAACAAACTAACTCAGCATGGTACTTACTGACAGAAAAACAGACATGTTGATCACTGGAACTGAATTGAGGGCTCAAACATAAATCCACATACCAATGGACACCTGCTTTTTATTCAATACAAAACAAAAGCAAAAGCAAAAACAAAAACAAAAAAGAAGCCAAAAATATACACTGGGAAAAAAAGGCACTATCTTTATCAAATGCTGCTGGTCAAACTGAATGGTTGAATGTAAAAGAAACCCAAATAGATCTATACTTATCACCCAACATAAAACAACTCCAAATAGCTCAAAGGTCTCAATATAAAACCAGATACACTGAAATTGATATAGACTACAAAGTGGGGAATTAGCCTTGAAGTCATTGGCAAAGGAAAAGACTTTTTGAACAGAACATCATTAGCACCAAGATCAACAATTAATAAATAGAACCTTTGAAACTGAAAAGCTTCTGCATGGCAAAGGACACTGCCAGCTAGCCAAAGTAGCAGCCTACAGAATGGGAAAAGATTTATACCAACTATGCATCCAATAGATGTATATCCAAATATATAAAAAGTAATATTCAAAATATATAAAGAACTCAAAAAGACTATGTATCAAAAAAGCAAATAACCCAATTAAAAATGGGGTACAGATCTAAGCAGAAAATTCTCCTAAGAGGAAACTCAAATGGCTGAGAAACACTTAAAGAAATGTTCAACATATTTAGTCATCAAGGAAATGTAAAAACTATTCTGAGATTTCATCTTATACCCATCAGAATAGCTAAGATCAATAAAATAAATGACAGCTCATACTGTCAAGGATGTGAAATAAGGGGCTGGTAGGACAACAAACTTGTACAACCACTATGGAAATCAGTGTGGTGGGTCCTCAGGAAGATGGGAAATTATATACTTCAGGGTCCAGTTATACCACTCTTGGGCACATATGCAAAGTGCGCTCCACCCTACCACACAAAGACATTTTACTCAACCATGTTCACTACTGCTCTATTCCTAGTAGCCAGAAACTAGAAACAACCCAGATGGCCAGCAATAGATGAATGGGTAAAGAAAATGTGGCACATTTACACAACGGACTATTACACAGCATTTAAAAATGAAATCATGAAATTTGCAAGAAAATGAATGCAACGAGGAAAAGTGCATCCTAAGTGAGGTAAACCAGGCCCAGAAAGGTAAATATGGTATGTATTCACTTATATGTGGATATTAACCATTAAGTTAATGATAACCAAGCTACAATCCGTAGAACTACAGAGGTTAGGTAGAATAAGAGACTAGAGGGGACAAATACATCTTCCTAGGGAAATTAAATAGAATAGATGGTTATGAATGAATGGGGGGAAGGAGAGCTGGAAAGGGAGAATCAACTGAAAAGGAGGAGGGACAAAGGAGATGAGGGAGAAAACTAAAATTAAGGACCATCTGAGGAGTAGTATGAAAACCTAACACAATAGAGGCTTCCATATATATATATGATCTGAATGAAATAATAGGGGAGAGAGAATCCCAACTAGACATCTGTTACCAAATGAAGCTTCCAGTACCAGGAATGGGTTATATATCTAAATGAGTTATTGGCCTAAAGAGTCCCATGGGAACTCCCAAACAACCCCAGTCTGTTGCCAAGACTATAGGATGTTCTCTACAGACTGACAGCAAGGTTCTATTGCTGAAAACAACACTTAGATGACTCACTTAACATGGAGAAGTTGATCTGGTGCTTACACAGAGCCTTCACTCCGATATGCTAGTGTCTTTGGCACAGAAAGGTACTCTACATGCTACCAAAGGAGAAATGTAAACACCAACCCAGCCATAACCCTCAGCTCTACAATGGTGTCCTAACTGCAGGGCACACTAGTGTAATGATGGCACTAAACTTGTGGGAGTCACCAACTAATACCTGATTTGACTTAAGGTTCACTCCACAAGATAAAACCCGTATCTGACACTACTTGAGTGACCAAGAACCTGAGACTAGACAGCCCAGAGATCTAAGGTAAAAAACCAAATACTACTGTTCTACTAAAAGAACAAAGCAATGAAAAGAGTCCTATGGCCATTGTGCTATACTCAGATCAGTGCCTAGCTCAGTCATCAGTGTAGCTTCAGCCCACAGAAAGTGGGAACAACAGAGACTCGCAGGCAGGCAATATGCCCTAAAAGGGATTATCTCCATCAAATACCTCCCTCCCCTCAGGGCTCAGGGAACTCTGTCAAAGAGGTGACATAAAGAGTGTAAGATTCAGAGGGGATGGAGGACACCACAGAAACAAGGACCTCTAAATCAACAGTATCAATGCACATATGAACTCATAAGACTGTGGCAACATGCACAGGGTCTACACCAGTCTTTGGACATATATTATGCCTTCCAGTTTAGTGCGTTCATGGCATTCCTGAGTGTGCAAATCAGAGGGTCTGTGTCTGTTTCTTCTGCCTTTTCATGGGCTCTTTTTCTTTTGTTTTGTCCTTCTCTGACATGTGTTTGTTTTATGTTACCATATTTTATTTTATTTTATATTTTATCCCTTAGAAGCCTGTTTGTTTTCTAATGAGACAGAAAAGGGGTGGATTCAGATGACAGGGAGGTAGGAGGAACTGAGAGGAGTAGAGGTAAGGGAAGCAGTAATTAGGATATGTTATGTGAGGAGAAAAAAAACCTATTTTCAATAAGGGGAGGGTGGGTGAAGATGGGGCCAGATGTTGCAGTACACACCTTTAATCCCAGCACTTGGGAGACAGACTCTGCCCTGGCTATATAGTAAATTCTAGGACAACCAGAGCTAAGTAGGGACCCTGTCTCAAAACAAAAACAGAAACAGAAATGAGTGAACAGTGAAAGTATAAGTACTAAAATCAGATCACATAAGAGGGCATGCCCAGGAGTATGAAGGTTTCTGAGAGCCATCTGGAAACAACCAAAAGAGGAGTTAACAAGAGCTATATGTACTGTGACACCCAGGAAGAAAAGATTTTCATGGCCAGTGTCCTATTTCTAGCCTTCAAGATTGGGAAAACAGGTGGGCTTTCCCATCTGATTGATTAGCACTATAGTACAGCAGGAAAGGCCAGGGAGGCACCAAACCACGGGCTTACCTCAGCTCCCTGCGATTCTACATACTGAAACGTTCAGAACAGGAGGGAATAAATACAATCTCTTTGGGTTGCTTCTTGGGTCATTTCCACACTTGACTGTATTTTATATTCTTTTCTTAGTTTTATTTCAGAGTTGTGTGAACAGTTCTAAGCCTCTGAAAGGTACCAACCAAAATCTCTGCACAGTGTTAATGCCTAAAAGACATTTCAGACTGAATTTTAAGATACGCAGTAGTAAGAAACAGAACCACATATTTGAGACTTAAGAAGTTCATGAATTACATTTCAAAATTATCAAGAGTTTACAGAACACATAAATTTTTATAATTTAAATGAAGGGGCTGGAGAGAAGACTTAGTAGTTAAGAGAACTGGCTGTTCTCCCAAAGGACCTGGGCTAGATTCCCAGCATCCAAAGGGCAGCTCACAATCTTCTGTAACTCCATTACAGGGGTTTTGATGCCCTCTTCTGGCATTTGAGGGCAATGCACAAACATGGTGCACAGACACACATGCCGGCAAAACACATAAAATAAATGAATAGACCATATATATATATATATATATATATATATATATATATATATATATATATATATATATATATATACCTAGCCAAAGCTCACTAACTTATCAATGGTGAAAGCATCAGAATTAAGAAAGGGGGATGCCAGGTAGTAGTGGTGCAAGCCTTTAATCCCAGCACTCAGGAGGCAGAGACAGGCAAATCTCTATGAGTTTGAGGTCAGACTGGTATACAGAGTGAGTTCCAGGACAGGCTCCAAAGCTACAGAGAAACCCTGTCTTGAAAAACCAATAAAGAAGGAAGGAAAGAAGGAAGTAGAGAAGGAGAGAGGGAGGGAGGGAAGGAGGGAGGGAGGGAAAAGGAGGCGGCAAGCCAGGCGGCGGGGATGCACCCCTTTGATCCCAGCACACAGGAAGCAGAGGCAGGTGGATCTCTCTGTTAGTTCAAGGCTAGCCTGGTCTACAGAGTTTTCAGGACAGAGTTCCAGGTCTACAGAATTTAGAACAACCAGGGCTACACAGAGAAACAATGTCTTAAAAATAAATAAATAAAAATAAAAAAAACAGGACACACACACACACACACACACACACACACAAAGAGTAGTGGCAAACAGTGCTAAAAGTAAAGTCTTAGGAGAAAACTAAGCATTTTCAAGGACAAAATCTGTATATTTGCTCACTTTTTGTCTCCAACATCTCCTAAGTACCTACGAGGCAAGTAAGCCTCCTTCTGCTATGTTCAACGCCAGTGTAGCAATTGTACCAAGTCTATACTAGCTCTAAAAGCACCGCTCAGCATCTAGTTTCACAGAAAAGACCTAAGGTGATAAAGTAGCAGAGAAAAGAATGCTGTGGGCTACTAGGGTCAGCAAGAAGCAAAATGGCCAGCAAAAGATCAAAGCCACCTTACCTGGCTTTGTTAAATTTATCTGATTTTAAATATAGTATATAAAACTATTACAGAAAAAAAACCAACAAAAATGTAAGCGAGCACCTCCTACTGTAAAGTGCTGACCCCACCCTAGCTACTGGTCACTGTGCAGGCCAGGTACATTAGTCTCAGAAAACTTGGACTACTTTTGTACCCCACTGGAAACAGACACAGTAGGTCAATATTCCCAAATGGTGCTTAGACCATGAGTCCCATACCACTCAAATCGAGTTGTGGCTCAAGAGAAAATTTGGATGCCAATTTTTACACTGAAGTTTAAGGAGACAGCCATGTCCATATACTGTCTATGGCTGAGTTTTTGCCAAAATGACCAAGTCAAATGGTTAGAACAAGAGACCAGATGTCTCACAGAGCCAGAAATATGTCCTCTCGAGCCTTTTATGAACTTGTTTACTGATCTAAGCATTGTATAAGGGGGGGGTGCCTGGTGCTAATGAGCTGTGGGAATGGTGCAAAGTTCAGTCCTGATCTTTAAAGATCCATAGTGCCCACCAACATATGCTCTGAGAGGCTGACACCAAAATTCCTTGACTAAAACTAACCCTACTGGAGATGATGATGATGATGATGATGATGATGATGATGATAATAATAATAATAATAATGGGTTTTCAAGACAGGGTTTCTCTGTGTAGCTTTGAAGCCTGTTCTGGACCTCACTCTATAGACCAGGCTGGTCTTGAACTCAGACAGATCCGCTTGCCTCTGTCTCCTAAGAGCTGGGATTAAAGGTGTGTGCCACCACCACTTGGCCTTAAAAAATTATACTTTATGTATTATGAGTATTTGCCTGCATGCTCATATGTATACCATGTGTACCTAGTGCCCACAAAGGCCAGAAGAGTGACAGATCTCCTGGAACTAGTCACAGATGACTGAGATCCCAAGCAATCTCTTGAAATACACACCAAGTGCTGACTTAAGTAAGATAAAGCGGTGACACCCACACTAATGTAACCCCAAGAACTAAACTAGCAAGCTTTCCTAATCTTTACAAGCCCACACTAAGAAAGCTAAGGAAGGCAGGTAGTCACCCCACTATTTTGTTTTCAAACACTAAAGAAAAAAAAATCAGCATTTCTTTGCACAGCCCTAAGTAATGGAGTACTCTGAGAGCCAACCATTTGCCCTGGTAACTATACTGCCAGCTCTTATTCATTGAGAATAATGAATAAGAAGTAAAACTACTAGTGGCAGAAGTAAAACTACTAGCTTACAACCTAGCACCAATTCTCAACAGCAGAAATCAGCCTTGTTCCTTTATAAGCCATTTTCAATTATTTTTAAGGGTTACTGAATCAAGTGGGGTACAATAGAGCATATCTGTAATCCCAGCAACTAAGGAGGTGGCAGAAGCATCAGGAATTCATGGCCAGTATAAACCACATGAAATCCTGTCTCAATAAAAAATAACAGCAATTATAGAACCCCAACCTTTCACCACTATGGTACCACTGGTGTGCTTCACATTTACACCATCTCTTCTGAAGAGCTACCAGTGCAGCCCCTTTGCACCTCAAAAAGGTCCCTACTTTCATGGCAAGATAAAATCAAAAAAGTCTTACCTTTATCGTCAAGACAATAAGGTAAAATAATAACCATTTCTCAATCATACCCTAAAGTAAACAAGAATGTGCGCCCATCGTTAAATAGGGTAAATAATACCAGAAGCAGAGGAAAATAAGGCTCGGCACACTCCATGCTATAAACCCTACACCCCAGCTCCAAATGTTATAAATTTTCTGAAAAGGATGGCTTGAGTGTGTTTGGGGGATGAGAGAGAGAGGGAGGAGGAGAGAGGAAAAGAAGAGAAACAGAGTGACAGAGAGACTGAAACCTGCTTTGTAGCACAAGCTTGCCCAGAACTCATAATGTTGTCTAGGCTAGCCCCTTCCTGCTGTAGCCTCCAGAGTGCTGGAATTACAGGTGTGTGCCATAAGCCTCCACAGGTCTTTAACTCACAAGCTCAAGTGAATGCCACTGAAACCTGGCAAATATCACTGTCCTATGAGTTAAGTAAATTCTCTTTTTTTAAATTTTATGTGGGTAGGTGTTTTCCCTGCATGTATGTCTGTGAAGCATGTGTGTAGAATTCAGATTCCCCAGAACTGGAGTTACAGGCAGTTATGAGCTACCATGTGGGTGCTTGGAATTGAATCAGGGACCTCTGGAGGAGCAACCAGTGCTATTTTAACCAGTGAGCCTTCTTTCCAGTCCCCAAGTCAAGTAAATTCTTTAGAGGAACAAATTTATAAAACAAATTTCTAGAATGATCATTTTTTTAAAAATACTGTTTTATTACGTTTTTTTATTTAGTGTGTATGTGTGTGTGTGTGTGTCCATGGGCATGCATATGTCATGATTCATGGATGAAGGTCAGAACTTGCAGGAGTCAGTTCTCTCCTTCAAGGGCTGGGATCAAACTTAAGTTCAGTGGTTTGGTAGCAAGGGCCTTTACATGCTGAGCTATCTGACCCAATCTAGATCCCACTTAAGTTATGGGTTCTCATTTAGAAAAAGAGCAGTAAATGTTTCTTCTCTTCATATGCTGCCAAGATGGCTTGGAGGAAAGCACCGTCTGATACAGAAAGGGCTGCACACAATGAAGAGTGCCATTTAGTAGTACAAGATGTTGGTGGCAGATCACAGTCGCCACAAAGCTCTCTTGAAATACACTTCTCTACTGCACTGACAGATTCACAGCCACTAAGAAGGCGGAGACAGAAGGTTCACTGGAGTCTGAGAGTTGAGAGCTGGCCTAAACAACAGTGAGACTATGCCTCTTGAAAAATTAACTTTTTGTTAGTGATCACAGAGCATTCCTGTAATCCCAGTAACACTCAGGAGACTGAGGCAGGAGAATCACAGGTCTGAGGCAATTTGATGCTATTCTTAAACACATCACCTTGTCTCAAAGTAAAAAGAAAAAGTTATTTTTTTTAAGACATAGGTATAAAATACAACCATGATGGTTTATGGTCATAACATCTGTGTTTGATTTTCAAAAGACAAATTTAAAACTTTTTACAAAGTGTGTGTGTGTGTTGAGAGAAAGAGAGGGAGATGGGGATGAGTGGTACGTGCCATGGCACACTTGAAGATCAGAGGACAACTCTGTGGACACAGTTCTCTCCTTCCACTTTTATATGGATTCTGGGGATTGAACCCAGATCACCAGGCTTACATGGCAAGTACCTCTCTTTACCCACTGAGCCATCTTGCTGGCCCTAATACCTCTTAAATGGCTTGCTACACACAAATTTTGCCATAAAGTTGCCCAAATCACTAAGTGTCGTGATGTATGCCTATAATACTAGTACTGGGAAGGTTGAGGCAAGAGGATCCGGAGTTCATAGCCACCTTTGGGTACAAAGCAAATCTTAAGCCACACTAAACTAACCAGTAAAACACTGTCTTAAAACAAACACTTTCATAAATGTTTTTTTAAAAAAAAGTCTACTACCTGACTGAATATTTATTTCTTCTACCACTAACTATATATTGGTAGCACAAAGTCCCTCCCGCTTCTTACAAAGTGCTAAATGATTCAACACAGAACAAGAAAACAGTACTGTGCCAACATCTGATATCATCTGATTCTATGCCACTTCAGAACTGCCTAGATGGTAGGGTGGAAAGTAGTTTCTCCTTCCTCCTGCTACCCTTCTCCAGGCACCTTCCCTCTTCCTCTACATGCTTTCCCCATCTTAAGTGACAAAGGCGGTCATCACTCAGATGCTGCCTTGTCCCTAGTGAAGTGGTTTATTACGCATACATGGACACTCCCCTTGGTGAACTCCAAGTACTCTATAGGCTTGGTAGGTTCCTCAACATCAAGGGAACTCTCTTCTCTACCCACTACCATCCCTAGAAACACACCTATAATGCACTTGATGGCTTCACAAGACAGTTCCCAAAGATGTGGCCTGTGTCACAAACAGTTCAAGTAGCTGCTGTTTCTCAGGGTCTAAGGTTCTCTGTTACTTCTCATTCTTCCATCACCTCCCTCAAATTTGATCTTATGCTCAGAACACACATCTTGGCCACCCTGGCCCGATTTTCTCTTGGAGTCTTGAGAATGAACCCCTCACTAAAACAATATTGAATTTCTCAGTAATGTTACCTTTCCATCTCTACCCCAGCCATCACTCCATTCAATATATTTAATGTAAATATTTCAGTCATTTGTTTAATTTACATCTTTAAGATCTGTCTATCTTGTTACTGGATCTTAGGCTAATAGTTATTCTTGACAAGATTTCACTTTAATTAATGTGTTAAATAATGGTCCCTTCCTTAGCAGCCCACCCTAATACACCCTTTCAAGACAATGTAATGGTGCATTTCATGTCACCAAACACTCAACTTAAACACAACTGTCATCTTTATCTTTTTGTTCATTTAAGTCGGAATCTTAGAAACTACTTCTGTTTCATACATTTGGAAATGTTACGGTGCTCTCCTGCTTTTCCTGGATAGAAACTGGAAAGGGAAGGGGACAAAGTGGTTAATTTCAGAAAATCATTTCTGATAAGCTCTGCTCTGATTAGCAGGACATTAAGTAAATATCTGAACATTGAGTAACAGAAATTACGACAAGAAAAGCCATCTTTTGGACTCCAACTTGTAAATAGCTGGATGAGTACAATACTCTAAGTCTTTTTATGGGCCTATTGTTAATTTGCCCCCACTTTTAAGGAAAAGAAATCTACAATAACCTCACTCAATAACAGCAAAGCTGAAAAGTCTTCAAGTTACCAGTGTCAGAGGACAAGCTTCAGGACTGACTAAACTTGCCTGGTCTGATCTATATTTCAGATGATTACAGTCTTCTGGCTGAAACATGGCAAGCTTACCAAAATAAGGGAGGTCTATTCTGCAGAAGGGCATTTAAACCACTGTTTCCACATTTCTCACGTCAATAAGTAGATTTTTATGAAAATAAACGTCAAACTCAATTTGTCATTTAAAATGAAAAGTACCATTAGTGATTTCTCTCCCCGACAATCATTTATTCCTTCCCACTATTGAACAAATTTTAAGTAAACAAAAATCTCCTGAAAAATGATGGGGGAGGAAAACACTCACCTCTGGTTTCTACATTAACTAATATTACACGTCTCCTTTCGTGATTGGATTTCAGGAACCGTATTCAAACTGAAGCCACAAATCTAAGTTTTGTTTCAACAGTAGAAATATTTTTTAATACACTTGGTAAAGTCACAGAAAGACTTCCACAACTTGAACAGCTGTGTCTAGCGCCAATCTGCAGGCAGCAATGTAATTTGATTTGGACCCATTCATCAGAAACTCATTTTCAGATGCCGCTACTACAAGACCGTACTGGAGGAACGCTAGCTGCGGTGAGCCGGCTTTGTTCGCAGCAGCGCCGAAGTTTTTATTGCAGAGGACAGCTTGAAAAAGGAAATACAAATAACTGGTAATGCTACCAGAGAGCTGTCCAGAAGTGTGAATTACCGACGAACACAAAACTGCGCTATGATCACCTAAGAAAGTTTGCAGGGACGCTATTTAGTGAGGGAGGAGGGGGATTCAGCAGTATCTTGCTTTTTATTTCTGAAAACATGTAAGCCCTACAGTACTTCATTTTTTAAATTTTACATCTCCACGGTAAAACCAGCCCAAACTCATAGGGAGAGTGGAGTCCAAACGGACTTTAAAAGCCTGCTAGCTTCTTTTTAAGGTTAAGTATGTAAATGAAAAACACCACAGCAACTTTGATGACATCTTGCAAATCAAGTTTGGGGTTTTGAAAAAAATTACTAGGTGATCAAAAAAAAATGAAAGAATCAAGAGTTTCAAAATAACCACTAAGCGTTTTCCAAAGCAACACATTCCAAGAAACTTCTCAGTCGCAACTCATAAGCCGGTGGCAGCTGTGTCCGCGACTGCAGCGCCTTGAGTGGGGGGTCCGATCCCGAAAGCCCTCATTACTTCTGGGAAGCATTCTCTCCCTCCAAACCTCCAAGGTACCCTCCGCTGTCATCCCGGCCGGCCATGCGTGCGAACACCCGGCCGCGCCCCCGCTTCACTTTTCCTCCCCGACCGGGAAGCACAGCCCAGGGCCCGGGACAGAGCCTCCCGCCACTGCGACCCCCCAGGTCCCTCCCCGCTCCTGACGCTTGACAGCGCGCCTGGCCCTAGCCTCACCTGTGCTGTCATTCGCGGAGAAGCCCGGGGAGCTGAGTTTGGCTCGTTTGGGGTTGGGCGGTCCGTCCAGCAAGTTCTCGGCCATCTTCACCTGCTCGCGGAAACAGCCCTAAGCGCGGGCGGCTCGACGCGGCTCGGACGGGGGTCGGGCCGGCGGCTGCGAGCAGGCGAGCCAGCGAGGAGCGAGCGCAGGAGCGCGGGCCGGGCCGCGGAGGGCGCAGGCCGGGTGGGGGAGGCGGCGGCCAAATCTCAGCCTCAGCAACAGCGCCCCGCAGCGCTCACCGCCCGCCCCCGGCCGCCGCCGGCCGCGGCCCCCTCATCCCCTGCCCGCCTCCCGAGCGCGACACTCCGCGGCCCGGGCACCCCAGCGGCCCGGCCGCCTTCGCGGGCCCGGCTGGCAGCGACGGCGCCCGGCCCCGCGGCTCAGGCGGCGCCGGGGAACATGGTGGTGCCGCCGCCGCCGCCGCCTCGCCGCCCCCCCCCCCGCGCGCCCCACTTAATGAATTCGCCCGCGGTCGGACGACCGGGAGACTTCGGGCTCCGCCGCCCGCCCGCGGCCCGCCGCCGCCGTGAGGAAAAACAATGCGCCGAGCGGAGCCGCCGCCGCGCCGCGGCCCCCCCACCCCGTGCCGCCGCCGCCGCGGCCGCCGCCGCCGCCGCCGGGCTCCGGGAGGCCGAGCCGAGAGGCGAGCGGGGCCGCCGGGGCGGGAGCCGAGGGCCGGGCGGAACGGGCCGGCCAGGCGGAGCGGGGTGCGCGGGCGGTTGTGGGGCCCGGGACCGGCGGGGCCGAGTAGATCGCGCTCGAAGCCCCGGTCGGGTCCGCGACAAGATGGCGGCTGTTGATTCCTCAATTAAAAAAAAAAGAAAGTTTTTTTTCTTCTCTTTCCAGAGCCTGAACGGGGAGGGGGAGGGGGCGGGGCACGCCTGTACGTCACCCCCCCCGCGGCGTCACCACGCACGGCCCCCGCCCCGCCCCCTCCACCTGCGCCGACCGCGGCGGAAAGAGCCGAGCGCGCTCGGGTGGAAGGGTCGAAGGCGCGGCGGCAGTGCGTGAGCCGGAGGGCTGCGGCGTTGGGCCGGGCCTTTGGGACGTTGGGGGGCGCAGAGCAGGAGGCCACTTTTGTTCTGACGGCGTCAGGGGCGCGGCACACGAGGGGAGGGCGCTCTGGGCTCGAGCTTTGGCCCCCCAGGCGCGGAGTCAGCGCTGGTCCGGGCCCAGCCCGTCCGGTCCCGCCCCAGCAGCCCTGCCTCTTCGCTGCTGGCTCCTCGCCTCCTTGCTCGCGAGCCTGGTGAGTGACATCGGACTAGGAAGACGCCAGCGCAGTTCGTGCCTCTTCCCCTCGCCCTACGCTAGTGATGGCGAAGTGGCGTCTGCAGGTTACAGACTGTCCTCGGGTCTGTTCCAGAGTATGTGCAGACGGGGAAACTGAGGCAGGAAAGGGCAAAGCAACTTTTCTTAAGATCACCGAGGGAGAAAATGACAGGTCGAGATTCGAGCCCTTGCTCTCCTCAAGTTTAGCAAGGGCGTCGCGAGGTTCCTGAGCGCCCATTCTCAAGCCCAACGTGATGGGGCCAGGTCCAACGCTGTTACCTGAAGGAAGAGGCTGGGAGAGCTTTCTCCTGGCGCTGAACAGGGCCCTGGTACCAAGACCAAGGGCTTCGGTGTCCCGGGGATGCGTGCCCCACCTCGGACAAGGACCCTGGCTCTGGCAGGTGCCCAGAAGGATGGGATCGCAGGGAGTCCACTGTCTCACACCTCAAAAGCTAAAGTTTTCCCATCTCTGTTAACTAGCTCTCCCAACCGGCCAGCTTGACTAGGAAGTCCTCCTTATCTTCAAGGAATCACCAGCACCTGTTTCCTAAGCCAGAAACCTGTGAGTCAGATGGGCCCCTCCCTCCCACCCACCTGCCCATGTTGCAGCCAGTCTCCCCACGTCTTTACCTGAAGAATGGGCTACACCTCCCCACACCGCTGCCACCCGGTGTGCTGTCTATCATGGGCCCATCCTGTGACGGAGGCAACTTTTCACATAAGCTTTTCTTGTGTTTCACGTTTTTCCCCACATAGCACCAAAATTACCTCTCTTCAAAAAACCAGAGGAAGACCTATTTGAAATAAATTAGCTCCTCCTGTACAAAGAAAAGGACCAAACACTAAGAACATTTCTAAAATAAACATGATGCATGTGTATTCACACACATATAACAATGACTGGGCCAGGGTAGAGTGATGTACATTTTTCTTACACTATTCAAAACAACTCCTGTTTCGTCTGTCCCACTTCCCATCACTCTGTCCCCATCAGCATCCCACACCAATCATTCACTAGGTAGGTCTCATCATAAGACACTTTATAGTTTTGTCAATGCTATTCACAGTGCTGAGAACACCTGTCACTCACACAAAATTCACCACCAAACCTAGCCCAAACCTCATTTGCTCCAGCAAACCCTTCTACTCCACTTTAGGTCCTCGGAGATCACTTTTGGGCAAAATCAGAAGCCATGATATTATTACACCATTCGGTGTTTCTTGTCCACTTCATTTGTGCTTTTTATTTATTCATCAGATGTTTGTTGAGACTTCAGAGTATTGCCGCTGTACTGATTCTCTGGGCAAAAGCATAAAGAAGTTCCTGTGAGCTCTATTTGAGGAGTTGAAGTAACAAGCATGAGAAATCATAACCAGAATGTTGAAAAGTCCACCTTCATAGGAGAGGAGGAAGTGTGTGGAGCCACAGAGAGACAGGGCCAGAATCACTGCATCTGAAGTGCCCTGGCTGTTGGTCTCATCATGAGACATTGTATTCAGGGAGGGCAGCAGCTGTGTCTCAATCACAATTATGGTTTCAACTAAGAAGTAGGATTGTAGCTAGGCAGCTGGTGGTCGTGCCTTTAATCCCAGCACTTGGGAGGCAGAGGCAGGCGGATCTCCATGAGTTCATGAAGCGAGTTCCAGGACAACCAGAAACACACAGAAACCCTGTCTCAAAAAACAAAAACAAACAAAAACTAAGTTTGTGAATTTTATGACTGAATGAGCGAGCCGCTACTCCATAGCATGAACACCGTGTCTAGCCACCTAGAAAATCCAAGGTCTTCCCCCAAAGGAAGCTCTTGGTAAATACTTTGTCTACTAGTGTGTCCTTGACCTTGAGTCATTCCCCTGCTTGTGGGCAGCTTTGGTATTGGGTCAAACTCCAATTTACAAAGAGTCCTGAGAAACTCAGCCCCCACAATTCAGAGTACGCATGGCAGAGCAGCACCTGGGTCACAGCTCTTAGCCACAAGCCCCTCACTCCTCTTTCTCCTTTGTGCCCAACCCTGCAACACCTGCCCTACTCATTCTCACCTGTGTCATTTATCAGTTCCCCTTTTGATATCTTGTTAATCTGGTTTTCCTTTCTATTTCTTCCTTAGTCTGAGTCTCCTCGAAGGACACACGATGGGAAACATGGGTAAGAGAACAAGTAACAGGTCTCGCCTGCCTACGTTTAGCTGGGCACCACTGTCAACTTCAGAATGCCTTGAGTGTAGCAGGCCATTGCCACAGTCCTAGCGATAAGGAAACAAAGCCCAGAAGGGATAAGCCACCAAAGGGTGCCTCTTCTCACAAACCTCACCCTCTGTGTGCCAGAGACCACATTCGGTGATGGAGAAGTTCCTGTTTACAGAAAGCTCAGGTTAGAGGCACAGAAGAGTAACAAGTGCAGAATAAATGAAGGGCAATTTTCTGAGAAAAGTTCATTTGCTTTATCCACTAGTGGATATGTGAACCTGTTTGTCCAAACGGTGTAACAGTATTTGGTCATAGAAAGGAATGCTGGCACTGATACAATATGAAAATTATGCTCAGAAAGGATGCAGTCAACAAGACAAAATGGCAGCCTGAGATTGGGAAAAGATCTTCACCAACCCCACATCGGACAGAGGAATGATCTCCAAAACATACAAAGAACTCAAGAAACTTGACATCAAAAGAACAGATAATCCAATTTTAAAAAATGGAGTACAGACGTAAACAGAAAACTCTCAACAGACAAATCTCAAATGGCTGAAAGACACTTAAGGAAATTATCAACATCCTTAGCCATCAGAGAAATGTAAATCAAAACAATTTTAAGATTCCATCTTACACCTGTAAGAATGGCCAAGATCAAAAAACTGATGACAACTTATGCTGGAGAGGATGTAGGGTAAGGGGGACACTCCTCCATTGCTGGTGAGAGTGCAAATTGGTACAGCTGCTTTGGATATTGGTATGGTGATGTCTTAGAAAATTAGGAAACAACCTACCTCAAGACCCAGAAACACCACTATTGCCTATATATGTAACATGAGGGGCCGGCTTGTTGGTGTATCTGCCCAGCCCAGCACCCCACAACCGGCATACCCCAAAGAAAATCATACAGAGGACTCCATAAGATTATAAAACTGATTGGCCCATTAGCTCAGGCTTCTTGTTAACTCTTGTAGTTTATATTAACACATTATTCTGATCTATATTAGCCATATGGCTTGGTACCTTTTTCAGCTGTCAACTCACATGTTGCTTCTTCAGTGATCTGGGCAGGAATGGTGGAGGGAACTTCCTGCTTCCCAGACTTCTCCTGTTCTCATTGCATCACCTCTACTTCCTGCCTGGTTTTCCTGCCTATACTTCTTGCCTGGCCAATCAACATTTATTTAAAATATGATTGACAGATTACAGACAATTCTCCCGCACCATATATACCCAAAGTATGCTCGATCATTCTATGAGGACATGTGCTCAACTATGTTCATAGCAGCATTATTTGTAATAGCCAGAACCTGGAAACAACGTAGATGCCCCTCAACTGAAAAAACTATTTAAAAAAAAAAAATGTGGTACATTTACACAATGGAGTACTACATAGCGGTAAAAAATGACATTTTGAATTTTGCAAGCAAATGGATGGAACTAGGAAAAATCACATTGAGTGAAGTAACCCAGACCCAGAAAGACAAATATACTATATACTCAGTCATAAGTGGCTTTTAGACATAAAGCCAAGAAAAACTAGCCTACAGTCCACAACCCCAGAGAATCTAGACAACAAAGAGGACCCTAAGAGAGACATACATAGATCTACATAGGAAGGTGAAAAAGATAGGATCACCTGTATAAATTGGGAGCATGGGGGTCATGAGAGGGGAGAAAAACGTATAGCTCAATGAAAACAATCTTTTTTTTTTTTTAAGAAAATCATGCTCAGAGAAAGAAGCCAGACACAAAACGCCACATGTTGTATGAGTCCATTTACGTATATGTCCAGGATGGCAAATCAATAGAGTAAATAGGCTAGTGGTATCCAGGGGCTCTATGAGGTGGCAGATAGGACATGGCACTTCTCTTGGTGATCAAAATGGTAGTCATGGTTCAACTCTATAAATACGAAAAACCGTTGGCATCTACACATTTTGTTTTGTTTTGAAACAAGTTCTCTTGTATGTGGGTAGCCCAGGTTGGCATTGATCTCAATGTGTAGCTCAGGTTGAGCCCAAGATCACTGTAATCCTCCTGCCGCAGCCTCTAGAGTTCTAGGATTACAGGCATGCACCATCACACCTGGCTGACAGCTACACTTTTGTTGTTGTGTTTTGTTTTGCTTTTGAGACAGGATCTCACTAAAATAACCTTTGTTGGCCTGGAACTCACTATATAGACCAAACTAGGCTTGAATTCATGGAGATCTGCCTGTCTCAGCCTCCCAAATGTTGGTCTCAAAACCGTACACCACCATTTTCAGTTGATAATTATACTTAAAAAGCAAAATAAAATAAAATCACATTTTATTATGTGTGGGGTGGACATACATGTGCAATGGTGTTGTATTGATGTCAAAAGATAACATTCTGGAGTTGGATCTCCTCTTCCTACCATGTTGGCCCCAGGGATCAAGCTGAAATCATAAGGCTTCGCAGCATACACCTTTACCCATAGAGCTATTTCAAATCTACACTTTTAATGGATATGTATTTTAATAAAGCTTCTTTTTTAAAAAAAATCTACTTGGAAAGAATTAAATGACAGATGAGGTATAGTTTGTTCTTTATTATATCTTTTTAGGCCTAGGTTAGAAGAAAACATCAGATTTGGGCTTTGTCTTTAAGTAATGCCGAGTGAGCAGCAGGGAGCTAAACACCAACAGCGGTGCAAAAAGAAATAGCACAGAGAGCCCCAGGGAATGGAGAGGGGAAGCAGAAGGATGAGGACAAACTACAGCAAGTCAATCAGGTGTGATGATACATGTCTACAGTTCCAAAACTTCAAGGGAGGTAGCAGAACCAGAAGTTCCAGGCTATACATAGCAAATCAGAGCTTACTTTGGGCTACTTAGTGAGTCCCAAGTTGGATTGAGCTACCAAGTGAGACCCTGTTTCAAAAACAGCTAAACAAGGCTAGCAATAACTGGGCCTTAGAAATCTGTTAATCTATAAATATTACAATCTGATAATGTATAAAGTATATAATATGTATAATATAGTATAATAATATGGTGGAGTACAGATGAAATAAGATTGGCTAGGAATTGGGCTCAGTGGTGAAGACTTGAGTTTAGGTCCCCAGCACCCATGTAAAAGCCAGACATGTGGTGCTGTCTCAGAAAGCTGAGATGGGGGGATCTCTGGATCAAACTGACTAGCTAGACTGGCCAAATGAGTGAGTTCCAGGCTTAGTGGGAGACTTAACGTCACTAAACAAAGTGAAGAAAACTTGAGAAAGGGACCTGATGTCAGCTTCTGACCTGCACACACATCCCCACCCATGTGCATGCACACCAGCACACATGCTTGAACATGCATACACATTGCAGGTGCACCATGCGCGCGTGCACACACACACAATTGGAACTGGTTAGTCACTGAAGCCCAATGGCATGCATAGGCAGATTCGCCACTCAGTTTTGTGTACGTTTGTATAATATGAAATTCCCCATAACTGAAGGTTTTTTATTTTTATTACATGTATGTGTACATGCACACGTGTGTGTGTGTATGTGTATGTATGTAGGTCAGTGTTGGTTCTCTCCTTCCACTGTGTGTGTGAAATAGATATAAATAATTTGCATTAGTATGGATCTTAATTTATGGATACAAATTTAAGATCAATTTTGTTATATATATATATTTCTGATCTTGATTAAGGTATGTGTTTGTGCAGCTCATTTAAAAGTGTAATGTATAATTAAGAAATATAGGTTAATAGGTAGTCGTCTATAATAGTCAAGCTTGTGTCATGTTAGTTAGGTTTTCTAGATGTACAAAGATATATTTCAGATGGATATTCTTCAGACCTTTCAAAGACTAACAGAATATGGTATTTAAAATGCTTTAAGAACTTAGAACTTTTTGTGACAGTGAGACACATCTGCTCCTGGCAGCACAAATCACTACCAATCAAGAGGATGATGGGCACCAAAGAGGCTTCTTATGACATTGGTTAGCCATTTGAGCAAGAAACTTCTCTTGCCTGGACTGCTTGATATTATGCTGTATAAACTGGACATAGAACCCACAGAGAAATGACTGCTGAAGTTACCTTAAGAAGGTGAGACAGTCCTTCATGTCTGTCTAAACAGTTCCTGCTTCATGAAAGAGTCTGCCAGACATTCTGCAGGACACAGAAGAAAGCAACTGATAGACTTTGCCATAACAAGGCAGAACAGATCTTCAAATTTCCTGCTTCATGGAAATGTCTTCTGGATACTATGGGCCTGTGAACTGAAGATTGGATGCCCCAATGATACAGCAGAACTTTGGGTGACTGTCCAGGCAGTGAGATGTCTCTGCCATTTCTAGAATTTTGGAAGTTGCTTACAATACACTTCCTGTTTACTTAAGTAATATTATATCCTTCTGAAGTCTTTGATGGAGTTGAAGAATAGATAGTTATAATTATAGTGTTCCTTAGTTATGATAAAAGATAAAGTATATATAAATATTGTAACTGTAATTCTTGCTTGATACCTGTTTTGTTATATGTAATTTTACTATGTTAAAGATAAAGCCTTCCTTTTTACTTAAACAGAAAAGGGAAATGGTGTGGGAAGTCCCTCTATATATATGTTGCTTTTATTCGTTAATGAATAAAGAAACTACTTTGAGCCTATAGCAGGGCAGACAGAGTTGGGGGCGGGGGACTAAACTGAATGTTGGGAGAAAGGAGGCAGAGTCAGGGAGATGCCATGGAGCCGAAAGAGGGGAAAGAAGCAGGCTGCCAGAGGAACCTTGCTGGTAGTCCACAAGCCTCATGGTAAAATATAAAATAATAAAAATGGGTTAACCAAAGATATAAGAGCTAGCTAGCAATGCGCTTGAGTGATTGACAACGCAGTGATTTAAATAATATAGTTTCTGTGTGAATATTTTGGTTCTGGGCAGCCAGGAACAAACAAGTGGCCTCCTACTACATGAGTGTGTGTGTGTGTGTGTGTGTGTGTGTGTGTGTGTAGTCAGCATTGGTTCTCTCCTTCCAGTGTGTGTGTGTGTGTGTGTGTGTGTGTGTGTGTGTGTGTGTAGTCAGCATTGGTTCTCTCCTTCCAGTGTGTGTGTGTGTGTGTGTAGTTAGCATTGGTTCTCTCCTTCCAGTGTGTGTGTGTGTGTGTGTGTGTGTGTGTGTGTGTGTGTGTGTAGTTAGCATTGGTTCTCTCCTTCCAGTGTGTGTGTGTATATACTTAGCATTGGTTCTCTCCTTCCAGTGTGTGTATGTGTGTGTGTGTGTGTGTGTGTGTGTATACTTAGCATTGGTTCTCTCCTTCCAGTGTGTGTGTGTGTGTGTGTGTGTGTGTGTGTGTGTGTAGTCAGCATTGGTTCTCTCCTTCCAGTGTGTGTGTGTGTGTGTGTGTGTGTGTGTGTGTGTAGTCAGCATTGGTTCTCTCCTTTCACTATGCTGGTTCCAGGAATTGATCTCAGGCTTGATGATAATTGTTTCGACCAGCTAAGTCATCTCACTGGTTGAATAAAAGATTTTTAAATATTAAAAATAAAATCTAAGTATTTTTACTCACAAACATTTCACTAATCAAAGTTTTAAATTTTCTCTTGTCTTGATTTTTTCCCATACATCTTTGGCCGATCTAACAAATATGCTTATTAATTAATTCTAATCTTACTAATCATTTTCTATAGAATTTCTTGAACTTCTATCGAAGTATTCTCTCTCTTTCTCTAACACACACACACACACACACACAGTCCCACTATGTAAACTAGTCTGGCTTTCATTTCACAATCCCATTGTTTCTGCCTCCTTATTGCTGGGATTACAAGTGTGTACCATCACATCTGGCTCTTGTTTTTAAAAATTCTTTAAAATTCAGGGTCATAGACTGAGCGATAAAGATAGATAAAGATATAGGTATGTTATATATAACAAGTATATTACATAATATAATACAGCAAGAAAATAAGCTCCCAGAGGGAGAGTAGGAAGCCTAGAATGGAGGTATAGAGTCTATCCTTGACTTCCTCCTTTTGTTGTTAATTCCCATAGCATCCCAGCCTCAACAGTATTTTGACTGGCTAAGAATCTCCAGCTCCCTCACATTGACCTCTTGGTCTAACCTTTTCTCTTCTTGGTAAGTTTAAATTTCATTGTATGCTATAACAGATACTGGTCTGCTTATACACTAACTCCCTTTTCCTTGTTCATGTGCTGTGATTATACTTACCTGGCAGAACCACACTGAAGTGAAATCTGGCAACTCTTTACCCATGCATGGAGAAAAATAACATGAGCAATTGTCAAATATGGTGGTACACTCCTGTAATTCCAACACTTGGCAAGGTGAGGCAGGAGGATTCCTGTGGGCCTTGGCTACATAGTGATTTCCAGATTGTCTTCAGCTACATAGCAAGACCCTGTCTGAATGGGGGTAGGAGATCTGATTGGCGTCAGTATCACCAAGAGTCACACATTTGCAGTGAGCTTTTCAGACTGCTGGACAATCCTACGACTACATGATCATTTATTCTTCTCTGCTGAAGCCTCCAGTGTCTTCTTCCTCATTTGCACTCTCAGCACATGGTTTGGTTAGATTACCTTAATGGGTAAACTAAGAACACCAAAACAGTTTTCACAGGTTTCCCACAAAGCATCTGCTTATGAATTCACACCTGTGTCCGTATTTCTACCCATCTTGCTTGTGCCTTCTGAAAACTCAAAGCCTCAGGCTGAGGACATAGCTCAATCATAGAGTAGTTGAGGATGACCCTGATCCTCCTGCCTCTACCTCAACCCCCGAATCCTGCAAGAGCTGGGATTGCATGTGTGGATGACTCCAAGAACTGGTAGAAGAAATTTCAAGACAGCATAAAATCTAGGCTGTGGCATGGTTACTGCTCACTGCTCTTGGATAGTGTTACAGTGAGAAAGAGCAGAAAGACTTGAACTGTGCAATCTGGAGAGAAAAGGCTTTTGAGCAAGTTTAAATACAAACAAACAGATGCAGAGAAAATGGATGCAGTTATTAAAGAGGTCAGTGCAACTTGGGAGAAAGCTCGCACTTTGCTCTGGGACAATCAGAGTTCACCCATCAAAGGAGAGAGACTAAACCGAGAATGTCACTGAGCAGGTTTCCAGCTTGTAAACAAGCGTAGGGAAGTAGTTAACAGGATCAGTCGCTAAGGAATACAAGTCACTTAGTGCTGTGGCAGAATGGGGCCAGGCTACATCTCAAGTTGGCAGCAGAACTTGTCAGCATTATCCATGTGGTATTGAAAACATGGTAAATGCAAGAGTTACAGGAAGAAGAAAGCTACCAACAACTGTCCAGAAAGCTAGGCTAGGCATAGCAGTGTCGGATTCTCTGGAAGGAGGCCCTGAGAAACTACTGTGAAAGAGAAGCCTAATTCGCAATGAAGATCCCAGGATGCTGGAGATACCAGGACCACAGTTTGTCCACTGACAAAAGTTGCAGACCCAGAGTGGAGCCAGAGACAGAAAAACAGAAAGGGCGGGCTGTCTAATTTGCTGGAGCCAGATGATACTAACTAATCAGAGCTCCAGATGCCAGACATGGAGCATGGGATTTGAAGTTTGTCCTGATGAGTTTCGTTTTTGCTTTGTCCTTGTTTTTCCTTGCTATATCCCCGTTCCACTCTTCTGGAATAAGAATGTGTGTTTCACACCATTGAATAGTGAAGTGGGTAAAGTTTAATTTTATTTTATAGAGGCTCACAGTTAAGAGTCTGTTTTGACTCTCAGAAGTGACTTTGGACTTTTGAATGATGTTGAAACCATTAAGACTTCCAGGCATGGTTGGATACACCTGTGTTGAGTAACCGTCCTCTGGTCCAAGCAACAGGCATCTGGGGGTTCAGTTGCCCTCTTGCAGAAGAATCATCCCCAGTGGACTTGTTCACTGTTTGCACGCCCTCATGGAGTGGGGAGGGTTAGGAGAACCTCTCTGAGTGCCCAGCCTCTTTCTCTCTCTACTACACCTGCTGAATGCTGTTCTGCCCTAAATTTATGCGGCCATGGGGAGGGACTAAAGTCATAGACTGAGGAACTGGCAAAAGGAGGTTCCATTTAACTGGCTACTGTGGGAGGAGCACCCACAACCCCACACGTAACCCCTCACTTATGCTCTGTAACGAAGCCCAATAAACTCGCTGGTTCCCCAAAATAAACTTTGGTGAAATTATGCCTCAGTTTGTCACTGGTACCTTAGGAGAAAGGACAGATGTTATGGCTCCTCCTGAGAAGAATAATTTTATTTATTTATTTATTTATTTTTTTGCGACAGCATTCAGAGGTAAAAGCCCAAGGATTGGAAGATCAAGGTCATCTTTTGCTGACTTAGCAAGTTCAAGACCAGCCTGGGCTGTTTGAAACCCTGTCTCAATAAAAAGAACAGGGGTTAAGAGGGATGCAGTTCAGCTGCTAGAGCACATGCCTAGCAAGCACCAAGCCCTGGGTTCAGTCTCTAGCACCACACAAAGCCAGGTACAGTGGCATGTTCCTATAATCCCAGCACTTAGGAGACAGAGGCAGTAAGATCAGGAGTTCAAAGTCATCTTCAACTACATAACAACTTCAAAGTGAGCCTGCTCTATCTGAGAGGATGAGTGGAGCTGAAGAGATAGGTCAGTGCTTAAGAAGATTTGCTGCTTGCTGGATGGTGGTGGTGCACACCTTTAATCCCAACACTCAGGAGGTGGGTCTCTGAGTTCGAGGCAGTATGGTCTACTAAGCAAGTTCCAGGACAGTCAGGGCTACACATAGAGAAACCCGTCTCGAAAAACAAAACAAAGCAAAGCAAAGCAAAGGCAAAAACAAAACAAACAAAGTTTGGTGCTCTTCCAGAGGACCTGAGTTCCATTCCTAGGACCCATCCACATCAGATGATTCATAACAGCCTATAACTCAAGCCCCAGTTGATCCAACACCCTCTTTTAGCCTTCAAGGGCACCCCACATACACAGATATATTTGTAAATAAAAATAAAATAAATCTCCTTAAGATAGTAATGTTAAAATAAGAGAAGGAGAAGTAGGAGTTAGAAAAAATAAACTGGTCTATTGGGAGGGATTTTTAAAGATTTTTAATTTTTAAATTTTTATGTGTATGAGCATTTTGCTTCATATATGTGTTTGTACTATATGCATGGAGGTCCAGGAGAGGGTATCAGATATCCTGGAACAGGGGTTACAGACAGTTGTGGGCCAATATGTGGCACTGGGTCCTCTTGCAAGAGCAACAAATGCTCTTAACTACTGAGCCAGCTCTCCTGCCTGCTGTTGGGAATTTTGGAGTGAGAATTAGTGCATTTTGAATTCTAAAATGTCCATGAGCCTATGGGGACAGGGTTAAAGTGATGTGTTTGAGTAAAGTGAGACAACTCGGTGGTAAAGATGCCTACTACCAAGCCTGATGGTCTGAGTTGGATCCCTGGAACCCACGTGGTGAAAGAAGAGAACCGGTTCCTGAAAATAGTCCTCTGACTATATGGAGATATGCACACAGCAGAATACACATCACACAAAATTAATACAGTTTTTAAAAACGTGAAACCCTCATTGTCAACCTGATTTGATTTGGAAGAGACATACCTCTGGGTGTATTTATGAAAAAATTTCCAGAGAGGTTTACTGGAGGAGGGAAGACCTACCTTGAAGATGGGTGGCACCATCTCATGGCCTGAACCCTAGACCGAAAAAATTGGAACAGTGAGGTAGCCAAGAATCAACATCCTGCATTCTGCTTCCTGACTGAAGACGCAGTGTGACCAGCAGCCTGCTGCTCTACTGCCATGCCTTCCGGGTGTGATGAACTGTATCTTCATACTGTGAAAATATTCCAACTACAAAACAAAAGATGACTTTATTCTAGGACAAATATTGGAAAACCACAAATCTGCCCACAGCTGGGCTTATTTTCTTGTGGGTTTTTGGGGGGAAGTGTTTTAATATATAAAGTAAATTGTACTAGAACACAGACACACAACTTTATTTTGGATGTCTATGACTGTTTCCATACTACAGCCTCAGAGCTGAGAAACTGCAGCAGAGGCAAATTACCCACAAAACTTAAAGTGTTTAATACCAGCCTTTTTAGGCTTTCTGGCACCTGCTTTGGGCATAGTTCTTAAAGCTTCTAAAGCTTGCAGTAATTGGATGGCCAGTGTCAAGGGGGTGACAGTCTATCCCAGCAGGGCTGTGATTCCAAAGATGCTGGCATTGCTCTACACAGCCCTTCCTCAGGCCTGAACAATCAATCTCCTGTTTGGAGCAGCCACTTATGTCGGGGTTCGTGGATAATCCCCCCATTACAGGCATCATTATGTTGGTATTTGCGGATCAACCCCACGTTGGGTGCCATTCTGCTGTCAGAGGTTTCTGTCCTGCCTGTGAGTTCAAGCTGTGGAGGCATACACCTTTAATACCAACGCTTGGGAGGCAGAGTCAGAGAGACCTCTGTGAGTTCAAGGTGTGGTGGCACACACCTTTAATCCCAGCACTTGGGAGGCAGAGGCAGGTGGATCTCTATGAGTTCAAAGACAGCCTGGTCTAAAGAGGGAGTTCTAGGACAGCCAAATATATAAAGAGAACCTGTCTCAAAAAGTAAAAGTAAAAATAAAAGAAATAGAGGTTAAAGTAAAGCCACATAAAGATGGAAAATATACAGATCACCTGGATACTGTATGTTATTATGTTCTCTTTGAATTGTTTGAATGCTGAGGAAGGAGCAACAGCTGCTAAAAGATATTTGTTTATAAATGCTGCTAAATTAATCCAAGAAAATACTTTGAAAATACCTTGACTTCAAAATTGAAGTCAAAAGGTATGTTACTTTGGAGAAGAGATTTTGCTTTTGTTTTCACAGGAAATGAGAGGCTGTGGATTCATTCTGAGTTAAGAAAAATCAGGTTTGATCAAGGAAGACTACCTGAGAAATCTCCAATAGGAGCGGATGGCCCAGATGTCTGAGTTCTACATCCAGAACAGATTCAAGACTGCTGCCTGAGATGATCAAGACTCACAGGAGACTCCAATCAGGACTTGATCATAATTCAAAATTTTCTTTAGGTCCCCATAAGATTATCAGCTCCCCCAACCAACAGGAAGTAGCCTGGAAAACTACGCCCACATCCCCCCCCCAATGGATTGTGGATATTCTTGTTTTTTCTTAAAATAAAAGGGGGGGAGTGGTGTGGGAGAATTGACTATATTCTGTCAATTACATTTTAAATAAATGCTGATTGGCCAGTAGCCAGGCAGGAAGTATAGACGGGACAACCAGACAGGAAGTCGAGGTGGGTCAATGAGAACAGGAGAACTCTGGGAAGGAGGAAGCCCATTCCTCCACAGTCCTGTCCAGACACCAAAAAGGAAGATGTGACCTGCCCTGCTGAAAAAGGTACCGAGCCATGTGGCTAACATATACTAGATTAATGGGTTAATATAAGTTATAGGAATTAATAAGAAGCCTGAGCTAATGGGCCAATTTCTTTGGGGCCAAATGGCTGTGGGACCTGGTGAGAAGACAGAAACCTCTGACAACAGAATGGCGTGGCAGCACAAGGACCAGGTGGTACACAGAAACCTCAGTCAACAGCAATTCTTTAGGAAGACTGAGGACATCCCATTCCACCCACAAAGAGCCCATCTTTCAGTCACTGATTTGTAGAATCTCTCACCCTTCAAGATTCATGGGTCCTCTCTCTCCAGAACCTCTTCCCCCCCAGTGCAAATCCCATGTGTTCCACCTAATACAAGGTTGGGAACACTACAACTGCCTCATTTGAGGGAGGCCACTACTCTTTCAGGATCTATCATGGCAGAATGTAGAAACTCCACATTTTTTCTTAATCCAGTTCTAGACAGAATTTCACTCTCAGTGTTCTACCAAAAACTGTACTTGGTAAGGACATCAGTGTCCACAAAGTTGCAATTGTGGTAGTTAATCATCTAGTCTTTTGTTTCTAATTTTATGCATGGGTACACTTGTATGTGTGGGTGCATTTGCACCTGTGTGCACATGCCTCAGAGTCAGGGGTCAATGTCAAGCATCTCCTGAATCATTCTTCTTTTTATTTTTGCAGTGGGGTCTCTCACTGAGCCTGGAGCTCACTGATTCAGCTAGACTGGCTATCCAGCAAGCCATCACATATCTTCCTGGATCTGCCTCTCCAGAGCTTAGATTACAAGCACCCCCAAGACACACATGCACACCTTCATTCTGAGCTCAGTCCTTCCCTTCCTGTACAGGTGTCTTCGGTAGCTGCCCCCTCCCTGTTGCCCTCATGTTTTAGTCAGGGTATCTGTCTTAGTCACTGTTCTATTGCTGTGAAGAGACACCATGACCATGGCCACTCTTATAAAGGAAGACATTTAACTGGGGCTGGATCACAGTTTCCAGAGGTTCAGTCCATTATTGTCTAAGCTCTGGAGGTGGCACCCAGGCAAAAGTAGCTGAGAGTTTTTCATCTGAATCCACAGGCAGCAGGAAGAGAGAGTCACTGGGCCTGGGTTGGACCTTTGAAACCTCAAAGTCTGCCCCCAGTGACATACTTCCTTCAACAGGGTCACACCTATTCCAAAAAGGCCACATCACCTACTTTTTTCAAATAGTGCTGTTCCCTGGTAACTAAACATTCAAATATATGACTCTGGGGGGGCATTATTATTCAGACTACCATGATCTTATATATCTAAGGCTGGTTTTTAACTTTCTATGTCACTAAGGATGATCCTGAACCTCTGCTTGTTCTGCATCCACCTCCCAAATGCTGGGGTTACGGATATGTGACAGCAAGCCTGACTCTTTGGCAATATTATCTGGCTTCAAAGCTTTAATTAATTTTGACTCTTTTGAAACAGAATCTTGCTATATAGCCCTGACCGGCCTGGAACTTGCTATATAGACCAGAATGGCCTTGAATATGTGGCGATCCTTGACTCTATCTTTCAAGTGCTGAGATTATAGACTTATACCATGACACTGGCTTTCATATCTTTAAACAGAATCTAAAGGCTCACAACTTAAATATCAAAGTGAAATGTCAGTTTCCAATGTCACTTCTGTGTCATGTGTATACATGTGTATGTATATGTGCATTGTGTGCACTTATGTGTTATGTATGTTTGTGTGGTATATATATGCATGTGTATATATGTGTGATGTGTGTTGTGTATGTGTGTGCTGTGTGTTGCTTGTGTGTGTTGGGTATATGTGTGTATGTATGTGTATTGCGTGTATGCATGTGTATGTATGTATTGAGTTTATATGAATGTTGTATGTATGTGTGTATTCTGTGAATGCATTTGTACGTAGGTGTGTTTGGTATGCATGCATATATGTTGTGTGTATGTGTATATATGTATGTGTTGTGTGTATGTGTGTATATGTGTATGTATATTGTATGTTTGTATATGTGTGTTGTATATTTGTATGTGCTGTGTGTGTTGTGTGTGTATGTGTGTTGGCCCTCACCTTACACATTGTTTGAGATGGGGTCTCTTGTCCCTCACTGCTGCAAAGCTCCTAGGAAGTCTCCTGTCTCTGTCTCCTATCCTGTCATAGGAGGGCAGGGATGACAGACATGTTTGATATTGTGTCTGACTCTCTGTGAGTTCTGGGAACCTGAGCTCAGATCTGAAATCAGGCTCTCCGAGCAAGTACATCTTTCCAGGCCAACATTCTTGGTTCTTTTATTTCTATCACCCTGGCAACTCATTGAAAAAATAAAATAAAAACAAAATTTTAAAATCCCAACCCTATTTCAAAAATACATCTCTAAGTCTAGCCCATCTTCATCACTTTCTCTGGTTCAAGTGACTGTCATATCTTACCTAGATTATAGGGATGGGATTCTTCCCATTTGTCTCCTGTCCCCACCTTGTCCCGGTACAGTCTGTCATCCCAGTGCTCATAGTGAGTATTCAGAAATATAAGCCAGGCCATGACACTCTGCTCCACACCCTCCAAAGGCCCCAATTTTTACAAGCATTCACTCACTAAAATATTCACATAAATATTACATTTAAAAATATTTATGGTGAGCCTTCCCTGAGCCCAGAACTGTTCTGGGAACTTACAATACATCAGTGACTAGAACAGTTAAAAAGTTTTTATCCTTTGTAGGGAGATCCTAGGGTGACAGCTAATCAATATCCTTATAGCAAATACATTCTACAGTAAAGGAGAGAAAGGTAAGTGGTGGCTGCAAAAACACAGAGAATAGTTAAAAAGAAAAAAAGAAGGCAGAGCCTGGCCTGGTTGTGCAGCCTGTACACTGGCTGCTCGGGAAGCTAAGGCAGGAGGATTATGAGATGCAGAACGAGTTCAAGACCACCATCCTGGGTAACTTGATCTTGAATCTTTATTTTGAGAAGCTGTCTCAAAATAAAAAGTCCAAAGAGAGCTGGGAGTAGAGCTTAGAGTTCCTGGCTACTAGGGTAAGATCTTTTGTCCAATCCCTGGTACCACATAAAAGCAAGAAGGAAGAGAGGGGGGAGGCAGGAAGGGAAGATGGGAGGGGAGGAGGGAGGGAGGGAAGGAGGAAGGGAAGGAAAGGAAGTGGGAGAGGGAGGGAAGGAAGGAGGGAGGACAGAAACTGTACCAGGCAGTGTCTCTTAACTGTAAACCAGGCTCTTGGGAGGTGTGGGCAGGAGACTCAGAAGTTCATAGTCAGCCTTTGCTACAGAAGGATTTAGAGTGCAGCCTAGACGGCTCATGCCTGTCACTCTAGCATCCAGGATGCTGATGCAGAGGACAGCTTTGAGTTTGAGATCAGCATGGTTACATAGCAGATCAGTCTCAAGAAGAAAGAAAATGGAGGACCTTGAAAATGTGAAGTCAGCCAGGCAGGGTGGCGCACGTCTTTAATCCCAACACTTGGGAGGCAGAGGCAGGAGAATCTCTGTGAGTTCAACCAACCTGATCTACTTAGGGAGTACTTAGAGAGACCTTATCTCAAAAACAAGCAAACAAACAAACAAAAAAGCAAAAAGTGAAGTCTCAGCAGGCTAGAAGGAAAGATGTGATGCGTAAGGTACCCTGAGGGTGGAGCTCAGGCAGAGCAAAATGAACAAGGTCAAGGCACAAAGCACAAAGTCACGCTCCAGAAACAGCAGAAGGATGAAGGGTGGAAAAGCAGAGGGAGCTGAAGGAGAGAGAGGTCGATTAGTGGGGATGTATGGATGGGTCTTAGAACCAGCTAAGACGTTATGGAGTTTACCTTTTACTCTTTTGAGATGGTAGCCATTAGCACATTTCAGAGCAGCCAGGCAGTGGTGGTGGCATCCTTAATCCCAGCACTTGGGAGGCAGAGGCAGGCGGATCTCTGTGAGTTCGAGGCCGGCTTGGTCTACAGAGCGAGTTCCAGGATAGGCTTCAAAGCTACAGAGAAACCCTGTCTCGAAAAAGAAAAAAAAAAAAAGGAAAGAAAAGAAAACACCAATCAGGCAGGAACTCACAATCATCCTGCCTCTTCTGGGATTATAAGCATATACTGCCATATCTAGGTTTTTTTCCACCTTGTTTTTTGTTTTGTTTTGTTTTGTTTTGTTTTGAAATGGAGCCACCTCACCTGGTGCCCAGACTGACCTTGAACCCTTAGACTCAAGTGACCTCTACCTTAGTCTCCTGAGTAGCTGGGACTACCTGAGTATTTCCCCACACAGCTCAAGTCATACATTTAACTTCTTTACCTATAAGCCATCTGTCTGAGGACTTGTATCTAAGATATATATAAAATGCCATATCTCCATATCAACAGACAATCAAATCTAAAACTGGGCAAAGAGCCAGGCGTGATAGTATGCAATTGTAATCCCAACACTGAGAAGATTAACCCCAACATCAGGGAGGCAGACAGGCAGATCCCTGGGGCTTGTAGCCTCACCTGCTTAGTGAGCACTGGGCCAGTGAGAGACCCTGTTTCAAAAAAGGGGGCAATGATAGAATCTGAAGAACCACAACTGTGACTGACTTGTGGTCATTACAAGCAACACACACTCATATATACACTCATCCACATGTGTACAAGCCTACACTTAAAGGACATATGCACACAAAGAATTCCTTTGGGTCTGGGGATGGAGCTCAGTGTGAGAGCCATTGCCTAGCATATTTAAGTCTCTGGATTCAATCCCCGCTGCAACTTCAGGAAGGAGACCTCCACAGTGAGAAGGTGGCAATGTCTTGGACCAGGGTGGCCATGCACATGTGAAAATGTGGTTGGATGCCGGGTTCAGCTTGAAGGAAGGACCATTCGGATTTCCTGATGGATCAGAAATAGGATGGATGAAAGAAAAAGCCAGGAGTCAAGGGAAGCAGCAGATTTTAACCTAAGCAGGTAGAAGACCAGTAGCTGCTGTCCTCTGAGGTAAAAAGGACAAAATGAAGCAATTTGGGAGGGGAGGTTTGAGGTCAGATGGTAACATAGGAATTGAGGTTCCAATCTAGATCCAGTTTCTCAGGGTAGGGGAGGTCTCCTTTCTGGCCTTGGTTTACTGCGAGTCATTTAAAAGAGTGTTGAAGGGCCAGGGTGCAGAGAGGCTTACTGATCCCTGGGATTCACACAGTGGAAGGAGAAAGCAACTCCTGAAGTTATCTCTGCAGGTGTGTCCTGCCACATGCACACCATCACGCATATGTAAATGCAAGGACGCACACACATACCACTCAATGCAATAAAAAGTTGAAACAGAAAGAATCGGTACAAACTGTAATCCCAATCCTCGGGCTGGGGGCAGCAAGTTCAGGAGTTCCAGATTACCTTTGGCTGTACAGGGAATTCAGAGCCAGCCTGGACCAAAGGAGGCTCTGTCTCAAGAAACTAAAACAGTAACAACAGTCAAAAAGGACACTGAATTTTCTCTAGTTCTTTCTCGCCAACGCTGTGAGGTTCCCTGAGAGACTTCATCCTCCACCTTCATTTTATTCTTGAGCCTTCTATGATTTTAATTGGATCGTGAGTTTGTTTTTCTGTTGTTATCGTTTTAATATCTTGCTGGGTCTGGTTGGTTAATATTTATTTAGGATTTCTGCCTCTGTTCTTATAGATGAGACTGCCTTGTAATTTCCTCTGTTCAAATTGCCCCTGTCTCCTGAACTGACAGGGGTTGCTTTGCATTGTTTTCGTTTTTCGAGACAAGGTTTCTCTCTGTAGCTTTGAAGCCTATCCTGGAACTTGCTCTTGTAGACCAGGCTGGCCTCAGACTCACAGAGATCCGCCTGCCTCTGCCTCCCGGGTGCTGAAGTTAAAGGCTTGCACCACTACCATCCAGCGGCACTGTTTTGTTTTGTTTTGTTTTTTTTCTGCAATAGTTTGCATATGATAAGCTGTAGTGGTCTCCCGAACTCCACAGTGCTCAGCCCTATGAGGCATCTTCTCTGTTTGGTTTTGTGTTGTTATCGTATGTATTTTGTCTTATAGGATGGAATGGTTATAAGTGAATATGTATAAATGAGTCATTTTTCAAAATGACTCTTTTGTTTTGTTTTCGGTAATGCTGAGGATGGAACCCAGAGCCTTGCACAAGTTTAGCAAGCCCTCTATCACTGAGCTACATTCCCAGTCCCAATTCATTTCCTTAAAAAATACCATTGTGTTATAGGGCCTACAAAATAGCTCAACATTAAAAGTACGTGTCCCACAAGCCTGGTTATATGAGCCCCAGCCGCAGAAACCACATAAAGATGGCAGGACTGAACAATTCCATCAAGTTGTCCTCTGACCCCTACACATGTGGGGCAAGTGTGCTCAAACATATACAATACACATCCGCACAAACAGTAAATACGATTAAAGCACTGGGAGAGAGTTATTCCCATGGCATTGTTAACACGTCTATTTCATCTGCTGCGTATTGTTTAATTATTTTTTCTACTTTAGACTGTTTCTTACTAGAGGATCTTCATCTTGTTTTTCTTTTTTTTTTTTATAAAACAAACCTTTGTTTTTTATTGATCTTTATTGGCTCTTTGCCTTTTATTTTATTAATTCTTGCTCCATTTTAACAACTCTATCAATGTGCAGGCTTGAACACTCTAACTGAAAGAAAAGGAGAGCTGAGGAGTTGGCTCAGTGGTTAAGAGCACTTGATGTGATGTCTTGAGGAGCTGAGTTCGAATCCCTATCATTAACGTAAAAAGCTGGGTTGGCCAGGTGTGTCTGTCACCCAGAACTGTGTGGGACGGCGGTAGGAGGAAGGCCACTGACCTGGCTCTGAAATCAGAAAGAGATGGTTCGAAGTAGACATTTCCTCAGAGAAGATGTAAAAATGAGCAAGTAGCATATGAAAACACAAGAATATCGGTCATCATAGAAATGCAAATCAAAACCACGGAGAGCTAGGACTTCCCAGCAGCCCTCAGGATGGCTATATTCAAACAGACAGTAGATGGTGCTGACGAGGACAATGAGAACCTGGAGCTCTCCCACTTCACTGGAGAGAAGGGAGCTGGTACAGCCTCTGGGGAAAATAGTCTGAAATGTCTTATAATGGTTGGTCCTGAGCACAGTGGCCCACCCCTAAAACCCCAGGGCTTGGGAGGTAGAGGACTAGGAGTTCAAGGTCATTTCTGCTACTTAGCAAGTTCAAGGCCAACCTGGACACCTGAGATCCTGTCTCAGAAAAAAAACAAAACAAAACAAAAAACAACTAAGTTTTGAATTCCACAAATTCCACTCCTGGTTCTCTAACCAAGAAAAATGAAAATATATG
Source organism: Myodes glareolus (assembly GCF_982192425.1). Classification (NCBI taxonomy): domain Eukaryota; kingdom Metazoa; phylum Chordata; class Mammalia; order Rodentia; family Cricetidae; genus Myodes; species Myodes glareolus. Next base: position 96,870,268 of record NC_142034.1, read on the forward strand.
GCCCCACAACCCTTGTATAAAAGTATGTTTAGCAATATTATTCATAATGTCTACAAAGCCCAAATATCTCAAGTGTTCATTAGCTAATTAATGGACGAATAAAAATGTATATCTTTCATGCAATTAAATATTACTCAGTCACAAAAAAGGAATGAAGCACTGGCATATGCTACAACATGAATGGACCTTGAAAACATGATTCTAGCTAGAATACACACACCTGTGAACCACATGATTTGAAAACATAATTCTTGCCAGTTTAACATACACCTGTGAACCCAGCACTCAGAAGGCAAAAGAGCAGCAGGGGTTCAAAGCCAACCTTGAATACAGAGGAAATGTGAGGCTAGTCTAGTCTATATGAGACTCTGGCTCGAATAAACAAATAAGTAAATAAATAAATAAACAAACAAACTAATTGATTGTGGTGATAGCTATGAAACTCTGAGAATATGTCAAAATCATTGACTCGTAACAAAGAGTTAAACAGGCCAGGCATGGTGAGGCAAGCCTGTAATCATCCCAATACTTGGGAGACAGAGGCAGGAAGACAGAAGGAAGCTGGAGGCCAGCCTGGACTACAAAATAAGTCCCAGGCTTTTCTAGGCTGCAGAGAAACCAGAATAACTATCGAAAGAAACGATATGAATACTTCAGATGGAGGACACTTGCTCAGCCTCAAGCCTGCCTTCGCCATTTGCGGATCCTAGGGCAGACTATATACAACAATGGCGAATATGATGAAACTTTAAACTTCACAAATGAATATAACCAACGTCTGAATAAATACATGTCATCTTCTTACCTTGGTAAATAACCTTCCTGACTCTCTGCAGGTCCAGACTCCAGAGAGAATGCTCAGGCTTGGGGCTGGGGAGACAGATGTCAGTAAAGTGCTTGATGTACAAACCTGAGTTCACATTTCCAGAACTCATGAAGAAAAACAGGTTCAATAACAACTACCTGTAATTCTGGCACTGCAGAAATAGCAACAGGTGGACCCCTGGAGCTTGCTAGCCAGCTAGTCTTGGTGAATCCATTAGCTCCAGGGTCAGCTGGAAATCCTCTGTCAAAACATAAGATGTGGCAAAATAATGTGGTGGCATATTTCAGTCCCAGCACCCAGGAGGCAGAGGCAGGTGGAGCTCTGTGAATTCAAAGCTAGCCTATCTACATATCAAGTTCCAGACTAGTTAGGACTACATAGGGAGATGGTGTCTCAAACATAAATCAATAAGGGACTGGAAAGATGGCTCAGTGGTTAGGGATGCTCACTATTCTTCCAGAGGATCCAGGTCTGTATTCCCAGCACCCACATGGAGGCTCACAACTGTAACTCCAGTTCCAGGGGATCTGATCTTCTCTTCCATCTCCCAAGGGCACTAGAGGGCACAGGCATGCACTTGGTGCACAGACATACATGCAGAAAAAAAACTCATGCACATAAAATAAAGTGGAAATTTTTTAAATAAATGAAAAAAACTAAGGTGGAGAGTGGATCAAGAAACCAAGCACATTTTGTGTACACACACACACACACACACACACACACACACGCATGCACATACATGAGAGACAGAGACACACAGAAACAGAGACATACGGAGACATACAGAGAGATGTTCCTTGCGGTCCTGCTCCACCGTGAGGGATAGGTTGACAGCTCTGTACCTCCTCTTCTCTCTTCCAGCTCCTGGTCTGCTGACATTATAAAGAGCCCATGTGCATGGATCTGGATCCCACTTCACACAGTTAACTCTGGTCACGTCTTCTATAAACAGCCAGTTCTTAAAGCCCTGTATGATAAAAGAATAAACAATACGTGCTATCTGTTGTTTTCCAGAGGACAGACCTAGGGAAGATACCAGCACAGGTCCTGGAAACCAAGGTTTAGCTGTGGCATTGATTCCAGGCTCCAGGAATATACTTTGGTCATAATCATGGCCTGCTTGGAGCTGTCCTAGAGTTCTTGTGCTGTGGGGAAGGGGCTTTGGCTGGAGGATGACCAGAGCTCTTCCTAAAGAGGAGTGCCCAACACAGTAGACATTCTTGCCCATGTCTCGGGGAACCTTCCGTTTTGATGAATGAAGCAGACCCACAGCAAGAGGTCTGCTTCACCATTGTGAATTTTTAGAACACTGGGACAAAGAGAAGATTCTAAAAACTTCCTGGAAAGGGAAAGCGAGGGAGAGAGAGAGAGACAGACAGGAGATGGCGTCATATAGGGAACCAGTGTCAGAGTGACAACAGACAAGACTCTTCCAACACAGAGCTGGAGGCTGAAGGTAGAAAGCCATGCTTCCAAATCCAGAAGGAGATGCTTTACAACCTAGAATCCTGTCTGCAGAGGCCATACTCGGAGCTGAGTGGGTCTGTTGGTAAATGTCGATTTCCAACTTGAAGGATCTGGAATAAGCTAAGAGGCAAGCCCGGAGCAAGTCTGGGAAGCTTAAGGAGAGAAAGCTCCCCAAGAGTGGGCAGAATCCAGTGATGGCCCCAATCTGAAGAGATCCAGGATGCGGCAGTGCTGTTTGCCTGCCCAACTTTGCTTCTGTGCTACCCCCACTCCCTTCACCGACATCAGAGACCAGTGTCTCCAGGCCTGACACGGGCTGGAGACCAGTGGCTCTCGCAGAATGTTTCAGGCCTTCACTCCCTGATTGAGACTATTGAGGCATCCAGCTTCCATGACAGAGGAGCTACTCCACTGCACCCCCTCCAGAGTAGACAGCCACTGTTGGACCAACCCCTATAGGCCACTCTAGTGAAACCCCCTTATAATATACACTCTATCAGTTCTGACCCGTTACAGAGCCCAGCACAACACAGAGTGGATGGAGAAGGAAGGTCACGGCAGACTTGTAAACTTGGGCTACCCATGTGGCTTACGAGGCTACTAGAGGATGTGCTGCATTGAGTGGAGGACACCAAGGCGCAGAGGACTCAGTGCACCGGGTGAGGCCGGGAAGGAATGGAAGCCCACCCCATCCCCATGGTGAGAATATGAGGTAACTGGTCACAGGGCTGGCAGTCAGGAAGCAGAGAATTTTGATTAGAAGCAGAGCTAGGCTATCTTCAAAAGACAAATACAGGGTCTTGCTGTGCGGTGGTGGTGCACATCTTTTATTCCAGCCCTTGGGAGGCAGAGTTGGGTGGATCTCTGAGTATGAAGCCAGCCTGGTCTACAAAACTAGTTCCAAGACAGCCAGAGATACGCAGGGAAACCCTGTCTTGGAAAAACAAAAAGTAAAAACAAACAAACAAATAAAAAAGAAAAAACAAACAGGATCTTGCTGCGTTTGTAGCCAGACTGTTTAAACTGTGGTTCTTACTGCTTCAGTCTCCTGAGTGCTGGAATTACAAGAATATGTCACCACACACAGCTGTGTTTGTCTGGTTGCTGCTGCACAACAAACCTCAAATTCAGTTTAAAGCATTGTCCACAGTCAAGTTTGGTGGCCTGTGCCTGAGGTCCCAGCACTTGGCGGAGGAAGATCAGGAGCTCAAGGTCATCTCCAGCTTGGTCAAGAGTTTCAGGACAGCCTGGAGTACATGACACCTTGTCCTATAAAAGGAGGAAAAAAGGAAAGAAGGAAGGAAGGAAGGAAACCAAAACACAAGCTGGACATGGTGGCACATGCCTTAAATCCCAGAGCTCTAGAAGTAGAGGAGAGCAGATCTCTTGGTCTATGTAGGAAGTTCAGGACAGTAATCTCCTGCTTCCATAAATTAGAATCAGTAGGGTACAGTGGCTGCGTCCCTGTTGTGGGATATTTATACACTGTGTGAAGGTGTATTGCTGTGGTTGGTGTAATAAAAAGCTGAATGGCCAATAGCTAGGCAGGAGGTATAGGCAGGACTTTGGAGACAGAGAGGACTCTGGGAAGAAGAAAGGCGGAGTCACCAGCCAGACATGGAGCAGAGACAGGAGGTGCAAGATGGAAGAGAGGTAGCGCCATGCAGCAGAACACAGATTAAAAATATTGGTTAATCTAAATTTTAAGAACTAATTAGATTCAAGCCTAAATTATAGACTGAGCTTTCATAATTACTAAGCAGTCTCTGTGTCATTATTTGGGAGCTGGCAGGACAGAGAAAGACTTGCTACAGGTCCCCTCCTTGGGATCTCTTTTAAAATATGGGGGAGGGAGCTAGGAAGATGGCCCTGTGATTGAGGGCATGCACTGCTCTTGTAGAGGACAGGGCTCAGTTCTCAGCACTCACATCAGGTGACTCAAACTGCTTACAACTCCAGTTCCAGAGGATCCGGTGCCCTCTTCTGGCCTCCTTGGGCTCCTGCATGCACATCTTACACGTAAACTCACAAAGGTGTACACACGTGTACGTAATTAAAAATAAATAAATTATATTTTGCTGGGCATGGCTATGGATGGACCCTTTTAGTCCCAACAGAGACACGTGGATCTCTGAGTTCAAGGTCGGCTTGGGCTACATAGCAAGGCCAGCCTAGTCTACATACCAAGTTCTAGGACAGCCAGAGCTGCATAATAGAGATCTGTCTCAAAAAACAAAATAAAGAATTCACATTTTATTTATTGTGAGTCTTGGGAGGGGGGCACGTGGAAGAGCAAAGATCAACTCTGAGGTGCTGGTTTTCTTCTCCTACCATGCGGAACCTAGGAATGGAACACAGATGTCAGTCTAGGTGACAAGTGCCGTCACCTGCTGAGCCACCTCACTGTCTCATACTTGGAATCTTTGAAGGCTCTTTTCTCACACCCAGCACCCCTCAGGCTACTCCTTGTACTTGCAGGAGAGCAGTTGTGGGGACACTCCCAGGCCCTGACCCAAGGCTACCTCCACCCTTCTGATGCAGAACACCCGTACAGCTACCACCTGTGACTCCAGATTCCCGACTTCTGCCATGAGCCAGGGTAGAGCTCTGTGTGCAAAGAGTCCCTGTGATTAGATCAGTCTGGCTGGAGAAATCTCAGCTAAATGTCAACTGATCTACCGATCAGGCACATCTATAGTTCTTCTGACACATATCAGAAAGAGGGGCGAGGGTGGGAGGTCTGTTTCCTGGAGCTAGGGGCTCTGCACATGCTCCAGAGAAGCTTGGTGGAGGGCGAGAGCCACTAGATTATCAGAGAACTATGCAGCCATAAGGAGAATGAAGGACATCGAAGTTGATGAAGGCATAGCAGTTCCCAGGACAATTGGAGAAGCAAGGGGACCCTAGAGGATGTCCCTTCAAGATGAAATCTGCTAGAGAAACGAGCTTAAATATATGCAGAGGGAAAACAAATCTCCTTCATCCCCGATTTTTAACAACATTCTATAAAGAGGTCATTGCAGCCCCGTACCCCAGAAGCTGGGCTGGTGTCTGTACAGTCACAGCAGTGGAAACCCACAGATCTATGAAAATAGATCTGAACTAGCACAGTGACAGATGCCTACCATCCCAGCCCTCAGCAGGAGGGGCTGAAACATTGCCGTGAGTTTGAGGCCAGCCTGGGCCACAAAGTGAGTTCAAGTACAGTTTGAATTACATTCTAAAACTCCGTATTTTTTTTTAAAAGCCTGCCATGTAGCTCAGTGATAGAATACTTCTATATAATGCACACGGTCTTGATTTCCTCATTAGTCCACAAACCAAACAAGTGAAATAGTGCAAGAACCAGTTTGCATGAGTTTAGTGTGGTGTTTCGGTTGTTCCGGCCAGATGTGCATGCCGTTCCGCATGCAATTGTGCCATGCAGGAGTAATAACATTTATAGCAATTATGTACAGTTAAACTTTGTTTTTGAGACAGGGCTTCCTGTATCCCACGCTGACCTCAAATTCACGATGTAGTCAAAGATGATATGGAATGGGAGGTCAGCCATTAAGGGCCACCCTGTAAGGGGCAGTGAGGTTTGGAGAGATGGCATTGCAATCCCTGTCTCTGGAGCCTGTGCTGGAAATGCTTATCTGCTAGAATCTTCCACTATAGCGCTCCTGTGGGTTCTCTGCGGCTGCCACAGCCAAGCACCTCCCAGAACCTTCTAGTGAAAACAATTCTTCTCACCACTCTAGAGGTCAGAGTCCCAAACTAGTGATAAGCGCCATACAAGGCTCCAAAGGGGTCTCCTCTGTCACCCAGAGCTTGTGGGGTCTCCAGACCTTCGCTCCCCTGCCGTGGCTGCACCAATCTGCCCATCTCCATCGTTGCATGGCCCCTCTGTGTCTCTTTTGTCTTCTCTCCTGTGATAAGGACAGGTCCTGGGGCCCAGAGTCCACCTCCCTCCAGGATAATTCACTGGAGCTCTATTTCATCTGCTGAGGCTCTTACTCTGCCTAAGGTCACAGTATGAGGTCCAGAGTGGGCAATTTTGGGGAGACCACGACGCCGTCTGCAGCAGTCCAAATGCTCACTCCCCCTCCTCCTCCCTCCCTTTCTCTCCCTTTATCGCTTTCTTCTTTCTTTCTTCTTGTGTGTATATGTGACGTGTGTGTGTGTGTGTGTGTGTGTGCGTGTGCATATTTACATGGATGAATGAGGCTGCACAAATGCCATGCCTAAATGTGGGGGTCAGAGGACAGCTCCGGTGCTGGTCCTCATCTTCCATCTTGTTTGAGAGAGGATTCTTTGGCGTTTGCTAAGCCAAGCTAGCTGGCTGGAGGCTTCTGGGGGTTCTTCAGTCTCTCTTTCTCCCACCTCCCCGTAGGAACGCTAGGAATGCACTTTACATGGGTTCTGGGAATTCGAACTTGGGCCCTTATGCTTGTTCTGAGCCATCTCCCCAGCGCTGCCCCCATTCTGTTTCTACAGCAGCACAAATAGCTAAGAATGAGCTTCCAGGGAGGTGGGGACAGGATCTGGGTTACAGTTGTTTCTGGGCCTGTAGGGTGAAGAGCCCCAACTGTCACCACCAGGAAAGGCCCTCTAGTAATGATGGCGCTGAAAACACCATGAAATATGCAGAGGGGTCTCAGCCTACAGTCCCTGCCAACACCCCCCAATATGTAGCCATCAGGAGATTCTACCTGTAAAAGGACATTAACAAGGCCACGGAGGAGAAAGACAGCATCTTATGAAGCTTCCCACAGAGGACGGAGAATAACTCTTTTCTAGCCACAAAGCTGTTAAGGTTAAGGCTGAAAACACCAAACAGACGCGGTAGTGCATGGCTGCAATCCCAGGACTCAGGAGGCTGAGGCGGAAGACGGCTGTGTCTTTGAGGCCAGCCTGGGCTATACAGTGGGTCAGCTTGACTCAAACAGAAGCAAATGGCAACAATAGTGATAATACTGTTGGCCACATGTTTTTGGGTTTTTGTTGGGGTGTTTGTTGGTTGGTGCTAAAGGTCAAACCTAGGACCTCCCATGTGCTAGACAAGTGCTGTCTCTCACTGAGCTGTCCCCTCAGCCCCTTGCTGTTGGAGCCCCTTTTGCTTCTATGGTACAGGAGATCAAACCCAGAGCCTTTGGCCTGCTGAGAACAAACCCATCATTGAGCTGCATCCCAAGTGCTCAGATATTCTGTCTTATTAATCTAATTTGGTTTTGAGACAGCGTCTCAAAATTAGCTGAGGATGACTTTGAACTCCTGATCCTCCAGCCTTCATTTCCTAAGGGCTAGGTTTTCAGGCATATGCGACCACGCCAGGCTTTTAATCTATACTTTGAAATCTTAAAATGGGATCTCATTTGGACCACTATTTGGATTCTGTCTATTCCTCTCTGCTTTAGGGACCCCAAAATATTGACAGAAAAAAAAACCACCCAAAACATCAACAAGCAACAAATAAAGCCTCAGGCAAGATGGGGGAAGCCAGAAGCAGCTTCTTGATTCTGGACACTACAGGGAAGGTAGAGATGTTTCTGGGAGACCCACAGAGTTGAAATGCTGGGGTTCACCAAAGACAATGACTGACGGACTTGCCCTGCCTGGAGAGACATGTTTCAGCATACAGGCATGCAGGTCTACCTGTTGGTGGGTCTCAGAAAAGTTTGGCCCTTGGGAGAGAGGATGTGATTTGCATAGCTCTCTCTATCTGCCTCTGCCTCTCTGTCCATGCCTGACTCTCTCTCAGCTTCAGGAAGCTCCTGAAACCGACAAGATTCTCTAGGCCCTTCCTTGCCAGAGTAGGTAATAAAAGCTGCAAAGAAGACTCTGAGGCGAGACCAGCAGCGTGGAAGACCACCCGAGTCACTTGGAGAGGACACGCTCCCACTTGCTGAGCTGCTTGAGGCTGCGTGCCATGCTCCAGGTTCCCGGCCTTGTGAGCTGCCACCCAAGCTGGGTGGGCTTTGGTGATGAAACTGTCTTTGAGTCATTTTGGCTTCTGTAAGTGACCCCTCACCCATACTCCTGTAAGTAACCCCAGTAAAACTCACTGGGTCACTTCATTGCACTTTGGTGGTATCCACACTTTGGTCTGTAGTGGGATCCCTATCTGGGGAGAATAATATATATGTGTGTGTGCCCAGAAAAAGTGTCTTTACACAACAGACAGTGTAGTAAGCCGAGGCACCACAAACAGGGTGACTCTGGGCAAGCTGGATCTCAGAATCCAGAATCCCCCTCCCAGATACAGTGGCCATTCAAGAAGCACGGCTATGCTGACAAAATGGTGATCACCAGGACACAGGAGGCAGCTAGCTCAGTGCCTGGAATGTTGTGGGACCTCCATGTGTGAATGTTTCTCCTTCTGTGGGGTCACTGACTATCCGTTGGCATAGAAAGATGCCATGGGACTGGGGCAGGACTTTGAATATCCTGAAGTGGGGAACAGATGTAACGGTGGTGGCAGGGTGACGCAGTGAAGATGGCATCTATGAAGTGATTCTGACCACACATCTGCTCACCGAATGTTTATGCTTTTTATTTACTTTAAGGACCAAGAACATTTAATGGTTTGTCTATGACCAGCTCCAGCTAAAACTGTGAGTCCTGTTTAATAAGGGATGAAGTCATGCTTGGTCCATAGACTCATGAGACTTAGAAACACTTAATTCGCAGCCATGCACCTTTTTGCACATGCAAAGATGCAGGGATTGTTTGAATATTTATCTCAAGCCTTTTATATTCTTTTGTTTTGTTTGAGACAGGGTCGCTCTATATAGACCAGGCTGTCCTGGAATTCACAGAGATCCTCCTGTTCTGCTTCTTGGGTGCTTAGATTAAAGGTGCGCTCTAGCACGCCGGCTTCTTGTTTTCCCCTTACATTTTTATTTAGTTGTACGTATGGGAGGGGATTAGATGTTCCGCATGTGTGTGAAGGTCAGGGTCCAACTTGAGGGAGTTGGTTCTCTCCTTCTGCCATGTGGGTTCCGGGGATCAAACTCAGGTTGTCAAGCTCGGTGGTAAGTGCCTTTACCTGCTGAACCATCTCAATCTTTGCCATAAAATGTTAGGTGCCAGTGCCAAACAGCAGAGGCCAGGAATGCTAATGGATACAGGACTTGATTTCCTCAGACAAGTTGACAAGTTGCTCGTTGTGGTAGAGGGAGAAAGGATAGCAGGGACATGCTGCTTGCTTGGAGTGGTGCACAAATACTACCAGAGTGAAATGCGCTGGGTGTTGGATTCCCCGCTGAATGCAGAGACAGGATCCAGGACTGGCATTCTCTTGGGTCACAGTTGCCTGCTCCTTGAAGGCCTCTCAGTGTCTCCCCACTTCCTCTGCTTGCTGATGCCTGTATCTGACCATGAGCCTTGATGAGTGCTTTTATTTATCTTAATAAATAAAACCTTTATTACTCTCAATGCTCTAAAACAGTCCAGGTGTCCCCAGGACAGACACACTCTCCTAGGGACATGAGCTGCCTTGCCTCCATAAGTTACAAGACCCTCCTTGGAGCATAGAAATAGTTCCTGGGACATATGAACGACTTTCATACAATCTGATGTGGGTGGCTGCCCTCCAGATCCATGGAGGTTCTGGTCATGTCTTGTTAATAGCTTGGATTGCCACTGTTTTTCACAGGCCCGTGTGTGGGAGGCTTGGCCCAGTTTGGTATAAATGGGTGGTGGAACCTTTAAGAGGTGGGGCCCGTTGGGGAGTCCTTGGGTCATTGGGGGTGTTTCCTTGAAGAGAACAGTGGGACTTCTGGATCCTTCTACCCTTTCTGTCCTCTGGCTGTGCTGTGACCCTGCTTGCTGTCTCACCTGAGGTAGGACACCAACTGACCAGAGGTTGAATTATCCAAAACCGTGGGCACAAAGGAACCTTTTCTCTTCCTATCCATTACCATGGAAAGCTGGTGGACACATGCTGCCACCAAGAATTTCGGCCGCATCCCTCCCCTGTGTCTGACTGTAGAACACACGTGAGGAATAGTGGAGGTCAGAGCTTGTGAGGATGTGTCCTCCCACTCAAACAGAATAGCCACACCCCATGGAGACAGTCCTGTGGCCAGCACCCTGGTAATGGATGAGTGAAACAAGGCCACCCCACTCACTGAGCCTCTGTGTGAAGGATCCAGTCACGTGCTTCTCCTCCCTCACCCCTCCTCCGCCATCCCTGCTCTGCTCAAGCCTCACAGTAGTCCTATGAGGTGATGCTCTTACTCTGAGTCCTGTCTCACTGCATGTCACCCAGAAGCTTCCCAGAGACAGCACAGCTGAGATGGCGGCCCAGCACTGTCTCAGCTGGGAAGGTGGATCCCCACAGCGCAGCGTGGGGAATCTGCCCTTAATTGCATGGCTGGGAGTGATCAGACAAGTTCTATCACATACCAACAACCAGTCTCCCCTGGCTCTTTGAAGATGCCACAAGCACTTCCTGGCAATGGGCTGAAGGCAGGGAGACAAGGACGGGAGAGGCCTGTGGACTCCATTTCCTGGCCATTTGGTCTGGGATCCCCATAGTCAACGGGCCCCCTTTAGGTCTTATGCCCTGGCAGCATAGTTAGTGATCTCTAAACTGTTTTTGCCTTAGGGCCCCTCAATGTCCTAAGCACAAACTCCCCAGCTACATTTTCTATTTTCCAATGGGAAAACCATAGTTTGTGAGCCCAGGCCAGGCCAGGAGCGGATGCAGACATTCTGGAGACATATGTTGAGCTGGTGGCTTTGGCTACCCTAGTTGTAGAGGCCAAAGGAATTCTAAAGAATAACAGCTAAGCAAGAAGGAAGCCAGACCAGGGAGTCAAACTGGCATTGTTGGCTTTGTCGAATGACCTGACACCCAGCAGACTCGTTGGGTATTTCCAGAGAGCTGAAGGAAAGAGGGGGTGGCAGACATGCTATAAATAAAAGCTAATGGTGCTGACTTACCCCATAAAACAGGGCACAAACACTGTGCTGGCCACAACAGCAGCGCTGTCAGAGAGGAAGGGCAAGACCTGCAGGGGCAGCGGCAGCCACTTTGAACCCAGGTGGATACAGTGTTTGGGAACAACATCTCAGAGGCCCTGCGGAAGCCTGCACTGACCAGGCTGTGACTGCCTCCCTGCCACAGAGGCACAATGGTCTCAGACTCCAGCTTTGGAAGCTTGGGTTCTAATCCTGCTCCTGTCGTTTCCTGGTGGTATGATGAGCATCGAGTTAATTAAAGACTCGGCCTAGATGTAAATGATGCTGCCTGCTGGACTTCAAAACACATTCCCGAGTCCTTTGATATTCCTCCTTCTAGGAGGTGGAGCCTAATTCCCTGTCCCTTCAGTGTGGGCCAGAATCAGCGACTGTCCCCAACAGATAGAATAAAATCAGAGTGACACTGTGCACTCCGAGCATTGCAACAGGGGTGTTGTGGCTTCCTGCTGTTTCCCTCACCTGCTCAAGGAGCCTTCATGAGGAGGAGCCTGCTGGGGAAGAGCCGAAGACTCCAGCCAACAGCTGTGTGGCTGCCAGCTTGGTTCCTCTAGCCCCATTTCAGCTTTCTGAGAACAACTGCCCCTCATGGTAGCCTCTCGAGAAATCCTGAGTCAGGACCTCCCAGCTAAGCTGATTTGGAATTCCTGCTCCAGAAAAACCAAAAAATAATAAAAGTTCATTATCTTATACTGAAGAGGAGATTGTGTGAGGGCCCAGCGTTGATGGTTGTACCACAAGCCCGAGGCCTAGAACCAACAACACACTACACAATGAACAAGTAAAGCTGTTTGGACAAAAGTCTACTACATGACACACAGCCGCTCCCAGTGCCACCAAGATGAATGAAGAGGGGACAGAGAGATGGGAAAGAGCAAAGTGTTTGCTTGCTTTTTTGTTTTGTTTTTTAAATTAATATTCTTATTTGTGTTTTTTATTTTTATTATCTCTTTTTAAGTTTTCCTTTTGGGAGTACTATAGCAGTAAAGGGTGGATATGGAGGAACTAGGAAATGAGCGGGATTTGTGTGCATGATGTGAAGTTCCCAGAGAATCAAGAAAAAATTATAATTTTTTTTAAAGTTCATTATCTTACATTAACATATCTTGGGGGAGAATTTGTTACACAACAGCAGATAACTAACTTGTGCATCTCAGGGTGTTTATCAGTACCTACGGGGCTAACCTGCACAAAGGACTCAACTTATCAATGCCTTACCACTCTGAGGTCTCAGAAACCCCTTGCTCCTGAGGGCCCAGGTTTGTGTGTGGGTTGTGTGTATGGAGAGGCTTGTTCTCGACACAGTTCTCCTTCCTTGTTCTCAGCATGGCTCCTGACTTCGCCCATCAAACATCCTGGTACATGGTGGGGAGGCCTGCTCTCTCTTTTACACACAAGATCAAGGAAATTAACCTGATTCAGAGGCAACACTGTGTACAAACTCCCTACTTATGTTTATCTTCCATATAGAACATGAGTGAATGTCCAAAATGAAAACCAGTTTATACCACTTCTTCCTCAGTGTTCAATGGAATCCCCTTTTATAGAGTAAAAATCTCTGTGAGTTATCATGGCTATAGAATCATGCACTACACCCCCTTCACATCCTCTCCTTGCCCCTTAAACATGTCAGGTCACACTGTCTCTCCCACATGAAACAGTTTCCCATCAGGCCTTTCTATTGTTCAAATCTTTTACCACTTAAGAGCCTCACACTGGGTCCTGTCTGTCATATGATTGGATCGTTTTTATTACCAGCTAAAGTATCTTATTGTCATACTTTGCTTGAAGCCGGTGCCAGCATTAAAGACACACGGGAGCAGAGCTCTTCATGCTTGCTGCAGGAGCTGGGCACACACTCAGTGAATGTTTTGGGACCAAGAAGTTTTATGGATATCATTTGAGTTCCCTTCTGAAAGGGCTGGAGGCAACTATCTCCGTGGGAACCCCTGAAACATTAGGGGGAAAAAAAGAAAGTAAAGAAAATTAATGAACTTCCACCTTTCTTACAAGGGATACATCTCATCCCTACCTCTCTCCCTCCCTCCTTTCCCTTCTCTCTCCCTCCCTCTCTCCCTTCCCCTTCTTTTCCTCCTCCTTCCCCCTTCCTTCCTCCTTCCTTCTCCTTCTTTTCTTCCTCCCTCCCCTTCCTTCCTCCTTCCTTCTTTTCTTTCCTTGGTGCGGGAGAATTATCTGTATTCTGTCAATCATATTTTAATAAAACGCTGATTGGCCAGGCAGGCAGTATAGGCGGGAAAGCCAGACAGGAAGTAGGGGTGGAGCAAAGAGACTGGGAGTATTCTGGAAGCAGAAGCTCTCTCTCAGCCACTCCTGCGCAGACCACCGAAGAGGCAACATGTAAGCTGTCACACTGAGAAAGGTACTGAGCCCATGTGGGTAACGTAGATAAGGATAATGGGGTAACATAAGTTATAAGAGCTAATAAGTAGCCTGACCAAATGGGCCAATTAGTTTATAACCTTATGGAGTCCTGTGTGTGATTTTCTTTGGGGTTTGCCGGCTGTAGGGTACCAGGCGGGACAGAAACCCCAACAAGCCGGCCCTCATGTTACATTTCCTTTTGGAAAAGACCTTTCTCTGGGGCCTAGACTGTCCTCAAACTCACATTGGTCCTCCTGTTTCAGCTTTCCAGGTAATGGAACTACAATCGTGAGCCACCGTACCCAACCAAATTCACCCTGATACAGAGAGTTCTTGTTAGGGGTGTGTGAACAAAGGAGTCTGAGGAAATGACTTTTTCTCTGATGGGGGCTAGAGTGGTTTAGTTGTTAAGAGTGCTGGCTCCTCTTCCAGAGGACCTCAGTTCAATTTCCAGTGCTCACACGGTGGCTCCCAACTGTCAACAACTCTAGTTCTGAGGCATCTGCTGCCCTTTTCTGGCCCCCACAGGCACCAGGCCCTCATGCACTGCACATGCTCACAAGGGTGTGGGGAGGCCGGAAGAGCCAGAGCTACAGGTGATTGTGAGCTGCTTGACGTGAGCTGGCACCAAATTCGGGGTCTCTAGCAGCAGCATGTGTCCTGAGTCTCTGTCCAGCCCGCCCTCGAGGTACAGAACTGTGAGTCATGATGATGCTGGGCGCTCAGGGTTCTCCCTGTCACAGTGAAGACTACTGACTGTCTTGATGTAGTTGCAAAGTATTCAGGACTCCTTGGTGGCTGGGACCTATTTGGCACAGATACCCCCTTCTTTGGCATTTTTTGTTTTGTTTTGTAATTTTTTTTAAAGATTTATTTCCTTTTATTGTATGCGTATAGGTGTTTTACCTGCATGCATGTTTATGTACCTGCTTGCCTGGAGCCCTGGGATGCCAGAAGGGGGCATCACAGTCCCTGGAAGCAGAATTAGAGTTGGTTGTCAGCTGCCATGTGGGTGCTGGGAATTGAACCCTAGAAAGTAGAAGAGCAGTCAGTCTTAACCACTGAGCCGGCTATCCAGTTCTTCCCTTGCTTTAGAGCCCATGCCTGAGATCTGTGTTTGTGAACTGGTAAGAGAGCATGGCCATTAAAAAACTAACAAATGGCTAAGTGGTTTTTTTTTTCTTTCCCCATTTTGTAATACTCTTCCTTCTGCCATGGAAATATTCAACTTTTGACAACTAGGTAGAAAGGTAGCCAGAGGGATTTCATTAGAAGCCCAGGAAGGTAAAGGTGTGATGCTCTCAGCCCTTCCTGGGCATGCATTGAGGGCTCAGTTAAAGGGAAGGGTTTAAAGGAAGAGAGCGCTTCCCTTTTTTGCTCTTCAGTTGTTGAAACCCAGAAGACTTTGGCCAGCTTGTCCTGGATGGCTGGTCTGCTGCTTTGGAGAGCAGTTCTCCTAGCCCTCGCTGTTCAGACTGGACGCACACCCTTGCCTCTGATTCAAGACACCCTGAGATGCTCACTTATCTGGCTTAGCTGGGACCCCTGCTGGCGCCCAGGAAAGCAGTTCAATCAGCCCTCACAGGTTTGACCCCCTGGTGGATGCCCCAAGAGCAGCCACTAGGGAAATCCAGAAGCAGGTGGGTTTACAGAATTAGGCAAGAGCCTGTGCTGAGGTAGGAGCTCAAGAGGTAGGTGCCAGGGTGGCATTTTGTGTGCATGTGTGTGTGCATGTGTGTTGTCGTCGTTTTTGCTGATAATTTTGAGTAGTCTTTTACCACTTTGGCATGAAAATTTTTGCTTTGTTTAAAAATTTTAAAAATTAGTTAATTTATTTTGTGGTTGTTTTACCTGTGTGTATGTCTGCACTCCATGTGTGTAGTTCTCATGGAGGCCAGAAGAAGGCATTGAGTTCCCCTGGAACTGGAGTTATAGATGGTTGTGAGCCACCATGCAGATGCTGGGAACTGAACCTGGATCAAAAGAGTGCATAGAATCCTTTGGGGCTGGAGTGACAGGCATCTGTGAGCCACCTGACATGGGTGCTGGGATTTGAGCTCCAGTTCATGACTCTTAGCTACTGTGCTATCTCTCCAGAAAAAAGAAAGAAAGAAACAAGCTGTGTATACAGCTAGACATGGTGGTCCACCCTGTAGTCTCAACATTTAAGACCACGTTAGCAAGACTGTCAAACATTTGAGAAAGTCTGTGCTACATAGTTACAGGACAGCCCAGGTGATGAGTCTCAAAGGAAAAAGAACTCTCAAATTAAATGATACACTTTGGGTAGGATGTATCTATTTGATGAGGAAAGATGAGACCAGGGACTTTAAGTGTTGAACAATCTGTAAAATTTGTACCCCATATGGAAAACCTGAAATGGGAAAATTTCAGCAAAGAGTAAGTCACAGGCAGGCCCAGTCTGTTGGTACTGAAACACGATGTTGTCATCTACAAAGTTCACATCCAGAAATGGTGCAACCTAATGACCAACAACAACAATAAAAAAATCTCATAATGGGGTCATCAGGGTAAAGGCATTTGTCATCATGTCCGATGACCTGAGTTTGATCCTTGTGACCCCCACAGTGGAAGGAGAGAGCTGACTCAAGCCGGTTGTCCTCTGACTACATGTCAGTTATGACATGAGCCCTCTCCCCTCCCACTAAATAAATGTCATCTTAAAAGTTAAATCTATGCTAAGTAAGTTTTCAACATTGTGTTAGGTTGCCTGCATAGGTACTGTGGGGTACATGTAGCCAATGGCAACATGTTGGACATGCCTGGAAACTTTGCCAGGTTTGGTGATAGAGGCTGGGAGCATCATTCTACAGCATGAATTCCATTCTAGATTCACTTCCATTCTGGTGAATGGGGCAATAAAGGGAGCATGAAACAGACCAAAGAAAAATAAAAAGTCATTGTCATGCCAGCAAGGCAGCATATGGCTGTACCCCTCAACAGGGGGATGCAAGCAAGGCACCCAGGGAGCCATGCTCAGGGTGCAGGTGAGTGAGCTCAGCTCCTTGGGGAAACTGAGGCAGGAGGATTGCAAATTGGGGGCAAGAGTAAATTTTTGCCCAGTAGGGCAACTTGCTGAAATCTTGCCTCAAAATAAAAACTAAAAAGAGGGATGAATACATAGTTCAGTAGTAGAATGTGTGCCTAACTTGCAGGAGGTGCTGGGTCCAATAAATCTCCAGTACTATAAAGGCAAACAAGAAGACCTGCAAGAAGACACCAGTTCACACTCACCAGGATTACCATGATCAAAGGAGTACAGAATGAGAAATGTTGATGGGGGTGTGAAGACTCTCATACATATCTATGAGAGTGTGCAATGTGTGTGGATAATAGTCTGGAAGTTTCTCAAAAGTGTAAAAATTGTTACGACGTGGCCCAGGAAGTCCTTGCCTGTTTGAAAAGAGGAATGAAAACCCTGCTTGTGCACATGAACTTGTATGTAAGTATCCACAGCAGCATTGTTATAGCCCAGGGTATAACAACCCATGCCCCTACTCTGCTCAATTAACAAAATATTGTGCATTTACGTCTTAGTGTTTCTAGTGCTGTGAAGAGACACTATGACCATGGCAGCTCTTATAAAGGAAAACATTTAAATTGTGTGACTTACAGTTTCAGAGGTTTAGTCTATTATTACTATGGCTGGACATGGCAGTGTGCAGGCAGACATGGTGCTGAGAAGGAGCTCAGAGTTCTACATCTTGATATGCAGACAACAGGAAGTGAACTGAGTCTATACTGAGTGTAGCTTGAGCATAAGAGACCTTGAAGTCCTCTCCCACAGTGACACACCTCCTCCAACAAATCACACTTCCTAGTAGTACCATTCCCTATGAGCTTATGGGGCCAATTACATTTAAACTACCACACTAAACAATTGAATAGTAATCATCTATAAAAAACGGAGGAAGTTTTGATTGTCACTACAGTGTGGATAAATGTTGCATATATGCTCAATGAAAGATGAGAGTCACAGAGAAGTCGCAGAGTGGCTGTCGAGAGGTGGGACTGGCGAGTAGGAGGATTTAGAAAGTGAGGACTTTTCTAACATAATAAAAACATCCTAAAATTGATTATGGTGGTGGTTACAGAACCCTGTGACTATATAAAAAGCTAATAAACAGGGCACTTGACATAGTTTTTATCAAATTTTTAGTTTTTGAGTTAGGGTTTTACTTTGTAGCCCAAACTGGCCTTAAATTCACAGGAATGAGGTAAGATGAAGCCCATGGAAAAATCTGAAATGGGGGAAATTCAAACAAAGCTGGAATAGTGTTGAAATTCAACAATAAGAAAATGAGCAATTGGGTAAAAGCTACAGAAATCTGGTAACCCGAGTTTGAGGTTATCTACTTCCTTAGAATCCATGGTGAAAAGAGAGAGCTGACTCCTGAAAGTTGTTCTCTGACCTCCACATGCATGTTCACACACACACACACACAAAATAATAAGATTAAAGTTTAAAAAGAAAATGGACAGCTGGAATTAAAGACAGGCAAAAGAAGTTTGGTGTGCTGGCGCACACCTACAACTGCAGCATTTAGAAGGTGCCACCTCTCAGAGGCAAGGATTACAGGTATGCTCCCATGCTCAGCCAGACCTGTACATCTAAATGATTAATTATGTGGTATGTGAATTATATCTCAATAAAACTATTAAAGAAACATGGTTTTGTGATCAGTGAGTATCTTTATCTCAGTTTGTGTGGTGTGCATCTTGTAATTCTCCAGCTACTCTGAAATGATTGGTGTGTACCAGGTAGAGTGACAAGAATGGAATTTCTGGGCTGAAGAGGTGACTCCATAGTTAAGAGCACAGGCTGGTCTTCCAAAGGACCCAGGTTTGATCCCCAGAATCCATGTGTCCACTCACAGCAGAACCCATGGGCAGCTCACAACTGGCTGTAACTCCAGTCCCAGGGGATGCAATACTCTCTTCTAGACTCTGCTGGTACTAGTCACACAGATTGCATTTGCACAGGCAAAATACCCATATGTAATTGGAGGTTTCTCTCCCACCCACCAGTTCCCAAATAACCACTCGGAGGCTTAATACTAATTACAAACTGTTTGGCTTATTAGATCAGACTCATTATTATTTTTTAAAAGATTTATTCATTTCATGCATGAGTTATAACTGCTTGTACACCTTAAAGCCAGAAGGTGGCATCAGATCCCACTAGAGATTGTTGTGAGCCACCATGTGGTTACTGGGAACGGAACTCATGACCTCTGAAAGATCAGTCAGTGCTCTTCACTGCTGAGCTATCTCTTCAGCCCCAAAGTTTTTTTTTTTTTTTGAAACAGGGTTTCTCTGTAGCCTTGGAGCCTGTCCTGGATCTAGCTCTTGTAGACCAAGCTGACCTCAAACTCACAGAGATCTGCCTGCCTCTGCCTCCTGAGTGCTGGGATTAAAGGCGTGCACCACCACCGGCCTACTCAGGCTTATTATTAACTAGATCATACAACTTAAATTGACCCATTTTTATTATTCTATATTTTGTCATGAGGTTTGTGGCTTGTTACCTCACAGTTTGCTTCCCTGGTGACTGTTGGCATCTTCCCAACTCTGCCCTTTTTCTCACTGTATCTGCTTCGATTTCCTGCCTGGCTACTGGCCAAAGCAGCTCTTTATTAACCAATGCTAATAAAATATATTCACAGCATACACAGAGACATCCCACATCATTTCCCTTTTCTGTCTAATCAAAAAGGAAGGCTTTAACTTTAACATAGTAAAATTACATATAACAAAATGGTTATCAAGCAAGAATTACAGTTTCAAGATTTAGTCTCCTTGCATTTGACAAAATTAAAGAAAATATTCTATCATCTATCTTATCTTTGTAAGTCTAAAGTTTCATATCTAATTTACCTTTTAACATAACTAAGGAAAACTGTAATTATAACTATCTAGCCTTCAACTCCATCAAAAACCCTAGAAGGATATACTATTATCTGAGTAAAAAGGAAGTGCACTGTCAGCAACTTCTACAACTCTAGAAATGAAAGAGACATCTGACTGCCTGAATAGTCACCTGTTCTGTAATGTTGGGACTCCATTTTCAGCCCACAGGCCCATAATATGTGTCAGACTTTTAATGAAGCAGGAAATTTGAAAGACTGTCCTGCCTATATTGGCAGTTTTTTAGTCACTTTCTTCTGATCCTGCAGAATGTCTGGTAGTTTCTTCTGTGAAGCTGAAACCTGAAGGACCATCCCACCTTGTTTTGGCAAAGTTTAGTGGCAATTTTCCTGTGGGTCCTGTATGTTCAGTTTCTACAGCATACGGTCAAGCAGTCCAGGGAAGCAGCTTCTTGCCCGGATGCTAGCCTTGACACATTGAAAGCAAACTCCATAAGGAGGTTCTTTGATGTTTTGAGCTTCAATTCCTTTTGAAGTAATTGGTGCTACAAGGGGCAGATATGTCTCACTGTCAAGAAAATTTAAGTTCTTAAAACATTTAAAATACCTTATTCTGTAGGTCTTTGAAGTGTTTGAAGATTATCCATCTGAAATATGTCTCTGCATATCTAAAAAAACTAACATTACTATAAGTTTGACTATTATAGATGACTATTAATTTGTATTTATTAACTATACATTACATTTTTAAATGATATGTATAAATATAATACCTTAAACAGTAGTAAAAATATACATATAATATAAAAAAATCAACCTTCAATTTGTATCAACATACAAAAATCCTTTAAACAAAAATGCAAACATATATACAGTATAACAAAATTAACTTAAATCCATGACAATGTAAAATATCCAAGATTAATAGTTGTCTTTTTTGATATGTTCTTATATTTTCCTAAAGATAACAACTATCCATAACCTACCAAATAAGTAAAGATCATTCATACCCCCTAAAACTGTTGGGAATGTGGAGTTTTTTTTTTTCCCAAACTGCTCCCTACTGTCTGTGGGCAAAGTATTTTTAGAGTTTCTGATAAAATTTTGAGATAATGACCAAATCTGGGGAGGACCAGTGGTAACCTTTGTTGATAGATATCACCTGCCAAGGTTTAGGAGGTCTCCTTTGACCAAAGTTGGTCCATCTTAACCTAGGACAAATCCATAGCCTCTTGTTTCCTTTGGAAACAAAAGCAAAACTTCTTCTCCAAAGCAATATATCTTTTAAGTTCCATTTTACAAATATAGTTTTGAGTTTTATTTTTAAACTAAATCATTTAAAAATATTTAGTTTGGTATATTTTATCAGTCTCTCTTTCAATTCCATGTCCCTCAGCATTTGTTTTTTGCCCATCAGCCATCAAAAAATTCAAATTCAACACAATATTATACAGGATTCAGACTACCTGTGTATTTTCCATCTTTATGTGGCTTTTTTCTTTTATATTATTTTTACTGTCTCTTTAAAGACTTTATGTTTTAAAACTGGTTATATCTTTATTTAACTGTCTTTATTCTTTTTTATCTCTTTCCCAAGTCTACATACATTTTTTAAATATATACTGTGACCTGTTTAGAGGTTTTTGTTTTGTTTTTTCTGAATCTGTTTTCATTGTGTATCTGTAATTATTTTTTGACCAGGAGAATTTTTTAAATGCTAAGCAGGCATGGCTAGGACCAACATGGTGGATTTAGCTGTTGACTCTGCCCCATTTAGCTTTCCAACATGACAGAGGTCTGTTTACTGCCAGCTCTGGGAGCCATGCTCACCCTTCCAACTCTGGGATGCAGCAGGTCCACGCTGCCATCAATCAGCTTGTAGCATGCCGCCCATAAACTCTTTTTGTTTGTATAAGTAAAAGCTAAATCTGCCACACAGTGCGAGGCTGATTAGACTCTCTGAACCAAGACCTGTGTGAGATCATGGCAGCTGGCGGTTGGCTCACAGGTGTTGAGAGGCACATCACTGTACTGTTGCTGGCATGAGACTGTGAAACTAGGAAGCCCAGTGTGACTCCATTTCTTTGCATTCAGAACCTATTTTAAGCTTTCTCAGGTCTCATGTTGATCCATGCCAGACATTGGGTATCAGATTTGTAAATGGAGGGGCTGGAGAGATGGCTCAGTGGTTAAGAGCACTGATTGCTCTACCAGAGGTCCTGAGTTTAATTCCCAGCAACCACATGGTGGCTCACAACCATCTGTAATGAGATCTGGTACCCTCTTCTGGCCTACAGGCAGGATACTGTATAAATAAATAAATAAATCTTTATAAAAAAAAAAGGATTTGTAAATGGAGGTTTCTCTCCCACCCACCAGTTCTTGAATAACAACTTTGAGGGTTTTTTTTGTTTTTTTTAAAAATATTTATTTATTTATTATGTATACAATATTTTGTCTGTGTGTCTGTCTGCAGGCCAGAAGAGGGCATCAGATATCGGTTCAGATGGCTGTGAGCCACCATGTGGTTGCTGGGAATTGAACTCAGGACCCTTGGAAGAGCAGGCAATGCTCTTAACCTCTGAGCCATCTCTCCAGCCCCGACTTTGAGGTTTAATATTAATTACCAACTCTTTGGTTTATTAGCTCAGGATTATTATTAACTAGCTCTTACAACCTAAATTAACCCATATTTATTATCCATATTTTACCATGAGGCTCGTGGTTCTTACATCACATCTTGCTTCCCTGGTAACTGCTGGCATCTCCCTGACTGTACCCTTTTTCTCCCTGTATCTTTGTTTGGATTTCCATTCTGGCTCTATTCTGCCTGGCTATTGGCCAAATCAGATTCTTTATTAACCAATGGTAATAAGACATATTCACAGCATATAGAGAGTCATCCAACACCACCCACATAAAATTTAAAACACCAAGGCTGTCCTTAAACTGGTGGGTCTCCAGATTTTACCTCCCAAGTGCTGGTATTATGGGTATGTGCTATCCTACCCAGCTAGGAATTTCTTATCAAAATAACTATTAAGATAAGGGGTACAACAACTTATGTATTTAATTTCAAAATAACTTAATTTCAAAATGGAAGTTCAAAACTAAATTACATTGGGGAAGAGGTTATGCTTTTGTTTCCACAGAAAATGGAAAGCTGTGAATTCTTTCAAAGTTAGTAGAGATCAGATTTGACTTGGGAAGACCCTCTGAAAATTCCCGTTGCAGACAGAAAGAAGTAAACTCGAAACAACTACAAGACAGAAGAAGGGTTTAATTTAATGGTTTTCACAGTCTGGTGTCTCTCGGCAGCTATTGCATGCTCAACAGAAATCAAAAAATGTAAGAAGTCAGTGCAGCACCAGGCAGGATCCAGATCGCACTTTCCATCCTTACGTGGCCTATCCTTTCTATGTTATTTTAGCTTTTCTTTAAAGATTTAAATTATTTATAAACTATGCTTTTTTTCTGAAAAGAAAAAAAGAATAAAGGTTACAGAGTTGAGGCAATAGCTCAGTTGGTAAAGTGCCAAAAGGACCTGAGTTCAATCCCCCAGAAGACACGTGAAAATTAAAAAAATAAAAAAAAACTAAGTGTGGTGGTATATGCTTGCAATCATATAAAAAATTAATAAGTAGCCCAATGAATAAAAGGTTGGGAAGCAGAGGCAGGTGGATCTCTGTGAGTTGTGGGTCAGCCTGGTCTACAGAGAGTTCCAGCCCAGTCTCAGAACTACAAAGTGAGAGATTCTGTCACAGAACAAACAAACAGCAAAACGGTTGGTGGGATGGCTCAATGGGTAAAAATGTTTGTTACCAAGCCTGATGAGACAGTTTCAACGACAAGAATTTCTGGCAAAGGTAAGCACTGTAGCAGTCTAGAGATGTTACAGTGCCCAGGGCTGACTAGAGCCAGAGGAAGGGAGTGAATCGGTGAAGCAGAGATGGCTCTTAGGTCAGTGAACTTCTCAATATGCTACCACAGAGACAAATGCCATTATGTGTGATAACCTGCTGGCGACCACAGACAACGATGTGTCAACATGGAATCGCCCTTTGGAACAAATGCACTGCTCTGGGACAGTCTGGGGGGGAGGGGCTTGTCTAGTAGAGTGGAGTATATGAAAAATTAGGTTTTGTTATCTTTATTTTGCTTGGCTTGTTTGGAGTTTGCCATGCTGAGGACTGAACCCATGGCCTTCCTTGCACATGCTAAGTGAGAGGGCTCTCACTGAGGTAGAACCTAATGCTCCCTCAACTTCTTTTCCTTTTCTTTTAAGAAAGGGTCTCACTAAACTGCCCTGGTTGGGCTTGATTATACTCTCAACTGTGCTTGCCTGGAATTTGAAATTTTCGACTCAACCTTCCGAGTGTCTGAGATCACCAGCTTGTGCCTCAAGCTCAACTCCATCCTAGAGTCTTTCTGTTTTTCTGCTGTTAATGCTGTTTTTTCTTTAATTTTCCTTCTTTTTATTTATTTGTTTATTGTCTTTTTTTGTTTTTTGTTTTTTTGAGATAGGGTCTCACTCTGTCACCCGAAGCACACTGGGATTACCCACACATCTGTCCTCTTTCTGCTGGATTTCACTATGAACTTAAAATAAGCAAACAAGAAATGATCAAGTTCTGGTTGTCATGGGGACCATCCAGCAGGAGTCTGTGTGTGTGTTGTGTGCATTTGTGCATGCGTGTGTATGCATGTGTGTGAGTGTGCGTGAAAGCACATATGTGGAAACCAGAGATCGATGTCAAGTTTCTTCTGGTGTCATCCTCTACCTTACCTTTCCGACAGCATCTCTAAGTAAAGCTGAGGTTCACCATTGGCCAGACTGGTTGGACAGTGAACTCCGGGGACTCAACTGCTTCCTCTCCTCAGGGTTATGGATATTCACATGCACACTAGCTTTTACCTGGGTGCTGGGGAGCCGGACCCACATTCTCGTGCTTGCACAGCAAGGCTTTACTCACTGAGCCACCTCTGCCACGTGGTCTTCCCCACGGCCACGTAGTCTTCCCCACGGCCACGTAGTCTTACCACTGGAAACTCTGTCCTAGGCTCTAGCTTTGGGCAAGATGAATATGAGGGTATCTTGTCCAGGAAGCTTCAAGCTGCTTCTACACAGATGGCTCTGGCTTTTTATCATCAATATTTTATGTTTTTAAACTAGTAATTTACACACAGTGAGCATATAATATGTGCATCAAAGCAAACCAAACCAAACCCAGATTAAATCAAACCAGCACATACACATTCGTTCCCCCTTCCCCACATACTCACAAACAGAAGGTGGTGATTTCACTACGTTTGTGGGTGTTTGCTTTGTCTCACTAAGTAACGTAGGCTGGATTTGAACTCTTCGTCTTTCTACCCCAGCCTCCTGAGTGTTGTGGTTATAGGCATTTGCTTATAGTGGCTACCTCTGCTTCTAGAAGTAGACTCATATAGGTGGTCTATGTAGTTTGCAGCAACTTGACCAACAAAAATAGTTAAAAAGCCTTGACACAATATAACCCCCAGAAAGGGTCAGCAAGACAGAGCAAAGTAGCCCGCTACTCCTACCCTCCCCACCCCACGCCCCCGCCAGCACTGCAGCTGCTTCTGTCTAGGGATTGTTTGCTGATCTGAAGAGATGGCTGACACTCACCACCTATAACTTCACAGAACTGTAGGGGAAAGCTAGAATCCCAGGAGCTGCCAACAATCGCAGGCTGCTGAGCACAGCTCTCCCTGCCGGCTCTGATTTCAAAGGGCAGCACCTCAGGAGGAGGGGTACCCTGGAGTAACCTAGCTGTGGAAGACTACAGCCTGGCCACAAGCCCATGGGTAGCCCAGATGTTGACAAAGGAGGTGCCAGATGGCTGATGTCACCAGGCACCTGAAAGAAAGCAAGAGAAATCCTCCCTGGAAAAGGGTGTCCGTCACCCCAGGATCCTAACCTCCTACAATTAATTCCTCACTGTAGGTTGAGTGCCAAAGAGAGAATCAGGCACACAAGGTGATTTGACACGAAGAATAAGAACCAATGGGCATGACTGACAACCGAAATTGTTCCGGGGGTCTTCTGGATGTTAGAAGTCAGATGTAGCTATAAAGATAAACCCCAATTACTCTGTCCAAGACAGAGGTCACACTCAAACATGTTGCCCACAAAGTACAGGTACCTTGTATTTTTCCTCCACTTCTTCCTGTGTTCTTCCGTTCCCTCATGTGAGTTCAGAAGCCCCGGGAAGCCAGAAGAGGATATCAGATCATCTGGAATTGGAGTTACAGGAGGCTATGAGTGACTGTGTGTGTGCTGGGAACCAAACCCGGGTCCTCTGCAGGAGCAGCAAGGCCCTTTAACTCCTAAGCCAGTCCGTCCATCTGTCTGTTGTATCCGTTCTGTCCTGTCCCAGCACCCCCCACCCATTGCCCTCGCTGTACTGACGTTTTAAGATAGGGACCTCACACTAAATCTGAAGTCTTCTGTTTCAGCTAGACTGGCAGACTAGACAGCCCCAGGGTCTGTCCCTTTCCAGCCCCCAGTACTGAGTTGGGTGCTGGAGATCTGAACTCAGGTCTTTATGCTTGTGAGGTGAACCCTTTAGCCATAGAACCATCTTCCCAAGCCAGCTTTTTATACAGTCCACGCTGGCCTCAGACTCACTATGTAGCCTAGGCTGGCCTTGAACTCCTGGCTCTTTTGTCTTCACTCTCCAAGCTGGGTACCACAGTCTGTTTGTAAAGAAAGGACATCTTTTCCTGCAAATGGATGCTCTTGACAGTGTGGTTTTTACCTCACCCCATTATACTTCAGATATTTTGTTTTCATAAAATTTTGAATTTGAGTTGTGGCACTCAAAGTTTTTCCTTTTATTTGTCCTATTTATTTATTTAAATGTTTACTTTTAGTGATGTGCATGTGGGGGAGTCTATGTCCTCAGAGGTGAGAAGCATTGGATTCCCCTGGAGCCAGAGTTACAGGCAGGTATGAGCCACCGACATAGGTGCTGGGAATCAAGCTCCAGTCCTTGGGAAGAGCCGTGCACACTCTTAACCACCGCACCATCTCTTCAGCTGTGATCTCTTGTTCGGACAGAGTCTCACTATGTAGCCCCGGCTGGTTTGGAACTCACTGTGTAGATGAAGCTGGTCTCAAATTCACAGCAATTCACTTCTGCTCCTGAAGTGTGACTCTCTTAAAAGAAACTTTTTGTTATAGTCTTTTGAAACCATCTCATTATATTGTAGCCCAGGCTGGCCTATAGCTCAGGCTGGCCTCCAATTGTGTGTGTGTGTGCGTGTGTGCATGTGTGTGTGTGCGTGTGCGTGTGTGTGTGTGTGTGTGCGTGTATACATGCATGTGTTTTGGGGGCCAGGAGAGAGCAACAGATTCCTGAGAGCTGGAATCACAGGTGTTTTTGAGCTACCTGACAAGTGTCCCCGCTAGAGAACTCTGCTCTGAGCCATTTCCTCAGTCTGGTTTCTGTCTTTTGGCAATCTACCTGCCTCAGCCTCCCAGGTGCTGGAATTATAGGCAGGAGCCACTACATCCAGTTAAAAACAAAACCAAACAAAAAAACCCACATTTTAAAAAAATATTCTGCCAGACAGGGTGGCATGTGCCTTTAATCCCAGCATTGAGGTGGCAGACAAAGGTGGTTCTCTGAGTTTAAAGCCAGTCTGGTCTACATAGTGAGTTGCAGGACAGCCAGAGCTACATAGAGAGACCCTTAAAAAAATTAATTAATTAATTAAGAAAAGATAGATCTACTTTTTGAGATTATAATGTAATTACATCATTCCTCCTCCCCCTTCCTCCCGCCAAGTCCTCTTGCATACCCCTCTTTGCTTTCTTTCAAATTCGTGGCCTCTTTTTTTTTTAACTAGTCATTGTTATATGCATGCATGTATATGCATATATACTCCTAAATACATAAATATAGTCTGCTCTGTCTATGTAACGTCACCATGTGTTTTCAGGAATGACCATTTGGTATTGGACAGCCATTGGTGTACTCATCCGTAAGGAAGATTCCACTCTTAGCATTGCCTAGAGTTTTTCCTTAGGACTGAGGCCTTCTGGGCTTTCCTCCTTCATTTTGGCATGTTTATTGCTCTCCTTGTTTGGCTCATGTTTAGGCAGTTGGGTTGGTGAGATTTTATGTAGCTTCTTACATTCCTAGGAGACACAGAATCACAGGAAGCTCCCTGACCCTAGGCTCTCACAATCTTTCCACTATGGCCCCTGAGCCTTAGGTATGAGCTGTATTATGAGTGCATTCTGTCAGGACTGGGAACCCATGTTTTTAATAGAACATATTTATACACGAAGAACAATTAGTAGTGGATTGAATTTGAGGGAACAACTTAGAGGAAATGAAAAACCACAATGGTTGATATGCGCTGCTGACACAGCCTCTGGCTTCCTAGTGGAAATTTTAGCATCAAATCTCTGCTACCTTTACCGCTGAGACCATGAATCTGCACTTCTGGAGGACTCAGGGCGCTGTCAGCAGAAGTCCCGATGTACCAGGCAGGTGCCGACAGCGGTCAGAGTAGAGAACTAACAGACAGTGACAGATCTGTGTGTTCCTTGGACCCCACTGCTCCCCAGTATCATTGCCACCCCAGTCCCTACTGTTTCCTGCTACCCTACAGTTCCCACTACCCCACTGTTCCCCATTGCTAACTGATTGCCAACTAACTCTTGCTTAGGTGAAAAGGATTTAGGTGACTTATGCCCACAAGCTCAGTACTTGGGAAGCTGAGGTAGGAGGATCATCTCAAGTTTGAGGCCAGCCTGGGCTTACGTAGTGATTTAGAGACTGTCCTTGACTATAGCATTTGACCCCGTCCTATACAAACAAATAAACAAACAAATACAAAACAATCAGATGTAAAAGATACAAAGGGTTGAAAGGGAGAAAATACTAAAAAGGCATTTTTTCTTGGATAATAGAGGAAGGAAATTTGTAGTTATATTTCATTTGTGTTTTAACAAATAAAGCTTGCCCAAAGATCAGAGTGCAGAGCCAAGCCACTAGAGGCCAGATGGTGGGGGCTCACACCTATAATCCCAGCATTTAGGAGATGGAAGCAGAAGAGTCAGGAAGTGTTCAAAACCCATCTTGGCCCCAAAAGACCTCGTCAGAAGAAAAATTAAAAATAAATAAGGAAGGAAATATAATAATACACTCATGATAAGTACATGTTAATGAAAAATAAAATTATCTGGGCTTTGTAACACATCTCTACAATGTCAGCACCAAGGCAGGAGAATAGCTATGAGTTTGAAGCTAGCCTGACCTGCATAGTGACTGCTAGGCCAGACAGGGTTACATAGTAAAGCTCTGACAAAAAAAAATCAGAAATTAGTTAAATAAATAATGAATTCACAGACAAAGAGACTCAACTATGTAAGTACATCCATACTGAAACTAGTCTACACTCTGAATGGAACCCCAGTGAAAATCCCCATAACTTAAAATATATAACTAAATAAATGTGACAAATTGATTACAACAAAATAAAACAATGAAAAAGTCCATCACCAGGAGAAAGGATAAACAAATCGTGGTCTGTTCAGAGGCAGAACGAGGCAGATGGACAGCCTGCATGGACAAGAGTGTGTTCAGACAAGCCAGCAGCGCACGCACTCACGCGGCCTGAGGGCTCAGAAATATGAACATAAAATTGTATGTCTAAGTGAGGAAGGAATTGAATGCAAATTAGGATGTGAGTCGAGAAGGTCTGTGATGAGACAGGGCACACAGTAGGTTCTGATGAGCGGGTACTGACCCACATTGGGGCTTGAAGTGATTAGGCAAGTATATTTGCTGTATAGTAAACTACCTTGTACACTCTTCTAGAGTTGGAATAACTTTTACAACGGTGATCTAGGATGTTTCTCGACCTCTCAGAACGTGACTGTCATAGGTGCTGCAAGACCATATATAAAATAAGCGTTCAGTTTTTATTTTTTTAATCAGTTATTTATTTTCCTGAGTGTTCTGCTTGTATGTATGTATGTGACTGCGGTGTCCGAGGAGACTGGAAGAGGGCGCTGGGTCCCAACTGGAGTTACAAGCAGTTGTGAGCCACCATAAGGGTGGCAGGAACCAAACCATGGTCCTCAGTAAGAGTAGCAGGTTCCTCATCACTGAGCCATCTCTTTAGTCTCTGTTATTTTTTACTCTTTCTAATTTGTCTCAATTTGTAGCCTAGACTGGCCTGGAACTTCAGATCCTTCTGCCTCAGCCTTCTTTGTGCTGGGATCACAGTGTGTGCCACCACACCTAGCCGAGATAAACAGACGCCTAACTAAACCGTAACAGAGGCCATAGGAAAGGGAGTGGCCTGGACTGAGCCCAAGAAGATTGCTAAAGGTTACAAACTTAAATTTGCTATTGTTGATTCAGAAGGGCAAGGAACAGGGCCACCAGAGTACCTACAAGTCCCACTTCCACAGGACAAAACTAAACGAAACAAATCCACAGCATGGTCCTCCCTCCTGGCCTCACTAGGGCTATTTTTCAGGACCGTTTTGTTTCCTTGAGTGTTCTGAGACCAGGACTATGATTGGAGCCCTGAAGGAAAACGGGCCTCAGAAAAGCAGCCTTCTTACTAATGCTCTAGTTTCTGGGCCTGTGCACAACGGTCCACCTGCTTAGGTGAGGGCTGCTCTGAGGATGTAGAAGGGAATCTTTGCAGCACAGTGACCCTGGTACCAACTTTGCCCATCTAACTTACATGCTAAGAGAGACCCAGGCTTCTGGGGATGTGGGTTGGTGGTGAGTGGTTGGCTAGGATGGACAGGACCTAGGTTCAGTCCCCAGTATGAGAAGAGAGGAAGGAAAAAGGAAGAGAGGGAGAGGGAGGGAGGGAGGGAGGGATAGAGTAAGGGAAGGAAGAAGGGAGAGGGAGAGGGAGGGAGGGAGGGAGAGAGAGAGAGAGAAAAAAGAGAGAGAGAAAAAGAGAGAGAGAGAGAGAGAGAGAGAGAGAGAGATCTGGGGGGAATTTAGCTCTGAGTTTTATCCTCACTGGCTACTTCTTACAACTGGAGATGGAGTCATTCCTGGGGAAGATCTTGGCTTGGTAGAGGATCCCAGACCAACCCTCCCATTTAAAACAGTTAATTAATGTTTGTTTGTTTTTAAAATGGTTCATTTTTATTTTTAATTATGTCTGTGTATATGTACCTCTGTAGAAGTATGTGCACATGAGTACAGGTACCTGCTGAGGCCAAAGGAAGGCATTGGCTCTCCTGGAACTGGAACCTCTTATGAAAATTTTGAATCATCTTGAGTCATCTAGTCTGCAAAGGAAAGCAGTTAGAAAACGTAAAGAGGGTCTGGAGAAACTGCTCGATAGGAAAGTGTGCTGATTTCGGATCCCAGCTCATACGTCAGAAAGAGCTAAGTTCATGTGGCCTCAAATCTGCATGTATGCCCAGCATGGTGGGGGCAGACAACAGGAGGTTTTCTGAGGTTTGCTGGCCACCAGCCTAGCTGTAGTTCCAGGTTTAGGGCAAGACCCCAGGTCAAATGAATAAAGCTGAGAATGCAGAACAAGACACCCAAAGTCCTTCTCTATCCTCTGTGCACATGTATACAGATCTGTGTACCCATATACACATATGTGCATAAACACATATGCACACACACACACATGTGCACACATACACACATGCACACACATCCGCGCACATACACACGCAAGAAAATGTAAAGGAAAGCAGGTGTGGTGCCACATGTTTGTAATCTAACACTTGGAGGCTGAGGTAGGAGGCTTTCCAAGAGATCCAGGCTAGCTATATAGTGAAATCCTGGTTCCCCTAAACAAAATCCAGCAAAGCAAGAAGAGCAGCAGAAGTTAAATAAGACAAAGAGCACCCCCCAAAATAATAGTACTGAATGCGGGTGATGTTTTGGAGCTGGCAAGATGATTCAGTTTGCTTGCGAGAGTGTGATTTTTCTAACACCCCGGAAAACATCTCAGAACATAAAACATATGCCTCTCTCTGACCGGAAACTCCTCTAGGAATTTACCTATGGGAAGTGTAAATCTATTGCACAGAAAGACTGGTACGTGAATGATCACAGCAGCAGCATGATTGCTCCGAACTGAAAACAACCCAGATGCCCGCTGATGGGCAAAGAGCTCCTCAGAACCCTTCGCCATCACCAGAAGGACAGGACGAGCTGATTCATGAAACAACTTGACTGGAGTTACAGTGAGCAAAACCAGACCCCCTGCGAGCTTAGCTCTCCGAAGATCTAAGGGGAAAGACCTTGAGTATCAGTTCAGCCTGGGCGACACTTGAAGATCCTATCTTCAAGACCAAAACCAAACGGAACAAAATAAGAAGCCAGACCTTTAAAGGGCTACATAGACTGACTCCAGTCATCCTGGACTCTGGAACAGACACTAGGAAGGGGATCAGAGGTTGCCTGGAGCTGGCAGAGTAGGAAGGATCAGAGGTTGCCCAGAGCAGGTGGGGTAGCAGGGATCAGAGGTTGCCCGGAGTGGCGGAGTGGGAGGGATCTTCTGAAGGGACTGAACAGGCAGCTTTGCAAACTAGACTGGAGATCAGCTTGGTTATCAATTCATTATCTTTAGCCTTGGGTAAAGTACTGAGTGGTTCAGTAAGGCCTTGAACTCACTCTATAGCCTAGACTAATCTCAAGCAGGAAGTCTTCCTGTCCCCCCCCCCCCCCCACTTGCCTGAGTGCTGGGATCACAGGTATTGCCATCATGCCCAGCTTAAAGTCTCTTACCTAGGCTGGCGCTTCCCTGGGCATAGCAGGTGACAGTGTGTTTTCCCTTTGAGCTTTCCTGTGGGCTTATGTTGCCATAAGAACGTAATGCTGGCTTTGAACTCAACACATAGCTGGCAACAGGCGTTTGCCACCATACTAGCTTTTTATTTTTAATATTTTACAAGTATCTTACTTATTTTTAAAAGTTCGTGTGTGTGGGCGTGTGTGTGAGTTCATGCATGCGTGTGTGAGCGTGCATGCACAAATGAGTACGAGGGGGCTGCAGAGGCCAGAAGAGGACCTCTGACACCGTAGGTGCTAGAACTCCTATCTTCTGCAAGAGCAGCAGCCCGCAGCCCACACGCCGGTCCCCCTGCTTTTCTCTGTTTTAGAGCAGTTCTCAGAGCCTTGACCTCCTGAGTGAGTATCTGCTGCCACGGTGGGCTTAATTCATTCTTTTTGCTATGATTTTTCTGAAGCCTGCCCTATTTCTATTTAAAAATAAATTGAAAACAAAGCAGGCAATAATCATTCTTGTGCACGGCCCAGAACCACGGCGTTTAGTAAGGACCAACCACTGCTTCACACGTGAGGTGCATCAGACACCATCTAAGCATGCTGCGTAAGGTGTGACTCACTGGGGTCCAAGAGGGAGAGTCTATTCTCCCATTTTGCAGATAAGCAAAGCAAGGCACACAGGGGTTGCTTACTAAATCCCTGTAGAGTATTCCTAAAGAACAAAACAAAACAAACAAAAACCAGAGTGGAATTCCCTGGGATTGGGGAGAGAAGGCTTTGAAAATTTGGGGTTAGAGCCAGAATCTAAAGATTAGTCAGGTATAGAGGCTTCAGCACTGTCTCTGGAACGTGTGGTGACAACCTGGGAATTCTTTAAATGCAGAGATTCTGGACTGTGTTGGGCCCGCAGTTCAAACCCCGCTGTCCCCAGCTCAAATTCTTTTTTTAAAAAAAATTTATTTATTTATTATGGATACAACATTCTGTCTGTGTGTATGCCTGTAGGCTAGAAGAGGACACCAGACCTCATTACAGATGGTTGTGAGCCATCATGTGGTTGTTGGAATCGAACTCAGGTCCTTTGGAAGAACAGGCAATGCTCTTAACTGCTGAGCCATCTCTCCAGCTCCCCCTCCCAGCTCAAATTCTTAATGTTTCTGTCTTAACCTTGTGTGTGTGAGTGTGTGTGTGTGTGTGTGTGTGTATGTATGTATGTGTCTGTGTGTGTTAATGTATGCATGTGTTCCTGAGTACATACTTGTGCAGATGCTCACACATGTGGGTTCCCGTGGAGGGTGGCATGCAGAGCCTTCATTAGTCTCATTTCATCTTTTGAGACAGGGTTTCTGCCTTCCCTTCTCCTGCTGCACCAGTTCTGGGGTCATAGGTTAACAGCACTGCCGTGAGCTGCCGCTGCATGGCTGCTACTGTGGATCCAACCCAGGTGCTCACACCTGCATGACAAGCCACTTGCCACCTGAGCTACCTGTCTGGCTACTAACTTGCATTTTGTAGGGAAGGGATGATGTGGCATACTCTGGGGGCTTGTAGTCTCAGCATACCTGAGATTTCTCTGCCCACAACCCTTGACCTCGAGGGGTCCCCATTCTCTGGTTCTCTAGGTCTGGCCAGGTACCCCTCCCTGTCCTCGCCCTGGGATACCACCACCAGCTTCCTTTTCTTGTTATCCCTAGTAGAGCCTGGGCATGAAAATGGGGAGGGGGAGTCAGGTGTTTCGCCTGCCTGGCCTTGGGATGGCGGCTCGCTCTGTCTAGGCTGGCACTGCTCGCCATAGGGACAACTTCTCAGTGTGGCTGGTGTGCCCATCTTAGGTAACATGTCCTAGCATAGATATTTGAAACTCTTATCTGGGCGTGGTAACAGTCACCTATAATCCAAGCACTCAGGAGGTGGAGGCAGGAAGGACAGGAGTCAAGACCATTTTCCGCTGTATACTGAGTTTGAGACGAGCCTGGGCTGCATGAGACCACTGCTGATTTTCAATCAGCCAATCAATCAGCCAATCAATTGCATGAGGTCACTTGGTTGGGACTTGGAAAAGTGAACCTGTGGTAAGAAGGGAAGCTGGTTCTGCCTCTTCGAAGTGACTGAAGCCCCAAAATGGCTTTAGAGCCAATGACTTTGTGACTTTGCTGTGGCAGCCATCAGGCCTTAGTGCGTATCTGACTGGGGAGCAGCTGCACTCGCCCCGGCTCAGCGAGCTCTGGAAGGGCCAGCTCCTGCCCTGGTGAGCCTGAATCTGACTTTTTTTTTTTCCAAGCACAAACAACAGAACACAAATTGGGAAACACAAATGTGCAATTTCAGAAAGCAATTATGTACCTGATTTAGAGGCTCTTTTTTTTTCATTTAAAATCAGCATGTGCCAGGTGTGGTGGTGCACGCCTTTAATCCCAGCACTCAGGAGGCAGAGGCAGGCCGATCTCTGTGAGTTCAAGCCCAGCCTGGTCTACAGAGGGAGTTCCAGGACAGTCAAGGCTGTTATACAGAGAAACCCGGTCTCGAAAAACCAAAAACCAAACCAAAACAAAACCCAGCATTGCAAGCCTGGCATGATAGGTTGTGCCTGTAATGCATGGATGACTGAGGCAGGAGGATTGCTGGGAATCTGAGGCCAGTTTGAGATATAAAATAACACCTTGTGTTAAAAAAGAAAGGGAGGACTGGAAAGATAACTGTGCTTACGGGCACGGGCTGCTCTTGCCGAGGACCTGGGTCTGCTTCCCAGTACTCACTGGCAGCTCACAGTCATTTGAAGCCCAGTTCCAGGGCATCCGACACCGTATTCTGGCCTTTGTGACCACCAGGCACTCATGTAGTACACAAGCATATATTCAGGCAAAACACTCATACCCAGAAGATAAAAATAAGCAAATTTTGGAAAGAAGGGAAGGGAGTGGAGAAAAAAAATGTATATAGCTCAATAAAAAACAATAAAAAATAAGTAAATTTTTCAAAAGGATGAAATTGAATAATAGCTAAAAGAATGGCACAATATAATATCCATAAGGTTTCCCAATGTCTGCAGAAGGGTAGAGGAGGAAGGAAACCACTCACGCACGTGACACCTCTCACTGCACCAGGTTCCAGACTTCCAGTGTTTCGTTGGATCCTCAAGGAACTGACCGTACTTGCAAGCGCTGTTGTCGGGAAAGCTGCAGGTGTCTGTGGGATTTAAAGATGCATATAACGTGTTCCCCCGTAAGCCCGCGAACGTGTGTGAGTTTCTACAGGAGCCAGACGTTGATGCTGGGTGTGTCTGTCAGTTATGTCTCACCTTTGACATTGAAGTCTATGCGTGTGGGTGCTCTGCCCGTATTTATGTCTTGCACTGTGTGCATGCAGTGACCTTGGTGGTCAGAAGCAGGACATCAGACCCCCAGCACTGGAGTGAGGCACCCAGAGCCGGACTCCCAGAAGAGCGGCCAGTACTCTAACCACGAATGGAAGTCAGACCCGGCTCCTACAGAAGAGCGGCCAGGACTCTAACCACGGAGCCATCTTTTCAGCCCACCACTTTGTGGCTTTTTCTTTGTCTTGTTGCTGTTGCTGAGACTAGATCCCTCACTGAACCTGGAGCTCACCTGCTACACTGACTTGGTAGTCCAGAGGACCAGGCTTAGGGAAAGCTCTACCCCTGGGTTTTGGTGTTGCCAAAGGCCATTCCATTTCTTTTTTGGCACTGCTGTAGACGCATCAACCTTGCCCGGCTCTGCATCCACCACGAAGTTTCCACGATGACCCTGCAGCTTAAAGGTGGAGCAGGAAGCATGGACTGGAGCTGGGTGAGAAAGACTCTAGCCAAGCAGCAAGCAACCTGTGGCAGGCCAGCGGGGCTCTCAGTCTTTAGCCTAAGACAAATGTGCCTTGTACAGGCCCAGCTAGGATTTCCTGGGGGTGTCCACTGGGCATAGTGTGTCTGATAAAATGCAGGACACCCTATTGCATCTTAATGCCAGATCTATAACAGGTATTTGAGCTTCCTTTTTCTCTTTCTTTCTTTCTTTCTTTTTTTTTTAATATGGGGTCTTCTGTAGCGCAAGCTGGCCTCACACTCACTATGTCACCAGAGCTGGTTTGAAGTCGTAATTCTCTTCCCCCACTTCTCAAGTACTGCATTCACAGGCCTCCCTGCACAATATTTGAGATAAACGGAAAAAAAAATTATTCATGGTTTGATCTGAGAGACACATTTAACCGGACATTCTGATCTTTTCTTTGCTAGACCTGGCATCTCCCGCTGTACAGGAAGTTCAAGAATCCAGGTTCTAGTCTTGAGTCTGCTTTAACCAGGCCAAGCACAATGGTAAGTACCTCGCAGGCCTCGGGTGCAAAACAAAGAGCCCCCAATCCCCATCCTCCTCGGTGAGGGTGAATCACCCAGGCTAGACCTAGGACTATGCTTTCTAGGTCGGGTTAGCGCAGAGACAAGCCTTTAGACGGACGCGACGGTGTGCACAAGCAGTTAAGAGGGCTTGGTGCAGAGACCTGCAGCTCACACATAGTTAAGTAGGTGTTCTTAACACTGAGGGCCTTAGGACTCACTGGGTGAGCGTGAAAAATACACACGTTCTGCACTACTACCCCCAAGTCAATCGGCCTGGGGTGGGGTCCAGATACTTGTCTTCTTAAAAGTTCCCAGAGGTTCCAGCGACCTGCCACGGTTAACAAACTGCAGGAGTCTGGGCAGCTTCCAGGGATGGTTTCAAAGCTGGCCCGCGCGGCCTCGGGGCACCTCCCTCCCATGGCAGGGACAAGCGGATGCGGAAGGACTGAAGCGGGACCTGGGCCATACCCCTGTCCCATCAGTGCCCTCCTCTGCACACCCCGCGCCTCTGGGACCCCAAAGAAAGACGCCTGGATTCCAAGGCAGGAGCAGTCTCTAGTTGCCAGCGCTGGCTGCGGGTCCCAAAACTGTCCTACCCACAGCGGACTCCGGCCGCCAGCGCCTGGGCGTGGGGGCAGCGAGTCAGAGAGCTCAGGGCGGCCGAACTGGCCAGCGCTAGGCGGCGCCCGAGAGCACCAAGTCCCCTCCAGCGTGAGTCTTAGGGCCGAGGTCTCCAGCTGAGATCCTGGGGGGAAATATAACAGCACGCGGGGTCGGGGGTCTCGGAGTTGGTGCCGGAGTTGGGGCGAGAAGGGGCGTGGATTTAGAGAGGGGGCCCAGAGCAGGGGTCCTGAAGCTTGGGGTCGCGAGAGTGTGCTCTGGTGCGAGCATTGGTTTTCTGATGGTCTCACCTTTCACAGGGTGGCGGGTGGGTTCCATTCAGGTGGCACCTGAAGGCACCTGCTCCAGGTGACCCCTCCTCTCATGCCAGCTGAGCATCGCTGTTAAACCAATCTGGAAGAGTCTTCACGCTGTGCTTCAGCGGACTGTTGATTGGCAAGAAAATTGCATTGCTGACAAGCGATCCTGTCTCCGAAAAACAAAAGCGAAAGAAAGAAAAGAAAAAAGAAAATCACATGGTTTCTAAATACAAGAAATCCATCAAAACAGATCGAAAGGAATGCATTTCCTATGATGGTGTGACAGGAGAGAAATCTCACATCCAGGATCCTGAAATATGGCAGCATCCAGACGAGAAGAAGCACATTCTGCTGAGAATTGTGTTCATTTATTGTGCTTTAACTCTCTCTCTCTCTCTCTCTCTCTCTCTCTCTCTCTCTCCCTCCCTCCCTCCCTCCCTCCCTCTCTCTCTCTTTCTCTCTCTCTCTCCCTCTCTCTCTGTGTGTGTTCGTGGTGTTCATGTGCATTCGTGTTTGCATGTGTGTGAGCACACATATGTGTGGGTGTGTGGGTACAAGTACAACTCTGTATGCATTGGAAACCGGAGGCTGGTGGTCTGGTGTCAGGTGCCTTCCTCTGAGCTGCCTCTTATGTTTTGAGGCAGGGTCTCTCTTTTGAACCAGCGCTGCGCAGTGAAGCTAGTCCAGCCAGCTAGCAAGCCCCAGGGACCCTCCCGCTGCCATCTCTTGGGTGCTGGAATTACAGGCAGGTTGTGTCTTCCGATGGGGTCAAGTGACCTGAATTACAAATGTTCATGCCTTGTGAGCAAGCACCTACCCCTTGAACCATCTCCACAACCCTGAGAGACTTTTTAAAAATTACAAATTTAAAACAAAAAAATACATCACAGATCACTGAACACCCCCCCCCCAAAAAAGACCCTAGGCAAATATACTCTGAAGGAAGATGTTCTCTCAAGAGCTGAACACTGTTTGAATGATTTCCTTTTGAGAAATTGGAGTTTTGTGTATGATAATGATCTTCCCCATGTTACTAATTATTTCTTTTTCTCATTTCCCATTTTACTTAAAAGCTATTCTGGTAACATTTATTTGTCAACTTTCAAGTTTCAGTCTGGAAATAAGAAAACCTAACAAATAATAGGACCTGATCCCTTGCCTAGGAGAGTCACCATCTAACCAGGGAAAGGGAGGCTTATGAATAAGACCAGCAGATTTCACAAAATCGTAGAGGGGACATCAAGGATATTTTGTGCCATTCTGAGACAGTGTCTTCAGTATCCCAGCCCTAAGTGGCCTGGAACGGGTTATGTAGTCTCCATCTCCCAAGTGCTGGGATTGCAGATGTGGACACCAAGTCCAGGTTAATCCTCAGCCCTCTCTTCCCCTACATACCTTCTGTGATGGGGTGAAAGGTAGAGCCTTGTGCATGGGAGGTAAGCGTTCTACCACTGAGCAGAATCCTGAGCTGGCCTAAGTTACTAGTTATTCAAAGGAAGGCCTGAGGGGTAAAGTCTCGGGCTGCCAGAGTAAATGCCTCAGACCCCGTGGCTTCAACGATACAAACAGCTTCTGTTACAGTCCGAGAGGATAGGAGTCCAAGGTCAAGACGTGGCAAAGTTGGTCCTGTCCGTGTTTCTTTTCCTTGACTAGTAAGCCCCTTCTCCCTACCTACACAAAATTGCCCCCCTTTCTAAAAAAAGACACCATTTGTATTGGATTCAGGCCTGATCTACCCCAGTGATCTCATTTAACTTTAATTACATTTTCAAAGGTGTTGTGGGATATTTGTACACTGTGTGAAGGTGGATTGTGATGATTGGTGTAACAAAAATCTGAATGACCAATAACTAGGCAAGAGGTATAGGTGGGATTTCTGGGGAGATAAATGAAGAGGAGGAGAACTTAGATGCCACAGAGACACAGAACGAGTTGGACACATAGAATGGGAGAGGAGTAAAAGTCACGTGGTAGAACACAGATTAATAAAAATATTGGTTAATTTAAGTTATAAGAGACTGTGGGATAAACCTAAGCTAAGACCTTTCCTAACTAATAATAAGTCTTCGTATCTTTATTTATGAGCTGGTGGTCTCAAGGAAAAAGCATATTAAGTGCGACCTGATGTGGAGCCTCAAATATTCAAACACAGGGCCTGAGAAAGCCAAGGAAAGCCCAGGACATGGAGCCAAACGTGGCTTCCTCATCCTGCAGTCTCTCAGGTGGGCCAGTGCTCTGTGTAGAGAGCTGGAGCCAGCTGCCAGCGGATGTGCCCGCACTATGCACTGATTAACACAGTGGCTGACGAGACAGTTAAAGACTTGAAAATTGAAGTCCAAAGGTATGTTACTTTGGAGAAAAGGTTTTGCTTTTGTTTCCACAGAAAATAAGAAGCTGTGGATTCATTCTGGGTTAAGAAAAATCAGGTTTGATCAAGGATGACCCCCTGAGAAGTCTCCTATAGGAGCGGATGGCCCAGATGTCTGAGTTCTACATTCAGAACAGTTTAAAGACTGCTACCTGAAATGATCAAGTCTCACAGAATACTCCAATTATGAATTGATCATAATTATAAATTTTCTTTAGGTCCCCATAATATTATCAGTAGGAAGTATCCTGGAAAACTATGCCCACATTCCCAAAAAATGGACTATGGATATTTTCCTTTGTTTAGAATGTTGGTTACAAGTTGTTATGGATAATGATCAGGAGAAAAGCTAAACAAAGAATATTAGAGTCAGAGTTCTTGTTTTAACTGAGAAGCGGGGGAAGTGCTGTGGAACAATGGTTTGTACCTTGTCAATCATATTTTAATAAAATGCTGATTGGCCAGTAGCCAGGCAGGAAATAGAGGTGGGGCAATGAGGATTCTGGGAGAAGAAAGCTCAGTCTGCAGTCATGACCCAGTCACAAAGAAAGCAAGATATGACTGCCTCACTGAAAAAGTTACCAAGCCACGTGGCTAACATAGACAAGAATTATGGACCAATATAAGTTATAAGAGTTAATAAGAAGCCTGAGCTACTAGGCCAATCAGTTTATATTTAAATTTTTTTTAATGTGCTTAGATGCTGAAGAAAAAAATAGTAAAAGAAAATGGGTATAGACAGTCCTAGAAAAAATAGTTTAAAAATGATAAAGTCTTTAAAGAGAGAGTAAATAATATAAAACAATAAGCCATGCAAAGATGGGAAATGCACAGGGGTCTGGATCCTGCATGGTGCTTCATTGACTTTAAATTTTTAAATGCTAATGTACAAAAAAAATAGCTGCTGAGAGACATTGAATTATAGAAATTACCAAATTAAACCAACCTATATATTTTAAGAATGCCTTTTCTTCAAAATAGAAGTCAGAAAATATCTTGTGTTGGGGAAGAGGTTATGCCTTTGTTTCCACAGGAAGCAAAAGTTATAGTCTCTTCAAAATTAATGAAGATCAGATTTGACTGTGGGAGACATCCTGAAAGTCTTGACTATGGACACAAAAGAAGAAACCATGAAAAACTATAGGCAGGACAGGTGACATATATGCTGATCCCTCTACATGGGAACAGCTCTGAGACTCTTGTTGGCTACAGAGTCCTCATGACTTATTACATGCCATCCTTTTATATGGTGTGGAAGAGGTTTGGTTATAGAATCCAAAAAGACATATAAAGTTAACAGACACCTTTTATCTGCTCAAACATAGAACAAAGAAATCATCTTTAGCTGACTTGTGCACACCACACAGTCCATACTTGTGTTGATGCAGATATATATGTTTCCTTCAAAAGTTTATATGTTTTCAGAAAAAAGGATCAGATGCTAATAAAGACAAATAACCAGGTGGTCCAGTCTCTCAGAATGCCCCTATACCCGTTTCCTCAAAATTCTGCATCCAAAACAACTTCAAAGCTGCTAACTGAGATGGTCCAGCCTCACAGACTATCCAGTCAGAATTTCAGATAAGCCCTGCACTTTCTCATCACACTGACACTGGACAACAGCTAGCTCTCCCAGGACTTAACCATTATCCCAATTATTCCCAGGGTC
Organism: Myodes glareolus; assembly: GCF_982192425.1. Taxonomy (NCBI): domain Eukaryota; kingdom Metazoa; phylum Chordata; class Mammalia; order Rodentia; family Cricetidae; genus Myodes; species Myodes glareolus. The sequence continues at coordinate 96,911,870 of NC_142034.1, forward strand.
CCCTAAGATGCCATCCACTCCCAGACAACAGGAAGCAGTCTAGAGAACATGATGTCCACATTCCCAAGAGGTAGGGTGGATGACTTTGACTTTTGGTCATTTGATGGGTTATAGATGTTTGTCATCATTTAGGGGGGTTGGTTGCAAGTTATTATTGGTCATGGTCAGGAAAAAAAGATGAACAAAAGAGATTAGTTTCAAGGATCTCTTTCTGAAGGGAAAGAGGGGGAAATAGTATAGAAATAATAAAATAAAAGGGTGGATTGTTGAGTCTGTTTTTGAATGACTACTAGTCTGGTGTGGGACAATTGTATTCTGTCAATTATATTTTAAATAAACGCTGATTGGTCAGTAGCCAGGCAGGAAGTATGGGTGGGACAACCAGACAGGAAATAGAGGCGGGTCAATGAGAACAGTAGTATTCTGGGAAGAAGGAAGCTCTTTCTGCAGTTGTGAGCCCGTCACAGGAGAAGCAAGATGTGACTGCCTCGCTGAAAAAGGTACCGAGCCATGTGGATAACATAGACAAGAATAATGGGCTAATATAAGTTATAACAGTTAATAAGAAGCCTGAGATACTGAGCCAATCAGTTTATAACTAATGTAGAATTTGGGACCTAATGATTGCAGGAACCAGGTAGGACAGAAGCTCAGTCAACACTAGTCTCAAATTTTTTGCATTGGTATAGATTTTTGTATATTGAAACAAATTGCATGTTATTTTGTTATACTGTATATATGTTTCTACTCTTGTTTAAAGTATTGTACCTATGTGACACATTTAAAAATGTAATGTAGGGGCTGGAGAGATGGCTCAGAAGTTAAGAACACTGTTCTTCCAGAGGACCTGAGTTCAATTCCCAGCAGCCACATGGTGACTCACAAACATCTATGGTGGGGATCTGATGTCCTCTTATGGAATAAAGGAGTACATGCAGATAGAGCACTAATATAGATAAATAAATAAAAATCTTTAAAAATGTAATGCAAAGTTTTAGTCCTTGAAAGCTATTTAAGATAATAAAGAAAGACAAGTTACTAGTAAGTCATCTATAATAATCAAGCTTGTAGTCATGTTAGGTATGTTTTCAAGGTTAAACAGAGATATATTTTAGACAGATAGCTAGTCTTCAAACACTTCCAAGGCCTACAGAATATGACAGTTATGATGTTTTAATAACCTAAGGCTTTTCCTGACAGTGAGACACATTTGCCCCCAGCAGCAACAATTTACTTCAAAAGACGATGATGGGTATCAAACCTCTGTATGGAATTTTCCTTCATTTGTGGCAAAGTTCAAATAACTGTCCTTGCCTTGACTGTTGACAATATGCTGTCCACAATTAGACAAGCAGGACACAAAAGCAGACAACTGTCAAATTCTGGCAAGACAAGATGGGACAGTCCTTCAAAATTCCTGCTTCACAGAAAAGTCTGTCAAATATTCTAGGCCTGTAGGCCAAAGATGGATGCCTCAATGCTGCAGGGGTGACTTCAGGAGTTGACCTTAGGGTGACTGTCCAGGAAGCCCTCTGTTTCTGTCATTTCTTAATTTTTGGAAGTTGCTTGCTCTGCACTTCCTGTTTACACGGGTAATATTATATCCTTCTTGGGTCTCTGATGGGGCTGAAGATTAGATAGTTATAGTTACAGTTTTCCATAGTTTTGATAGAAAGTTTTGATATAAAACTTTTGACTCACCAAGATAGGATAGATACTGGAATATTTTCTCTGAATTTTCCAAATACAGATAGACTGGACATTGTAAGTATAATTCTTACCTGATAATTGTTCTTTTTGTATATGATTTTACTGTGTTAGAGTTAAAACCTTCCCTTTTTATTTAGACAAAAGGGGGAAATGTTGTGGGTTATTTGTACATGGTGTGAAGATGTATTGCTGTGATTTGTGTAGCAAAAAGCTGATCAGCCAATAGCTAGGCAGGAGGCATAGGTAGGACTTTTAGGAAGAGAGAGGAAGAAGAGAATCTAGATGCCATGGGGACTTGGATCAAGTCAGACACATAGAATGGAAGAGAGATAAAAGTCACATGGTAGAATGTAGATTAATAAAAATATGGGTTAATTTAAGTTAAGAGCTAGTGAGACATGCCTAAGTTAAGGCTGAGCTTTCCTAATTAACGATAAGTCTCCGTGTCACTATTTGTGGACAATATTTTTCCAATGGAAAATCACAGAGTAATGGCAAATCAATCCCACACCAGTTATGTTTTAAAGGGGCATTTATTTTGGGGGGTAAACTTACATGTACATAAATCGTCAGGAAAGGAGCCTAGTCGCTGGAGCAGGAGCTGGAACCAAGCGCCAAAAACAATAAGTACAAATATCCTATTCTAACTAGCTAAAGTCTTGTATAATAAATAACTTGGCTAAGTCATGAGAGGAAAGTAGCTACATTTATCTAGTCTTCAACCCCATAGAAGATCCGAGAAGGGAAATAATGTTACCTGAGTAATTAGGAAGTGCAATCAAAGAACTTCCAAAACATGCAACAAATCACAGAGACAACTGGCTACCTGGGCAATCACCAAAGACCTGTTTGCAGCGTTGAAGCAACCAACTGTGACTAAGGCCTAGAATAACTGACAGATTATTTTTAACAGGCAAGAGATTTTTCAAAACCATCTTACCCTGTCTTGGCAAGATTTAACCGTTCTGTTTATCCATTTCCAGATTTTATCCATTTCTGGATTTTAACAGGCAAGAGATTTTTCAAAACCATCTTACCCTGTCTTGGTAAGATTTGACAGTTCTGCTTATCCATTTCCGGATATCATGGATTTGTCAGTAGTTGAGGTATGGGCAGTTCCTTGCCCAGAGGCCAGTTTTGTCAAGAAGACAAGCTCCAAGTGGAGTATCTTTGGTGCTCAACAATCTCTCGGGAATAGGTCAGTGTTGCCAGGAGTGATTGTGTCTCACTACACAGAACTCTAAGACTAAATTAAATGCCATTTTCTACAGCTCTTCGAAGAGGTTGAAGACTATTTATATATAATCTCTATGTATCTAAAGATTAGTCTAACCATAAATATGACAGACATAGATGACTATTGATCTACAATTCTTAACATGTATCTAACTTAAAGACTAAGAGAATAAACAACTGTGCAATAAATGAGGACAATGACCTCCAAATGTAAACAATAAATATCAATACATAAACAATACATGAGTATCTTAATCAGAGGTAGAAATGTACACTGCATTATGGTATACATATATCAATACAATATATATTAATACATAAAAAATGTTTTAAACAGGTAGAAGCATGCATACATACAATATTCAATATAATTTAACTTTGTATTCATATACAAAAATCTATGCCGATGTAATAATCTATAAACAATAACTCACAAATACCATTATTATCTATCTAATTTTCCCTCTTTTTTTTTCCTCAAAAAGATCCCTGAGCTTATAAAATTCCTTTCCAAACTTTCAACCGTATACTAATTATAATCAATCCCTAAATATTGTTTCTAAACCTGAGGACAAACTTTGCTGAGAGAGGGGACATCGTCCTCTAGAATTACTTCCAGCTGTCATGGGGGTGAGATTCTTTCTGGAGGACCCTGTGAAAGTAAAATGATGGTTAAATTTCAAGATCAATGTCTTTTTAAAATTGCAAACAGTCTCTGAGTATTTTGTGGAGGACTGGCCAGAATGTTGTACAAGATGTGCACCATTTTAGCTAACCAAGTTGGAATCATCTGTGCAGCTGATACCCGAAACAAGACTTGTAGTAGCACTATCAGTATCATGACGTCATATCAACTGAGTGGAGTTGCTATTATGGGGGTCCCATCTTCTTCCTGGAAACTTCAAATGTCAGTGCGGAAAAAACTCATTGTTCATTGTGGAAAACTTAAACATTAATTATATAGACATATACAAACATATATTCAATGAAAGGTATGATAGACATATTCAATGAAAAGTATGATAGATATGAAGAAAAGCAAAGATGTTTTCTAAACTCATATTTCTTTCTGTCTCATATCATGGCTCTTGACATAAGACAGAAACTCCAGAAACTCTGGGTTTTTCTCCTAACAACAGGCTTGGAATTAGAGAGGGACTGAGCCAAGAGTCCAACTCCAAAACCAGCTCTATAAATTCAGAAATATGATTTAGTATATTCCAGAGCTTCATACTCACAGAACCTATTCAGTTTTCTTGATAATCCACATTGGGTAGTTATTTTTCCATCTGTCAGTATTCAAACATCCAGGGTCCTTTGAATTTTTCAAAGACAAGTGTTTTCCTGTGGAGATAAGAACAGAACCCTGCCCCCATTCTATGTTTTTCTTACCACCTGTATGGTTATCATCATTGTAGATGCTGTCATTTCTCCTTTCCAAGAGGTTTCTTCTCTTCAGATCTAACCTTTATTAATTTGGATGGTATCCACAATTTTTCTTCTCCTGTGGAAACAAGAGCAAAACCCCTTCCCCAACGTAGCACATCTCCTGGCTTCCATTGAGAGATCAGCACATCCTTGATATAAACCGGTTGATTTAGTTCAGCAGACTTTTCCATTATCCAATATCTTTCTGCCACTGTTGTTCCCTTCTCATTAGCATTAAGAAAATTCAAGGTTAATAAGGCATTATATAATCTATTTTTGGGGGCATTTTCCACCCCTTTCTGTTTATTTAACGTATCCTTTATAGTTCGATTTGATCTATGACTGCTTGACCTGTAGGATTGTATGGTATACCTGTAACATGCTTAATATTATAATAAGCAAAAAACCGTTTCATTTTCCTAGAGACATAAGCTGGACCATTATCTGTTTTTATTTGTGCAGGTATACCCATAATGGCCATAACTTCTAATAAATGTGTGATTACTGAGTCAGCTTTTTCTGAGCTTAAAGCAGTTGCCCACTGAAAGCCTGAATAAGTGTCAATGGTGTGATGTACATATTTTAATTTTCCAAATTCTGCAAAGTGAAAGACATCCATCTGCCAGATTTCATTCCTTTGAGTACCCTTCAGGTTAGTCCCTGCAGGTAGTGGTGTTTGGTTATATAAAGAGCAAGTAGGGCATCTCTTTACAATCTCCTTAGCTTGTTGCCAGGTAATGGAAAACTCTTTCTTTAAACCTTTGCTATTGACGTGATGTTTTTTATGAAATTCTGAGGCCTGCAACACACTTCCAATCAATAATTGATCAATTTCTGCATTACCTTGTGCTAGAGGACCTGGCAGACCCATATGGGACCAGATGTGTGTTATGTACATCGGGCAAAGCCTATTCCTAATTATGTCTTGTACCTAGATAAACAATGAAGTCAACTCTCTATCATCTGGTATAAATTTAGCAGTTTCAATATGCAAGATAACTCTTTCTGCATATTGTGAATCTGTAACAATATTAAGAGGTTCTTTAAAATCCCTTAGCACCATAAGAATGGCATATAATTCTGCCTTCTGGACAGAAGTATAAGGGCTTTGTTCCACCTTACTCAATTTATCTGATTTGTAACCAGCCTTCCCTGATTTATTAGCATCAGTACAAAATGTACGGGCTCCAGTTATTGGAGCATCATGTACAATTCGAGGAAGAATCCAAGAAGTTCTCTTTATAAGGTTAAGTCTACCGCTTTTTGGATCGTTGCTATTAATTTCTCCCCAAAAATTAGCACAAGCCCTTTGCCATGGTTCATTGTCTTTCCATAACTTTTTTATTTTATCAGTAGTGAAAGGCACTATAATTTCAGCTGGGTCTATACCTGCTAGTTGACGAAGTCTCAGTTTACCTTTTATAATTAATTCAGAGACCTTTTCTACATAAGTTTTCAATTTTTTACTTGGTTTGTGTGGTAAAAAGATCCATTCTAAAATAGTATCTTCCCTCTGCATTAAAATATCCGTAGGAGAAATTCTGGAAGGCAATATGACTAGAATGCAACTAAGATTTGGATCCACCCTATCTACATGTGCCTCCTGTAATTTTTCCTCAACCATGGTCAGTTCCTTTTCTGCTTCAGCTGTTAATTCTCTGGGACTATTCAAATCTTTTTCAACATCTAAGGTTTTGTTTAAATGAATTATTAGATCAGGTGTTATCCCAACAGCTGGTCATAGACTGGAAATGTCTCCTAACAATCTCTGAAAATCATTAAGAGTCCGTTACCGGTCTCTTCTAATTTGTGCCTTTTGTGTCCTAATTTTCTGTAAACCTATTCTGTAACCTAGGTAATTAACAGAATCTCCTCTTTGAATCTTTTCAGGAGCAATTTGCAATCCCCATTTAGGCAAAATTATCTTTACTTCCTCAAACATTCTTTCTAAAGTATCTATGTTTGAATTGGATATCAAAATGTCATCCATGTAATGGTATATTATAGATTAGGGAATTGCTTACGTATTATTTCCAATGGCTGACTTACAAAGTATTAACTCAGGCTGGGGCTATTGAGCATTCCCTGTGGGAGGACAGTCCACTGGTATCTCCTAGTAGGCTGGGAGTTATTATAAGTAGGCACTGTGAAGGCAAATTTTTCTTTATCCTTTTCTTGTAATGGTATGGTAAAGAAGCAATCCTTCAAGTCAATAACTATAAGAGGCCATCCTTTTTTTTGGGTAACAGAGAAGGCAGAGGAAGTCCAGACTGTAGAGGGCCCATAGGCTGAATTACCTTGTTGACAGCCCTTAGATCTGTCACCATTCTTCATTTGCCAGATTTCTTTTTTACAACAAACACAGGAGAATTCCAAGGGCTAGTGGACTCCTCAATATGTTGAGCATCTAATTGCTACTGTACCAATTGTTCTAAAGCCTGCAATTTATCTTCAGCTAAAGGCCATTGTTTAACCCATATTGGCTTTTCAGTTAGCCATTTTAAAGGTAGAGCTGTAGGTATCTCTAAAGGTTTGTTAGTTGTTTTATGTTCTTGTACAGCCTGAGTGGCTGGTGACCTTTGTGCGTAGTACTTTATTACATCCTTCCCAGAATCATGACTTCCTGAGACTGCAGGAATGTTAATCTGGGTATTCCATTGTTGTAGCAGGTCACGGCCCCATAAATTTATTGCAATATCAGCTACATATGGCCTTAACTTTCCTCTTTGACCCTCTGGTCCAATACAGTGAACCCATCTCGTGCTTTGTTTAACTCGAGATATGGTTCCAATTCCTAGTAATTGAACATCTGCCTCTTGAAGAGGCCAATTTGGATGCCAAGATTCTGGAGTGATGATACTCACATCTGCTCCTGTGTCCATCAAGCCAACAATCACAATTCCATTTATACGTACTCTCAGCTTTGGTCTCTGATCATTTATAGAAGTTTGCCAAAATACACGTTTCTTATTTCCTAATTGAATTTCTGACTTATCCTCCAAATTTGCATCATTTAGAACCTTATGATCTTGTACAGAAGCTTCTAGAGTTTTTAATTTTCCTGGTGTGACATCTCCTCCACGGTTACTGGGAATGACTGGGTTGCCTTGTCTGTCTGTTGTTGATCTGCATTCATTCGTCCAATGTCTTCCTTTACCACACTTCCAACATATACCTGAAGGCCGAGGTTTCCTATTCCTGCCATTCCCAGATGAAGTGTTATTCCTAGAAATGCCTTGCCTGCAATCTCTTTTTAGATGTCCAAATTTACCACAATTAAAACATTTGGCAGGTTGATGTCCCCTCATCGCTTTAGAAATCGCTTCTCCTACCCAAGATTCATCATCGTAATTAAAGGTCTGAAAATTCATGGTATGCTGGATCCATTCATCCATAGGTGCTGATCTAGACCTTAAAGGCCCAATTATCTTTTTGCAGTCTAAGTTTGCATTTTCAAAAGCCAGTGATTCAAGAATTAGTCGTCTAGCTTCTGGGTCTGTTATTCCTGTGTTCAGAGCCTTAATTAATCTTTGCAAAAAGTCAGTATAGGGTTCTCCCTGTCCCTGCCTAACCCTAGTATATGACTCTACCTTTCTTCCTGGCTCTGGTAATCTACCCCAGGCATTTAAAGCTGCCTTGTGGCATAGAGACAATACTTCATCATCATAAAGAGCTTGGACTTGTGGATCAGCATAAGCTCCTATGCCAAGAATTTGATCCTGTGAAACCTCTACACCTTTTGCTCTTCCTTGCTGTTCCATATATTTGGATTCTTCCTTGAAATAAACTCCAAACATCAAGGAAGGTCCATCTTCGAGGACCACTGAAGCTAACTGTGAAAAATCGTGGGAGATAGCCCTGACATTAGAAGCCCAAGTCCTTATCATTTCCTTAACAAATGTAGAGTGCAAGCCATAATTAACAACGGCTTGCTTAATTTCCTTTAGGTCATTCATACCTACTGGTGTCCATCTAGATTCTTTGGCTCCCTTTGAGCCTTTAGAAGTTGATGCTTTGTCAGAATAAATTACAGGGTATGTTGCTAAAACCCTGGGTAAGCCAGTTCTAACAGGTGGTGGTGGCATTGTATCCTGCCCTTGTGTCTTCTCACCCAGATCATCAGTTCCAATAATTTTTAAAATCATTTCAAATCTTTGTATCATCGCCTCTCTTAAATCCTGAATCTCCTGACCTGCCTGTGTTTCTAGTGATTTCACTAAGGTATCAGTTTTTTGGTCCCCATTCTGCACTTGTGACTCCAAGGTCTTAATGGTTCCTTTTTAAAGATAGTATCTCCTCCTTGAACTGCCCCTGGATATCATGTAAATTGCCATCCTGGAGGTATATTGTGTCTGTTACTTTATCAAAACTCTGTGATAACTTTTCAAAGTCAAATTCAACAGCTTGGATCCTTTCAGGTAATTTCTTAGTGCCCTTAGATAAGGAGTCAATTTTGCCTATCATAGTATTAATCCTATCAATTAATGCCACATATTTACACAACGATATAACATTAAGAAGGAAACTAAAACCTAAAAACCAGTAAATCGAGGTACCTCCATAGGCATATAGGCCACTTGTGATTTCTACCAAAGTGGCAGCAAAAGCTGCAGCTAGAGTCCCATTAAAAAAGAAACCTGCTATTTTACCTTTCAGCCACCAGATGGGGATGTCTCCGAGTCATGACTGGAACCACTGTAGGCCTCACGACAAATCCTGTTTTAAAATCTGCTCTGTTATTTGTTCAAAAACTGGGGAAAATGAGTCAATTGAGAGGTCAGATGTACACAGAGAGAAAATCCAGAGGCCAGGCACAAAGCACAAAAGGTCAGAGAGCTTCTAGTGGCCAATAAACAAGGCAGCCTGGCCTACCCCGGCCGGGCTCTCCTGCCCTGCCGCTCTGTTCAACCCGATGCAGAGGGTCGTGACACAGCCACTGCGCTGTTGCTAAAGAGGCCTAGTGCTTTGGGCCCCGTGTCCCTGTGCTGGGATTAAGGGTCAAGCTGCTTGCAGCGCTCCCAATCAGTTATGGCAGATGGCAGGGGTTTCAAACAGCTTGCTGGAACTTCAAAGGGAGCTTGTGCTGTGAGCTCTTTGACTCACGTTGCAAGGAAAAATTTAAAAATCCGTGCAGAACAGGGCAAAGTAGGCCGGCAGAGACTGTCCAGACCTGTGTATCCTGGGAGGCGTGGAGGTTATGGCTGAGGGAGGGCTCGTGCCAAGCTGAGCTGGCCAAGTCGAGGTGGCAGTAGGCAGCCAAGCCAGAGGCCGGCAGCTGAGCCGGGGGATGGGGGTGTGGGGTGGTTCTTAAACCAAACTCTGGGCGCCAAATAATGGTGAATCAATCCCACACCAGTTAGGTTTTAAAGGGGCATTTATTTGGGGGGGGGGGGTAAACTTACATGCACATAAATCATCAGGAAAGGAACCTAGTCGCTGGAACCAAGTGCCAAAACCAAGAGGCCGAGCCGAGGCTTGCCGCTCTTCTTTTAAAGAGAAATATACCACGCCCCAGTGGGCTGGTATTTCAGTGGCTATTGGCTGATGGAGCGGAAGGCGCTCCTGCAGCACTGTGGGCTCGTGTTTCAGCGACTATTGTCTGAAGCAGCGGAAGGTACTCCCACAGCAACAGAGGCCTTTTCCTAACACAGTCGCATACCAAGGTACTAGTAGTGTGTGTGTGTGTGTGTGTGTGTGTGTGTGTGTGTGTGTGTGTGTGTGTGTGCGTGTTCCGTGTGTGTGTGGTGCCCTTGGAAGCCAGAGAGGGGGTCAGATCTCCTGGAGTTGAAGTTACAGATAATTATGGTGTGCTGAGAATCAAACTCAGGTCCTCTGGAAGAGCCAAATCACCTCTCCAGGCCCAGTACTAGTAGTTAGCATCAACATTTGAGTTTGGGTGAAGGAATAGGAACTATTTCAATCCAAAAATGCTATTCTTATATTGAGGGGGCCATCCTACAGACACATCTCTTCACTGCTTTTCCGTTGACGTTGACTTGATCATCTGGCTAAGGAATGGCTATCAAATTACTAACTCTTAAGTTATTACCTCCAACCCTGCAGCAGTCAGAGGGAGCTATGAGAGAGCAATGAGTTTATGGTCACAATACATTATGTATACACATACAAAAATGTCAAAACTCAAAAGGACAACTTACAAGATAAGAGGAAATACTTGCAAATTACATTATCTGATTCAGGATATAGGAGTCAGAGTAAATCAAAAACATTCACAAATTAGTGCTGGCCAAAGTATACTGTAGCTCCCACACTTAAAGTTTCAGCACTCAGGACGTTGAGGCAGGAAGACTGTGAGTTCATTATCTCAAAGAAGACATTGTCAAGCAGCCCCTTTCATTGCCTTTCTCCCCAGGACTGAACCCTGTAATCCACTGTCTGTCCCTGTGGACTTGTCTTTTAGTAACTTTTTTCCTGACCATTACCAATAACAACTTGTAACCCCCCCCTTAAATGATAATAAATATCCAAAACCCCTCTTTTGAGAGTGTGGGCATCATTTTCTAGACTACTTCCTGTTGTTTGGGGGCACCTGTAATCTTTGGACCATGAAAAAAATTCAAGATAATGATTAAGTCTTGGTTGAAATAATTTGTGACAGGGTAGGACAGTCCTTCAAAATTCCCTGCTTCTCAGAAAAGTCTGTCAGATAAGCTAGACCTATCGGCCAGAGATGGATGCTCCCGTGTTACAGAAGAACCTTGGGTGATTGCTCAGGCAGCCAGACATCCCTGTTGCTAGGTAACATTTCACCCTTCTGGAGTCTTTGATGGAGCTGGATGTTGTTGGGTTTTCTTTTACTCTAGGCCCACATTGGAACATCAAAATGTTGTTGTTTGTTTTTAAATAATTTGGCTCTTTTGGGGGCCTACCACCCTGCTACCAAATAAACACACACACACACAGAGAGAGAGAGAGAGAGAGAGAGAGAGAGAGACAGAGACAGAGAGAGAGACAGAGAGAGAGACAGAGAGACAGAGAGAGAGACAGAGAGAGACAGAGAGAGATAGAGAGAGATAGACTTATTCTTATCTATGAATGCCTACCCTTAGTTTTGCTCATTTCTAGCCAGTTTTTCTTAAATTATCCCCTTTACCTTTTGCTTCTGGGCTTTTACCTTTCTCTTTTTCTGTATAACTTTTCTTTCTTTTCTATTCTGTTGCTGGTTGTGTAGTTAGGTAGCTGGCCCCTTCTTTTCTTGCTCCTTTCTCTCTCTCTCTCTCTCTCTCTCTCTCTCTCTCTCTCTCTCTCTCTCTCTCAGATTTCTCCCTCTATTTATCCTCTCTGCCTGCTAGTCCCACCTGTTCTTGCTCCTGCTTCACTGTTGGCCATTCATCTCTTTATTAGGCCATCAGGTGTTTTAGATAGGCAAAGAATCACAGCTTCACAGAGTTAAACAAATTCAACATAAAAGAATAAATGCATCTTTAAAATAATATTCTACATTTTTACCTTTTGTCTAAATAAAAATGAAAAGTTTTAGCTTTAACATAGTAAAACTGGATACAACAAAAGCAGTTATTAAGAATTACATTTACAATATTCAGTCTATTTGTATTTAGCAAATTCAGAGAAAACACTCCACCATCCATCCCATCTTAGTGACTCCAAAGTTTTATACCTAATTTACCTTTATCATAACTAAAGAAAACTATACCTCTAATTATTTAGTCTTTAGCTCCATCAAAGACCCCAGAAGAAATTAATATTACCTAACAATAGAGACATCTGTCTGGACAGTCCCCAAAAGTTTCTCTGCAACATTGGGACATACGTCTTCAGCCTACAACCTAGAGTGTCTGACAGACTTTTCAGTGAAGCAGGAAATATGAAGAACTGCCCTACCTTGTATTGGCAAAGTTCATCAATTACTTTTCTCTGTGTCCTGAAGAATGTCTGGCAGATTCTTCTGTGAATCAGGAACTCTGCAGGACTTCCCCACCTTGTTTTGGCAAAGTCAATTTCCTGTGGGTCTTGCATGTTCAGCTTGTACAACATACTGTCAAGCAGTCAAGGCAAAAGTGGTTTCTTGCCCAAATGTCTAAACTTGTCACAATGAAAGCAAACTCCTCTGGAGTTTCTTCAATGTCCATCATTTTCTCTAAAATAAATTGGTCCTGCCAGGAGAAGATATGTCTCCTTGTCATGAAAAGCCCTAAGTTAACAAAACAACAATCAAATTGCTCAACAACAATCAAATAATTCAAAACCAACAGAGCACACAGCAGGATCCCTGTGTATTTCTCACCCTTGTGGCCTTTTCTTTCCTATTACTTTTACCGAGACTTAAATTTTTAAAACTATTTCTATGACTGCCTATACCCATATTCTTTCTTAAACCTATGTACATTGTAAAAACACACTAAAACCTGTTTAGAGTTTTTTTTTCCAATCTGGATCTTTTTTACTTTATATCTCTAGCGTTTCCCCACCACACAAGCAAACTTTTAACTGCTGAGCTACCCCTGGATCCTCTGCACAGCTTTGGTGGCTGGTTGGGCCAGTTTCTTGGGTTGGAAAAGCCAAGCCTAAAGCTCACAGCCCAGTCAGAGGTTCGTGACTGAGAACTATATTGAACCTTACTAGCTGTGGAAACTGTACCTGTGCTGCCACAAGCAGTTCCTCACTTAGCTTGCCATTTCTAGTTTCTATTTAGTGCTGCTGGCTGAACAGTAGGGCCTCTTTAAGGAGCAATGTCCCCTTCCTTCCTTCCTTCCTTCCTTCCTTCTTTTTTTTTCTTCTTCTTTTTCCATTCAAATATTTACACTTCCTTCCCTCCTCCCAATCCCCTCCTGCTCTCCCACACCCCCTCTTCCCACTCCCACTCTGCTTAAGAGAGGGCTGGGAACCCTGCCCTGTGGGAAGTCCAAGGCCCTCCCCACTACATCCAGGCCTAGGGAGCTGTGCATCCATATAGACTAGGGTCCCAAAGAGCCAGAATATGCTGTAAAAACAAGTCCCAGTGCCTTTATCAATGGTTTCTCAGTCAGCCCCCATTGTCATCCACAATCCGAGAGTCTGGTTTGATCACATGCTCATTCGGACCTGGTCCAGCTGGATTTGGTGAGCTCCCATTAGAACAGGCACACTGCCTCAGTTGGTGGACCAACCCCTTGTGGTCCTGACTTCCTTGCTTGTCTTCTCCCTCCTTCTGCTCTTCAGCTGGACCTTGGGAGCTCAGTTCGTTGCTCTGATAAGGATCTCTGTCTCTATCTTCATCCATTGCCGGATGAAGATTCTATGGTGATATTCAAGATAATCATTAGCGTGATAGTGGGGCAAGGCCAGTTCAGGCATCCTCTCCTCTGCTGTCCAAAGCCCTAGCTGGGGACATCCCCGTGGACACCTGGGATCCCCTCTAGAACCAAGTCTCTTGCCAACCCTAAAATGGATCCCTTAATGTAGGTATCTTCTTCCCTGCTCCTACATCTGCCCTTCCTCCATCTCCAGCCTCCCTCTCTCTCTTTCTTTCTTTCTTTCTTTCTTTCTTTCTTTCTTTCTTTCTTTCTTCCTTCCTTCCTTCCTTCCTTCCTTCCTTCCTTCCTTCCTTTCTTTCTTTCTTTCTTTCATTCTTCTTCCAGCTTTCTTGGGCCCTACCTGGAAATTGGACCCATGTTGGTATTTCAAATGAAGGATTTTCTTTTACTCTTATGCTCTTTTGGTGGTCCTGCCACCCAGCTCCTATGTACATTGTAAAATAAAATAAATCACTCAAGGAGAGGTATATTATTTCTTATGAATGCCTGACCTTAGCTTGGCTTGTTTCTAACCAGTTTTTCTTAAATTAGTCAGTCTGTCTACCTTTTATATCTGGAGTTTTCTCTTTTTCTATTTCTGCATACCTTTCTTTACTTATTTCTCCATGGCTTGCTGTATAGCCGGGTGGCTGGCCCTGTTGTCCCCCTCTCCTGTTCTCTTGCTCCTTCTTCTTTCTCCCAGATTTCTTCTTCTATTTATTCTCTCTGCCTGCCAGCCTCACCTATCCTTTATCCTGCCTCACTATTTACTGTTCAGCTCTTTATGAGACCATCAAGTGTTTTAGACAGGCAAAGTAACACAGAGTTAAACAAATGCAACATAAAAGAATGCAATGTGTCTTTGCATCATTAAAACAAATGTTCTATCCACAGCATAAACAAATTTAACACATCTTAAAATAATATTCTACAACAGTTGAAGACTAGATAGTCATAAAGTTTTCCTTAGTTATGATAAAAGGTAAATTAGATACAAAACTTTAGAGTCACACAAAAAGGTAAAATAGATAATAGAATATTTTCTCTTATTTTGCCAAATGCAAATGGACTGAATATTGTAACTTTAATTCTTACTTAATAACTGTTTTGTTATACACAGTTTTACTATGTTAAGATCAAAACCTTTTTTAAAAATTAGACAAAAGGGGGAAATGTTGTAGAATAAGCCTTCTGTACACTCTGAATACTCTCATTGGTTAATAAGGAAGCTGACTGGCCAGTGACTGAGCAGGATAAAGTTAAGTGGGAGAGCCAAACTGAGAATAACGGGAAAAATAGGGGAAGAGTCTGGAGTTGTCAGTCAGATGCAGAGGGAGCAGGAGATGAGTGTGCCATGCTAATAAAGGTACTATCACATGGCAGAGTGTAAATAAGGAATATGGATTAACTTAAAATGTAAGAGCTAGTTAGTAATAAGCCTGAGCTATTGGCTGAGCATTTATAATTAATATTAGCCTCTGTGTGTTTATTTAAGATTAGCTGCATGACAGGAAAACTTGGCCTCTGTGTGTGTGTGTGTGTGTGTGTGTGTGTGTGAGAGAGAGAGAGAGAGAGAGAGAGAGAGAGAATGTGTCAGCATGTTTATGGAGGTCAGAGGACAACCCTCCTATGTATGTGTGTGTATGTGTCAGCATGTGTGTGGAGGTCAGAGGAAACTTGCCTGTGTGTCAGCATGTGTGTGGAGGTCAGAGGATGACCTTGCATGTTGGTCTTCACCCTTTACCTCATTTTGAGACGGGGTCTTCAGTTGTCTTTGTGCTATCCTCACAGGTCTCCCACCTCACTGTACAAGTACTAATTTACAGACTCAGTTCACCAAGTCTGGCCTTTGTGAGTTTTGGAGATGTGAATTCAGGCCTCCGTACTTGCATGGCAGGTGCTTTACCCACTGAGCCATCTCCCCAGTTCCAGCCCCTTCGAGTGGATGCTGGAGACTGAACATGGGCCTTCGTGCACGACAGACAAGCATTACCAGCTGAGCTCTCTCTCCCCAGCCTGCGTTGCTTTCTAGACAGGATCTTACACATCCCAGGCAGCCCCACAACTCGCCATGGAGCCGAGGCTGGGTTTGACCTCTTCACCCTCCTGCTTCCACTCCCAATGCTGGGATTGCAGGGATCAACCACCACACCTGACCCAAACTGATCATTTTAAAAAGAGCCATTTGGGGTTTGGGAGATGGCTTAGAAGGTAAAGGCACTTGACACCAAGTCTTCTGCCCTGAGTTCAATCCCTGGGATCTACAAGATGGAAGGAGAGAACAGATTCCCACAAGTTGTTCTCTGACCTCACTCTGTGTGTGGCAGCACCCAAATGCACAAGCACACACACATTCTCATGGTCGCACATGTACACACCACACCACACACACACACACACACACACACACACACACACACACACACACACACACGAACATAAATAAAAACGTAGCAGTATGTTTTAAGCCCTTTTTACGTTCCATGGTCTTTGGCTTTTTTAATGCTGGGGACAGAGGGACAAGAACATGGAGCTCTGGCAGGCGTCACTAGAAAAGCCACAGAATATTTTTGCTCAGCATTAAGCTTTCGTACGTGAGCCAGCCACGTACACTGAATAGTAAGGAATTTAAGCCACAGGCTTACTCCTGGCTTCCTTCCAAGAAGTCAGAGCAGTTGGGAATATCTGCTTCCAGAGGCAGGCCTGCTGGAGCACTTCCTGAGACTGGGATGTGGGATTGTCATTGTGTGGAGGAAGCAGTCTGGGGCACGGGTAGGGAAGAAATCTTGGTCTGACTGGAGACTGGCCCTGCTTCCCCACATGTATTCCCAGGGCCATTATTGGTCTTTCTGTGTGGGATCCCTTGCAGACTAGTGAAGCTGAGAGCTTTTTGTTCTTTTTGGTTTTCTGGCCTGGGCTTTGCTCTGCAGCTCAGACTGATCTTGAAATCACCACACAGCCCAGGCTGCTCTCAAACTTGATACCCGCCTGTCACCGCTGCCCAGGTGCTGGTGTTACGGGCTTTCATCACGAAGCCTGGCTCAGCCTTACTTTTGTCGCCTTGAGCTCAATGTGGGCTCTGCTCAGAAGGTGACACAAACTCTCTTTGCTGTCTCTGGTCTTGCCCCGCTCAATCAGAGGTACAATCACATTTGTCAGAGACAAGGATCATGAGGCCTCTTGCTCCCCATGTTTCCTGCCCTGGAAATAGCCTCCTGCACAGATGGCTGTCCATACTTCCCAGAGGACTATGTTCCTTGGCCCACCTTGGCTTCTTGAGGGCATGGTTCCATCCATCCATCCATCCATCCATCCATCCATCCATCCATCCATCCATCCATCCATTCATCACTCCATCCACCTATCCATCCATTTATCCATTCATCCATCCATCCATCCAATCATCCATCCATCACTACATCATTCCATCCATCATTCTATCCATCCATCACTACATCCATCCGTGCATCCATCTGTAAAAGAAACGGCAGGCTGCGCTCCTGCCTGAATCCCAGCTAGCTTACCCCCGAAATAATTACACGGAAACTGTATTCATTTAAACACTGCCTGGCACATTGTCTCCAGCCCCTTATTGGCTAACTTTCACATATTAATTCAACCCATTTCTAATAATCTGTATGTCACCACGAGGCCATGGCTTACCGGGAAGATTCAGCATGTCTGAGCTGGCAGCTTCATGGCAGGCGGCTCTCTGCCTCTGCTTGACTCTGCTTCTTTCTCCCAGAATTCAATTCTCTCTTCCCCGCCTACCTATGTTCTGACCTATCAGGCCAGGCAGTTTCTTTATTAACCAATGAAAGTAACACATAGACAGATGACCTTCCTACTCCATCCATCCATCCACCCATCCGTTTGTCCATCCATCACTCCATCCACCATCCATCCATCATCACTATATCCATCCATCCATCCATCACTACATCCATCATCACTATATCCATTCATCCATCAATCCATCATTACATCCATCCATCCATCGAATGGGGGTGGTAGAGCTACGCATGACCACTATCTCAGAACACAATTTATATCAGACTCTGGGACATTTCAGAATTGTCGCTGCAGTGAAGAGCGTGCCCCCGAAGAGCTGACTTCAGGGCCGAAGTCTAGGATTCTCCTGATGAGACTTAATTCTCTAAGAGCCTTTTGTGCCAGGTAGGCTATCTTAGTTAGGGTTTCTATTGCTATGACAAAACACCATGGCCAAAGAGCAAGCTGGGGAGGAAAGGGTTTATTTGGCTTACATTTCCACATCACTGTTCAATACTGAAGGAAGTCAGGACAGGAACTCAAGCATGGCTGGAACCTGGAGGCAGGAGCTGATGCAGAGGCCATAGAGGATGCTGCTTATTGGCTTATTCCTCATGCCTTGCTCAGCCTGTCTTCTTATAGATCCCAGGACCACCATCCCAAGGATGGCACCTCCCACGATTGACTGAGCCCTCCTCCATCAATCACTAGTTAAGGAAATGCTCCACAGGCTTGCCGACAGCCTGATCTTATGGAGGCATTTTCTTAAGTGAGTGTCCCTCCTCTCAGATGATTTAGCTTGTGTCAAACTGACACAAAACTAGCCAGCACATGGGCCAAACCTTTATCTCCAGACACATTCCAGGCCCAGGGTCCCCGGGTATCTGCTCTTTGGATGGAAAGGGATGCCCTGCCTTCCACTTCCCAGCAGTTGACAAGGCTTTGAGTCTTGCTGGGATGGTTGTTCTGGTCTCTCTGTGGGTCTCTCAGAAGCCTGGGGCTTCTGACTAGAGAGACCTGTAGCCTTCCTCTGGGGACAGATACAGGCTCTAAGACCAGGCTCATAGCCCGGTGCAGGCTCCCCTGCAGGAGTGTCTGTCTCTGGAATCACAGCTACTCTTCAACCCCCTGCCCCCCGCCCCAATTCTTTCCCAGGCCCATGGAAACACCCCTGGGAGAAGAGCCCTCCAATCTGGTTTCTAAATCAAGCTGGCACAGAGGTTAGGAGGTTAAAACAGTTCCAGCCGTACTGGAACAGCCGTACCAATCCCCTCACCCGTCAAGGTATTGCTGTCTTTCTTCCCTCCCTCCATTCTTCCCTCTCTTATTTTCTTCTTCTTTCTTTGGACAGGGTCTCACTCTGTGGCCCAAGCTATAGAAGATTCCTCTGCCTCAGCCTCCTGAGTGCTGAGATTTCAGGGCTTGTACCCGAGGCCCATGGCCTTCCCTTCGTTCCTTCTTCCCCCTCTCATTCTTGCCCTTCCTCCCTCCTTTTCTCCCTTCTTAGTTGAAATGAAGGACAGCCGCTGAAGCTGACTTTTTTCGGCTGGTTCCACCCTCCGTGTGCCGAGCAATCTGAGCGGCTTTACCACCCTCGGTATGTCTTTATTGCCCTATCGTTAGGGCTGCCATGAGTCTGTCTGTGAGGAGAAACAGCTCAGTCCATCCGGAGTAGAGGAAGTTCAAGTCGGCCGTGATTCATCGGCAGGCTCATGCGCCAAGAGTTTTCGGCACGATCAGAATCGTCTTTGGGGCCGGCTTGTGCGGAGCGTGCAGAGGCCAAGGAGTTACTGGCAGAAAAACAAGAGCAAAATTAGCTTGCGTACTCTCAGTCTGTGGCTGCCCGCCAACATTTCCTTCAAATGCGAACGTTCTTATTTTCATTCTGGAAGTTTTTGTCAGGTTTATTGCAGATGAAAGGGTGGTGAGCGGAGAGGAACAAAGCAAGAGGTGCTGAGCTGGAAGGAACCGATTTTTCAAATCAACTCTCCAGAGCACAGCAGTATGTGTGTGCCGTTCTGTGGAGACACCAGACCCCCTTCGTGCAAAATTTAATCCATGCTAGAGACAGCCATATTTTATGACCCAGCTGGGTTTCAATGCATGAGTGTTTATATGCATGTTTAATAAGTTGGAATATGTCTGATATGTGTCGAGGGCCATTGAAAGCCACCGTGGAGACATATGCACGGCAGATGAACGCTGAAGTCACCAGATAATGAACATTCTAGTGAATTTCACTGTAACTGTAAACTTTTGAAAGCCATGAAATTAAAACGAATGGCTCACAATAGTATAAAAGTAACTGATTCGGTTGGAAAAAAAGAGTTTCCTAGCAAAAACAATTTAGTAAATTTAAACCAAAACTAAAACACTTTTAAAAATATGTCTGGATTTCGATGTTTACCCACAGATCCTTCCCAGCTTATGAGAATTTGTGGAATGAGCCGTTTTATTCTTGAAAAGGACATTAGGGCACCAAT
This sequence comes from Myodes glareolus, assembly GCF_982192425.1. Taxonomy (NCBI): domain Eukaryota; kingdom Metazoa; phylum Chordata; class Mammalia; order Rodentia; family Cricetidae; genus Myodes; species Myodes glareolus. Next base: position 96,931,752 of record NC_142034.1, read on the forward strand.
ATGCTGACCATCTCAGATGAAGTGTCCCTCCAGATGAGAAGAGACAGGGTGCTATATTCTCCTGCAACACAGAGAGGGGGTCACCAGGTTGAAAAATGGCTCCTCCCATGGCAGCATACCGTTTAGAGAGAAGGTGTGGGGGCTGGGGTTGTGACTCAGTTGGTGAATGTCTAGCATGCAGGAAGCCTAGGGTTTGATCCCCAGCACCACATAAAGCAGGTACTGCAGCAAGGTTGGAGTCCCAGCAGCAGGGGCAGAAGTTGAAGGACAGCCTTGGCTATATAGTAAGTTTGAGGAATGAGGTGGGGGAGGGAAGGGAGAGAGTACAAGCAATTTTCCTTTATGGATAAACTCATAGCCTCTCTGCTTCCTGATCTAGTTAAGCACTCTACCACTAAGCTGGATCCTTAGCCTGAATTCACTTTTTTTTTTTTTTTTTTTTTTTTGGTTTTTTGAGACAGGGTTTCTCTGTGTAGCTCTGGCTGTCCCGGAACTTACTCTGTAGACCAAGCTGGCCTCGTACTCTGAGATCCACCTACCTTTTAATTATGTGTACTTACGTGTGGTCATGTGCCTTTAAGTGCAGGTACCTTTGGAGGCCAGAAGTGTTGAATCCCCTGACACTAGAGTTAGAGGCATTTGTGAGCTGGCCAACATGGGTGCTAGAAACTGAACTTGAGTCCTCTGGAAGAGCCTTACTACCTTTTAACTGCTGGGATATCTCTCCAGCCCATTCTTTCTGTTTTCTTCTCTTCTGTTACTGAAGTCATTTCCCACTATGTAGTAGCCTTTGGATGGTTTAGAACCCAGGCTGGCCTTGAACTTGCAGCCATCCTCTGCCTCAGCTTCCTGAGTGCTATGGTTACAGGAATGGTTCAACATGCCCAACTGGATTTTGTTTCTTTCTAACTAGTTGTGTTAAATTAAAACAAAATGAATACATAGACAAATACAATCATGAGTATTCTCCCAGAGGGCCTCTCTGCACCATTTGCTTCTCAGCGGTGCACAACTGTGCTCCCCTCTACTCACCTAACAGCCCCATCTGGGGACCTAAACCTCTGTCACACCACGGAAAACAATCTGATTCTTGGGCATCAAAGGTCGGCAGCTCACTGTTAGCATCTTAAGACCCAGGGAACACCAGTCACACTTCTGGGTGGTGAGATTGGAAACTGGGCCAGTGGTGAACCCTTACTTTGGATCTGCACTGTTATTGGAACAATTAAAAATACTGGGGGAAAAAACGAGCACTTAATCTATTTCTGCTTAAAACAGTCCAGAGAAAATAAGCCTAGGTTGGCGCCTGTCTGCGAGCTCGGTGTGAACGGCTCCAGTGAAGCTGGGCGCAGCCGAGCAGTGCAGAGGGGAGGGGCGGGTCGCTGAACCCACGCAGGCTGTGTCTTCCTTCCTGCTCCCCCCTCCACTGTGTTTCTAGTCAGCTTCCTGCTGGAGGGGAGGAACCTCCGAAACTCACGCCCAGAGTGAGAAAGGAGACTCTGAAAACTGGGAGCTCGCTAAACGCTCGCTCGGGCGAAGGGAGACAAGGGCGGACCAGCAGAAGCAGGCTGGATCAAGTGTACCATGAGATCCTACTAGAAACAGCTATACCAGGGCCAGCTACCTGTCCTCTGAGCCAGTGGCTTCCTCAAGTCTCCAAGGCCCTTCAGCTTGGTAGATTCAAAGGCAGCTACCAGCCTGTGCCCTCTGCAGTTCTACTGGGCATCCGTGGCTGAGTCATGCTTGTAAGTTAGTGTTGTGTTAAAATGACATCTCAAGAGTCTTACAAGTTGCCTCGCCAATGTCTTCCATTACATCCATTTTTCTATCTGAAGCAGCAACTAGTCCAAAATAAACGGGCAACGAAATTTGAATTTAATTATAATGTATTTTGAATTACTTTTCAAAAATAATTATAATTTTAAAATATATATATATTTAGAAAGATTTTTTATATCCACAAGTACATGATTTTTCTCTGATGCAGAAAAATCATTTGAATATATGCTAGATTTCAGTGCTTTAGTGCTGAGCTAATGAAAATGTGCGTTCTTCTAGGTACACAGATAGCTCAGTATCTCACAGATCCATTCTTTCTGTTGAGGTTGACAGAACACAGAAATGTATGTGCATGCGTGCGTGCGGGCATGCGTGCACATGTGTGTGTACACGTACATGCCAGCTCACGGAGGTCAGAAGTCCACACTGAAGGTCTTCCTCAGCCCTTCTCCACCCTATTTTATTTTTCAGATGTGGTTTCTCACTGAACCTAGCGCCACCGCTCTGGCTACACTGGCCAGGACGTCACCAGGATCCTTCTGTTTTCCTCCCTAGCGCTGGGAATACAAGCGCCTGCTGCTGCCCCCAGCTTTTTATGTGGGTTCTGGGGTCTGAACTCGGCTGTTCGTGTTTGCATAGCAAGCACTTAGCCGCTGCAGGCCATCCGGCAGTCTGGCTTTTGTTTCTTTTTGAATTTGCTTGTCTTCTAGACCAGAGATGGGCAGGCGCAGGTGAGAAGCGTCGCAGGGAGAAGAGGAAAGCTCATTTCCAGAAAACAGTGATTGTAAAAGAAAGCTACTCGGGTTGTTTATGACCTTCTGTCATTTATTTAATGACAAGAGTGTGCAACGGCCATGGATGGGAAGTCCCAAGGTGTGCAACAAATGCACTTTACAACACATGCTCACCTTGTCCCTCCAGAAGCATAATAAGACATTCTCAACTCTGACAATGCCATGCTAGGCAACTTGTCAGGACCACACCTGACGAGGCACACACCACAACGGCCCTGTGCCCTGAGTTATGGTGTTGTGCGGACAGGTACAGGTGCAAGTGGTGGCTGGATATCAGGCTAAAACCCAACAGTACCTTCAAGAGAGACACAGGTTATTACTATTAAAAATCATGATTTATCTGCATGTGTTTGCCATGTGAGTGAAGGTGCTCTCAGAGGAAGAAGAGGGTGTCAGGTCCCCTGAAGTTGGGGTTACACGCAGTTGTAAGCGGCTTGATGTGGGTGCCGGGAACTGAATACAGGTCCTTGGCAGGAGTAGTACATGCTCTTAGCCATTGAGCCATCTGTCCAAACCAGAAACCATCTGTTAAGGCTTTGGTTTGATCTGTTTGGGATCATCCACAGCATCATGAGTTCTTTGGCTTAACGCTGTGACTAGAAAAGGGACATGGGGAGCCATGCCTGCTGTGTTTGTCTGATGGCTTCTGGCTTGCCCCAAGATGCAGTTTTCAGGACCCCAAGCTGCTGAAGGGTAGATCTTGGTCGTATTTTCCCTGGATCGAGTGACCTGTTCTTCATCCAGATCCAGTTTCCCCTCTTCTGCTAAGGCTCTCTCCCAGCTGCAAGGACAGCTGTGGCAGATCTCATTACAGGTGGTTGTGCGCCCCCGCGGAGTTGCTGGGGATTGAACTCAAGTTAAGAAGCAGTCTTAGCCTCTGGTCAACTCTCCAGCCCATGAAATCATTACTGCATAACATCACAACAGTGCCTGCCCCACCTGTTGCGAAGGTCTAGCCAATGCTCCCCATCCAAACAGGAGAGCAGCAGAGGAGACCAGCCACGAGTGCAGAGGCGGGAGGGTAAGTGGAGAACCGGGCATGTCCCGAGGCTCCATGAGGCTTTGTGCTCCTGAGACAAAGATCCCAAGAGAGAGCGCCAACCAAGAGTGATTGAAAGCTGGGCTGGCTTGAAACCGGAAGTGTCCTGTAGGACAATCAGAAGAGACAGGAAGAACTAGAAAGCAGTGGGGACAGCTGACAGGTGGTCCCAAGGGGGTGAAGTGCAGGCAGCTTTTCAGGTGTGTCCTGTGGGGGACAATGTTTGTGAACAAAATAATGAAAATGAGGACATGCCACCCCGAGATATGGTGGAGGCGCCTGGCAGAGTCCAGAGTGAACATGGCTGGCAGACTGAATCAGTCACGAGGGGCAAGTGGGAAGGAAGAAACAGAAGCCAAAAGGCCAGGAGATCGGGAACCAAGAGCCAGCTGCCAAAAGGCAAAATGACTGGGGATATATAGGAATTAGCGAAGATGGGGGAAGGGCAGCCAGACCCTGGGCTGGGGACGCTAGCCAGGGGGTGGGGACGCTAGCCAGGGGGTGGGGACGCTAGCCAGAACCTTGTAACAGGTAGGGACTGAGGGAGACCGGAGGCCAGCATCCACTTTGAGCCCTAACAGCCTGTGCTTAGGGAACTGTAAGCTATCTGACCACTTTTGAGCCCTTCTCTGAGCATGTCAAACCCCTCCCTGGTGATGGGAACTTCAAAGTAGCAACCAAACCCAGATCCTCCTTCCTTCCTAACCCTACTCAACCTGGAAAGATAAGACTTCTTTGTGGTGAGGAAAATGAGGCTGAAGCAGGAGGATCCCCACAAGTTCACAGTTAACCTGGTCTACATAGCAAGGTCCAGGCTAGCCTGGGATTCATAGAAAGACCCCATCTCAGTTTTTATTTTTTTTAACCTGAAGACAACTTGAGAGCAGTTTTTCAGGAAATGCCTCTTCCCTTCAGAGACATTCAGGCGGGTCTAGCAGACACCTGGTCAACCAACAACTGTTTTCAAGGTGGGACGGAGGCTCTTACAGGTGCTAGGTCACTCCTGGCTCACCCCACAAAATCAACATGGATCCTCAACTGCTTGTCAGCCAGTGAGAGGGTTGTTTTCAGTGGCAGACCCACTAAGAGTCATGGGTGGCACTCAGGAGCCCTGCTTGAAGATGCCAGTCAGGAAATGGACATTACTGTGTCCTCCAGGGAGCTGAGAGTCTGGGGCAGCCACCAGGAAAGGTTGTTTCAACTCAGAACTGCCTCTCAAAGGTTTTCAAGCACCATAACAAATCAAATATCCTATACCAAGGAAGCTCTGGGGCGTAATTTGGCACACAGTAGGAGCTTAATAAATAGTGGATGAAATTTACTCATCTCTTACAAGTAATTTAACTAGATTGATATTTATTGATATTTATATGATGAGAATTTGAGGGTCCTCAAATATATTTAAATCACATACATGAAGCTGTAAATTATAACTTTGAAAAATTTTATTTAACTCCATATTTCCAAATGGGGATCCTTAAGCAGATGGTGGAAGCCTTGCCTACAAGTCAGCATTAGAACTCACTCATCTTCCCTCTGATTGTTGCAGGTCAGAGGTAGTTTACTGTTCCATGAATTGGAATCTTATGCATTATTAAGAGGGAGGATTTTGTTCATACTCATGTGAAATGCTTTATGTGTGTGTGTGTGTGTGTGTGTGTGTGTGTGTGTATGTGTGTGCGCGCGTGCGTAGGTTGGTGCTGGGTGCCTTTGGGGCCTCTCATTGACCTCAGAGCTCACTGATTTTGGTAGCTTGCTTTGGGGAAATCCCTGTCTTTGCCTTGACTGTGCCATGATTATAGGAGGGGTGCTATACCCACTCGGCATTTCTGGGGAGCAGAACTCCGGTGCTTACTTCAAGATAAACACTTTCTGGCTGAGCCACCTGCTCAGCCCCAAAAGTGGATTTTTATGTTATGTGCACTTCTTTTTTCCAAAGGAAAGAGGCCACAACTTTAATCAAATTACTGAAGCCTCCTGGAGTTAAAAAAAAATAAAATATAAAGAATCTCCTGCTTTTGATAAGTGAGGTTTCAAAAGACATTTGGATTGCTTAATTCCGGTTTCCCTAGACTTGCAGGCTCAGTAGAAGAGACTTCCACAGGTTTAGTTACTCAAATACTAACGACTCTTTAGAGTCAGGCTTTTACATTTTTTTTTTTAAAGCAAAGACACATACCTGGGATGATTTTAAATGTACATGTAGATAATATGCAAAAAAGAACTTTTAAAACACCCCCTTTCCCTTGCCGGTTCCTCCAGTCAGCTTCTTTTCCCAGGTCCTTGGGGTCTGATCGAGGCGGCCATAACAACAGTGTGCGTCGGCAAAGAGAAGCAACCATGTGCAAAAGAGGTTGGAGGTGAAAGAAAAACCACAAATGATAAGTTGTACTGCAGAGATTAGAGGCTGCCTTTCTGGTCTGCAAAGATGTCTAAGTCCCCACGCGCCCTCTGTAGCCTAAGAGCACGTTCTCGTGAGACCTTCCACATTTGAGGAGGCTCCTGGGGAAGCACCCTGGTCAGTGAGGTGTACGTTTTCTCTCAGCGGACTTTTATGTCTTTATGTTGCTCACCAACCAACACTTGACCAGCCAGGAAAAGCCTTCAGGTGAAGAGGCTCTACACCCTGAAAGAGCTATGCTTTGGCTGTAGGCTTAGAGGCACTGCAAACCTTTAAAGATGTGTACAAATGGCACGTGAGCTTTTCTGGGGAGAGATTCCATAACGTACATACAAAGCCAGGGTCTCACATAGCCCAGGCTGGTCTTGTGTAACATGAGGGCTGGCTTGTTGGGGTTTCTGTCCTGCCCAGTACCCCAAAGCCGGGCAAGCCCAAAGAAAATCACACACAGGACTCCATAAGGTTATAAACTGATTGGCCCTTAGCTCTGGCTACTTATTAGCTCTAATAACTTATGTTACCCCACCATCCTTATCTATGTTAGCCACATGGGCTCAGTACCTTTCTCAGTGTGACGGCTTACATGTTGCCTCTTCGGTGGTCTGCACAGGAGTGGCTGAGGGCTTCCTGTGTCCCAGAATACTCCCAGTCTCTTTGCTCCACCCCTACGTCCTGTCTGGCTTTCCCGCCTATACTGCCTGCCTGACCAATCAGCGTTTTATTAAAATATGATTGACAGAATACAGACAATTCTCCCGCACCAGTCTGGAACTCTGTAGCGAGTCTGACGCTGAACTCCTGATCTTCCCTTCACTACCACCTAAGGAGCGGAGCACAGGTGTGGTCACTAAGCACAGTGAGTTCTGCACCCAACAGATTCTGAAATGGGGCCTGGAAGAGCAGGACGCAGCAGCATCCTGGCCCGCACCAATCACCCTGAGATGCGCGCATCTCGGTCATCTTTTCAGAAAGCCTGTTGTACTCTCTTAGTCAATCCCTCCACTGAGACGCTGCACAATCAACTCTGAATGAAGCGGGGGAATTGTTACCTGTGCAGTGTGTCCTACAGCCCTATTTGTAATGGTCTGTGTGGAAATAAGTATTTCTCAGCTAAAGTTGACTGCCGTAGGTGAATTCATCAATATAATAATAATAAAAATAATATTGCCCCAGAAACTAACAAAACTGGAATTTTGCTTTGCTTTTTCGTATTTTTAAAGCCATGATGGGAATGAAAAGTAAATCTTCCTGTTTTGGCCAAAAGTTGCAGACAATACAAGGGGTGGGAAGAGGGCGGGCCTAATCTGAGGTCGTGTCAAGCTTTCCAATGAGGAAATACCATGAACCAAAGTTACGTTTTAGAATATTTTAATATCCATTTTTTTCACTGGATGCATTTTGAAATTCTTAGAATTAACAATTTAAAAAGAGCAGAGCAAAGGAAACATGGAAACACAAGTTGGTTCTTGCTAATTTAATTTCAGGATCTATCATGATGCGATTTTCAAAACAACCAATCAAAAAATGCTGACCTTGAAAATCAAGAGATTTCAATGCAGACTTCTCTTTGGAAAGTACCAGTGCCCACAGCCCAGGTGATGGTTGCACACTGCCTTTGGCTCTGTGTCATGTGCAAATGTGCAGGTGCAGTCCCCAGGAGTGAAGCCAGAGTGAAGGGAGCCATGCGCAGGTGTGGCACAGTCTGTGGGGCTCGTCAAGCAGTTTAGGGGCTTATAACTGATGCTCTATGCTCATCTGCGTGGGATAAAATTATGTGTGCTTGATCATACTGATGTATAAAATCGATCTGAGCTGGGTCCGAGAAGGGAAGAGCAATTGCAATGCCAAGCAACTATTTACACACATTCAATTCTGTAGTATTGCTTCCTGCCCTAGGTTCCTAAGAAGTATTGCCACCCGAAGGACACCGAGTCCACTGCCTAGAAGCCCAACTGTCTCCAGCTGTTTGTTCAATGCCAACAGACCAGGCTGCGCGGCAGGTGTGCTGCAGAGCCCATGGTTCTGTGTTGAGGTATGCTTTGGGGCAGGGAGCTGGAAAGGCCTCAGGGGCCTGGCACCCTGAAAGAAGAATGTCTGTGGTTCTTCAGGAAGGCTCAGGGTGTTTCCTAAGAGCATTGCATTCTGCGCGAGCTGCCCTTCATCCAGGGCTCTGTTTGTACAATGACCAACTGGATTACCTGCTCAAGGCCAGTGATTCTCTCCAGGTGGTTTGCAGGTCTGTGGTTAGGGGGTGGGCTGGGAAAGAATCACAAATGCGTTTGTAGCAGAAAAAGGAAGAAGAGTTTGGGAGGGAAAATGTGCGTAGAGATGAACTTGGTAGAGCACATCTTTACCAGGACTGCAAAGACACTGACAACCAGCCAGCTCCTCAGCTACGCAGCCTGGAGGCGGAAGAAGATTGGCACTCAGAGACTGCAAGCCCTAATACTGACAGGCAGAAATCCTACATGCCCTAAATCCTAGTACAAGGAAAGAATCAGGTAGTGTTTTTAAGAAAAAAATATCTGTGGCATTGTACAAGAATACATTCTTTAGAAGCAAGAGGTATTGTCACAACTGTCTGTTCTTCGAGTTGGAAGACCAACAGGGAGCCAACTGGGATGGAAAATCTCCCAGTCACTAAGTCCACTCCGGGACCTGGCATGGCTGTGATGCTAGGGTGGCCATCTCAGGTATCCCCAGGAGAAGTGGCTGACTAGAACTAAGATGTCACCTCGCTAGCATCAGCAAGTTCTGTCTGTCTTTGGGCATTAGTGACAAGAGGATTCAACTTAGATGTGACAATTATACAGTGAGGTTTACCAGTGAAAGGACACACCACAGGGCATGGCATGAAGACCCCCCACTAAACAGAGCTGGCTCTCGGTGGCCTCTGAGCTGCACACCAGCGTCACCTGGAAAATGACGACAACAGGGCACCTGTAGCCTGAGCTCCATTCAGCACAAAGTGGAGACTCAGCATGGAAAGACACAATTCCAAAAAGGCAAGCAACCAGGAACATGAACACCATTTTCCTTAGTGTCTCCGTGTCTGGCTGTCTGCACCTCCTTTGCTGGTTCTGTCCCACTTTGCTGCACTGTAAGAAACCCTTTAGAGAGTCTGACTTGGCCAGCGAGTTAAATCCCACCACAGATCGGCCTGCACAGTTCAACAGTGGGAGGACTGGACGAAAGGGCTGCCGAATCCCACTTGGAGCAGAGCCAGTTTTACTCCGGATCCCCACAAGGGGGAGCAGCACCCTGGGCGGCACCGTGGGCCACAGTGGATGAGACATGAAACGCTGAGGGACATCTTGTCATTGGTCTGTTGGGTCCTCTGCAAACTGCCCTGCCCACTCCATTTCCCTCGACCAAAACTACCCAGTGCCCCCTCCCCATAATACACGTTTTGACAAATAAATAAATAAATAAACGCAACCCTCAGATGGCTGAGTGTCTCCCTCAGGTGAGTCGGCTTCTGAGACGAACGTCTTCGCTCTTGGCTGGAAGACCCCAGGAGGGTCAGGATGAAACACGGCTTTGAGATTCCTGAGGCCTGGTTTGTGAGCTTTGTGCCTGGTGAGTATAGGAAATCCTGGCCTGCGTGCAGATGAGCCCCTGAAACTGCCCAGTGTTCTTGGGCCACAGGACTATGGGCCCAGGTACCCAGAGATGCCAGGAGGGGGCTTGCTGAGCTTCCCAGCCCTGCTCCCCCTTTATAGCCCCTCCCCCAGATGAGTTACTGGCACTTTATGTCAGATTCATAAATGCAAGTGTGTGCGTGTATGTGCTTAGAAAGGCCAGGTGACTGAAAACACTATTACATTTATAGAAAAAATGAACTGGAAAACACTGTATGAGGAAAAAAACTTGTGAGAAAAGGCAATAAAAATGGTATCTTAACCACAGCTTTTTTTTTTCTTGTTTTCTTTTTTTTTTTTTTTTGTTTTTCCCTAAAGAAGTCAAATAATACCCAGGGCCATGATTCCACCAGTGGCCTTGGCCATAGACTCAAGGCCAAACCCTGAAGGCACTTGAATTCCTCCACAGCTGAACGGATCCCCCAAGCTGGGGGCAGGCTTCCAGGAAAGGGAGAGAAGGAAAGAAGAAAGGGTAGAAATGGACCCTGAATAACTGTGATCCACACAGAGATCAGGGCTGAAATGACCACATGACACCACATCCGGGAACAGAAACTGAGGTGCTAGAGGGCACGCCAGCCTGTCAGTACAAATATTATTGTGTGTGGATGAACGGAGCACCTCGGCAGCTCGCCACGCCGCCTCATACACTCTTTGAGACATTGAGCTTGGTGAGTTCATTGGCCTCTTCTATTCCCGTGTCTTCACACTCATCCTTTCCTATGGCTTTTCCAAACCGAAACCTTTCTTCAGCTTTGGCCGGCTCTCTCCAGGGTCTCTTACAGGACAGGTGCACTTCTTTGGCCTGTGTGTTGTCATCCGATCCCAAGGAAGACTTGTCTGAGTACTGAACAGAAGGCACCAAGTTGGCAATCTCGTCCGTGGGAGACCGTCCAATGCTGCCGTCTACCTGCACACGGATGTCTGGGGAGATGGACAGCTGGTGCTGGGGCACGAGCCCATTGTCCATGCATTTTGGGTAAAGGTAGGTCTTCATCTGCCCTTTCCCCTTGACGTTCACAGTCCCGCGATAGTCAAAGTCATAACCCATCTTGCTCAGCACACGGTAGCTCTCTTCGCTCACCTGGATGCGGCACTCAACACCGGTGGTGTCCATCCTGCTGGCAATGTTGACAGTGTCCCCCCAGATGTCGTACAGCAGTTTGGTGGTACCTATGACACCTGCCGTCAGGGGTCCATGGTTAAAGCCAACCCTAAGCTTGAAGTTGAACCACAACATATTGTTGTTGAAGTCATCAACCACACGCATCATCTCCTTGGCGAATTCAAAGAGAATGCGCAGATGCTCCTGTGGGTGGCCACCCTCCTGACACTGGGCAGTGTTCAGCCCCGATGCTGCCATGTATGTGGCCCCAATGGTCTTGATCTTCTCAATGCTGCTATAGTCTGGCTTGCTCAGAAGCTCATCAAAGTCACCTATCAGCTCATTGAGGACCCGGTAGCATTCCTTGCCCCCTTCATAGTTCTCTTCGTAGAACTCACTGAAGTTGACGATGCTGGCAAAGATCACTCCTCCACTGTCATGGTTCTTGGAGTATGTCTGGGAGACTTTCAGCTGCTCAGCCACGTGGTAGGGGATGATGTTCCTCAGCAGCCAGTCAGCCTGATCCCTCATGCTCTGGATCTTGGTGCGGTGCAGATCAGCTTCCACGTCCCCATGGTAGTGCAGGCGGTAGCTGACCTCGAACTCTCGGTTCAGGAACCAGACCAAGAGGAGCAGGAGAAAGAAGGTGAGAATGAGCTCCTTGCCTATGAGGCTGGCCGGCCTCCTGCTGTCCTGCAGCAGTGAGCTGTTGCACGGGTTCCTGCCGACACTGGGGAGCAGAGAGACGAGAAATGACAGAACTGCTCAGAACACCTCTACGGGAGTGCTCCAAACCTGCTCAGAACACCTCTATGGGAGTGCTCCAAACCTGCTCAGAACACCTCTAAGGGAGTGCTCCAAACCTGCTCAGAACACCTCTAAGGGAGTGCTCCAAACCTGCTCAGACGGTGAGAATGCTTTGCTCAGGGTGGCTGAGTATTACCCTCGCGAGGCCTGAAAGCAGCCTGGTTATTCTGCAGGCTTCAGGGACACTTTTGTTTTATTTACATTTGATTTGGTTTCTTGAAACCAGGTCTCATGCAGCCAAGGTTGACCATGAACTGCTGGAGGCTGGCCTTGCATCTATCCTCCTGCCTCCATACCGACACGACAGGCTTGCAAACCCGGACCACTAAGCCCAGCTGTAACTGCTTTATAAAAGAATTCATTAGATTAAAAAAGATCCTTTCTTTCTCCTCAACTATTTCTTTTAGAAAATCTCAACCTTATGGAAACTTTAAGTTTCATAAAAACAAACACTCGGAAGCTCTTCACCTGGATTTAACAACTGTTAAATGTTGCCTCTCTGCTTTTCCTCTCAGCACACACACAGACACAGACACACTGACACACACAAGTAGTTTTTCCGAAACATTTTGAAAGTAAGTTGCTGGTCTAACTGTTTTAGTGTGTATCTCCCTAGACAAGACCATTTGAGACAATCTTAGCATTTTCAAAAAGAATACGAGATGTGTACACTTGGTGACATCTACTGCACATGGTGAGGGTGTCAGTCAGCACAGAGTGGGACAGTCTTTCCTCTGAGGTGACACATAGCTCTATCCGTCATGGCTGTGGAGGAATCTAAGACAGGGATGCACCATGCTCATGCTGAGGGAGCTGCAGTTACGATGAAACATAACATTTCAGGGAACATTCCTGTACCCTCGTCTTTTTTTTCTCTTTTATTCACAGTCTTTTATTTTCTAAGTATAAATTCTGATCACAACTAGAGACTAATTTACACTTAGAATAATTCGATTGCCTGTCATCATTTCTTGTAAAAGCATCTGTGATGTTACATAATGTTTCTTTCTTGAGACTTAGAAATTTACAGAGTTGAATTGTGTGTTCTCTACATTCTTGGGAACTATATCCTCCTTTGCATATACTGGGATTATTGAATAATTTTAAATGTTGTGCATTTAGAATTTAACTAGACATTCCCAAGAACTCCTTTTCAGTGCTAGAGATTGAGCCCAGGCCCTTGCATTTAGGCAAACGTTCTCTAAGTTATGGCCCCAGCCTTCAAACCATTCTCCTAGAGGCCACACTTCCTGGATTTGCTACACAGCTAAGGCTAACCTTGAATTTCTAATCCTCTTGCTTCCACTTCCCAAGCATATACCACCAAACTCGCTTAGGCTTTTTTCCTCTGTTAAAATACTGCATGCGCAATCATAGAAAAATTTGGGGAAAAGGTAAAAATTTAAAAACTGATTCATCCATTGTCCTACTACCCAGGTCAGTTAACGCTAACATTCCAGTTTCCCTCTTCCTCCCTCCCTCCCCTTCTACTTTTAGAGTAACTGTGACTATTCAGTTTCTATCAGTTTTACAAGTTAATGCATTTCTAAACTGCCCGAGGTAGGCTGTTAGATTTTATGTAATGGTGGACTTGGTGACTATGTCCATATAAATGGATAGAAAGCTGATGTGTCCTCAGGTGAGATGGGTCTAGGATACAGAAACCTTAATTCCTTAGCCACACTATTTAATTAAAGTTTTACTGTTACCTCTGACATAAGGGTATTTAAAAATAATGGATTTGGGAAGGCCTGGTGGCACACATCTGTTACCCTAGCACTTTGGAGGCAGAGACAGGAGTGGCAAGAGTTGGAGGTTGTCCTTGAGTACACAGCAAGTCAAGGCCAGCCTGGGCTACCGAGAGCTTATCTCAAAAAAAAAAAAAAAAGACAAGAAAGGAAAGGAAAGAAAGAAAAAAGGAAGAAGGAAAAGTAAACTTGAGGTCACTGAGACTCCCCAAAGTGCCGTCACAAAAGCCCTGCCGTTGGACTGGCCCTGTGGGCTGCCCTGGTAGGACACCTGGAGAGTATGGGGGCCTCTGGCAAACCACACCTTCCCAGCCAGGACTTGGTGCCAGGTCGGCAGGGGAGGCCACCACCCTTAGAAAGACAGGGACTGGGGAAGGTTCCGTTATCCTTGGGTGACAGCGCCAGCGGTCTCTGGCTGCACAGGCAGTGCAATTCTTGCTGACCACACACTCTCCCTCCAGGCTTTGTACGTGGTCTGCTATTAAGTCAGCTCACCGGGAGGGGCCCCTGAGAAAAGCTTCTCCTCTGCTGACCCCTGCAGTGCGCTGAACCCTAGAATCCAGCGAGGCTGGCCTGGGGACCTGGCATGGGTCTCACAGCTCAGCGGTTGGGAACGGGACAGAGCTCTCTATGGTAGGATACCCATGCTTATTTGTTTTACTTATTTCATTGAGACAAATGGTAATGCCTATGATTCTCAAACGCTGAACAAAGTGACCACTTTGTTTAACTGACTAAAACACATTTCAGTCCAGCCTGAAGTTCTCTGGCTGGCTTTTAAGCAGAGCTGGGAAAGGGTCTGAGCTGCGGAGAAGCCAACCCTGTCTCGTGTGAGCATGGCTTGCTAGTATGGGGCTAAGTTTCGTTTTGCTTTTTCCAATGTTGTGCACTGAAGAACAGCAGGCTCGCTCCCTCCTCACTTGCTGGCCTCAAGCCTGCAGTAATTCTGCTGCCCCAGTTTGCTGGGGGACTGAACTTAGGTCAAAAGAGCTGGCAGCAAGCACCAATGAACTTTCTCATTGGCCCATACCTTTAAAAACACTTTATTAGCGCGCGCGTGTGTGTGTGTGTGTGTGTGTGTGTGTGTGTGTGTGTGTGTGTGTGTGTGTGATAAGTGAATGCATGTGTCAAGGTCAGAGGGTAAGTCTGTGGAGTCGGTTCTCTTTCTGTGTTAAGCAGTCAGTGTTGTACTTTCCGAGCCACTGTGCCCTATATCAGATTTGGTTTTATTAACACAGGGTCTCAGGTCACTCAGGCTGTCTTGGAATTAATTCACTATGTAGCTGAGGATGACCCTGATGTCCCCCACTTCCCAAGTGCTGGGATTATGGCATATGGCGAAACAACCAGCAATTCTTACTCTAAGATTATGGACAAAGGTGGGCAAGTCCAGTTCTAGATTCAAATAGCAAAGGTCAGTTTTCAAAGGGAGACTTTTGGTGTGTTAGTTTTCATTTCCATTTTGAGACAGAGTCTTAAAAAAAAGTTGCTCAGGCTGGCTTTGAGCTCACTCTGCAGCCCATGCAAGCTTTCCTGCTCTCTTGGCCTTCTGCATAGCTGAGATTACAGGTTTGCACCATCAGGGCCCAGTCCAAAAGAGGAATTTGAGGAGAATAAATGTAAGAGTCAACTTATAACCGAATACTGGGACATTAAACTATGAATGGGAGTTAATAATAATGCATGTCTATTACCATGCAAAAGAGGGGCTTTAAAATAGAAAAATAAACCAAACAAAGAGAAAGCAAGAGGCACTTGCGGCTCTAACTAGCGAGCAAGGCAAGGCATCTGTGGACATGTGGGGTCTATTAGGGCTGCACATACAGGACCACACTGTCACTTGTCTCAGACTCACAGCAATACTCTTGCCTCAGCTTCCAGAGTGCTAGCATCACAGGCTTGCACGGCACGGTCGGCATCGTGTTACTACTTTTCGAGGGCCCAATTTAAGCTGAGTTGAAGATCAGCAGAGAACACTGGCACATCATGTTCAGTGCCCTGCGTTTGGGTCCCAGGATTGGGAAATGTGGTTAATATGTGATATATTTCTTCTGTGAACTCTGAGTACTTTGTCGAAATTTCATCTCTGTGCGCTTTTTGTCTGTTTTGGCTTTCCTTCCTTTCCTTTTTAATTTGTCATTCATTATTTTCCTTGTAACCTATTTATTATTGATAAGAATGGAAAATTATCTGTCTTAAGAGGTATGAAAATTAAAATTTTTATAATTGTTATACTTTAAGTATTTATTTTTATTTTGTGTTATGCATGTCTGCATGTATTAATACAGGGGCAGGTGTGGCTGTAGATATGAATGTACACGGCACACATAATTTTTACCTGTTACCCTTCAATTTATTTAGAATTTACTTTTATGTTTAGCATAAAGCAAGGGTTAAATATTTAATTTAAAAGTTCAAATATTAATTATTTCAAATATCTCATTAGATTACTTATTATCACTGTCTGTGTGGCATGACGAGGTCATGTGGAGAGGCCAGGGGAGTTGCTTTTCCAACCTTTCTGAGGATCAAGCTTTTGCTTTTCTCACGGCACCTTTAACAGAAGAGCCATTGGATGGCTCCAAGTCAAAATACTTTAGATGATAAATATTTTTCTTTGATTTGTGAGAGTTCCTACATAACGTGCTAAAGTCTTGCATAAAATTAAACTAACTCTAATAAATGACTTAGTGACCACTCAGTTTCCCAGTAAGATACAACTGTGTCTGGACACTTGAACACACAGCTATTGCTTGCTTTCTCAACCTAACACACACAAGCACGCACACACACTTGTACAGTTTATTTGGGGCATGTGTGCCTTCAGAGACAGAATGGAAAGATGGCTGCTCTCACTTATCAGACACATGCCCAGCTTGAAAACTTACCTGAAGTTCTGTGCTGTATCCAAGGGTGACATCACCACGGAACTGGAAAGATAATGTATAAAAATATTACAAAAAACAAAAAAGACATTATCAAAATCAACCCAAGGGTCTGGAGAGATGGCTCAGGGGTTAATAGCACTGACTGCTCTTCTAGAGGACCTGAGTTCAATTCCCAGCAGCCACAAGGTGGCTAACAGCCATCCATGGTGGGGATCTGATGTCCTCTTCTGGAATAGAGGAGTACATGCAGACAGAGCACTAATCTAGGTAAATAAATAAATAAAAATCTTTAAAAATATAATGCAAAGTTTTAGTCCTTGAAAGCTATTTAAGATAATAAAGAAAGACAAGTTAGTAGTTAATCATCTATAATAATCAAACTTGTAGTCATGTTAGGTATGTTTTCAAGGTTAAACAGAGAAATATTTTAGACAGATAGCGGGACTTCAAACACTTCTCTTTGGTAAAAGGAAAGGCAAATTTAGGCTTTTGTTTACTGCCTGACAAGCACTGAACCCTGATAATTCCAACAACAACTGGAACTGGGCTGTAGGCTCAGAGGGCCCTCCATGTGGAGGGGGTCTTGGTTCGAGGTAAGCTTCACCTGCTAGTTCCACTCCAAAACCTGCTGTTTGCATTATAGCAGGAAGGCAGACGGGAGGCCGCTACTTTGTCTCTCTGGATCACAAGCCAAAGCTGGGACTAACGGTCACCGTTAGTAGTTCACAGCATCTGAAGTTAAAGGCTGGCTGAAGTATGGTTGAAGTCCATACTCTCTGTAGAGAGCATTGTAATGGCCAGGAATCCAGATGCCCCACAAAGGCAGAAGGCAGCCTCAGTTCACTTAACGCAATTCCTAGTCACAGCCTCTTATTGGCTGGCAGCTCCGCTTCAAATTCCCTTTTGCTCTTGGTTTGCAGAGAACACGAATATGTTCCACACTGCTATAAAACGGTGAGGAAACCGAGCATAGAAAGTCACACTGCTCACGGATCACCAGTGCCCTCTGATTACCCGAGGACACAGCTAATAGTGCTGAGCAGTGTTAACTAAAGCGCTGGTCCACAGTGACAGCAATGACACTCCTAAGGGGCCCCTGGGAAATATGGCAGTCTCTAGTCGTGATAATAAGTTAGGGAGCAGGAATGCCAGACATGTTAGATGTCCTGCAACATATAATGGAGAAATGTCCACTGCAACTTTTAAACAACCTGTCCACCCTGGTCACCGCGGATTTATAAACAGGTGGTTCTCTACTGCACCTGGGAAGCACCGCCCTAAGGAGTTATGAGAAAGGCCTGATATTTAGATGTTCTTACACAGACAGAAGATTAATTGGCTTAAGAGATCACGAACTGTTTAAGTACTAACTGTGAGCATTCTGCTATCCTACTCTCTATTCCATTTCCAACTATGTACTTAGCGGACAAAGCCGGTTGCTGGTGTAACAGGAAACTTGAGATACATTTTAGCAAACTAAGAACAAAATATGATGCACCTGGTGGAACCTGCAGCCAAAAGCAATCTCAGTGCTCTCTGTCCACATTGGGTGTTTTTATTTCACTTTGTTGACTGGTTGCTTGCTTGGTTTGACTGGATGAGGCCTCACTCTGGGGCCCACACTACCCTCAAACTTGCTGTCTTTCTGTGTTCACCTCCCCTTCACCAGTTCTGGGGTTACAGGTGTGAACTCCATGCCTGGCTCTTAACAGGGTTTAAATGTCCCTCTTGTTTTGCAGCACAGTGAGAACTGATCCTGCCTCCAGAGGTCCATCATGTGACTCCAATTCTTCTGTCTACATCACACTTTCTCCTCCTTAGCCCCTGCCAGAAGTATAGTTTTTATTTTTGTTTTACCCATGAAACAGGGTCTCATGTAGCCCAGAAGGCCTCAGACGTACGGCCATAAAGGCCTTGAACTCCTTCCAAACCCTCCTTCTTCTACTCACCGTGTGGTGAGACTATGAGCCTGTGTCACCAAGCTTGGTTCTTCTAGTTTTTTTGGACTTTTTTTTGTTTTGTTTTTTGCTTTTTTTTTTGTTTGTGGGAGTGTTTTATGCTTTAAAAAAGTTTTATTTATTTATTATATATGCAGTGTTCCATCTGCATGTTTGCCTGTTTGCCAGAAGAGGGGACCATATCTCATAATAGATGGTTGTGAGCCGCCATGTGTGCTGGGAATTGAACTCAGGACCTCTTAACTTCTGAGCCATCTCTCCAGGTCCAGTTTGTGCTTTATGTTCATTTGTTTTGTTTTGTTTTTTTTGAGACAGGGTTTCTCTGTGTAACTCTGGCTGTCCTGTAACTTGCTCTGTAGACCAGCCTGCCCTCGAATTCACAGAGTTCTGCCTGCCTCTGCCTCCTGTGGGCTGAGATTAAAGGTCTGTCTCTCCACCATGCTCCCAGAATTCTCTTTTAGTTTTTTTGAGACAGAGTCTTGCTATGCAGCCTAGGCTGGACTCAAATTTGAAATCCTCCTGCCTCAGCTTCCCGAGCACTGGGATTTCAGACCTGCATCCCTCTGGCTTTTCCTCAGCTCTTTCATCATCCTGACTCTCATGTGAAATAACCTCAGGCCTTTCTTAGATCCCAGTTCATGAAAGTCAGTATCCTACCACAGTCATGTGTCTGAGAGGCAGGCACCCACGGACGTCTGTATTCAAATATATACAGGTCGAGTTCCCAAATCCAAGCAGCTTGGCTCATGCTTGTGGAATTCTGAATACATGCACACAACTGACGATGTAGGTATCTTTTAGGGACAGAAACTAAGTCTAAGTCCAAAGTTCACTTGTATTTCAATATATACATGTTATACACAAAAACTGAAAGTAATGTTATACACATTTTTAAATAATTTTGTGCATGGATCAAATCTTGTGGACCCCGAGTTATCACACTTCTGGCAATGGAATCATACCAAGACTCAAAATTTTAGATTTTCTAGCATTCAGAGTTGAGGCTTTCAGATTAAGGATGCTCCACCTGTGGTTCGCTGTTGTAAATGGTTTTATCTTTCTCCTATCATCCTTATGGCACTTTATTACTTTTAGGCTTTTTTTTTCTTTCTTTTTGGGAAGTTAGTCCTGGGACTGAACTGAGGGCCTTTGCAGGCCAGGCAGGCCACATCCCCAGCTGGTACTCTTTGGGTACTACGTGTGCTGGAAGCTATTTCAAGTCATGATGGAAAACACATCACACAGCACTAGCACGGAGCCGTTGCTGAGCCTAAGAGATGCTAGGCAGGGAAGGCATGAGCTGAGAGTGCGGTCACGTACCTGTCCTGGCACAGGGAGATGTAGAGCAGAAGCAACGGCCCAGCGCCCACAATGGTGGCAAGGGAGGATCTCATCCAGGAGCTGAGCTGGCAGAAGTTACAGTAGTGCACCACGGCCACCAGCACCGCAGAGCCCGTGAACATGGTGGACTGCAAGAGAAGGCTCTGTTAGCGGTCTGGCCACCTCCACAGTGCTCCCATCCTGTCCGCAAAAACACCCGTGCTCTGTCCGACATCAAGCATCTCTGCTAACACTTGTGATGCTCGAGTGTAGAGTCCCCCAGAGACGTGTGAGTTCTGAGTTTGAAACACTCCGTCCCCAGCTAGGGGCGCTATTCTGGGAGGTTGTGGAATCTTTGGGAAGTAGAGCCTAGCAGGAGGAAGTGGGTCTCTAGAGGGCAGGGCCTTGAGGTTTGTAGTCTAGTTTACTTCTTTTCCCATCTCTGCTTCCTGTCTCTCCGAGCTGTAAGGAGACATGGAGCCTCAGCCAGACTACTACAGAGCCATTTCTTCCCCACTATACACCCTGAAGTCCCAAGCCCGAACCAATTCTCTGCCCCTTACAATGTTTCTCATCACACACTGGGTCACGGTGACAAGAAGCAGCCATAAAACATACAGAGGTCTTTCTCTGGGTAACTACCAATTTTATATACAGACCACATGTCTGTCCCATAGCGCAGCACATGAGGTTATGTGTCCGCACTGCTAGGAGAGTATTCCTCCAGGCATGTAAAATGACACACAGCAGTTTGACGGACAGAAAAGGGAAGCTGCTTACTGGGACCCTATCACTGTGGGATCAGTCACCGTCCTTAGTCCTGCTATGAGCACTGAGATATGAGCTGATGCTAAGACACTAGATCCCCCTAGTGTAGCATGATTAATGAAAACCAAGAGACAGTTACTGGGGTTCAACCTGAAGATCAGAAAAGCAAAGCAGTCAAGTCACTAGAGAGCTCTTACCTTTATGAAATCTTCAGACTGAAAGAGAGCGAGTTCCTGTCTCATTCCACTTTATATTCCTTTCTGGTGCTAGGATTAAAGGCGTGCACCACCACCACCTGGCCTCTATGGCTGACTAGTGTGGCTGTTTGCGTTCTGATCTTCAGGCAAGTTTTATTTATTAAAATACAAATGAAATATCACTACAGCCTGATAGCTCTTCTCACGCTCAGACATACACTGCAGTGGAGCTCAGCCTAAAGGCCAAGAAGCAAATCTTTCCCATAACTAGCTCATTCTTCATGGAGTTAACTCCAAAGCTCCTTCCCAGAGCAGCAGCAGCTGATCCAGGTGCCTGTCAGTGGCTGTAACAGACAGGCATATTGTCTTGAGAATGGGCTCATGGGGCAGAAGCCTCTTTATAAAGCAGGTACAAATGGGTGCACTGCTGCAGGGCTCCGTCTCAGTACATCCTTTACACCATTAGGCTGGGGATGTGACTCCATGGCAGAATACCCGCCACATATAAGCATGGTCTTGGGTCTGAGCCTCAGCATCCCCAGAATTAAAAAGAACAGTGTGACAAATGAAAATTATCATAAATAAAAAGGCATTTAAAGACTCCTAGGCTTCCAAACACCATAGCTTGATCTAGTTTAGCCGCGCTCAGAACTCCTATATAATCACACAGCTGGACAAAGCCATCCAATGCCAAGCCTATTTGCTATCTGCCATTATTCACTGAGCTCTGAAAGGGAAAAACAACCTTCACGTGATCTTAGCAAAATGGCTGAAAAGTATGGCAGTGAAATCAGAATTGTTCTTTGGGTATACTTCTGCACCATTGTAAGGCCAAAAGGCTGAAACTCAAGTCAAGATTGCCTGTAATTGATCTGAAACTTGATGGATACTAAATGAGGTTGGAAAAGCCTTGTACTTTTCCGGCATAGCCGTAGGCAGCTCTACCCTGCCAAGTTTTTGTCTGGTGTGTGTATGTATGTGTCTGTTGACATAGGGTGTTGTATATACAGTCTAGACTATCTTCAAATTCTATGTAGTTGAGGATGATCCTGAACTCCTGATGCTCCTGTTTCCACCTTCCAAGTGCTGGGCCACAGGGATATGCCACCACGCCCAGCTCATGCTTGGTGTCTGAGGAGGATGGCTGGAAGCAGGAACAGAGGGTACTCTTTGAGGACTTGTATGTCATCCCTATCCCAAGAAATCAGACTTAAAGTGAGAGAAGGCACTGGGAGCCTGGAAAGCACGGGGAGAAGTTGGTATGCTGCTACTTACATGTATGTTTGTCTCGAACTCAGAGGTGATGTGTGAATAGACAGCCAGGGCAGGGAGAGAAACCAGGACGGCCCCTATGCAGTGTCGAGGGAGCCAGCCAGCGATCCATTCCAGCGACCGTTTCGTGCACGTCATGACATGCTCTAGGAAGAACACCATTCTGGGACACAGAGGGCAGAGGGTCAGGACAAGAGGGCTGGCGCACCGTGTCTCAGCTGTCCCATGCTGCAGTCTCTGATGCTGGGGGTGAGGGATGCATAGGGCAAAAGACTGTACCCCCTAACTTGTCGATAAGTGAGTGAACTGGCTATACCCAGATCTTCAAACCCAACTGTAAAGTTACCTGCTCCATTTGGGCAAAATACACTTATCAAAAACCTCTGTGGGTCTGTGAAAGAACAGTAACAACTCCAAATTAAGTCCCCTGTAGGTCAGGAAGCCCTGAACAGGGCCCATCTGGAGATGTTCTATTGAGCCTTTTGTGGTCATAATGGGAGAGAGTTGTTGTTAGTAGGCAGGGATAGAGATGCTTGCCAGGGTCATACAGTGACACTCCACTGGGACCCACAAAACCATTTCTACCACGCTTTTGTTTCCCAGATGCCGGGACCTGAATAATCACACAGAAATCATATTAATTTCAACACTGGCCAATGACTTAGGCATATTCCTAGAGAGCTCTTACATCTTAAATTGACCCATTTCTATTAATCTATGTATCGCCAAGAGGTTGTGGCTTGCTGGTAATGTTCTGGCATTTTTCTCCTTTGGCAGCTACATGGCATCTCCCTGACTCCGCCCACTCTCTCTGTATCTTTGTTTGGACTCCCTGACTAGACTTATTCTGCTAAGCTATTTGCCAAAACAGCTTTATTCATCAACCAATAAAAGCAACACATACTCAGAAGGGCATCCCACATCAGGTAGGTGGAAGAGGACACTGGGATCTCAGGATGGAGACTGTCTTTGGCTTGTTGCTGAGGGTATGGACAGGCTCGCTGCCTTCGCCTCTGGTCAGGAACCACTGTGGTGATCAGTAGCACAGGCATCTTGCACGTGCCAGAACTTGCATTTTTGGTTTTAAACCCTAAACAGCTATATTGACTACGCTTAGCCATAGCCATGACCAGCAATTCCCTACCCTCTGGCCATTTCCCACAGTGATTCAAGTACACTTTTAGGATCCCTGAGCTGTTCCGGTTTCCTAAAATCTAAATGAAAACAGAGGCCTTGGAACATCATTGAGAAAAACCACAGATATTCTCACAGGTGGGACTCAGAGCCCAGAGACAGGAAAACAAAGGAAACTGAGCCCCAGTCAGGAGATGGAATGCTCAGAAGACTTCACCATGGTTCCCAAGATAATAAGTTTTAAGGGAAGGCCAGTTGGTCTCGGTGCTTTTCCCAGGACTGGGGTGGAAGGAGAAAGCTCCGAGCTTCCCTGGGGTCCTATGTAACCCACCGCGTACATCTTTTTGACCTGGTCTCAGCCTCTCCTAGCCTTTGCCACCAATGACACTGAACTGTCCACGTAGGAGTAAAGTGATCAGCTGGCTCACCAGACTCCTACAGAGTGCACAGATAGGAACACTTCTCTGCAGCTAAGCTCAGGTGGGATTAATTCTTCCAAACTGGATATGAAGGGACAGGGAACATTGATCAAAGAGTTATAGTAGAAAAGTCATAGGGATCAGGAACTTGAGGCTTTCAACACAAACCTTGACAGTGTGGGTGTAGGAGAGTATACACAGGCATGAGAGGTTCTGGGGGGGGTGACATAAAAATCTTCAAATTACATTGTGATGATATTTGTACAACTCTTTAAATTTGCTCACTTTAAATAAACTCACTGATTTCTACATTTTTTTTTTTGGCAGTACCAGGTATTGAACCCAGGACCCTGACTCCACCACTGGGCGACCCCACCCCCAGCCTCTAAATTCTTTATTGGAATGAATGAGTTTATTGCATGTGAACTATCATAATAAAACTCATTCTATTTTTAATTTTTGGTTTTCTGAGATTGGGTCTCACAAAACTTAGACTGGTCTCAAACTTGGCAGCTTGCCAAAGAGGACCTTTAACTTCTGGTCCTTCAGTTTCCATTTTCCAAATGCTTGGGCTTATAGGTACATACCACCATGCCCGGTTACATGTTCATTTAAAAAATAAAAGGAAAACAATCCAGATCTGGTGGCACAGACACTCAAGAGGCCAAGGCCAGAAAACCAAGAATTCAATGCTGGCCTAGGCTACTTAGTGAGACCCTGTCTGGAAATATAAAGAAAAAAGACTGGGTGTGTATCTACCTCAGGATATGTCACTTGCCCAGCACGTGTGAAATCCTGGGTTCAATCCCCAGCACCACCAAAACAACAAATACAAAAGAAAGAAAAAGAACATTTAGAGGCCGAGGCAATTCTCGGCTTGAGTTCTAGAGAAGTAGTTCTGGCAAGATTTGTGTGTGAGCCATTTCTTAGGATGCAGGTGAGTGGGGGCTGGAGCGATGGTGCAGACACATCATTCCAACTAGGGCTGAGGGCAATCTCTGTAGCTCAGAGGGAACCGCAGGATGGTGGGTAAGAAAGGAAGGAGGTGAGTGTCCCAGCCAGCCCACCTTAAAGGAAGGAAAGATAAATATGGAAATCTCAGGGCCAGATCTAAGCTGTTTGTTTTGTTTTTTTCTGCTTTGGGGTGTTGCCATTTCTGATTTAGCTCAAGCTCCGGGGGCAATTATCAGCAGACTTAGCTAGGTTGAAGCATGGCAGGGCTGGTCAGGGTAGTAGGACCACTGTCAGAGTAGTCAGGAGGACAGCATCTTTTAGGATGAGTATACTTGGTAAGTGAAAGGCTCTGGGCACCCACACCTACTAGAAATGGCAGAGAGTTATGGGCTTCCTAGAACCCTGGGCTGTTTTATTCTGCTATATGCATAGATCATGGTCTTGCTCGGTCATCACCATAGAAACTTCCTCCTGCAGTAGATGGGAACACAGAGACCCACAGACAGACAATGTGAAGAGGATCACTCAGTCCTAAATGGGATGTCTGGGGCTGGAGAACTGCTCAGCGGATAAGAGCAGCAGTTCTTCCAGAGGTCCTGGGTTCAATTCTCAGCACCTACATGGCGGCTCACAATCACCTGTAATGAGATCTGGTGCCCTCTTCTAACCTGCAGACATGCAGGCAGAATATTTGAACACATAATAAATAAATAAATAAATAAATAAATAAATCTTTAAAAAAATAAATGGGATGTCTTCACAAAACCCCTCTCCTCAAGGGTCAGTGAGTTATGTAGAACAAGAAGTGGAAATATTGTACGAGCCACAGAGTATAGATGATTCCAAGAAAACCGTGTCTTCCAGATACAACAGGACTGGTGCACATATGAACTCAGAGAGACTGTGGCAGCACGCAGCATGCGTCTGAGCCAGATGGGATCCCAGATCCCAAAGCTGAGAAGCAGACAAGTGGACAGGAGCTCCCATCCCTAACCAAGAAGCTATCTTCAATTGACAACTGCTTGCAAAGTAAAACTTATTTTCTCCAGGGGAGTCTCACTAGGCATACAAACCACACTTCAGGGCAGGCCCCATGCCCAGCAGTAGATGGCCAACACACAAAATCATTGCTACTTTTGTGTTACCTGTGCCTTCTCTTTCTTTTGACTTGTTTGTTTTCTAAACAGAAAGAAGAAGGAGGCATGGAGTTGGAATTCGATGGGTGGGGAAGATCTGGGAGGAGATGAAGGAGGGGAAACTGATCAAGAATATATTGTATAAAAATTATTTTCAATTAAAAAAATAAAATGGGCTGGCTATCTTTTTATTACTGAGCTGTATGAACTTGATATGTTACTGATTTTAGATCCTTGTCACAGATGTGACCTATTATTTCTCCCCACTCTTAGGTGGGTTTTGTTTGTTTTGAGACAGGCCTTGTGTAGCCCAGGTAGTCTTGAACTTGCTAAGTAAACAAGATGGCTTTGAATTTCAGATTCTCCTGCCTCTGTCTCCCAAGTGCTAGGATTATAGGTGTGTGCCACTATGCCAGGTTTCAATGGTATTCTTTTTAACACAACATTTAAGAACCTTTGTAAAGTTCAATTTATCTGTTTTTCTTGTTGCTTGCACATTTGGTGTCATTTCTAAGCAAGTGCTGCCTGTTCCAAGCTCAGACATTTGACACAACTTCCTCAACTGGGCTGGGCTGGCTCCTAGGTGAGCAGAGACTGCTCTGCTCTGCTGCTGCCTGTCACGTATTCCTGTTGCACTTCTTCCTCCCTTTCTTCTTTCTGAATTTCTCACTTCTCCTTTTAATCTCTCATTTAGGAGACCCAGGGTCCATGAGGCATCAGCTGGGCTGCACAGGGACTGACCCTCTCTAGTGTCCCACCTGGGTGGAGTGAAGGTCAGTGCCTGCAAGGAGGATGGAATGGGGTGAGAGGGAGAAACAGAAGTGCTGTTCTCTTCAGATGCCTGTCCCCTGTGCTGGTTAATCAGTTTTGCCATCAACTGTGGAGCCAGAAGGGGGAGCTAGAGGCTAAGC
The DNA here is from genome assembly GCF_982192425.1 of Myodes glareolus. Taxonomy (NCBI): domain Eukaryota; kingdom Metazoa; phylum Chordata; class Mammalia; order Rodentia; family Cricetidae; genus Myodes; species Myodes glareolus. Next base: position 96,958,023 of record NC_142034.1, read on the forward strand.
ATTCGAGAGTCACTCCTCCAGTTGGTGCATACCTGATGGACACTACTAGGGACAGCACCTCCAGCAGCAGGTCTGCACCGAAGATGGCCAGGGCAGCGGGCGGGGGTGGAGTGGCCGTGGCTCCGTACTTTAGGAAGCAGGTGATGGAGAGGATCAGGAACACCTTGGTGGACAGAAACACATCCAGGAGGGAACTGAAGGTGGCGCTGGCAAAAGTCTTCACAGGAGAATTCTTTATGACCTGGTTAGAGCAGGAAAGGACAGGGATAAATGGACCCACAGATGGCAGGAAGTACAGTGTGAGGGTCAAGACCAGGCGCTCCTGACCAGGCATAGGCTGGTGCATGCTCCAAGTGGATCATCTCCTCATTACCGCCACAATTAAAGACAAGGCAGAGGATCATACAGCAGCAGACTGAAAGGCAACAGACTCTCAAACACATTTGCAGTCACTTAGAAAGACAAGTTCCTGTCCTAGAGACCAAGAGTGCACATCTGGAAAGCCGTAGGTGACAGAGGTGTCAGTAATTGGATGGATGAGAGGGTCAGCTTCACGGGAAGACAGGCAGATAGGAAAGCTGCAGTGGTGGGGAAACGTCCCCATCTGTGGAATGGGAGCATAGAACCTTTATCAAGAGAGCCTTCCAGGTGGAGATTTTTTGTTGTTCCTCCAGAGGACCTGGGTTTGATTTCCAGCACACACATGGATGTTAAAAACTATCCATAACTCCAGTTCCTGGGAATCCAATATCCTCTTCTGACCTCCATGGGGACACGTGGTGCGCACACATATACACATGAAAGCAAACACACAAGAAATAAAATAAATGAATCAATTTTTTTTAAAGAGATAAAGCGTGTGTGTATGTGTGTGTGTGTGTGTGTGTGTGTGTGTGTGTGTGTGTGTGTGTGCGTGTGCTGCTCTGGGCTAGCTGGGTGTGGGTGTAGGGTGGACATGAAACAATGCCTGAAGGGAACTGGCAGCCTGATCGTGGAATGCCAAGCGCAGGAGACAGGACACTGTGTGATAGACAGGACACTGTGTGATTTACTGAAGAGGCGCATGCGTGTTGCCAGGAAATTAGGAGGAGGAAACTGCTACCACAAGATGTGTCCAAAGCATGACCAGTTCCAGACCCCTGTAGGTCCTCACGGTGGCATCATCTCAGTCAGGAGGAGGCGCCACTGCTCCTTGTGTGTAGATGGAGGCTAAGAGTGGCTACCCCCAGGGAACCCAGGGAACCCAGGAATGAGAGTCAGATAAGCTGACTCCCAAGTGCATCCCAGGTCTGTCTTAGGATGAAGAGAGAATGTCTAGACAGGGGCTGCAGAGAAAGGACGAGAACAAAGCACACTGCTGATGGGGCTTTGCACTCAGCCTTGGCAGCAGGGGTCAGGGATGAAGGGGCTGGAGGTATGTGGGAAGGAGAGGCTCTCAGTTTAGTGCAAGTTCCTTTCAGACCAAATTGGCTCGGTTCCTCAGCCTTAGATAGACCCCAGGAACTGTGCAAGATGGGAAAAGTCAGGACTTGGCCTTGGGGAATGAGAGCACTGGTCAGCCCAATGTCAAACCTGAACTCACCTGAGCAAAATGGACATAGGCTCTGCAGATGGCCTCGGGCCTGGCCCTAACTTCTGAGGTTCCCTAAAAAGACCTAAGATCTTGGAGGTGAAGCTGCCGCTGCCACAGTGCCTCCTCTGCAGAGACACATGTTTGTCATTGCTCTCTCTCTGGAATCTAATTTGCATTCTGGGATATGAGTAGCCAGGGCTTGGGCAGAGAAGACTCAGGTCAGCCACTGGTCGGGGGAGGTCCTTCATTCTCACCTAAATACCAAGGTCTCCCAACTTTTCCAACTCTTGGACTAGAGTGCTCAGGCTCAATACTTCTTGCTTTAGGCAAATACCTGCAGGATTTGTGTTTGGAATGTTGGATGACACTCACTGTCCAGTGAGGGACTGACAAGGCAATAATTCTAACCACATAAAGCAAAGATTACTCATGTCTTATACATCATGAGTTGGACATAATCAAAATGAAGATTTGCCCAATAAGTAAATGGAAGCTGAATGAAACCCCTCTTGGTCCTGGGGTCCAGTGATGGTGCCCTTTTCGCTCTGGGACACTCAAGTCAGGCCAAGGGAAAGAGAGCTCCAGTCAGGCTCCAGGTTCCTCCATTCATTCCTTCCACGCATGCCTGCCGAGTATGTCTGGTGTGTGGGCTGTGCTGGGATTTAGATAGCACAGAAACAGAGAGCTGAGTGATAGGTCCAGAAATCATAGGATTCCAACAATGGGGTGCACATGAAGAAGAAAGAAGGCGCAGAAAAATAAAATCCAGCTGGCGTCAAGGATGGCTTCTTGGGGAAAATGATGTGTAGGCAGAGAGGAAAGTTAACCCCTTATCTCAAGGGCTCTAAGATGGTGTAAATATGAACCCCATATTCTGGATGGAGGTACAGACCTCCTGATTTTTTTGGTCCCATTTCAGAGGGTTGGAAGTGACAGCACTATGGGGAGAGAAGTGTCATCAAAACCCAGAACAGGTGTGGCCAGGCATCCTTCCAGGGCAGGGGACAGCCATTAGACCAGAAACACCAGCTATGGAGGAAGCAGTCTGGAGGGATGTGGCATGGCTCTAAGATAAAGGAGCATGAAGAGCCTTGGTTTTCTCCCTGGCAAAGATAAATTCACATACAGTTCCAAAACAGGGCTTCCCGGTTGTGGGAAATCAACACTGGCCTTCATTTTCCTGTCACTTGGTAAAGCACAGATGAACAGTGTCCCCTGTTGAGGTCCCAGGAAGAACGTACCTCTTCCTGGTAACTGGTTCTGTAGGATCGCTCCAGCTCCGGATCCAGGAAGTTCAGGCTGAACTGATTGATGGGTGGCTTGAAGAAATAATCTTTCATCAGGCTGGAAGACACAACCAACGCACCCTGTCAGCCAGCAGAATCAGTCTCAGATGCCTCTCCCTGAGCACATCACCAAAGCTACCTCCGAAAGCCACTGCGTGACAGGTGCTGTTTCCATCAGCAGACCTTTAGGAAAGCCCTCTGGGTCTCTAGACACAACCAGACACTGCTTCCCTTTGTTAGGGATGACAATTCACCACGATCACAACACTCGCTATTAGACCCTGCTTCAGAACACAGTCCACATATGCAGGACTGCAGGACAGAGAAGGTGGCTCTTTCCTCCTGTAAGACATCTTCTCAGAGAGCCAGCAGATCTGGCAGATCTTGTCACTGACAGGCCTTCCACTGATTCGGAGGCGTCAAATGAAGGCAGTTCCAAAAGCTTCCTGTCATCCAGAATATTGACAGTAATTACACCTCAAATGTAACAAGTTGTTACTACCAGTCGGTGTTTACAGCTGGGGTAATTGTGGGGCTATTGTCAGATACTCAGAGTGCAGGTGAGACCTGGAAAGTGATCGTGCTCAATGATTTTAATAGCTGAGAAATCAAACCTGATTTATGTGACTCTTTTATTCTTTTGTGGACTGTCAGCATATTGTAATGTCCTTGTTATGATCTGGAGAATTACTATCAATTTAAGGGAACACTAGTGTGATTTCAGAAGATAATATGGATATGGGTATACTCTCTCTCCCATATCCAGTAGCCATCAGCCGGCTATCATGTAAAGCAGGAGGAGAGCCTTAGATGTGGTGTACAGTGCTACCCTTCCTCCTTTTCTTGCTGCAGACTGGATCCTTTTCTGTGAAGAGTATGCAATAATGTATCATCTCAGACTCAAGAGAGGGACGTCTGTTTCTGCACACTGCTCTGCCCGCCTTTACAGTGACAGAGGGAAAACAACACAGCAGCTGCAAAAGGCTTTTGGCGCCTACACTTCAGCATTCGAGTGGCAGAATCGACACTGTTGATGCTGTTTGGCTGTTTTGTAACTAATATTGGGAGTCCCTGCTTCTGGGTCCCACAGAAAATGTAAAGACAACTGCTTGGAGGCACAAGAGAGTAGTCAGAACTGCTGGCCGGACAGGGGAAGGAAGCCAGGCACAGTTCTCACCTTTAACCTTCATTTGGTTTTTCCTAGAGACAGACATGAGTTAGTACCACTGGCTAACCCTCTGATGGAAAAACCTGTAATCCCAGCACTCAGAAGGCCAAGGCAGGAAGACCAAGAGTTTAAGGACACACGGACTATAAATAAGACTGGGGCAGGGGCAGGGAGAAGAGAAAGGAGGAGAGGAAAGGCAGGGGAAGGGGGAGGAAAGAGGCTCCCCCCTTAAGTACTGGAATCTTGGGTTTGCATCACCATTCCTGGCTCTAGAATTCAGTCTTAATGGCTTAAAAACTAGAAAATAGGGACTGGAGAGATGGCTTTGCTGTTAAGAGTACTCACTGTTCTTCTAGGGGACCCAGGTTCAGTTGCCAGCACCCATATGGTGGCTCACAATCATCCGTAATTCCCACGTCAGAGGATCTGATGTCCCCTTCTCACTTCCACACATGTAGTACACATAACATATACATGCAGGCAAAACGTTCAAACAAATAAAATAAATATTTAAAAAAATTGTTAACCCCAAAATTAGACAATATAGTTTGGGGGTGACTACAGATAAAGAATGAGGTTATAAATCCCAGAAAGTAAAAGGCAGGAAAGAGGAAGCCCAGGTCCTGCATAAAAACTGTTTTCATATCTAATTCTGACTCCTGGAATTGCATCTTACTTGCACTTGAGAGGTAGACTCCAAGCAGCCCAGTTAGAACTAAGAGACATTTGAATTCAGCTAAGTGAACTGTTTACTGAGACAGAAACTTAGTGTTCTTCAAAGAGATACAATGAAATTCAGATTTTCTAAGGGTCACACAGGATGTCAGCACAATACAATGTTACTAGGCTTGCAAAGAATGGGAAAACACAATCCCACATAAAAGAAATGTAGATGAACATTGTAGATGAACTGAAGACTAGAGAGAGTCTAGGGCAACAGGGCAGGGACTGCTAATTCATGCAGTGGAACTCATGTAACAGCAAGGGAATGGACAGCGAGAGGAGAGGAACAAGTATACATGGCAAGATGTCCTCATTTAAGATTTAACATTAACTGTAAGTCAACAAATACAGCCTAAGGATGGAGTCCAAGTTTAGCTTCAGTTGTCAACCTGAGATAATTCAGATCAGACTGGCAAATGGCCTGTGGTCTTTAAGGCTGATTTGTGTGGGAGGGCCCAGCCCACTGTGGACAGTGCCACCCCTGGGCAGGTGGTCCTGGGCTGTATGAAAAAGATAGCTAAATAGGAGCCAGGGAGCAGTGTTCTTCTAGAGCTTCTGCTCCAGGTGCCTTGATTTCCTGCCCTGGCTTCCCTCTATGGACTATGACATGGAGGTAGAAGATGAAATAAACCCTTTCTACCCCAAGTTGCTTTTGGTCATGGTGTTTATCACCACATCAGAATGGAAACCAGAACAGGTATGAGTTTGTAACTCCTAGAGGTACAACTAAACTATGGTCTGAGTGTCCAGCTACTACTAAACTCCCAGGGTACCCCTGGAGAGTCTAATGCTCTTTGCTCAATAATTGGCAGAACAGCAGAAAACAAGTGAACAAACAGATTATTGGAACAATACTGTCAGCCATCTGAACCTAACTAATGCTTATAGATTATTCTGAAAAATAGTTAAGGATTGGTGACACCCAGAATATATATTTTTTTCTATATATATCTTCACCACAACAAGCCATATATGAGAACATAAAACAAGTCTCAATTTATATGAAATAACTGAAATCACACAGAGCAGGTTTTCAGACAATAGCATTAAATTAAGTATTAATGAAATATCCAAAAACCATTCAGCATGAAAAGAAGCCAGGGCACCTTGGAGAAAAGGGTCATTGCTGCACAAGGATGGGACATAACAGGAGTGCATGAGTTCAGGGTAACGATGGTGGATAGAGTCGGACCGGGAGGGGACCTCCACCCACAGCAGTACGCTGCAAACGGAGTCCACCACTTAACTACCATAGCAAAGATGGCTTCAGGCAAGACTCATCAACAGATGCTGACCTAAGGAAGTTTGACAAGAAGTGGGCTAATTATATGACCTTCCTTGATTGCCTGCAGTCCTAATGAGAAAATAATAACAACAGTTTGGAGAGACTGGTAATATCTCACCCAGTCAAGATGCCCATCACATATTAAGGACCAACGGGCATCATATCCTCTGGATGTGACATGGGGAGAAGAACATGATGAACACTCTCACTAGCCTAGCCAGAGAAGCAGAACAGGAATCTGATAGGAAAATTCACAAAATCCAACATCCAAATCTTTCTGTAGAAGAGTTGGTCTGAAAGTTTTTCCAATGTTAGTATCACAACAGACTATGCAAGACAGCCAAGGGGCTATCTCAGATTTTAAAAGATTCCAGAGGATTGACCAGTAAAAGATGCAACATAGGAGCCTGGATGAGATCCCGGGCCAGAGGGAGAAAGTGCCACCAAAGATGTGACAGATCATTTGACAATCTGCAATATGGACTTAAGGCTAGAAAGAATATCCCTAAGCAACACCCTTATTTTTAGAAATTGCCATACGAAGGGGTAATGACCACACTGTACCCAACATACTTGCCAAATGGTTCAAAAAATACAAAAAGAGAAAGGGAAGGGAAGGAAAGGGAAGAAGGAAGGAAAGGGAAGGGAAGGGGGAAGGGAAGGGAAGGGAAGGGAAGGGAAGGGAAGGGAAGGGAAGAGAAGGGAAGGGAAGGGAAGGGAAGGGAAGGGGGAAAAGGGAACAGAGGGAGAGGGAGAAAAAAAGAATTATAAGATAAATATAGATTGGGTGTGTTGGGTTCCATGTTTGCTGAAGCAGAGAATCTCTACAAGAACAAGGCCATTTTGATCTACATAATAAGTTCTAGGCTAACCAGGACCACACAGTGAGACCCAGAGTCAATCACTGCTCCCCCAAAAGTTGGGGGAGAGTAAATAAGAACAAAGTGCAATGATAAAAACATCACAAAACCTATTTCTTTGTATGGTACTCAAAACAATTAATAAAAAAAATGGGCAGGTGAGATGGCTCAGCAGGTAAAGGCATTTGCCACCAAGCCTAACAACCTGTATTTGGCCTTTGACCTGGCCTCTAACATGCATTATACTCACATGCAGGGGCACATGCACTAAAGAAATATAATAATAATAATAATAAAGAAAGAATAAAGAAAATTTAAAAATGCCAAAAGATGGTAGATCAGGTAGAATATATTATGAATTTCAAGTTTCAAATTACTTCAGAATAAAAATAAAGTAATATAATTACAACAGAGGACAAACACATGGATTGAGACAGCTCAGAGAAAGAGCACAGCTGCAGACTCTGCCACCATCACAGGATGCACAACTGCAGACTCTGCCACCATCACAGGATGCACAACTGCAGACTGCCACATTGCTGGCTGCGGGGTCTTACCTGTCTTCTTTGATGACATCCACAAAGTGGGCATCAGTTTTCTCACGGATGTTCTTGAACCTGAGTGGGAGGAGGGCTGACTGGTCCAAGCTCACACCTGCCCACCGTCCCTTCTCCTGCAGGATCTCACACAGGGAGGTCTGGCTATTGGTGAGCTTCTCCTCTGGAGGAGGGCTCAGGAGTCCGTTCTGGGTCTTGGAGTTGGGTCCTCCAGAAGCCTGCCTCAAGACAAAGGAAGGAGCAGAGGGAGTGAAGTAGTCGCCAGGAGCACACACCGTTCTCACCCAACCCGCAGCATGCTGGAGCCTCCAGACGGAGGACTGGGAATCTATTCCCACCCAACCTTCCACTTCTCCCCTAACCCTGCTTTGCCTGAGGCCCTGCTTTGAAACAGGACATGTCTGGGTGTTTGGCAGCCAGAAGAAAAAAGAGGTCTTAGAATATCCATGATGTGAAAAAGGCCAGCTTAACACAGAAGAGGGCTATAGGGAAGGTCAATGGCTTCCCCGAGAAAGTTCAAGGAAGGTTCTGGGAAAGGAATACCCAGGCTTCTAGATGAAGAATGAACAGACTTAGTCTGGGGAACCTCTGGCTATGAAAAACATCCCATCTGAGTCCCTTGCTGATACTGGCAGAAGGAGAATGACAGAGAGGGGTCCCAGGGGGCAGTTTCCAAAGTCTTCCCGAAGCTCTTTGTTCAGGCTTTACTCTGCTTTCACCCCAGGCCTGCCCTGGCCTCAGAGCTTTGGCTCCAGGCTGTTAGCTCTGCCTCAGGAGCCTCCTTCTAGGGTGCATCTCTTACCTGGAGGAGTCGCTGTGTCCCCTTTGCACCTCTGCATTCTACCAAATAGAAAGCCCAGCCCATAGCCCCGTAATCCAAGCCTTTTGAACTGGTTGCCCCAGAAGAATCACATCCAGTTCTACTTTACATGGGTTGGCTCTGACTAGCCATCCTGCTTTTTATTGTTTCATTTTTCTTCAATGCTGGGGATCAAACCTCGGGCCTTGCACATGCAAAATACATGCTCTACCTTCACTACTGAGCTAGACTTCCAGCCCTCCATCATTTTAGTTACTGGTCTATTCAAACCACACCTAGAAGGCATGGAACGCTATTACCTAAGAGAAGCTATTCTGAGAACTAAGAAGTTGACGAGACAGGAATGTCACCTTAGGTGGATGCGCCAGGAGAGGTACTGACAGGAACAACAGCCATGAGCTTGTTACCTTGGTGCCGGTCTTAGGCTCATCTTGACAGCCATTTTGCACAGTTCCTCCTTCTGCACCAGCTTCAGATTTAGGAGCAAATGTGATTCCACAAGAAGGGCAAGTCTGAGAGAAAACACAGGGCATAGGAATATACTTGCAAAATACCTCCCTGATACATGATCCAAACATTCCGAGGTTGCGGTTACAACCTGTACTCACACAGAAATGATGGAATCGAGGGGAAGGCTCATTGAACCTCCCAAGTTCCGGAAGACCTAGGAACAAACTGGCAGCACAAAACGAAAAAATCCTGCACACAAACTCAGGGCAGCACAGCCGAAAGGAAATACAAATGCCCATTGACTTTGATGGATCAACCACCCATGCTCATTCATACACGGGGACGTCATTCAGCCAAATAAATCAAAACCCCAACACCTGCTTTCACACACACAAACCCTTGACACACTATGCTTTTCTTAAAATTAAATTCATAATTTAACAATTTCATATTCGTATATAGTACATTCTGATTACTCTCAGCCTCACTCTTTATCTCCTTCCACTCTTGTCAGTTCCCTTCCTTCCTACGAATCTCTTTCCCATGTTCCCATCTTCTTGCTTTGTGTTGTGACCCACTGAGTTTATCTAGAAGCATCTGTGTGACCATGGGTTTGGAATTCTCCACTAGAACCTGGTGGGTTTATCAGTGGACAAGACAATGACTCACCCTCTTCCAGAATCTGTCGGTAAGCCACTAAGTTCAGCACAGAGGGATAGAGCCCCATGAGCCCCACCCCATCCGCTACTGACTGCTGACAAGGCCGATACTGTGCTCGTCCTGTGCCAGGAACACAGCTGCAGTGAGTCCCTTACTGCAATAACTGTGTCCATCCTGCAGCCCAGAAATTCCAAGTTTTAGGAAACTGCTGACCCAGGAAAGCAAAGGTAAGACTCAGTACAGGCGGGCGAGAAGGACGAAGTCTCGTTCTCATTCCAGGAGCTTCGAGTCTCAGCTCAGTTGCTCACTAAGACCACCTTACCTCAGGACCCTCATGTGTAAGACGAATGTAAAAGCCTTTCTTGGAGAGACGCTTTAAGGAGTGCAGGAGTTCCCGGAACTCACTCTGTCCTGAATAGAGTTCCTTCTACTGTTAAGGTGACACAGAAGCCTAGGGACTGTCATTGGGATGGCAATGGCTAGTTGCCAATGAAGATGATTTCTTCTTAGTGAGAACTAGTAATCACTATGATTAATTATGGAAGACTAGATATTATTGGAAAATTGAAAATACGTAACACTTTATAATCTAAGAGCAAGAGTATGACCCAAGTAAGGGTTCACAGATCACTGCTGCACAAACCAAAGCATATAGATCCTTAGGAGCTATTGCAGTTTGGGAATCTGATGTAATGCAGACTGAACATCCATATTCATCTGAAAGATGGAAGTATGCATGCCAAAGTAACTATCATTTATTAATTAGCATATCTGAACAAATACATTAACTCACAGGTAAAGTCTGCTTATATTCTTTAATTTCAACTTTGTGTGCATGTATGCTGGGTTGAGGAGTATACAGAAGCCAGAGGGTAGCTTCATGGAGCTGGCTTTATCCTTTTATTTTTAAGTGGGTTCTGGGGATCACACTCAGATTGTATGGCAAGCAGGCGCTTTCCCACGGAGCCATCCTGATGGTGCTGCGCTTACACTCCAAAACTGGAGTCTGCAAGACTGAACGGCTCCCTTGTTAAATTGATTCAATGATTTGTTTGAGATGGTATCTCAATAACTCAGGTTAGTGGGGGATTTTTTGGAGGGGATGAGGGTTGAGACAGGGTTTCTCTATAGCCCTGGCTGTCCTGAAACTCACTCTATAGGTCAAGCTGGCCTCGAACTCAGAGATCCGCCTGCCTCTGCCTCCCCAGTGCTGAGATTAAAGGTGTGCATCACCACCACCCTGCTACAACAAAATAATTTTAAGACATCTTGTATTGACTGGGTTAAAGTTCAAACATTTCCTAGTGGACAGTGTTAAGAGTCACTACAGGACTTGCCATGCATCCCCCAGAACCCATTTTAAAAACAGCCAGGTATGGTTGTGAGCACCTGTAATCCCAGAACTGACAAAATAGCTACAGGAAAATCCCTGGTCTTTACTGGTTGGTTACTTGAGATGAATTAGGGGGAGCCAGGTTCAGTGAGACTGACTCTGTCACTAAGATTGGAAGTGACAGATGGAAGGAGAGACCTCTAGCCTACACACACACACACACACACACACACACACAAGCATCCAATTGGGGATGAGAACCTGCACTGGTTGCAATGGTTGGCTTGCTCCTCCAGGGGGCACACTGAACATTTCACTAACCAGTAGTTAACTAAGGAAGGAAAGGGCACAGTTTAGTGGGGACAGGCTGGCCTTGTGGTTTAAAAGACACTAATTTGAGTCAAACTCCTAGGTTCCAAAGATCTTGAAAACGGAAGGGTGAAACAGTAAATATTATTTACTATTATTTCTCCGACAACTTTTAAACATCAAGACTGGAGAAGAGCCTTTCAGCTCAGTGGTTAAAGTCATTGACCCTGACACAATAGTCCTGGTTCTACCACCTAATAAGTGGAAAACCTCTTTAAGTCTTCTTTTACAAAATGGAGTTTTGTCTACCTAAAGTATATTGCTATAAGTGCAAACAGAGGAGGTACATGTAAAGTATGTCAGAGTATTTCAAGAACAGATTTTTATTATTATTTTTAAAGTCATGATCTCAGAGCTTCAGAGATGGCTCAGTAGTCAAGGGTCATGATACTCAATTATCAGGACCACAGTTCAGACCCCAACACCAACGTCAGGAGGTTCTCCAACACCTGAAACTCCAGCTCCAAGGGATCTGACACCCTCTTCTGGCCTCCATGGGATGCCCACACAAGTGTGTATACATACCAACACAGATACACACACACACACACACAATTAAAGTAAAATACGTATTTTTTAATACATGGTCTCACTATATAGCCCTGGGTGTTCTCAAACTCACCACACAGTCTAGTTCAGGTTGTCTCTGAAGTTGTAATCACCCTGCTCCCACACCCTGAGCGCTGGGAATATAGACATGTGCCATCACACACAGCTTCAAAGCAGTTTCATTCTGGGTGCCAGCTCTACTCCGGAGGTGCTGACTTCACTGACCCTTCCATTGAGAAGGATTTGAAGGGAACATTTTGTCTCTATGGAGGGAACTGATTGACGGGTCATTTCTGCCATGGATAAAAGGCTGAACAAGTGGGAACATGGCAGTAATGGGAGATGCTGTCTCAGGGCATTCTCAGCAGGGTGGTACCAGGGGGACCTAGATCTGGAGCACATCATTCCATTGAACTCTGAAAATGGGACACTTTGCTAATCTCCTTCTTTCTTTGCCACTTTCTTTGGGGGAGATTTTCTTGATTCAAAGTTTAGAACAAAAGTCAAGAGGAGTGGCGCACACCTTTAACCCCAGCACTCGGGAGGCAGGGGCAGGTGGATCTCTGTGAGTTTGGGGTCAGTCTGGTCTATGCAGTGGGTTCCAGGACAGGCTCCAAAGCTACAGAGAAACCCTGTCTCAAAAAAAAAATCTAAAAATTTCAGAAAAATCTACCCTTCTTGAGAAAGACGCTTTCCTGTCTCAACACCCTATTCAGTCTGGAGGCCCCTCTGTAGCATGAGGCATCTACTACGTACAACGGTGTGTGCTTCGCTTCTTTCTCTACACCCCACAGTCATTTTCCTTTGACTGTTTCTCCAGCCTAATTTCAATCTGAATTGAAACATCTTATAACCTAGTTTTTGCTGAGCACTGACACAACTGTGAAACTTTCCCCACTCACCAAAAATGTCCACCTCTCCCCTGCAGCTGCTGGCATCTCCATCATTGCCAAGAACCTCCCACCAACCCAGACGAGAGCCTTTCCTGTAGGCTCTCGGGAGGCATGGCTAACTGTGGAGCAAGACTGGCAGACATGGTAGAGAAAATTCACTGGTTTATACCCAGATCCCAGCACCCATACTGAAAAAGCTAAGAGTGGCCAGAAGCCTGTAATCCTGGTGTTAGAGCTGGGGCTGAGAGCAGAGGATCACTGGGGATTACTGGACAGACAGTCCGGCCAAAAACCATTGTGCTTCAGGTACAAGAAGATAAAAGCCTTCTGAAGACAGACAGGCAGTTTGTGGACACTGGGGTTTGACTCAAGAGCTCCTGAACCCTGACCACCATGAGGCATTCCTGTGACTACCTTTCCTGTTACAAGGAAGGCCTTCAAGTAATCCCAGAACTTTGATCTGCTGGATAGACCCTGATCACCTGAAATGACCCATGCTGCTGTAACAGCCATCTTGGCTCTTCTGAGTGTTCTACTGTCACATACACAGTAAAGGGAGTGCTACAGTCCCCTAAACAGCACACGGACAGGCCAAGGAGTTTGCTGAGAGTTCCTGGAAACTCACCAAGAGCACACTCCGCCTTTCCCCTCCCCCTTGGTGGACATGGGCTCTGAATGGAGAATCATAACTACCCTTCTAACACACACGGGCACATTTCCAACTGATTCTGACATGCTTCAGTGCATACAACTTAATTCTAGTCAGAATGCATGGTACAGAGTTATTAAAGCAGGGTTGCTGTTTTTGTTTGTTTTTAATTCAAGGCTATTTCCCATTGCAAGATAAATCATTTTGAAGTCAACACCTGTCCCTTTTCATAAATGCCACAGGAGGGAATGGGGAAGCCTCTTTGGAGGACGAAACATCAGGGAGGTCCTGGATTTGCCTGTTTAGTCTACGGCTTACTAACTAGTTAGCGGAGTGTTCTGGTACTAGAAGAAACATCTTCTCCCATGACGTTTGTGTTGGACATTGTTGGCTGGAGTAAGGATGACACTCTATGACAGTAAACATCACTGAGTTCTAAATTCTTTGTGTCTCAATTTTTTTTATTCCTCAGAAACACCCATGAAACAGGGACAAAAAGTTCCATTTTACACAAGAGGAAACAAGGCAGAGAACAGAAGGGGCTCACCTATATATAGTCACACAGAAAGCCACAGAAGAACTATGAGCCCAAGTGAAAAAAAAAAAGACCCTAACCACCACACACTGGGTTCTCTGAGTTGAGAAGACACCAGGCTAACGATGCCACCTGTGGCCAGGGCTTTGTCACTTAAAAAGATGACATTTGGGCACTTTCAAAGCAGAAGATTCCTGCTGAGAAAAATATTAAGAGGCAAACAGAAACGAATCCTTAGAAAAAGCACAAGGCAGCAATTACCACAGAAGGAAAAGTTCCACCATCTTGAGAACAGGAAACAGACAGGAACACTGGAGGCAGAACCGTGAGTAAACAACTCAGAACTCAGACACAGGCCTCAAGCCGCCTTGTATAGAGCCACAGAGCACTGGATTACTGAAATTTTCATGTAATTACTCAACCCTACAGGCTTTGGGACTGAAAAACTAAGACTGGTTTAAAAAAAAAAAACAGTTCAAGTAAAGGATAGATTAGATTCAGCCAAGCATTGAGTACAGAATGTAATCCCAGAAGCACAGACAGTGAGATTAGGAGCTCTGCTCCAGTCTGGGCTGCATGGGACCCTATCTTAAGATGAAAAGAAAAAGAAATAGAAAAAAAGCAAAATTATTATTATGTTGTGGAAATATTCCACGAGAAAAACAAAATGAGGGAAAAATTTAGTATTTTGGGAAATTTCACTTACACATAGCCCTGCACATCTGATAACATTCATTAAACAGTATTATGCATATCTTTCTACTTCAACTAATATTCATAATCTCCTTATTGCATTTTTGTTTATTTATGTTGCATGCATGTTGTGATATGCTTGTGGAGATCAGGACAACTTGTGGGAGTCAGTTCTCTCTTTCCACCATGAGAGTCCTGGAGACTAAACTCTTGTCAGCTTTGGTGACAGGCACCTTTACTTGCTAAGTCATCTTGGGGGCTTCAAAATTTCTTTAAAAAATATTTTCTGACTTATAATTGTGAGAAACAGGGTCAAGTATACTGCTGCTGCCTTTGCTCTCAGCACTAGGGAGGCTGAGGCAGGAGGATTGTGAGTTTGAGGCTGGTTTGGGTTGTATAGCAAGACTGCCTCCCAAATACTTTTCTGATTTTCAGTTCTTGGAAGAGGTAACAATGGCTACTAATGTAGTTCTGTGGTTAGAGAAATCCTGTCTGTGTTGTTTGACTCAGAATTTCACAAGTCAACCAGATCAGAGTCCTGTGTTCATCCAGAGAATGTACTGCACACGGGAACATATTTTGAGAGACATCACCTTAAACTAGGCCTCCTCAGGGCACATGGTCATAAAACCACAAAGAGTTTGCTTTTCTTGACATGGTCACTGACAAAGAAAAAGCATCCTGCTGAGGGTAAGTAAACAGATGTTGCATAGGATCCCAGTGCAGTGGAAGCTCCCGTTAGGGCAGACACTATCACTAAGACAACAAACCAAAGACACCTGTTTAAGGCACTGACAGGTGTATTGGAGAAACTGGACCAAAGAATGCAGAGCAGACAACTGGCATTTTACAAAATCTCCTACCTGAGAGGGGATCTTATAGGGCTGGCTACCACCTTCACTACCTGGATGAAGACTCGGTGTTCTGTGTAATCACAGCACAGTTATCTGTGCTACTGAATTCTCAGGATGGAAGTCTGCTCACTTCTCGCTGGGGAGATGGGACTGTAAGGAGGCTTCTGGCAGTAGCTAGTCCATCTCATGGACTGCCCTTTATCTTTCAGGTGCTGTGTACCCCAAATGAGGAATCCAAATGATTCCAATGTCCTGGGATAGCTCTAGTCAGACAAATGCTGAGACCAAGTGTCTAAACTATCCATCTAGAACCCAGAAATTATACTTCATGAGCTAACTCATCCTTCCCTCTTGAAAGGGACACAAAGACCTTCTCTTTCCTCTCTGACAAATGTCTTGACAGTTCGGTCTACTTGATGGATCCTATATTTCATTTCCAATAATCCATGTTGTCTGGAAATGTGTGTATGGCAATAGAACAGAATAAGTAGTTTCTGCCCTTCAAATCAAAACAAATCTTTACAACTATAAGAAAATGAATAGTCTTTTAATATAAGAGAAATCTGTCTTAAGGCATAGAATCACTGATGTTAGAGCTGCCAGTGTTTCATGGGGAACTCAGTCATGCATGCCCAATAGGCAGATGAACACAAGTCATTAATTTTGAATTTTGAGCTTTATTTTTCCTACTTAAATAAGGCTCAGTTGGAGGCCTGGGGGAAACCATTTTTCCATATGCAAAAAGAACACTTTTGGGAAGCCACATTTTTAAATCCTTCCCTACCTGTGTTAAGTCAGTCTGCAAGGTGGGAACCCCTCCTACTGATGGTGAAGTACCTGTCCCCATCTCTAAGGTAGGTAGTTCAGGCAAAGTCAGATATGCTGACTGTCCTGCATATACAGGGTCCACTGTCATCCTAAGCTATCACCAAGGCTAGTAGCTCAGTGTTCATCCCCTTTCTCCCAGGGGACACTGGGCAACTGGGGAAGGGGTGTATCTGACCGAAGTGTTAGTAGGCAAAGGTCAGAGATGGTGCTGACCATTCGGCAACATGCAGCAAGCCCAATACCAGGATTATTTGGTCCATTCTGTTAAGAAGTTTTATTAAACTCATAAGGCACATGACTACAATGATACATGAGTGCTTTCAATAAACCTGCACACAGCAACGACCAGAAGTAATCAGATGATGGGTGCTTAAATACTCCAGCATACTGCCACATTATAAAGCTAGCTTTATTTTTGCTTTTGGAGACAGGGCCTTGCTCTCTAGTTCAGGCTGGTTTCAAACTCACAGTAATCCTTCTGCTTCAGCTTCCTGAGTACTGGAATTATAGACATAAGCCACTATATCCAACCTATGCAAACTCTAAGCTTATGGACACGCAGCTAGCTTTTAAATCTGCTAAAGGATGTAGGTGAAGTCATGGCAGACCACAGCTGCTACCATATCATCGTACTCTTCTGTTATCTGAAAGTTCCAGCAAAAAAAAAGTTCTAGCAAAGAATGCTAGAAGTATCTTGTTCTCTTTTTAAAAATGGAAACAGCAAATATTTAAAAGTGAAAATAAACACAGGGGTGCGGAAACACCAGTCAGTAAAATGCCTGCTATGCAAGCACGAGGACCTGAGTTTGATCCTGGCACCCCGTGAAGAACTGGGTCTGGTGACATGCACTTTTACTCCTCTGCTGAGGAGGCAGGGACGGATTCCCGTCTGTCAGTCTGGTCCAACTGGTGAGCCCCAGGTACTAGTGAGGAAAGCCCATTTTTAAAGTGGTGGGGAGGGGCGAATGGTTCTTGGGGATAGCAGTAGAGGTTGATCTCCGGCCTCCATGCGGACGCATGCTCACACCAACAGGCAACAGAAGCATGCATGCAGACACACACATACACAGAGACAGACAGACAGAGAGACAGAATGAATAAAGTAAAAGTAAAAACAAAAACAGTAGGGAAATTAAATCCAATGTGATAATGAAAACAGCTTACAATGAGAAAAATTTCTTATGCCCAAGGTCAAGTGTGTTAATTCCCCCAGTAGTTTATTATGACATGTCAGCCCAGAAATAGACACTTCTAGACTACCCCCAGAAAGTCTCTATTCCAGTAATAAAATACTAGAATCTTCTCAGCAATGCTTTTTTTTTCCCCCCAGAGGACTACACTGCAAGATTCACCCATACCAACAACACAATCTAAAATAATCACAGAATTGCCAGGTCGTGGTAGCGTGGTAGCGCAGACCTTTAATCCCAGCACTCAGGAGGCAGAGGCAGTCATATCACTGAGTTCAAGGCCAGCTTGGTTTGCAAAGCAAGTTCCAGGACAGCCAGAGCTGCACAGAGAAACCCTGATTTTTATTTTGAAAAACAAAAACAAAGAAAAACAACAACAAAAGAAAGAGAAGAAGGAAAGAAGGAATAAAAAAAGATAATCACAAAATTGTGGATTTCAAGAGACAGGAGAGTATTTAAGGTAGTCTCCAACATAGATAGATTCCAGCTCTCAGAGCAAATGTGAGGAAATCACCTTTACTGTCATTATCATTATCTTTGAGAGGTCCCCAAAGACACTATAGATTGTAGAAAAAAAAACTAAAAAGAAATGTATCTTATGCGAAGCAGAGAGGAAATAGGGGTGTATAAAATGCTAAAGATGCAAGCATATTAAAAATGCACAATGTAACTAACTTTATACTAAACTCTTAAATTATGAAAACTCAATTGAAAGGCATCCTGAAGCATTTGCCATATGGTATTTATTACTTCATGTGTTTTACTGTAGAATTACTACAAAGTTGTAGAAGAGAGAAAGAGAGGAAAAAAAACTAACCTTAAAGTTATCAAAGGTTCTGACAGTCTGTGCCAAGTCACTGACACTCCCTGGCGATGCTGTCCCCTGTCCCCTAGGGCCTGAGGACGCCCGTGAGTCGTCAATGACCTCAAAGCCAGAAAGCAGGGCCTCTGCACAGCTGCAGTGAGACTCCTTGGCTCTCTGGCCCGATATCAGGTATGTCTTCAAACCTATGATGGATAAAAATTACAATCAGCACAGATGGAAAGCACGGACGGCTGGGATGCAGCTGGGTCTTGCTCTCTGTGGGTGGAGAACACACTCCTAGAAGGTGAAGTATGGTGACAATGGGGGTACCACCATTTTCCCAGGCGACACAGCCTCAGAGGCTATTTGCCTCCAGACGCACCATTTATTTCTTTAACGTTTGTGTTGAAGAATGGCTGACTACATGTTTTACCTCTGGGAATGAAAATAAATGTTAACAGTTCTTCCACGAAGGCATCTTATGTCTGCTGACTGAAGGAAACAGAAGAGACTGGGGGCTGGCTCAGATCTGTAAATATCCATCCCTGATCTCAACACCCGGCAGGGTCCTGCATCCAGGAAATTGTCCAGCTGTGCTGCAAAGGAAGACACAGACAGCTTTTCCTGGAGGAGTGCAGCACCTGAACTAGAGAAAAGGCTGAGCAAGCCATGCCGCTGTCTTCAAACATGCCTCTGTGCGTGTATCCCTGGGGTTGGCTGTGGCTTGGCATCTGGGACACCAGGTCAGTGTTCATTCACCACGTACTTTATCAAGCACTTCCTGTCTACGGTATATTATCAGGGATGCAGAGGGGACAACAGGACAAATCAGCTATTACGGGGACCTTGTGGGATCTCACTGAAGAGGGAGCCCAGATAAAAGAGGAGAAGGTGTGACAGTGTCACCACCGTGCAGGGTAAGGAGAGATGGGGTGCTCCAGGAGCATGAGAGAGGCCACCCTGATAGTCCTCTCCAAAACTGGAAGTCCGCTACTAAGACGGTATAAGGGGCAGGGCTACAAGTGGTGGTAAGACAGGAAAGAGCTCCTCCCTCATGGTAGGTCTGCGGCCCTTATAAAGGCTCTACGTAGTATTGGTAGCTTTTTCCTTCAGCCCTGTGAAGACAAGTTCTTCCCTCAGAAGGATACAGTTCTCACCAGAACAAATCAGCACTAAGGCCTTGATCCGAGACTCACAAGCCTTCAGACTGTGAGACATAACTTTCTCTTCTTATAAATTACCCAGTCTGTGGTATTCTGTGATGGCAGCACCATTAGACTAAGGCAGGAAGACTCCTGAACAGTAGGTCCTCCAAGAGAGGTCAGCCCCGGCATCCATCCCCAGACAGTGGGTATTTCTAGAATAGTCTGTGGGGATTCTTCCAACAAAAGAGCCTTTGGCAGGTGTAATCATCAGGGGGTGCTGAGCTTAACGTGACTGGGACTGTATGTGTGGTGTATATACATGCATGTGTGGGTAGTATGTGTGGGTATGTGATATGTGTGTATAGTATCTGTGGTATGTGTAGTGTGTGTGGTGTGTGTAGTATGTGTGGTATGTGTGTGTGGTGTGTGTGTGTGGTATGTGTAGTATGTGTGGTATGTGTGTGTGGTATGTGTAGTATGTGTGGTATGTGTGTGTGGTGTGTGTGTGGTGTGTAGTATGTGTGGTATGTGAGTGTGTGTGGTGTGTAGTATGCGTGGTATGTGTGTGTGTGGTATGTGTGTGATGTGTGTAGGATGTGTGGTGTGTGTAGTATGTGTATGGTATGTGCATGTGTAGTGTGTATGTGGTAGGTGTTATGTAGTGTGTATGTAGTATATAGTATATAGTATGTGCCTGTGTATGTGTGTGTGTCACCAGAGTACATCAAGGATGCCAAAGGGAAGCAAGAAGAAAGAATAAGGAAGGGGCTGGTGGAAAAGATAGACACGATGCGAAGGGTGGTAGCGATGCTTCTGTCAGGAGTCAATACAAGGATAAGGGTATGGTGTTTGAAGAGAAGCCCTGAGCATGAGGTTCAGGCTCCATCACCTCTTAACTACGATACCTAGTCATCTTGTTTTCTCACTTGTGGGGTGAGGCTTAGAAGAAGACCAGTCCGTGAGACTGGGGTAATTGTCAAGGGTCCACACAAGGTCTTTACAGCTGTGCTCAGGACATAGCATGCCTGATAACAGCAGCTATTATTACCCATGAGGTGTTTGATCTGCCCATCCTCAGGAGCCTCTTTCCTGCTCCTACACAGAAAAACAGGTGTAGAACTGCTCCAAATCTGTCTCTAACTCAGCTCTTCCTTGGGGAGCTCAGAATGACCAACTTGTAAAGACAATACTACTCTTGAACAAAAATTGAACCTATGCAGGCATCTAAAACAAGGGAGTAACTTTTTATTTATGCTTCAACATGGAGAGCTAAATTTACAGTGAGTCCTGCTGCCCACACTAAAGGAACTCAGCATGAAACAGAAACACAGGTTTAGCTGTCCACCATGAGAAAAGTTAAAGGCTTGGGCCTCGCTGAAGTCTTAGGCCTGCGCGTTAATGACTTAAGTGTGGATGACCACACTTACAGACCCTGGCTTCTGATATGACGAATAGCTAGCTCATCTGGGCTGAAAGACCCCAATAAGGCAGACCAAATATTTACTTTGTTAAATGTGCATATACAGGAAAATAATTAGTATTATTTCCTGAAAGCTTTCTTGGCAATTCATTTTTTACCTCACCAACACTCATATCTTTTATCAGCTTCATTTTACAGGGCTGCAGAGAGGGGAGGTGCTTCCTAACGTGTTCCCACCTAGTGAAAAAAAATGTACACAGAGCATCACATGGTTCACTTCCTTGAATATTTTCATCACTCCCTTTCACACTGGAGATGGTAGCCTGGACCCAGTACAAACTAGGCAAGTGCTTTACCACTGAGCCATTTCCATTTGTAATACTTAAAATTTATTTATTAGCATACATCAACCATGCACAATGGGTTTCATTATGAACTTGCATACATATATACGGTGTATTTTGGTCATATTCACCACCATTAGCCTCTCCTGTCCAGCTTCCACTCTTACTAATTCCCTGTATCTTTTATTGCGTGTGCTGTGTTGCGTTGCATTGTGTTGTATTTTTTTGGCAGCCCAGCGAGTTTAATTAGGGTTGCTTACAAGAACATGGGTGAAGAGTTAGTCAAAGAAGCATGGGAAACTAACCAGTTCCTACACAAAAGGAAGGAAATCTCTTTCCCTCTCCCAGGAACCATTAACTGCCTATACATCCTTGGTGAGAGACAGGGACTTAGAAAACCCTCTCCCACATTTTTTCCTTTTCAAATTTTAAGACAGGGTCTTAATAAGTTGCTTGGGCTAGATTCAGTCTCATTTTGTAGCCCAGCCTCTGCCTTCTAAGTAGCTAGAATTCTAGACCCAACTTTCCTTGTGTATCTTCTGTGTGTGCATGTGTGGTCTATACACACAGGCCAGAAGAGGACACTGGGCATCCTGCTCTACCACTCTTCATCTATTCTCTTGAGACAAGTTCTACCATTGAATCTAAATCTAAGGCAGCAGCGAGCAAGTGCCAACAATCCTGCCTCCACCCACCCACTCATGCTCCACCTCCACAACATTGGGGTTACAGCCACACATAGCTTTTTAGGTGATTGCTAGGAATCTGAACTCCAAGCTCCATGATTTCACAGCAAGCTCTCACAGCCACTGAGCCATCTCTCCACCCCCCACCTGCTCTTAAGTATAGTCAGTCCTCTTCACTGTGGAGTCTTCATCTACAAATTCCACTGTGGAGCAAAACTATTGTTTCAGAAAATTATATCTGCGGACCTGGAGAAATGGCTCGGTGTATAAAGTGCTTCATTAGGACTGGAGTTCAGATGCCCCAAACCCATGAAAAGGTGAGGAAGATGCGGCAGTTACCTATAATTCCAGCACTAGGGAGCTAGAGCAAGTGAGCCAACTAGTCTAGTTGATCGATGGCTCTGGGTTCAATTGAGAGATGCTGACTCAATAAATAAGTTGGAAGGCTGTGGAAGACACCTAACATCAACTTTAGGCCTTCACATACATGCATGCACAAGCGTTCACATATGAGAACACATATACACATGCAAACACAAATACACATGTACATCACATGTGTATATATGAAAAACAAAAGAAAAATTGTTTCTGTATTGAACATATACAGACATATCTTATTTAGGGTTTCTATTACTGTGAAGAGACACCATTAGCATGGCAATTCTCAACAGGGAAACATTTAATTGGAGTTGGCTTACAGGTTCAGAGGTTTAGTCCATTCTTGTCATGGTAGGAAGCATGTCAGTGTGCAGGCAGAATGGTGCTGGAGAAGGAGCTGAGAGTTCTATATCTGGATCACCAGGTAGCAGGAAGAGAGAGCCACTGGGCCTGGATTGAGCATTTGACACAAAGCCAACCCCCAGTGACACACTTCTTCCAACAAGACCACACCTCCTAACAGATACCACTCCCTTTGGGGCTATGGAGACCATTTTCATTCAAACCACCACATGACATTTTTCCTTGTCTATTGTTCAGATAATTCTGTGTATCAAATATTTACATAGCATTTACACTATATTAGGTATAATGAGCAATCTAGAGATAAAGTATATGGGACAATGTATGTAGATTATATGAAAACATGACATTTTACATAAGAGACATGAACATATTCATATTTTGGTGTCCACAGGGAATCCTCAAACCAGTTGCCCCAGGGTTCCAATGGATGACTGTCATCAAGTCTTTGAGGACAAAAACTCTGTCTTGTACACACTGATGATGGATTTTAGTGACCAAATGTATGAATGAGCGGCACAGTTCAGTTCAGAAAAGAAGCATCTTCTAACCTGTCTTCTTCATTGGGGCTCTTGTTTTGGAATGAATTCCTCAGTCACCAGGACTCTTAGGGACTTGATGGTCAGTGTCAAAAAGAGAAGAAATAAAGAAAAGCCAGGAAAGAGTGCTTAAGACATGATGGGGGGGGGGGTTAAAAGAAAAACATAACAACTGCCTAGAAGCTGATGTCATCACTGATTTAAAACAATAAACACACGAGAAGCGATTAGCTTGGGCTGGCTCATAAACATCCTAAAATGTTTCTTCCCTTTGTCCTATTTGAAATGGCCAAAAATATGAAAACTATTTATTAAACTAAAATTCAATTGGTTAATAAGGAAAATAAGAATTAAAAGAATTAACCTATCAAATCACCAAGATCTATGAAGATTTAGATGAAACACTTTTAAACTTTTTAACGTTTCTGGTTAAGAGCAAAAGTTTGGTAAAACAATTTTTTTCATCTTTTAATAATAAAAAACACTCTATACAGGTCAAATTCTTCCACTCCTATGTAAAACTAACTGTGGGAACTAACTTGTGGGCTCAATATTTGACGATAAATCACAGGTTGCACTCAATAGTATGTGTATATGGGTAAGACTTTATTTGTAAAAAATTTTAAGTCCAAACAATAAAATCAACCTTTTGTCTATATGGTTTAACACCAGGCTTCAGGACCACCACCGACTCTGGAAGATCACACTGAGAATGCCCACAGCAGCCTGCTGGTCCCAGCCCATTCATTCACTTGCTCATCCACTTACCCCACAAACTCAGTACATACAGAGTCCTCACAGAGCCCCATGACCTGGACAAAGGACTAAAAGGCAGACACTATGCCACCTATAGAAACTGAGTCAGGAGAAAATATTGGCCTCAGTTCCCTGTCTTTGAAATGGAAGCACTACAGCATAGGAATGATGCTACTTCATAGGACAGCTGTGGGCATTAAAGATTGACGAGGAGTAACTCAAGAAAACCAAGGAAGGGGAAGACAGCGAGAGGAATACAATCCCTAGGAAGAGGGAAGTCATGGGCCCTAGGTGCCTGTTGACTGTATGTACAGAAGTCACTAAAGGTTTTACAATGAGTCGGCAACAGAAGAAAAATAGAGGCCCAGGGTAACTACTATGGAACACTCTGAGACTCCAGGGCTTAAAGAGCCAGACAACGCTGCTAGTTCAGCCTGCTTAAGAGCAATGTGTCAGTAACTGAAACTAGCAACTAATTTACTGGTGTCTGAGAGGACAAGCCTCCCTGTGCAGCAGCAAAGATATCTGAGCCCATTTCTGCTCCCGGTGATTTAATTATAGAACAGACACTTGGAAAATAGAGTCCAGAAAGAACAGAAATTAAAATTGGGGAAGGGGCAGTGAGGCTCAGGGGTAGAATGTTTGCCCCACACACTCAAGGATCTGTGTTTCAGACTTAGCACTGTAAATACATAAGTAAATCTGAGAATATGCAACAGGTAAATAATGGGGAAAACCAAATAAGAGAATACCTTTAAAAAAAGATGTAAAGTCAAAGGTTCCTCAGGGGAAAAAAGCCAGTTTCAAAAGGCGATGGTTCCATTTCAGTGACATGTCCCCGAGAGCGAGGAACTGCATAGAGACGAGGCAGCCTGGTGTTGGCCAAGGGCCTGTGGTGATGGCAGGCTGAGCAGGAGAGACCGAGGCATCTTAATGGTGAGCTAAACAAACGGGAAGGAAGAATGGAGGCCCAGGCTAACTGCTGTGGAATACTATGAGCCAACAGGGCTCTCAGGACCAGCACTGGCTAGGAACCAAGCCTGCTCCAGAGTAACTGCCAGCAGAGAGGTTTCCTTTGTGGGGTGATGAGATCAACTAAAACTATGGTGATGGTTATACCACTCTTTAATACACGAAAAGTCACAGAATTATAGGCTTTAGAGAAACACTCCTCAACAAATCAAAGATGTTTTAAAACAAAAAGAAATAACACTATGTGAACTCGAACAAGATGCGAGACGCTGACATTTCAAGAAGAAATAAAGCCAGGAAGAAATATGCACGCCTTGAGGATTCAAGGCAAAGCTGGTAACAGGAAAAAAGCATTTTTTTAAAAAGGGGGGGCTTAGAAACAGATAATGAGGTAGAGCTAGGCTGCAGAAACATACAAATAAGAAATACGGCTAAATAACCTTGAAGAACTGAAAATTCTACATGGCAAGAATTCAAAAGTCTGTGAGAGATTAAACTCAACAAAACAAAACTTGACCTTCACAAGAGATCTCTAAGAATCACCAGATTTGCAGCTCTCACATTTGCAGTGTAGCCAGAGAGGTGGGGCCCACACCCAGCTGGAGTGTTAGACTGCTGACACAGCTCCTCCGCAGCATGTGGGCGCCACACAGCCTCACTGTGCTCCCAGCGTGTGGCTCTTCTTCACCCAGGCATGAGCTGATGGGCAAGAACACTTTCTGCTGACTCCTGGCTGCGGCTCCTGCACTCACATCTCTGACGAATATCTTCATCTGTCCAGGATGGTAACACAGATCCACGGACTAAAGACATGCCATGTCTTCTGTAAGCTTCAGGTTATACAGAGGGCAAGATAGGATTCTTAAGAACTTGATGAAGCCTCTGTGTGAGTAGCCACACAAGGCTTCATCACTGGATGCTTTGTAGATGTCTACCAGAGTTTCTGACTTTCTTTCAAACCACACTGCAGTTAGAGGGACATGCTTACTGCAAATTTCCCACTTTAAAAATCATCAGGGGTCTCTCTCTCTCTCTCTCTCTCTCTCTCTCTCTCTCTCTGTGTGTGTGTGTGTGTGTGTGTGTGTGTGTAGTCAGTCAGTCTGTCTGTGTCTCTCTTGGATATTTTGTCTGCAAGTTTATCTGTGTACCATGTGGATGCCTGGTACCTGCAGAGGCCAGAAGAGGGTGCCAGAGTTACACATGGTTGGGAACCACCATATGGGTGCTGGGAATTGAGCCCAGGTCCTATGAAAAAACAGCCAGTGCTCTGAACCACCGAACCATCTCTCTGGACTGTTGTTCTATCTTTTGATCAGTGTTTTGTGTCATGGATGTTCTAGTGTCGGAAGCAATTTTTCAGATGGCATTTTCTTATTTATGGGACACACGGCAGAGTCTCCAACCATTTATTTGTTTGAGTTAGGAGATTACACTGACCCAGGCTCTATAACTGAGCTACATTCCCTAACCCTCATTATACTTTTTCTGACAATGTCTCACTGAGTTGCCCACTGGCTTTGAACTCACTCTGTAGCTGAGGCAGGCCTTGGAGTTGCAGTCCTCCCGCTCAGCCTTCAAATGCAGGAATCACATGCACCAGTCTAGTTCCAAACCCTTTTCTTTGTAGGCACCCCCAAGATCTCCAATTTCATTTGTGCAGCTTTCATTTTCTCTCTTCTCAGGAGAATCAAAACTGTGAGGCAGATTTGCAATAACCTTCAAAATGTTGCTTGCACACTTATCCGAAGTTGATCCTGGCCAAGGGAAGGCCAGGGAGTGGGGACTCACCTTCCCACTGCAAAGTACAGGATGTCACTTATGTCTGAGGAAAATCACAACGGTTGTAAACTCATGCACAGGCAGAAAGCACAAGCAAGGCGGTGGGAGTGGGCGCCCTTGTAGGAGAGGACAGGACAAGGGGTGTGTGGTTGGGCACCCTGACACACTCAGCTTACAGAAAACATTGACAGGGACAGATCTCACTCAAGAGAAGGGCCAGAGGAATTCTCAGGGGCTCCCTGACCACATGGTGGCAACTGAACTCCACTCCAGACATGGAAGAGCCACCACTGTGAGAGACGGAAACAGGCAGAAGTCCAGGAAGGAAGGTTCCAGAGGAGAGGCACTGGCCCCAAGGATGACACTGAGTACGCAGTTAAGTTAGTGCCACAGGAAAGTACACTCTATTTAAAACTGGGCTTGGCTCTGTTAACACAAACCACAGCGTATACCAACATACACCAGGGGCCCAGCATGACAGGAAACATTCGCTTTCTATATTATTACATATTTTGCTTATCTGTATTATGTTTTAAAAGAACACAAACTCCACGTGGTGGCTTACATCACTAATCCCAGTACCCCAGACTCAAACATGGGAAGTTGAAGGTTATCCTTGGCTATATAGGGAAGTCTGAGAACAGCCCAGTCTACATAATACTGTTTCAAAGAAAGGGAATGGGGAGAGGGCAGAGGAAGAGAGAGGAAGGGAGGAGAAAGGAGGAGCCTGCCTGGGCTACAGAGTTCCAGGCCAGTACAATATAAAACCTGGTAAAGCGGAGACGTGTGTGTGTGTGTGTGTGTGTGTGTGTGTGTGTAGAGCTGAATTTGTTGCAGAATATTTTAGACAAAAAAAATGTATTAAGAAAAATAAACTGAAGAGTTGTGCTCCCACTGACCTGAGGGAGAGCTGCCACCCACCCTGTTCAAGCCCTGTCCCCAGGCTCCTAACACTGAAGCACCCTTTAAACTCAGAGAAGGCAGTGGTGAGATGACTCAGCAGATGAAAGCAAGTCTGGTGACCCACAAACATCCCAGGATCATAGTAGAAGGAGAGAGAAATGACCTTGAGAGTTGGCCTCTGACTTCTACATGACTGCACACACACACACACACACACACACACACACACATACTACTACTACTACTACCACTACTACTACTACTACTAAAAACAATAACTCACGTGAAGGACATCACTTTATGAGTACTTTTTCTAGAAGTTGCTGTTTGTGTGGAACATTCTCTTTGAGATTTGTTCATATTGGTAAATGTGATTCGCGCTCACCAATTTTCAGATTTTGAGGTTTCCCACTGAATAAGTGTTCTACAATTTGAAAAAGAACTTGTAGAATTAACCGTCACCAACTCTGAACTCCTAAATCCTAGTTAAAAAAAAAGAAAAGAAAAGAACTATGCCAAGCATGCAAGCATAAAAGTGCACACCTGCAATCCTGGCACATGGGAGTTGGGCAGGGGGATTAATAATAAAATCATTTTAAAAAATAATATACGATAATAGGATTAAAATATACAAAATGCCACTGAGAGAACTGTCTGGACTACATAGCTCTAGGCCAGCACAATCTAAGGCCTAGAAGGGGTTCAGACAGAGAGTTTGTGCTCGTGACTGCTATCTGTTGAGGCTGATGGGCCTGAATCTGCCATCATAAAGAAAAGAGAAGGGGCCATAGAAATAACCTAAGACCAGGCTGACTCTTGATGACAGGTCAGAGGTAATTATGGCCCCAGCATTTCAGCTACATGGAACTTAGTGCATGAGCCAGAGGAGGAACTTCTAGAAGGTCCCAGAAAATGAAGTGGGCTTCTATTCAATGCCCTGAACTTGATGCAAGGAACAAAATGATGCATGGGGAGGTCAGTAGGCTGGATGGAGCAGTATGATCGAGAATCTGGACTTGTGTTGTTGTTTAAATTTAAGCAATTTAAACTTTAAGTAGCTGCACAGGACTGTCGGCTACCATTGTGATCAGAAAGTCCACCTCAGCCTCTCACCACTAGAGTGCAGTGAACTGGAAGCAGCTCTTCTTACCCTTCCTAAACAGCCACCGGGTGGTTAAAACTCCAACGGAGAATGGGTGGGGTAAGAAAGATAACTAAATATGAACTCCTGTTACAGAGCATCAGGGGTTAATAATACAAGGTGGACATCTCCATGTGCAACAACAATGGTCACTTGAGAAAGACAGGACAGATCTACACAGAGTGGCAGATAACCTAAGGAAGGGCTGGAAGTACTAAGAACATGTGCATATCTTTAGAAAGTCTTAAATGAGATGAAAATTTGGTTTTAAAATGTAATTCTTGGGCTGGAGAGATGGCTCAGCAGTTAAGAGCACTGACTGCTCTTCCAGAGGACCCAGGTTCAAATCCCAGCAACCACATGGCAGTTCACAACTGTCTGTCACTCCAGTTCCAGGCGAAATGACACCCTTTTCTGGTCTCCAAGGGCACCAGGCACACATATGGTACACAGACACATGCAGGTAAAACGCTCATACATATAAAACAGATCTAAAAGATTTTTAACACAATTCAGAATCTGTATCTATGTAGCTTGACCTTGACACAATATTCTCAAAAAAGTTTTTGATATGAATACTTGTTAAATATATTATGCTTTCCCCTTCAATAAATATTCTAAATTTTACTATTCGATCCCTCAAAATAATTGTGACACAAACACCTGAGCTCACTGCTTTTTCATGCCCATTACAAATGACGCATGCATTTCAACACACCACTGCACAAATGGCCATGTTGGGGGCCCTCTGACACTGAGGAGCCTGAATGTTTTATTAGGCACATGGCCACGATGCTAACAGGACTGTGTCTGGAGAACGTGTTCCAGGAAAGGTTCACTCCGCTGTCACTTGCACTGAGGCTCTACTCCCAGCGAGCTGAGAAAGCAGAGAGAATCCAACTTGGGTCATCTCAGCTCCTCCTGAACCCCACTATCTCCAAGGTTACCCTACTGCTCCTCCCTCCTATTAGCCACCAGGACGGTGAGCACAGTATAAATCCCGCGGCACATCTCTGTGTCGCGACTCCTGCTCACTTGCCTCCAGGCTCTCCCTAGTCTGCAATGGCCCCAGACGGCTCATAGATTCCAATGTTTTGCGCCCAGTTAGTGAACTATTTGGCAAGGATAAGGCAGTGTGGCCTTTCTAGAGAAGGTGTGTCACTGCAAGTGGGCTTTGAGGTTTCAAAAGCACATGCCATTCCTGGTGTGTGTGTGTGTGTGTGTGTGTCTGTCTGTCTGTCTGCCTAACTGACTTCTCTCTTCTCTCCCTCTCTGCCTCCTAGTTATGTCTCAAGATGTAAGCTTTCAACATGCATGACTGCCTGACTCCCTCCATGCTCCCCACCATGACAGTCATAGACTCACCCTCTGAAACTGTAAGACCACAATAAACTCTTTCTTCTATAAGCTACCTTGGTCATGATAAGCAGGAATGTGGATGACAATATCTGGTCCCCAAGTCCTGCAGATCAGAAGTCCCTGTATTACAATATCTGCTCAGTTTCTGCAAGGCCTTACATGATGGGGCCTCCACAAAGAGTATCTAGCACAAGACTCTGACCCTTTGGGGGCACATCATAGGATCCCTGTGAGGGTCTCTGGAATATTTTAAATCCCCTTGAACAGCCAGAGTAACACCTTCTGGAAGCAAGGCCAAGACATAGATCCTCAACTCTAGCAGACCCAGTGACTCCTTTTCATTAAACATTTATTATCTTTACCACATACTTAAATTGTAATGTCCTCTTTCCAAACTGAAAATAAAATTAAATTTATAGACAACATAACCTTTAATCACTGAGACCATCAAAAACATTTCTAGCAAATTTCCCAAATGCCTCCTCTGCACAGCCTTTAGACAGCTTCCCTCAGACACAGCAGTGAGTGTTCTCAGGGGCGGGGTAGTCTTAAGAGTGGCTGAAATCTGGGGAGAGCAGTGCACACATGTAATTCTACCACTTGGGAGGTAGAGACAGAAGGATCAGGAGTTCAAAGCCAACCACAGCTTCTTGGCAAGTTCCAGGCCAGCCAGCACTATAAAACAAGACCCTGTCTCATAGAAACAAAACTGAAACAAACAAACAAGAAAAGCATTCCACAGTTCTATGCATGTGTAAATGTGTGTGAAAACATGTTTATGAGAATGCGTGTATATAAGTACATACATATTTAACTGCAGTCCATTTTTAAAATCGAAATATTAGCTCTTATTTTGTTCATTACTTTAATAAATAGTAAGTTTTTAGAACCTATTCAAATGAAAGTGCTAGTGGCTAGGTCACCAAAATCACAGATGTCCATCCTGCTCCCACAGTCTGGCAGAAATGGGCCTGAGAAACTGACACTCAGAAATGACAAGGGAGGTGGATTTGGCAATGGGTCTGAGGGGCAACAATATAAGCAGAAACACAACATTCAAAGGCATCCAGGAAGGTGGAAAAAATCAAGATGGGAACAGATCACTGAGTCAAATGCTTCTAGAAAGAAGGTTCTCTGAAAAGTGAGTGTAGATAACCAGGAAGCAGCCAAGGGCCGTGGAGGAGAGAGTGCTATGCAGGAAAGGCACAGGCTGGCTGGCCGGTTGAAGGAAACCGTGTGTCATGAAGGACAGCAGCAGAATGGAGTGGCAGGGCAGCCTGGGAGGATCAATGCGGTAAGAAGGCTCAAGAGAAGGGGAGATTACACGTGCAGAGACAGACATCAAAGGGGTAATGTGGAATGGAGGAGAGAGGATCTAACACTGCCAAGACTGAGCAGCAGCAGGATTACGTAACACTCATAAAAAACGGAAAGGAGAAGAAACACTAAGGGCTCCGCCCACCTGTGGGCTTTAGGACAAGGCTGTGCTTAGCTCCGTAGAATGAGACAAGAAGTCCATAACGATGAGGTCGGGTCAAAGCCTCCACCAGCTCTCACAGGAGCTACCTCATGAAGAGTTTAGTTTGCATTTCAGAATGACTGATACAAGATATCCCAAGGCTCCCCCTGGAATAAAGGCTCTCAAAACAAAGAATCTAGGTTCTTCCAGATGAATATGCTGCCAGCAGATGACAGTGAGAACTAGTTATTTTAAAACTACCCAGCAGACAAAGAGACAGCCAACGCATCAGATAGGCAGCGATGTAGGGAGTGAGTGGATGTGCAACTGAGGAAGCAGACAGATTGACACGTCAGGAAAGCGGTTCACGGGCTCAACTGAGGAAGTGGCCGGATTGATACATCAGGAAATCGGCTCACGGGATTCAAGCCCATGTCACAGGTGAAACAGAGAGTGTTCAGAAAGTAGAGTGATAGTGTGTAAATCATTCCCACAATAAGAGATCTAAGAACTCCATTTTTTATAAAACAAAGAACTGAATAGATTTCCTCAAAGATGCCCATTTGGCCAAAAAGTGCATGCATGTGAAAAGTTGCTCAACATATTAGTCAGCAAGAATATGCAAATCAAACTACACTGAGCCTGTTATGAGAAACCTAGCTAACTACTCATAACTAAATGACATCATGGACATTAGAGAGCCTACAACCACCACTTTACTAAACCAGCATAATCCCTAAGAACAGTCTAAACATTTGTCCTTATACCCACAGATCAATGTAGTCTTTAACCCCTCATCAAGGAAACTTCTCTCTGAGATAGACAAAGACCAGTACAGAAAACCACAATCGATCCAAACGTAGAGGTGGGAAGCACAATCCCAATGAATACATCTACAAAACAATCCCACACAGGGATCATTGTAGAAAGGGGGCAGAAATATCATAAGAGTCAAAGGATCAAAGAGTTTGATGTGAGATTGTGTCTCCTAGGAACGTCAGAATCTCCACCCATAAGTCTCACCAACATGACTGCCTTAACAGGAGCTGAACAAAAATGACATCAACAGACATTCCAACGTGGATGAGGAAAAGTCTACAAGGCCTGAACTCTACATAAAGAACTACAGACAGGGAAGAGCACACCAACTGGTTATCCAATACTAAATGGTCAGCCCTGAAAACATACATATAAGTAGCATTATACAAACTGAGCAGACTATATTTAGGAATGATATGTATTATATATACATACATAATTATATATATATATATAAAATAATTAAAGAGGTCATGCATTTTAAAGAGAGCAAGGAGAGGTATATGGGAAGGGATAGAAAGAGGGAAGGGAAAATATTGTAATTACATCTTAATCTCAAACATTTAAAAAAAATAAAACAACAATGATGAGAGCCAGGTGTGGTGTCACACGCCTTTAATACCAGCACTCAGGAGGCAGAGGCAGGAGGACTTCTGTGAGTTCGAGGTCAGCCTGGTCTACAGAACAAGTTCCAGGAGAACCAGAGCTATTACACAGAGACACTCTGTTTTGAAAAGCAAACAAACTACAATGATGAGCTGTCAAGATGGCTCCATGGGTAAGCTACCCTTGTCTAGGACCTGAGCTCGGCCCCCGGATCTGTGTGGTAGAAGACGACCGAGGCTCACAAGTTATCCTCTGACCACATGTAATGTGCTCCCTCACAAAATAAATAGGGTGCTAAAGGAATAGTTCAGAGGTTAAGAGCACTTGTTGCTTTTACAAAGGACCCAGGTTTGGTTCCCAGTACCTACATGGTGGCTCACAACCATCTGTAAGTCCAGTTCTAGGGGATCTGATGACCTCTTCTGACCTCTGAGGGCAACAGGGACGCAGGCCAAGCCCTCTTACACATATAAAATAAAACTTTCAAAAAATTTAAAATAATGAACAAATAAGTAAATGCTTCCACCCACTAAGAGGCGGACAATCAAAAACAAAGATGATGGCAAGTAAGGGTAAGGACGAAACAGAAATCTCGTGCTTCGCTGCTGAGGCTTCTCGATGCAGCTCCCACAAGAAGCAGTCTGGCAGTCCCTCCAAATGCTAAACATAGAGTCGCAATGTGACCTAGGCATTCCGCTCTTTGGTAGATGCCCAAGAGAAACTATAGCCCTCATTCACAGAGTATGTGTAAGCAAATGTCCACAACAGCATTGTTCACAACAAACAGAAATGATCCAATGGTTCACCAACCAGTGGCACAGCCACACATGCAACCTGGTTCAGCCAGAGAAAGGATAAAGCAGTGACAGATGTTACAACATAGCGAACCTTGAAAACAGACCCAAAAGGTCACACAGGGTATGGTTCCATTTACGTAAACATCCTCAAGAGCAGTGAGGGAGGCTTTTACAGGCTTCCAGTACCCTCACAAAGTCACGGTAACGAGGACAGTGGAATACAGACACAGGACAAACATAGACATTGTCTCACAACGAAGCTTCCTTGTGGAGCTTGAGGAAAGGGTGGCTCTGAGAACAGAATCTGGATCAGAGTGACACCTTTTGTTGCTGCCAGTTCTACTATGCATATAAGTCCTACAATCATTTCAGAAATGCAAATTAAACCCCCATGAGCTTGCATCAAGCTCTTGCAGGTCTCTGGGGTAACAGAAACTGTCATGGAAATGAGGTATGGCAAGGTAAAATGGGATCACCACTATGAGGAACCTGCAACCCTACACCCAGTGACCTCAACCCTGGATATTCTCCCCTGAGAAGTTAAACTTGGTATTAACACCAAACACTACACACCAGTGTTTACAGCAGCTCTATCCACAGCTGCCCAAACCTGGAAACAGCTCTACCAGCCCTCCCGTGGGTAGGCGGATAAACACTATGGCTAGCTATTCACACAATGAAACACTGTTCTAGTACAAGGAATGTGCTACAGATAGACCTAACAATTAGGATGAATCTCTCAGGAAGGGAACATGTCATGAAAGCCACGCACATATGCCTTCGTCTCAATGATGTGTCCCTAAAAGGAGAGGCCCAGAAATCTCTTCGTCACAAGGAAAGATTTCTGGGCAGTGATGGAACTGCTCGGTATCCTGATTGCACTTGGGCCATAAAATCTATACCTGTATCAAAACCCACAGAGCTGTGTTCCAAGAGAAACAAAGCACTTTACAAAAGATAATTAGCAAAATAAAATTATATGGCCACAGCCATACAAGTCACTACTCATGAAAAGTTAAAGTACCTATGTAAACTAAGCCTGTGTGGAGTTCAGACTAACTTTATTTGTTGAGCCAAGATGTGGAAGCAGTCCAAATGTGCAGCAGCTGGGGAGCGAATAAACTGCGGTACATCCACACCACGGAACTGACTCAGAGGAAGGAACTAGATGACCCACAGCACAGCACGGAGGGACCTCACTCAAAATGATAAGTAGACAAAACCAGATGAAAAGGCCACACACCGTATCACTCTGGTGACAAGAGATGCCTAGAAAAGACAAACGCATAGACAAAAAGTAGACCTGAGCCTTGGCACCAGAGGCAGGTACTCCTAATGATGAACGGAACAGTCTGGTGGGTAACAGGAACGTTTTCAAACACCTATCTGGGCTGTCTGCAAATAGGTGCACTGCACACATTTTAACAGTGGGGTTTTATGCTGTGCAGATGGCACCTTAATAAAACTGTTAGAGACAGTGTTTAGGTAAGTAGTTATCTCTATTCGTTTTCATGCAAACTTGCTTCTGCCTCACAATGCACGCACGTGTATACATACACACACACACAAATCAATTTCATGTAGATTACAAACATACATGTGAAAAGCTAAACAAGAGAACATTTAGGAAGCATGAGAAAGAAATTGTATGACCTTAGAAGTAGGTAGGGTAACATGGCACAGAAAATAGAGTCATTAAGGAAAAGAGTAACAAACCTAGGTTAGATTTTATGCCAATTGCCAATATTTGACCAAATGACCCATAAAACAGCAATTTCATAGTAAAAAGGAAAGGCCAATTTGAGAGAAGAACAATGCTTCACATACAATTCAACCTAAGTAGAAAGAACTCCTTAAAACCAACGAGAAAACAAAGGCAGGCACTGTGGAGAAATATGCAAACCTGAACAATCACAAGGGAGCAAACCCAGGCGCAACAGCCAACTGACTGTGAAAAGGCACTCAACCAGAGAAGTGCCCTCTACCAGAGTGGCTAAGATTAGCTAGGAGCAGGTGGAGCCCTGAGGAGCAAACCTTGTGGCTGGGCATATCAACGGTAAGGAGATTGGTAGAAAAACCTGAGACTGTCTACTGGAATGGAAGATGCTCATATTCCACAGCACAACAATTCCTCTCCTGACCATTTATTTGTCTAACAGAAATGCAGGGGAGGATGAGCCAGGATGCTATAAATGAACTTTCACAGGAACTCTGCAAAAGCCAAAAATGGACAAAACCCAAACATCCACACAGACTAAGATGGGATGATTATGTTGTGGTCAGAGAATACACTACAGCGTGAAAATGAAATGAAAGCCACAAGCAGTAGGAATGAGTATCATCAACAAAGACTGCACGGTGGGAGGAACCACTGAAGAATACAAACTTCAGATTACATTTATACGGAATTCAAACACAGGCATACGCAGACATATGGTCCCAGGAGTCAGGACACAGGTTCCCCTTGGGAGGAAGAACCTGGGTGATGGTTGTGGATCTACTTATTTTGTGATAGGTCTCAACAATTTTTTTATGCATGGAAATTGTACTTAAGTGCAAAAAAGTCAAATTAGTATTTGAGCTGGAGAGACGGCTCAGTAAGTAAAGCGCAGACTTGAGTGCAGATCCCAGAAACCACGTGAAGTGAACACAGCAGTGCGTATCTGGAATCCCAGAGCTCTTAGTGCAGGACGGGAGGTGGGAGCCAGAAGAACCTCAGGAAGCTCACAGGCCAGGAGGCCTGGCATAGGCAGCCGTGAACAAGACATGGAGGAAGGCAACGACTAACACCCAGGGCTGTCTTCTGACCTCCATATGCGTGCTATGGCATGCACACACCCACATGC
Organism: Myodes glareolus; assembly: GCF_982192425.1. Taxonomy (NCBI): domain Eukaryota; kingdom Metazoa; phylum Chordata; class Mammalia; order Rodentia; family Cricetidae; genus Myodes; species Myodes glareolus. The sequence goes on from NC_142034.1 coordinate 96,994,418, forward strand.
ACACACATGAATACACACACACACAGAGCTAAAAGTGAAAATAAAAAGAAGCTTCTAAAGTCTGCTAAGGCATTATTTAGATTTAAAGGGACTAAACATATATAAGATGAGAAAATCTAAGAGTTTGGCCTTGACTGCTCATGGTGAAGACAATACATTTAGGCTCTAAAAGGACACTGCACAATGGGGACATATGACACAAATACTTGGTAAGAGAAGTTTGTTAATGCTAAATTCCCTTTTTTACAATGTTTGGGATTGAACCCAGAGACACACATGCTAGGCAAGTGCTCAACCACTAAGCTATATCCTTAGCACCTGGTTTTAAAATTTTGCTGGTGTGTGTGTGTGTGTGTGTGTGTGTGTGTGTGTGTGTGTTATGAATATGTTGAGTGTGGGGGTAGAGAAGCCTTGCCACATGTGTGGCATTCAGAAAACAACTTTCGGAGTTGATTCCCTTCTTTCACTGGACCTGAGGAAACAAACTGGGACACTAGGTTTGCACATCAAGTACTTTTACCTGCTGAGCCATCTTGCTAGCACTGTCTGGTGGTGGTGGTCACTGCTGAGATAAGGTTTCACTATGTAGCCCAGGCTGACCTCAAATTCACAGCCCTCCTGTCTCAGCCTCTACCATGCACTGACTCTGGGAAGGTGGAGAGAACATGGTGGCTGCTCTCATCTAGATCCCATAATAGTTGTCGCGTTAAGTCTAGGGCACACGGACTTCCAATTTAGTCAGAGACACAGCTGACCTCACTTCAGACCACCTCTGTGAATTTGGTATCTACATATACCCAGCTCTCTTTATTTTCAATTATTTTAAAATTTATTTTATGAGTATGAGGGTTTTGCCTGTGGAATGTCTTGCACCATGTGTGTTCCTGGTACCTGCAGAGGCCAGAGGAGGGCGATAGATCTCCTAGGACTGGAGCTACAGACAGTTGTCAGCTGCCTTGTAGAAACTAGGAAATGAACCTGGGTCTTCTGAAAGAGCAAGCAATGCTCTTAAGTGCTGAACCATCTCTCCAGTCCTTTACAACTGTTAAACTTCTAAATACAGTCAGTAATAACCAGGTTCCACCTGCGTATACTTAAAGAACTAATTTAATTTGTCTTGACTGTGGTGATGCTGTTGAAGATTCTCTTTCTCTCTCTCCCTCATGTTTACTAAGCGATGAAGCCGACCCAGCAGGAAGGAAGTTGTTAAGGAATCTTCCCAGGACATCTTTTCTGCCTTCACCCATGACTGCTCTTCAGGAGGCATTGGGCAGAATCACACTTTCTGGTTTCCACCTGACCTAAAGAGGAGCCGCTCCTAAAGACGACATGAGTACTTTAAAAGTGTCTTCTTTGTGCCTGACACTTAAGACAGGCGTCTCTGCCCGCTGATGGAGTTCTAATTAATAACGGTGCCTGGTGGCAGGCACTTCACATTCCCATTACCTCATGAGATTTTCTGGTGAGACAGGTAGGACACCTCTGCCCCAAGCAGCAGTGTGGGCCCTAGAAACCACAAGGGTGCACTTACCAGTCACTAGTGACCATCCACCTAATGCTCAGGATGGAAACTCTGCCCAAGACAGGCAGAAAATCCCACACGCTGGGGAGAGTCATGCCCTGGCATGCTGACACTAGAGCAAGTCCCTGTTCTCCCCACAGCAGCAGAGGCCTGAGCGCACGTGAGCGGGGGAGCTGCTCCCCTGCAGCCCTGTTTCTGCTCTTACTCCTAAAGGACTCCTTCCTAAATGTTTCCTATGTTTTTTAGATCCACAGCCACACGCACAGGATATTTGACTCTGATAGTATATAAGTCTGGAATTGAAAATAAAATGCAGTGAATTTCACCCTTATAGACTATTTTATGCCAGTGTTAGAGTAAGAAGAGAAAATAACATGCAAAGAAAATATGATGATTCACAAGTTTCAGCTAAAAGCTTCCTTTTGTTTTTATTTTAAAAAAGAAAACGTAGTGGCCAAGTAGGAGGTGAGTTGTGGGGTGAAAGTTCCCGCTGCACAGCCTGTCGACCTGAGTTTGGGTCCTCAGAACCCACATCGAAAAGCTGGAGGATGCAGTGCAAGCAGCTGTAATCTCTGGGTGCCCTACTAGGAAGTGGGGGGTAGCAACAAAAGGATCAGTGGGACCTCCCAGGAGAGCTAGTCTGGCAAAAGGACCCTGTGTCACATACGATAGAGCGGTGAGGAGTGACACCTAAAGGTTATGCTCCAATGTGTACACACACACACACACACACATACACATTTTTATAAACTCCTGTATCACCCCCCTCACACACACATCAAAAAGGAAAAACATGTCTGACTCTTCTCCTAGCATTTTAATTAATGACTTATCGACTGACTTGTTAGAATAGTCTGACCTTGGCTTTGCACGGCAGGAACGAGCAGAGCACATTCATAACTCTGTGACCTTGGGCAGGGCACTGGAGGTCCACGGATCTCCATCTTTTCCATTTTAAAAAATTAAATAGCTTGAGACTGAAAAATTGGCTCAGTTGTTAAGAGCACTTGCTGATCTTGCAGAAGACCCAGGTTCAGTTCTCAGCACCCACAATCATTCATAATGCCTGGTCCAGGGGATCGGAAACCTGAACTCTCCCAGCACCAGGCACATACATGGTACACATGTATTATACAGGAAAAACATACACATAAAATAAATCTTTTAAAAATCAAAATGAAATAGTTTAACTAGAATCATCTAATCAATTTCATTGATTATAAAAATACTGTGTTATAAATAAAATTCTATGACCTGATCAAGCAACTTTATTCAAGATGTTTAACAACACATGCCAAAGGATTTCTAAAAGAGACTCCTGAAGGAAAGATTCACATATTAAAGGCCTAGACATCTCAGTTAGAAACCTGCAGAGTCAAAATATTTAGAATTCAGTTACCAGAGAAACAACACTTCATTATCAACAAACACCCCACATTTACTCTTGAAAACAGGGTTACGACTACCTGAGTATGAATCAATAGGAGTTCTGGACACTCATAACCCAGTACGGAAGGCTACTGTTTGGGGAGAAGCACACAAGAGGATCACCTCAAACTACACCCGCGGCCAGGATAGACAGAGGGACTCTCCATCCACCCATTTCCACTGTCCTGTCGTCCCTGTGGCTGCCATCCTCCTCCCCTGCCCCGCCCCGTGGCCTCATGGTGATTGGCTCCCTAGTTCCACTGTAAACGCTGACAGAGGAGACTGCCGGGTCTGTGTTACTCATGAAGCAAGCATGCAGTAAATATTTATTAACACAACTCATAAATTAATTTAATCTTCGTAGTTTACAAATTAGGAAAACATCATAACTAATCCTTTGGACAAAGTCATAAACGAAAGATCCTGGCACCATTTCTAGACCCTGAGAATCTGTGTGAAGGAGATCAAAATCGAAGTGGTGGCGGAGAAGACACTGAAGCCTTGGGAGCAATAAGCAGCTTGCTCTCTGCTTTAATTACAGATGATCCCATTTTACCCCCCAAACTTCCTTTCTTTCCCTCTATTTTTATTTATTTATTTATTTAATGGTGGGAAAGGGAAGTTGAGACAGGTCTCACACAGCTAAGGGTGACCTTGAGTTCCTGATCCTCTGTCTCCTAAGTGCTGGGATTACAGATGTGCTACTGTGTGTCCCAGGCTGGCCTAGAACTCATGCCTCAACTTCCTGATTACAGGTATACACCGCCACACCCTGCACCTTCCAAGTTTCTCTATCCATCTAAGAAGTCAAGATTTTAAATAACCAGTTTTGAAACCCCTTATAAATTTATAAATAAGTCATGTGAATGATTAAGAACCAGAGGCTTCAAGAAGCTGCCCAAGGTCACAGAAGTCATGACTGATGCGTGTTATGAAACACAACTTCTAAATGAATGCATTAGCAGAAACTTCCAAAGTAATATCAAATGTGTATTTTTAATGAAAGTGCTGAAGCTATTTTACAAGCATTTAATCTAAATCTAGTAATTGTAACAGGGACCCATATCTAAGTAGGCACTCAGATCATAGCACAACTGACTCCATGATGGAAGTGTCATTCAGGCCATAAACCCAGCAGGTACTTGCCAAAACAAAAACAAAGACCTAATCCACCATATCCACCATCTCTACATATACTAACCTTACTTTTTGGCTTCTATAGTTCCACTTCTTGCTAGCTAGTCTTGTTAACTTAAGTATGTCAACCCAGAGCATGGTTTTTGTGCTTAAAAAGCTCATCCTGAGAAAGGCTCAGTCCTACGCTGGGTTCCCAAACAGAACAGTGTAGTCACCAGCCAACTAACAATGACTTTCTATTGGCTTAAACCCATGTCTGAGCAGTCTTCTCTGGTGATAACCCCACATCTCTGGAGGTACCACCATAATCCCAGAGACCAGACCTTGAGACACCAGGGATCTCAGAGCCCCTTGGAGGGAGGAAGAGTACAGTGGTCAAGGGATTCCTAGGAGGTACAGATCCCCAGGGCTCCCTCTGATCAACTGCTGCTAGGGGTCTGGCACCTTCACCCCAAAGGAAACAAATAGAAAGTTGCCTGGTCTGTCACCTCTGGAGGTAAGTGTGGTTAAGGTACCTTCTGTCTGGACACATAGGAGAGGTCAGACACAGTTGCTGATCCATGGTCTGGGATCCATGTGAGATGTCACTGGATCCTTCTGTCTGTTCAGGTGCATGAATATGTGGTGATCACCCCTGACTGTCTTTACTATGTCTCTCTGTCTCTGTCTGTGTCTATATGTCTTTCTATGTGTTTCTTTCAGTTCTGTTTCCCTGTGTTGAACAGTGACTTTCTCTGGTTTAAACCCTCTGACATAAGATCTGTGCCCCCTCCTGTTAGTGACTGGAATCCTTTGGCCTCTGCCAGGTTGTCCATAGAAGAAGCCCCCAAGAAAACAAAAGCAAAAACAAAAACCTTCACCTGTTCTATCAGAGAACAAGAGCACTTGCCTGTTTTGTAGCTGGACTCCTGCTCACATCAGGGTTGGCCCCTGTGCGTGAGGTGGGGAGGGGCTGGGTCTCTCATAGAGGCCCCCTGCCATCTAAGCACAGTGCACAGACAGGGAGGGGAAACAGTTCCCCAGGTGAGCTTTCCCTCTGTTCTACATTGCTCTAAGCAGCCCAGAGAAGGGGGAAATGAGCTGAGCACCAAGGAAAAGAGAAAATTCCACTCCTTTCTCTTTATGACTTTTGTTTACTTTTCAAACAGTGATCTGCAGGATGGGAAGACTCAAAACTCACCATTCTCTGGGTGGAAAAAAAAAGAATAGAAAAACCGCCCCTGGGCTGGGCACAGAGATTGCTATCAGACAACACAGCCTGGACAGAGAGATTTCCCCTTCTGTCCTACACTGATTGAGGAAACTAAACAAATTTTCTAGGTCCTTTTAAAAGATTAAAAACAGCTGCTAAAAAGATTTCCTCTGTCACCCAGTTGGACCCAGATATTAGAAAAAAGTTTTAAAGTTAAAGGCATAAGAAGGCCCCCGTTGCCAGAGGAAGCTCAAAAGCTGGTAAAACAGAGAACTGGTTTGGGACAAGACCTTCTGCATAAAATGAAAGCCACTGTCACCTTCTTGGATGATGAGACACAGTTAGGCTTAGAGATACCCAGAAAAATTTTGGTGTCTTACCCTCTGTCAGAAGAATAATTTCTAGCTGGAACTTCTTCCTCCAATAAAAAGAGACACTTAGACTACCTCTCAGATTAAACATACCTAATGGCCCTGGAAACAAAAGGGGAAACTGCAGTCCATATTGCCTGGCTTGGAGAGACAGACATCCTGGCACCCTGCCAGTCACCCTGGAACACACCTCTCCTGCCTGTGAAGAAATTGGGGGCCTCTGATTCTTCCACAGAAACAGGTGTGCACTGTCCTGGCCTGAAAGACCCATTCTTCAGCCTCCCACTGGCGGAGGTGAGTCAACCCAGTTTTGTTTTTAAATGAACAGCCCCAGAGAAAGGTTATAGCACGCAACTTCCCTGGACCAGGTTGCCCCAAGGATTTAAAAATTCTCCAACCTTTGTGACGAGGCACTAAATGCTGGCCTCCTGTCCTTCCATCAGAGGTTACCCAGGAAAACAGTTATATAGGGCCACTGGGGGACTGCTGCCAGAGTCACAGACCTTGGGCTGCAGAAAATCAGCTAAGAAAATCCAACTTTGTACACCAGAGGCCACCTGTCTTGGCCACCAACTGAGGGGAGGTTGCTGCCGCCATCTTCAGATCCCAGCTCCAAGCACGAAGAGACAGATCCACGAGTGCCTAGGCGCGACTGGATAGTGCTGTCTCTGGATACCTGAGTTTGTGGAAATAGCAAGGCCTCTCTCTACACAGCACAAAGCGGGGCACTGAAAGCAAAAGGCATTTGAGGCTTTAGAAACAGCTCTGACTTCAGCTCGTGCCCAAGCACTTCCAAATGTCTCCAAACTGCTGAGAGCTCCTGCAGGAGTATACAGTAGGTGACAATCAGTGTTCAGCAGGGTGAACCATCAGGACATGAGTCCTGAGAGCTGCTGTACACGGCAGAAAACCTTTTCAAGACATTACAAATGGGGTTTTAATCCAAACTTTGGGGCCTTGGAAATGTCCTATGATATATCTGTTCAAATGATCTCTCCCTAGCCACAGGATGGTCCACCTCTCTAAGAGCTGTGGTGACTATTGCTAGTCTAATGAAAAACAAAACAAAATGAGACAAGTTAACTCTGGGTTAAGATCACAGCACTCCACGACTCAGTGGAGGTCCTCCTCCAAGGAACATTAGAACGGTGTTGTCTGCTGTCTAGTGGCTGTATGGCCCAATACCACACCCTACTCCTGGCTACCCTTGAGTCCTGTTTGAGAAACCCACTGCTATCAACCCTGCTACTCTGTTGCCTGATGTTAGCCCACATGACAGTCATGAGATGAAAGAGAGAGCCAGGTACATGGAAGCTGCAGTAGTCACTTTAACTAAAGCGATTTGGACCCAAACCAGGTACCTCAGCCCAGAGGGCACAACTGATTGATCTGACCCAGGCTCTCAGATGGGGGAAAAGTGTACACAGTCACTATGCTTTCACTACCATGGATGGCCACAGTATGATTGATGGAGAAAGGGGGCTTCTCACCACCGGAGAAAAGGACATTAACAACAGAGAGAACCCTGGTCCTCCTAGTAGCTATTTGGCTTCCATTACAAATTTGCTGTCCTCTACTGCCCGGCTGCTGATCTGACTGCCCAACAAACAGTCCTAAGACCAGTGGGGCCTATAGATATTCTAATGGCATACCTCACCTGGTGCTGCCCTAGACTCCATGGTCAAGAAGAAATGGAGAGCTCAAACCCCACAGGTTGATAGAGGACACCGCAGGGAAAGACCATTTCCCCAGAAACAACTGGCAAGATTCTGGTAACCGATCTGCACCAGGCTACTCATCTGGGGTTCACAGGATTTCTGAGCTGCTCAGACCAATGCATGTTATACTTAAACTGGACAGCCTAACAAGGGACTCTCACTTAGATGCCAGGTTTGTGCTCAATGAATCAAAAATGGAAGCCCTTACCCAGGAAGAATTACAAAGAGAGGCCAACACCCTGTGAACTCTGGGAAGACTGACTTCACCGAGGTCCAGCCTGCCAGGGGAGGATACAAGTACTTGCTAGTTTTTATAGATCCCTTTCCGGGTGGGTCAAAGCGTGCCCCACCCAACTGAAACTGCTCAAGTAGTAGCTAAAAGTTTCCTCCAGGAACTGGCCCCTGATTTGGCCTCCCCTAGCAAAGGGGTTCGACAATGGTCTAGCTTTCATAGCCCAAACCTTTCAATTAATAGCTAAAGCTTTCAGATCATAGATTGAAAGCTTTATTGTGTATATAGACTCCAGATAAAAAAAATAAACAGGATATTAAAAGAAACTAACAAAACTCTCGTTAGAGACCAGCAAAGTATGAACAGGCTTCCTTCTTTGCTTTGCTTCTGCCTACTGCACCCCATATAGGAGGAATTTACCCACTATGAGACTATGTTTGGAAGACCACTGCCCCATTGCTTCCCAGGCTAAGAGACCAGCAGTTGGCAGAACTCTCTAACTATTCCTTTCTTAAGTCCTAGCCCTCCAGCCCTCCAGTCAGGCTATTTATCAGACGGTCCTGAGACCCAGCTCCCAACACTAGTTTCCACTGGTTCAAGCCTGGTGACACTATCTGGGTCCAACACGCAGCCAACGGGGCACTGAAACCACCTTGGAAAGTACTCTACACAGTTATTCTCTCCACTCCAAAGGCTGTGGAAGGTAGTCGGCTTCCACCATGGATCCACCACAGACAGGTCAAGAAAGTGGAAACATGGAGGCTGCCAAATGGGCTGTAGCCAGACTATGGACCCATTAAAATTACAGTTTCACGGAGACTCCAGGCCCTTCCACTCCTTGCCCTTCGACCTCCTCCTGAATCTTGTTTTACACTATTGGTATAAATACAGGGTCATGGTCCAACCCCCACTGACTTCAGGCCTGGACTGGAAACTGAGGAAGACAGATACAGGGAAGATATTGGCCAAAACTGTCTGGTTATACTGAAGGAAAGAAAAGATGTAGGAGTTTATCTTTGAGACAGGAATACAGAGTTCACAGTTCTGTGCACGTCCTGTGTCTAGGCCCCCTAGTTGTACAAACAAGGGAGTTTCCATTGTAAAAATTGGGGTTGTAAAACTGAGGCTTCCTGAAAAATTCCTTTAAAACATTCTGGCCTTTGGGAAGCAGGAAAAACCGGGGGACTCTATACCACAGGAAGGGAATTAATTATTCTCAGTGAGAAATCAGCCAGGACTGCTGGTTAGCTTCTGTACTACACAGGATAGGAACTAACCAGACTGTCAACCCACTAACTGACAAAACTCATTGTGACTGGGGGCATCCCAAATTAGCATCAGAGGACTTACAAACAGCTAAACCATATCTAATATCTACAACTTTAACCTAGACACTTCCCCTGATTCTGATGCCTGATACTCTGCCTTGTGGGTTAATTCATACGGATACCAACAATTTTACTGAGCCCCTGAGACCACTTGGAGGGTATATAGTAATGGTTTGACTACTTGGGCCTCTTCTGATGCTTCCTAAACTAAGCAGACAGGTTGATCAGGTCCTAGAGGTATTAACAAGAGTTAGATTCCCTTGCAGAAATGATCCTACAAAATTGGAGAGGCTTAGACTTACACCTCATAAGATAAAGAAAAGTATGTCTGGATTTAGGGGGAAAATTGTTTCTATGCTAACTGATCAAAAGTAACTTTGAAAAAATCTTTCCATAGTTGCGGAACCTCCCCCCTCCACCCCCCTTCCCGCAAAGAGAGAGAGAGAGAGAGAGAGAGAGAGAGAGAGAGAGAGAGAGAGAGAGATATTAATCAGAAAATTGGTACCAGTCTGTTTTCTTGGTTTCCTGGATAACTATTTTGCTATCAAAAATTGCTTTAATTCTCATTCTGACTAAATTACTGGTGGTGCCCTGCATCTTAAACTTATACATCAGTTCAATAAAACTTACGGTCCTTAGGACCAACTACACCTCTTTAAAACACAGTGAGCCCATGATTTCACTCATTCACTAAGGCCAGTGGGGAATGTTAACAGGGCCGCCGACATTATTAGGCCGGCAGACCATAGCACAACTGACTCCATGACAAAAGTGTCATTTAGGCCATAAACTCAGCATGTAGACAGCACCACTTGCCAAAGCAAAAACAAAGACCTAATCCACCAAAGCCCATAGTTCTGGGAAAGTCTCTACATGTACTAACCTTGCTTTTTGGCTTCTGTAGTTCCCCTTCTTGCTAACTGGTCTTGTTAACTTAAGTATGTCAATCCAGAGCATGGTTTTTGTGCTTAAAAAGCTCACCCTGAGAAAGGCTCAGTCCTACACTGGGGTTCCCAAACAGAACAGTGTAGTCACCGGCCAACAAAGACTTTCTATTGGCTTAAACCCATGCCTGAGCAGTCTTCTCTGGTGAATACTCCACAATAGTAAATATGTTTCTTAAAGAGTTTTAAAAAAAAGTAAGACTCACTAGCCAAGCCATGGTGGTGCATGCCTTTAATCCTAGTCCTCTGAAGGCAGAGACAGGTGGGTCTCTGTGTGTTCAAGTCATTCTGGTTAACAGAGTGAGCTCCAACCTTATCTCCAACCTTATCTCAAACAAACAAACAAAAAAGAAAAGAAAGAAAATTTCTAGACTTCTAGTCAATACAGACGGCTTTCCCCTGTCCCTTTTGTTTTGAGGTTCTTGTTCATTTTAAGACAGTCTCAGTATGTATTCAGACTGATCCTCCTGCCTTAGCTCTCTGGTCCTGGAATTACAGCCAGGGACCATCTTACTTGACTCATAATCTCAAACCAAAAGTTCTCACATGCTTTACTTCTCAGGATAGCATTTCTCAGGGCTAAAGAGATGGCTCAACAGTTATGAGCACTGGCTATTCTTCCAGAGGACCTGGGTTCAACTCCCAGCACCCATGTGGCAGCTCACAGCTCTCTGTAACTCTGGTTCCAGGGGATCTGACACCCTCACACAGACATATATGCAGGCAAAACACCAATGTACATAATATTAAAATAAATAACTTTTTTAAAAAGATAGCATTTCTCTTTCAAAGATGCACAGGTGGTTTCTTATAGTCATTATATTTAAAAATAAAGAGAAAAGAGAAATACTACCTTCTCTTTGAGGGACAAATAGCACAGAAGGACACAGGTGACCACAGCTGAGAGGAGCCAATGAAGTGGAGGTCTGAGAATAGTGGAGAACCCTCTTCTTGGGCTCCGCTGGCCTGGGCAGCGGGTGAGCCAGTGTGCTACAGCAGGCCCAGGGCTCAAGAAGGGAGACTGCTCCAAAGCTGGACTACCTAAGCTGAACCCCATTGCCTGGGGACCTCCAACTGAACTGCAGGGCACTCACTGTAAGAAAACAGACCGGGGCCTTTAGCTGAGCAGTACGGACTCTCAAGTGTGCTGCTTGCACTGCTCGTGTGTGTGCACTTGCCCTTTCCTGGGGCCCACCCTGGTCCTCTGGGAATGTGACGCTGACCGTGTGTGCACACAAGAACCCAGTTCTGTGCTGCACTCATCCTGGTCAAAACAGGTCCGAGTTAGGGAAGGATGCCAAACAGAGAGCTTCTCATTGGTTTCTGGGCTCTGCCCTTGGCGAGGCACAGGCAGAAGCTGTCCATGAGACAACAGAGAGATCTAATCAATGGTAAGTACTGTTTCAAAGCTGTGTTTGCAGTGCCATTTTAAAATTAGAAAACATTAGTAACACTAAAATGAAGTCTCATCTAAAAGAAATTGACTGTGCATTGTTCAAATTTCAGTTAATTCTTTGACAGTGAACAAACCATCCTAAATTAGTTCCATACACTGGCTGTGAAACACAACAATTCACTCCTTTGTCATGGCTTCCTCTTCTGTGGTTTGTGTGACTCTTCTTTGTTCAACAAATGGCAGGACAATGTCAAAACGGAGTTTATTTTGAAAATTGAACCATTCAAGCCTAAATGAGCCTAATTCAACCCTGTAGCTCCTGTCCTTGAGAAGAGGCAGGGGTCAGATGGAAAGGAATATCAGTGCCCTTGCACAAATCAGGAAGATGGATGGGCTCAAGAGTGAAGCCAAAGCCAAATGGCGAACCACGGACAACGCACCTGTGCCAACTCCTGCTTTCCCGAGAGAAGCCAGCTCCGCCCTGCCAGACGAGGATAGGAAGTGTACAGGAATCTTCTCCCCTTTCCCAAGGCTTGTTGGGACATCTCACTCAACAAGGAGTGGACAGTCAATGTTGGCTTAAGACAATGCAACAGCTACGTGTTCCAGTAGAGCCCACTCTAGCGGGCTGCCTGGTTCTCAGACCACTCCTAAGCCTGCGGGTCTCCAAAAAACACTGGGCAGGGCCTCCAGTCACTCGCTGAGAAAAGCCAAACATGTCTCCAACAAGCAAAACCCTTGCTTTGCACAACTCAAGCAGTTGACCAGTTCCCAGGATTTCAAATGACCAAAAATCATTCCTGATTTCAGTGAGGAAACATTAATTCCTGAGCAGAAAGGCTCTAAACATGGGGAAGCAGATGGATCGGGGCAGCAAAGGTCACTACCAAGCAACTGACTCACTGCAGCAGCACAGCAAAGTTCAAGCTCCCTGGGAAACTGGAAAAGCTACACTCTGCCACCTGCTTGTCCATGAGTTACCAACAGTTGAAGACAATGAGCACCGCTTTGCAGAGCTGCACAGAGCCTAACCTGGGACCATGCACATCAACAAGAGAAGCAAGAGAAAGAGTTGTAACAGGGCCACAGATAATCAAACCCAGACCCCCAACTCCTAGCCAGGGCAAACCCTTCTCCTGCATGTGCATGGCCAGCTCAGACCTAAGCCTAGTCCCGCCTCAGGATCCTGACACAGTCAGATCACTTCCAGGGTGCTGACTTGAAAAGGGATAGTTCTCCCAGCTACAGAGCAAAGTAAATGCTAGTGCCCCTCTGGGAAGAGACACTGTTACAAATGTCCTTGCTTATAACCCAGCACTTCCATCCCAGAGGACCAGCAAGGCCAGCCTGCTGTCCAGTGTCAAACTTTCCATTTTGACTTAGAAGTGTTGGTGAGGAAGGCCTCTTCACCTTTTTCCAAATATCAGCTCTGTTTAGACTATCACTACAAAGAACTACCCCTAGATTAGCAGAATCACTCTTTAAGGCAAAAGCATAAATTTTAAAATAATTGTAAGGGTTAATCTTGATTGCCAACAGGGTTTAGAACCAGCATAGAAACAAATCTCTAGGTATGTCTGTAAGGGAATTTTTAGGTTGCATTGATACGGGATGGCCACCCTAAAAATGGGTGGCACCATTCTCTGGGCTGGTGTTCTAAACTAAAGGAAAAGAAAAGGAGCCAAGCATGGGCACTGTTCTCCCCTCTGCTTCCTGACTGTGGTACAATGTGACTGGCTGCCCCATGCTCCTGCCTTTCCCGCTGCAATGGACCGTGCCCTGAACTTTAAGTCAAATGAACTCTTCCTTAAGTGGCTTTTGTCAGGTATTTTTTATCATAGCAACAAGAAAAGTAACTATTATTCTTTATGCTCAGCAGTACAGGCTGACCTGAGTTTGTCCACTGTGGCCTTCCTGAGACTTTGTGGCTACCACTCTCCTGCAGCTGGTGACAAGGTCCAGGGCTGGGTGACCCAGAGGTCAGAAGACTGGTTACATACAAGGCTACTAATCAAACAAACCAAAATAGTAAAGACAATAAGAAGCACTTGTTTCTCTTAGCATTGGAGAGAAACAGACAAGGAATGGATAAGGGTAAAACGATCTATCCTTTCGATGTAGATTATAACTTGTTTCTTATAGTTAGTTAGATGGGTAGATACAGAACTCTAAATGTGTACCTACCCATGTGCATGAACAAATGTGTACAGAGAGGAGTTGTATGCTCATCATTAACTTCCTATGTCCATCGAGATATAACAGTCAGTAGCAATAGGAAATGCCGCTTACTGTTCACTACTAAAGGAAACCAGGGCTTATTGCAGAAAAGGCCAATTGCACTGCTGGCCAAGGGAGCATTCATTGAGGAGCCTGGGAAGTATTTTGTAAAGTAAAAGGAGCACTCAATGGACGGCAGTAACACACTAAAAGGACATGGAGGCCAGCATTAAAGAACTCCCACTAGGAAGATCAGAGCACCAAAGCAAATGTTGGTAGTAATGGCTTACATAAACCCGAGGAGTACAAACAGATGGAGGAGTGGAGGGAGGGAAGCAGGCAGGCACACTAACTCTATTATAGTGGAACAGCAACTAAAAACGATAGAAGAAATAGTGCAATTAGAAAATCACCATTTGATGACCACCATACTGATTGGTTCAGGTAAGAATCATCAGAGAATAATCTACATGGGAAGTAGACAGCATAAAAAGACAAGATCTCCTGATAAATTGGGAGCATGGGGACCTTGGGGAGGATTGAAGTGGGAAGGGTAGAGTCAGGGAGGGGAGCAGAGAAAAATGTAGAGCTCGATAAATATCATGGAATAAAATAAGTAAATAAATAAACAAACAAATAAATAAATAGAAAAAGAATCATCAGAGAATATAAGAAATGATAGGTAACAGACCCAGAAAGACAATTATCAACTCATAAGTGGTTTTTAAACATAAAGCAAAGAAAACCAGCCTACAATTTGCAATCCCAGAGAACCTAGACAACAATGAGGACCCTAAGAGAGACATAACTGGATATAATCTACACGGGAAGTAGAAAAAAACAAGACCTCCTGGGTAACTGGGAGCATGGGGACCGTGGGGGAGGGTTGAAGTGGAGGGGAAAGAGAGAGCAGCAGAGAAAAATGCAGAGCTCAATAAAATTAATAAAAAAAGAAATGATAGGTAAAAGTTTAATGACATACAGAATTCTAACACAGTTACAAAGTGTCTCCCTTATAAAACACTACTTTTCAACTAACTGCATAATGATAACCAATTAATTTTACAATAGAGAAATCATGATCTAGAAATGGGACAAACACTGTGCATGTACCATCAGAAGGACAAAACACACATGCTAAACCCAGTCATGAGCAAACCTAAACTAACGGTCATCCAACAAAATAACTAGCTAGCTGTCTTTTAAAATGCTGAGGCCATGCAGGACAAAGATGAAGGAAGAAACTGTCAAAGCTGAAGGAGGCTAAAGAACCGTGACAGCTGACAGAGCGCGTGCTGATGGGCTCTGAGGGACATTCCTCAAAAGAGCAACTGGCAGATCATGAAGGGGCCTGTGGATTAGGTTCTGGATGCCAGCAACGTTAATTTCTTGACTTGGGTAGGTGGATGGTTGCTGGACATGCGGAGAGTACACTAGCTTTTAAGAAATACTCAGGAATATTCAGGGGTGCTGCCTGAAACCTGGTTCCCAAATGATTGAGAAAAGGAAGGGGCAAGTGTTTATGGCATGTGCGTGTGCCTATGTCCACACTGCAGTGAGTGCTGGGGAAACATGGAGCATCAGCATAGCATAAGGACTCAGGGTGAAGACAGATTCGAAAATTCTCGGAGTATTTTGAAACTTTTCTGGAAAGCTGGATATAAGAGCATTAGAATCCAGTACTCCAGCTCCCCGAGGCTCAGCATTCCTACAAATTGTGCAAAGGGAGTCACTACCCACTGAGCACCCATGCATTAAGCTGCAAATCTTTCCTGTGTTGTCCTAGGCCCCTCCACACTCGCACAACCCTCTTCAGTTCACAGAGAGGGGGAAAAAGCA
This sequence comes from Myodes glareolus, assembly GCF_982192425.1. Classification (NCBI taxonomy): domain Eukaryota; kingdom Metazoa; phylum Chordata; class Mammalia; order Rodentia; family Cricetidae; genus Myodes; species Myodes glareolus. The sequence goes on from NC_142034.1 coordinate 97,009,742, forward strand.
GATCAGAGTGTGACCCAAGGTCATGCTGAGAGACCACTGCCTGGCTCATCTCTATCAAGGGCAATGAATCCAGACATTTGGTCACTGCTCTCAACTAAAATGGCTCCTGGCAAGCAAATGAAAACAGTGGTTTTAATTCTCAAAGGGAATGCTGTCTACTTTCAAAGTGACTGCTTTGTCACTATGAACCCAAAGCTGGGAGGTGAGGGAAGAAATAAAAGGCTACAAAGTTGTAACATATATGCAAAGGGCATAGGTCAGTCCCATGAAGGCTCCCTGGTTATTGGTTCAGTCTCTGACCCCCTATAAGACCAGGTTAAATGATTCTGCAGGTTTTCTTGTGATGCCATTGAATCCTCTGGCTCCTACAATCCTTCTTCTCTGTCTTCCATAGGATTCCCTGAGCTCTGCCTTCTTGTGGAGCTCCTAACAGTGAGAGCAGGGGCTCTGTGGCCTGCTTTTGAGTCCCTCTATTCTTATCAGGTTGCCTTGTCCAGCCTTAATAGGAAAGGAGGCGCCTGATCTCACTGCAACTTGATATATCATGATTGACTGATATCCATGTGAGGCCTATCCTTTTCTGTAGAGAAACAGAGGAGGAGGAGTGAGTGGAGGAAGAAGGGCTGGGAGGAGAAGAGGGAGGGAAAACGGTAGCCAGAATTTAAAAAACGATAGATAGATAGATAGATAGATAGATAGATAGATAGATAGATAGATAGATGATAGCCAGCTAGATAAATAGATAGATAAACAAACAGACAGATAGGTAAATAAATGAATAAATAAATAAATGCAAAAAAAGAAACAAAAGGCAAGAACTGAGGGGCAAAGGAAGAGAGGTGCTTAGCCATGCCACTTCCCAGTCCTCCAGTAGCCAGGACGGGACTGCCAGGTCTCTCAGATACCAACCACCTATAACATAGTAACACTTTTTTGACAGGACACCCCAGTGGAATTGTGTGTTGGTGCTTACTCTCTTACTTTAAGTACTAAACAGCATCTGAAAAAGAATGGGGGCATGGGACACTATATGCCTGTCAAAGAAAAGGCTATGTAACTTTCTCAGGATCTCCACCCCATCGCCAATGTATTGTCAATACTACATAAATACTCAAATGAATGTGTTCAGGAGACAAGTGCCTAATACAAGCTTAAACCCCACCCCGCAACCTTTCTACTGTAACTTCATCTGGAAACAGTGTCTTTGCAAGTGTGATTTAAGGAAAGAGATGATATTCCACTAGATTAGAGTAGGCACTAAATCCAAAGAGAATGTCCTTGAAAATACAGCAAAAGGTAGACAAAAAGGAGAAGGCTGTGTGTGAAGAGGCAGGGACCGGGGAGACACAACCCACCAGATCCTTAAAGGGTGGGATGAACTGACTCCAGAACCAACCCTGCCCACCTTCACTCCCTTCTCCTACTGTTTTAGATGCTCAGTTTCAGGGACTTTGTTATAGTAGCCATGGGAAGCTAATATACAAGTCAAAAAAATAGTGAACATGACTTCTGCTATACTAAAATCTCCCTTAAACGCATTAACTATAAAGGTTAGCCACTTTAACATATTCCTCCTTTGCCAAATGCATCAGTCCTAGGATTGCAAGAATATATAATCACAGTTTCTCTTTGACACTGAGCTGCTGTCCAACTAATCCAAGAACAATGAAACTTTGTTCAAGACTCAGCGCCACATTGTACCTTTCTTCCCATAAGAGACAAACTGGTTTGTAAACTACTGAACACCATCCATGTGAATAGCACCCTGTTAGGATATTTTGACATGTCTTACATAAAGTACAGCACAAGTTTCTTGAAACAGAGAATAAAATATGAAATGAACATATTTACCAGGCACACATTTCCAGCCATGAATCATGCCACATGTGTAAACATGTTATCTATAAATCTACTGTTTAAAAGCAGACCATACACAATTTTAAATGCAAAGACATGAGCAATCAGGCAACCATCACTAAATAAGCACAAGGTCTACTCTGCTGAATAAAGAGAGAAAATGCACATGGGCCGGAATAGTGGAAACAGTTAAGTCAGGCAGCCCTTTCACAGTTGTTTTTAAATTCAGCCAGTGAAACAAAAAATAATATTGATCTTTGAGAAGGGCTTTCGACAAGAACAGCAGTTGGCATTCATCCCCAGCGCACTTGCCCTTCATCTGGAGTTCAGCATGCAAGCCTCCATCTATTTATAACAGCAGGCTCATGTCACTACAATAGTGGATTGTATCTCACAGCTGTATTGAGCATCTAGACACACAGGGATAGACGGCCTGCACTTCCATGTTTCCCTTTTTTTGGAGATTTAAAATAACATTTCAAAAAACTGCCAACCAGCAAGGTCACAAAATATTTTTGGATGGCACAGGGAAGGCTTGCAAAGCTGTGGTTCACATCAGATGTGAAGGCTGGGGTGCAGCCAGCAAGCCCAGTTGCTCGGTATCCTGCCAATGCTAACTTCAAAAGTTCTTTGCTTCAGCAAGCTCACAAATGACTCTTTCCTGGTAACACACAGTGCCTCATAAACTCGCAAAGTGTACACAATAAGGAATGCCGAGAGGGGTGAGGACTTCCCTCCACTCATCAGGACCATCGCCACCGCCAGGAGGGTTTAACTGCCATCACCATTGCCCCTCCATAAGGTCATGGCCCTCCCTGCTTTATTTCCTCAAAGTACATACTGCTGTCATACTACACATTCTTCCAAGAGGTATCAACTTTTGAACTTGTTTATTCTATGGGTCCCACAGAAGCAAGGGTTGTTGTCTCTTTTGTTGGCTGATGAGTCTACAGAGCTAAAAACAGTGTCCAGCACACATTTATTGAGCACATACTTGTGGAATTAGCAGAGACAATGTTATCGGGAAACACACAGAAATACTAATGACTGGTACTGGGTTCCAGACTTCAATGGCTGCATTCTTCAGTCCCCATAAAGATTCCAGCTTTTGTTTATATTTCACTTTTTGTTTACTTGAGACATAGTCTTGTTATGTAGCTGTGGCTGACCTAACACTCAGTATGTAGTCAAGACTAACCTAGAACTCACAGCTACCTTCCTATCCCAGCCTCCTGAGTACTGGGATGACAGACACACACTACTGCTCCTTGGAAGATTCTGCTTTTGTTTACAATTTACAGCATGTGAAAATGGAGTGGGTTAAACAAATACCTAGTAAATGGCTCATTTTTGAAACAATTTTCACTCATATTATGTCACTAACCATTCAAGATTCTTTTGTTCACTTGACAAACCTTCTTGCTAGAGGGACTAGATGCCAGAAGCACCCTGCTAATGAAAAAGTATATCCCTACTCAAATGGTTAGCTATAAAATCAACAAGCTATGCAAAAATAGTTCCACATGTCATTCAACAACTCTTGAGATTGTTATCTTTCTTATAACAGTACATCATCAACCCTAATAAATGACTTCAGTAAATGAAATACAATGATACTCCCAAATTTCAAAGCTCTAGAGGATCAGAAAGGCAGAACAGAGCCTCAAAAGACAGGTAGGAACACAAAGCAGAGAATGGCAGAACTCAAGTGAGCCAGGTCCAGGGCTGCTGTGGTCTCTATATAAAACTCTTTCTCCAGCACGGGCGAGACCATCAGGCTGAAAGCTGACACTGCTGAGCACAAGAGAAGAAGGCCTTGGGCTGCTCTGGGGAGCAACTGATGACCAGAATGAAGGAATCTCTCCCTTCGTAAGAGGAATGCCCATCAAAGGTGCCCAAAAAAGCACCAAAACCCTAAGAAAAAAAGCCTGGGCCACTTGGTGTCTCTGACAATGGATTTTTTTTCTTTTTTCTTTAGTTTTTGAGACATTTAACCCAGGCAAACCTCAAAGTTACTATGTAGCTGAGGATGACCTGAACTCCCAATCTCCATGTTTCTGCCTCGCAAGTGCTGGGATTACAGGTAGGCACTACCATGCCAGACTCAAAAATTTTTTTTTCTTAATGGACGCAATGAAAGAGTTTTGCCTAGCACACACAGGCCCTGGTCCAACGATCTTAAACAAACAAACAAAATACAAAGATGATCAGTAACTCCACCTGGATCACTTTTAACCTCAGAATACAGAATAAACAGAGTACAGAATTTACACTAATCTTACCACCAAGTAATTATTGCTAATTAGGTTTCTCTCCTTGAATGGAGAAAGCTAAAAGAGGTCTCTGGATTAGGTATATCTGTGATTATGAGAACACAGTAAAAAAATAATAAAAAAAAAATAAAAAAAAATAAAAACAAAACAAAACAAAACAGGCAGAGTACTTCTGGAGTCATACTCAGTGAGGTGCTATCCCATGAGACGGCACTAGTAAAGATTCTCATTCCTAGTTTATACATTTTTACACTGTAGAATTTTCACCATGAAATACTTACAATACTCAGAAAGTTGGGAAAATAACCCCAATCATGTAGCTAGGAGGCTTGGAGTAAGGTAGAACTTCTTGGTTAACAGAGTAAAAACTTGGCAAAACTTCTACAAAAGTAATTAATTATACAACTGGACCAGTTTTTCCAAAACAACTGTTTCAGGGCTGGATATCTACCAGAGACAAACACACTGAAAAGTAAGTGTTCCAAAGTACTAAGGCTTGTGCTGGGGTCGCCCAGCCTGTGGGCTCAGTTGGGATGCCCTTTCCAAACCACAATTCAGTCATGTCATGGACTGACCCCGGCAGGTCGGGCTCAAACACTGGTGTCTGCTGCCAAAGGGGTGGCTTGATTTGGAGCAGGACACATGCCCAAGGGCATTGTCACAAACAACGTGGTCATGGAAAACTGTAGAAGGTCAACACCTCAGCGAGCCTGAGGTTGCAATACCGGTGTGGCAAGACCAGTGCACCAGCCAAGAGAGAGGGAGAGAGAGTGTGTGTGCACATCTGTGGGCAGGGGAGAATGCCCATACGACCCTAGTGATCTGGAAGGCTGAGACTAGAAAGGACCTCAGTTAACTACCTATCCCTATCTAAGGCTTAAGTGTGCACGCAGAAGGAATGGAAGAAGGGCCTAGCGAAAGCCAAGGTTGACTTCTAAAGGCCTGAATGTTGAGCATACCCCTCAACTTAACCCATTTGTAGATCCTCTGTAATTTGTGAGAAACCATAGTGCCTCAAGGTATTGTCTCTACAGAATCAACCCAGACAACTAACGGATAAAACTCAAACAACAAAACCTTGGATTTTGTCAAAGGTAATTATCATAGTCAAGAGTTTCTACATACTAACTAAAGTCCCTATTTTAAAAATCAAACAGGAAGCAGAGCAGAGGTGGTGGCACATGCCTTTAATCCCAGCATGCAGAAGGCAGGGCCAGGAGGATCTGTGAGTTCAAGGCCAGCCTGGTCTACAGAGTTCTCGGACAGCCAGGGCTACACAGAGAAACTCCGTCTCAAAAAGCCAAACAAACAAACAAACAAACAAACAAACAAAAAATGAGCCAGGTGTGTTGATACACACCTATAAGACCAACACTTGGGAGGCAGAGAAAGAGGCAGAAGAACCACTGCAAGTTCAATGTCTGGTCTATACATCAAGTTCCAGGTCAGTCAGGACCTTTTCAAAAAAAAAAAAAGCATCACTAAGAAGGACTAACATTGAACACAGCAAAGATTCCAAGCAGCTATCATACATAAGATTAAGAAAAAACTAAAGAAATTTGTACTTAAAGAATTAAGGGAAAGTGCAATAGCAATGAGTTCTTAAAGAAGAGAGCCCAATAAAGAGATTAAAATTATAAAAGGAACCAGAAAGAAATTTTAGAGTACAAAAGTATAATAACTACAATAAAATTCACTACAGGAAGTCAATACCAGATTTAAGATGACATCAAGGATCAAAAAATTATCCAACATAAAAAAGATTTTTTAATGAAGATAAAGAGATTCTTTAAGCATACCAATGCACAAGGAAAGGGACCCAAACGAAAAGTACATGCCCGTCACACCAACACTCAGGAGCCTAAGGCAGGAGGATAATAAAAGGAGGGCCAGTCTCAGTTACCTGGTAAGAAAAACAAAAAGGAAAACTCACTGTAGCATGGTGGTGCACGCCTATAATTTCAACACTAAGGAAACTGAGGCAGGAGACTCTTTTCTTATTCATTGCTGGCTAAGCTAAAGAACAAGACCTTGTTTTAAAACCCAAAGAAATGGGCGGGAGAGAGAGCTGTCAGGAGAGCACTTGCATTACAAGCATGGGGACTCCAGAACCCATGTAAACAACCAGGCATGGAAATCCCAGAACCCATGTAAACAACCAGGCATGGGGACTCCAGAACCCATGTAAACAACCAGGCATGGAAATCCCAGAACCCATGTAAACATCCAGACATGGGGACTCCAGAACCCATGTAAACAACCAGGCATGGAAATCCCAGAACCCATGTAAACATCCAGACATGGGGACTCCAGAACCCATGTAAACAACCAGGCATGGGGACTCCAGAACCCATGTAAACAACCAGGCATGGAAATCCCAGAACCCATGTAAACATCCAGACATGGGGACTCCAGAACTCATGTAAACAACCAGGCATGGGGACTCCAGAACCCATGTAAACAACCAGGCATGGGGACTCCAGAACCCATATAAACATCCCAGGAATGGGAATCCCAGAACCCATGTAAACAACCAGGCAGGGAAATCCCAGAACCCATGTAAACAACCAGGCAGGGAAATCCCAGAACCCATGTAAACAACCAGGCATGCGGATCCCAGAACCCATGTAAACATCCCAGGCATGGGAACCCAGAACCCATGTAAACAACCAGGCTTGGCAACACAGGCTTGTGCTCTCAGAACACAGGGCATGTAGAAACAGGATGACCCTTAAGAGCTTATTGAGCAGCTAGTCTAGAGGAACACACACACACACACACACAAACACACACACACACACACACAGAGGGAAAGGGAGAGAAAGATTAGCCATTATACTAAACTTTTGTGTGCTGTTTTTTGTTTGTCAACTTAACACACACTGAAGTCACTTGGGAAAAGAGGGAACCTCAAATGAAGAATTGTCTCCATTAGACTGACCTATGGGCAAAGATATGGGACATTTTCTTGATTAATAATTGATGTGCTAGAAGGACCCAACTCACTGTGGGCAGTGACAGCCCGGGCAAGTGGCCCTAGGTTATGTAAGGAAATTAAATTTAAAAAAAAAAAAAAGAAAGGAAAGAAAGAGCAAGCCATGGAAAATAAGCCAGCAGCAGCATTCCTCCATGGTCTCTGTTCAGTTCCTCCATTTCCTCCTTCCTTGAGCTCCTGCCCTGGCTTCCCTTAATGGTGGACTGTCACCTATAAGCTGAAATAAAACCATTCCTCCTTAAATTGCTTTCGGTCATGGTGTTTATCATAGAAATAGAAAACAAACTAGGACATGAAAAAGCCAAAATCAAAGAGAAAATCATGACTGCATGAAGAGAAATGTAAAAGGGAACCACTAAAGATTAATAGCTGGCATCACATTAGAAACAATGCAAGACATATTAAGTGCTAAAATAAAAACTGCCAATCAGCCGGTGCCTCCATTTGTTATTTGAATGCAGGTTTTGTGTGAACTACACTGTCAATAAAGTTTTGGGGGTCCTGGAGGAAGCTGTGACTGGAGGCTTGTCTATCCCTCACAGGACCAAATGATTCCCTGGTTATGATTCTGAAAAGCAAGGTGTTCAAGGCAGGAGGGCATGAGAGGCTCACCCTGGACAGTACGGGCGGCTTGTGCTTCCAATGGAAGAAGGAGGTGCTTCAAAAAAGCAGTTCTCTCTGTACACAACGACGTACTCAGGATGCAGAAGAGATGTGGAGGAAAGCTCATGCTGCTAACCAAGAGGATCCAGTCTATGAGAAGCCCAAGAGAGATGCTAAAGAGGTGGAACTGTCCCCAAATGTCCCTTGCTAGGAGGAAAGATGGGTTCACTCAAAAGAAAGCGAGTTTCCTCAGAGCCCAGACACTGGCTGCGGAGAGCTAAAGCAATTTTCTGTGAAGATTTTTCATGAAGTCAACAAATTTACTGGCCAAGCCAAAAACAAAACTGGACAAATCGGGTCGGGGGATCAACTAAACCAACAGCTGGTTCTCTGATTGGGTCCAAGGCAAGGGTGTTACCTTCACAACTTCTAAATACCGTGGTGCAGCAGGTCCTAGCCAGGGCAGTAACACAGGAAAAGAGAATCAAAACAGAGATCAGAGGAAGTGAAGCTGCTGGTAAACAAAGGTGACAAGGCTGACATCCTATGTAAAAAGTATCCTCATGAGTCTACAAAAACATACTAAAGCTAAGAAGCAATTTAGAATGCTTATAATACACAGGATCAATATGACAAAATCAACTTTTCTATAAAAACATCAATAAAGAATCTAAAATTAAAGTTAATAAATAATTCCAGGGGTTGAAGAGATGGCTCAAAGGTAAACAGGCTGCTCTTCCAGAGGACCTGGGTTTGATTCCCAGCACCCACATGGTGGCTCTCAACTGTCTGTAACTCCAGTTCCAAGGAATCCAATCTTCTCTTCTGGCTTCTGTGAGCACCAGGCACACATATGGTACACAAACATACATAAGGTAAGATACCCATACATATAAAATAAATATACATATATCTCAAAAAAATTAAAGAAAGAATTCCATCTACAATGAATTACTAATTAGTAACTACTCAGGCCTGGCATGTGGTGGCACATGCCTTTAACCCCAGCACTCAGGAGGCAGAGGCAGATGAATCTCTGTGAGTTCAAGGCCAGCCTGAGCTACTTAGTGATCTCCAGGATAGCCAGGACTTCATAGAGAGACCTGTGTCCAAAAAAAAGGCCCAAAACAAGCAAACAAACAAAAAAAACTATCAAAAAGAAGCACAAACCTATATATTTTCAATAAACATTTAAATATCAAATAATCATAAAAACACATTTGATATTTAAATAAATGTATGTTCTTGGTCTGCAGGAATTGGTACTATTAAAATAGCATTTCTTCTCATATCAAGTCTACTGACTCAATACAACCTCGAAACTCTTTACAGAAATGAACCCTAACTTGAGTTACAATTCTCTTCACCTTTATATGCCTGAACTTAATCATAATAAAGAGGTTTTTGTTTGCTAAAAGTATCAGTGGAAAGAAAAAAAATTAACAGCTTCATCCTCAGCCCACACCGCTCACCTGCAGGCTGACCCTGGCTTCCAGCCCACCTCAGCACACATGGGTAGCAGATGAGGATGTGGAAAATGCTAAGACGGCTCTGAAATGCACGGTCAGGAAGGGCAAGGACACAGCTGCTCCGGTAGGACCCCCACCACTAGCTTTCGGTCTCACAGCTGACGGCAACGCCATCAGCACGTGTCGCTCTCTAACCGACCACAGGTCAGACCGGGAGCCATGGGAGAATTGACGACGTCTGCACAGCAACTGTCTGAGATGGGAGCCGAGATGGTTGGTGCTTGAAGATCAGAGCACCAAGCAAGATCTTTTAATGCTGCAGTCCTCCCTCCCCCACACTCTCACCCATCCTGCTCCAAACGTCTGCACATGCCTTTCACCTTCCCTTCCCAAGTGCACACTCTAAAGCCAGGCAGGCAGGGAAAGTAAACCTTTTTTTGTTTGTTTCCTGCCAAGTACTTGGTACTTTCTTCCCATATGGACATCACCCATCTTCTGTCTAGATCCTCAGGGACCACTGTGACTTAGGTAGGGTGGTGTCAAGCCTGAAAAAGTCTTATGTCAATGGCAGCATCCAGCCTCTCATCCGGGCCCACCATTTTAAGCTAGCAGAACATGTCTTCCACTTCCTGCTGCTACACATGAAGGCACAGAGATAACTCCTAGAAACAAAATAAACACCAGTCCAGGAACATGTACAGAATACAAACCTGCCTGCACAAGGAGGGGCAGTAAGGAAGATCTATCTATCTGTCTTTATGGAAACCCACCAAACCTTATGAAACCATGCAATTCTTAAGTTGTTTAGAGTTAGCTGTTGTTGTAAGTTTTTTGTTTGGTTGGTTGGTTTTGGTTTTTTAGATAAGGTTTCTCTGTGTAGCCCTAGCTGGCCTAGAACTTGCTATGTGGACAAGGCTAGCCTTCAACTCAAAGAGATCCACCTGCCTCTACTTCCTAAGTATTAGAATTAAAGGTGTGCACTACCATGCCATAATTCCTGTTTTCTTAAGATTTTTAAAAAATGATGTGTATTCCTGCGTGTAGGCACGTGTACGTGAGCATGAGTGCCTGAGGCAGCCAGAGGCGTCAGTTCCCCAGAGCTGAGGCTATGGTTGGGATCTGCCTAAGGTGGGTACCCTCTGGAAGAGCAGCGTGCATTGTCAACTGCAGAGCCATCTCTCCAGTCCCTTCTACAGATCTTAAGTTTTAAAAGACTGTTAAATAGTTCTTTTTGTGTGTTGTCTGTTTGCTTGCGACTGAGTCTCCTAGATCCCAGGCTTGCTATACAGTTGAGGATGGCCTTGAATTTCTGATTCTCCTGTCTTAACCTCTCAAATACTGAGATTACAAGCATACATCACCACACCTAATCTATTTGGTGCTGGAATGGAAGGAACCCTAGGTGGACACTCTACCAACTAAGCTACAGCCTCGGTCCCTTAACCATGTCTGACGTACATTTTCCGAGATATCTCTGACTATTATGAACACACCTGGACTTTCACTTTCATCTCCCACTTCGAACCTCTTTCCACTCTGAACTACATTGCTTTTCTTTCTCTTCTCACTGGTTTAGAATAATCTGGTTTACCGGATTATCCAATAAGAACTCTGCAATGTGCATGAAAAAGTGACCATAACTATTTAAAATAATATATAATCCTTACTAAAAAAAAAGAAACACAAACTTAATTTTAAAAGAGCCTGCCTGGCAGAGGAGCCCTCCAAACTTAAAAGAGGCCTAGGTCAAACACAGCATTGTGTGCTCCAGTGTTCTCGTCTACATACAAAGACTCCACTGTCCACGAATGTCAGATGCTCTCTAGATGACAGTGACAAAGAAAGCGCTCTTTACCACATCAAAGCATACGCACTTTCACCATCCAATTCTCTTACCTTTTATTCAATTAAAGTGTGTGTCACCATCTCAGACAGATTTAGAGAAAACTGTGGCTGATGCCTGGCTCTCACAGAAAAGACTTCTAAGAACTAAAAATGACAGGTTAAGAAAAGCCATTAGACTAATGAGGCTGGACAGGAGGAGAATAAAAAAATTTACCCTCAACTTAGAAATAAGAACTCCTGTCCAGAATGCAGGCTTTAAAAAGACAATGGATTGCCAAGCAGTGGTGGCACATGCCTTTAATCCCAGAACTCCGGAGGCAGATGCAGGAGGATTTCTGTGAGTTCAAGGCCAGCCTGGTCAACAGAGAGAGTTCCAGGACAGCCTGGGATACACAGAAATTTTGTGTTGAAAAAGAAAAACAACAACAAAAAGACAATGAACTTATAATACTTGATCACACTCATATATTTATAACCAACATTGTATCACCAAATAAAATATTCTTTTTTTTTTTTTTTTTTTTTTGGTTTCTCAAGACAGGACTTCTCTATAGCTTTGGAGCCTGTTCTGGAACTCGCTCTTGTAGACCAGGCTGGCCTCGAACTACAGAGATCTGCCTGCCTCTACTTCCCAAGTGCTGGGATTAAAGGCATGTACCACCACCAACCAGCTAAAGTACTCATTCTTTAAATCCTTCCTCTTGTACCCCAGCTATTTCTGTGTTAGCCAAATGAGTCTACCTCCTTTCTCTGGGCTTCTAACAATGAACATCATCTGACATCACACACATCATAACTCCATGGCAGACCAACATGGTTCTGAGTCAACCCAAAGACTTCTGGTTCAAACCAGGATAATTATCAAATTAAGATAGCACTGGTTTACCTAGACATCCCACACAAGCAGCTGGGTCTATTTCAAAGCTAAATGCTTATCTTGGGGTAACCCTGCACATCCCAAGAAGGCTGTACTTTAGGATCTGTCCTAACAGAGAACTTTTTAAACCAGTGGAGGCTGCAGGAGCAGGTTAATTCAAGGCTTTCACTAAGAGGCTAGAAGGCAGTATTAGCAGGAGATGGTGCCCTCTCCCTAGATACATATTCCACTGTAAGTCACGCATGCAAACACTTAGTACTTGAGTTTGTGTGCCTCCACTGAGTCCGCAGACACAAATCTCAACCAAACTAATGCCACAGTTCCACTTTTGGTGACAAAGTAATTTTGTTTTTAAGCAGGTAAGAGATAAGTACATAGAAGAGGGACAGTTGCTTGGTTTTTGATTTCTCTTTTGCTTTTGAGCTTGAAGGTTTAGAGTAAGAGTTTTTCTATAAGGGAAAGAGTCTTTTAATATTACAAATTTTAACTTTATTCTCTTAGGACATAAAGAATACAGAAAACATCACTCTCACACCAGGACTGGCTCCCGTTTGATCAGCACATGGTCAAGGTGATTTTACATCTGATTACCTCTCTTGAGTACCTTAAACATGCATTGTCACCAATTAGGATAACTCCTACAATAAACTATGAAAAAAATCAGTCAGCCCAGTGGGTAAAAGGTACCTGCCATCAAGACTGAGGACCTGAGTTGAATTCCTAGGACCCACATAGTGGAAGGAGAGAACTGACTCCCTGTAGGTGCCCTCTGACCTCCACATGCATGCTGTGACATATTCCCAGGTGTGCACAAATAAATAAATACAAAAATTGTAATCGATTATTCTGTCTGCTAATAAAAGCAATAAATGTCAGCTAAGGAAAAAACTGAAGGGATTAAAATTTTTTTTAAGTAAAACATTCTCTAATCCCACTGAAAATGCCAATCTCTATAGATTATCATCTCTCAAAACATACACTATCATCTCTATATACAGACCTCATAAGTATACATGGAAAATGAGATCATGTTTCACATATGGCATGGTTACTTCGTGCTTTTCAAATTAATTAATTGTGGGTTAGTAATTCAGATCTATCTCATTTTCAAAAATGTTTCCAAATATTCAACTTTCTGAACAGATCATAAATCTTTTCAAAATCTCTACAATGAAAATCATAAACATTGCTAACAGTGAAGCATAAAGCCTGTAAGCGTACTGAAATCTTTGTGGTTGAGCTTTTAAGCAGTGGTATGTAGACAGAACATCTTTCCAAATCAGCTTCCACTGCTACTTTGGAAAACATTTCTACCATCACTATCTCTGCACATGCTAACTTCAAATTACAGCCTGAAAAAATGTCAGTAGTAACTGAAAAATTAGGTAATATATATGAGAATATGAAAACATATTTCCTACATATGACTCCTATTTACCAGGAGAGGACACATAAAATTTTTAAATAATATAATCTTATAAATCTTGTACATCTTCTGAGTTGAACCAAACTTTCAGAAAATAACTAAATCCACTCACCCAAATAAAAACAAAACAAATTAAATCATAGAATCATACATTTTCTTGACTCAACATAGAGTTAGGGTTACAGGGCAACCAAGCAGCCTGCAGTCTGAGGTGATCCCACAGAAGGAATGGAGGGATTCAGGACTATCCTGGAGGAAGACATGGCCACCACACAGAGGGGCTGGATATATGGGGACAGGCAGGCAATATTACAGCTGAAAAGTTACAGCAGGAACACAGGGGTTCAAGGCCAGCCTAGATGACTCAGGGAGACGCTGGAAGTGGGAGTGTGTATGCGACCCAGGCATAGAGCCATGGACTGGTAATTCCAGCACTTAGAATCAAGTTCAAGGTTGTTCTTTGGTACATAACAAATTCAAAGTCAGTCTGAGCTAATGAGACTTCATCTTTAATTACTATTATTACACTTTTATTATTTAAAACAATTTTTTAGTCTAAATACAGTTTGATCATCTTATTTCCCTCTCACAAGCCCTTCCAGATCCTCTCCCAGCCAACTTTAAGTTCCTTCTCAAACTAACAAACAAAATCCATACAACAACAAAACCAAGCAAACGAAATGAAACATCACCTAAAAATAAAAGAAAAACTACCAAGCTATAACCAAATAAAAGTACACAAAAGGACCGTGGAGTGCATTATACGTTAGTCAACTACTCCTGAACACAAGGCCTGCCCTGGAGTGGTTGATATGCCCAGTGTTACTCCATTAGGAAAAAAAACTGATTTTTCCCTCTCTTAGCAGGTATAAATGACAGTTCAGTTGTCAAACCTTACCCTAGTGTAGAGGTTCTCAGACTGTGGGTTGTGGCCCCTTTGGGGGTCACAGATGAGATATTTACATTATAATTCATAACAAAATTTACAGGTATCAGTGAAATAATTTTATGATTGGGATCACCACAACATGAGGAACTGTATTAAAGGGTCACAGCATTAGGAAGGTTGAGAACCACTGCCTAGTGGCTAGGTTTGCACTCATTTACTCATTCATTTTTTAATATAATAATAATAAGCAAACCCTAACCCTAACACATCAAAGTTGGACAAGAAAAACCATCAAAAGGAAAAGAACCCAAGGGAAGCACAAGAATCAGAGACCCCTCGTTTACACACTCAGGGGTCCCATGGAAACACCAGACTGGGAGTCATGATGTAGCACAGAGAACCTGGTGCATACCGGTGCAGGCCTTGTGCATGGTGTTTCAGTTTCTGTGAGTCCATGTGAGCTTTGCTCGTGCTTATTTAGAGGACCTTGTTTTCTTAGAGACCTCATCTTAACAAAAGAAAATAGGAGGAGGACTTGGAGGACAGAGGAAGAGAAGGGGGAAAGGGAGGTACGCAGACACCTATGTTCTGAGAAGGCGTAGGAAGATGAGTATGAAACTCCAACGTCTCTACTTTTCTGAAGCTACATTGCCTCGTATGGCAGCTAACCCACATCATCTAAAATTCAGTCCCTGCTAGTCACGCAGCCGGTCCTCAGCGGCTAGGGACTGCCGTACTGTGCCGTACCAAACGTTCCAATCACTGCAGCAAGAAAACTGAGACGTGCAGCTCTCGTGGGTAGTTAACTACAAAAGTCATGCGCTGCAGAGTTCATAGTATGTGTAAGATACGGTATTGCTGCAACGATGGCCGGAGAGCTCTCTGTAAGCTTGTGTTTATCAGACAGAATTTCACCACACAGCCCACACTAGTCTTGAAAGCTGCAAGGCTCATGGCACAACCTCCTGAGTACGGAGACTACAGGGGAGCGACACCACATCTGACTACCACGTTCTTAGACAAAGGAGTGTGCAGCGCAACATTTAAAATCAGACTGCGAAAGGGACAGATATAAACTGCAAAACAAGTTAGGAAAGGATATAAAATAGGGAATATCCAAAGGGTGGGCTCGGGGATGGCTCGGTGGGCAAAGTGCTTCCTAGGCAAGCATGAAGTCCCGAGTTTGGATCCCGCACAATTGCTGAGTGCATTTACAATCCCAGAGCTACAGGAAGGGGCAGACACGGTCAGACCTAGGGACTTGCTGGCCAGGTGGTCTGAAACTGAGAGCTGCAGGTTCGGTTAGAGACCTTGTTTTAAAGAACAAAATAAAATAATAAAATAAAGGTGGTGAGCAATAGCAGACACTCAATATTAGCCTTTGGCCTGGGCATGTGCACCCCCACACACTCATGCATGTGTGCGCACACACACACACACACAACACACACACACTCGAGCAGATGTGCACGTACACATCACACACACATACCAATTTTTACAAAAAATTCAAGAAGGAGAGGGAAAGAAAGAACAAAGAACAAGTGGTCAGGACTAACATCAGTTCCCAGCAGCTAGACCACACAGGTCGAATTCTAGTGTGCGTCCATTATATCTCACTCAACCTGACTTCATTTTAAATAAAGGGAAGGCAATAACAAGGAGTCCTTAATATATTAAGTTGATAAATTTTAAAACCAAACAGAGATATAAAACTTAATATTTATCATACTTATAAATTAATTTTGTATTTGGCTTTATTTTTATTTAAAAACTGATTTTTAGATAGGCTCATGTATCCCAGCTAAACCTTTTTAAAAAAAGAATCTGTGTATACATAATGAGGTACGTGCACATATGTGCACATGGGTGCATGATGCCCTTAAAAGAGGGGGTCGGATCCTCTGGATCTGGAGTCACAGACTGCCTGGTATACAGGCTGAGTACCAAACTCTGGGAGAGTCCCCTGGAAGAGCCACAGGGTTCTCAAGGCTGAACTATCTCTCCTGCCTCCATTTTTTGTTTGTTTGAAGATAGAGTCTCACTGTGTAGCTCTCGTTGTCCTGGAACTTTGCAGACCAGGCTGGCCTCAAGCTCACAGAAATCCACCTGCCTCTGTCTCCCAAGTCCTGGGATTAAAGGGATGCACCACTATGCCCAGCTATGTGTAGCCCAAGCTACACATAATCCTGAACTTATGATCCTCCTGCCTCTTCTCCTCTTCAGCACATCCTACCTGTGAATACCACCACACCTGGCCATCTCTGTTTTTTGCAACAGGGTCTCATATAGCTCAGGCTGACTTCCAGCTCATTAATTAATGAGCTCCTGATCCCCCTGCCTCTGCTTCCCAAGTGCTGCGAAGACAGAATTTTCAAATGACCAGGTTCTCTTTCAATTAACCAAACCCCATTAAGAGGGCTGCGGCTGGGGTTCCTTGTCAGACACCACACTTCTCCTGAGCAGTGAAGCAAGGATGCAAGTCAAGCAGTCCTCTACCTCTGTTCTGAATCAAAGAGGGGTTATGAAGTGAGTCACAAAAATGCTCTAAGATTCAGTTTTTTATACAAGGCAAGGGTCTTAATGATTCCTTGCCCGTTACTGGCACTGGAAAGGCTGGTGTGACAAGCACTTTGTCAAACACAGTGCTTCTGGTGTTCTGGTCACCCTGGTAGGGAACTTGTCATCACTTCTACAAACAAGGCGTAAGATTGGGAACAGTCAACAATGTGCACGCATGGGTGACTGCCACCAGAATTCACTGGTTGCTGGACAACTCTGTATTCCCCATGTAAAGGAAGATATCCCTCCCTTCCCAAGAACAGAGATAATCATTAAAGTGTGTGCAAGGGCAGACAAATGCACACTGCAAAGTCTCTGCAAGAAGAAAGGTGGAAAAATGACAGAGAAAAGAGCTAAGTACTTGTTCATAAGGAAAATCAAAGTCATTTCAAAAAAAGCAAAAAACACTTCAAGCAAAACTTAAATCTTAAGACAATTTTATGTAGAATATGAAAGAAACAGACTAAAAGATAATATTGCTAGGGCTGGCAAGATAGCTCAGTGAATAAAGACATTTGCTGCCCGGCAAGATGATTTGTGCTTAGTCCAAGGAACCTGTATGATAGACGATGAAACCAGCTCTGACCCCCCACATACAGTTATATACATGCATGCAGTCATTGTGTGCACACAATCACATGTACACACACAACGAATAAATGTAAAAAAATTAAACATTAATAAAAGATCATACCATTAATGAGAAGTTTGCAATATTGTCAGTTACATTTATATTTCTACAGTTTAAAGAAAACAAACTGAGCACAGCAGTGCATGCCTGTAATCCTAACACTGGGAAGACTGAGGCAGGAAGACAGTTCAAGGTCAGCCTGTGCTACAGAATGAGACCCCTGTCTCTAAGACTAAATGGAGGGGGTAGAATAGGGAACAACATCGTATCTTGCTAGCATTAATGCTTCATTTTATTCTCTTTCTTTAATCCCTAAATTAAGCCTGATTTATAGCAGAAGTGGAGGAGGAAAAAACAGGAGTACCAACAGGCCCACCAGATTAGGTAGAAAATGGGACTCACATCTCAAGAGACAGGGGCATATGACTTGAAAGAAACTATTAACAACCTGCTCCAGGGAGCAGCAAGAAGAGGCTTGCCAGTCTACTTATATCTGCCGTGTCTGTGGTGGAACAGTGAAAATGCCAAGCTGAAAACAGAGTCTCATGGAAACAGAGC
The DNA here is from genome assembly GCF_982192425.1 of Myodes glareolus. Lineage (NCBI taxonomy): Eukaryota > Metazoa > Chordata > Mammalia > Rodentia > Cricetidae > Myodes > Myodes glareolus. The sequence goes on from NC_142034.1 coordinate 97,027,727, forward strand.
CTCTTCAGACCATAGCTCTGGAAAAGAGACCCATAATGAGAAAAGTGCTAACACTGAACGTGCCAATAGATGCTGCCTGAGAGTCTGTTTAAAATGCAGACTTGGGAGCTGAAGAAATGGCACCAAGAGAGGTTCACAACCTGTAACTCCAGCTCCAAGGGACCCATCATCCTCTTCTGGCATCACGGGGCACACACACACAAAATATTAAATATTTAAAAAATAAAATTCAGGGCTCTTTTAACAATGACAAATAAAGAATCCTGTTTGTTGACAGAGATTTCTGTCTCATCTGGTCCCATAGCCGTTCAGTCCCAAAGAAACACACAGAGGTCTACATTAATTATAAACTGGTTGGCCTATTAGCTCAGACTTCTTATTAACTAATTCTTACATCTTACAGTAACCCATAATTCTTGTCTATGTTAGTCACATGGCTTGGTACTGTTATCAGTGAGGCATTCTCATCTTGCTTCCTCTGCATCTGGATGACGACTCCAGACTGATTCTTTCTTCTTCCCAGAATTCTCCTGTTCTGGTTGCCCCTCCTCTACTTCCTGCCTGGCTACTGGCCAACCAGCATTTTATTAAAATACAAGTAAGAAATCTTTACAGGTTACAAGTTCATTGTCCCACAGCACCTGCTAGCGATTTAAAAAAAAAAAAAAAGAAAGCTCCAAACCCAACCCAACAACAAATCTACCCATGTAAAACTCAACAGGCGAGAGGGATAGAGAATAGCTCAGACCTCCTAGCTCCTGTTCCTACAGCATCTAGTTCTGCCATAGAGGGGGGATCGATGACTTCCTTGAAGAAGAAGCATTTCCACGCTTTTACCTTTAGGGCCTAAGTTGATCTTACAGTGACGAAGAGGGTCCTGGGGGAGTTAAGAATACCTGGAAAGAAGTTGGATGTATAACACACACCTATAACCACAGTCCTGAGGAGTCTGAGGCACTAGGATGATCACTGGTTCAAGGCTGGGAGTGGGAGGGATGAGCAAAAAGAATGACTTGAATGGTACAAAAAATGAGAATAGGCCAGGCAGTGGTGGCACACGCCTTTAATCCCAGCACTCAGGAGGCAGAGGCAGGTGGATCTCTGGGTTTGAGGCCAGCCTGGTCTACAGAGTGAGTTACAGGACAGTCAGGGCTACATAAAGAAACCCTGCCTTGAAAAGCAAAACAAAACAAAACAAAACAAAACAAAACAAAACAAAAACAAAAAAGCTAAACCTTATTTAGAGGAGACTCACCCTCGTAGACAGTGGCTAGGGGTCACTACTTAAAAGCTGTGTCTCACTCCACTACAGTTTCTCATGACCTCCAAGTGCAGAGTGAGAACATGATCACGGGTCAGGGAACATTTTTTGTGGTGTTTTGGCCGTGTTGAAATCAAATGCCCTTCCCCAAAGCCAGCAACTAGCTGTCTTCAGAACACAGGCACAAGTGTACAGATGAGTCCAATGTCCTCATAACTCTTATGAGGAAAGATTTGCTATAAGTCTTTACATTTCATTTTAACAAAAAGAAATGAGACTTAAAGATTAAAGGGAGGGAGGACTAGAGAGTTGGCCCAGAAGTTAAGAACACTGGCTGTTTGGTTCTCAGCACCCACATGTTGGCTCCTGTCTGTAACTCCAGTTCCATTTACATATATTTGGGGGACTCTCACACACAAAATCTCACACACACACACACACACACACACACACACACACACACACACAATTAAGGATTAAAAAGGATTTTAAGTTTATATGCTTTTTTCCTACCAAGAATATATAGAACTGATTTTTGTTGTTGATATTTTTGTTTGTGTTTTGAGACAGGGTTTCTCTGTGTAACAACTATGACTGTCCTGGAAATCTCTCTGTAGACCAGGCTGGCCTTGAACTCAGAGACCCACTTGCCTCTGCCTTAGAACTGATTTTTAAAATCCAGGCAGGATATAGTTATGAATGCTTGCATCTCAGCACTGTGGTGGCAGACACAAGGGAATGACCACCAAGCTTGAGACTAGCCTGATTCATATAGTGAATCCCAGGCAATCGAGAACTACACAGTGAGTCACTGTGTCCAAAAGAAAAAAAAGGCCCACTAAGCATCTTCTCTGACCAAATACAGAGAAGAATAACATTATTACTTTTGTTGTTTCTCAAGAAATTACTCACCATACAGTTCACTCACCGTTTAACCTAAGTGGTGAAAATACATGTACGTCAAAGACATCTTTATGTTTACAGCAGTTCTATTTACAATATCCAGGAGCTGGAGACATCCAAATGATCACTGACTGATAAGCAGACTGATTAAAAGTTGTGGTACGCCTAAACAAATGAGCACTCTTCAGTGCTATTCGAGACAGGATGAGCGCTTGGCATATGCAATGACGAGGACAAGTCTCTGAGGCATCGTTCCAAGATACTCGTCACCAAAGACAATATGCTAAATAATCCCATTTGTTTTTCAATTAAAAATATCATTTATTTTTATGTGTGTAGGGGCTTTGCCTGTATATATGTCTGTACATCATATACATATGGAGGACAGGTGAGGGCATCGGGTCTCCCGGGACTGGAATTACAGATGTTTGTGAGGCACCATGTGGGTATTGGCAGTTGAACCTGGGTCCTCTGAAAGAGCAGTCATCTTAACTACTGAGCCATCCCTCCAGCCTTACAACCTCATTTCTATGAAGGTCTGCAAAAGGAGGTGCCACAGTGAGAGAAAGCAGGCCAGTGGTCACCACCACCCACTGACAGAGAGCAAAGAGCAGCAGAAAGGAACCTCTTAGGTACGGTGCCGGTGTGTGCATCTAACGTGTGTCTGTCAGGGCTACCAATCTGCAGGCTTTTATTACAGTTCATCCAACTGTGAATTTCACTGCATGCAAATGACAGAAACTGGCAATTTTCCTGAATGCCAGCCATGTCTGGCTGGGAAGTAAAATGGGGGAGTCTTATCTGCAGTTGCAATGAAAAGTAGTAAAACCTAAGGATAAATTTGAGAAGTACGTAAAAATAAACATAGTGGCAGACGCCTTTAATCCAAGCACTCAGGAGGCAGAGGCAGGTGGATCTCTGTGAGTCTGAGGCCAGCCTGGTCTACACGGTGAATTCTAGGACAGCCAGGGCCACACAGAGAAAGCCTGTCTTTTTTAAAAAAGGAATGAAGTAAGAGAGGGAGGGAAGGAGAGAAAAAAGGAAGGAAAGAAAATAATTAGAAGAAAATATAAGTACACATTTTACATAACTCTGGAGTGAACAATTCTTTTAATCATGTCACAAACACAGAAACACAAAAGAAAACAGGGATAGGAAAGACCAACACAGAGAAAAAAAATTCAGTAAGTTCAAAACTATCAATGACTGAAAGGCAAATTTCAATGTATTTGGAAGATAGAAATTTAAGGTACTTATGTAAAGAGGTATTACAAACCAACAAATAAGAAGCCAAACACCCCAATTAATATACAACTCATAAAAAATGAAACTCAGGAGCACCACATTTGGTTCCCTAGTAGTTAGTGTGAGCAAGGGTAGTGGCCAGTGAGAGTGCTCGTCATGTCGCTAGCACACAATACTGGGGCTGTTTCATTAAATTTGAGAAATCATAAGATTTGTCATTTGTGTTACAAATGTTACCAAATAAACATGGCCTGTATGTGTTTGCCTGCTGAGCCATCTCTCCAGCCTAGATGGTGTCACTCTTAATCAAGAAATAATTCCTGTCTATATACAGGATTAAGTTACAGTCTCATACAAACATCATTTTTGGTAACAGGCGTCAAATTATGTACTTTGACTTCTTTATTAATATTTTCATTCAAAATTGATGCAACAACAGAAGTGATGAAGTGCACAATTTCAGAACCAGGATAGTCCTCCCCAGATAGTTCTCCCCAGGCCAATTTCAGAACCAGGATAGTCCTCCCCAGATAGTTCTCCCCAGGCCAATTTCAGAACCAGGATAATCCGCCCCAGGCCTCTAACATGCTTTATTTCTTTTTTTTTTTTTTTTTTTTTTGGCTTGCTTCCACATTAATCTTAAACTCTAAAACCCTTCCACAGTACAAGAAGCGGTCAACCAAAAGCAGGTTTCCCTTTTGCATCTTATCTAATGCCTGTCTTAATTCACGATTTTAGTTTTCAATAACATGCTTAATAAAAAGGAAACTACACATGGAGATGACCGCACTGCTGGGAAATGAAGCAGGATCTTCATCTCTGTGTTGCTTCTTTCCTTTCTTTCTTTATTCTGTTTTCTGGTTAAGGAAAACATCTCCAAGTTCGTAAAAACAAGGAACTAAAATTAGACAGAGTTGAACCTTTACTCAGTAGGGAAACATTATTTTTAAACTGAGGAGTATTTATAGGAATGAGCTTTATGAAGAAGGAGGAGCAAGCTTACGTATGTGCACGGTGCAACCTCGGGAGGACTAATGTTAGGGGACACCACCTCGAGAAGCATTTATGCTCCTGGACCTGCGGGCCCATTGTCTGTGCCTTCTCCTGTGGGTCACACATTAGAGCTAGGATGACAGAGAACCTGAGAACCCGCCACTTTGTTACAGAAAAGCCAGTTCACCACTCACACTGGACCACAATCCCACTGCCTGCTTCTACCTCCTCCTCAGGCCCCTGACACGGAAGAGCTGGCCCATGGGAGATACTTATCCCCAGGAACAAGTGACACTTCTCGGCATTCCAGGCCAAAGTTGAAGAATTACTCTTGTTATAACGTTTTCTGGAAAGACACATCAGTGAGAAGGAAGACACTCCTCACCACGTTAAAGTCGCATTCATCTGGACTCTCAGCTCCGCTCACACCTTCCAAGGACTGTGCCTCCCACCCCACCACAGAACACCCATAGGTTCTCCATCACAGCGGGTGAGGGGGCTCTGTAGACTGAGGGTGAGCACTAAAGGAACTCAGAGGACGCAGCGGGAGGCCAGCTGTTCTGCTCTGGGTACTGTGTACAGTGGAGAAGGAGGGGAAGAAGAGTCCCCTGTCTACTGCATTGCAGAGGCTCGTGGCATCCTAGGTGCTGCAGGACAAGGAAGGGCCCCACTTAACCCAGAGGTGCCCTGGGATTTTAGCAAAAGCAACAGCAGCCTCAATTCGGGTAACATCTGAAGTCAAGGCCTCAGCAGGCTTCTGACAAAACATCAGTCCCTGCAAAGAGTCCACTGGATGGTGGAGGGGTCAGGGTCCATAGAACCTGAATTCATAGAACTGATATTCATCCTAATACCAGTGCAGAGTACAGGTTCTATCTGGTCCACAAATATCTCCAAAACACACATCACACAAAAAGTAGCACAAACTCTTCTCCATCCGTGTTGAATTCTGGTGAAAGGTCATGTTTCAACCAGAAGTGATGGGGGGCGACGACTTGAGATTTCAGCTCCAACAAGGTCATGCAAAGATAGGGGATTCTGCCCTTCTTCCTAGTCACAGATGTCAGTTCCTTATAAGGGTTCAACAGTGTGTCCACAGCTAACCACTGGCCCACACTGGAGCTGCCCTATAATGGGTTATCAGTATCTGTCCATCTTGTTCCTGCCTATTTGCTGGCCCCAGTCTCATTAGCTGACTCAACTTGAGTCTCTTCCTGGGACTATTTTTCTGATCTTCTAAGATGGGTAAAATGCCACCCCTGTCGTCAGCATGTCCACACTGGCTCCACCTTGAAGTAGTCCTCGGCAATCTAGATGACAGTACTTCTAGGCCACATGAATATGAGTAAAGCCAGCAGAATTAGCAGGCCCACCTCTGGAAAAACCCCTCTCTTTGTTCTCCCCCAATCAACAGTCTCTCCCCACCACACCCCTGCCTTAGGAAGGGGCCTGTCCATGCTCCATCAGCTGACTCCTTTCATCTGGATCCTGCTGACCTAAACCATCTACACACATTTGCACACCTTATAGGTTTTGTTTTGCACATGGATTTTCTTGTAGCATCTTTTCTCTTAAGAAGAAAAGAGCATGGTGGAGCTCGCCCTGCACAGCTCAGGAAGATACTCAAGTTCTCGGCCTGTGATAAGATGTGCTGACTAAATAAAACAGCTCTGCTCTGTCAGATATATTACTACCGGAGACTCTGGTATCACGGAGGATGTGCCCCAGGCACTGGGTAGGAATATTCTTGACACTGGAAAAGTACATCCTATCCCCCAAGGTAACTTAATACACTGGTGCCTCCCTTACAGATGGTCTCATGGTTAACCCAGATCAGGCCTCCTAAATTACACCACTCTGCACACAGCCGTGAAGACACTCAATCTGCTAAACTGTGTCCTGACCTCAAACCAAGATCTCCGCCTCTCCCAAAATGCTGCAACAGCACCGTCCATCTCGTACCCTCAGTTCCACATCTATATAAGTCACTATTCTTTTGTGGAAAGAGTGGTTTGAGACAGGATCTTACTATGTAGTCCTAGCTGTCCTGGAACTCACTAAGTAGACCAGGTTAACCTCAAGATCCCAGCAATGCCCCTGCCTCAGTGCCTCAGTCTCCTATGTGCACCACTAATCTACACTTGTCTGGTCCTAATGTGTTACAGTGTCTAATTAGCTATTAGCATTGCTCTGGCATTTGGCAATGGCTATGCTTAAATATAACCCATAAACCATGCAACTTATTCAAATATAAAACCCAATGATCCTTGGTACAACTAGCAGATACCACATAAGCAGTTTCAGATATCTGTCTGTCTGTCTGTCTATCTATCTATCTATCTATCTATCTATCTATTCATCCATCCATCCATCCATCCTTCTCTCTCCCTCTACCCTGTGTTTCTGTAGCCAAGGTTGTCTTTAAATTCATAGCCAAAGAGGCCCCTTCCTAGGATGACCTGTGTGCACCAGTCTGACTTCAGAATACTGTTCATCATTCTAAGAAGAAAACCCTGTTCCTTCTAGGCAAGCATTCTCCCTTTCTCCCAAACCATTCATCTATTTTCTTGCTCTAGGATTCCACTCTTCTGGACTCTGTGTCTGGCATCTTTCACTTAGCACATTTTCAAGGTTCATCTACTTTGTGGCATGCACCAGTGTGTCATTCCTCTCTATGACTGAATAATATTCAACCACGTGGATAGTCTACATTTTGTCCAACCACTTGCCCACTGCTTTGCAATTTTTGGCTGCTATGAACAGCTGTGCACCAGTTTTTTGCAAAAGTGTGTCTTCAGTGCTTCTGGGTGCATGCCTGAGAGTGGAACTGTGAGACATACAGTCTCCGCGTCTCCCCTCTGAGGAGTTGTCACACTGCTGCCCACAACAGCTGCACCATCTCACACCCCACCAGCAGAGTCAGGCAGTCTGGGAGAACCTGAGACAGTGACCTCATATCTTTATCTTTAACAAGCATTCAAAACCTGGGATCAACCAGAGGATGTTCACAAAGGTGGTTTAAAAAACACACACACACACACACAAAAAAAAAAAAAAACAGCAAGTGGTATTATTAGTATTCATACAAAAGTCTCAACATGAAACAAAAAAATTAAAGTTTAAAACAAAATCAGCATTTGGATGTGATCACACATGCCTGCACTCTCAGCTTAGAAAGCAGAAGCAGGGGGATTTCTGTGAGTCTGAAGCCAGCCTGTACTACACAGTGAGTTCCAGACTACCCAGCAAGACTCTGTCCCCCACACAACATGACAAACAAAGCAGGGCAAACGAAGCCTGCCTACACAGTACTTTCCAGCACATTCTCGGCCTGACACCCACTCTGGCTCCCCTGTCTCTTGGGGAAGTGCCACTCACACTGAACCATTTGATCTCTAGGCATCCATCACATCCCAGCTCACAGTACACATTTCCTGGGACTCTATGACCAAGGGCTGACTAACAGCTTTGGAGACCATCCACAGTGGGGAGGAGGGGGTATAACCTGGCCATGTTATGGCTCACAAAGTCATCTTTTCAGGCGAGCCAATACACACCAGCGGAGAGTTAATGCCACTGACTGGGAAGGGAGTCCAGCCCAGGTCAGTGTCGGGACATACCCTCCCACCCTGTGGATATTCCCACCCTCCCCAACTTCTCAGCAAGGCCTTGTTGATCCCCTGTGTCACTTGCTCAGCAGCAGAGAGACTTTTCCTCTACTGACTCAAAACACCATTTTCTCCTTGTTCACTCCAAGCCATAATGACACTCAATTATGCTGACAAGTTTACATATTATCCCTTGTTTTAACTACATGAAAACAAAATAAAATGAACTATGAACCGATGACCATGTTTGGGAGCAGAGTTCCCTAGTAGCCAGTGTTTCTTTTGAAAATGTTCTAAATTAAGGAAGTGTGTGGGAACAAGGCCGGCTATGGAAAGTATCCGTGTCCCAGGCTCTCAGGGCAGCTGGCAAGAGGAGCACAGCCCAGCTGGGCACAGGAGACTGTGGACCAGTAGGGAAGCCTCATTTTACTACACTGTATCCACATACTTCAAGTTCATTTGAGCCAGAAAGGTCCTAGCTTTGTTTGGGATTTTCTATATTTATAAAGCATTTTTAAAGCTCACCTTAGGTACTGTTTACCACATATTCTCAAAGCAGTCATATTGATACCTCAGAAGTCTCTCAACATTGGAGCTTCATTATGAATGCAATTGCGGGGGAGGGGGGTATTTGAGACAGGCTCTGTGAATCCCTGGTCATCCTGAAACTTGCTCAGTAGATCAGGCTGTCCTTGAACTCAGAGGTTCACCTGCCTCTGCCTCCCTAGTGCTGGGATTAAAGGCGTGCACCACCAGCGCCGGCTATAACTGCATCTTAAGCACAATAATACTTACTGTCAACATAGTAATTCTATTAAGACTAGAGAATTCAAAGACAAGGGCAATGAGGCCCACAGTCCCAACACTCTGGTGGCTGAAGAAAGGAAATCAAAAGTTCGATGTCAGTCTGAGACACACATTGAGAACCTGTCTCAAAAAGCAAAAAGAAAAGAAAAGAAACAAAAAACAAAAAACAGGCTGAGCAAATTGTTAATCCATGTACTCAGAAGGCAGAAGCAGGAGGTTGTCTGTGAGTTCATGGCCACCATGGTTTATATAGCAAGTTCCAGGCGGCAAGCATTACAGTTAGACCCTGTCTCAAAACAACAACAAAACCACAAAACAATCAAAAAATTATACAGTTTGTAGAACTGAGGCTTTACTCTAAATCTCTGGATGTTTCGCAAAGCATCCAGCTGGCAGGTGTGACTTTCCACGCTGTCCTTTTGTAAGTTACTTGTTTGAAACTGGCAGACCACTGTCAAAAAGCTATACCAGGTGACCCAGCAAATTTAATCAAAGGCATAAATACACAAGAACCAAAAACATGTAGTCATAAGATAGCATACACAAATATTTATAGCTGTACTAACCACAGAGCCAAAAAGTGGAAACCACCAAAATGTCTGTTAATAAATGGACAGATAAATTAAATGTGATCTCTACCTATAATGGAGTAGTACAGTGCCATAAAAAAGAACCAAGTGACGGCTCGGGCTACAGCACAGATAAAACGTGAAAATACACAGCAAGCAGGAAAAGCCAGACACAGATGCATGTCGTAGGACTTCACTCAATGAAATGTCTAGAGTGTGTGACTCCTGGGACACAAAGATGAGTGTTTGACAGGTGTTGACTTTTGGGGAGCTGGGGAGTGAGTGCTTCTTGGGGACCAGGCATTTTGTGGAGATGAGGAGCGTGCTGGAACTACAGAGGTGACAATAGCTCGTTATGAACGCACTCAACCTCGCAGAATCAACTGCTTTAAGGCAGCTGGCTTCATGTTTTACTTCGATGGAAAAGTTAACAGAGCATGGAGAACCCAAAAAATAACAACAAGACTTGGGAGAGTGGTGGATTGTAAGCCCTGAGAAGGCCGCCTGTAACAGACCACCAGGAAGTTCCACATTAGTGGGGCAGCATGAGAGGTGTTCTGTTTTGTTTTGTTTTGTTTTACTTGAGACAGGGATTCACTCTATAGATCAAGCTAGCTTTGAATTGCCAGCCATCCTCCTGCTGTAGAGTCCTAGGAGCTAGGATTATAGGCACAAACCACCATGCCCAGCTTCTTTTTGTTTAGTTTTTTGAGACAGGGTTTTACTCTCGGTCAGGCTGGCCTAGCACATGTGGTGTTCCTCCTGCCTCACTCAGCTGAGTTCCAGGATGATAGGCACGGACCACACACTACTGCACAGTCTTCTACCAGCCTCCACACTGCTAGGTACCTGCCGGAGACTAAAGCAGTTATCACCGCAGCTGCACTCACCCCAGTGTCTGAGCGCCCACCCTACCATCACTACTGGATGCATCTCTCTTCCTTACCTCAGGGTACATTCTCTCAGGCAGGGGCTTTTGTTGTCATGTGTCCTAGTGGTAAGATGGCACCTGGCATGTGTCTAGATGAAAAAATGACTGGCTCCAGCTACAATTGTTGAGTGTGTCTCTGAGCTGCGGTCACAACATGCTGCCCTGCACCAGGGTCATGGTCTGGAGGCCCTGGACAGTGGCACACTGAGATTATGGTTTAAGGAACAGGAAGGGCATAGTTCCACCAGAGATTAAGGGGCCAGCCCTAAAAGTCAAAGTGAGGGCTGCTGTACTCCCTCTGGCTAGCATGTCTAATGTGAGATACAGGATCATTCTGAGTCCCCACATCTGTACAGCATTTCTCATGGGGTAGCATCAAATACATGGGTTTGAGTGCTGATTTAAAAAAATGGGCTTTTTGAGAGGGCAATGGGGTAAAATCAATGTTCTCTGAACATCCAGTAGGACCAATAATTCTATACACATGATCTCATCAATCCTAACCCACACTATTCAAACTTAGTGCTTCTCTTTTCCAAGGAGAAAATAGATACTCAAATTGCCTAAGTAACTACACACCATTTTTAAATGACATACTACATTGAAAATTAAGGCACTGACAGCTTGCACAGGGCAAGCAACTGTGCACAAGGCCCTTCCACAAGCACAAGTCTTCCCAACACATGTGACAAGCCAGCACTGTCCGTACTGCTGAACATCAGGTGACAGGAGTCCCAGGGTGAAAACACACACACACACACACACACACACACACACATATACACACCTCCAGGTTAAACCAAAGGGGAAGATGGGTATCCAGTTCTCCTTGGCAGTGTTTCAGAGAACACACAAAATTGCTATAGGTGTAATAGTTTCTACAGTTTTCCAGATATTTCTTGTGAAATTCTGCAAAATCCTATTGAGAAATTCTGGTACACTTTAATAAAAAATCAGTCTTTCTGTAATGTTCACATTTTAGGTTTGTAATATAGCCACTTATGGAGTGCATTATTAACTCCAGTTAATTAACAATTATAGAATCTGACCTAGAATTCCCATCTCTTATTTTTACATACATAAAATAAATCTAATTTTTTTTGGTCCTATGGGAAACATGCTGTCTTCACTAAGATATAAATGCCAGTGAAAATTCTTTCTTACCCTGTTAGAAATACTGAAAAGCCCAGTACGATGACACATGCCTACAATCCTAGCTCTGGAAGGTAGAAACAGCAGGGAGTTTAAGGACAGCCTTGTTTAGATAGTATGTCTGAGGCAAGACTGGGCTATATAGCCCCTGTCTCAAATCAACAAACAAATAAATAAATGCTAAAAAAAAAAAAATTCTGTAGTGACATACTCATTCTGAAGTAAAGTACCTTGCAACTTCATTTTTCAGAATTTCTATTTTAAAATGTCACAAAGATGAAATTCTTAGTCCTTTTGCTTACTTTCTAGGTTGCTATTTTTTGTTTTGGGACAGGGTGTCATGTAGTCCAGGCTGGCTCAGAACTCCCAATGTAGCCGAGGAAGACTATACTAAACTCCTGATACTTCTTCCTCTACCGTAGAGACGTGGGATTACTGGCCAGTCCCACCAAGTCCTACTTCAAATTCCTAGTCCTTTTAATCAAACTGTCTCAGCAGGATTAAATTATGGATCAATATAAAAGCCAGAGCAAATGTGCTATAAGAAAACATACCAACAGTTAGATGAGAATTGACATCAAGAGGGTGAGCAGAAAAATTAAATTTTAAAATGTAAGGACTGGAAAAATAGAGCAATCTTCATTTGCTTAAAGCAAAGCAAAAAAAAATCCTATTTTTAAAAGGAAATTGCTTTATTAGTAAAGGCCAAATAACAAGTAGTAAAAATAACTGAGTCATCAAGAAAATTACATTTTATTTGGCATATTTCATTTCTATGAAACTGTTTCATACATTGCAGAAATGTAGAACCAGATGTTTAAACTGGTTACAACATGAAAACTTTTGGGGCAGGCATGGTAGCTCATGCCTGAAATCCCAGCACTTGGAAGGTTGAGGCAGGAAACCTGCCAAGAATTCAAGGCCAATATGAACTACAAAGTGAGACTCTGTCTCCAAAATAAATAAAGAGGAAGAAATTTTTTTCTTATTGACTAATGGATAAAATCTTCAGCTCTTAGAAAACCTAGACATCCAGAAAGGCTTACTATAATTGGTACTTACATCTACAAAATATCAAATGAGAGTGGTTTCCTACTCAACCACATGCTTCCCCTAAAACCCTCTATTAAGGAACCGGCTGGAAGAAAGAGAAAGGCCCCAAGAACTTAATGTTTAATCAACCTGGAATAAGCCTAGAAGAACGGCTATTTAAAAAGAAAAAACTAACTAAACTGTTTATATGAAACATGTACAACAAATTATAATCCATTACTTATTCTCACTAACCAAGCATTCAGGAAAACTTATACACACTGGCAAAAATAGAAAAGCTGCATCCCAGTCATGGTATATTATTATTAAATAATAAAAGTTCCTTGTCATTTCAACTTATCTTTAATCATCTCGGCTGTTTATTTCAAAAAAGAAGACCTTTTCCATCTACCGATCCATGGACAGATAAAATGAAGATCCATGGACTTCATTTATCTTCATGTCCTTACACTGACATGAAGAGCTCAACCCTGTGACAGCATCCCAGACTCAAGAAGAACCAGGCTGAACTGCAGTCAGTACAGTGCTTGCCTGACACATAGGGTCCTAGCTGTGATCTCCAGCATGTGGGGCACGGGCATGCCACACATCAAGGGTCAATGATTCTGTAGGCTCTGTACCATCCGAAACAGAGGCTGGGAGGAAGGCTTAGGGAGACTGGCAGTGACAGCTAATGGATAATAAAAATTCTGAAAATTGATTGCAGCAATAGTCACACAGCTCTATTTGAAGAAAAAAAAGAAAAAGCCACTGAATTGTGCTGGTGAGAAGACTCAATGGGTAAAGTGTGTGCTGCCAAGCCTGACAGCCTAAATTCAAACCCTAGGATCTACATGGTGGGAGGAGAGAGAGACTCACACAAGTTGTCCTCTGACCTTCACATGCATGCTTTGAACACATGTACCCACACACATACACACACAAATAAATAAGTACATGGAATTTAAAATCCATTTTGTTGAAAGCTTTGCATAAGTACACAACATGCCATGTAAATTACATCTTTAAAAAAATCTGATATGAAAAAGTAAATCAAAGAAAAGTTCACACAGTTCAGCCAAAGCTGCTGAAGAGACGGAAACCTTACTGCGTGGGGAGCACCTCCAAGGAGGCATCAGAATCTCAGCTGCTACTAAATAAAGTAACAGCATGGCCAGGGCTAGGAAAGCAAACATTTCCACTTGAACTCCCAGCGGCAGAGGGACAAGTTGACATCTTAGAACCACTGGCTCTCAAAGCGCTCATGATAAAAATTTCTCTCTTGAGCCAGAAAGAACACTGTGCTAAGTTATTCCAGCTGAGAGAGTCTCTGGGAAATGTGTGTAGAGGACAAGGAAAGGCCTCTGTGTCTTGTTTGCATGGCAATCCTAAGGTTCTTAATCTTCCAGGCTGACATAAACACCAGCAGTCGCTTTGGACCTCCGAGGACTGACTTAGGCTGGCAGGCTCTGAGCAACTGAACTCTCGGGGCAGCTACATTCTCACCACCCCTGCCTTGGTGGAGGTTAAATTCACTCCCAGGTCATGGGACACAGGTACTCAATGACAACACTGTATTTCAAAACCAAACACAGCATTTTCCTCTTGCTACTTTATTTCACCAGCCCTGCAAGCCACAGCAAATGTTACATTCCCTGCCAGGAGTGCCCTTGCTATTTTTTAGAAAGGATAAGAAATGCAAGAAGAAAAAGACAAGGCTCAAACCACCATAAACAAAACCGATGGGTGGTACCCAGTGGCACGCTCAGGGTTCTCTGTTCCATCCCCTGTACATTCCCCCCCACTGTGGGGGGGGGTTTGCAGGGGATAAAATGTTCTACATCAGTGATTGAAGTGATGCAAAATATACAGAAGAAAGCATGTAAAATTCTTATAATTTCCAGAGCTGGGTACTCATGGGGACCAGCAAGCCTCTGATACACTGTAAATGGCAGGAAGACTGGAGGAGAAAGGCAGGAAAAGTGAGAACCTTAAGAATGGCACACTTGGTACAGATCTTACTAATCTAATACTTGCTCAGTCTGACTAACGGAAAACTTGAGAACACCATGAAACTCATTTTATTGACAACTAGCCTTCCAGTCTCTGACATAATGTTCAGGTCGGAACTTGTGTACAGGCGGGGAAGAACTCATGTAAAGGTGGGCGCGGCAGTACATGTCTGTAACCCGAGTGCTCCTAGGGCAAAGATGGGAAGCAGAGGGAAAATCCCCACAAGCTTCCAAGTCAGTCAGCCTTGTGCAGAAACCAACACTAAGTTCCTGTCTCAGGGACCAACGGCCAAGGCTGCCCTCTGACCTTCACAAGTGTTCCCCTCCCTATTCCCAACCCCACCACCCCCACCTACTCCCCACACCACTCTACAAACATGATTTTAAAAAAAAAATTTAAAAAACACCTTTTAAGCAATCCTATTTACTCCTCAATTCCTCCAAGTTATTTCAAAAGCAGTTCTCAAACTTTCAAAGCCAAGTGGGGATCCTCATGGGGTACTCTTGCTTTATATAACAAATGTGACCCTAAAAACCCATGTGTAAATTTATACTTTTAGAATTCAACATTACTTATATTTAAAGGAAGCAAAGAGCCCTCTGTGAAGTTAAGAATCTCAAGCACACCCCATAATTTAGTGGTACTGTAAATCTGAGTTTCCCTATGCTAAATTTGTCTAAATGAGGGTTCTTAGTTTAAACAAATGGACAAAGGGGAAACCACTTCTCCGTATTAAGAAAAGTACTATTTTCCAATCCTGAGAGAATCTCAGCTATTCCTAGAGGACAGTGGGGACCTTAAGGCACAGCCACTTCAAAGTTTACATTTTATAAACAAGAGAACTCTGAAAGCCAGTAAGACTAAGCAGGCGCATGGAGAGCACTGTCAAACATGCTGGACTTGGGGAGGAGCAAGCATTTTAGAGAGGAAAGCTAATCTACAAGAGCAAATCCATTTCACAAATGCAATCTGTGACAATGCTCTCCCTCCAGAAACACAGGCCCGGCAGTGCTCAACAGCTCCTTTGCAAGACAAAAAGAAAGAGCAAGGCCGGTAAGGAACATCTCCTGGGGATGAGAAACCAGTCACAGAGACACAGGCACAGTACCAACCACATTTTCCAGGGGGAAAAAAAAAAAAAAAACAACTTAATAGGGTAAAATTAACCAGATCAATATTAAACAACAACGTTTACTTAAATAAACCAGATTCCTGTGGGTTTTCTTCCTCTTTCTAGACTAGATTGTTAAAAAAAAAAAAAAGGTAAGCTAATACTTCCCAAATAAATCAAACATGGAAACAAATGACTGAAAAGCTGATTTTTATATCTTATTTTTCCCCTTAGGAAGGAAAAAAAAAAAGAAACTAACAGAATTTAGTAATACTACATTAAAATCCTGGAAATTATGTGCAGCAACTAACCTGAAGCTTTGTTCCCTCAAAAAAGGGGGTAGGTGAACAGGCAATGCTGGTTTTTATATACATAAATGACAAGAATTATCAAGAATAAAAAATTATTCAAGATCTATATATATACTTCATGAAACCTCCATTTTAAAAAGCTTACAAATTGCATGAGTGAACTAACCCTGTTTTCCTCAGTTCCTAGTCCTGGGCTTTCCTGCCCCTCAGCCCAGGCTGCTCTCCTCACCTTCTGGCCACAGGAACACACCAGACCAGAAGATGCTGCTCTGGTGCCAACGCCTCTTTTCACATGCCCAGACCATGTCCTTCCATTGCCCACACTAGTTCCTGCCAAGCCCCTTCCTCTGTGTTTAAGATGTAACTCAGTCGTGAATAGTGCTCCATGTCAGACTACACCCCACACAGAACAAACTGGAAGGCCAGAGACAGCAACAGGTTTTGCTGGGAATACCTGGGGAGTTCACTGAATAGAGGCTCCAGGTGGGTGATTGGGTTTGGGTTTTGGTTCTTTTATGATGAGGACTGAATCCAGGGTTTCCAAGATTTGCTAAGCACTCAACAGTGTCCACAATATAGAATGCAAGAAGCTATGTATTTCCTCCAGTAGACAGGCGTAAGGTGGAAAATAAAGACTAGTCCAAGGCTACCTTGTCACTAATACACACACACTAATCACACACACACACAAACATGGAGGTGAAGCTTACTTTTTAAATAATTGTATTCACTTCACATTTTCTCTAAGACAAAAGAAAAGCAGTTCTCACTTTCAAAGTCAAATGGGGGTCTCTTGGTGTTTGTAAGGCAGAAGGAAGACTGCTTCCAGGACCTCCGTGGATACCAGTGTTCATTCATAAATTCTCCAATCCTTTAGATAAAAAGGCACAGCATTTGCACATAATATATGCATATCCTCCTGTGTACTAGTTGGCCCTAGATTATTTATAATAGCTAATATGATGTAAGTGATATGCAAATAGGGATTATACTAGATTGTTTAGGGAATACGGAGAAGAAAGAAAGACTACATATTCAGTACAAATACAATTTTTTTCTGAATATTTTCTATCTGGGGTTGAGTGAATCCACAGATGTGCAGCCCAGAAGAGAAAGAGCTGAATGTAACCACTGAGTGGCTACAATATGTCAGAAGTGGTCAAACTGTGAAAAACCCTTATCTCAGGACACTGTAGCAGAGTGGAAAAAAAACCACCCATGAATAAGTAAGTCAAACACAAGAATGTCTGAGGGAAATGAGAATACCCAGCACTTCTTCCCAGGAGGCACCGTTCAGAACAAGGCTCCTAGGAAGGGAACTACTGGCGTTGTCTTCTGGAACCTTCTGCAGCTATACTGAGTATACTCCTCAGCCTACAAGCAGGTCATCAACATCTTAGTGTAGGGATTTTTCTTTCTGCTGTTCTTTGCTGCTATTTATCTATATTTACAGACACATGTCCTTCAGCAGACCTCAGGGGGAAGATACTGTAAAAATAAATGCCACGTTGCTTCATAATTGCCAACTACAAGAATGCAAACTAGAGCTTCCCAAGAGCTTGGAGATGCACATGGCTTTCTTCTGTGGTTTACTTCTTCATGGAAACATGCATATGCTATTAATTTTCTTTTCAAAACAGGACGGGGTAAACTTTACCTGTCTCTCTGCATAAACATATCAGAAAAATTGAATTAATAAGATTTCAATACCTATAATTTCTCTGCTACTTAAAAATGCTACTGAGAAGAAAATCTACCCTAAGCCACTGGGGTTGGATGAGAAAGATATGGCCAAGCTGTGGGAGGCCCCATGTGATACAAACTGGGTACCAAAACAGGGTATTCTGTAATGGGGGACTGGAGAGTTAAGGGACAGCAGTTAAGTTCCGTACCTAGCACATATGTCGGTTGACTCAACTGCCTATAATTCTAGTACCAGACGGCTGACAGCCTTTTCTGGATCCCACGCAGACACATACGCAAACACATAACTAAAAATAAAACTATTTCAGTTGGGTGGTAGTGGCACATGCCTTTAACCCCAACACTCGGGAGGCAAAGGCAGGTGTGTTTGAGTTCAAGGCCAACCTGGCCTACAGAAAGAGTTCCAGGAAAGCCAGGGCTATACAGTGAAACTCGTGTCTTGAGAAACAAAAATAAAAATATTTCGAAAAGAGATCTGTAATGGAATGCAATATCAACTTGTATAAATTTCAAGAGCAGTCTATACATATTCTTGAGGAAAGCCACTGTTACCTTGAAAGGTTGTTAAGAAAGATGGCTCATAGGTTATGAGCTCAAACTGCTCTTTCAGAGAACCGGAGTTGGGTTCCCATTTAGGTACACAGGTGGTTTACAGCTAGAAGATCCAACACCTCTGACCTCCTCCTGCAAACCTCCTCCTCACACATGTATAATTAAAAATAATCTCTTCTTTTTTAAGAAAACCACTGTGAAACAGAGTTGGCAAGATGGCTCAATGTAAAAGCACTTGGTGCACAATCAATCCTGGATTCAATTCTCAAAAGATCTCCTCCAACCTCCACATTCTACATGTGCACAACGGTGGTGTGCATGTGTGTACACACACACACACACACACACAGAGAGAAAGAGAGAGAGAGAGAGAGAGAGAGAGAGAGAATAAATAAAATGAATTTTAAAAAGAACCAACCCAAAACAAAAAAGGGGAGGAATGAGGCCAGGAAATAAAAACCCTTTACACACGTGTCACGGTGATATGATTTCACAGCAGCTGGGACAGCATGTAAAAATGCCACGTGAACTGGAAAGGGGTACAGAGAGGTAAAGTTGCTCCGGCTGCTGCTGAAAAAGAATCACCCCTTTCGATACCATCAGCTCGTGAGCCTCATCTCTGATGAGAGATACTGTGTGCCAAGTCCTTTCTAGGCCCTTGACATGTACTTAACATTTAATCCCGTCAACTCAACGAGGTGGGCACTTGTGTTTTCTGATACATTCCTTTGGACTGAAGTACTGGATTAACTACTTAGTGACTCCTTCTGGCGACTTGAACATTACAAATTACTGAACCTCTCCCTCACTTACAAGACAGAGAAAATAAGAGTCCCTCCTGCAGAGCCTTGTTCATTCCATGTAACTGGCAAATTTGGTGCACAGTTGTTGTGTGGCCGTTTGATCAGTGCCTCCTCACACATCCAGGTCATGTGCTGCAGGAGAGGCTCACAGTCTGTCTTTGTCCATGCCTCACCAATGGTAGAAACTCATCCAATGCTTAGTGGATAAATAAGAGTTTACAGTACAGTAACAGCTTTTGCTGAAACTTCAGCCATATCTCCGGGCTCGCAAAACTGAGGCTTTTCCCATAACTCCTCAATTATCTAGGGCCACATCACTGTAAGTACCTCAAAGCTGTAGGGACTTGAAACGGCCCAAAAACAATATTGCTGAGCTCCCAGGGGTTTCCATTGAGGAAGCAGCCAAGCTCAGCAGCTACACTGTAACCAGAGCAAGCTATCTGGGGTTTGCAGTTTGGACATTTGCCCTTTTTAATTGAAGAAACTGACACAGTCAGAGTCCCTGGTGTGTTCTGGATTTCAGTGTTCACCAAACAGAGTATAGCAAAGGAGAAGAGTCCTTCTGTGAGGACAAAATACAATTTGCCCCAGAAGGGGAGACTTGGTTCTTGGTGACCCAATGGCCACTGCCACTATGCAAACAAGTCACTATGCTAATCAGTGCTTCACTTGAATCATCTGATCTGATTCTCCGTTCTTGAGAGAAAACCTGTCAGAGGATCTGTGCTCCCTGTGCACTGGAGAGCCCCTGGGCAGCTTGTCGGGGTCCTGCAGTAAAGAAACACAGAACAGAGGACATAATCCAAGTAGATCAGGAGCCAAGCACCTAACCACTAAATCACACTGCACAAGGGCAGGTACACTAAACAACTGCAAGACAACACTGATTTCTCACAGAGGAGTTCTAAGGAGAGGCAAAATTCTGAACTAGAGTTACTAGCTACTTCCATAATACACATAAAATGCCTGTCATGTTGGCAGTTCATTTCACATCTAAGAAAATGACTATTTGGGCACTATATATATATGTGTGTGTGTGTATGTGTGTATATGTATATGTATATGTATGTATGTATATAGCACAGTCTTGGTTTTGTTGTTGTTGTTGTTTACTTGACTGGTTGATTTCTTAATGTAACAGGGTTTCATCTAATTCAGGCTGCCCTCAAACTCATTAAGTAACTGAAGATGGCCTGAACCCTGCCACCTCCTGCATGCTGAGACAACAGGGATGCACCCTCACACCTGGTTTGATGCAGCACTGAGGATCAAACCCATAATATCATGCACGGTAGACAAACACAGCTAACTGTAATCTTTTTTTTGTCACACAGCAGGGCATTTGTGAGTAGAAAACTATTTTCATGAAGATATAAAGACCTTATTTGTCTTCTCAGCATGACTGTGTCATAGTGTTACAACAGCTACGGGAGCAAAACGCTAATGCCACACACACTCGAGGCAGAAGCACCAAACTGTACTGTCATGGTGCTCTTAGCCACCCTACGCTTGCAGAGGAAAACAATTTCACTAAAGAAGGTCCTTGATGAAACAGTAAAAATTAATGACTATTAAATCCCTACCTTGAGTATGTGTCTTTTTAATGGTCTATGTGATAAAAAGGGAAATATGCCTCCAGCACTATGTCACACAGCAAGGTACCATGGCTGTCAGGAGAGCCTCTATGAAGCGAGGGGCTGCAAGCTAACCTAGTAGCCTTTCTCCTGGAACATCATCTGAACCTATAGACAAACTACAAACAAGCCTGAGTACTAGCAGGCTGTTCCTGAAAATATAGCAAAATGGGGCTGTCGCTTCAAGGAAATCAACAGTGTTTGCTGTTGATAAAAGTTCAAACTCTGCAGTGAAAATGACAATTTTAGAAAACATATACCAGTCACAGTCACATCAGCATCTTCCCAGTGTCCCCAGACAGACTGCCCTGATGTCAACACTTAGAATATCTTAGCTGGAGAAATCGGTGTTCTCTAGAAGGCCAAGGCATGTTACTATAAAGACCTGAAGAGAAAATTCATTTAAAACTCCAGTAAAACATTCTGTGGCAGCACACAAAAGAAAGTGACATCGAGGCCGTGGGCTCCATATTGTCCCTAAGCTTTAAGAAACTACTATTTGGGGCCGGGCAGTGGTGGTGCAGGCCTATAATCCCAGCACTCAGGAGGCAGAGGCAGGCGGATCTCTGAGTTCAAGGCCAGCTTGGTCCACAGAGCAAGTTCCAGACGACCAGGGCTACACAGAGAAACCCTGTCCTGAAAATTGCCCCCCAAAAAGAAGAAAAGAAACTCATATTTGTTAGTATTAGCGTGGCGTCAAAGAAAAATACCCATACAATGATCTCAATAAAACTCCCCTTCACTTCCCAAGGACCCATCTGTATAAGGACAGATGTGCCGTGTCCTTCACCATCCAGGACCAGACTGCACACTAACCCAGCTGACACACTCAGAAAAGGTGACAGAGGTGGATTTCCACTGTACAGAGCCCAGAATTTCTCAGATTAACTTTTGATTAGCACAGGCAATTAACAAACTTCCTCTTCTCACCAATTCTTTATGTCTGAAGACAGTTCCTTTTAAATATGTTACTATTTTTATTAAAATGTTGTTGATATTAATGTGGTGGTGTTGTAGGCTTATTATTTTGAAGTAAATTTAAAATATTTGTTTAAATTTCTCCATTTTAGCTCCTACTATGGTAAAAGAAAAGGGGTCCTAAGACCAAAAGCTTTGGGCTACTGGCTCACAGAAGACCTCATAAGCCTTGCTGTTGAAGGCCTAGGATTTTATCCACCTTGTTTTCAAATCTGTCCCTTCCCTAGGGTCTGCCTCCATTGCTACTGCCAGCATGGAGGGGAAAGCTGGCATTCTCGTCTATTCCAAGGGACTGAGTCTGCCCACTCACCTCAGGACAGAGGGCAGGGAACACTCTAGGAGGACACACTGAACGCTACAGTAAACACCTGACTCCCCAAGCAGGAGAGTTCAAGGGCAGCTCCCATCACCAATTCTGCATCAGTATAGGCACGGGGAGGCTGGTCAGCACGGTACACCAGATTCAACAGTAGAACACTATCATCTCGGCCTTCTCCAGTGTTCCCTGGGGAAGCCTGTCCCTTCCCCAGGCCCATCCCCCTCTCTGTGCAGACCAGGCATCACTGAGACTCCCTGTGAGCTCAGCTCCTTCCCTTTGGTTCTGGGAAACTGGTGGATGCAGCCAGTCCAGGGTTCACGTCAGTTCCTTCCCACTTCAAAACACAGGTCCCTTTATAAAATCCCTTCCAGTGATGGGTAGATCCTGTTAGGAAGGTCTTTAAGTGTCTTGAATGCAAACTGCATACGATTGTCAAAGCCCAGGGGATGCAGTGCCCCTCGGTCCCACTCTTTTTGTAGCCAACAGCTTCCTGCCACCACCAGAAAAGCAGACATGCAGAAGAAGGATGAGTGAGCAGACAAGTACTTCAAAATCCCAGCAGAAACACCAAAACCATAATCATCAAGCAGCAAACTTGCACCCAAAGTACCCGTACATAGAAAAATCAGCATGGCTTTCTTTTTCCAGGATTAAGTAGACATGAAACAGTGGCCAGTTGTCAGAAACACAATTGTTAGGATACTTCACTTTAGTTTTCAACTTTCTTAGTGATTCTAACCTAAAACATTACCTTCTTTTCTTCTGCATTCCACCAGGAACTCAGCAAACCTCATTCTTAATTTCCTTGCCAAAAGTTAATCCACCCAAAAGCTTATCTTGAGAATTAACAGCTGTGTGCAACTTATTTGAAGCCATGTAATTTGGTCCCCAAGGGCCTGAAAAGGTTGTCATAGGAAAGGCCAGGCATGGCAGCACATGCTTGCAATTCTAGCACTGGAGAAGCTGAGGCAAAAGGACTGCAAATTTGAGGCCAGCCTGAGTTATCAGTACAAGGAGAACCTACACTGCATAGCAAGCAAGCACGGTCTCAAACAAACAGCGTCCACAGGGCTCTGCTTCGCCGCTGGCTGCTGCTGTCTCCTTCGCCAGCAATGAGGCCACATTTTCTGCCTCATCTTATCTAAGCCACTTGCTTCCTAGGAGGCTGTGTCTCCGCGCGTACGAGACACCCTGCCCAAGAATGTAGATGGAAGCTCTGAGTTTCTCACCCAGGTGCTCCACAAAGTTTTGGCTGTGGAAATGTCTTTATCTGTATGCATAATGGAGCAATGGCAACCAGAAATTCTTTCCACAAAAATTAAGCCTACCCACATGGGGAGGAGAAGGCAGCTGGGGGCACTTTCTTCTGAGTTTCACTTTCTGCCTCTACAACTCTGTATCTCCCACAGGAAAAACCAACCCAGAGGATAATCATCCTTGCTGTCTAGGGACAGCACACAGAAGGGCCAGCATCCTTCCAGCTTTGAGGTTTATCTCAACGCTACAGCAGGACCACTCTTCCTGTAGCTCCAACTTAGTGCCTTCTCCTTAGTTTTATAAATGCTATTACTCTGTGGTCGTCTCCAAAATCTTGGGCCTCTCCATTAACTCCACTAGTGAAGCAGCCCCAGGCTTCATGAGATGAGAACAGGATTTTCTTTTAATCCATTTTGGACCCTGTCATAGCACCAGAACCTAGAACTGGGCCCAGGGCAGAATCTGGTGAACAGGTAAACGAGTGAGTCAGGGTTTCCAGGCTTGTTCACCTCCATTCTCACCACACTGCCTAAGTCTAGACAATCTCCTGGTCAGTTCTAGAAACACAAAAGGCTCCCTTCCCTTCAAACCCTAGCACCCAGTCATGCCCCATCCCAGCCTCTGATTAAGCCTGGTCTGGGCTCCCATCAAGTTATCTTAAGGCTACTCACACTCCACTGCCCCTCCACTGACAGTGCAGTCACCCTCCCTCAGGATCCTCCCCCATCTAGGATCTGCCCAAACAGCACATTAATCCCCAGGCTCACTGCCTTCTGGGCTACAATCTCTAGAACTGAAAACTCCGTTCATAAGCCCCATTAGAGGATCCTTCCCACCTTGAAATCAAACCCCTTAGGTCACTCTTGCTGGGAGGTCACCGGGAGGTGCTGATGAACTGGGTCCAAAGCCCAAGCCCACTGAGAAACACCAGTGACAGCTTCTGCCCACGGTCTCTGCTCTGTACCCAGAGTGCTTCCTTTGCCCGCCTTAGAGCTGCACTTGATCTCAGGTCTCACGCAGTAAGCGCCTCTCTCCAAAATGCCCCAAACATAGACCCACTCTGCAACACTCTGCCAGCCAGGACAGGGACTGTCATGGGTCCATGCATTCACAGTGTCAGACATACATAGGAGTGTGATAATCAGGGACAGGGAGGAAGAGGAAGGACACAAAGAGGAACTGAGAGGGAGGAGAGGTGACCGTGAAGAAATAATGGATCATCATTCCATTCTGATTCCTTAGCTAGCAGTGGCTCCCTGCCATTCTGCTGCAATTCCAGAGTAAGGAAGGGGGACAGAAGCAAAGAAGGCTGAGTGTCGAGAGGGGTCAGAGGCTTGGGTAGATGCACGCTACTGCTAGTCCTATCCATAAGGTTTTCAAAATGAGCAAGGAAAAGCAAAAAAATCAGTCTTGAGAAAATTTCAAGGAGGGAATACTAAATTTAAAAATCAGAAACAGTTCATCTAACCCTTTATTTTTTTCTCCTTCCCCTGTCCATTTACAAACTTTTTATAAGTATATAATGCAGATTTATTTTTAAGCTAAATTTACTAAATTTACACTATTTGAAACTTAAAAATTTATTAACTCCCTCTAGGATTTCTTTTTGTATTTTTCTTGAGGGGGTTTGAGACTCTGGGTCTATGAATTAAAAACAAAAATCACCAATAAATTAACAAACACTGATACTGCCAAAACTTCAATGACTTTGGAACTTCAGAATATACTTAATAACTACACCTATTTTTATTTTATTTTTGAAGTCCAAACGATACATCACAGAAAGCACACCTCACAAAACTGCTTTCACTGACCTTTGACCCAGCACAGTGTATCATTACACACACAGCAGTGCAGTGCCCCACCACAGTTCCGGACTGTACCACAATCCCCTGCAACCATCAATCCTGAAGATGCCAAAATGCCAAGGAGGGCTTACATCCCCTGATACCACGAAGCCCCAAAGCAGGTGCCACGCTCTTAATCGGAAAGACACTTGTCATAGTGAGATCTTTTCTAAGGGAAAGCGTCATTCGTGAGGTGGTCAACACCCACATTTAAATCTCTCTAGAAGAAGAGAATTCCCAGGTGAAAAGTTTTCTGCTCTGTCTATAAATTCTTTGGCAACTAATAAAAACAATAAAGAAGACTTGGGAGAAAGAAAACCCACTCTGGCCAGAGTGCAAGTAAATAAATGACAAGGGAGTTCAGGTCGCAAACGCCCATTGACTGAACTCCCAGCAATGCTATCAGGCAGGTGGCCTTGCTAAAACAACTCAGGTACTTTCTGATTTAAGCTACTACTCCTTACCCCTACCACCTCCCCCGCCATCTGATTTAAACCATCTTCTCCTCCCCTGGTTCCCTCTCCTGGGGCTTTTAATTGTGTAATTATGTGACATTCGGGCACCACAAATCACAAAAGAGCTTTAATGTAGCTTTTCAAAAATCAATGTTCATTCTCTATATACTTGCAAAATAAATGTTCCCTCAATCCTGAAGATTTATAGTAAAACATGGGAACTTTTTAAAATTGCAGGGAATGGGGCAAAGAAATGTAGCACATTACTGAGAATCCTGGTATTAGGTCCCGTTAATCTACACACCCATTTTCCAGATCTCAAAGATATATATATATATATATATATATATATATATATATATGAAAATAAAGTAAAATAAGACACAGCCAAGCAAAAATACCAAGAACAGTAAGGATCCTGAGATTAAGGACAAGCAGCCAGAGGCAAATCTGAGGGAGTAGGGGAGACATAAGCACTCCTATTCCAAACCACCTGGTACCTTATGGAGTTCTGTGTTCTGAAATCTGAACTGTATAAAACGAAACAGGTATCATAGTAATGAAGCACTGAATGCAAGTTGAAAGACAGAAATATGAAAACTTGACAGGAGAGAGCAAGACTGAGACTGACCGATTCAGGAAGAAGGTCGTGTGTACTGACAGGTATGTATGTCTAACTTTCCAGTAGCCTGCAGATCAGCCAGCTTCCTACCCTCATTTTAATCCTAAGTAAAGCAAGGCCTGGAGAGGAAAAGGGACTTGGGGTTCACCGTTTTGTCAAAGGAGATAGGAAAACATCTGCATGGGATTTAAGGGCAATTTCTTTAGACGCTAAAAAGTTCCGACTTTCAAAGGGCTCCAATACCCTCAGACTCACTGGGCTTTCCACCAGAATTCAGAGACATCAACAGCCAAGTGGAGGACGTGGGTTTTCAAAGTTCTCCTTCCTTCTAAGGTCTCATGTAGGTCAGCACTGTCTCGGTGTCCGCCTGCAGTATGACTAGGTCTGCCACGGCTGACTCACTAGAACCCAGGCATGCTGATTCCCCCAGTCAGGTGTTCTGAGACAGCCAACTGCCTCCAGACACTAACCCTGGGGAGAATCTTTCCACTGCGGCTATCACTATCAGATAGAAACAGGATGGGGGAGGAAGGTGACAAAGAAAAGCACATACCTTTCAGCTGGTCGGCGACTACGCTCTGGCCAAGGCGCTCCATAACTCTCCCGTCTTCCATTTCATACCTGTCGTCTAAGTATTTTGCAGTGGCCTCGGATATGTGAACTTTGCCAGCCACTCCCAGCTGCTCCATGAGATTAGCCAAGTTCACATCATTGGACCACACATCGAATTTAAACCTCCTCATGCCCAGGATACCACACAAGACAGTCCCCGTGTGAACCCCGACACGCATGTTCACCATCTCCTTCTTCTCCTGGCAGAACTGCTCGATGGCTTTTATCATGCCTAAGCCCATTTCGATGCAGCAGTAGGCATGGTCTGCGCGGGGCTCCGGACAGCCTGCCACACAGTAATAACAGTCTCCCAGGGTGCTGATCTTCTCGCACTTGGTCTCCTCACACAGCCGGTCGAAGCGACCAAACAGATCGTTGAGGAGACCTACCAAGGCATGAGCGGATTTGTTGGCACTCATTTTTGTGAAGCCCACAATGTCTGCAAATAAAATACTGACCTCTTCGATCTGCTGCATCTTAAAAGGGCGGAATGCTATAGGTGCTTTCTGTATGGAGGACTTCTTCTTCCTGTTCTTGGGACTGGAGGTGGTGTGCCTCTTGACGGAACTCTCGCTCTCCTCGTCCCCTTGCTTCATTAAGTCGTCAGCGATGATTCTTGGCATCACAGAATGAATCATCCTCTCTTTGAGGGCTTTTTCTACTTCCAGATCTTTGCCGTGCATAATGGACTGTCCCACCTTGAGGAAGGTGCTCCTGGACCTCACCTGAGACATGACAAACAGATGGATCCCGATGGCGTGGATGCACACGTGGAGCAGGGCTCTGCTCAGCAGCTCCCAGTGCAGGGCCCCAGGTGCCGGGGAGGGGAAGCAGTCTTCATTTCGGAAATGATACCCGAAGGTCTCGAAAAGGACAGAATAGGTCACCCCCAAAAACAAGCTCAGGTACAGAGGTAAGTGCATGACCGTGTAGAGCAAAAAGAGCACTTCGATGCACATGGAGAAGCTCCCCACTTGAGATAAGCAAGTGTCCGCCGCCTTGGCTGTGAGAGTTTGATTGGAGCTGTCAACACGTCCTGACAGAGGTGTCCAAACCTGAAACTGCGCAGCCAGGGTCAGGGCGAACACCAGCAGGGTGAGAGCCAGCGAGGTCCACGCATAATGCCGGGCGTACAGCTTGGTAAAAGTAAACAGGAAAAAGCCCACACACACCACCAGGAAGCACAGAGCAGGGACCACCATGACAATCACTTTGGATCTCATGTGGACAGCGAAGTAGATGCTCCAGAGAAGGCAGGCGAAGCCCACATAGAAGAGTGCGTACCGGAAGCGGCGCTGGGTCTGCGGGAAGCAGCGCTCCAGACAGGCCTCCTCCAGGTTCACGGAGTCGAATTTGGGGTCCCACCACCGGCTAGAGGCCCTCTCGAACAGCTGGGGCAGTTTCTTCTGCCTGCGCAGGCGACCCCCGCCGCCCATCCGCCGGGGAAGCCCCCCGGAGTCTCCCGAGCTGCTACAGCTGGACGAGATGCTGTACTTGCAGTGCTTCGGGTGGGTGTTGGAGGACAGCTGCTTAGGGTTGATCTTGACCCTCACGCTGTTGCTGTCTCCGCTCGAGTCGCAGCTCACCTCGGTGCTATGGTGATGCAGCAGCTGCTGGTGGGGTGAGGAAGCCATGTTGCCGAGCTCTTGGAACCTTTCCCGACCGGGTCAGAGGTACCTGCGGGCAAAACCAGCAGAATTTGAGCGGTCTTACTACATATACTCCCGGAGGGCCACGCGACCCGTGCTTGTCGCTACTGCGAGCTCTGGCGAGCCACTTGGGAAGGCACGATATGCTCACAAAAACTGCCCATACAGGATGAAAAAGCGCCAAGGCTAGCCAGAAGCGCTCGGGCCGTACCTGGTGCTCCTGGGGTTCCCGTGCCTCGGCGGCGCTGAGTCTTGAGTCCCGGGCGCGCTGCGCTGCGCTCCCCTCGGGCGCCGTCGCCCGCTGCTAGCCTCTAGCCGCGCGCCTCCAACTGCGGCTCCAGAGGGAAGTTCAGACCTTGAGCGCTCGGGGCACCGGGAGCGGCTTTCGCAAAAACAACTCGGCCGGAGGCGAGCAGCGCTTCATCCTGCCGCAGAGGCGCCCGGTGCGTCAAAGCGCGCGGGCCGACCTGCGGCTCCTGCCGCGTCCCGTCCCTGCGCGGCGGAGCACCAGCGGGCTACCCTGGCCCGCGCCCCCGCCCGCGAGCTGGAGGAGCCCGAGGGCCGCCCGTCTGAGCGGCCGGTCTAGCAGGGCCTGCTGCCCGCAGCCGAACGCGCCGCACCCCCGCCCAGGGCCGAGCTCGGAGCGCTGCGCGGGCCCCTCCGAAGACGGCGGTGCGGGCTGCCGCAGAGCCCGACTCCCGCGACGCCGGCCGGCCCGCACGCCGGTCGCCCGCACGCCGCGCCCACGCCCCAGGGGCCCTGTCGGAGCTACAGATGCCGCTGCGGCTGCGCCCGCAGCCAGCCCTCCCGCAGCCGCTGCCTCATGTCGGAAGAGCAGCCGCCGCCGCCGCCGCCACCATCTCCGGCCCCCTCCCCCTCCCGCTGTCACTGACAGACGCGCGCCCGCGCCGCCCCTCTCCCCGCCGCAGCGCGCACGCGCGGCCCGCGCACGCCACCGCCGGCTCCGGGCCACGCGCACAGGCAGCGCGCCGCCCCGCCTAGGAGCGCGCGTCAGGCTCGGGCTGCAGCGGGGCGGGGCGGGGCGGGGCGGACGCGCTCTGGGCTCCGCCCTCCGCCCGAAGCCGTTCGGTGCCTGAGCCGCCTGCTCTGGGCGCCACTCATCCTTTTTTGAACAACGGCTCTTCCCTCTCCACAAGGCAAACTAAAAGAAGTCCGCTTCCCACGAACAAGTTCTACCCTGGTCCGTGTAATTGTGCCCCGAATAAACACAATCTTGTCCTAGCCACCACACAGTACAGTACTTTCCTGTCAATCACAGGAGACTTTTTCTTCCCTCCCCTACCTCCCAGGCCCATCCTAGGAGTCCACACCAGTTTCACTGTGGAGTTAGGAAACAGGAAAGTAGAATATGAACTATCTATACAATGGAATATTATTCGACTATAAAATTAATAAAGTGTACTTACTACAACCTCTGAAACACGCTAAGTGAAAGAAACCAAACACAAAAGGCCATGTGTTGTATGACCAATTTAATATAAAATGTCTAGAGCAAGCAAATCCACAGAGACAGGTGGTGGATGCCAGCGGTTGTATGAAGAATTAGATACTGACTACACTCCCAAGCCTGGGTTTTCTTTGGGGTGATGAAAACGTCTGGCCTAGTGGGAGCACAACACCCCAAATTCCAGAGTGGTTACATGTCATGAATGTACTAGTGCCTTTGAATTGTTTTAATAAGTTAAAATTGCAGAAATGATAAATTTTATGTTGTGTGTATGGCACCACAATAAACAAATAGGAATTTTTAAAAGTAAATGTGTCCTTGCTGATATATTCCAGTTCAAAATGCAAAATCTTCACCTACCTATGAAAAAACATCTGAGGAAGGAACTCAGTTTGAGACATTCCCCTCAATAAAATTGTCCAGTACTCTTCAACAGTGCCAGGGTCACAAAACACAAAGCCTCAGGTATTGTCATAAGTTTGGAATGGTCACTAAGGGGAAAAGTAGAACAGGAAAAGGCAGTAAACAGGCAGCCGATGAGACAGGCAGTTTATTCAGTGCATTCCTCTGTTCTGGGGTACCTAAGACGTTAGCATTAGTGGAAGCTGGAGGTAGACTACAAGGGAACACCCTAGTATTTTTACAACTTTTTTCCTAACTCTGAAATTAATTCAGAATACAGTTAAAGATAAAGATCAATGTTTTTATCTATGTGCTGTGTGTATCTGAGGTTTGGAAAATGAGTACACAGCAAAAGCTAGCAGTAACAGTGGTCAGCTAACCCTGACCTAGTGTTGAAGTGCCCGAGACCAACAGACACTTTCCATAGTCACTTGTTTGTTCTTGACCACAACCCTGTGAGGAAGATATTATTGTCCCTCATTTAGAGACATGAGATCAGGGACTAAAAAGTAACATGCCCAAATTCTTACAAAGGGCAATAATAAGTCCATATTTAAAACCAGACCTCACACTTTGGAAGCCATGACACTCTTGAACCTCACTGTGGCCCAGCTTGGGCCCTGCCTATCTCCTCCCTCAACCCACATTGTGAGAGACCCTTGGAGACAGATTCGATCTTTTCCGTATTCTTCCTTAATACATTGCTGCCCTCACTTTCTGGTCACCTTAAACCAGTGGTTCTAAAACTGTGGGTCAAATGACCCTTTCACTGGGGCCGCCTAAAACTATCAGAAAACAGAGATATTTACATTAAGATTCATAACAGTGGCAAAATTACAGTTATGAAGAAGTAGCAACAAAATAATTGTATAGATGAGGGTCACCACAGCATGAGGAACTGTACTAAAGGGTCGCAGCATTAGGAAGGTTGAGAACCAATGCCTTAAACAATGGAGAAGTTCTCCTGTCTGCACTTTTCCTTGCCTCCCACAAGCCATTTTAATCCACCCACCATTTGTGGCAACTTTCAGATTCCTGAATTCCCCCTGCCAGGTTGTTAGACGTGGGTAATGAGCATACTTGTGTCTTTCCTTCTCCCTTTTATCTCTCGGGAAGCAGCGAGACTGCATTCCCTGATGATGAAACTTCTGCTGAAACCTACAAGCTGCCAGAGATGTCCTGCCCTCCAGGATAGGGTGTGGATCTTTCTGTAAGCCCGCATGGACTGGAGATACGGTACCAGCACTGTGCACCAAGCCTGGAGTGCAGAGATGTGCCATCCCGATACTTAATTGTGTTATGAAGGCAGAATCAATTCTGCTTGGAGACAGACTAAATGTAACAGAGAATTCCACAGAAAACATTAATCCCATTATCATAATGCCAAAAACTGGAGGGATCACAGAAGGGTCTATCTTCTCCACCTCCACAAACTACAAAGGCTTTCACACCCAGGATGTTTGGGAGAGACGAGGTGGCTTTCTCCAAACAGCCAACCCACAGTGCTGCCAAGTCCACAAGACTCTCTCCATCTCAGATTCACTCGGAAAGCTCACTCTGCCACAGTGGAAATCATCATGTGTTTGCACAGACTCTACAAACAATTACCAAGAGCCTTGCCTGGCCCAGCCTCTAATCCTCACTTTCTCTCCTTTGCACGTTTTCCTGCTGAGGGAGAACTTTGCTGTCAAAGCATCAGAAGTCACACGGGGACTGGAAGATAGTTCAGTTAGCAAAACGCTTGCCATGGGAGCATGCAGACATGAAAGTACCTACATTAAGTGAGGGAAGTGACACCTATAGTTCACACACCTATAATCCACACGCCTATCATCCCAGTGCCGGGGAGGCAGAAGCAGAAGGATTCCCGGAGCTCACTAAACAGCTGGCCTTGCCAAACTGGTGAGTTCCAGATTTAGTGAGAGACCCTGTCTCAAAAATAAAAGTAGAGAGTGATAAAAGGAACGAACCTGACATCAACCTCTCCACATACATGTAGGTACACACAGACATATTTACAACATGCACACGCGCGCGCACACACACACAGATCTGAGAGAAGTAGCATGCTGTCTGAGTTCTGGCCATTATCATCCTGACAGATGCTAAAATTTGAGCAGTGCCCATGTTATTTCGGTGGTCAGGTCGGCAACAACCTTGGAGAAACACCCACCGGAAGATGATAGTGCTTCTGTTGCATCATGTTTAAGGCTACAAATGCAAGTTATGAGCGCAGCCGGTGAGAGAGAGTTCATAGGATTCTACCACCATTTCCATCACTGACTTCCGGGTCTAGGAGGCGGTCACCAGTTTTGACAGGGCAAGTTTTTCCAAAGCAAAGAAGGCTGATTAAAGACCACCCAAATCTGTTGCAGGTTCCCTCGTGGTTCCAGGAGTATTCAAATTAGCTGTGGGTATCGCCCACGTCTTTGGTGAATGAATACATAAAATAAGATGCATGTAAAATAGTTACTTTTGACTTTATTTTTATTTGTTTGTTGCTATTATTATTATCAGTTTTTTGATACAGGGTCCCTGGTAGCCCAGGCTAGCCTTGAATTTATCATGTAGCTGATGATTCTCAATTTTTTGCCTCTGCCTCCCAAGTGCTGGGATTACAAGCATATGTTGCCATAACCTGGATTCAGTTGTTTTGTTTTTTTTTTAAGAAAAAAAAGATTTATTTATTGTGTATACAGTGTTCTGTCTGCTTGTGCACCAGCAGGCCAGAAGAAGGCGCCAGAGCTTACTACAGATGGTTGTGAGCCACCACGTGGGAACTGGGAATTGAACTCAGGACCTCTGGAGAGCAACCAGTGCTCTTAACCACTGAACCATCTCTCCAGCCCCTCAGTTGTTTTTAATAAGCAGAATAACACCTTATATAATAAGTTCACCAGTTGGCAGCTCTTCTCTACCTACACTTGAGGCTTTGTTCTGAACCCAAAACTAAAATCTGGGATGGGTATGTTTGTGATCTCCTAGAGCAGGGAAGGCAAACCTCGGGTGACTGCATTTTGAAGTGAGGAGCTGGTTGGTGGCTTCAGCAAGGTAAGTTTAGATGAGGATGGGACAGGACAGTCTGAGTAAAACACAAAGCCCATCACTCAGATTGTCACCTGTCCCAGCTCCCACTGGGAGTTTGTTAAGCCCTTTTCGTCCCATCCCATGGCTGATGGTGGCAAAGTACAAACTGAGCACGAGAAACTGCAGGAACTACGTAACGTTATGAACAGTATCCTGCAAAACTCGCGTCCACAAAGAACTCATGATTGAATTAGGCTTGGAAATGGGAGTGGGTGTTGGGAGGCATGGTGTGGTGTGTGCGTGTGTGTGTGCACCAGGCATGGTGTGGTGTGTGCGTGTGTGTGTACCAGGCATGGTGTGGTGTGTGCGTGTGTGTGTACCAGGCATGGTGTGGTGTGTGCGTGTGTGTGTACCAGGCATGGTGTGGTGTGTGCGTGTGTGTGTACCAGGCATGGTGTGGCGTGTGCGTGTGCGTGTGTGTGTGTGTGCCAGGCTCTTGCTGTGCAGCCCAGGTTGTCCTCAAACCTCCAGTTCTCTCTATGCCTTCTGAGAGCTGCTATCACACACCAACAAGTCTCTCTCTTCTCTCCTGCCGCTCCTTTCCCCAGAGACTGGTCTCCTCCCTTCCATCTTCCCCTTTCTCATTCCCTTTTTCCAAATAAAAACCCTCTTTGTGGAAAAGAAAAGAAAAGTAGGAGAAGTCAGGCGGTGGTGGCCCAGGCCTATAAGCAGAGGCAGGCCTATGAGCTTGAGGCCAGCCAGAATGAGTTCCAGGACAGGCTCCAAAGCTACACAGAGAAACCCTGTCTCAAAGAAAGAAAGAGAGAGAGAGAGAGAGAGAGAGAGAGAGAGAGAGAGAGAGAGAGAAAGGAAAGAGAGAGAGAGAAATAAAGAAGAAAAGAGAGGAGGGGAGGGGAGGGGAGGGGAGGGGAGGGGAGAGGAGAGGAGAGGAGAGGAGAGGAGAGGAGAGGAGAGGAGAGGAGAGAAGAGAAGAGAAGAGAAGAGAAGAGAAGAGAAGAGAAGAGAAGAGAAGAAGGGAAAAGGCTGTGTGAGGATGGATGGAAGCAAGAATAAAGTCACACACTGCGGGAGCTACCAGAGGTAGGAGGGACAAGTGAAGCTCTTCCCCTAGAACCTTCCATAGAAGTGTGTTCCCAGGTATTATGGCTCACACCTGCAATCACAGCACTTGGGATGCTAAGGCAGGAGGATTTCTCTGAATCCTAGGCGATCCAATGCTGTATCAACAAGATCCTATCTCAACAGACAAAATACACAGCACACACACAAAAGAGCATGCCTTCTGGCACTCTGATTTCAGAGTCCAGGCCTCTAGAACTCTAAGGGAATAAATTGTTCTTGTTCTAAGCCACCTAAGTTGTGAGCAATGTGCTATGTGGTGGGAGCCTCAGAGATCTACTGCAGGCCATTTCATTTCAAATCGCAAGAGCCTGAACTATAAAGAACTGTTGTGTGACCTCTCTAACCAGAGTGGATAAAGAAGAGATTGTGATCCCACTTCATAGCAGATTAGAGCAGACCCTCAGCATTGTAAAGGATTAAGGGCTTTGGGCTTCCCAAGGATACCACAGGGTACTGACCAGTTGGAGGCAAGACAAGAAGGTTCTGCCCACTTTTGTTCAGAAAAGCTCTGAAAGGCCCTGAAACTCTGGTTACACAATGCTGTGCCCATTTGACAGGCAAAGATTTGGAGCTAAGAAATAAAATTCTTTGCCTGTGGTACTGAGCTACCAAGTATCTTGTGGCTCTCAGGATTGGTACTGTGAGCTCAGGTGCAAGACTCTTGACCCTTGGTCTGGAACTTGCTTTTTTTCTCTCTTAAGTTCTCCCTGCTGCTGTGAAGTTTCACCAACCCCTCTTGGGTGCGTGCTGGGGGTCGATCTGTTTCCATCCGTGTGTCAGGTACTTGCTGGCTTCTTTCAATCAGTCCTGATTCAGGAAACTTTTCTTTGTGTCTTTGATGACTCCTCCATCCTGTTTCCCTTTCGAAAGCTCTAGTTATAATGGTTTTTTAGCTCTTTCTGCCTCCAAATGTTCCCACTCCCTTGTCAATATCTGTAGGTTCTTATCCTTGGATTAATCATATTTTCAAGAAAAAAAAAAAAAGCTCTTGCAGCCCACTGCCACTCAGCTGTAAAGGGTAGATGGCGATCCTAATCGGCAGCCGCTAAACCTCGTGTTAGAAGGGCTCAGTCGGAAAAGCAACTGCCGAGCAAGCGTGAAGACCCCAGCTCCACTCAAGCACCTGCATGAAAAGCTGAGCGAGGCTGTGCGTGCATGCGTGCATGTGTACATGCGTGTGTGCGTGTGTGTGTGTGCGTGCGTGCGTGTCTGCAATACCAGCCCCAGAGAGACAGAGACAGGACGATCCCTAGGACTTGGCCAGTCAGCCTAGCCAGGCTGGTGAGCTCCAGGCTTAGTGAGGGAACTTGCCTTAAAAATTAAGGTGAAGAGTGGTACAGGAGGACAGCTATCATTAATTTCTAGCAACACACACATATGTACAAACACACAGGTGTGCAAACCAATTCTTCG
Organism: Myodes glareolus; assembly: GCF_982192425.1. Classification (NCBI taxonomy): domain Eukaryota; kingdom Metazoa; phylum Chordata; class Mammalia; order Rodentia; family Cricetidae; genus Myodes; species Myodes glareolus. The sequence goes on from NC_142034.1 coordinate 97,063,548, forward strand.
GAGCCATTTGAATCCTTATTTAGGACAGTCATTTACAGAGGCTGATGTATCTACTGTGATGAATCTGAATACCTGATATCAACTGGGGTAGAAGCCTGGAGATTTGTTATTAAGATGAGTTTCTACATTGGGCACATGATAGTATAAAATAATCATTAACATTACTCAAATATATGTTCACAAGCCAGAAAAAAAATAAGAGTCAATGCCAACAGACATTTTGAATACAGAATAACTCCAAGAGAAAGTACACAATGACATCTACAGTGAGCAGCATCTGAGACAATTGAAGTGGCTGGTTGCAGGCTGCTCGCAACCGTTTTGGTTCTCTTTGGAGATCTCTGCTATTCCAACGTGTTCATTAAGCCCTCATGCTCCCAACAGGAATCCTATACAAGCCATGACAGAAACCCAGCTTTGCCAGACGCGGTGGTGCGTGCCTGCAATCCCAGCACTAAACAGAATCCAGATCAGCCTGGGCTATACAATAAGACCAGGTCTCAAAATAATCTAAACAACAATATAGACAGGGAGATGGCTCGGCGGGTAAGTGTGCAAGCATGAGGAACTGAGATTGAATCCCCGGCACACATATAAAAGCAGGGCGTGGTCATGCCTGCCTGCAACCTCAGCTTTGGGGAACAGAGACAGGCAGATCCCAGCAAAACAGTAAGCCTTCAGTTCAGTCCTAAAAATAAAACAGCAATAGAGGAAGATATCTGACATCCTCCTCCAGCCTCGACACGTGAGTGCACCTAACACAAATACTCACACACACAGTTTTTTCAGGACCACTACTGCAGCAATGCCGAGGAGGCTGTGTGAAGTGAGACTAGCCTTTCTGTAAGAAATGAACAGCAGAGGCCTCTGTAATACTCCAAGATGGTTCCCAGCTATTTCCTTGACTAGCTGAGAAGTCTTTGTACCCACCTAGCTGCTCTTGGGCTCTTGATGGCCATAAGCTCCTAGTTTTCTGGGAACGGGCATGTCATTTGAGACGGCATCTGTATCTTCACAACCTCAGCTACAAGACAGCTAACCCGGGAGGAGCTAGCTGGTCACCAGGCCTTGATCTCCATCCACTTGGTCACAACAATGGGTAGACATGGGTCTTTTCTGGCAATCTGTAGTGTTGTTGAGAGAGACACACATCTGTGGACCATCTCTGGGTATCTGCACTGCAGACTCACACAGGGGTGTCATGCTTGATAGGCTTTACTTCAGCACTCTGCCTCACTCTGAAAAGAATTCTGTCATCTCCAAAAGGAGTACGTACCAGGGAGCCGTGGAGCAGATGGCTGGAGGTGGGGACTGAGTGGTTTCACAGATCCTCCTGCACCAGCTCTTCGTGACCGTGTGTGGAGCGTGTTCGCAGAGCACCTGGCACATCCATGCCCAATGTTAAATACAGAACCAATCTTGTAATCTACAAGGATGTAGGGTCTCTGGGGGTTACCTTCCATCTTTCTTCCTTTGAATCCTTTGTCCTTTTTTGGCATAGGACACCCATTTGCCTCTTGGAGAAAAGCAACCACGACTGGAAAAGAAGTCAAGAGACTCTGACAGACTCTGGCAGCTGCAAGTTCGAGGTTCATTCTGCTTTCTCCAAGGACTAAGGAAAATCAGTTTCTTCTGTATCACACCATCTCTCCACAGGGACTGCCCAAGCTTCTCCTGGTCCAGGCCATGCTTTCCTGGAAGTAGAGGTGAGGGTTGAGTCGATTCCTTTCTATGCCAAAAAGCTCGTCAGAGATTTCTGCTCAAGTAGGTTCAGGTAACCAGGGTTTGGAAGAGCCATGCGTCTTTCTGGTCACCTTGGAACTCTTTGGGCGCTAAGTCTCCAATTACAAACAAGAGTTCTGCTTTTAAGCTTTGTTTGTGACACTTTTAATAAAAAAAAAAAAACTACCAGATTTTGTTTTGTACTTTCATTAAAGAAGAAAGCTTTGGTCCTTGGAATAGTACCTGATAGCTACAGTTCTTTCAGGACCCTTCCGTCACTCCCCTGCCCCACACAGGTAAATTCACCAAGTATAATTAAACATAATGTTGGCCCTACACACTGTATTCAAAGCAACGTGCTGAGTATGAACTAAACTAAAAATAAACTTAAAAGATTCAACTGAGCCAGGCGGTGGTGGTGCACGCCTTTAATGCCGGCACTCGTGAGGCAGAGGCAGGTGGATCTCTGTGAGTTTGAAGCTATCTCGGTCTACAAAGTTAGTTCCAGAACAGCTAAGGGTACACAAGGAAACCCTGTGTCAAAAAAAAAATCAATTGTTTCCCTGCTTATGACAGACTATGAGTCAGCCTTTAAAAGAAGAGAAAGTCTGACACTACTACACGGATGAACCTTGAAGACATTATGCTGAGCAAAAGACTGAGTGCACTCACACACACACACACACACACTTTATGACCCCTCTTATGTGAGATATACAGAAGAGCCACATTCAGAGACAGAAAACAGAATGGTGATTGCCAAGGCTGGGGAGGAGACACAGAGAGTTACTTGACGGGTATAGTTTCAGTTTTTGTTTTGTTTTTAGTATTTCAAAACTGGCTTTAACTACTCCTCAGTGTCATAGGAAGGCTCTGGGGTAAGAGCTTGTTACATTTGTGAAGCTGTGGTGCCCCGAGAACTAAAATGGGGACCCATGTGACCAGTCCTCAGGGTGCCCTGCCCCTACTGCAGAGCAAAGAAGTCGAGTAGAGGCCCTCTCTGGAGGGTGTCAGGGCTTTGTAGGAGTCGGTCCTCACTTACTCGCCTCACCAGAGACAGACTGTCTGGGAGGGAACTGAGGAGTCACACAGGGGCAGGGGCAGGCAGGGGCTTCCTCCGTTTGTAGCTGGGGTAACCCAGGGCCAGGCTCCTTCTTTATGCCCTCCAGGAATGCGGGTGTGCTGCAGACCAGCTGGGCAGAATGACAAGTGAGGAGGGCACCGCACCCTCGATGAGGACGAGCAGAATGCTTCCTTCACTGCAGAGCCCACCCATTGCCAGCACCGCTCAGGTCAGTGCTCCACGGGTGATGGACCAGGGGTCTTCCTCGCCTGGCAGCCACACCAGGCTGCAGTCAGGGGTGGAAAACAGGCTCCTTGACACTGTGAAGCCAGCACCAGTCTGGGGGCACCGATCCTCACAGCGTTGATACGACCCCTGAACCAGTGACAAATTCCAACAGAGGCGTTGCGCAAGTCCTTGGCAGACTGCAAGGCTCCACTACAATGACACCCCTAGTGAAGGTTCCACCACAGTTATCCACAATTCACGATGGACAAGGCTCACAAGGTTCTCCTCCGTGGCGCCAATGCCTGGCCCTGGCCCGGTGTCAGAGATGGATGGTGGGGACAGTTATACACAGCAATGTGAATATAGCGCATATAACACCACTCAGCTATCCACTTAATCATTGCACTGTTGCGATGGGCTGGATTGATTATCCAAGTTCATCTGGGTCTCAGCACTGAGGGTCTGTGAAGAGGTGAGGTCATTAGAGTGGGCCCTAATCCTAAAGGACTGGCTTCATAAGAAGAAATTTGGCCACAGATAGGTACAGGGCAGATGTGAAGGCACAGGGGCAAACATGACGTTTGAATGCTAGTCTCAGATTTCCAAGGTCTAGAATTGCGAAAAATCAGCTTCCCTTGGGTGAGCCATCCAGTCGGTGGTACTTTGTACTATGACAGCCCTAAGGAAGCAACACTGTGGTAGAGTATTTCTGTCATTTATGCCTTTCCAGTTAAGATGAAAAATCATGGATCCAGAATACTCAGGTGGGAAACAACCACCTGGATTCCCGGAAAGTGAAGTCTCCTCCACAACCACAATAAGTCAGCCATGAGAAAGGATGGGGGAAGGACAGGAGGGTGGCTGGACAGGAGACTACGACATCTTCCCTAGAGACAGGACGAGAACCCTGACAGGCAGGCTTCAGGTCAAGAGGAGAGGTGGGGACGTCGTGGAGAAAGCACTCGAGGAAAAGCAGGTGGAGGGCAGAGCTGGCATGGACGCACCATGGCGTGTCTGGAGCACATAACCGAATGGTGTGCTGCCAGCAGGCAAGGGGGTAGGGGGCTCAGACTCAAAGGTCAGAGCAAAGCCATTCCAAACTCCGCCCCATTATGCGGGAAAACTATTTAAAAGTTTCCTTTCCCTCTCATCTTTCTTTTCAACGCCTCTCCCTACTTCACCGGCAACCTTATATAATTGTCTCTTTAAACCTCTGTAACCGGGAATTTGGGGGAACAGGAATATCAAGTTCTTGAGATTCATAGGAATGGCCCCAGAAAACCCACTGTGTGGCGCTTTCATTCTCAGGTCCAGCGCGAAGACTCTGATCCCTCTTCTGTATGCCAGCAGCCTGGAGTTGACCTGCCATTCACCATAAAGCAGGCTAAGATTCGGGGTGCGTGTGTCTCCCCTGTGCGTCTGAGCAGCTGCAAGGCAGCGACTGGTCACATTCTCCTTCCTGAAAACATTGTGAGCCACTCAACTGTGGCTCAGTGTTCAGATGTGTACACAGAGTACAGAAAGGTAGCGAGGTGGCCTGGTTCCTGGACAAGCATTTCTCCCTACAGCTGCTGGAAGAAGTCAATTGGTGTTCGTAGTGTGAGAGACAGAAGGCTACAAATGAAGAATCCAGCTGCAAAACTGTGGACTGACAAAAATGGCTCAGTGGTTAGGAGCACATACTGCTCTTCCAGGGAGCTTGGGTTTGACCCCCAGCACCCACAGCAGCAGAGCATGAGTGTTGATAAATCCAGCTCCAGGAAGTCTGACATTTCTGGCCTCCACAGGCACCAGTACTCATGTTCCCAGGCCCACACACAGAATATACACTGTGATAGTTTAAATGTAATTGGCCCCCATAATCTCATAGGGAATGGCATTATTGGTAGATGTGGCTTTGTTGGGATGGATTTGGCCTTGTTGGACAAAGTGTGTCACATGGGGGAGAGCTTTGAGGTTTCCTACACTCACTATCCTACCCAGTGTCTAGTTGACTTCTTGTTCCTGCAAGATGTAGCACTCTAGCTCCAGCACCATGTCCGCCTGCATGCCACCATGCTCCCCGCCGTGATGACAATGGACTGAACTGTAGGCCTATGGAGGTCAGAAGAGACCACTGGATCCCCTGGCACTGGAATTACAGATGGGTGTAAGCCACTACGTGAGTACTGGGAACCAAACCAGGTCCTCTGAAAGAGCAACAAGGGCTCTAAACCAGTGAACCATCTCTCCAGCCCTAGAGCCAAGTTTCTTCAGGAAGCATAATTCAAATCCAGATAGCACTGAAAATTCGAAACTGTCCCCTTGCCCCTTCCCCTGACTCAGATTACACAAAGACACTTTCAAAGAGTCCAGGGACAAACACCCTGGGACACAGAAGATAACTCGTGATGAGGATGTGCACAACTTGTACTTGTGACGGAGGGTGGCAAGAGGCTCGTATCTAACCTCCTTCCTAACAACAGGCTTGCGATGGGAAGACAGGACAATCCAGCCCCTGAAGTGGAGAGACACACTGGTGCTGAGACTCGGGGCGCTTAGAAAGGACTTCCTGATGGCCACAGCCATGCTGTCACATAGTCGGGCGCAGAATCCAGGCCTCCTCGCCCCGTGCTTTGCTCTGCTCTGTCCTGAGAGCAACAGACACCTTTATAGTCACTTATTCTGCACCTGCCTTGTCCTTCTATAACTCTCTTCAATCCTCCACCGCTCTTCAGAGAAACCAGGATTCGGCCGACAAAGTCTAGAAGAACTTGACCTCAGAGAATTCTAGAACACCACCTCCACCGCAGCTGCATTCTATAGTCCACTCGTTTTTTTAACTGGGTACCCAGTACACGCAAGTCCATACACAGCTAAGCAACATACTAACCCGAACTGGTTCACAGGCCAGGGCCGGGCCGGGCCAGGCAAGGCAGTACCAAGCAGGCCTCCCTTCGCTCAACCCCAGGCCCATGGTGAGGGATGTTAATGCATTAGGATGACTAACAGATCAACACAAGTGGGCAGCTTACAACAAAAGGCACATATATTTGTACCCGCAGCTCTGAAGCCAGAAGTCTAAAGTCAAGGTGTTGGCTGACTCCAGGGGGGGAAACTCCCTGTCACAAGGGTTCCCGCTACAGACTCTACAGGACACTTCCTTGCCCCTGCAGCCTCTAGCCCCTCCCGGTATTTCTTACTTCGGGATGGTCTAACTTTCCTATCTACTTGTTCACACAAGGCCTCCCTCACTTCACTTTTAAGAGGATACCTGTGGATCAAGTATGGTGGTGCATGCTTTTAATTCCAGCACTCAGAAAGCAGAAACAGGTGGATCCCTGGGAATTCCAGCTCAGCTAGGGCTGCTTCGTGAGTTCTGTTCACCCAAAACACAAATAATAAACAAGAAAGGTCCTGTGCTGGGGGGGGGGGGGGGGCAGCTGAGTCAGCAAAGTGTTAGCCTATCACGCACAAATGCACAAGGCCCTGGGTTCCGTTTCCAGCACAACATAAAACCAGGCACACTGGGATCCTATCACTGGAGAGGAAGGCCAGAATTGAAGGTCATTCTCAGCTACCTAGCAAATTTGAGAGCAGCCTAGGCTACACGTGAGTCCATGAGCTTTCACAGCAAGCTGAGGAACTTAGGCTTCAGGCCACACTTGGAGGAGAGGGTAGAGAAGGGAGAGAATGAATTGTCGTTGGAGCCTTGGGTTTATTATATACCCAAACATCTTTTCCAAATAAGATCATACAAACAGGTACCAAGAGTTGGGAGATGGGCGTATCTTTTGTGGGAGCCCACAGAGTCACTCTGTCCCTCAAGCCAGACCTCGGTGAGGCAGGCAGTGAGAAAGCAGCTTCCATCCCCTGGGGCCAAGGCTGAGAAACAGCACCAGCATGCTGGCTCTCAGAGCAAGCAGTATGAACTGAATGTAGTGGTTTGTGAGGGTCAGAGAGGCTGGAGAAAAAAACTCAGGGGGAGGGAGGTTCAGGGCAGGGTTGCTAAGACTGGGCTCAAGTCGCATTCCTGAGCAACTTAGTTATCCCTAGCGGGCCAGAGGGTGGAGACTGCGCTAATGGCCTTGGCTGCAGCCAGGCCACAATGCCCTCCTGGGGCTAACCTCATTTGACTTCTCAACCCAGAGCCAGGCTCCCTCCCAATTCCTTATCAGCGCAGGCTAGAAGGACTCAGGACCCTGTGGTCACAGTGCCAGCCAGGGACAGAGACTCTGCATGAATGCCTGATCCCTGAAGGTGGAGCGAAGAAGAGAGATGTCAAAGATGCCAGGCCACATGCGATCTGAGGCTTTATTCGAGTTCAACAAAACTTCTATTGTTTCCAACAAGTAGAAAAAAGGACACGGGCAGACAATGGAAAACTGCCTCAAAGACGGGCAAGTAATGTAGCGCTGTAACTTCGGGTTAGAAAGGTATTCTCTGTGGACTCTGGAAAATGCAACGCACTGCAGTGGGAGCTCTTGACCTCAGCTCCTCAGCTCGCTGTGCGATCCTGGTCTAGTGACTCAACCTCCCTTAACCTTAACCTGTAAACTCTGTAAACCGAGGTCAACAACAGAACCAGCACCACTGGGTAATTGTGGGGATTCAGCCAAATCAACCAAAGACGGACGGAAGGCAATGCCTGGTGTGAGGTAAATACCTAACTACTACATGCCTAGTGTGAGCCCAGCACCCCGGAGGTAAATCCTGCAGGACAAATTTCTGCTTAGGTCCAGGCTGCATCCTGGTTGTTTAGCCAAACACCAGGCTGGAAGCTACTAGGGAAGTTTTGTTTATGTTTTTGTTTTGGTGTTTTTGTTGCTGTTGCTGCTGCTGCTGTTGTTTTAAATGTTTTTAACATTTAAATTAGTAGACTTTGAATAAAGCAGGTCAGTTTCCATAATGTAGGTGGGCTTCATCCAGTCAGTTAAAAGCCTCAAGAGAAAAAGACTGAGTCTCTGAGGAAGAAGATGTTCTGCCTCCAAACCAATGGCTGTAGTACTAACTGTCCCTTGAGCTCCAACCCCACAATCATGAGAGGCAATTCCTTAAATAAACCAACAGTTGATGATAGATAAACAGATGATACAAGAGGTGGTAACAAGTAGTAGATTTATAGATATTGATTGGTAGAAGATAGATAATAGAGATAGATAGATAGATAGATAGATAGATAGATAGATAGCTACAAAGATAGATACATAGATACAAAGATATATGTATAACATATATTGATACATATATAAATACATGCATAACACATATAGATATGAAGATATAGATATATACATACATATATAATGCATATATACATAGCTATATCTATAGGTATATACATAGATACATGCATGCAAAACATACATAGAAAAAGTACATGCATACATACGATAGATAGATAGATAGATAGATAGATAGATAGATAGATAGATAGATTTGAGTGGATAGCTAGGCACAGACCTATTAGTACTTACTCTACTAATTCTGTTTCTCTGAACAACTCTTGTACCACAAGTTGGTGGTTGGAGTCACAAGGACAAACATCCCAGGCAAGAATGTGGGCTGTGCTGGGGGGGGAGGTGAGCAGGCTAGGGAGGCCACAGCACAGGGCACAGGAGGAAACATCTGGAAATGCCACAGGAAAGGCAGGTTGAGGGGAGGCTCAGAGGTCAAACGGAAACCTTCGGAAGATTGGTGGCAGACTATAAGTACCCCGAGAGTCCTTGACGAAGCAAGACTCACCAGGTTGTATCTCCTTCCAAAACAGAACCAGGACAGCTGGAGAAGTGAGCTTAAGATGGAGAAGAAATCTACCTCCCGCCCAGAGCAAGGGACGTCACTCAGAAGTGCCGGAGCCCGCCTCATCCCTGCCTGACAGCACCTGGTCCAAAGTCACGGGGCAGACACACCTGAGAGGCTGGGGAAGGCCTGCTGGAGCCAGGGCTGCTGAGGTTCTCCTCTGGAATCTGGGTGCGGCACCCAACAGCAGGGATCTGGAATGTGCTATGCTGCAAACTGAATTCCTGGTGCTTTTCTGAGACTCGGGTAGTTCTCTAGGTAAGTTGTCATGGTAGGCAGCCTCCAGCGACAGGTTCTGCAAGGTGGTCAGGGAGAGGTGACTTTGTCTGGAGCCCTGCTCTCAGCCTGGTGCCAGGCAGATGTCACTCCCATAGAAACTCCAAGAGCAGGCCTTGTCAGAAAGCCAGGCTCACAGGGGGCAAGTGAACAGATACCACTGCCTGGCTCCGTGAGGAAATGGCCACAACCTCTGGTGACAAGGTAGAGTTGGCCAGTTCTAGGGACTTCTTTCTTACTCTTTATGACTAGCTGGTTTCAAGCTTGTAATCCTCCTGCTCCAGCCTCCTGCAAGCAAGGATTGTAGGCACACACCACTGGCTCCAGCCTCCTGCATGCAAGATACGGGATTATAGGTACACACACCACCAACTCTGGCTTTATGCCTGCCATTGCTATTATATCCTATCTCTGCATCATTTTTCTTCTATTATTTAAGCATGCAGATAGGACAAGGACAGAAGGCAACAGCCTAGATGCTTTAGAATGTCACGGCCAGTGTTCTGTTTCTAGCAGTATGGAGATCTGACAATGCTGAGAACTCTTCCCGCTCAAAATCCCAAAAAGAAACCAGTGACTGTGTTAAGATACATACAGCATGAAATTTACCATCTTAACAATCATTAAGTGTGCACTTCTAAGACACCAAATAGAGTCACATTGTTGCACAGCTACTGCTACCATGCATCTCCAAACTTCTGCATCTCAAACACAGACTCTCCCCATGAAACCTGAATGTCCTCAAGTCCCTGGTAACATCTGCTCTGTTTTCTCTCCCTCTCTCCCTCTCTCTCTCTCTCTCTCTCTCTCTCTCTCTCTCTCTCTCTCTCTCTTGTGTATGTGTGTGTGTGTGTGTGTATGTGTGTGTGTGTAAATTATGTCTGTATTTGTGTGTAAGGCATGTACATGGGAGTGCAGTGCCTATGGAGGCCAAATGATTTGAATTCCCTGGAGCTGGACTACAGGTTTACAACCACCTGATGTGGGTGCTGGGCACTGAACTTGGCTCTGCTGCAAGTGTAGTACCTACTCTTAACCCTGAGCCATCTCTACAGCCCCTTTCTAACTCTGTGTGTGCTGCACACTTGTGTATGTGTTCTAATGAGTGTGTGTGCATGCAGAAGCCTAAGGGTGACGTACAATGTCTTCCTCAACTACTCTCCACTTGGCTTCCAGAGGCAGGGTGTCTCACAGACCCTGAGCTGGCAGAGTTTGGATAACCTAACTAGTCATTTTGCTCAGAGCATCTCCTGTCTCTGCCTCCTGAGTGCTAGGATTACAGGAGGACCTCCATGCCCACCCCACCTGGCCTGTACATGGATTCTGGGAACCTCAACTCCAGCCCTCAGTCTTTCAGAGAGGACACTTTACCCTTTGAGCCACATCCCCAACCTAGCCTATGTTTCTTTTATACATAACTTGACCATTCTAGAAAACTCACACAAGTAAACAGCACAATAATGACTTACGTCTGGACTGTTCCACTCAGCATAATATCTCCGGTATATCTGTGTTGTTGCACGCCTTTTGTTTCGGTTGGTTTTCATTTGGTCTTGAGACAGGATCTCCTTATTGTTACCCCAGCTAGTCTCAAATCCCTGAATGCAAGTGATCCGCCCATCTCAGTACTGAGAAGAAAGCAAATTGTCATTCCTTTGAAGCCTAAATTATGACCAAGTGCATACACCTGCCACAATCTATGTGTCTGTTTGTGCCATCACTGACAAACATTTGGAGCGTCCCCACTTGTGCATACCGTGAACATGCTACTGTGAACACGTATGTACATGCTACTGTGAACATGCATGTACAAATGACTGCCTTCTTCACAGCTCCCGTAAGTGATTTTCCCCTACACATGTATTCATTTTGTTCTGAGAGAGAGAGGCCTTGACAAAAGGTTTCTATTTTCTCTCACGAGAGTCACAGTCTCTCCTACAGTCCTATCCAACCTTTACCTTCATCCAATTGTGGCCATCTTGACTCATAACCATCACGACTGCCCCTGTGGACACCTGTTGTTTCTCTGCATAGTGTCCCAGCACACCATAGATAAACAAAACCGCTTGGGGTCATATGTACCCAGATCTTGATGCTGTCAGCACCAAGAATACATCTGAAATCTGATATTACCTGGAGAAAATCCAGGTACACTTGCCTTAGACTGGACTCACCTCTTTCCTGACCACTTAGGAGCCCCCTTCTTATGACCCTAGTCTCAGGGGCCCATTGGTCTTACTGACTCTTCTTATGTCAAAGCACCTGTGCTCAGGTTCTCGGATACAGAGGCAGGGCTGTCCAGAACAAGCCCCTCCTTCCCCTTCTTAAATAGCCAGTGTTTATTGTTTATTAATGTTCTCTTCCCTCGTATAAGTCATCTTCTTAGGGGTTTACCGACTAGCTGATTCTTTCAAATAACTGAGTAGGGTTAGAGGAACACTCTAAGAAACAGTGGCTTAACAAGGTACATTCTTTTCCTCCCTGCCAAAATGTCCAGTAGCATCAGTTCAGCGTGGATGATCCATGGGGTCTGGGGCCAAGTCCTTTAGGTCTTGTTGCGTTATCTTTGCTCAGGAAAGGAAAACCCAATGTTCAAAGTCCAAAGTTCAGCTTTTGTCCAAGATAACTGGCAGATTCCAGCCAGGGTTCCAGGTGGGGTGGGGGAAGGGAGGGAGAGAGAGGGAGAGGCCTAACTCCGTCTTTACAGCTCCGGAGGAGAGGAACCACCTCTGCCATTGGTCAGAAAGTGCCCACGTCAGCTTCCAAGGGAGTCAGGGAAACGCGTGTTCCTCCCTTTCTGTTCCTAATACTATGGTTGTTCTACTCCCCGCCTGTTACAAACTGCACACTGCTTGGAGCAGTTATCTTTTATCTGTTTGTTTTTCAAGGAAAAACTATGTAGCCTTGGCTGTCCTAGAACTCATTATGTAGACCAGCCTGTTCTAGAACTGTGAGATCTACCCAACTCTGCCTCCTGAGTGCTGCGATTGTGCCACCATGTCTGGCTAGTCAGTTATTTTGTATATTAGATAGAAAGATAGATAGACAGACAGATAGACAGATAGACAGACAGACAGACAGACAGACAGATAGACAGATAGACAGATAGATAAGTGTAATAGATAGGCAAGCACTCTGTCACAGTGCTACAGCCCCTAAAGGGCACTTTAAGAAAACTTGTGGGGATGTTCTGCATGGGGTGGTTTTGGCTTTGGATTTTGATACAAGGTCTCACTCTATCTCCAAGATTGGCCTGGAACTCATAGTAATCTGTCTCAGTTCTGCAAGTGCTGAATTACAAGTGTGAGTCACCATGCCTGGCTTTAAAGAAGTGTTTCTGTTAGTATATATTGGCTTTCTCTGTGACATTTTCACACACACACAAACACACACGCACACGCACACGCACACGAGTGCACACAATCATTGATCTCACTCGGGCCCCTCCCTCTCCCTCTGAGTCTCCTCATTCCAGCTGGTCCCCTCTCTACCTTGGAGACTTTTTTGAGGGAAACCATTTTACAGTTCTCTTTTCAGGCCTTCATTCCTCCCTGTGCACCCAGGTTTCTCTCTGGAATGCTCTCCTCATCTGAAGAACGTTCTCCATACTTCCTTTATAGCATAGCCTACAGGGAGCAAATTCTCTCAGCTTTTGAAAGGTGTCTTTGGGGGTGGATGGGTATTTTTTTCTTGGAAGGATTTTGTCACTTGATACAGGATTCAAGATTGATGGTTTGGATTTTTGTCTTCACAGATGTGGTTTGCGGCTCCCTGGCTTGTTTCTGAGTAACCCCGAAGTCGTGGATGATCTGAGTTCCTTTCTCCACAAAGACTCTTTTACCCCTCTAGAACTTTTGAAGTTTTTCTCTTGGCCACCTGCTTTCAGCAGTTTGGTTCTGGTGTTTCTCTTGCACCTGCAGGGCTGTTGTGTAACTTGGTTTGACACTCAGGAGTTAGTTCTCATCCACATTGACTGCAGACTTTTATATGTGGTAATGGGGTCATAGGTCACCAAATTATGACATTTGTTTGGGGAATCCTCTCTCTCATCATGTTTTCTGCACAAACATACAAGCATGTAATGTGGGACATTCCTTTTTAATGTGTACATCTGGAGTTCTATGTTCGTAATGCAAATTTCCAGATTTCTCTGAGGATCCACGGGTCATGTTTCTTGAAGCCTCTTCACGGATGAACATGTGACTGTTGATGCTGTATTCTTGATCACCACCCTGGAGACAGCAGAAGAACCCTTCTTTTTCTTGCCACCCCTCTTTGCGGGAGCCATTTGGCAGGGCCCAGCGTGGACAGGCTTGGTGTGCTTTTCCTGTTCTCTCCTGTTTGGGTCTCTTTGAGTGTCTTAGATCTGTAAGTTCAGAACACTCACTGAATTTGGAAACAGTTGGCAGCTTTAGGCTCTTCAGATAATTTTGCCTTGGACTTCCCCTTTCTCAGACTTTGTTGTTGTTACTGCTGAAGTTCTTTGGGTTTTTTGAGACAGGTTCTGGGTATGTAGCTCAGGCAAGCCTCAAAGCTGCCATCCTCCTGCCTTGGCTTCCAGGAATTACAGGCATGCAACTGCATACCTGGCCTTCGCTCTCAGCCTCTGATCTGGTTACACACATGCTCTGCTATGTCCTACGAGTCTAAGAAAGGGTATGACTTTCTCATCTTTACTGTGGAGCTATCCGTTACTGTCCTCAGGTTTGCTGATCTACTCCGTCCCTCTCAGCTATTAATCCTAGCTGGTGAATCATTTTGCTTATTGAACTTTGTACCTCTAGAAGGCATTTGCTTTTTTACATTTGGTTACTTATTTTTGAGTGAGTGCAGAGGCGACCCAGGGTTGTTCTGCACATGTGGATAGCGGAGACGACTCTTGTCGGCTCCAGGATCTAATTCGGGATGTTGAGTTTGGTGAGAGCACTTTCATCTGCTTGGGTTTTCTTTTTGGTTCCTGTTTTAGGACCAGGTCTCACTTACAGCGCAGTCCCGGCTGGCCTGGAACGTTCTGTGTAGATCAAACTGACCTCTTCCTTGCAATGATCCCCCTGCCGTTTTCCTGAGTGCTGGCATTTTAGGTATGCACCTCCACTGCTAGCCGGGTTATTTTTTAAATATCCTCTACTTTTCTCCTCAAGTGTGAGTGATTTCTTTTACATCTTTGAACACGTTAAACCAGTGTTTTAAAGTCTTTGTCCTCGGTGGCACTGTGCCTACCATCTGAGTCTGTATCCATTGGCTGGCTTTGCTTCTGACTATGGCTACATCTCACTGCTTGTTTTGCTGACCACAACATTTCATGATGAAGTCGACTTTGAGGAATGTTAGACTTCATGTTAATTTTTAAGAGCATCAGAATTTGTCAGGCGGCACATTATGTGCAGATGTAGTTGACTCTTTCGAAGTATGTTCTTAAGGTCTTCTGCAGACTTTACCCTAGAAACAGCCTGGCTGCTGAGATTGACCTTTTGAAGTTTTTCCTGAATATTATACATGTTTAGAAGGGATTTTCGACCCCAGTTGGGCAAAGTCAAATGTTTTCCCACCCTCTGTAAGCTCCAGGAATAGTACGGTTCATAGTTCTCCCGTTGCTCCTTGACCAGCCCCACAGACCTTTGTCCTGGGGCTAAGAGGCTTGGGGTTCTGCAGTCGTCTCCTGTACTTGGGTGCTCTCTCTCACACTGAGCCTCCTCTCTAAGACAGCTCTGCAGATCCTTGCTGTGCCTCCAAAGCTCTGTGAGACCCTCTGCTTACCTTAGAATCCCTCCATGCCCACCCGGAATGTGCCAGAAACACACGGCTGTTATCATATTGGAGATTTTAGTACTGTGGAGCTGGGAACAGAGCTGGGTATACACATGGGTCAATCCACAGCACCTTACAGGTGGGAGGGAAATCAGTCAGTGTAATTAACAGTAGTACCACGCTTGATCTTAGTACCTAGATGCAGAAATGTTCTACGAATTTGACAACTATTGATATTAATTTCAACTAAGGATCTGGATTTCCTTACTCTATTTTTGAGTACCTAGCAAGAGGGTAGGTGTGATGACGCAGTCATTAAGAGCACTAGCCCGAATTTGGTTCCCAGCACCCACGTCACAACCACTTGTAACTCCTGCTCCAGGAGACCCAAAGTCCCCAGGCCACAAACATACCCGTAAATAATCTTCAGAGCACTGAGCAAGCCTAGCACCGTGGCAAATGTAAAAGAGCGGCCCCTGTGACATCAGGAGCGGGACAGGAACGACAGCTGGCTCGCTTCTGCTTGACACTATTCGAATGTTCCAGTCACTGTACTATATAGCAAGAAAAGCGAAAACAGGAGATACAGAAGGCAGAAACAAAGTGTCAGTTATCTGCAGACCCACAGGAGGCACTTGCTGTGTGTCGGCCTCTTCCTTTTGTTTGGTTGGTTGGTTAATTTTTTGAGACATGGTTTCTCTGTATAGCCCTGGTTGTCCTGGAACTTGCTCTGTAGACCAGACTGGCCGCAAACTCAAAGATCCTCCTGCCCCTGACTCCCACGTATGGGGATTAAAGGCTTGTACCATCGTGGCCTGCTATGAGACTCTTCATTAGCTTTTAATTTAGGATATGTGCATGTGCACATGTGCCTGCTGTGGCACAAGCGAGGAGGTCCGAGGACAACTCGCAAGAGTCCGTTCTCTTCCACCTGTGGGTCCCAGGGGTCGAATTCACATCTACAGGCGTAGAAGTGAGCGTTGGTACCTGCTGAGTTAGCTCACAAGGTAAAAGCACTTTCTGTACAAGTCTGACAACCTAGAGCTCCAGCCTCAGGATCAATGCCACAAAGTTGCCCTTTGACCTCCACCCATGCGCTGCCCCCACCCCAGCTGAACGTATGCATACATTTACAACAATAACTTTTTTTTTTCTAAATAGACTAGTAGCCGGGTGGTAGTGTCACACACCCTTACTCCCAGTACTTTGGAGTACTGGGAGGCAGAGGCAGATGGAGCTCTGAGTTCAAGACCAGCCTGGTCTACAAAAGTGACTTCCAGGACAGCCAGGGTAAAGCAGCCAGTGAGACTCAGAAAAGGGGGGAAAAAGTAGACTAGTGATGTCTAGTGTCAGGGGACAGAGTGAAGAGTTTTTGCTAAGAAATCTCCTTTGGAGCAAAGAAAATGTTCTAGAATCAGGCCATGTGCACCTCTGTGATTGTACTAAGATGCTCACTGAGGCCAGGCCTGCTGATGCATGCCTGCAACCCTTGCTCTCACCACCTGAGACCCTGTCTTAACAAACTAAATAAATAATCAATGATGATAAAAGATAAAAAACTAAAGTCATTGAACTGTGCACTTTAAATGGTACATTTTGAGCTGGGATGTAAAGCTGGCAGAATGAGAAAGGGTCCTGGGTTCCAGCCCCACGCCACAAAACAGAGGGAAACGAGACTGACAAGTTAATCAGAGCCCTTTGCAGGCTTCCATATGAGTCCAATAAATTGACCTCCTCCCCTGAAGACACATCTGTGGAAATTTCCACCAGCAAAATCCTGGAAATGTTACTCACACTGCCTCTCTGGCCGCCAGCCAGATGTCTTCCTTCAGTGGCTATGCCAACTCGGCTCACAGCAACAAAGCTGCTTCTGCCTCCATCTCTCGTGATAGCCAGGGGAAAGGAAGCAGACGCTCTCGCTTCATTCTCAGAGCTCCCTTCAGCTCGGAGTCTGGGCTTTCCACGGTCACAAAGCCACATCCTTGTGAAAAACTACTGTCGCTTGCTGCTATACTCAGAGCTAAAGGACATGCTAAATAGATTCTAGATGTTGGTAGAAGATACAACTTTTTTATAAATGGATAGATCTGAAACGCTTTGTACTACTCTCAGCATACAGTAAGCACTCAGCAAGTGTTGGCTATTGTACCGGCTGAATTCAAAGGTACTCCTCTACTTCCTGAGATGACTTCTTGGTCTTACTAAATCTCTGTTGTTTTGTGTCATGCCCTTCAGTGTCCCCACAGAGTTGTCAGTAGCCATGAAATCCAACAAACTGACTCAAGCTGAGACGTAGATGGTTGGTGAGGCCTGGGATGGGGCCACCTCTTTTTTCCAACTGTGTGTATTTTAGCAAATTGTTTTTGGGTTCTACTACATATAAGCTACCAGTACTTGATGCCTCTGTAGGTATAAGAATACACCGTCTTCTGCTGACAAAAATGACCCTATTGCCTCCCCAACTGGATAGAAGAGGATCTGTCTACACTGAAGCAATGTTGTCTTCTTAGCAACATAGCAAATACAGCTATTCAGAGGACTGGACTTTTGACTGGGACTCTGACACAGGCACCAATGAAGGACAAGGCCTTATGATTCACAGCCCAGATTCCCACCCTCACTGTCATTCCTAGACCCCATCCAGATTCTCCTCTCTGGGTCCACACTACCAGCAATGCTCTGACAGAGAGGTCAGGATGGGAAGACCTAGGGCACCGACCCACCCGGGATGTCCTCACCACTTCCCAGAGCCAAAACGCCCTATTGGAAAAACAGAGAAGTTAGCCATGTGAAGAAGCAGCGAAGATGACACACACAGACACACCACACACAAACACACATATACCACACATACACAGACACACACAAACACACATACACCACACACACACACAGACACACACAAACACACATACACCACACACACACAGACACACACATACACCACACACACACACACACACACCGTGGTACCAAACCTGCATATCCCTGCATCCCTGCATTCAGCTGAAGGGGATGCTAAAGGGGATAAAGCACGGTGGAGGATGCCACGGAGAAGATCTGCAAGGTTGTCTGCTAAACCTGCTCCTCCAAAGCCAGAGCCCAAGCCCAAAAATGCTCCTGCAAAGAAGGGAGAGAAAGTACCCAAGGGGCAGAAGGGGAAAGCCAACGCTGGCAAAGATACGAATAATCCTACAGACAGTGGAGACGCCAATACAGACCAGGCTGGCAGTGCCGGAGATGACAAGGGAAGAGTGTGCGTTTTGATAACCGTGTCCTTCTGGTGACTGTACAGTTTGAAATACTATTTTTATCAAGTTTTGTAAAAATGTAGAATTTTGTTTTACTTTTATTTTTTAAAAAGCTATGTTCTTAGGACATAGAGCACGATGTTGTTTTGTGTGGGGGGTGAAGGAACATGTGTCACTAACAAAATGTCTCCCATGCTGGATGGATGACAGAGAAACATCTTGTCTGATAATTTTGAAATATTCCTCTTGGCTCCCAGGAGAGTCATCCTGATGTTGACATATGTGACCACCATGGCACAAAATGCCTTGTGGTGTGGGAAAATTCTAAATTCATTTTTACAGCCTCCTCCCTCTGTACCAACAACATAGATTTAAAACCAGAGACCTCTTAGAACCTGACCCCCCAAAAATGGTTTTTCCAGTCTAATGGGCAACCTGGACTTTACAGTGACATCATTAAGTGTTCTCAAAAGAGCAGTGGTTCCTTTTAAAAAGATGAGGATCCTCGGTTAATTCAGATAATCCACTCTAAGCTCTCCCCACTGTCCGAGGCATCGAATGAAGGCTGGATCAGGCTGAAGAGCAGCTTCCTGATTTTGGTAGTCTACACAAGAAGGGAATTTGGCAATTCTTGTTTACCATAAATAATTTTCTGTCCATGTCCTGCCTGAGATAGTATGATGGTTTATGGGCAGTATCCTTAATAAAACTAGGTACAGTTTGGCTTGGAGATTTTAAAAAAAAAAGGAAAATAGAGAAGTAAATTCCATAAATAAGCAAGGTGTGGGCTGACAAAATTGCTGAGTGGTGCTGGCTACCAAGCCTTGGGCCTGAGTTCAATGCCTG
The DNA here is from genome assembly GCF_982192425.1 of Myodes glareolus. NCBI lineage: Eukaryota > Metazoa > Chordata > Mammalia > Rodentia > Cricetidae > Myodes > Myodes glareolus. The sequence continues at coordinate 97,082,463 of NC_142034.1, forward strand.
ATACCCTCACAGTAGAAGGAAACGAATTTACTCCCCCAAGTATTTTCTGACCTCTTGATGTGCATGGACACACTAAATAAATAAATATATGTAATTTTAAATTGTAAAATGTAATAATCAAGGCTTGTTCCTAAACCCTTGGAATTCTCCCGCTCTGACCTATCTGTGTGTCTGGAGACCAGACATAGGCACAGATAACATAGCTGTGTCTCTACTGCAAAAAGATATCGATACAGGCATATCTCAGTCAAACACTCGGAGTGAGGGGGGGCTGGCTTGGTCCCACAGTCCTGAGAAGCTGTGTTGTATTATCTCCACTTCACTGATAAGAAAGTTGAGCTCCACCATAGCCAAGGTCACTAGCTGTCCAGAGACTTAGCTGAAGCTGGATCTGGAAGACACTGAGGTCACCCTGATGCTCCCCTCAGGACACACAGCACTGTACCAAGTACCCTTTCACAGCTCAGAAGGGCCAGGCTTCACAAGGGCTGACCCCATCTTTCTCACACAACATCTGGGCCTCCTTCTTTAGAGACCTTCCTGGTGCAACAGGTCCAAGCAGAATACAGCATCATGCTGTCTCCCAGATGAAGACTTCATCAGCTTCCTTCTCTCTTTTCCCAGAGTACAAGCTGCAGTCAGCAGGTCAGGGTTCATGGGTCAGGATTCATGGGTCGGGTCACTGTTCTTACCCTCAGAGCCTAGACCTGGGAGCAGGCATGTGATTGCTTCTCTGTCCCCAAACTTAACTCAGAAGTCTGATGGAGCCAACAGTCAAGAAATGCTGGCTGAATAAATGAATAAGCCCATAAATACCTTCATATCTCAAGCATGTTGAGTCACGCTATTAATTTTCAGACATAATAGTCTTATAATTTAAAAACTTTAGAGCACCCACTGATTACACAGACACATAACATTTCCACTGTAACAAAATGTGCACACATAAGATGTCCTCTTTTAAGTGTGAAATACGTGTAACTCGGTAACACTGAGCACTTTTGCACTGTTGTCAATGGCCAGCACCACGCATCTCCTTGCCATGTCCTCATATTGGCATCGTCCCCACTGAACACTGCCTCTTTCTCCTGCCTAGGCCCTTCTCCTCTCGGCGATTCTGACTACTCTAAGTCCCTCCTTGGAGCAGAATCATGTCACACAGCCTGTGTCCTGGAGAGCCAGCACTGTCGGCGTCACATCATTCTTTAAAGACGTTGCCGAGGGGACTCAGTGGGTAAAGTGTTTGCTATGTATGCATGACAACCTGAGTTCAACCTCAGCATCTTCATGAAAGCCAGGCACGGAGGCACGTGCCTGTAATTCCAGTCCAAGGGAGACAGAGACAGGGGATCTGGGGAGCTCCCTGCATGGAGCTCCATGCTAGTCAGTCAATGAACTCCAGGTTCACTGAGAAACCTTGTCTCCTGGGATAAAGTGGAGAACAACTGAGGAAATACCTGACATTGACCTCTGGCCTCCATTCACATGTGCACTTGTGAGCAGATGCATGTACTACACATACACCTGTGTGTGTGCATATATAAACATATACATACACACATATACAACTAACACTCACACATACACACCATATATATACACAATACACACATACCACACATATACACCATATACACATATGAGTATATACACACACATCACAAGTATATACACCATATATACATATACCATTTGCACACAAACATACACAAATATATCCACATCGCATATACCATATACATATAAAATAAATAAATAAAATGTGAAAAAATGGAAACAAAGTATCAGTGAACCCATGCAAAGGTGAACGTCAGACTCAGACTAAGTGTCAGTCAGCTCATTTCCTTCCTAAAGGGTCCAACAAACTACCAGAGGAGAGGCAGTCAGTGTGCCGGTCTACCGGGTCCTGCTCTCCACCCTTGAAAGGGGTTTTCTACGGCCTATAGGCCAACATAGACCCGTTCTCCGGGTGAACCTAATGGTTCTAGCAGACAATAAAATATGGCAATGACTAACAGGAGGAACGGCAAACACATCAAGGTAATGAGCAAACAAGTGACAGATGGAGGGTGTCGTCCGTCCCCCCTAGGGCCAGAATGTCAGCCCTTGGGAGTTCTAGAGGAAGCAAGACTTTCCATCGCTTACAGTTGGCCCTTCCACACCCATCACTACCTGCTAGGTAGACCTTGGGAAGAAGGAAAATCGGAATTTCCAGTATGGGAGGTGTGTGAGAAACAGACAGAGCAGGAAGGCAGCATTCACCGAACTCCCACAGGAAGCCAGTCCTACACCATTTGCCGCCACCTATGAGGATCAAGCACAAGAGACACCATGGCCTCCTGTTTGTAGCAAAGACACTGAGGCTCGGGTGAGTTAACCGGCTACCCGGTGTCACACTGCTAATTCATGTTGGGACTGGCAAGCAAATTCAGGCTCAACAACCTCAAGGCTCTTTCTTTTCCCATCATGCCTCACAGCCCAGGCATGTGTCTTAGAGAGGTGCATCCCAGAGGGCCTGGTGACCAGCACAAGGAAAACACTCTGTCCTCTCTCTGCGGAAACTGCAGAGAAGGCCCTAGGGAAGGACAAGTCCTCTCTTAAGTGCGGAAGGAGCACGTGCCTGCGGCATGGACAGCTTGAGCACGGGCACAGCTTTGGATGGAACTGAAGAGTGCTCAGGCAGTTCTGCTAATTAATGATAGCTGAGTCATAAGAAAAAAAGAAAAGTTGGCTCCAAGCTTATGCTGAAAGAAGGGTGCCTCCTTGGAGTGCCTGAGTAGGCGGCCTGCAGCCTCCACTTCTCCTCCAGCCCGGATGTCACCCCTCCTGGTGTGTTCTCAGGGTTTGAGCTGTACAGAAACAGGGGCCTAGCTCAACTGGTTTAGGTGAGCCCAGTTTAGCCAAATGATCAGTGAGGACGGGTTAGGGTGGAGGAGACAATGCCTGATCCTTTAAGCCAGTTCCACTTCAGTTTGGGGGTGACAGCCTTTGGCTGTTGGCCAGACAAACCTCTCTACATCGGTATCAACACTCTTGAAATTTCATTTCCTAAAAACATCTTCCTTTGGAATGCTCTCCGCTTCACAGCGGGACGCAGAATCAGCTGGCCTGCGGTAAAGGTCAGAAGCAGAACCAAATGGACCTTGAACTTCTTGTTAATGTGCCCAGCAAAGGGACTTTGACTGATATGTTCCATGGATGCACAGTGCTCGGCAGGCCCGGAGGTCTGTCTAAAGTTGTACAGCTTTTCACACTGAGCCAAATCTTCTTCCTGTGGCTCCATCCTGTTCTCCGTGTGCTCCTGTTGGGGGCAGTCCTGCAAGTTCACCACCAGTTCCTCTCCTGAGAATCCCAGCTCTCACCATTGGGGACACTCACCATTGGGGACACCTTGGGGACACTCCTGACAACCTCCCTTTAGTTGAGGACACCTCCAACAGGCTTAGTCCGAATTCTCTAGAACAGCTCTGCCTATGTGTCACAAAACAATAAGCGGAAGAGTAGAACCCTGGTTATACTCACAGGACCTACTAACCTACCAAAAAACTAAAGACTCCAAGATGGAGGCACAAGAGACCCCAGGGGACACACTAACTCTGCATTTGCAGAATCAAGAAGCAACCATTCCTTCAGAGTTGTTCATGCAAAGGGGTGGGCAGTGCCGCCAGGCTCCTTCTGGAAATAGGGAACAGATGCATCTAGGCTGCAGGCTCAGCCCTCATTGGAGCTTTGAAAAACTTCTGGGAGACCCTGAAGTGTTCAGGGCCCACACTCCAGTGCTCTGGCATTGAGGTGCCCCAGTTCCCCTCTCTTGGCTCGGCCCCTTCTCATTCACCTCTTTGCTTCTCCCTGTCAAGCCTGTGGTTGATTCTGCTGCATTTTCCAATCTGCAACAGCAGGGCACTAGAACGGAGCCTCACAGAGGACATTTAGTTGCTGCTGTTCTGGCAACAAGCCAAAGAGGCTTGTCGGATGCTGAAGACATGGGAGTTTACCTGGGAAGGTACACAAGCTCCTCCAGCCTGTAAGAACACCCGGGATCCAGAAAGGAGCAGTGAGAACAAGCTCATCTCAGTGGACAGAGAAAATAAAAGAACCCAGACTTCTCGGAAGTCATGTTCTCACACAGAATCAGCTTGACTCTGATATCCAGATGGAGGAAGAGATGGTTCACAGTACCCAACAGGTCCCAACCCCAAGTGTCACCTCATTGCCTGTTATGTACGGCTGCGCTTCCACCCCTTTGGTATCTCCAATCTCTTCTAATAGAATTAAAATGCTACTTTGAGAATGAATTTAGTAAGAGATATGTATTGCAGTCTTCTGTGTAAAGACCACAGAGCATTGTTGAAAGAAACAAAGCAGAGCTAAAGGCATGCTCGTGGGTTGAAAAGCTCAATATTACAAGGCTATCAATCCTCTGACATTTATCTGCAGCCTCAGCATAATCCTAATCAGGATTCAGGTGGTTGCTTTGTTTGGAAAGTGGCAAGTCAACTAAAATTTAAGTGGAATTTTAAAAAGAGATGCAGACCAGCCGAAATCTTGCTAGTAAAAGACAAAGTCAGAGCAAATGCACTAGATGATTTTAAATACTTACCATAGACAGCTGTTTTTAAGAGAGTAGGTATTGCAGTCGGATACGCAAGTCGCCGGGTGGTGGCGGCGCACACCTTTAATCCCAGCACTCAGGAGTCAGAGACGGAATCTCTGTGTGTTCGAGGCCAGCCTTTTCTACAGACCAAGTTCCAGGACAGACTCCAAAGCTAGAGAAACCCTGTGTCAAAAAACCAAAAAGTTTAATGAAGTCTAAATGTAGACTTGCATATACAATGAAAGTTTGATTTTTCTACAAAGGCAATAAAGAACAAAAGTCTTTTCAACAAATTATCTACCTCCAAGGGGGAAAAAATGAGCTTCTACTCCTTATATCATAGTACTAAATTAATCTGAAATAGGGGTCTGGAGAGATGGCTCAGTGGTTAGGAACACTTGGGGCTCTTCCAGAAGACTGGAGTTCAGGTCTCAGCACCCACATCTGGAAGTTCATAACTTCTGTAACTCCAGGGGACCCAATGCCCTCTTCCAGTCTCTGTGAGTGCTTGCACACATGTGGCATATGTTCATATGAACACACACGTGCACATAAATAGAAATGTAAAATAAAAAAATTTAATTAACAGGGTTTGAGAGATGACTTAGCCATTAAGAGGACTGTTTGTTCTCCCAAAGAACCTGGGTTCAGTTTCAAGCACCCACACAGTAGCTCACAACTGTCTAACCTTCCAGGGCACCAGACATGCACAGGCTACACCTCCACACCTGCAAGCCAAACATTTATACACATTAAATAAATAAATAAATCTAAAGACAAAATTTTAATTAAGTTGAAGTAAATTCTAGACATAGGCCAAATTCTATGTCACATTTAAGATAAAAAAAACATAGAGCAATATCTTCATGGAATTTATGGGCAAACACAAAAGGCGTTAAACATAAAAAATAGTATCATTGCCAGGAGTGGTGCCTCACACCTTTAATCTCTGCACTTGGGAAACTGAGTAACAAGTTCTCTGCGAGTTTGAAGCCAGCCTGGTCTACATAGACCCTATCTAAAATAATATAATAATTTTTAAAATTTTAATTGTGATTTCATGTGTGTTGGTGTTTTGCCTGCATGGATATCTGTGTGAGGGCATCAGATCCCCTGGTACTGTAATTGCAGACAGCTGTGAGCTGCCATGTAGGTGCTGGGAACTGAAGCTGAGTCCTCTGGAAGAGCAGCCAGTGCTCTTAAACACTGAGCCATCTCTCCTGCCCGATAATAATAGATTTTTTAAATAGTGCTTAATGTTTAAAAAATAAAAAGCTCACCAGGCAGAGGTGGTGCACACCTTTAACCCCAGCACTTGGGTGGTAAAAGCAGACAGAAATCTGTGAGTTTAAGGCCAGCCTGTTCTACAGAGTGAGTTCCAGGACAGCCAGGGCTACATAGAAAAACCGTGTCTCAAAAATCCAGAGAGAGAGAGGGAGAGAGAAGTTTTTCTTTCTTTTTTTTTTCTTTTAGTTGTAAATCATGGCCTGTAGGTAAAGGTACTTGCTGCCAAGCCTGATGATCTGAGTTCGGTCCCCAGTACCTACCTGATAGAAGGAGAGAACTGACTCCCACAAGTTGTCCCTGATACGTGGGCTGTGCCCCCACACACACTTAATAAATAAATATAATTTTAAAAACTAGCAAATCATAAACTTAGAGGGGGAAATGCTCAAACTATTGTCACAAAGACATGGACAAGGGAGTAGATAATTCATAACCTGGTTAGAATCCAACACTTTATAATGGATTTTAGTCCCCCGTGGGTCATAATACATCGGAAAGCCATAGCTGCCCTGGTACACATGCCCAGGAGGCTCAACAACAATGGGCTTGCACATTGTTTGCACCGTGTTTCTTAGAACATTCACACTGTTCTGTCACACAGGACTGTACCTGAACCTTAAGAACAGAAGCAACCAATCAACATGGGGGGCGGGCTCTCCAGGACGTAGGGATTGACTAGCGTCACACTCTTGAGGGCGCTTTCTGTGGTGATGACAGTGTTTCATATTTGTTAAAATCTCAGTCTTATTGATATATATTTGCATTCCTTGAAGTTCACCCTCTTAAAGTTCACAATGAGCCCTGGTGGTGGCCCATACCTTTAATCCCAGCACTCAGGAAGCAGAAGCAGGTGGATCCACGGGAGTTTGAGGCTAGCCTCACCTACAGAGTGAGTTCCAGGTCAGCCAGAGCTACATAGAGAAACCCTGTCTTGAAAAACAAAACAAAACAAAAATAAATAAATAATAATGACGAAATAAAGTACATATGACTGTTGGAATAGGAATGACTCCTGTGGACTTGCGTGTTTGAAGGCTTGGTCCCTAGGGAGTGGCACTATTAGAAGGTGTGACCTTGCTGGAGGAAGTGTGTCCCTGTGGCCTTGAGGACTCAAGGATGTGCTCAAGCTAGGCCTAGAGTGGCAGTTTCCTTCTGCAGCCTGCAAATCCAGATATGGAGCTCTCAGTTCCTTCCCCAGCACCACTTCTGCCCACATGCTACCATATTTCCCGCCATGATGATAATGGACTGAACCTCTGAAACTGTAAGCCAGCTCCAATTAAATCTTTTCCTTTATAAGAGTTGCTGCGGTCACAGTGTCTCTTCACAGCAACGGAACCCTAAGTAAGACAGTATACAATGTAGCAGGTTTCTAAGCTGTATTCATTTATTCTACGTGCACAAGTGTTTTGCTTGCATATGTGTGTGTGTGTGCCACAGACAGGCCTGGAACTCTCAGGAGTCATAAGAGGGTGTCATATCCCCTGGAGGTGGAGTTAAAGATGGATGTGAGCTGTCATATGGGTGCTGACGATGGAACCCGGGTCCTCTGTAAGAGCAGCGTGGGCTTTGAAACACTGAGCCATCTCTAACAGTCTTTAGAATATTCCATTATGCAGCTATCACCACTATTTAACTCCAGAAAAAGTAGCGCCCTTGGCACTTAACTTCCTGTTTTAAAATGTTCAGTGGTTCTTCTAATTAGTGGGAAGACATTGATTTGCTTTCTGTCCCTGTTTGCCTGGTCTAGACATCCATGTAAATGGACTCACGCTCTACACTGCCTTTCATATCTGCCTTTGTCTGTCTAGGAAGTTCTCTAGCTTCTTCTCTGTGCCAGTACAACCCTTTCCATGGCTGAACAATATTCCAGTGTGTGGCTGAACCACGCTTTGTTCATTCATTTACCATTTCAGCTGCTAAACGTGGGGATGGAGGGGCTTGGCAGGGAAAGGTACAAGAAGACTTTCTGAGCTAATACAAATGCTCCTGGTCAGCATGAGTTACATAGTCATCAAAACTCACCTCCAGAACAAGAAAGAGAGAAAGGACAGGCAGAAGGCAGAACGGGAGACAAGAAGGAAGAAAACACACAATACATTGCAGGAACTGAATCACCCTTCTCTGTCCTTTGGCATGGCCATGGTTGATTACTGAAGTCAGAGACCCATGGGGTCCTGATGGAGACTGAGCCATGCGTAGGACCACTACATGACGCCCTGGTTGTGTGGGTGTGCTCCCTGATCAGTTCTGCTCACCTGCATCAGGGCACACTCTGTCCTACAGAGCCAACCAAGCTACCTTGAGGGAAGCAGAGAAGTCTTAAGCAAATGTGTAAGGGTAGGATGGCGTCTTGAGTGAATGTGTATTGTGACCATAACAGAGGCCATGTACCAGGACTGTCTCAAGGACCCCAGTGCCTCAGATCCACAGAAAGGGCAATGCCTTCCCCATATCAGGCTTACAGAAGTGGTGAAGCTGGCTGCTGGCATGTGTGGATGTTAACAAAGTTAACTAGCAACTGCAGCTCCCCGCTTCAGGATAACTGCAATCTGAGGCTGACCCCTACAGAGACCTCCTGCCCAACTCTCAATCCTGTGCATAATGGCAGCATTGATTTCTGGGTAGAGTAGGGACGCTCCGACAGAGCTAGAACAACCTACATGATCCCAACTTTTCTGTGCATGCATCTGGAGTCTCTCCATCCACAGTCAGTTTTCCAGGACCTGCAGAGCGGGACGCAACACGACCTGAGGTCTGCCTCACTGAGAACTGCAAGGCTATTGCCTGTCTGCTTTGGCCTGGGCCATCCCTGCATGGCTCCCTGAGCTTGGAGAGCATCTGCACCATTTCCTTTCCTACGCTACTCGGTCAGGCCAAGTCATCCTGCAGAGTAGATTTTCCTGCTTCAAGAGAGAATCTAGTTAGCCTGGTAGTTTTCTTCCTTGATATAAATCAATACATTGATATCTGACTTCACATTTAGAAAGCATTATTGCCAGAGGGAAGCCATATTTGGGGGTGAATGGAAGAAAGCCCCAGCAAAGAGCCCTCCCCCCAGAACTGGGAGGGAAGATGTAGTGACCAGTGGGTCAGAAAATGATGAGCAATGACCCCTTAGTCTCTTTGTCAAAAAGACACTATTAGTATGCAGGTTAGAAATGGTCACATCATTAAGTTTTACAGTGTGTTCATTTGAGTTGACCCAGTAGAACACTGTGCTGCATGGGAGACCTTGGTCCTGACATGTTTCGGGGTGGGACGGACAGCAGGACACATGCAGAACACAAGCACTGACGGTACCAGTGAGAGCTACAGACCATAAATGCCACAGAAGCTCAAACAGTAGACAGACCTTCACGCTGCCCTGTCCACACGTGTCGTGCTCTGTGCCAACACCGGGGATAAGGTGGTTTGCCAAAGGCAGATGCTGTTCGGAGGCTCATTCGCTGTCCAGCCCTGTAAACTTGGCTGCAAACAAAGAACTGTAACGGGCAGTAGTGATCATTAAAATGCAAAGGTCCTAGCCATGCCAATCTAGAACCTCTGCCTGAGAATAAGGGCATGGAGAAGGGGGCTTTGTGGAAGAAAGAAGACAAGCTGGGGTCAGACCAGGGACTTTCCTGAGAAAACTACGACTCTTGGAGTAAAGACACAGCCGTGGAAAGCGCACGTCTGGAAGGAAGACTGGTTTAACTGGAGAAGCACAGGTCAAGGACAGCAGTGAGAACCAAGGTCAAGGGGTATCCAGTGTGGGTGGAGGAGGCAGCACAGGTCTTTAATAGCAGGAAGAGCTACACAAACAGATGAGAAGACACAGAAGAACCACTGTGCATGTGACAGACTGGACAACAGCCTCCTCTAAGATGCTCAGGACTGGTGAACATGTCACCTTACATGACAAAAGGGATATTGCTGTTATAATGATGAAAATGAGAGATTATCCTTATTATTTGGGTGGGCCCAGGGAAGTCATAAGAATTCTTGTAGGAGGGATGCAGGAGAGCATGGTGCTAGAAGTGAAGTTGGCAGCAAGAGGTTGGTTGGAGCAACGTGAGGAAGGAATCACATGCCAAGGAATGTAGGCAGAAGGATCCCGTGCTTAAATGGCAAGGGATTCTCTCCTGGGACCTTCAGAAAGAATTTAGATACAATGATTTTAGCTCTATGATACTAACTATAAACTTCTGACCTTCAGAACTTCAAGCTACTAAATGTGTGCCTTGAACCACTAAATCTGTGGTTGTTCATTAGAGCAACAACCAGAACCTATTTCAGCGGTAAATCAGCAGAATGCACAGCTTATACACGATCCCTTATGTCAATCAGCAGAATACACAGCTTGCACATAATCCCTTATGTCAATCAGCAGAATGCACAGCTTGCACACGATCCCTTATGTCAATCAACAGAATGCACAGTTTGTACATGATCCTTTATGTTAATCAGGAGAATGCACAGCTTGCGCAAATCTCTTATGTCAATCAGCAGTATATACAGCTTTCATATGATCCCTTATGTCAGTCAGCAGAATGCACAACTTGCATACATACATAAAGTATGTAAACCCCCTTTTCATGCTCTTGATGGAGCCATTTCCCTCTGAAAATTTCATTCCAACCAAAAAGAGCTGGAACCCACACACTCCTGACAAACGTAGACACATATTAGCTGCTGCTTCATTCATTCACCCAGAAGACAAACAAAATGAAACCAGGATGAGTCCCTACAACACTCTGCCCTCTAAGCCCAGAGTCTGTATGGGGAGCAAATGCACAGCATGCCATCGCAGAACAACACGTAAATGCTTAGATGAAGACAAGCAGAGGAGAGTACAGCAGCAGAGAGGAAAGTCAGTAAGGCAGCTTCTCGTGGGACAGGACTCCCATACAGGAGATCTTAGCTTGACAAAGCAGTCAGAAGAAGGGGAACCCAAGCAGATGAAACCACATTTACCAAGCTGGGGGTGGGAGAACGTGTGGGAAACCACAGATTAACTGGGTATGGACAGACCAGAGACCACGCTGAGAGAGATGGTTCCTGACAACATCTGTTTTGTGACTGCTCTCTGGGCCCCTTCTCAGTTCCTTCTGGCTGCTCCAGGAAGGCTCACCACAGACAGGGAAAGGCCTATGGGAAACCTTCCCTGGTGAAGACAATAAAGGTCTGCACCACACACACACACACACACACACACACACACACACACACACACACACACAAGCCTAGGCAAGTACCCTGGGTTGAAGAACTCTGACCACATTTCTACCTGGGTTTCTCTCACTTCCCTGAGTATGTCCTGGTTTCTCTGTTACCCCTGCAGGGAAAGGTGACACATTTACCTCTAAAGACAGAGTCCCATACTGAAACAGCCAACCCTCTTGCTGGTTTCTGCTTAAAGACATTCCTGGGTAGTTGATATCATATCTGCATGCAGAAAATAGCTGTATCTTTGATAAAGATTGCACGTGGGGAATAACTGGATGCTATCAGCTTGACGGCAAGGATGAGTAAATCTGTTGTAAGAAGAAGATGGAGAGAAAGGAACAAGATGCAAGGGAAGCATGCGATGGAAGACGCAACTGGAGAGGACGGATGCGGCAGCTCCCCTGTGCAATAGCATCTGCATCAGCCAGTCTCGTCAGCACTGGAAGGCCTTCTAGGACCCCTGACCTCAAATAACAGGATCAGGATATGGATAGACGTGACCAGGAGGACAGACCTACTTAAACCACTAATCTAGCCTAAGCCAGACTCCGTGACTCAAACCTGTGATCCTAACACTCAAGCTGAGCCTGGAGGATTGCCACGAGTCTGAGGACAGCCTGGACTACAGGTGAGACCACCTCAAAACAAGAGAACAAATGTAACAAACCATTGTTGTCTTTCTGCAGTGCAAATACAGGCCAGAAACAAAGTATCAGCAGAGAGGACATATGAGAAACTATAGTAAGTATCAAGGAGGGAGATTCTGGAAACAATGTTTAAATAACCCCAGCTCAAGTGCTAGGACTCCGAAGTCTGAGAAGCAACTTCTTTTTCCTTCCTAAGCAATCAGAGCTGAATAAAAGAACTCTCTGTGCTTAGTAAGTCTGCGTTGGTGTGGGCCCACACGTAGCAGAACATGGTGGAGGGGGTAGGTAGGGTGAGCAAAAACGGAGTCCCAGATGGTACAGGCACAGAGACGGGGGCTGCAGCAGAGGGGCAGTGTGCCAACCAGGAGAAAAGACTGATCCGAAGAAAGCCAGAGGAGCAACATGTGGGGGACACTGAGCCTGGGAGAGACGCAGGCTCTCTGGGGGAGACAGCAGAATTCAAGATCCTTGTTGCTCTTCAGTCAGGGACACTGCAGAAACAGCTGCTGGCCTTGCTCCACTCGGTATGCGGAGCATGAAGGAAACATGCAAGAGTTGAGGAGCTCTGGCTCAACCTCTCTTTGTCTTTACAATCTTGGGCCAGTTATTTCCTCTCTCCAGACCACCTCATCTGGAGGTTGGGTGGAGGGTCGCACTGTCTCTAGTAAAGAACAAACACCTAAAGAGATAGTCGAACCGTGAGAAACTGACAGCTCTCCAGCTCTGGTTCCTAGTACCTCTCACCTGAAACTACCTATGTAGCTTCCTTACTGTACTGGGCTTTCCAGGGGACCTGCTAAGTAGGAGACATGCAGAATAAAGCATCAAGAAAGTGTCGTGTATCCATACAAGTCTATTGCTAAAGTACACTGAGTCTGTGATAGCCCAAAGGCTTGGTGGCTTTTCCTGGCCAGTAAAGATTCACTGTGAACCCATCTTCTCTGGTGGTGTCGTGTCAAGGGCTGTCCCACCATTTAAGAATCCTTCTTCTCCAACTCACCAAACTTACTTTACTCGTGGACCTTAAAACCTTCCTTTCATTGGATCGGATCACAGGTTAGGGCAAAGGGGCCAGTAGCAGTGCATCACTACTGGCAATGGATGGGGAACAACTTAGGCATGCTCATTGCAAAGGCAATTTGAAAGGGCCTGTGTAACACAGCTTAAGCGGTGGCTTACTCTGTCCCTGGCTACACCACAGTCTAGGAGTGAGCCTCAGACTCCACAAGCTGGCTTGCCCTCCGACATTTAAATGCACAAGGAGGCTTGCGTGCCCCCTCAGATGAAGTAAAGGTGTTTCCTAGATTAGAGGGAAAGAATCAAGATTGAGGGAAAAGGAGGGAGACAGAAATTCTAGGAACACAGCAAATTTATCAAAACTGTGCAGCCTTCATTCCTACTGGGTGCAGTGGCATTTGCTGTTGTCGCCGACTCTGTGCGGCTCTCCTTGCAAAGATAGCATCTGCAAAAAGTGCTGTGGAGATATAGAGCAAGTGTTTTATTTATTTATTTATTTTGAGACAGTGTCTCACTACATAGCTCTGGCTGCCTTGGAACTCACTACGTAGACCAGGCTGTCCTCGAACTCCCTCCCAAGTGCTGGGATTGAAGTCATGTGTTCCATACTTGACTAGCAAGTAATTTAAAACCACTCATTCCAAAGGTACAACTCAATGGCTGAAATTGTGTTCACAGTGTGTAACCAGCATCCTGTGACCTTTGTTATCCCCTAAGGAAACCTCTCTCTATAAACACTCACTTCTACCCTTACCTTTACCCTGATAACCTCTAACCTCCTTTCTATCTCCATGGATTTAAGAAATAACATTTTCCACTTTAGGTAATCTTCTTACTATTAAAATACTCCAATGCCATGTGTGGCCTTGGGGTTTTAATCCAGATCTCATAGCCCGTACGTGGAAGATCAGCAAACACTTGATGCATAGCAACCCTAACCAATAGAGAAAAGCAATCAAAACCACAATGAAAAACCCCCTAACACCCTGGAAAATGGCTTTTAATATAACCACAAAACAAGTGTGGGCTAGGATGTGGACAGATAAGAATCTTTGCTCACTGCTGGTGGGAGTATGAAAAGCAGTATGGTGGTTCCTCAAGAAATTTAAACGAACTATCTGTCATATGAGCCTGTAATTCCACTGTGGGCTATATGCCCAAAAGAATTGAAAGTGGGGTCTGTAAGCAATATTGGTACACACATTACATAACTGTTCACTACTCAACAGAATTCTTCTCAACCGCCAAAGGCAAAGGCAACTTAATCATTCACATTCAAGGATGAATGGATAAACACAATTAGCATGGAGTACAAGGGAATACTATTTCACCACAAAAAGGAAAACATTCTGACATGATCTACAATGTGAATTAATCCTAAGAACATTAAATTAAGTAAAATTACAGTTCATGCCTTTAATCCCAGCACTCGGGAGGCAGAGGAAGGCAGATCTCTGTGAGTTCAAGGCCAGCCTGGTTTACAAAGTGAGTTCCAGGACAGCTACACAAAGAAACCCTGCCTTGAAAAACCAAATATATACAGTTTCCATAGCAGTGGTTGCCATGCTCGCCTCACAGAGTGACAGATACTGCACGGTCCCACCTATCTGAAGCATCTCTACGGCAGCCAAATTCAGAGACAGAAAGCAGAATGGGGGCTGGGAGACAGGCAAGGGGAGCTGGGCTCTGTCCTTTCTGTCAGTTAGATAAGAACCGGATTTTGTTTTATTTTGTTTCTTACCATTGTAACCTACCACACAGTAGCCACTCAATTCTAAAGAAAAGTGAGAAACTGATGAGGGCTGAGCCACTGAAGCCTCACTAGAACACTATTTACCAGAATATGTCTTTGTTTTTAATGTGTGTGTGCATACCTGTGCATGTGCACATACAAATGCATGTGTGTGTACATACATGTGTATGCCATAGGACAACTGTAGGTGGCATTGTCGGGAACACTATATTACATACACCTCCTTTGGGACAGGATATTTCTTTCTTTCCTTCTTTCTTTCTTTTTGATTTTTTTAGTTTCTTGTTTATGTTGACAGAATGTCAATGTAGCCCTGGCTGTCCTGGAACTAAATATGTAGACCAAACTGGCCTTTAACTTACAAAAATCTGCCTCTGCCTCCCAAATGCTGAGATTAAAGGTATGAGCCACGAAGCCCCCCCCCCACCTTTTCTTTAATGTGTCTGAGTGTTTTGCCTACATCTATGTGTAAACATCATGTGCATGGTTGAAGGCCAGAAGAGGTTCCAGACGCCCTAGAGATGGAGGCTGGGGTGGTAGGGTTTGGTTCCAGACACCCTGGCAATGGAGGCTGTGGTCGTAGGTGTGTGTGAGCCATCTGACGTTGGTGGGAACCGAACTCGAGTCCCGCCAGAGCAGCGCATGCTCTTCTCTTCACCACGTCTTTTCTCAACCCCTAGAGCTAGCGTTTTAAGTGGGGTCTAGAGCTTGACCTCAGGTTCTTACGCTTGCCAGGCAAGAGCCTTACTGCCTGTGTGATTTCCTAGCTCATTACCAGACATGGATTTGGTGGTTTTGGTGTCCTCTGACTCTGAGGAGCAGCACTTCTCAAACTTGGGCCCCAGCAGAATGTACAATGATAAACAACATCACTACACTTGAAAGTCATCACTTGCCTGACATAGGAGGACTGTAAATTCAAGGTCAGCCTGGCCAACTTAAAGAGATTATGACTCAAAATAAGAAGTTAAAAGTGAACTGAGGACATAGCTCAGTAGCAGAGAACCTGCTTAGCATGCATGAGACAGTACGTTCAACCCACAGTGCTGAAGAACAAAGAAAAAAATAGTCATGTTGCCACGCACCTATAATCCCAGAACTTGAGAGATGGAGGTAGGAGGGTCAGTAGTTCAAGATCACCCTTGGCTATAGAGGGAGTTTTAGGCCAGCCTGGGCTACATAAGACTCTGTGTCCGAAGGGGAAAAAATAAACCTGCCTTTCTTTATTTTGAAATAGTCATGGCATTAAAAAATATTAACAGCTAAACTTAGATAACATTATCAAAAAAAACATGCACAGAGTATACTTAAAAATAAACACTCACAGGGCTGGAGAGCTGACTCAGCAGTTAAGAGCACTGGTTTCTCTTCCAGAGGATCTAGGTTCAATTCCCAGCACCCACATGGCATCTCACAACTGTCTGTAACTCCAGTTTCAGGGGGTCTGACACCTTCACATAGACATATATGCGGGCAAAACACCAATGCATATAAAATTTAAAAAAATAAATTAAAAATATATAAATAAACACTCAGGCTCAATTTGCTTTTCTACTCAGTAACTCCCAACTGTCAGCAAACAGGCTTGTTCAATAATGTATGCAAGATCAATTTTACTGAATGCTTAAATACAAAGAACGACAGACACAGGACCAGAGAAATGCTTGGCAGATAAGGAGCTTGCTGCCAATCCTGACAACCCGAATTCCAGCCATGGATCCACACGGTGTTAGGAGAGAACCCACACCTCCACAAGCTGTCCTCTGATCTCCACATGCACACTGTGGCATATGAGCGAATGAGTGTACACATGGACGCACATGGAATAAATGTGTTTTTAAGAACACCAAGCACATAATACACACTAATTCACATACTTTTTTTAAAATGTGGGTGGTAGAATCAACCCCAGGTCTCCAGGCTTGCATGACAATCGCTAGACCAACTGAGCGATCCCCAGACCCTTCACATACTCTTTCTGACACCGTGAGGTAGAGCCGTTGTTTGGTTTTGCTTTTGTCTTGTTTTATATTTTCGAGACAGGGTTTCTCTGTGTAACCCTGACTGTCCTGGTACTCCCTCTGTAGACCAGGCTGGCCTTGAACTCAGAGAATCACTGTGAGTTCAAGGCCAGTCTAGTTTACAGAACAAGTTCCAGGTCATTCCAGGTCAGGCTCCAAAGCTACACAGAGAAGCCTTGCCTTGAGAAAGAAAGAAAGAAAGAAAGAGAGAGAGAGAGAGAGAGGGAGGGAGGGAGGGAGGGAGGGAGGGAGGGAGGGAAGGAGGGAGGGAGGGAGGGAAGAAGAAAAAGAATAATTTTAAGTTGAATCGATTTTCTCAAAATCAGAGTCCTTTTAAAACCATAAAACCAGCCTGCACACCAAGTGCTGCCCAGAACCCTTGGCACAAAGCATATTCCTACCCCACTATGGAGGCTGCCACTGGCTGGTGTTAGCTCCCTTCTCCCTCGCTCTGCTTGGATCTGGGTGGGTCTTCAGCTCTTCCCATGCTCTTGAGTCAGTAATCAGACATCCAAATACACAGCAAGGGTGGCCCTGGCATCCCCTTGCTGGGAAATCTAGGTTTTCTGAATGTAGAAGGCAGGATTTGGAGCCGATGGATGCTGAGTGTTTGAATCCACATGGACTTTCTATAAGCAGCTGAATTGGGCACACTTCTATTAATGACTTCAACTGCCTGCCCTTCTAGGCTCATCTTGTATTCCCCTCCTCTGCTACACAGAAAACCAGCCCTCCCCCCAAGTACCACAGGAGCCACACAGGGTTGTCACTGATTCACTGTGCTCCTCTTGCCTCTGAGTTCCAGTGTTGGAAAACAAAGAGGAAAAACAAATGATACATGCTTTTAATTTGCTGTGAGGCTGGACAGGCTACTTGTGAAGTCGCCTGATTCACTGTTCGTCATATGTAGTTTTCACCTTCCCTTCTGTCCTTCTGTCCAGCCCTAAGGCTAGCCCCTTGGGACTTTCTAATGTATCTGTGGCAAACAGAAACTCAGATTTATTGCCTGCAAGTTTTCTCACTCCCTTCCCAAGACTGTGACTATGCTGGCAAAGGGGATTTCAGCAACTAACCAGTTGTCTTTGAGCTGACCCAGAGGAGGCCATCCAAATAGGAGTCCTCTAATGCAGACCATTTCTTCCCAAAGATATGAGAGGAAGTCAGAAATTCAAGACATGGAGGAGGTTCAACATGCTGTCGCTAGAGGGAAGATGGAGGGGGATCACAAAGAAAGGGCACGTGAGTTGCCTCTGAGAGATTAGAACAACCCCAGATGACGGTTATCTGGGAAACAGGGAGCTCAGGACCTCAACTGAAGGATGTGAACTCTTCGGTTCACTCACTACTTCAGTGAGTTCAGAAATAGCCTAAAGTTATTTCCCAGAACTTCCAGACAACTACCCAGACTGCACACAATTGGGTTTCAGTCTTGTGATGTCCAAAGCACAGAAATCCAATAAAAGTAAACTACGCTTGAAGGCTTCTTTTCTGTTCTTGGTGGGGATGGTGGTTTGCCTGTGCAGCCCAGGCCAGTCTTGAATTCTCTGTGTAGCTGAGGATGACTTTCAAAGTATAACCCTTCTGCCTCAACTTCCTAGGTTACAGCCATCTCCTATCACACTCAATTTATACAGTATTGAGGATCGAACCCAGGGCTCTTTGCATGCTAGGCGAGCCTTAAACCAAATGAGCTCCATCCCCAGTCCCATGAGTGTACTTCTGACCTTCAGAGCTTCGACATGATAAATGGATGCCTTCTTCAAAGTTGCCAAGTTTGTGGCATTTTGTAATGCAGCAACTGGGCCAGAAAGAGGATGAAGACAGCTGGAGGGGAAGCAAGTCTCCTCGGTCCTCTGTCTCCTTACACATCCACCTCCACTAGGCAGCCTCCTCGCCCTACAGCGTCTAAGGATCACCCCGCCTCTGCCTGTCTTCCAAGTCAGTGATTCTCCACCACACCCTTTGCCCTCTCCAGAAACTGCCTGCAGCCGGGAATTCCCTGAGCCTCCACAGTCATTATCTTAACCATACTGTAAGAATTGCCAACTTAGAAGCCAGAACTTCCTTTGTCTTGCTCCCCAAAGCACCCAGAACAGGGCCAAACACACAATAAATACAAGTCTTTGTTAACTAAGTCATTTTCTTTCTGTTCCAGTGACTAGCAGGACCAACGAAGGTGTTTAGAACTACCTGGTTACAGGCAGACAGACCCTGGTTTACAGCCACCTGGAATCTACAAGGCCCTGGATACAACACTCAGTCTCTGAGCCTGGCCAGTCATTGTTATGCACAAGTCAGGCCTCCATTTCTCTGAATTATGCCCTGGTTTTGCATGTTTATTTACAAGTAGAATTTGCAAATACAAAGGGAATGAGAATGGGAGCAATGAGGAGATTTCACAAATATTTGTACTTTGTTTTTAAAAAAAAATGTTATCTTGAATACCCGTCATGTCTAGATACAACACTGTCCACTAGAGATAGACAAATAAACCAGTGTGGGCCTACTGATTGAACAGTAACCTGAGTATTCTCCCTGCACCGAAGTTGGGCACTGACTGTTTAGGAGCCAGAGTAGTGAATGGGAAAAGAATCAGGTCTTCTACAGGCAGGGCATGGGTGGAGCTCCCTTTTGCATTCTAGCCTGCGCCCATGACTTTGGGTCTGTCTTCTGTGCCCCACCCTGGCCTTCAACAGCATGCATATGATGTCACTGTCTAGAAGTGTGGAGGACTTTCAAAACCCTCAAGCAGAGATTTAAAACTAAACCTATAGCATTTGGACAGACTGACAGTCTATAGGCTCATTTGATCCTCTCAGAAGCTCTGTCAGCAGGACAGGTGCCATTATCTCCATTTTATAGGTAAGGAAACTGAGGGTCAGAGTGGGCGGCATCTGACTTAGAAACAAAATAAAATATATAATGCTCTTCGGGCCAGTAAGGTGGTTCGGTAGATACAGGCACTTACCACCACGCCTGCTGACCTGAGTCCAAGCTCCAACTCCCACGAGTTGTCCTTTAACTTCCACATACATTCCCTGTCATATGTTCTAGCATGTACATGCATGTATGTGCAGATACCCCACCACACAAACACACACACAGACAATCTAGAGGCTGAAGTAATGACTTAGTGATTCAGAATGCATACTGCTTTTCCAGAGGACCTGAGTTCAGTTCCCAGCACCCACATCGGGCATCTAACAATCACCTGTAACTCCAGAGAAAACTCACCAGCATGGGCCTCTGAGGACACCTGCTCCAAGCTGTGCCCTAGAGACAGACAAATAAGTCAGTGTGGTCCTTGTTTGAACTATATAAATGTACACAAAATTAAACATAAACTTTAAAAAGTGTGCTAGACACTGGGCAGTAGTGGCGCACATCTTTAATCCCAGCACTCAGGAGGCAGAGGCAGGTGGATCTCTGTGAGTTCAAGGCCAGTATGGTCTACAGAGCTAGTTCCAGGACAGCCAGGGCTACACATAGAAACTCTGTCTTGAAAAACAAAAAACAACAACAAAAAAAAAAGTATGCCAGACGCAGTGGCACACACACCTTTAATCTCAGCACTTAGGAGGCAGAAGGCAGGAGGATCTCTATAAACTCAAGGCTAGCTAGTCTATATGGTGAGTTTCAGGACAACCAGGGCTCTATAGAGACTATGTCAAAACAAAACCAATCTAATTTCTAAAAAATAAGTAAAAACAAGTATGTTCTCCTGTGACTGCTGCTTTGGATCTGGCCTTCAGGCCTAAGGAGAACCCATTATTTCCAGCAGACGTCAGTGACAGTCTGAGAACTTCCCTCACAGAAAGGAAAGCTGAGGATGTGGCTACGGTGACTAGGCTTGCTTGGCGAGAGGTATGACGAAATCTATGCCTAATATACAAATGACACTGTGTATCCTGAAGGATTTACTGTTGTCTTATTTGGTTTACACACCATTAAGTCAGGGAGGTGCCAATGTCACCAAAGAGCCATCAGGACTTGGCCCCAGTTCTCTGACTTCATGCTCTAGGAAAAAGCCTTCTGATCTCTCAGATCCCATTTGTTCCTTTGGTCCTGAGAGGCCAAGACCAAGAGGAGACTGGACAGAACACTCACATGTGTGTGAGTACAAACCCTACTTAAAATCATTTCAATTTCATGTCTCCGTATCTTGGGGTTTGTTGTTCTTTGGTGGACTGGGAATCAAACCTATTGTAAGCCTTACTACCAAACTAAGTCCCCAACCACTTATTATGCCTCCTGCCAGAAACTGGATCCAGAAAGCAGGGCCACTCCCTTCTGATTTTAGTGTTACTTTTACAAAACCGATCTTCTATAACTGAAGTGCCAGAGAGAATGAAATCTGTTGAACAATTTTCATCTGTTAAGCAAACAAATTCTGAGTGAGGGTCCACTCTCCTCTAGCCCCAGGGAGTGAGAAGGGAATCATATGTGCCCTGCTAAGAAATACCTCCCAACCTGATGGAAATGGTGAAAACACAGATGCATAGTCAGCAAACGGCTGAGAAGAAGCAGGGAAGATACCGCCCATCCTGACTGAGGAGAGGGAAGTCATCATGGAGAAAAAAGACGGGGGATTTGGGCATTTGCATGCGGGTGGAAAATCTTGATTTGTAGGGAGTACGGACAAAGGAAACAGGACGGATCTTTGTGCAGCAGGACCACAGCCCATGAAAGCCCATAGAGCACTGCTCGGCCTCCAATCTCACACTAAGACTGGTTGTATCCAGCTTAGATCCCTATGGTAGATTTAACCGGATTCAACTTACAACTTGAGAGACCAAAAAGCCTAAGCCATTTCCTTTTCTTTCTCAGATTCTGTGGTATCTGTAATCTGTGCCACTCATGCCAAACTTCCTACTTTTCTGTTCTTTAATTGGTTTTCACAATTTTGTTGTTCCCAACTAGAGTAAAATAAAATAATAATAGTGTCTCTTGATTCCTTGAGAACATAGCCAGGACATCTATAGCCTATCTCTGCTGTGTACTATAGTATCAGTTATTAAATTAACAATGTGTTCTACTTTCCTCTCTGCTGTTGCTATTAAAAACATTCAAAGCAAGTTAAGGGGAACAAATATTTATTTTGTCTTATACTTCCAGGTCATGGTCTATCTTTGATGGAGGTTAAGATAGGAACTTGAAGAAGAATTTACAAAGAAACACTGCCAGTTTTTGCTTAACTAGCCTTCTTATACAGCGTAGGACCACCTGCCTAGGGATGGCATCGCCCACAGTGGGCTTGACCTC
Source organism: Myodes glareolus (assembly GCF_982192425.1). Lineage (NCBI taxonomy): Eukaryota > Metazoa > Chordata > Mammalia > Rodentia > Cricetidae > Myodes > Myodes glareolus. The sequence continues at coordinate 97,104,252 of NC_142034.1, forward strand.
CTATACACCCGTACATATGCCTACAGGCCAATCTAATCAAGGCAATTTCCTAATCAAGACTTTCCTCTCAGATGACTCTAGGTTATGTCAAATTGACAATAAAGGCTAAGTAGGGCACCATAGATACCAAGAACCTATTTGTTGGTTGACTGCTACAGTTTGTTGGCCCAAGAATCACTAGATGACAGCATTACGAACAAATAGAACAAGAAAGGACAACACGCGTAGCCTCAGCCAAGACAGCAACGGTGAAATAATTAGAAGGCTTGCACATTGGTTTTTGGATTACATTTTATATAACTGATCTAAATTTAAACCAAGGTGCTCAGACTTGTCTGATCATATAGGACCGCCCTGAATTTCACCAACTGATCTTTCTAAAGACTAAGATCCCAAACTTGGTCATTAATCCAAAGTTTTCTAGTTCCTGCTTGTCAGTAACTTACAAGAAGACCTAATGTCTCATCTGTCCTTTTGGAAAGAACAACAAGAAGGACAACAGAGATCTCATGACCAATATATAGAGTCCTGATTCCAATGCCAGAGAACAGAGTCGGCACTGGAGATAGATGGGAGAATCGCTCTGAGACAAACAATGGTTTTCTGGTTGATCACCTAGGAATGGATTCTCTCAAGTGTTGGGTAAATAGAATGGGAAATGGAATAAGCTCAAAACCCAAACAGGTCACAATTCCCTTCGATCCATCTTGAACCCATGATCACCATCGAAGGCTGTGTCAGGAAGGGGAACACACACAAAAGCAGTAGAGCTCAGGTGAGCTCGAGGGCAGAGAATCCTGGGCTAGATAGTCCCCTCTCATCTGCCCTTCCAGCCCTCTAGCTAGGGTCCTCAACTTTTCTTCTCTATGATATTCTGTCTTTGTATCTACCTATCATCTTCGACTCTTCTAATTCATTCCCCACATTTCTACAAGGCAGATAGGACCACATCTTTTCCTTAAACACAGAAACAAGCCAGGCAGGATGATGTGCACCTGCAATCCCAGCTCAGAAGGCCAAAGGAGAAAGTGTGCAAGGCAACATAGATAACTCAGTAAGCTCTTGTCTCCATTTTAAAAGCAGTGTCAGGGTGGGGGACGACTGGCAATGTAACCCAGTAGCAGAGTATTTCCCCAGCATGTAAGAAGCTGGGTTAAATCCCCAGCACTAGAAGTATTAATATTAATACTAATACAATCCAGTGTCCTTCCTATGCCCTCAGGAAAAGGCCCCAGATCTGCATGGTCTATGAAGGCCTTTTCCTACTAGACCCTGACAGACCTGCAAGTCTAACCTCTCTTCATGCTCATCCGCTTCTGCAGTGATATTTTGTGTTTTAACAAATAAAGCTTGCCAGAAGATCAGAGTGCAGAGCTAAACCACTAGAGGCCATGCAGTGGCGGCACACACCTTTAATCCCAGGAGACAGAGGCAGACAGACCTCTGTGAGTTCAAGGTCACCCTGGGCTACACTAGATCAATCCAGTCTCAAAGAGAAACAGATAGGATCCCCTTTTGGTCTGAGGATTCGGTAGAGGTAAAAGGTCTCTCTAGTGGCTGGCTGCACTGCTTCTCTGATCTCTCAGCTTTCGCCCCTAATATCTGACTCCAGGTTTTTATTAGGAACAATTAGAATTCATGCTATACTCTTCACATTCCATTGGCACTATAGCACACACCCCCAAATTCCATTGGCACTATAGCTCACCCCTCCACATTCCATTAGCACTATAGCTGACCCTCCACATTCTATTGGCACTATAGCTGATCCTCCACATTCCATTGGCATTATAGCTGACCCCCCACATTCTATTGGCACTATAGCTCACCCTCCATATTCTATTGACACTATAGCTGACCCCCACATTCTATTGACACTATAGCTGACCCTCCACATTCTATTGGCACTGTACCTGATCCCACATTCTATTGGCACTGTACCTGATCCCACATTCTATTGGCACTATAGCTGAACTCTCTACATTCTATTGGCACTGTACCTGATCCCACATTCTATTGGCACTATAACTGAACCCCCTACATTCTATTGGCACTATAGCTGACCCCCACATTCTATTGGCACTATAGCTGACCCCCACATTCTATTGGCACTATAGCTGACCCCCACATTCTATTGGCACTATAGCTGACCCCCACATTCTATTGGCACTATAGCTGACCCCCACATTCTATTGGCACTATTGCTGACCCTCACATTCTATTGGCACTATAGCTGACCCCCACATTCTATTGGCACTATAGCACACAGCATCCCCCAGAGACACGGCTGAGTTACATCTGCAAAGAAGAGCTCCAATCTTAAGTCCTAACACAAGTGCCCTCTCTTCAGTTCAATTTAAGTGCTCATCACCACCCTGGGAAGGTGGTGTTGATCTCTTCTGCTACAAAGGGCACCCCAGCATATCATTTATCACTATAACTTAGAGACCTGGGGCACCATGATGGGTGGGGAGAGGTTTTTACTTTCACGTAACCCTTCTACCCTTAGCACGATGGGCCCAATGGTGAAAAGTTGATGTCCTTCCTCCAGGAACAGTAAGTTCCTGGCAGAGCCCAAGTCTACGCTGCTGATGCCCAGAAAAGGAACAGCTTTCTACGGCAGCTACTTCTGTAATAACTATCTATGTGGCTCCTCACTGACCTGGACTTTGACCCACTAGGACAAGGATTGACGTTTGCTGTCTTGCAGACACCCAAGCTGCTATCTCCAAGGAGAGCCTTCCGTGTGCCTCTCCTAGGGATGGGTTTTGATTCCCAAGGGCTTTGAGCCGAGCTGTAGGCGGTGACAAAGCAGACGAGTCATCCCAGCCCACGGCAGCTCTGCGGAAGGGCCCAGCATCTGTCTGTGCTGGGCGATAAGGGAAACGGGTATTCTGAACCAACTCGGGCCCCACTGCAGAGGCAAGGCCTACCTCCTTCCGCGGTGATAAAATCAAACGTGATGCTTTCGCTATCTGGACAAACATAAAGGAGATAGCTTCAGAAAAGCCACGGCGTATGATTAAGGCGAAAGTTTACAACTACCATTCTGTTGGTCCCTGTCTGGAGAGGAAGTAAGCAGTCTGCTCTCCCCTGTCTGTTCTCACTCGTGTCTCTTCATTTCTCCAAATTTAAAGCTTTCGAAAAAAGCAGAAATAATGGCTCTGAAGCATTAGCACACACCCTCCTTCCCTCCTCCATCTTCTCTACCAAGATATTTATTTTACAGTTGAATTTCGGTCTAAGCAAAGCTGCCACATTGAGGGAAAAATCACTTTGCGAATTGTCTCCGCCATAAAAGTCCAAAGCATTAGGTCTCTGGTGCCTCAGGAACGGGAGAGATCCATACACTAATGCAGTGTCTTCCCTACCTCAGCCCAACAAAGAAAATAGAAAATTCAAATTGCTAGAACAGAAGGAAAATGTAGTAACTGTAGGGAAGGTCTACGAAGCTGTGCTCCGAATCTCGAGGAAAATGAAATCGGAGGCGCATCTTTTGGAAGGTGTCATTTGTGCTGGGTTTTGAAGGATGGGTTGGATGTTGGCATTGTGAGTAGGTGAAATGGCCTGCAGATGGAGAAGACACCACCGACAAAGGAGCAGAATAGGATAAACAGAAATACAGGCCACGATGGAAACAGATGCTAGGCAAATCCACAAACACGTGAAGACAGTACATGTGCTATGCCCAAGCCTTGTGAACACAGGAAAGGGCATGCAGAAAAGGTTCTGAAGAGCAAACATACAACATAAACCCAAATACTCTAGCAACAGGGTTTCTTCTGAGTGAGAAGTATGTCAGAACAAGCCTTGAATTAGAATGAGATCAATGCTGGCTCTACCCTTAATGTCTGTGGTTTGCAAATGTTTCTATAATGGACTCATTAGGGTGTGTCTGAGTGTGTGTAGAAAGAGAGAAGGAGGGGATGAGGGAGAGTAGGAGGAGAAGAGGTGAGGAACCGGAAGAGGAGGGGCAAGTGGTGACCAGGCCTCCTAGAAGAAACAGGGGAGCAGAGAACAGGAGAAGTTAAAGGGAGGAAAGGGGAGTGATAAAAATGATGTAAGAACAATGTACTCATGAATGAAATTCTCAAAATCATAAAAAAAATACATTTAAAGAAGTCTGAAATTTAAATTTTAAAAAAATGCTCCATAGGCAGGGCTGGCAATCTAGACAGCTTAGCAGTGAAGCTAATTACAGCTCTTGTCGGGCAGCTCATAACTCTTGTAATTCCAGATCTGAAGGCTCCCACACCCTCTTCTGGTCTTCCTAGGCATCCATGCACACATATAGACATACACTCACATATATATGTACAAACAGGCACGCATGTAAATACATTTCTTAAACAATTTTTAAAGATCTCTAGGTGAAGTCCCTGCTTGCTGTATGGTGGACTGCTGTGGAATTACATAAATCACAGGTACAAAGCATCTAGCACAGTGTCAGGCATGCAGTGCACAAGTGCGGTCACTTCCTTTACGAGGACCTGAGATTAGGACAACTAAAGAAAGGCTCCTGAACCCTCTGGGAGAGAAGAGGTCAATAAAGATTCTGAAGAGGAAGCCTGGGAGACAGGCCCGCTGACTGCTGAGCTTTTGGCTCCGCAGCACACCATTTTAGGGGTGCTGGTAAAACTCCCCACCAAGCTGGTTGTTGCTTATTCCTGCAGAACTCCGTGTTCCACCAGCAGCACCGGCAGCGAGCTTGTGGGTGGGACGATGAGTAGGAGTCGAGCAGAGGGAGAGGCAGCACCCTGGGCTCTTGCCCAGATCGCGGGGGATCTCAGGAATCAGGAGGTGGGTAAAGATGGCTCCAGGCATAGACACTTTTAATTCCAAAAGCTCTCTTACACTAAGAAAACCAAACACAAATCCAAGACACTTTTTTAAATTTCTACATTGTTCTTTTAAGCTAAAGAAGGTGACCTAGTAAGACCAACAGGGGAGACACCATCCACATGGGACCTCGCGCTGGTGTCCTGTTCTTGTAGCTGCCCCAGACCAATACCACAGCAAAAGCTCTCCAGGGATGCTGCCCATTAAGCGATCCATTCGCTTCTTGCTCACTCTTTGTTCCACATTCACAGCGAACCTCTCCTGGGAATGCAAAATTTTAGAAAGACAGACATCAGCTTCATTGGTCACTATTGCCCTTGGGTTATTTCACTGGTCAGTTTTGTTTTGTTTTTTTTTTTTAATCAGTCACACAGAGAAAACCCAGTTTATGGGAAAATACAATGGACATGCTTGACATTAAATGCTACAGAAATGTAATCTTTTTATTAGACCAAGAGTTATGCTAGGTGTCTTTGACTGCCCCTCGGGGTATGTGTCTCATTCTTTTCCACCCTGCTCTGTACGCTAGAAATGTTCCGTTTGAACTACACTGACTCCCTTACTCGACTGCTGATTCTGTCTGTTCATGGGCAACCTTGACAGACAAGGTGGAGGGAGGGAGTGAGAGCTGTTTTGATTCACCCAATTCCTTTCCACATACATCCCTTGACTTAAAAGTCCCAGCTCTGCAAAGATGAAATTCTGCACAGTCTCTCTCTGGAAGTACAGATGATTTGGATCCTGTTGTTATGAATCCCAAAACATTGCCGATTATAGTTGTTTCCCTATACCTTTCCTCAGATTACCCAAGGCAAACGTAACTCCAACCCCCCAACACACACACACACACACACACACACACACACAAACACACACACACACACAGGATCTCATGTAGCCATGTATCTTAGGCTGGCCTTGAATTCATCGATAGTTTAAAAAGACTTTAAACTTCTGCCTCTCGACCTCCAGAGTTCGGGGATTACAGGCCCTCTGCTGTATGCAGTGCTCTGAACCAAACCTAAGGAGTCTTGAATGCTAGATGAACATTCTACCAAATGAGCTCTATTCCCAGCCTGCCATCTGTTTCCTGCTGGACCTAATAAGGCGTAGCCCCTAGCTTGCTCTATGACCCTGGGATAGTTTCTTTTTCCAGGCTTCAGCTTCCTGGACTATAAAATGAGTTGAACCACACAGCTCCATATACTACAATTCCCTGCCCCTACTGGGTATTCTACTCTTTTAAGCCCAGGAAAGAAACATGTACAGAGGAATAAAGCTCGCTAATGAAGAGGGGGAAGGATGGGCAGGTTCCTCCTTTTACTGCAGTGCATCTTCCCTTAACTCCCTCCCAAGGATGTTCCTCTTCTCAGGCTGGAAGGACCAGATGCCAGGCAGGCAGTGGTAATGCACAACTTGATCCCAGCACTCAGGAGGCAGAGGCAGGCAGATCTCTGAGTTCAAGGCCAGCCTGGTCTACAGAGTCAGTTCCAGGACAGCCAGGGATACACAGAGAAGCCTTGTCAGATGCCAAATAACCCCCACTCCAAAGCAACAATCAAGAAACCCAGGACTTTAACGTGTACTCATTCCTTTCTGACCACAAAGGCCCTACCTTGGCTTTTAACATAACCGAGAAAGCCAAAGAGGGTTTTGAAGCAGTGTCTGCTCTCCACAGACAAGCTATGCTTGTCTCTGCTGGGAAATGCTGGGGAAACCCCTGCCTTGTCAAGCGAATGACCTTCCACTGAACCCTACTGAAAGACTCTGAATTCAGATCTCTGTCACTGGACTTGTTCCAAGCAGAATTTACTAATCTTATTTTCTGATTGGAGGTTTGTAGAGGAGGGTGTTAGGAATAGAATCCTGGGTCTCACACATGTTAATCAAGTGCTTTCTGCCTATTCCGAGGCTATGGTATTTTCGTTTTGTTTCTTGTTTATCTACTTACTGATTTTGAAACAGGCTCTCTATGTAGTCCAGCTGTTTTGGAATTCACGATGCCGACTACGCTGGCCTCAAACTCAGAGACCTGCCTGATTATGCCTTCTCGTTCTTTCCTGCTGCGACTAAAGTTCTTGGGCTACCACAGTCAGCACTGCTACAGAATCTCCTAAGTTCTTTCAGCTCCTAAAACTGGTGATGTGGGGGAAGGATAGCCTAAATAATTCATTCCAACCACAGTATCAGCCCTGGTATCCTATAGCTGCCGTTTTCATTGGTCCCACCCAGGGTAGTGTCCCCTCATCTTGAAGTGGGGGAAAATCCTGGGATCATCTCCTAAAACTCTCACTTCCTGTTTAACCTGGGGGCTGGCCCTGGAGAAAATATCTCTCTAAAAAACAGCAAGCACCAAATTGTCTGTGACGTTCTTTCCACAACAGGTTACTCTGCAAGTTATCTGTTATCTCTCGGCAAGGCCTCGTATCTCAGCGACACCAGCCTTCTGGACGCTTCTGTCTTGTCCTTGGGTAACTTGACCGCCTACGGGCTCCTCGGTGTCCACCTGAAAGAACCAGGCGTGTCGCCCCTTCAGTCTCAGGGGTAGGTCCTTGAGGGGCAGGGCGGCTGGCGCTGAGGTGATGGCGTGCAACTACCTCGCGCCCCGCTAGATCTCGGACACGAAAACAAGCTCGGACACCAGGAGTTGAAGAGACCGGCAAGCTCCAAGTCATCTTGCTCTCAGTCACCGCCCACCCGAGACTGGGCGCAGCCTCCAGGAAGAGCCGCTACCCGCTTCCCCGTCTGCGCATGCGCCTGTGTCAGTACAGGAAGCGTCCGGAGTTGACCGCAAGGGGGCAAGCGGGAGTACTGCGGTCGTGCGCATGCGCAGCAAGCTTTGCCGCCTTGCGAAGCCGGCTGTACTGGCAAGGCGCCCTTGCTACCCAGTTCAGTGATTTATGCCTGTAGGCCCCGGCCCGAGTGGCTTCAGTGTAAGTGGTGACCCCCACCTCAGGGAGACCTATTTGTGTGAAAGAAGCGTACCCTTGAGAGACTGGCCAAGGTCAGTCGGGAGCCCCACTTCTCCCATCGTCAGAACCCTGGTTCAGAACTGGCCCCCTTTCTTCACAAAGCTCAGGAGGCGACCTGAGGAAGAAAGCCAAAGCCAGGTACAGCCAGCATTTCCCGGCAGTCTTAGGAAGAGGAACCTGACGTGGCTACAGCGAGGATCCCAGCTGCCACCCGAGCGTCCCCTGCCCTGGGGAGGTCGAGGACCAACAATAGTCCCGTGTCCTCACAGGCTACAGGAGCACATCATATCCTTTCCTCGCACACTGCCACCTGTTAACTGACTTCCCCAGACGGGTTTCCCAAAATGTCACAAGAAATCAGAAAAGAGACATGGACTATGTGGGTTAGAGGTCTATTGGGGCTGCCACACGGGGCCAGGCTGATGGACGGAGTTTCTCCTCCATGTTCCCAGCTCTGAGGAGTGGGAAGATAGAGCCCAGCACATCCACGGACAGGCAGTGCAGCTGCTGGCTGGGCTTCCGGTTCTGCATGCTGTTCTCCGCTCAGCAACTGAGGTAGCCTAGACTCCTCACCTTGATTCTGTCCTTGATTCCTGTCATCTTTGCCACACAAGGATTCACCTGTGAGTGTAATCCCACATCCCCTCTTCCCCATTGCTGACCTACCAATCCTGTCCAGCCTTCAAAGAGTAGCTACAATTACTCCCTCTTCAAGCTTGTTCACCCTTTCTGGTGTTCTGCCGTCTCAGAAGAATCCTGATTACACTACTGTTCAAACATTTAACAGTTTCAATTCATTGGTTCTTCACAAATGAGAAGAAGGAAAAATATTTGAAGACTGAGACAGGAAAACTACTTTAATCCAGGCATCCCAGACCAGCCTGATAACATAGCAAGGCCTCATCTTGAAACAAACTGATAAGAAAATCTTGGGTCAGACTTTGTGTTCTGATAACGCGATTTGGAAAATGTCTTATTCGTGGAGACCTCCCTAATCATTGCCCCTCCTGTTCCTCGGATCCCCCATTAGGTAGCCACTTCCCCAGGACAGAAATTATACCTTATAAATCTGAAAAACTTCCAAATCATTTGAAATAATGCTGAGAAAATCGCTAGTACTAAAATAAGTGGAAATGTATTTTCATACTCTTCACAAACCATCTTTTGTTTTGTTTTTGCTTATGGGATGTTTGTTTTTTAGAGTCTCGAACTGTAATTTCCTGGGTGCTGGGCTTACGGGCACAAGTCACCACACCCAGCTCAAAATCACCTTTATTAGTATTTGAGAAATATTTGAGAAATATTCCATGGGTTTAGGATCCAGGTCAGCACAAACCAGTGTTGATAAGGCAATAATAGAGTTGAACCTGGTGGCACACACCTATAACCCCACCACTTGGGAAGCTGAGGCAGGAGGATCTGGAGTTTGAGGACAGACTAGGCTACATAACAAGTTCAAGGTCAGCCTGAACTACATAGTGAGATTCTGTCTCAAAAAGATCTTTTTCTTTCTCTCTCTGTGTGTGTGTGTGTGTGCATGTGTGTGTGCGTGTATGTCTTGTTTTGAATTGTTTCTGTTTTTGAGACAAGGTTTCTCTGTGTAACAGCTCTGGCTGTCATAGAACTCAAATCGCTCTGGCCATCCTGGCCTTAAACTCACAGAGATCTGACTGCCTGTCTGTCTGCCAAGTGCTGTGGCTAAAGGCATGGGCTACCACACCCAGCTCTTTTTCTAATATATGTTTCTTGTTTTCTGTTTGCTTGTTCTCTCCTATTCTGGTTTATTTGTTTTTATTTTACCTTATTATCTTTTAGGCACTTGTCTGTTTCTAATGAGATAGAGGGATAAAGGGTATGTATTTAGGAGGGTGGGAATGATCCGGGAAGAGTTGGGGGAGGGGAACTGTAATCAGTACATTGTATAAAAATCTGTTTTCAGTAATAATTTAAAAGAAGAAGTAAAGATTATAGTTGGTATGGCAAGCTGGTTCAGCTGGGAGAGATACGTGTGTGCTGATCTGATAGCCTGAGTCAATCCTTGGGACCCAGATGGTAGAAGAAGAGAACAGACTCAAAACTTTTCCTCTGACCACCACATGCACGCATGAACATGTATATACACACACATGCTTACACACATACACACACACCAAATAAATAAATAAATTTAAAAATAAAAAGATTCAAAGTACTGAATGAGCCCTCAAAGACTCAAGCAAATCTTCTCAAGTTGTGAAGAAGGCTTAGGGACAGAAAGTCAGTATTACATAACGTGGTCCTGAGCAAATAACCTAGCCTGTGCCATGCAGGGATCTGGGTTCTAGGTGGCATTCCAGCTCTCCCATGTCCCCATGCCTTCACCCTGGCTGCTCTGACTGTCAGTCTCATTAGTAGAATGACTGATGATGGCAACAGTGACTGAAGTTTATGATCACTGTCTGTGAGTTGTGTGGTATGTCAAGACTAGCACATTGCATGTACTGAGACGTTCACTCCCTACCACAGCCCCGTAAGGGAGGAGTTGTCGGTGTCTCCATTTTATGAGTAAGGGAACTGAAATACAATAGTCATTTGCCCAAGGCCACGTTGTGGCAAGCCCAGGGTCAATTCCAGGCACTGGGACTCTGTAGCGTTCTGAACTCTCCGTGTTCTGAACTCTGCTAGCAGCGACCTCACTACAGGGTTATGAGGATTAAATTAAACAGTGCACATAAAGACGCGGCGTAGCACCAGCACAGATAGTGTGATTAGCCTGTCTTCGTTAGACGCAAGGGTGCTTTGCCCATAGGGCTGAAGCCCAGTTCCTGGCACAAAGGAAATACTCTAGAAACGTCCTTTTCCTAGTGGTCAGTCCTCACTTTGGATCCTCTACACATTGTAGGCAGACAACCCACATCCCAGAGTGCAAGCAGGTGTGGGAAAAGTTCCTTTATGCTTGAGAGTTTATCCTTAGGACAGGAGGTGGGCACAACCTGCTGGACACACCTTTCCTGTATACAGTTCCAGTCACTAGGCAATTTATTTTTCCATTGCCTCCTCCTTATTGCCTTTATGATCTTCTAGAGAACAATTTCTTTGTATTAGGAAAAGCCCAAGCTTCATGTCACCGAGGGGGAATCGGCATCAAGTACTGTCAGTACCTGTGAGGTTTCTAAAACACTCCTGCAAAGCCAGGGGCTGACAGGGTGGTGTTTCTTGAATGCCTCTTCCTGGGTCTCTATCCTGGCTGAATCATCCAGGTTCATGCACGCACACACGTGCACACACACACACACACACACACACACGAGTCACCTTCTCCTCCTGCATCTCTTTATTCATTCCAGTAACATAAAAGTGAAGCGTACCCAACACTGTCTTGGATACTTGGGCGTCTTTTGGCCACAAAAGCACACATCTCCACCCGTCCTCCACTCCCTCAGATTTCACGTGAATGTTTTGAATGTTTTCATGTCCCTGATATATGTAAGCACACGTTAGAAAACATCTCCATGTGCCCTTACAAATACTCTTTCCATTTCCACCCCTCACGTTTCCTGGCTGTGTTTTGAATGGCCTTCGGTTCTGCCTTCTCAGCTTTCTGTTTCTTTCTCAACTCCCATAATGGCAATACTGAGCTGTGGAACAGCAAACTTTGAGGCAGAACGTGTGTTTCTCTTTGAAAAAGACTTTGCTGCTTTCCCTCCCTTTTCCAGGGCAAAGCTCTATATTTCTGGCCTAGGCAAGAGAGGATCCAGGCTGCAGCGGGTGAGCAGCTCAGGGGTCAGGGTGCTCGGGCTGCAGCAAGTGAGCAGGTCAGGGTGCTCGGGCTGCAGCGAGTAAACAGGTCAGGGTGCTTGGGCTGCAGCGGGTGAGCAGGTCAGAATGCTTGGGCTGTAGCGGGTGATCAGGTCAGGGTGCTCGGGCTGCAGCGAGTAAACAGGTCAGGGTGCTTGGGCTGCAGCGGGTGAGCAGGTCAGAATGCTTGGGCTGCAGCAAGTGAGCAGGTCAGGGTGCTCGGGCTGCAGCAAGTAAACAGGTCAGGGTGCTTGGGCTGCAGCGGGTGAGCAGGTCAGAATGCTTGGGCTGTAGCGGGTGAGCAGGTCAGGGTGCTTGGGCTGTAGCGGGTGAGCAGGTCAGGGTGCTCGGTCTGCAGCAAGTGAGCAGGTCAGGGTGCTCGGGCTGCAGCAAGTGAGCAGTTCAGGGTGCTTGGGCTGTGGCGGGTGAGAAGGTCAAGGTGCTCGGGCTGCAGCGGGTGAGCAGGTCAGGGGTCAGGGTGCTCAGGCTGCAGCAGGTGAGCAGCTCAGTGTGCTCGCTTGTTCAAAGATGTCCAAGATCAGATGAGGACTGAGAACGTGATCCACTTGTCTAGCCCGAGGATTAGCCCCTCCTAAGCCAAAAAACCCAGAAACATTGGCCTTGGCCACTGGCTGGCACCCTTCCTGGCATAACTATGGGTGTGACCTAGGTTTGTGGCCCTGATCTCCCTTTTGGATTCTTTCCAACCTTCCCCCTCTTTCCCGGGGCCCCCATCTTTCCCTTTCTAACGCTCTTACACCATGGCATGAAACCTCTTGGGAGGATCCCAGAGCAGAACGCTTCCAAATTAAAGGACCTCTACTCTGATCAGGACACCAAAAACAATGAAATGTGGGATGATTACTGGCTCAGGAAGTTGGGACATGTTCAAAATACACATGTCCACACATGTAGAGGGATGGTCAATTTCTGGGACAGCTAGATATTCTGATAGGCTGTACTCCAGCACAGCCATAGAGACCATGAGGTAGCTGTCAGGTAGAGGAAATGCACCTGCTGCTATCACCATCTGAACTGCTCTGTGAAGGACCTGGGGAGGGAAACTTCCAGTGACCCCTTTTCAAACGGGACACTCCTCTGGGTGTCAGAAATAATGAACTGAGGTGCTGCAGGGGCCAAAGCTCTTTGTGTTTCCCGCCAGACAGCAGCGGGCCTTGCCGTCTTCGCTGCCAGCTGTGAATGAGTTGTCTTCCGCACCAGGAGGCTCGGTGCTGGAGAGACCACCAAAAGAGGTGCCAGCACCCATGCACAACAGGGGCAGGCGTTCCCGAGAAACTTGAAAATGAGTACACTCTGCTGGGTAAAAGGAAGCTAAGAGATTCACCTGACTGGAGACAATCAAGAGGGACGAGGTGTTGAAGAGAGATTGGAACTTTATTGAGACGCCCTCCCTGATGAAGCCAGGATGGAAAGAAGACGGGAAAGGTCAGCCAGTGTTCCAGCACCTACACGGATATTCCACTCAGGAATCTCTGGTTCTCGTGTTTCTCCCTCCTCCTGGAGTCAGAATCCTACTCAAAATCCATCTCTGCAGAGCTGGGCAAAGATGGGTGCTGAGCCCTGTGCTGGCTCATCAGCAGCCCGTGGGCAGGAGAGGGACGTGAATTGGGTGGGCGCGGGCAGTGAGGAGAGGAGCAGAATGGAGACAAAGAAGAAAAAGATGAAGGAAAACCCAAAAGGACAGTGACCCCGATAAAGTGCCCCTCCCCCAACACAAATACTGGATGAATTTGTTTTGCCTGTCTCACCTGCTTCTCACCAAGCATGCAGGCACTGACAGCTAGGACAGCTCCCCTGGCTGCACTGAGAAAAAACAGAGTTGCTACACAAAGCCCTCAGGCATGAGGCGCATGAAGGAGAAAGGTGGGCGGGACAGTCTCTCCAGAGAATAAGTACTGAAGAGATGAGAGGAGCTCTGCGGTTGGATGTGTATTTTAATGGGAAAAGGTAGACTGCAGCTCATCTGCCCGAGTCACCAGGTTCCATGCATGACCCTGTGGAAGGAACTCACTCCTTGGAAACAGTGTCCTGGCAGCTTTGGAGCCTGTGGCTTGTGGGAGATCCTGGGCCCTACACACAGCCAAGGCAGCAGCTCCCCTCCCTCCCAGTTGGCACCAGACTAAGTGTTCAAAGACGTGAATTCCTAAACTGAAGTTCTCTAGGTAGCCCTACCGCGTACCCATCTGCTTCTACTCCCTACCTGATCCTCAGAAGGAACAGCTCTGGCTCAACCTTCCTTCCCACTTTCCTTCTGCTCCAGATGACTCACTGTTACTGGTGGATCCCAACCCATGCCTCGAAGTCAAGGCAAAAGCAAAGACAGCTTGCTCCCAAAAAAACGCAGCCAGCTATGCTCAAAGAAAGCCCTCAAGATAGTCTGACCTTCCCTGAGCTGCTCCGTCCAAAAGCCCTTCATCCCCCCAAGGCTTCATGTCCCCATGCGCTCCAAGGTGGCAGCGAATGTCTGCCATGCAAGACTCTCGGGAGTCCTTTCTCTGTGCCCTCGAGTCTGCTATTGTCCTAGCTTACAGTGGACACACAAATGCACACTCACTGGTGTGTGACGGTCCTGACTGCATTCCGTGGACATCTGCAGAAGTTCAGGTTGGACCTGAACCTCAGGCCTTGTCTGCCACCCACGCCACGGGACTGCGGCTGGTTCTGAGTCTAGGGAATTTCTCTCAGAGGGAAGTATTGGTGCATCAGGGAATGGAGAAGGGGAAGGAAAAGCCACACTTCTGGGAACCAGAGGAGACATGTCCTCTGTCAAGTGCTCCCACAAAGAAGTTGTAGAAACAGTTTCCCCTGACACTTGAGAGAGGGGACTGTCCAGAGAAACCTCCAAGGACCAGGAGCAAGGTCCCCATGTCCTTTCTGAAATCAACACCTTTGTGATCTGAGTTTTCCAAGACATGCAACAGACAAAGACACACTGCAAACCAACTAAGCCTTGAGCCCTTCCAGCACATTCCTGTAAGTCACTTCCAGGAGGAAGAGTTCTTGAGTTCATCACCCTGTCACCCTCCTTCTGGGGCCAACCGAGCTGAGCTCTCCAACTGAGACATCAGTGAAATGGTACCTGGAGTGGCCGGCCAACACTAAGCTGAAAACTTTGAGTCTCCTGGATGCCCTACCCATTGGGAAGACAGGAAGGAGATTCCAAGGCTGGGTTCCGAGTTCATGAAGATCAGACTCAAGAGACTGTCCACTGCTGAAAATCCACCCAAACTTAGGAGGGAGCCAAGGAGAGATGGGGAACGGACAGAAGATTTGTGTGAAAGGAGTTGACACTGACCTGAGAACCCTCTATTACTTGGGAAATTTCAACTGAGTTTAGCTTATTTGACCCTCATTACCTTAGTATTCATTAGAAGTTAGCTGCTCTCTGTCCCTCCAAGACATGACCCAGGAAAAACAGGGGAAGCCTGACTGCCCTGTGCCAGGCCTTCTAACTGAAGCAATAAGACAAGCACACTATAATTCACAGTTTCCACTCTCCTCCCTTGTTCCTTCCCCGATTCACCGGCCTCAATGAACTCCCAAATCTCCAATTCAGACTGATTGTCACCAGTATGGCTCAAAGGGCTAAAAACCGGGACTTCTCAGACAGTTAGGACACAAGCTCATTCACCCATGGGGCCCCCGAGAATGGCTACGCACGACCTAGTGCTTCTTATAGCGATTCTTTGGGGCCTCGCCGCAACCTGTTTTGTCACAGTTAGGAGCGCCTGGGTTCTTCCCAAGCCCCAGGCTCCCCAGAAGGCCCGGGAGCTCCTGGGTGATGGCCCGTTCAATCTTCTCCAGGAAGCAGCCCCCCATGTAAGAGCACTGCTGGGAGAGGAGTTTGAAATTGGAAATGGGGTTGATGCCAAAGAAGTCCTTGTAGGCCTCACGGTTGGGAAGGTCAAACTTGCTGACGTTGGTCTTTGCCAGGATGGTCTTGAAAATGTAGAATTTATCAGGATCTTCCACAATGTCCTTAAAAACCAGTTCCCCATCACTGAAGAAGGTCATTTTGTCCTTGTAAGTCTGTAGGTAACGGTCAACTAGAAGGGCGTGGATGCGGACACGGATGGCGTGCTGGCGAATAAACGCGATCTTGTTCTCTAACCTGTTCTCGATCACCTGGTTCAGGTCTTCCAGCAGCGAGATCTCCTCTTTGAGGAACAGCTCCCGGTGGGTGTCGGGCTTATAGTCCTGTGGCCAGAAGGAGCTGACATAAACCCGTGGAGGCTCTGTGACATTGATGAGAGGGGCCAGGCTCCAGAAGAGAGCTCCGTACACCCGCATGAGCATTTGCGTGGCCAGGTTGTCGGCCTTGTTCAGAATGATCCTTATCTGGGACTCCCGTCCCTTCAGCTGGCGGAAGAGCGTCTCCAGCTCCAGGCCCACGTCCAGCTTGGTGGGATCAAAGACAACAAAGATGAGGTCGGCCCTGTCGATGAACCACTGACACACATCGTTGAAGGGGTAGCCTTGGGGGACAGGAATGAGAAGTCAGCCTGAGTGGGACACACACAAAGCCCCTTGCACCTCCCTTCAGTACCAGACCATCGTGTGGACTGAGCAGGGTCAAGCACTGGCAATCTCCTGGATTTCCAGAGACCAGTGATAGATAGATAGATGGATAGATAGATAGATAGATAGATAGATAGATAGATAGATAGATAGATAGATTGTTAGATTCATTCTGTAAGTTCTGTTCCTCCAGAGAACTGTAACTAATACAAACAGTTTCAAAAACACTGTTTTTTTTTTTTACCAATAAAATAAAATATAAAGCTGAAGTGAAGCAAAACATGCCCCAGCAGCGCTGAATGGGCAGCCCATTTCTGTTGGGCTTCATGGTCCGAGTTGATGAGAACAACTGACCAGGTCTCTTCCTCAAGGAACAGGTTCCACTGAGATACAAACTCAGATCGCTGGATTCCAAGTCCAGGGCATTAACCATTACACCACGGGAGTTGGTGCCAATACATAAAGCTATCTGATTTATAGTAGGGGCCTAATATGATTATCATAACTAAATTATATTATTACTAATAAATCAGGGTTCAGTTATGCTGTGGAACAACCTTTTTTTACCCTGTGAATACGAATTCCTCTCACTGGTTAATGGAAAGCTAACTGCCCAATAGCTAGGCAAGGAAAGGGTAGGTGGTACTTGCAGACAAAAAGAGAGTGCAGGGAAGAAGGGAGCAAAGTCACCAGACAGATGTGGAAGAAGCCAGATGAATATGCCCTGCTGAAAAAGATACTGCCACACGGTAGAGCATAGATAAGAAATATGGGTTAATTTAAGTTATAAGAGTTAGTAACAAACCTAAGCTGTCAGCTGAGCATTTATAATTAATGATAAGTCTCTGAGCATTTATTGGGGTGTCAGAAGTCCCTACAAAAAACTCCACCTCCACAGTTATAACCCAAATGCGTCATAACCATAAACTGAGATTTGTCATTTGATCACCTAATTCTATGACTGCCCTGGTTAGGAAACATCAATGTAGACAGCCCTGTGCCATGGCAGTAGCCAATGCCCTATGATACAGCCCGATGCTTACCAGGCCTACAATAGCAATGCCCTGCATCCAAGGAAGGCAAGGGCTGGGTTTAGATAGTAAAGGTTTAGACTAAAGCAGGCCCAACAAAGCAGGCGTTGGGAGTAAGAAGAGATGTAGATCATATTCAACAGAATAAGCCCATGCCCAAGACCCAGGCTAGCTGAATTCAAGTATAAATCACCGGGATTCAATTAGTCTAGGCCTTTCACTATTCAGGGTAGATTGGGCACCCAAAGACAGCTAGTCCCCAGCTTGGACATCTCCAAGACCTTACAGGGAAGACAAGTACTCCCCCTAGGAAGCTACTGACCATCTCCAAACTCAGGCAGCCCTTTAGGAGGCAAAGAACACGACACTTGCGTTCCCAAGTGGTTACCACAGCAGCAGTGAGAAGGGGTGGAGGGAAAGAGCATCTCTTCATCTCGAACATTAACCACCCTGTTCCTCTGCTGGCCTACCACCCTCTGCTGCTCAGTGTCCTAAGACAGAGCTCTTGCTATCCAGAAATGTGTGTGTGTGTGTGTGTGTGTATGTGTGTGTGTGAAGGTGAGTGTGCCCACAAGTGTGTATACATTGAGAGGAGGATAGCAGGTGTCTTCCTTTACTACCTTCTGTCCTATTTCTTTAAGACAAGGCCTCTCATTTTGGCTAGGCTGGCTTGGCCACAGAGCTCCAGGATTCAGGGATCCAACTATGCCCACCCTGGTTTTTCTGAGTCAGGATTTCGCTGTGTAACAGCTCTGACTGGCCTGGAACTCACTCTGTAGACCAGGCTGGGCTGGAACTCACAGAGATCCACCTGCATCTGCCTCCCAAGTGCTGGGATTAAAGGTGTGTGCCACCACAGCCAGGTTTCATGCCTCGCTTTTTACATGAGTGATAAGGGTATGTATTCAGGTCCCCGTGCTTTCAGGACAAGTACTCTCATTCTGAGCACATCTCCAGGCCCATAAATTACCTCTTTCCTGCTGTTTGCGGTTCTCAATGATGCCTGGTGTATCTACAAAAGTGACTCGTTCTAGAAGTTTGTGGGGAACCTCAATGCCAATCAACTTCTCCAGAAAATTCTGGCCAAACTTTTCGAGGGGTGAGAATGATCGGGCGCTGTCAGCAGCCATGACGATGCCCTCAATGGTTTTCAGCTTGGGCCCATGCATAAGGACGGTGAACTCGGAGGTGGTAGGTTCAGCACCTGCATCCATGGTGAGAGGTAGAAAAGCAACCACTGAGAAACAGACGTCTGGAAGGGGTGTGCACAGGAAGACATCTTGGAAAGGACAGGACAGGTGTGCTAGGGTCCTGCCTTCTCACTTTCTGATTGTGCCAAAATATACAGAACATAGCGTTTACATTTTAATCTTTAAACCTATAGTCCAATAGCATTAAATATATTCACATTATCATGCAACCAGTTAGTTTTCCTCACTTTCCAAAACAGTTATCATCTTCCCACACTGAAACTCTGTTTCCATTAGGTAGTGACTCCCTTCTCCTTCCTTGGCAACCCCTATTCCTTCTCTGCCTCTGAGTTTGTCCTGTTGTGGCACCTCATGTGAGTAGAATCATACAGTGTCTGTGCTATTGTGCCTGGCTTCTTTTATTTAGCACATTTTCAAAGTTTATTCATACTGTGGCAAGGATGTATCCAATGTGTTCTGACAGCAAACATGCCTCATTCCTGTCTGTGTTCGTGTGTGGTGTGTGCACATGCGTGTGTGCGTGCACGCATGTGTGCATGGGTGCTTGTGTATGTGCGTGCACACATGCGTGTATGTGTGTGCTCATGTGTGCGTGCACGCATGTGTGCATGGGTGCTTATGTGCATGCTCACACGTATGTGGGAGTGTGTGTGTGTGTGTGTGTGTGCGTGTGTGTGTGTGTGTGTTGCATGTACCCTCCGTGGCACAAGGGTGGAAGTCAGAAGGCAGACAACTGTGGCTACTCTCACCTTCTTCTACCTTATCTCTTGTACACTCTGCACAGGCCAGGTTAGCTGGCCTCCAGGCTTTTGGGGCTTCTTCTATCTCCAATTCCAAACTCCCTATAGAGGTACTGCAATCACAGGCACATGTGCTACTCAGTTGACCCTTTTTTTCTTCAGAGACAGGGTTTCTCTGTAGCTTTGGAGCCTTTGTAGACCAGGCTGACCTCGAACTCAGAGATCCACCTGCCTCTGCCTCCCGAGTGCCACCCCGCCTGGCCTCTACCTGGCTTTTTCTTGGATCCTAGGGAGCCAACTTCAAATCATCAGGCTTGCAGAGCAAGCGCTTTACCCGCTGCGCTGTGTCCTCGGCCATGCAGCGTCCCTCTCTCAGCTAGCGCTCCACCGGCTGCACAGGCAGCGTCCCTCTCTCAGCTAGCGCTCCACCGGCTGCACAGGCAGCGTCCCTCTCTCAGCTAGCGCTCCACTGGCTGCACAGGCAGCGTCCCTCTCTCAGCTAGCGCTCCACTGGCTGCACAGGCTGCGACCTGGTTATTCCTTTGTCCAGCGGTGACCAGGAGTTGTTTCTGCTTTGGGACTTTTATGAATAATGCTGCCATGGAGGCGGAAGAACTGCTGGTTCTTACTGGTCATGTTGGTTAATATTATTAAGGGCTTACAAGTGCTTTGATTATTCATCTGCTTTAACCATTTAAACACTCCCCCTGTAGGGCCTGGGCCTTCCCTTGCTCCCTGGGATGCAAATCAAGGACTGTTTTGGCTAACCAGCTAACCAGCTAAAGCTTCCTGCTAAATTCTGTGCTCTGCTCTGTTAGCCTAGTAAATTAACCTAGGGCCTTGTTTTATCTTTTTGGTATGGTAATTTTCCCACCTGCCCGGAGGAGCTCTCATGGTGCGTAATGCTCTCCTAACTGTCTGTCACAGCTCCCAGTTCGGTACCCCCTACCTGGGAAGAACCTGTCACACAGTGAGATCAATGCTGTGATCTCACTCCTGGCTGAGAGGGGTTTCCTTTACTGGGGCAAAAGGATATATTAACCCTGGATAAAGCTGAATAAATTGGCATTCACCTCTTGGCGAATGACTTGGACTCTGTATGTATGTTTTGTGTTTAACCCCTAGGACCTTGCCCAGCTCATGGTGGTATGGAGTCGCGGTCCATACCAGGAGGGTGGTGATGCAGACTCGGATGATGCCCACATCCCTCCCCCCCCCGCCAAGATTCTCACCTGTATAAAGCTGATAGCGAGTTTCTTCTAACCCAAGGAGGTAGTTTATCATGGTGGATTTGCCAACGCTCCACGGTCCCAGGAACAGCACCATTGGCTTGGAGGTGATCTCTCCATCTACAACAGCAAGAGTTAGAAACGGAAGTGAACTAGCATCAGTCCTCACTGTAGGAGCAGCCCTGCTCCCCAAAGCGCTCTGCATTCCCCACTGTCATCCAGCTGCTTGGGGGTTCCCTGTGGACCAAGCTGTGCAGCGGTCAGTGACTTTCTTGCTTTACGAGAACGTTCGCTCAAAAGACACCAGGAGCATTTTGACCTTTTCCAGATCCTTGGCACATCTGCCTGCACCAGAAGGAAGAGCCAAGTGGATTAATACATACTGGCTCAGTGCTCGCACTGGGCGCGGTCTCCTGCCTAAATCAAGAGACGAATGGGTCATACAAAGGACGGAGCTTCACACTGAGAAAGACTGAATTTTGCTCTGCAGACCAATAACAAGAGAAGAAAGGACATGAAGAAGCGTGCACAATGAGCTCCATCCATGCTCCAGGCTCTGTAGTTTCCCCTCCTCTCCACTGTGGCTTCCCAAATCCCCATCTCAAGCTCAAGTATTCTAGTCTCAGATAACCTGCTCCAAAGTTCACGATAAGCCTTCTAGGGTCTGAAACCAAACACTGAAAACTAGGATCCTTAACTACTTGGGCGCTGAGACCAAGGTCCTCCCTGACACCATGCTGGGAAGCACATCCTACCATGGCTACTCAGCTGGGAGAAAATGGAATTCTTTAGTGTTTTCAGAAATAGGGATGGGGGTGTAGGAGGAAGCTCAGTGGCAGAGCATTTGCATAGTATGTGTGAGGCCCTGGTTCAATCCCTAGTACTGCAAACATAAAATAAATATGAATGGGGGCAAAATAGAGAGCGAGAGCCTCTGGACAGAGAAATGATTTGTCTTATTGTTGATTCTGCTCCTCTCAGTTCTCTGAATGATGTCTACTGCACACCTACATTCTCCAGACTTTGACCTTCCTGAATTTGCAGATAGTCCTCAAATTGTAGGTCTCCTTTTAAACTTCTTTTTCATTTATTTCCTGTAATTCTGTATGTTTTGATTCTAAAGTCTGAAGTAAAAATGGCCCACTCTGTCTGGGTCATAACACCCTCTCTAGTAGGTAACAAATGCTAGGGGCTTTTTTTTTCTATTTTTTTTTTTATTTTGAGCCCAGGATGATCTCAAAGTCCTGGGCTGAAGAATCCAGTAATTCTCCTACCTCAGCCTCTAGAGCATCTGGACTCTATTTGCCACTACACTGAGCAGCATTGCTAATTGCTGGCATTTACCCAACTGTCTTGATGTGTATAATCAATATTTTAGATATCCCAGGTCATTGTTTTTGTACAGTATATAGCATGATTGCCCTTCTGTGCCTTTCTTTTGGATGCATGGCTTTTGTTTCTCCGAAGTAAATAAAGTCCTGGAAGATGGTGTCTTGTGCATGGTAAGGATGTATCCATGGCCTGGCCCCTTCCCTCCTGCCTGCAAATAAACATGAGAGGCCCTCCAGCCTGGAACAAGATGGATGAGCAGGTCCGTAGGGGTACGTCCAGTAACAGAGATTTTCAAAAAGCCAGTGACTTCTCAGACAGGGCTTCCGGGTGCTGCTGTTCCAACTCTGCACAGCAGGGGGCATCATGGACATATCATGAACATATGTGGGAGGCCAGTAATAAGCTTGAAGGCTAGGGGTCATGCAGGAAGCTGGCAAGAGATTAGGGCGGAGAAGCCAAGTCCAGAAAGGGAAGCCATAAAAGAGCCAATTGGCCTTTGCTGAGAACCAGTCCTGGGGCAGTTGGCAACCTCTTGGCCACTGAGGCTTTAAGTCTGGAGTTTCCCCAGGAAGGCCATTCTTGCTGTCAGAGAAGGGCAAGAAGAAGAAGGCAAAGACAGAGGACAGAAGAAGGCCATTGGGAGATTCCGTAACCTCATTCCAGGCTCTGCATGTCCTCTGAGAAGCAGAAGAGGACCATTGACTCGCAGGCTTGTGAGAATGGTAGAAGTGACTGAACAGGGTACCCCGAGGAATGGAAGAGAATCACAATCCTGGCCAGGGCAACCAGCACTACCTGGCATCAGGTTCCTTCCTGTAAAGCGGGGCTATATTTGCCCTCAGATACCACAGCTATCCAATAGGCATTAGGATATGGAAATTGCCAAGTAACGCAGGGAGAGATTTGTGATATCATTCACAATTAAAACAAGGGTTGGGGTTATGGCTCAGTGGTAGAGCACTTGCCTAGGATGCTCAAGGCCCTGGGTTCCATCCCCAGAACTGAAAAGAAAAA
Organism: Myodes glareolus; assembly: GCF_982192425.1. Lineage (NCBI taxonomy): Eukaryota > Metazoa > Chordata > Mammalia > Rodentia > Cricetidae > Myodes > Myodes glareolus. The sequence continues at coordinate 97,126,936 of NC_142034.1, forward strand.
AATAACAATTACAAAAGCTTTAAAATATGAGTGAGATTAGCTGTGGCTATAGGACAGTGACAGGGTACCTTCGCGTGTCTGGAGTCTGAGGTGTAGCCCTAGCACAGCAAAAAAATGAGTAACACTTTTAAAAGTGGCAAACTGTGGTATAACACAAATTGTCTGGTACGTTCTGTGAGTACAGATTAGAGTATTTCAAGGTGAATTTGCAACAATGATCAAAATACTTAATTCTAGTGTTCCATGTTAATTTTTTAAACATTTATTTGTGGAGCTGGAATATTTCAGAGGGTAAGTTGTGGGAGTTGGTTCTCTCCTTCCTCCATGTAGGTTATCAGGGTGCTTTTACCCCCTGAGCCATCTTGTTGGCCCCTCGTCCTACAAATATCTGTGCACAAAACATGCAGTGATTATACTAGTGTTTGAAATGTTTTAATTTCAGTTTTTCCCAGACAGCATCTCGCTCTAAAGCTGGGGGTGGCCTGAATTCACTCTGTAGCCCAGACTGGCTTTAAATGCTCAGCGATCCTCTTGCCTCAGCCTGCCCAGTGCTGAACTCCGGGCGTAGCCAACATGCCCAGGCTTGGAGCACTACACTTTTTAATTTATCTTATGTGTACATAATGATGTTTGCATGTGTGTAAGTGTGCACAGTGTGGTGTGTGTACGAGGTCAGAGGACAACTTTCAGGGATTGATTCTCTCTTTCCACCATATGGAGTCCAGGAACCGAACTCAGGCATCAGCCTTGGAGACAAGTACCTTTGCCTGCCGAGCCACCTCGCCAGCCCCACACAGTGTGGGGAGGGTTAACTTTTTAAGCTCTTGCTCTCCTGCTCTAACTCTGTAGCCCAGGCTGGCCTCAAACCCACAGAGATCCGCCTGCCTCTGCCTCCTGAGTGCTGGGACTAAAGGTGTGTGCCACCACACACAGCTACTAGCCCCATTATTTTTTTTTTTAAGATAGAACAGGGTAAGCACCTATTGTCCCTCAGAAATTAGACACTAGTTGTACAGAGCCTGGCGTGTTCTTAGAAGACAGGGTCAAAATTCCTCAATAAAGAATAATGGAGGGTCATGCATGCGTGCACATACATGTATATGTATAAACACACATGTATGCACAGTTGGCATAATATGATTTCATATATGTAAGAAGAAAAAGTCATTTCTATGCTCATAGATACAGAATAATTGTCTGGAAGATCCTATTACTTCCTGTACTCTTGAGCACTATAACAGGAAACTGAGTGGGTGTTTCCGGGAGTGGAATTAGATAGATTGAAGATCAAGAAAGAAATTGTGTGTGTGTGTGTGTGTGTGTGTGGGAGTGTATGTCTGTATGAGTGTGTGAGTGCATGTGTATGTGTGAATGTGTGTGAGTGTATGTATTGAGTGTATATGTGTATGTGTGAGTGTGTGAGTGTATATGTGTGTGTATGTGTGTGAGTGTATGTGTGTGAGTATATGTGTGTGTGTGGGGGGGGTGTTTTGGAAACAGGTCTTCCCATGTAGTAGCCCAGAACTCACTGTGTAGCCTGACCTGTCCACAATATTATAACTCCTGCTTCTGCCGCCCCAAATCTAGGATTATGGTTATATGCCATCATGCCTGACTTTGTTTCAGTATATATTATTTTATATTATTTGAATACAATTGAAACAAGGATGTTTTACTTTTATTATTTCAAAAGCCAAGTTTTAAAAGAATCTAGGTCCTATGCTGAGTGCAGTAGAACGTATGTGTAAAGCCAACTCTCAGTAAGCTAAGACAGGAGCTTCCCAAGTTCAAGGCCAGCATGAGCTACACGGTGAGACTTTGTCCCAGAAATCAACAGCAGCAGCCAGGGGTGGCGGCACATGCACTTGGGAGGCAGATGAAAGCAGATCTCTGTGAGTCTGAGGTCAGCCTGGTCTACAGAAACAGTTCCAGGACAGCCAGGGCTACACAGAGAAACCCTGTCTCAAAAAAATACATACACAAAAAAATCATCACCATCGTCACCCAGGCCCAAAGGAACTTCCCAGAGAGGCAGGAAATACGGTCATATGGAGGCCCGTGTGAATAGGGAGCCTGGTGGCTTTTGAGCCCACGAGGGATCTCATAGGCCTTACATCCTGGAAATCAAAATGCCTACTGCTGAGACAAAGTGCTTGACAATGAAATCTGTCACCGCCTTAGAGTGCTGAGCACTCTCTGCTCTAGGGAAGGCCACTTCCGAGGCCCGAGTTCCTGTCCTCCACTCCTCCTGGACCTAGCACAGACCACACATGAATCTCGTGAGCCTATGTGGGCACCAGAGAGGTGTGCGTGGGTAAAGGGCCAGAGCCCAGTTCAGGGTCGTGAAGTTGTACCTGTGATCTCATGCTGTCGCAGCTCATTGTACTTGTAAGACTGCTCCAGGGGCTTGATGGACGTATGGTAGATCTTCCGCAGCCGCTGCAGCACCGCTGGGAGAAAGGAGCAGGGAGTGAGCGTCAGGCAGGCCACCCCCTCCACTCCACCCTCACCCCTGCTGCTCCTCACTCTAGGGCCACCTCGCACCCTGAGAGCCCCTAGCTCTGCCTGTGAGGAAAGCCATCGCAGTCCAAGATCATGACATGATTGTGTTTAAGAAGGAACTGGTCCCCATCCCACCCTCATAAATCCTCAACAAAAACATTTTTTACCCAATCTGCAAAACCTCCTGAGGTATTTAAGAAACAGAGCAAAAATTAATTCTTGGCCAAGCACTATGTTATACACTCTTAATCTTAGCATTCAAGAGACATAGTGAATGGGTTTCTGTGATTCCAGTAGCATCTTGGTCCACACAGCAAGTTCCAAGCAACCAGGTTACATAGTGGGACATTGTCACAATAATAATAATAGTAATAGACTTATTCTTGGGCAGGTATATGGCTCAGTTGGCAAAGTGCTTACCTGTCATGCACAAGCACAGAAACCTGAGTTCAATCCCTAGTCCCATAAAAACAGGAAAAAAAAATGATGTGGCGGCACACACCTGTGACAGCAGGAAGGTCAGGAGTTCAAGGTTATCCTCTGCTCCTCTGAGGGAGTTTGAGGCCAACCTGAGCTACATGAGACACTGTCTCAAGAAAAATTAAATTTAAACCCTAATACTCTCTTCCTTCCTCACATCAACGGTGCATCCAGAAAAGCTAAACTGAAAGTTCTGTCCTTGGGAGATGAGAATGTCAAATCTGCGCCTCTGTTGGTGCTGCCAAGGTCTCTAGAGTGCCCAGCAGGCCTGTGGCACAATGCTTACTGGGGGATTCAGCCATGCCCCATGTTCTGGGGGAGCAGAAACCTAGGGTGCAACTGAGAATTTGTGGGGTGTGTGTAGCACAAGAGGACAGTATGGGAAGCAAGAATCCGACCAGTAAGGTTCTAGTCCCTGCACTGCCCTTCTCTGGCTCTGTGCCAAGAGCAAATTGCTGTATTAAGCTGTGCCTGGCTAGTTAATCAATTAAGAAAAGATAACAAGGGCTGGAGAGATGGCTCGGAGGTTAAGATCACTGACTGTTCTACCAAAGGTCTTGAGTTCATTCCCCAGCAACCACCTGGTGGCTCACAACCATCTGTAATGAGGTCTGGTGCCCTCTTCTGGCCTGCAGGTGTACATGCAGGCAGAACACTGTACACATAATAAATAATAAAGAAAACATAAAAAAATTAAAAAAAAAGAAAAGATAACAAGCCCACATTGAATCCTTGGTTCATTGTGGGGGCAAAGTAAAACATAAATATGAAAGAGTTTGTAAACTAAAAACCAAAGCAGATAGAATGGATTCTTATAAACCATCCTCTCTTCTCCACAAGGACAGTGGTGGGATGGTAGGGTGGTGGGGTGGTGGGGCGCACCCTACAGATGATGGCTCTGGAATTCACCCTCTTTTCTGACACTGGTGCCCTCTGCTTGGTTATCTTCTTTGTCCCCCATCCTTACAGAGTTACCTCACATACCCACCTTGCCCAGGGTTCTCCCCTTCTTTGTGGTCCCCTCTGGCCTCAGAACTACAGAGCTCTGGTGCCCTGGATCCCAGCCCACATCCCTTCCCCGGGTACCTGTGTAGTCGTCAGCTGGTTTGTCCTCATTCAGCATCAGGGTTTTCTCAATATGGGAGCGGTCCCTCAGGGGAGCCTCTTCACTCACATCCTCCGTCTCTTCTGGAAAGAAAAGCAGACAGTGTAGGGTCAGAGCAAATCTAAACCAGTAGACTTGTAAGCCTCACAGAGAGCAAAGTTGCCAAGTTGAATGAATTTGAAATGTAAATACAACTTTCAAGACCCATGATCTGTGTGTGTGTCTTCATGTATGTGGAAGTGTACAGGAGCGTGCATATGTGTGGGGGACTATATGGAGGTCAGAGATCAATCTCTAATGTCGTTCTTCCAGATCTACCCACCTTGCTTATTTATTTACCTGTCTTTTATTTTTAACGAAGTCTGTCATTACTCATCAACTCGGCTCAGCTGGGCTGTGAACCCCAAGGATCTGTGTGTCTCTGCTCACAGTGTTGGAATTACAAGAGCACAGCACCACCCCTGGCTTTTTACATAGGAAGCAGAGATCAAACTCTGGTCCTCACAGCTGTGCAGTGAGCATTTCAGTGACTGCGATGGCTGGTTTCAATGTCAGCTGGCCACACATTAGTGTCGCCTGAGCAGGGAGCCTCATTAGAAGAATTGTCCTGATTGCCTTAATTACTGAGGAGGGCCCTCCCACTGTGGGCGGTGTCTTTCCTAAGCAGGCGGGCCTGGGCTGTATAAGAAAGCTAGCTGAGCAAAGCCGTGGGAACCAGTCAGTAAGCAGTGTTCCTCCATGATCTCGGCATCAGTTCCCGCCTCAGTTTCTCTCAAGGAGATGGACTGTAACCTATAAGCCAAATGCGTTCTCTTCTCCAAGTTGTTTTTGGTCAGTGTTTTGTCACAACAGAAAACAAACAAGGACAGTGGGACACTATCGCCCCACCCTGTTGACTGTAGTCCTCTGTCCAACTGCGCTGAGCCTAGAGTGTGGTGACGGTGACACACACCTATGTGTGATACTAGCAGCCAGCAGCCAAGAGGCCAAGACAAGTGACTCTCAAGGTCTAAGCCGGTCTAGCTTAAAAATAAGCAAGACCTTATTTCAAAAAATAAAACAAATGTATTGAACACATACCACATGTCAGGTGCCAGCTGGCATGCTGGCACTCCAGGGACACCTACACAGGCACGGCTCCTGCCCTTAGCGAGTCATCCTGCAGCCTAATGGGGACGAGCTGACGAACTGTCTTTAAAATGTGGTCATTCTGAGCAGCAAAGAGGCTAGAGCCGCTGTGAGGGCCTAAGAAAGTCTGCAGTTTGGGGGGTGAGGCGGGAGGGGGCAGGGAACCCTTCCCTGACTTCTGCTGTTGAGCCAGAGTTAGTAAAGAAACGAAAGTAGTTTTCTGTGATGGGTTGCATAGGGTGCCTGGCAAGGAGTGGCCTAGGCGCTCCAGGAGCTGACTTTTAAATACCGCCACAGGGGCTTGCGTTTTGTTCCCAGGGCATAGAAAGCCATTGGTCAACTGAGGGACCGGGAACATCTCGTCAGGATAGCAAGGATGGGAAATGGAAGGAAGCAGGTGTGTGACTGTGACTGTACCTGTCTGTGCTGGCAGTCACATCCAGCTCAGCTGTGCCCATGACTGAGCAAACAAGAGACACCCATACCTGATGAGTCCCGGGAAGGATGTTGTTCACGGTCCCCGGTCTCTGAGGTCACTCATTTCTAGCAAAGCTGCCTATTCAGGGACCTTAGATTAGGAGGGTGTAGCTTAGGCTTGTGGGGTAGAGGGAGGCCAGTATCTGCAGCGTCTCAGGCAGTCCCTGCTCCCAGGTCAGATTAGGAAAGAGAGAAGGGGAAGAGCTTACTGCTCCTTACAGAAAGCGTAAGTACATAAAGAGTACAAAAAGTCCACTAAGTTCCACAAGAAGTCAGGCGTGTGGTGCGTGCCTGTAACCCAGAGACTGAGGCAGGAGGATCAGGAGCTCAAGGCCGCCTTGACTGTTACACAATGAGGTCGTGCCTGGCCTGGAATACATAAACTCCTGTCTCGAAGGGGGAAATGGCTTAAGGAAATCTGTAAGAAAGCCACCTGGAAAAGAGATGGTGATAGCAGGACCCAGCCTGTGCCCTGCAAGCCACCTTCTGTTCTATCCACACATACCACATGAAGTCTGCCGGTCCTGACCATGGCGCCCCCATCAGCCCCAGCCCTCCTCCTTCCCTGTCCTTTGAGGGCTATCCTACTCTAAAGGGGCATGTGAGAGCAGTCAGCCTCAGCTCTCACACCATGGTCCTGACCCTGATTCCTGATGTTCACACTTTATGTGGAAAGTCTTCGCCAGCAGACTCAATGGAAGAAGAGTGCCCTGTGCTTCCTAACCTGCCCCGCCAACTCCCTGCACCTCCTTCCGCCAGCCAGTCTCAGGATTGCAAACCTGCCATCAGTTCCCTTGTCCTTAAGGCTGACCCACATATACCAGTCCTAAAGAGGAGCCCTCTTGGTCCTAACACAGAAATGGTCAGGTCCTTCTGAAGCCTCCTGCTAGATCCATCCACACTAAAGATTGGATGGCTAAGGAACTGCCTACATGGGCTCACTGGGCTGATCAGAGGGACAGGGCCCTGCCTAACACACCCAGAACTAACCAAAGGTTATCACACACCCCGTATTTGTCCCACAATGTACAAGAATGTGTAAGAATGTAAAGAATGCATCTGGGATTGCCTTGAGGAATGAATTCCTACCCTGGTGAGCAATTACAGGATTCCCTCTCCCCTGCTGTCTTTCTTTGGATGCCTCCGCCTCTGCTTCCTGGGTCTTGCCACCCTCAGACCCCGCGTCCAAATCTTCCACATCAAGCGGGTTGCCTTCCTCCTCATGTTCTGTGGTTCCTGCTGCTTCCTGGGGCTCCCCAGCCTCCCCAGAGCCGTTCCCCTCTTCTTCTGAGCTAGCTCCATCACCGCTGTCTTCTTCAGACTCCTCCTTAGACGGAGCTCCTCCTTCTTCACTTCCTCCTTCTTCACTTCCTCCTTCTTCACCACCCTCTTCCTCAGAGGAGGCCTCAGCCAGGCCCTCCTCAGGCGTCCCTGATACCTGGGCCTCAGGAAGGTAGTTCTCTGTCTCCCTGTCCTTGGAACTCTGGGTATCCCCAGACTGTTCATTGGCCTCTATAGCCGAGCCAGCCTCCTGGCTAGGTCTAGGTTCCCCTTGGTCCTCAGCCTTCTCCCCAGCTTCTGTATCCACCTCAGCTTTTGATTCTTCTCCAGCAGATGTGGCATCCAGGGCTGTAACTAGCTCTGTAGGCTGGTGACCAGACCCTGGGCTAGCCTCGACTTCTTGGCTCTGGTCAGCTGCTCCTTCTGCAGCTTCTCCTGCCTCTCCTCCAGAAGACATGTGGTCAGAGACTGCATCTAGGTCAGTGGCCTGGTGATCGGGCCCTACAATGGCTTCCTCTTCTGACTGCAGGCTGTGGCCCGGAGGCTGGTCCTCTGCCTCCCTGACTTCTGCAGCCATATCAGCCTCTGATTCATCTCCAGCAACTGTGGCATCCTGGACTCCATCCAGTTCTGTGGATTGGTGACCAGACCCTGTGTTGCCCTTGTCCCTTGCCTCCGCTGTATCATCCTCTTCACCCTCTACGCTAAGGGAAACCTGGGTGGCTGTGGACTCTGTTGTCCCTGCTGCTGCCTCTTCCGCGGGGCTACCGCCTAAGAGTCCCTGGAATTCCCCAGGAGCCCCACTACTCCCCTCTTGTACTTCTGCCCCCACGCTGGCAGCCCCCTCCTGTCCTGGTTCCTCTCCGGAACCAATCTCTGGCCTCTCTTCTTCTGGCCCCTCCTCCCCTCCTGGAGGAAGGGTGCCTGCTGCTGCGGGGCCCTTCTCTTCCTCCCCTTGCCCTTCGGTATCCCCAGATGGAGCTGACTCTGCAGCTGAGGTATTAGACAGGCTAGCTTCGGATTCGGAGCCCTGGCCGTTGGCAGTGGAAGGGGCCCCTGCCGGTGTCTGCTCCAAGCTCTCAGCCTCCCTGCCGTCTGGGTAGTGAAGGAGCAGGTTCTTGTCTCCAGGGGCCGCATCTGCATAAAGCGCCCTTTCTTTCTCCTCTAGACTTGCATCTCCAGCAGAGAAATGATTCTCCAACAAATTGCCAACATCTTCTGTGCCACCCGCAGCAGAGACTTGCAGTTCTAAATGATTAGAACATGATTGGTCAGTTCACGGGGTTGGCACTTCCCCTGCTTCTCTAGAGTCTATGCCAGGCTCGCTCCCACTGCAGAGAGCACCATATGTGCCTGGCATCCAGAGTTACGCCTCCCAACTTGGGTCCTCTGGACCACCTGCCTCCCTCCGCGCCTCTGGGGGTCTACAGATTAGGGAGTTAAAGGACTGACTTTCTGTCCACTAAGGGAGTTAGCTGCTGAAGTAACTCAAGAACCCCCAAAGCCTGACCCTGACCTTCAAATCTTCCCCCCTGGGTCCTGATGACTATATATGGATAGAAACTTTGGTGAGCCCTTCCAATCCTTCCTCAACCTTGCAATGGGCGTGGCACGTGCCACCTGGCTCCTGAGGAGATACTCCAAGACGGGACAAATGCTTGTGCATTCCACTCCTCGTCAGTTCCTAGAGTCATTAACCAGCGAGCTTTTTATACTGCTATCAGCAAAAGGAGCGAAAACAGGTGTTTGCAGGCCAGATAATCTTAGGTTACAAGGCAAAGTACTTAGGGGATTACTTGTGGCTCTCAGCTTTATCAAGTCACACATTTAACCCTGTCCCCTTAAGGGCAGGCGTTTGCTGGCCTCTCTACCTCAGATTAGAGTGAGCAGGGCCTGAGGAGGAGACATCCAAAATGGGTAGGGCCTGGGCTTCCCAATGGCCTCAGCCAACCCCTTCTGAGGGGATCCCCTTCTAAGGTCCTGTGGCTGTACCCACAGAGCAGAGGACACGGGGAGAACAGAACAAACATGGCCCCAGTCTGTGCCAGAGACTGCCACCAAGGGTCAAGCTGGGTATTTTTGGAAAATGGTGTGGAAGCAAAGCTTAGACCTATCCCTTCTGACCTTCCCTCACAAACCAGGATCTCTTCAAAGAGCCCATGAGAAGCAAAGGAAAACAGTCCCTCTAAGGGAAAGCCTGGTGCGTGCATCTCTTCCTTCATCGAAGAAAGAAGTCTTCCTGTCTCTAGGTATCCCACCCCTCGCCAGTTCTCAAAAGGCGGGGGCAGTCTCCAGCCATTAGGAATGGGTGTTTTCTCACTAGCTCCACAGTTAGTCAACCTGTGTCAGCTCCTGAAGGGTGGGGAGCTGCGGAGTGACTAATCCTAGAGGACCCCTGTACACAAATGTATAAAACTTCATCCCAAGCACACTAGTATGCACAGCTGTTGTAAGCTGGCTTGTCTTGCCTGGCAGATTTTACACCCAAATTAGTGATGGTCTTTGGTTGGCCACCGACTCACGGCCGCCATGTGGCAAAGAGGTGACTGGTACCCAGAACTGCCGACTCCTAGCTCACAAGGTGAACCTTCGTGGGGATCCCAGTCCCTGACTGCATGCGCCCTCTTTCCAGGATCATGCTCCTGGGTAGCAAGATGGATCTTAATTGTGTGTTCTCAGCACTCAAGACCCTTGCCTGCCCTACAGAAAGTTCCAGAAGAAGTCTACATTTACATGAGGAAACCAGTAAGAATTCCTGGTTCCTTAGTCTCAGCAGGACGAGGGAACTGAATATTACTTTCCCCAGTTCCTTCCCCTGCCTTTCTATCTCCCTAGTCTCTGAGAAGAATCTGTGGCAAGAATTTGTTTTAACCTAAGGAAACTGACAGTCCTCTGAGCAGTAAGATGTATAAAATATGAGATATATTCATATAATTATTTATTATGATAGGCAATGGAAAATATTTATTTAGACTTACCTGCTTCTGGAAAGTAAGTATTCTCTCTCTCTCTCTCTCTCTCTCTCTCTCTCTCTCTCTCTCTCTCTCTCTCCCTCTTTTGTTTTGTTTGAGACAAGGTTTCTCTGTGTAGCCCTGGCTGTCCTGGAACTCAGAGATCCGCCTGCCTCTCCCTCCTGACTGGGATTAAAGGCGTGCTCCACAGCTGCCCAGCTACTTCGATTCCTTTTACAGGTGAGAAGACTGAAATTCAGGGCCCTGCATATGTCCCATGGCTAGTAACAGGCTGAGGACCTTTGACTTTTGACCTGGAAAGGAGACTGCCTGACTCTGAGCAGGGTTATCACTACTCCAAGTGTGACCCAGAGACCAGCTTCTTCCTCAGCATCACCCCAGAGCTCTCTGGAGATGCATGGATCAGAATACTTATTTAACAAGATGCCCCAGATGACTAATTTACACATTGCTATGGTTCGAAAGGCGCTGGTCTCCACCACTTCCTCTCCTCTCCTTTCCTGTGGCTTTCAACACATGGAGTCACCTTGTTCCTGATTCTTTATTTCCTCCCCTTCCTAAGTAGTTCACATTTAAACTATACATGAGGCAACCCTGGCAACAACAATAAAAACGTATCTTCAGTAATCCCAGCACACAAAGCCAAAGACAAACAGTTTGACCCCAAAGCTTCTACTCCCAGCCCTCTGCATTGGGAGGATTTCCACTGGGGCTTCCAGTTTTGGTTGGGCCTCTGAAACCTGGCGCCTTCCCCCAGAATGGCAGTAGCATTTCCTCTGCTGTATCAAACACTTCCCACGGGCTCCTGTTGCTCTGTGATGACAAAGGTGGAGACGATGGTGGCTGTAGTGATGACCCTGAGCTAAAGAGATCCAGGTCTGGCTTCTTCTTTTATTTCTGATATTCTCAGAAGAACCTCTGCTGGGCAGTGGTGGCGCACACCTTTAATTCCAGCACTCAGGAGACAGAGGCAGGCAGATCTCTGTGAGTTCAAGGCCAATCTGGTCTACAGAGTGAGTTCCAGACAGCCAGTGCTACACGGAGAATGACAACAGAAGTAAAAAATCTCTGACTCCAATGGGAGTGAGAAGCCAGCATCACCCAAAAGAGCATGAGAACCAGGTATCGAAAGGATGCCTGACTTTCACACTGCTGTGTTTCTGCTTCCAGTTACTGGACCGTGTGTGTGTGTGTGTGTGTGTGTGTGTGTGTGTGTGTGTGTGTGTATGTGTGTGTGTGTGTGTGTGTGTGTGTGTACATTAGCACCGCCCATCATTGGTTTTTACACCTTAAAGCCAAAGCACCCACCCCTGGCTGTCGGCTAAGCAGTTTGCCCCATGGCCCTCCTTCTCAAGCTAAAACCAACGGCTCTGGCAGAAAGTCTTCCAGTGAAACCAGCTGTCCTGCTGGGGCTCCCAGGGCTCAACCTCAGGAAGCATTGGACCCAAATCTGTTGTGGGAGGCACATCTGATGCTCAGTTCCCTGAGATCCAAGGACAGTGTCTTTCCTCCCCTCCTTCTCGGACCCTTTGCCAGAAGCCCCGATGGTGCCCAGAGCAGGAGGGGCAAGAGGACGCAGAGGGTCCCGGTGGGCTGAGTTCTGATGAAATGAGTACGGTTCCGTATCAGGCCATGCAGTATCTACTGTATGAACTGCCGCCAACACAGCCAGCTCAGCGCTGGCCAGGTCTGAGCACTGACGTCAAGGCACATGAATAGCAAGCCCCCAGTCATCCCAAGAGGCCCATGGGAGGCCTAAGCGCCTGACAGCCTGAATCCCAGGATCACTCACACTCAGGCTCAGCCTGGCACAGGCCAGCACTACCTCTCCTGGCTCCCCCTCCACCATCAGCCCTCTTGGGGAATCTAGGCTTTTTGTTGCTCTCTCAACCTCACACCCCAGCAGTGGCTCCACCTTCTCTCCCCACCATCAAGCACACTGGCTTTGTTCCTCTACTCCTGCCTTATCCATTAGCACTCTCTGTGGAGACCGATGAGTTTCCAAGGACCGGTGAATCCGGCTGGAGAGGAGGAAGCTCTGGCTAAGGCTGGCCAGAGGACAAGGTCAGGCTGGGACAGAACCCTTGACTGTGGCCTGGAGCTCTCACTGTTCCTCAGTGATTTACCTGCTTGTGTTCCAGGAAGTTCCTAAGGGGAGAGGGAAGACAAAATACGGTGGAGACAGGGCCTCCTTCGTAACCCGTACCTCCCTGACTCTATCTGCCCCACTGTCTAGAGGGTGAGAATGGGAGAAGTCGGGCAACCTCAGCTCCCTTCCTTTCTGTTCCCGCACAGGTGCGAAACTCTGAGCTAGAACCGGTCTTGCCCTCAGGACTGTGAGACACTTTGGAGTCCTTATTCTTTGATCCTCCTCACAGCCCTCTGGGGCAGAAAAGGCAAGGGCTAGCACTCTCTCTTGAAATGAGGAGGCAGACACAGGAAACATAAGGCATTTGTCCCACAGCTCATTCCTGCAGAGTTCTGCCTGGGAATGGTGTGACCATACCTACAAAGCTTTCCAAACACTGGGGTTGGGCCAGTATACAGCTGTGTTTTATAAGATAATTCTAGAAAATACCAAGACCCAAGACCCTCAACACTAAATCTTCCTCAGCACCAACTACCAGGGAGCTCCATCCCAAAGTTGAAAGTGGAAGTCTAAAGAACAAGTCTCAGAACCTAAGAAATACTTTGCATATTAATCTGTTTTGAGCACAATGTGAATTCCAGTGCAGTCATTTCTTTAGGATTTGGGGGTGGAGTGGGAGTGGGGACAGGGTCTTACTGCGTATCCCTAGTCAGCCTGAACTTACTTTGTAAATCAGACTGACTTTGAACTCAGAGATCCACCTGCCTCGGCCTCCTCAGTGCTGGGATTCAAAGCGAGTGATGGTTGCTTAGGAGTCTTTAGTAAGGATAGACTGGTCATTCTCCTACATGCCTCTTCGCCCATTTAATCTGAAGCTGTGATGAGCAAAGTAACATATAAGTGCAATACCTTTTGACCACCATGCATACCCACTTATGCAAATGAGCCATCAATAGTCATAAAGATGCCAGGGGAAAGTCTTTTCTGGTTCTCTACCTTATCAGGAGCACACTGGCCTTGAGGTACACAGGAGTTCCAAGGCCCACAGGTGGCCCTTGGCCCACATCTCAAGGGTTGTGTCTGGGGAACCATCAGACCCATGATGCTTCTGCTATTCTCCCCCCGTCTTCCAGCAGCAGGCTGACCCTTCCTGCAAACCGTCCATTTAATTATTCTTTCCACTTGCTTACTTACTGCACCTCATTCTACAGCGACCGCTCACCATCTAGAGTTCCCTCTTCTGCGTCTCAGGAGACGCCTTCCTCAGACAATGTGGCTGACGGCTGATGCCGTTTGGAGTTTCAGCAGAGAAGTGTCTGCCAGAGCAAAGGCTGTCTACATTCTCCAGGATGCAGGAACACTCTCTAGTCGTTGGCCTTTAGCCCTTCCTCCAGACAAAGGAGACAGGGTCCCACAGAAGAGGCAGTGGAGGCTTTCTTGGATTTCATGGCCAAGTCTCTAAAGTCAAGGCTAATCCCACCAGTACAGCTCATCCCTGGCTGGACTCAAGCCCCCAAATGACTCAAGGGAACAGGACACACCAGCAAAGGCAGCAATCACAGAGAACCATCTCAGTGGCCAAGTACTCAAATTTCACTAACTAAAACTCTAAAAGAGTACCTGCCTTGATTCCACGGGAATCTTTGGTAGTATCTGCTTCTAGAACCCAGCTCCTACTGCCTCTAAGTCATCCCTGTGCCAAGTCAACCTCACCCTCTCTCCCACTAAGCCAACAACAGGAGCTATGTTTGCCTTAGAACAGGGCCTTCGTAGTCCACCTATTTCTTCTTCTTTTGAAAAGGGTCAAAGTCTCTAACACATTTATTTTTAACCTATAGAGTACAGAGAATTGACAGAATAACTTTACTTTCCACCTCACCTCTAATTCCTGTGAATACTTGGTTTGGGAGGTATAGAGAGAAATTGCTATAAATCTCATGGCCATTGGTAGATCTACAGGTGCTTGTCTAGATGCCAGGGGATCATTAGTGTAGACGATGTTTGTTCATTTTTGTTTTATTTGTTTGGCTGGTTAGTGGGCTGGTTGCTTGCTTGTTTTGACATAAGCACCATAGCCTGGCCTAGCTTCAAACTCATTCTGTAGCCAAGGCTAGACTTAAACTCCTAATCTTTTTGGCTCCACCTCCCAAGTGCTGAGATCACAGGCACGCATCACTATGCCTAGATGTTTGTTTGCTTGCTTGCTTTAAGTCAAGGTCCTGCTGCATAGTTCCAGCTGGCTTGGTTCTATGTAACTCAGCCTGAGTGAGGGCACTGTGAGCACATGCTGCCACACCTGGCTTGCTTATTCATTTGGAAAGGTGAATATCTCTAGGAGAAGCACAATATTAAGTCATGAGCTGGGAATATAGCTGATGGTAGAGTGCTGGCCCAGCACACACGAAGTCCTGGTCCCATCCCCAGAACGGCACAGACTGAATGTGGTGTCACATGCCTGTATCCCAGCACTTGGGAAGTGGTAACAAGAGAATCAAAAGTTCAGGGTCATTGAGTTTGAGGTCAGCCCGGGCTACATAAGACTCTGTCTCAAAAAGAGGGAAAAAAAGATGAAGTCGTGTTGCCTCCAAGTGAACGGATAGAAGTGTCCTGTTGAAACTGTTTTCCAGACATCAGCACAAAATCCTCACAAGAGTGTCTGGAACTCTGCAAGGACTCACTCCGCAAGGACTAAGATGGCTGGCCAGGGAAGGAAAGGGGAATGAATGCAGGATGGAGTCCAAGAAAGACTGAGGCAGGCGTCTGACTCCCGTATCTCCTCAGCTCCCAGTCTGAGGAGACTAAATCTCCCTGGCATCTGTAGGGAAGGAAGCTAGGAAAACTGATGGTTTAACTTCTGGATGCCAGCAAGGAGATACCCAGTGGGAGCCAAAGGAGCGCAGCTCCCTCTGGATGCCTCGGGTTAGTCACTGGGGCTCAGCAATGAAGGAGCAGTGAGACCAGAGCCACCTCTTTCCCAGCCTAAGGAGGCTGGACAAGTCTGCACTTGGGAACTGGATCTTCCCAGCCTGCGCCTGAACTGAAGCTTTAACTGGTTACGCCTCACAGGCTGAGGCTTCCCCTGGCCAAATGCCTCATAGGCTGAGAAGGCTTCTGACCCTTAGGTCGAAAGCACCTCATACACCAGTCTGTAGAACCAACCACAGTCAGCCTTCTTCTTCACCATCTCCTGCAGCTGGGCTCAAACAGTTCAGGGGAGCGGAAGTGCCATAGCTACAGTGGCAGGCCAACAGCACCCAGTCGTACCAGCACTGCTGCCCACTGCCAGCAGGACAGCCTCAGTAGCTCTCACTCCCAGGCACCACAAAAGCCGCCCGTTCCAGTGTCTGTTCATAGTGGATGAAGGAGGAAGGGCCAGCCAAAGCCAGGCTGGTCAGCAGTGGAACAGGTATTATGCCTTAGCCTATAGACCTTTATGGAAGAACTCCTCTTTGCCGGAGCAGCCCACTTTCTCCCTCTGAGAATATCCCCAAATTTATGGCAGATGAGTTCCACTTCTGGCCCCTATAGCCATACCCCCACATCTTGATTTTTAGTCTTATGGTTATTTTTACAATAGAGACTTCTAGAACTGAAGGAAAATTATAAATTAATTTTGTTCAACTCTTATTCCACAAATGAAGAAACCAAGTCCCCAGGAGAAAGAAAAGGGGTATTAGAAGTCCCCCAGAGAGCAAGTACGAGCCAGGGCTAAACACAAACCTGTCTTCTAACCTGTCTTCACACATGGTTCCTAACCACATGCAGCCAGCCCCCTTTTCCTATCTAATAATTCTAACCTTTAGACCCATGTTCCACCTGCAAGACCCTGTATACCTTGGCTTTCTCACTCACTCCCCTTTTTGCCTTCCCAGCAAGCCAGAAACATCCAGAGCAGGTTGGAGGCGCAGTTTGTTTGGAGATTTGAGGGGAGGTTCCATCGAGAGCCTGAGAAAAGCCACCAGCCTTCACTAGGAAGTCTTTGAAATGCTCAAGATCACAAGAAGATTGCAGAGGTGTCTCAGCAGTCATCGTAGGAAGAGTTAAAGGAACAACCCTAATGCTGATGCTGCCAGGACAGGACAAACTCAAAACCTCCAGAGCAGTGGCTCTCAACCTTCCTAGAACTTCAACCCTTTAACACAGTTCCTCATGTTGTGGTGACCCCCAACTATAAAATTATTTTCATTGCTACTTCATAGCTGTCATTTTGCTACTCTTAGGAATCACAATATAATATCTGTTTTCTAGTGGTCTGGGGCAACCCCTGTGAAAGGGTCATTCAGCCCCTTAAAGGGGCTAAGAACCTCTGCTCCCAGAGTGGATGGGGGACATGGGGGGAAGGTGGAGGGAGCGGGAGAAGGGGAGGGAGTGGAAACTGGGATGGGTGTGTAAAATGAGAAAAAAAAAATCGTTATTAATTAATTAATTAATTAATTAAAAAATAAAGAACCTCTGCTTGATGGGTGGTAGTGGCACATTCCTTTAATCCAAGCACTTGGGAGGCAGAGACAAGTGGATCTCTATGAGTTCAAGGCCAGCCTGGTCTACAGAGTGAGTTCCAGGAGAGGCTCCAAAGCTACAGAGAAACCCTGTCTCAAAAAAACAATGTTGGACGAAGAGCCTACCCTTCTCCTAGGAACTCCACCAACACCAGCCACAAGAGCTCCACATCCCACAAACAGGTACTTGGCTTAGGACTTAAACATGTCTTGCGGTATCATGACGGCCTGTTTGCCTGGAATTCCCTCCTGATTTCTACAGGTTCCAGCCTTGCCTGTCCCCTCTTGCTAGCCATGTCTCGTACCACACCCCTTATGACGTCTTTTGGTTCATATCACTTGAGGTCACATGGATCTCTGGCCTCAATTCACTCATGTCCAGACTTCTCTACCCTGAGTAACGTGACGAGACACTCTCTATGGCAGTGATCTATCTTCCGATTGACATCTCCAGAGAAACGGCCATGCCCAACACCTCTTTACATTCCTGTTACTCATGCCTGAGTTATGATTCAAATCACCTTCACACAGCACGACTTTCTAACTAGCCTTTAAAACGCCTGTCTCACTGCCAATCCCTGTCCCAGGGCCAACTTCTGCTCATCCTTCAGAGCTCAGCTTTGAGGCTCATCCCCCAGGAGTTTCCTCCCTATCCCTTAAACTTAGTTCAGTGTGTCTGTTCTGTATTCCTGAAGTACCTGTCACCTTTTTCCCCAGGGAGACAGCAGGTGTTTAGCTGAGACTTAGCAGCTCTCCCTGCACTGTGAGAATCTGATGACTGCTGAGCACACGTGACAACAAGCCTCCTTTCCCGGTCAGTGCTCCTCAGGGCTCTCTGAAAAAGGACCACACAGCCACCCCTTCCCAAGGCCCTGTGTGTTCCATCAGCCAGAGCTGTGAGTGATGTCGCTCCTTCGTGCACCCCTCCAGCTGTTCCTGTCTTCTGCAAAGGAAGAGTCAGAGTTCTACAGTGACCTAGAGGCCCATGACCTCTGCCCTGCTTCCCCTGCGACCTCATCTCTTCTCCTCTACCACCTTGACCACTCCGTCCACCTTAGAACTCTTGCTCCTCTTGGGCCACCCCAGTGTGTTCTATCTTCCCGGACACTTTGCTCTGATGTGACCAAGGCTCGCTCCAGCTACCCACTGCCCACTGCCTCCCACTTAGCCTTGCTTTTTCACTCGCCCTGGTTTTATTTTCCTTCTCTGCATCTACTGTTTTCCAAGACGCCGCATAACTTACGTAGTTTCTCGTGGGTTGGAATTTGTTTCCTTAGCACCAAGAATAGCTATTTGTGTGGATGGACACAAAATGGATGGATGGAAAACAGTCGGATGGAAGATTTTTTTTTTTTTCGACTTGGTAACAGAATAATTCCATAAGACAAGAGAAGCGGCATTGAGCTGTGTCCTGATGCCGGTACTTAACCTCCACAGGCCTACTTCTTGTGTGACTAAAGGGCCCTAGAAGAGCTGCTTTCCTACCTGACTGTGTAATAACCAAGTGAACTGAATTACTGAACAAAATCTCCTCCCTTTGAGGACATTAGGATCCAATTAAAGGGAGAGATGAGTGGCAACAAGCCAGAACTAGCACCCAGCATCAGTCTCCATGCCAGAGAAGGACTGGACAACATGGGACCTGAGTAGTTGCTCTTGGGATGTGAGGTTACATGGGGACAAAGCTGCAGGAGACAAGCCAAGTGTGTGAGGGGAGCAGTGATTGTGGGGAGGAGGAAAGGAGAGCGCTGGGGAGCAGAGCACACAATGCCAGGCTAGCGAGGGAGACCAGTGGGTGCTTGAAGTAGGCCTTGTGCTCGCTGGTGAACATTTTACTGTTGTTTTGTTGCTCTTTTTTTTAAAAAAAAAAAGATTTATTTATGTGCTTGTGTGTGCGTGTGCTATGTGTATGTGGGTACCTGAATAGGGCAGAAAACAGCATCAGATACCCTGGAGTTACAGGCAGTTGCAAGCCACCTGATACGGGTGCTGGGACCCAAATTCAGGTCCTCTGAAAGAGCAGCAAGGACTCTTAACCACTGAGCAGTCTCTCCAGTACCCACTGATGCACATTTCTAAAAAGGTCTGGGCAGGGGTTGAAAGTAACCGCCTGATCCTGCTCCCTTCAGAACCAGGATGTGCCACAGTACCCAGCCTCTGGAGCTGCCTAGATGCCCAGACTCAGGCTTGAGCACTCTGCTGCCCGCTGTGAGGAGCCCTAACTGCTCTACTCAGCAGCTGGCAGGAGGTCCGTGAGAATGGGGGCCTCACAGGGTGGTCCTTCAGAAGTTTATTCTGATCAGCTTCTTCCAAAGATCAGGTGGGGCTTCCACATCCCACACATCCCTCGCTTGGCTCCCACAACACCCAGGAGCTGAGATCAAGAGGGGAAATCGATACAGGGCCTCGCAAAGAAAGCATACTGTGTATAGACTCCCAGCGTCTGAGTCCTTGCTCTCCCTGTCACCACCTATCCCGAAGCCAGTCCTCTAACATGTTCCATAGCTGAGCGTACCCAGGCAGTCACACCCCACCTCCACGCACCCTTACAAGCTGGGCAGCTGCTCCCAGAATTCTCCACTCCAGCCAGCTGTCCATACATTCATTAAACATGTTTCCCTTGGGTGTGTCAGCAGAGCTACAAATTAGCCATCAAGTCCTTGTGGGGGCCAAGACAACAGGTGCCCCTCTGCCCAGCAGAACACTTTTGCCCGAGGGACATAAAACTAAACACTTGGAGGTAGCAACTACTAGACATCTTGAGGTTCACAGCTAAGGAACTATAGCAGGTTGAATTGTGTGCTCTCAACACGTGTGTCCACCATGACCTGAGAATGTGACCTTATTTGGATATATGATTTTTGTAGATGTAATTAATTAAGATGAGCGCATGTTAATGAGGGTGAGCCCTAAACCCAATGTCTTTAATGTCCTTATATGATGAGGAAAAAACATAAAAGCGTAGACAGGCGAGGAGGCTGAAGGAAGGCAGAAGTGAGACTGGAGAAGTGAAGCCAGGATGGCCAAGGATGGCAGTCACAAGAAGCTAGAAAAAGCACAAAGGCTTCCTCCACAAAGGCCTTCAGAAGTATAGCCCTACCAATGCCTTCATTTTGGATTTCTAGTCCCCCGAATTGAGCAAGAACACATTTGTGGGTTTGGTTTGGTTTGGTGACAGGGTCTCACTGTAGTCCAGGCTGGTCTTGAACTCAGACATCCACCGGCTTCTATCTCCTAAATGCTGGGCTTAAAGATGTGCACCACCATACCCAACCATTTCTAATGTTTTAAGCCATCGAGTTTGGGGTGACTTGTTATGGCAACCACAGGAAAATGACATATGAACCAACACTTAAGCCTGGCCCTCAGAAACCTGCCAAACATTCTTCCACACTAAACCTGATGCGATTTCACTAGTCCCAAGCCCCAGCCCCTACCCTACAGTCCTGGCATCCGCATGCTTTCAGTCCCAGTTTGAACGCCCCCCTCCGAGCCACAGGGCCCGTCTGACGAGTGCTTCCCCTTCTCTGCTCTCCACTACTTATTTTTAGCCCTGATTCCATCTGCCTTATATGGTCCTCTGTTCATCTCAGGAGTGTGGACTACCCCCTCTCCTGGTTTGTAAGCTCTTTGAGGACAGAGAATCCCAAAGATATTAACAGCCCTAGCGGCAGTGAAATGCTGATAGATCCCTCACTTGTTCTTGCCCCATGACATTTGAGGAAACTGGCAGCACACGTCAAGTGGCAGCATGTGCTCCACAGTGGAAATGCTCCGATACTGTCACAGCCCTGCTAGTGTGAACGTTAAAAAACATCTAATAGCAAAGAACAGTTTTGTGAGACAGTATCTCACTATGTAGCTCTGGCTGTCCTGGAACTCACTATGTAGACCAGATCCTCCTGCTTCTGCCTCTAACGCATGGGATTAAAGGCATGCACTGCCATGCCTGGCTCAAAGACTATTTTAAGCATCTGATAGACTTTTCTTTTCTTTTTTCTTTTTTCTTTTTCTTTTTTTTTTTTTTTTTTTTTTTTTGAGACAGGGTCTGTATATCCCAGGCTGACCTCAAACTCACTGTACATCCCAGGATACTGGGATGACCTTGAACTTCTGGTCCCCCCCTGTACCTACCTCCCAAGTACTGGGATTACAGCACCCACCACCATGACCAGCTTAAGCTGTGCTAGGGATAAAACCCAGGGCTTTGAACATGTTAAACAAGCACTCTTCCAGCTGAGCTATTTCCCCCCAGCTCCCTTTTTCTTTCATAATCACATAGTCCCCATGTGGTCAACAGTTGAAGTATTATTATCCCCACTTAGTAGGTAAAGAAACAGGTACAAGATGAGTGTAGTGGTACGCATTTATAATCCCAGCATTTAGGAGTTTAATGAAGGAGGGTTATGAGTTCAGGGCCAGCTACATAGAGAGACTCAAGAGACGCTGTTAATGGAAAGAAGAGAGGAAGAGGACGAGCCGAGGGTCTGGCTTTGTCTGGCAAGCTTTTACCTATTGCCATCTAGGGAAAATTCTACTGGAGACAACTGGGCAGCCAGGTTCTAACCCAACGGCCGCTTGGAGGTGGACCAGGGGCTGCCATTTGGCAGTGGCCTGCTGGAGGAGGAAAGGAAGGAGGGGACTCCCAAGCAAGCTCCAGGGCTCTCCCCTGGCTCACTTCTGGGCTGAGCTCCCAGCACAACCCACTTCCTGTAAGCCTCAAACTCCAGGCCAGGCTCCTGCACCTGTTTGAACTAAGAGAGCCGTCCCTGCTCTAGAAGGATCTAAAAATATCTGAGAGGGAGGAGAAGGGGGTGGGTCTAGTCAAAGGAAGAGCAGGCTAGGGAGATGGCCACTCCGCTTAGCATTCAAGGCCTCTCCCAGCTGGCTGCAACCCATCCATGTGGCCTTGTCTCCCCTGAACATGAGCTTCCCATTCTAGCCAGTATGGCTCTCATCCTGTTCTTGCCGGCGCAAAACTCGGAGCTTCCCCCAGTCCTGTAGATAGCTCTGCTTACACAAATCATCTGCTCATTCATTAGACATTATTCAGTGCCTTCAGGGATCCAAACGCCTTGCTAAGGATTAGTAATGCTGTAAAACAATCCCCTAGGCTTGCAGGGATTCTATATAGGCTATGTTTTTTTTTTTCCTGTACATGTATTTGTTTGTTGGTGCGGAGGGTGCACACATGTCATAGCATATGTGTGGAGGTCAGAAGGCAATTTGCAGCGGTTAACGCTCTCCTTCTACAATGTGAGATCTGGAGATGGAACTCAGGTTATCAAGCTTGGCAGCAAACGACTTTCTTTGTGAAGCATCTCGCTGGCCCCATACAGTTTTAATTTACAAATTGAACACAGTGATGGCTTGGGGCTGTAGCTCACTTGTTAAAGAGTTTGCCTCGCATGCACAAAAGCCCTGGGTCCCATCCTCGGCATCACATAAAGCCAGGTGTGTTTATGCACACAGGTAATTGCAGCATTTGGGAGGGGGAGGCAGAACAATCAGGAGTTCAAGGCCATCTTAGACTATGTAGTGCCAGGCTGCGCTACCTGAGACTTCCTCAGGAAGAGGGAGATGGGATGCCAGAAGGCTCAATAAGGAAGGACGCTTTCTGCCAAGCCTGGATAATCTGAGTTTGAGCCCCAGAAGAAGACTAACTCCCGCAAGTTGAAACCTGACTTTGACGCATGCACCAAGGCATGAATGCACATGTGTGAAAACACAGAGAGAGTTAAATAAATAAATGTAATAAATTTTTAAACTAGGCACAGTGATCTGGGGATCTAGCTCATGCATGAGACCCAGCATGCGTGAAACCCTAGGTTCAATCCCTAGTCCTGTGAGAGGGTGGGGGCATAGTAAAAGAATAACGAAGTAATAATCGCCTAGACCAATTATAACAATATATTATATAGACGTTTAAACAGTGGTCGGTAGAGCGGTGCCTTTAATCCTGACTCCTGGGAGACAGAAGCAGGTGGATCTCTGTGAGTTCCAGACCAGCCAGGCTAAAACTATATAGTGAGACTGTTTAAAAAGAAGAAAAAAAAAGAGTTGTTTAAAATTTATGAATTGTTTATTTCTGGGATTTTCCTTTTAATCTTTTTGTACCATGATTGGTCATAGTAACTGAAAACAAAACCATAGGTTTAAAAAAAAGAAAAAAAGACAACAACAAAGCCAGGCAGTGGTGCACACGCCTTTAATCCCAGCACTCAGGAGGCAAAGGCAGATGTATCTCTGAGTTCGAGGCTAGCCTGGTTTACAGAGCCAATTCCAGGATAGCCAGGGATACACAGAGAAACCCTGTCTCAACAAACAAACAACATCAACTACTTATTTACTATGTAAAAGAAATACTAGAAGTACAGTCTCCTGCCCTCTGGAAGCTGATGATTGTCCCTTCGGACAAGTGTGGCTGACTCGCTCCTAACTACCCTCTGTACTCCAACCAGAGTGTCGGCCACAGGGTGTTAGTTAGATTTTTTTACAGTGCAAGTCATCTCTCCAAATAGAAGGTCAGCTCTTCAGGGCAGAGACACAGTTCATTCCTGCCCATGCCATGTGGCTCAGCCAGGACCTTGACAGTGCTGAGAAGGGTCTGAGAGAGCGAGAGACCCCACAAAAGCCTCAGCTCTCCCTCCTTGGGGGTAAAATACCCCACTCCTTGTCCTCACTCAAGTTCCCAGCGAGTTGAGCCATTTTTGTTGCTCCCTCACACTTCTGGTGGCATCCTGACCGGAATCACCTCAGTCTCCTTAACTAACGGGTTCTCTAAGGAAGGCCACACCCACATCCCCGCAAGTCTCTGACGGACCTTCTACAGAAGGTCCACGCTTCCACAGTAGCTAGCGTACTCCAAACCGAAAGAAGAAGCAAGACCTCTCAAGGAGTCTGTGCAAAGAGAGATTTGGGAAAGGAGAGGAAGGGAAAAGTCCTTTCCTATTCCCTAAGACCCTTAGAGAGAGCCAGGAATCCCACCCTTGCTAAGAGACTGTCCCATAGAATACTTCTGACCTCATTGATGGCCATCCTGCTATCCTGTACCCCAGACAGCACCATCTCAGGAAAGACAGACTTCTGGAATGGCTCTCCCTAGCATCAATGTCTTCTTGGTGTCCTCAGAATTTGATCATGGGCATACTCACCCCAGGGCAACAGAAAGCAGCTCTGCCCCTCCATATTTGTTGAGGAAGAACTGGTAAGCTGGATGAAGAACTCACTATAAGGCACTGGCCTTGGAAGTGTGAATGGTTGAACTCTCGGTCCTTTAATTCTGATTAAATTCTGACTAAATTCTACTTATTAACGAGTTATATTCAGATTATGAATCAAATTTATAGTGTTACTTGTACTTCCTGTTTAATTCTGACACTTGACTTCTGCTTCTCCTTGCAAGTTTTCTATCTTGCAACTGAGCAGCCCAGGGATTTCTGCTCTGGAAAGGAGGGTGAATACGTAAGTTGACAAGGGACAGGCATGTCCCCCGAGGTGGAAAGGCCCTGGAGCCCTGATTGTAAGTAACACCACCTCCAGAAGTGGAAAAGAAAGAGGCAGAAACTAGATGGATCAAGACTCCTTGCTGGGCAGTGATGGTGCACATCTTTAATCCTAGCTCTCAGAAGACAGAGGCAGGCAGATCTCTGAGTTCAAGGCCACCTGGTCTACCAAGTGAGTTTCAGGACGCCCAGGGCTACACAGAGAAACCCTGTCTGACTCCTCAATCCTACAGAAACGCACCAATCAGGCCAACAGGAAAAAGACCAGTTTCCAAAAACTCAGATTAATCTGACAGTCCTATGTGTCCCTTAAAGTATGTTTGTCACTTTCTTCTCCTGCCGAGCACACCAGGCTAGCCCCAGAGGACTAAGACTTCTGCCACACTGAACAAATCCAAAGCCCAGCTAGATCGGAGCTCACTGTGGCTCCCATTCTTCCTCAGGCAGAAGAAGGCCCACTCTACAGCTCAGCCCCTTTGCACTCCGAACCCATGGACTATCTGTTGCTTCTGTATTGTGATTAAGGGGTTCCACAGGCCTTGCTCACCAAAGCACTGGGAAATCCCACCTTAGAGATGCACTTCTAAAATTGGAATCCTCTAGAACATAGTGATCACAGAAAAGGAGAGTCCAAGCTGTTGAGCCCTGATCGTCTACTGGCATGAGTGAGGCTCTTCCTGACTGCACTGTGTTAGGTAGGGGAAGTGAAGGACAGAGCAGGTGCTAGCAGAGAGGCAGAGAAGAATTACAGAGGCCCTGCAGGGTGGATGCGTTCTAAAGACAGGCGGCTTCAGCTGCAGTTGCCTTTCCGAGAAGGCTGGTGAGGAAAGAGCTGGGGATTCTGAGGAGCTCAGGCTCTCAAAGCAGCAATGAAGCACTCAAGCCACAACCATCCGTGTACTCGTTTGTTCATCGCCTTCTGTCCATGAGCGAATTTGGCCTCTCAGCCAAGACGAGACCAATGGAGAGACCTGGGCCTAGACGCCTGTCTTCATCCCGCAGTGAAGAAGAGCAGGACCGTCATCCAGGTGACCCAGGCCATGTGCCTCCTCCATCAGTTTCCACTTAAAACAAAAACAAATCCAGATGGGACCAGAACACAGTGCTTTGCCCCCGGCAGATTCACCAGGCATTTGCTCAGTACACATCCTGGACGATGAAGTCGGGCGAAGTCTGTTTTCTACTGCAGTCACTACGACTGGTGGTGGCAGGCCCCCCAGCACCCACGCTCATGAAAATGCTGGGCTTTGCTTCTCCTCCAGCCTCCCCTTCCAGGCATCTCACGGTTCTTCCTCAACAGAGGAGACTAGCTTGGCTTCAACACAAAGGAGTAACGAGTCTCCCTAACTACACAGAGCTCTTGGGAAATTTGTCTGGCTCTCCATTCTATGGCCTTCCACACCTTCTAGAGTAGTGGTTCCCAACCTGTGGGTCATGACAAACCTCCATCTCCAAAAATATTTACGTTACAACTCATAACAGCAAAATTGCAGTTATGAGTAGCAATGAAAAGAAAATAATTTTATGGTTGGGGTCACCACAACATGAGGGACTTGACATCCCTCCTCGACTATTCTCATGTCTTAGACACCTCATTTGCCATTCCTTCTTGTCCTATCTTCTTTTTAAGTCAGGGTCTCATAGTCCAACTCTGTCTCTGACTCACTCTGTAGCCCAGAACGACTCTGAACTCCTGATTCTCCCCAAGTGCTGAGATTGCCTGTATTTGCCACCATTCCTAAGTTTATGTGGTTCCAAGACTCAAACCCAGGGCCTTGAGCATGCTAGGCAATCACTCTCCTAACTGAACCACAGCCCCAGTCCTTTCCTATGCTCTTCAACCTTTTCCATTGCTCAGGATCCTTCCCTTCTGGCTCAGAAACATGAAAGTTTCTCTGTCTGCAATGCCTTCTGGCCCTGAATTCTGTTATTGGCTCTTATTCCCCTACTTAATCTGTAAGTCCCCACATCTAAATATGTTGCCTCTGTGTGATCACTAAATACTCTTAAATCCCTCATAATCTGCCAGTGACCTCTGGGTTGTCAAAATCAACACCTCATCGTCCCCACGACTCTGTGACATTCAATCCCCTTGACTGCCCCTTCCTCTAGGAGACATCCTTTCCCTTGGCCACCATGCTGCTCTTTTCCCTGTATTCCTTCCCATCTTTCTGAAATTCATTTACTTATTATCCTCTTCCTCTTCCTAATCTTCAGTCCCTGGTCTTATTTTCTCCCTTTGCAATGGCTCCCCGTTCCAAGCCTTGCTGGT
The DNA here is from genome assembly GCF_982192425.1 of Myodes glareolus. NCBI lineage: Eukaryota > Metazoa > Chordata > Mammalia > Rodentia > Cricetidae > Myodes > Myodes glareolus. Next base: position 97,153,246 of record NC_142034.1, read on the forward strand.
CTTTGTATAAATGAATAGTTCCTCTATGTTTCTAGGTCTGATTTTCGTCTAGTCCTAGGCTCCAATCTCATCTTTCCTGTTTTTTTGTTTGTTTGTTTGTTTGTTTAATACAAAGACCCACTACCTAGCCCAGGATGACCTTGGACTCATGATCCTCCTACCTGTCTCCCAAGTGCTGGGATTACGGCACGTGTCAACATACCTGTCAACTTCACCTTTCTAACCACTTTTACTCCCCATCCAGATGTCCCACGGTCTGTGGCACTCAAACGGCCCAAACTGAATTTTGTTTAACAGGGTCTCACTCCTGGCTGGCCTGAAACTCACTAGGAAAACCAAGCTGACAGTCTCGAACTCACAGAGACCCACCTGCCGCTGTCTCCTGAGTGCTAGAATTAAAGTCATGTCTCACCACACTCAGCCCAAACTGAACATTTAGGATATGTTCTCTTTTACATAGTCTGCAATGTCTTTTTCTGACAGTTCCTCCAGTGACCTAAAAGAAGCCGGTCAGGGCTTCCTGCAGACCGCTCAGGTGGAGAACTCTGGCTTTTTGGACACTAACTCTATTAGGGCTGCCTCTTCTTCCTACTCACAAGTTTGCTGGGGTCTATGCTCTCTGACCTATACTCCTGACGTGACTGGCTGATCAGTTTCCAGCCCTACTCCTTCAAGTCAACACTACCAACAAAAGTCCTGCATGATTACCCACTCTTCCCCCTCAGTCGCCACTCAGGGTCATCCACGCTGCTGCAGGAGGTCGACTCATCCTGTTCCCTTTACATAGACCCCCTTCCTGCTGTCTTCTCACGTCTGAACCATGCCTTCCTTGAGCTTCATCTTCCTTAATCTAAAAATACTCCTCAGCGTCAGCAAATGGCTCGGCAGGTAAGGGTGCTTGCTGTGAAGCCTGCTGACCTCAGTTAGATAGCCAAGTCTCCCAAAGTTGTCCCCTGACCTATACATACATGCTGTGGACATGTGTGCCCCTCACTAATCAGTAAATGTAAATGTTATTTATTTCATAAAAAAGACATTCCTCGATCCACTCAGCTCAATGACCCTACTTCCTGTCACTTTCTCAAATCTCCATTATGGCCGTAACTTACCAGCCCAGGTATACCCGTGAAGAAGAAGCTATCTTTTCCCTTCCTTCTAGATCGAAGACATGCCAAAATGACTTCTGAATTCCTTCAGTATCATAATTTAAAAAACAGCATGCACAGCCAGGCAGTGGGGCACATGTCTTTAATCCCAGAACTCGGGAGTCAGAGGCAGGCAGATCTCTGTGAGTTCGAGACCAGCCTGGTCTACAGAGTGAGTTCCAAGACAGTCAAGGCTACACAGAGAAAGCCTGTCTGGGGGGGGGGGGACCCAGCAGGCACAATAAATATAGGATGACTTTATAAAACAATGAAGTATTGCAAGCTGTATGGATATACGGGTTCACACACTCAAGCAACATCACACGGTGGGCTTAGACTGGGTTGGGAGTAGAGAATGTGCCCATCCCCCATTATGTACAGCACACTCCCCCAGCTGTCACCTTCATTCCCACCAGGAAGCGTAGCACCCAGCCTCGTCTCCCAGGCCAAGCCAGCAGCAGAAGCAGCCATCTTGTCTCCTTTGTTGGATCACAAGCAGGCACCAAATGGCCTGCTGGTTGCAACTGTCCTCCTCTTCACCTCCCTCAGGAGGTAAGTGGGCAAAAGCACAGGGAAAGACCTGACTCCTGGTTCTGGCCAACCGTGAACTAGCTGTCTCATATATGGGGCAGAAACAGAATTTCCCAAACTGTGGTTCCCCATGATACTAGGAAAGGCATCACTGTTCCAAAGGGACGAATCCATAAGCACATCCTGGCATAGCACTTCACAGACTCCATGTGGAAAATGGGAGGCAAGATGCACTTGGGCCTGTCCAACTCTCACAGCTAGTGTCCGGGGACATCACTTTGGGAGCTAGGAAGGCTTGTCAGTTCTCTCCCCAAAAACTCTGAATTCAGCCCTCTTAGCCTCCCTACAGAAGACAGCAGCAGCTGAACTGCCCTGTGGAGGAGACAGAAGGGAAGCTTCCTTTGGGTATACCAGCCTCAAGGAGTGGCATAGACACGTTGCCCTAGGCCTATAGACGGGAGCTCCCAGCATAAACCAACCCCTCAGGATGGCAGAGCGGGGCCAGAGAGGAGTCAAAAACCTGCAAGCCAGGGTTGAGATGGGTATGGGGGCGATGAATGGACACAGAAATCCCAGGTCCCTCATCACAGGGCAGGAAGCAAAGGTGTCATGATTTGCCTTTCACAATACACACCAATGGCTTCACCCCTAACAAATGCTGTCTTCGCATCACCTACTACTTGCTCAGTCTAAGGATCCAAAGCAACATTCTCAGGAACCTGGGTGGCCTCATCTGTGCCCCTCTCCACATCTGCACACAGGTGCTGTCAGAGGAGGGCAGGCAGGGGAGAAACACAGTTCCCCAGAGGAGTGACAACTGGCACATGTGTCTCTGTCACTGCCCAGAGAGGTCCCTTCCCTTCACTTCTCTGGGTTGTCCTCTCCTTCACTGTTCAGATAACACATCGATTAAGTCATCTCTAGGGTTTTTGACGAGACCTACGTCCCTGCCAGGTGCAGACCCCGGGAAGCACTCGGCATTGTAAAGAACTCGGGGCAGCAGGACAAGGGTGGAGACCAGAGGTGTCTGGTGACAAGAGCCCATGGCTGCTCCAAGTCCTGGTGTGGGTACTTGTGACTAATAGCTAGGGAAGCAGGGTGCTGGGTCTCCTAACAGGAAGAAGAGTCAACCAGCCAGCCTAGAGGAAATGCGGGAGCAATGTGGAGAAGATAAAGACAGGTAGAGTTCCAGGATTCCTACTATCCTTGGAAGCTGGGGTACGGCTAGAGAAGACATCTGCTTCTTCCAGCCCAGGGCAGAGCAAAATGGGGGTAAATGACAAGAGGAGTGGGGAGAGGAGCTCAGGTACAAAGACGTGATCTTTGACCAGGATGACACATTCTGGGGGAAAATCCACCACTAGGAAAGATGGCTGTCATAAGGGTACAAGGAAATAATCTGGTGTCTTGGAACCTCCCGCTAAATTCAAGCAGCAGCCATCTTACAGTCTACAGTCTACATCTGGGCAGAGTAATGGTCACTCCGCTGGAAGGAGCAGGCAGGGGAATTTGCACACTAATGGACCCATGGGAGCTGGCATGCTCACACTGCTGGGTGCAGGAAAGTAACAGGCTGGAGAAATGTTCACAGGAAGCACGTGCCCCTATTCCCCATAGTGAGAGCTCTGAGCAGAGTTTTTGGAATATTCTGGATATCCAGTTCCCGCTATACGAAGAGAGAATATAAAAGATGCCCCTAAAAGGACAGAAATTCCTGGGACTCTGCTGTGTGGAAGCTTCAAGGTGGCAGCTGGGAAGGGGAGAGGAGGGGCTGCGAAGGGGAGAGGGTGGCAGTGGCTTCAGGCTCAGGATCCAATTACAGGACTGTTTCCATACTTAGCCACCTGACAGCCGCTTGGAATACTCACCACTCCAGCCACCATAGCCCCACAGACCAAATTAACTCAAGGGCAGACAAGGGCAGGGCCCAGAGCAAGCTCAGTAGCCCAGAGGCCCCCAGCCTTATCTTTTCCACCCTCAAAGAATGTCTTTTGTTCATCCCAATGCCCATTCTCTCACTAGGACTGTACCTCTGTCTCCACAGTCTCCTGAGAGAGAACCTTAAAAACCTAAGAGCAGACCCACAAACCTCACGATCTCATGTGCAAAGACCAAGTGCTACTACTGGACACAAACTGCACAGTCCTAGATCCTAGGGGGGTTCTTAGGGCACCTCCCCCAAAGAACCCCCACGGGGAAGCCAGCCTTGGGAGTCTTAAGAACAAGACAAGTGGCAAAATGATCGGGTGTCCCCTCCACAGCCTATAAATAACCCCAATGCTGCAACCCAAGCCACCGCCTCTGTCACACAAAGTGCTGGAGATGTCAAAGGAAAGCCACAGTGCGCAGAGCCGAGCCCCCTTCATGAAAGACCCTGCAACTCATGCAGGCTTTCTCCCCATTCCTCTCTGCGTTCTGTTAAGCTGCTTCCCACACAACCACCGATTCTCAGCTTTATGTTCAATTCGACCCTATCCTGACGCGTCCTGCCCCACGGTTCATAACATGATTCCCAGCTTTACCTATAGTGTCCCACTCTGTCCGTGGACATGCAAACCTAACGTCACTAGCTAGAACAGAGTCCTCTGTCCTATCCCCTACCAAGAGGGTAACTCAGAACCTCCATTCTAAGATTACATTGTTTTTATTCATCCCAGAGATCCCTCTAGGCTTGGCTTTGAGGGTCCTCTTTCCAGCATGTTCCAGCCAGACTCCTCTCTCTAAACCTGGCCCAGACCTCAAAACCATCTGCTCTCATTTCTTCTTAGAACCCCTCATGAGCCCCCAGTTCTCCCTAGCATGTCATCCTCTGTGTCCCAGGCCCCTGCGAGAAGGACAGTGATACCAACAAGAAGCCAGGTCCTGCCGTCAGCCCCAGCCCCTTACTCCAATAAAAGCTTGGAAACGCCAGGGGCCTAGCAGGAGCCGTTTGTGCAGGGGGCATACCTGCTTGTCCTGAAAGCAGCAGCGAGGCCAGGCAGCAGCAGAGCAGGAGCAGCGCCCTCATGGTGACTGCCAAGAGAGCCCAGCTGCTCCTCGCCTCTATTTATATGGTGGGTGCAGGCAGCCACAGCGGGCAGTGGAGGGCGGGGAGAAGGGTCACACAGTCACTAGGGCAACTGGGCAAACATGATAGCGAAGGAGCCTAGACCCTCAGGGGTACTGCAGGCACTGTCCTAATCTCAAGCACCAGAAGCCAGAGCCCGGTACCGGCCTCTCCCTATGTGCCCAGGATCGTTTGGTCCAGGGTAAAGGCTAAAGGAATAAAGTGAGATGCCCTTTGGGCTGAGGCTCAGGAGTTAGGAACTTGAGTCTTCCTAGAATATTTGTTATCTTGACCTAACGTCTCAGACAGGTCCAGGACTTGGAAATTCCTCCAAATGAAGGAATTATCAGCCGAATCGAATCCAGTCCCATTTGGTGGTCACCGATCTGCAGTCTAGCCAACAGGAAAACCCTCAGCATCTGACCTTAGAGGTCAGTGACTACAAGTTTATCCTCCCGGGGCCTCTGCATAGAGAATGCTGAGCAGAGGGAAAAAGGGGACTCAGAGAAGCGCCTGAGTGATGTGGTGTCAGTCGGAGGTGGGGAGACAGATCCAGTTCCAGTGGGCAGGGGCTCCAGAATGTCCAGGCACTTCTGCAAACTGCCATTTGATGCGGTGTCCTTTGGGCTATGGTAGCCCTGAAAGCCCTGTGTAGGAAACTGAGAGACAACAGATGCTGGCTTGTGTGGCTAGGGGGATGGTGTCACCAGGAAAGGAGGAGGTAGCAACCAGCCACGGATTGGATGAACTAACAGTAAATGAGGCGTCTGTTGTGTGCAGGGACTTTACAGTTCCCAAAGTTTGTTTCCATTGTAGTGGAAACTGAACACAGGCCAGAACACTTTACCAGAGAACCACATCCCCAACTCTCGTGTGTGCTTTACATTTTTAATAAGCTCTGTAGACCAGGCTTGTCTCAACTCAAGGATCCGCCTGTCTCTGCTGAATGCTGGGATCAAAGGTGTGCACCCGCCACTCCTAGTACACCACACCTATTTAAAGGGCACAAACTGATAAAATTTGACCTCTGTCTGCAAAGCCATCCACACCAGCACAATTAGGCAATGAGCAGATTCCTCCCTTCACAGTCAGGCAAACCTTTAGCCCCCTCGCTGTCAATACAGGTTAGTTTGCATTTCACAACTATGGCTGTAAATAAAGCCAATGCTCTTTATCTATTTCCTTCACTTACACTTTACTTTGAGATTTATTCACACTGTATCAATAGCTCATTCATTTTTATCAGTGAGTAATCTTCCACGTTGGCTATCTGCTCACCTGCTGATAGACACTGGGTTGTTTCCAAGATTAGACTATTAAAAGGAAGGTTGTTATGAATACTTGTATGCATACCAGTGTACAGATAGAAACTTTCATTTCTCTTGGGTAACTGCCTAGGAGTGAAACAGTTGGGTCATATGATATCTACTTAAAATTCTCCCAAGGTGCCAGGCAGTTAATCCTAGTACTTGGGAAGCAGAGGCAGGCAGATCTCAGTAAGTTTAGGGCCAGCCTGGTCTACAAAGCAAGTCCTAGGACAGTCGGGACTGTTATACAGAGAAACCCTGCCTCAATAAATAAATAAAATAAATAAATAGAATTCCCAAGGTGATTTACTATTTTATGTTCCCAAAAGTGTACTAGAATTTCAGTCCTTTCCCAGCCTAACACTTGATATGGTTGGTTTATGTGGTCCTGGGAATGGAATCAAGGCCTTCCATGTGCTAGCCAAAAACTGAGCCATGCCTTCATTCCTTCCCTTCAGTCAGTCTTCAGATATATAGGTGTAGCTTGCTGCAGGGTTTTATTTTTCTAAACAATTATTTTGTGGGGTGTGTGTGTGTGTGTGTGTGTGTGTGTGTGTGTGTGTGATGCACACAGAGCTCAGAAGACAAGACAGTTGTCTCCACCCCCTGGATCCTGGGAGTGGCACTGGGGTCAACAGGCTTGGTGGCGAGCGCCTTTACCTGCTGGGCCATCTCACCTCACTGCAGTTTATTTGTATTTCTCTAGTAACTAATAATATTAATGTTTTCATTTATTTACTACCCACTTCTTAGATATATTTTTATGAAATGCCTGTTCAAATTTTTTTCACTTATTCTAAGATCTTTTGCTCAGTTTTGATCATGTATGCTGGCTATAAATCCTTTATCAGAAATATGCTTGTAAAGATTCTTTCCGAGACTGTAGCTTGTCTTTCCACTCATTTAAATGCCTCTCAAGGAACAAAAATTCTTGATTTTTATCAAGAGCTATTTATAAATTTTTCTTTTATGAATTAAGTGTTTATCTAAAAAATGGTGTCTTATCTAAAATCCCTGCTTCAAAAGTCACAGATTTTCATTGATATTTTCTTTCTGTCTGTGAAACAGGGCCTTATAGGAAGCCCTTTGGGTACTAGAATTCTCTATATAGACCACACTAGCCTCAAACTCACAGAGATCCAGGAATCTAAAATGACTGAAAGACACTTAAGGAAATGTTCAACATCCTTAGTCATCAGAGAAATGCAAATCAAAACAACTCTGAGATTCCATCTTACACCTGTAAGAATGGCCAAGATCAAAAACACTGATGACAACTTATGCTGGAGAGGTTGTGGGGAAAAGGGAACACTCCTGCATTGCTGGTGGGAATGCAAGCTGGTACAACCCCTTTGGATGTCAGTGTGGTGATTTTTCAGAAAATTAGGAAATAACCTTCCTCCAGACCCAGTAATACCACTTTTGGGCATATATCCAAAGGATGCTCAATCGTGCCACAAGGACATGTGCTCAACTATGTTTGTAGCAGCTTTGTTTGTCATAGCCAGAACCTGGAAACAACCTAAATGCCCCTTGATTGAAGAATGGATAAGAAAATGTGGTACATTTACACAATGGAGTACTATACAGCAGAAAAAATTAACGACAGCTTGAATTTTGCAGGAAAATGGATGGAGCTAGAAAACACTATTTTGAGTGAGGTAACCCAGACACAGAAAGACAATAATCACATGTACTCACTCGTAGGTGGTTTTTAAACATAAAGCAAAGAAAGCCAGACTACAAACCACAACCCCAGAGAACTTAGACAACAATACAGACACTAAGAGAGACTTACATAGATCTAATCTATATGGGAAGTAGAAAGTAGAAAAAGACAAGATCTCCTGAGTAAATTGGTAGCATGGGGACCTTGCGGGAGGGCTGAAGGAAGGAGGGGAGAGGCAGGGAGGGGAGCAGAGAAAAATGTAGAGCTCAATAAATATCAAAATAATAATGATAGAGGCTGGTGAGATGGCTCAGTGGTTAAGAGCACTGACTGTTCCTCCAGAGGACCCAGGTTCAATTCCCAGCACCCACATGGCAGCTCACAGCTGTCTATAGAGAGTCTGACATCATTATACCAATGTGCATGAAATAAAGTTAAAGTTTAAAAAAAGAAAAAGAAAAAAATAATAATGATAATAATAAACCCACAGAGATCCGCCTGCCTCTGCTTCCCAAGTGCCCAGTGATTTATTTGTATTTTGTATATGTGTGTTTTGCCCACGTGCATGTAAGTATGTTGCATGTGTGCCTGGTGCCCATGGAAGCTAGAAGAGGGAACAGTTGTGAACTACGAGTAATCGGTCTTTCTTTTGACTGTCAGCTCCTGAATTTCGACACGGAAACTTTGTATTAATTATGAAAGTTTGGCCTTAGCTTAGGCTTATTCCCAACTAGCTCTTTTTCTTTCCCGAGACAGGAATTCTGTGTTACAGTCCTGGCTGTCCTGGAACTCACTCTGTAGACCAGGCTAGCCTCAAACTCACAGATAATCACCTGCCTCTGTCTCCTTGGGTGCTGGGATTAAAGGCATGTGCCACCACTGCTCGGATCCCAACTAGCTCTTAAAACCTAAATTAACCCATTTATATTAATCTACATTTTGCCACAACTCATTATCTCTCTTCAGTACCTTATGTCTGACTTGTTCTGTGTCTGGCAGGTTAATCTCCCTCCTCAGATTCTTTCCCAGAGTTCCTGTCTCTCCCAGAAGCCCTGCCTTTCCTCTCTTGCCTAGCTATTGGCCGTTTATCTCTTTATTAAACCAATTAGAAGGTGCCTGAGGCTGGTGAGGTAAAACAGGGACAATAAAAAAGATTATCCCAACAATCAAGTAGGTGCTAAAAACCAAACCAGGGTCCTCTTCAACAGCAGCATTTTTAACCACTAAGCCATCTCTCCAGACCACTGTTGTTTGAAAACACATTCTCACTTGTAACCCTGTCTGCCCTGGGACTCCCAATGTCCCTTGAATGATGGTGGAGCACACTTTTAATCCTAGCACTGGGAGGCAGAGGCAAGATATATTAAATGCACAATTATGACCAACTACAAATTGACATTTGGTATGCTTTGTATTGTAGGACATAAAACTACCTCAGGAATGGAATATTAAGCTAATACACAGCGCAAGTGGAGCCCACCATTTAGAGTCAGAGAGCTAGGGGAACTTCACCTTTCAACACTGTCAACAATCGCTGTCAATTCTAAAGAAAACTGGTCCATCTGCACAACCACATTGCACTTTCAGGTAAGTCTACTAATTTTTTTAAGTATTCTTGAATTTTGAGGAGGATTATAATGAATCTGTGGCTCTACTTGAAGGAAACTAGCCACGTTACTAACTGTGGTGGTGGATTTTGTTTCTGCTTGGCTACACTATGGTGCCAGTTGCTTGGTCTCACACTAATCTGGGTGTTACTAGGAAGGTATTTTTAACATTTGCAGCAAAGATCTTGGGTTGGGAGAGTGGTGGAGTATTGGCTTAGCACACTGAGAGACCTTGGCTCAATCCCTACCACCGATTTTAAAGAAGAGACTATGATAAAAAAAAAAAAGAAAGAAATCACTTTCTTCAATGTGACCATGCCTCATTCAAGTCAGCTAATGACCTGAGAAGGAATTATGACTTAAACTGGCTTCAGACTCACAACCACGACATCTACTCTTGCCAGAATTTTCATCTGCAAATTCTAAGCTAATGTTCAACTTTTTTCTTTAATTTGTATCTGTGTGCATGTACATGTGTATGCTACATGTGCATGTATGCAACATGCAGGTTACCAAGAGACCAAAAGAAGGTATTGGGTCCTCCAGAGCAGGAGTTACAGGAGGTTGTGAACCAAACCTAAGGGTGGCTGCTAGGAGCCAAACTCAGGGCTCTGGAAAAGCAGCAAGCATTCCTAATAGCTAAAGCCATCTCCCCAGGCTCCATGCTCTCTTTCAAAACTACATCTCACAATCGTATATAGAGCTGAGGAGTCATTATAAGAGAGAAGGGAACAGTTGGTCACAGTAAAGAAAAATACCAAAACAAACAAAAACAATTCTCTTAAAATATTCTGTTAAATATACTCTCTTAAATATTCTCTTAAAATACTGTTAATCCCAAAGATGGAAAGAGAAAGACCACCAACCCAAGTCACCACAGCCAAATTAATTGACATAGTTTTTTTTATTCATGTACACAGGTTGCCTCCCCCTAAGGCGAGATTCAAGAGGTCAGCATTTGATATGAAGAAGACAAGGCTTTTATAGTTCAGGAGTAGGGGGCTTCCAAATGGGGGATTTGGTGGGCAAAATAGGCCAGATTATAGGAGCAGGATATAGGAGCAGGATAGACAAGTTAGTCCTAATGACCTCCTGAAACAATGACATGGTTACAAGGTGGGCATAACAAGGTAGTCATAGGTGCTCATATAACTTCTGAAACAAAGGGCGGGTTGCAAGATGGTTATAAACAACTTTTTGAAACAAAGACATGATTACCATTCCTGGACAGGCAGTACAGAACCATCTGTAGTTGAGGTTACAGGTGGGACATAGCCTAATTCTTGAGAAATAGAGGTTTAATCATAAACAGGCATTGATCTAATTTGCGTCACTGTAAGATGGAGGCAGGCTACTTCTTCACTTACCAGGATACAAGTTCAAGTGTCAGGGAAGTCAAACAATTGGTTCAGTAGTATTTAATCAAGAACAGTGTTGTATGACTTTGACCCCAGCTGTCTTACTAATACACCTGTGACTTCTTCCGTCAATCACAGTGAACACCATCAGAGAAAAAAAAGATCACCGTGTCATCGAAAAAGAGTTGAGGGATATGAGGAATACAGGAGAGACACGGGTGTCAACGAAAGCCCCAAGAACTGGAACCTCAGTGAGTTAAAGTAAGTTCAGCTCAGCACTTCTTAGACGGAAAAGTACTACGTGGAGTATCAAACAGGTAACTGCACACCATGTTCTAAGCAGCATGGTCCACAATAGCCAAGAGCTGGGGACAACCCAGGTGCCTCCAGCAAATGAGCAGATAAGCAGAATGCAGTCTTTCACACACGGCATATTACTTAGCCACACAAAGAAATGAGGCTATGGCACATGCTTCGACCTGTGTCAACCTCTAAGTAAATGTTACCCTGAGTTAAGTAAGGATAGTGATTATTTTGATAGGGCTTCTATGAAAGAAAATCACGGACCACAGAAATTTATTGTCTCATAATTCTGGAGGCTGGCAGGCTTTGACTGAAGTATCCACAGGATTGGTTTCTTCTGAGGCTTTTGTCCTTGGCTTGCAAACTGCACCTTCTCCCCGTGTCCTCACATGGTCTTCCCGTGTGTGTCTGTGCCTAATCTCTTCTCCTGAGGATGCCAGTTAGACTGGATCACTCCAGCGACCTCACTTTACCCTCGCTGCTTCTTTATCAGCCCCATCTTCAAACACAATCACACGCTAACGTGCTGGGGTTGGGCTTCAGCACATGACATGGGGGTGAGACAACAGAGACTGTGTAACTCCGCTGACACGAGGAACCTTCGGAAGTCAGATTTACAGATGAGAACTTACTAGATGTGTCCAAGGGACTGACAGGGCAGCTCAGTGTACAGCACTTGTCTGCCATTTGTGAAACCCAGAATTCAATCAATGCTGGAAAAACATACTCATCCACTTTGAAAACACTGCCGCAGAACTGTGTATTATTAAAAATTATTAAGCCAGATGTAATAGCACATACCTATAATCCTGTCACATGGGGGTAGAGGGCAAGGGGCTAAGAGTTCATAGTGAGTTCCATGCCAGCCTGAGCTCAAAGACCCTCTTTCAAAAATCAGGCAAGGCAGACAAGATGGTTCAGCGGATAGGGGTACTTGGAACGGAGTTTAAGCCCCCAAAACCCCATGGTATTAGGAGAAAACTGACTTCTTTAAGTTATTCTCTGACTGCTACATGCACACCCCAAACACAGAAATAAATTAAGATTTTTTTAAAATCAAAATCATAAAGCAATCTTCTAAAAAATTCGAAATAGTAAAAGTCTATCATGTATGCTTCCACAATTATTTAAAGAGGCAATGGGGTGCCCTGTTTGGAAAAAGAGACCAAAAGGGAAACTCAGTAGAAAATAAACTCTTAAATCTCAAATTCTCAAACAGACCTTATGTGGTCGTAAGACATCCTACATGTCACATCACCCACCACTGCCACCGTCTTCAGACTCAGACCCTCCAGGGCCCTGCTCAGCCTTTAAGAATCCTTGATCATGGCGGTTTCAGCCCCATTTCACAGGCTGCCAGTCCCCACGTACACCTGCTCCTGACAGTCTCAGGCTGACATTCCAGACATGGAAAGGGGAGAAGTGTGCTTAAGAACAGGATGCGTGTGAGCCAGGCGCTGGTGGTGCACACCTCTAATCCCACACTTGGGTGGCAGAGGCTGGCTGACGAGGCCAGCCTGGTCTACAGATGGAGTTCCAGGACAGTCAGGTAACACAGAGAAACCCTGTCTCAAACATCCACAATAAATAAATAAAGAACATGATATGAGGACCAGTGAGACGCCACCAAGCCTGACAACCTTAGAACCACATGGTGGAAGGAGAGAACCAGCTCCTGCACGCTCTTTCCTCTCTCCTCCACAGCGTGAACGTGCCCACACACGTACATATTAACACAAAACAAAAATGTAAAACTCAACAAAAAAGAATGTGAGGTGAGGCTACTAAGTACTGGGGTCACTCAAGCCCCACCTCCAGTGCCCTGGAACAGGGATTAACAGCCTCTACTGTAAAGGGTCAGACGGCAAAAGGTTAAAGTTTTTCAAAAGCAGCCAAAGATAACAAAAACAAATGGATGGATCCCCAAAAGGACTCATCTGTGAAAACAATCTGTGAACTAGTTTGGGGCTGTGATTTGTTAGCAATCATTTGGTAAGTTACTTGACAAAATACAAAGTCTGTATCTGTGATTACAGATCTGGGGCTTCTTGGCTTGGGCTGCCTCACTTTGGGGTTCAGAATCTGTAAGAGGGGGCAAGTGAGAAGGTTCACCAGGTTAAGAAAGGTACTTGCCAAGAAAACCTGACAACCTGAATTTAATACCCAGATCCCACAGCAGAAGAAGGAAACAGACTCTCAAGGTTGTCCTCTGACTCCCACGGGCACACCACGGAACCCACACAGACACATCACACAGAGAATAATAACATATAAAGTAAAAAGTCATTTTAGGGCTCAGTGGTTAAGAGTACTTACTACTCTTGCAGAAGACTTGAATTCATTTCCCAGCAGCTACATCAAGTTACTCACAACTACCTGTAACTTCAGCTCCAGGGGACCCAACACCTCTGACCTCCTGTGGCACACACAGACATGTGCATTCCCACCAGAGACATATAATCAGAAATAATGAAAAAAGAATGAATTGGGCATGGTGGCACATGCCATTAATCCCAGCACTCAGAGGGAAGAAGCTGATGGATCTCTATGAGTTTGAGGCCAGCCTGATCAACAAAGTGAGTTCCAGGACAGCCAGGGCTACATAGAAAAACCCTGTCTTGCAAAAAAAAAAAAAAAAAAAAATCATCACCTTCATTTTTTTAATAATTTATTTATTTATTATGTATACAATATTCCTTCCATATGTGTCTGCAGGCCAGAAGAGGGCACCAGATCTCATATAGATGGTTGTGAGTCACCATGTGGTTGCTGGGAATTGAACTCAGGACCTCTGGAAGAGCAGCCAGTGCTCTTAACCTCTGAGCCATCTCTCCAGTCCTCATCTTCATTTTTTTAAATTAATTTTTTTAAAAAAAAAGCACGGTGGTACACTCCTTTAATCCCAGCACCTGGAAGACAGAGACAGGTGGATCTCTATGAGTTTGAGGCCAGCCTGGTCTACACAGTGAATTTCAGGACAGTTAGGGCTACATAGAGAAACCCTGTTTAGTTGATATCCATGGGAGGCCTGTCCTTTTCTGATGAGAAGAGGAGGAGGAGTGGATGGGGGTACAGAGAGAAGGTGGGGGAGAGAGACTAGGGAAAGAGAAGGGAGGAAAAGCAGTCAGGATGTAAAAAAATTCAAAAGAAAAAAGAACACAGGTCATGAATGCAGCACACAGAATTAACACCTAGTGTTTAGAACAGTGGATGGCAGAAGCAGGGTGGAGAAACAATGGGAAAGGCCACGCAGCAGAATGTGTGCTAGCACTGCATGGTCCCTGGCAGTGTCTGTAGCTTGGTCTATCTTGGGCAGCTGACTTGGTAGACTGTCAGGCTCGAACATTCCTCAAGGATCCAGGAAATTGTCAGACCTTAACTTAGGCAGCATCTGTGTTTGCATCTGTTGCACATTCCAGGGGGGAGGGGCTGGGGAGAAGGAGAAGGGGGTGAGACAGGGTCTCGAGTATCCAGGCTCGTCTCAAACTGTATTGTCATGGGTGACCTTTAACTCCTTAGTCCTACTGTCTCCAATACCAAGTCCTGAGATTATAAGTGTCAGCCACCAAGGCCATCCTTGGCATCTGTTAGTACTTTATTTATTATTCTGTGTGTGTACGGGAGGCTCTGACATAAATGTGGAGGTCAGAAGACAGCTTTGGTGAGTCAGGTCTCGCCTCTCCCCGAGCCCTGAGGGCTGAATTTAGGTCATCGGGTTTAATGTAACACTTTAACCCACTAAGCTATCTCATTCGAGTTGGTTTTTATTATTATTATTATTATTATTATTATTATTATGTGTCTCATTGGCCGGGTGTGGTGGAGCATACCTCTAATCCTGGCATTCATGAGGTAGAGGGTGGATCTCTGTGAGTTCCATAATTGACAGGAAGACATAAAATTGGGTGGATGGGGGGGGTCTCATACTGTATCTTAGACCAGCCTAAAACTATGTAGTCCAAGTCACCTCAGACTTCTAGCACACTCCTGCTTCAGTCTCCTGAGTATTGAGATTACAAGTGTGAACCACATCTGGCTAAAAGCACTTACTAAAAGGACTACTCTATTTTTCTTAGTAATTATAGGTTATCAATCTTAGAAGAATTCAAATTCCCACCCAATAGGGGAACTATTTCCATAAAAACTGACATATTCATTCAGCCTATTCAAATACCCACTGTGAGAGATGCTTAATATTACAAAAAAAAATGGCTCCATTGTTGAATACAGTTAACGCTACAATTGTCCTTCCCACCTGTTATCTCAGTATCTTACAGAAAAAGCACAGGGCCATGCCCTTGATGGCAAGGAACACCTTACCTGTCCAGCCTTGGTGGCATTCATTTCCTTTCCTTTTCTTTCTTTTCTTTGAGACAGGGTTTATCTGTTTAACAGTCGTCCTAGAACTAGCTCTTGTAGGCCAGGCCAGCCTTGAACTCACGGAGATCCCCCCGTCTCTGCTTCTTGAGTGCTGGGATTAAAGGCATGCGCCACCACCAGCACATTTCCTTTTCTTACAAAAGAACAGTACATTTTTGTCAATTCTGTATGCAGCCACAATTTTCAGAGTTATCACAGGCACCATAAGGCAGATGTTACCAGGAGAAACTTGTTGAGAAAAATCTCTGTTCTTCAAAGAGCACACAGTCTCCATCCACTTTGAGACTGTCTACTTAATCTTGAGAATGTCCTTCCACCAGCTAGGCTGTGCCCTGGAGTTAGCCTTGATTTGGGGCACATAATTCAAGAAACAATGTTGCAGCTGTCAGTCCTGGTTCCTTTTTCAATAGCAGGAGTGTGATAGGAGAGCCAATTTGAGGAGTTCATTCCTTTGCACAGTTGCCAAATTTAGTGCCAGTTTTGCCTACAGCCCCCAGTCCCACCCTCTTCTCTCAGTCAGCACGTGTTCTTGTCAATCAACAGAAAAAAACTTGCAATTCATCAGGGACACAAAAGAGAAGGGATAAAGCAGAATGGAGTCTGACCCCCATCTCCACCCAGGACTAAAGGACAAGGCAGGCAAGCAGAAGTACATGTGAAAAAGACAAATGTCACACATTCAACAGCACTGATGAAAGCAGAGAGACATGGTTTCAGGGTGGGATAGTGGAATGGCAGGGTGAAGCCAGGACCAACATCTGCGGCTAAGGACAGCATGGCCAGATGGCTGACTCCAAGAGGCTGCTTGAAGATTTCCATGTGCTCTACACACCGTCCCGGGGCCAGAGAGTCACTACTGAAGAGATCAAGGCCATGGAAAGGACCCCCCTCTACCACTGGATGACTCTTCAAACATCTATGGAACTGAGGCATTACTCTGTCACTCTGTCCAAACCATGACACAAGGGTTTATGTGCCGTACTATACCAGAAAAAGCTGATGCGGGAGAATTGTCTGTATTCTGTCAATCATATTTTAATAAAACGCTGATTGGCCAGGCAGGCAGTAAAGGCGGGAAAGTCAGACCGGAAGTAGGGGTGGAGCAAAGAGACTGGGAGTATTCTGGGACACAGGAAGCTCTCTCTCCACTCCTGCGCAGACCACCGAAGAGGCAGCATATAACTTGCCCAGCTGAGAAAGGTACGGAGCCATGTGGCTAATGTAGATAAGGATAATGGGGTAATATGTGTCATAAGAACTAATAAGAAGCCTGACCTAATGGGCCAATCAGTTTATAATCTTATGGAGTCCCGTCTGTGATTTTCTTTGGGGTTTGCCAGCTGTGGGGTACTGGGCGGGACGGAAACCCCAACAAGCCGCCCCCCTCATGTTACAAAAAGCATTAAAGTAGTTGCCACTGGATGGTGATGCATGCCTTCAATCCCAGCATTCAGGAGACAGAGGCAGGCAGATCTCTGTGAGTTCAAGACCAGCCTGGCAGTCTGGTCTACAGGGCGAGTTCCAGGACAGCCAGGGATGTTACCCAGAGAAACCCTGTATAAGAAAACAACAACAACAAAAACAACTTGGCACTAATTCATATAGCAGAATGCACCAAACAGCAGAAGAGAATCAGGAAAATAAACACAAAATGGAAGGCTAGAAGGGGGGGAGAAGGCTATATATTTAAGCCCTAACATGTGAGTGACCACATGCCCAATTCAGTGTCCTTAAAATGAGAACAAATCACATGCTAGGAAGAAATGATAATGTTACTGAGAGTCAACAGGAATGTTCTTGAGAATCATCATAAAGCCAACAAGGGACAACACAGTGGTCCCTGACAACACTCTCCCAGAAGAAAGAGCACATTTCCCATGAGGCTTACTCCTAATGGAGACTCAAAACAGGGTCAATGAGGGAACCAGGGACTGAGAATAACCAGTCCTGATCTCAAAGAAACAGCCACCAAAGAGGCCATCAATCACAGGACAAATCTGAATTATCACTTACTTGTGGGTATTTAGGGGGCAGTGTCTATAAAAATGAACTTACAGAGCCTGAGAGATGGCTAAGCAGTTAGGAGCACTGGCTGCTCTTCCAGAGGTTCAACTCGCAGCGACCACGCAGGTTGGCTCACAGCCACCTATAATGGGATCTGATGCCGTCTTCTGGCATGCAGGCATGCATGCAGATAAGAGCATTCATACACATAAAATAAACAATTTTTTCAAAAAATGATTTTACAATAGCTATAAATTAGAAACAATCTAAATGTCCATTTCCAGGTAAATGGATAAATTATGGAATATTCATACAAAGAATTAGTGATTAGCAATAAAAATTAACAAACGCATGCTGGTGGTCAGGTATGGCGCCAGTCCAGCTGCTTGTTGTTCAGTGAGACCTTGGAGCATACACCTGTCCATAGCCAGGACAAGCTAAGAGGCAGCAGAATGGGTACCCAGCCAGCCTGCAGTTACAGCTGCATCTCAGTGACCCCACTGTAGAGAAGTTTGAAGAGAAGCCTGGGATGGTGAACCTGGCAGAGCCATTTAAGGACAAGATGGGTGTGCCGTTCAGAGTTCCTGGGACATTGATCCTTCCACGGGTATGTAGATAGTAGTATGTCTGAGTGTTAATTATGCCTTTGTGACCAAAATGTGTCATCAAACCCACAAAACAGAATGCAAAGCCCCTGGCTGATAGATATCACTGGAGCCTTTGGGAAAAAGAATGATTCCTCAGTTTCCCTCTTTGGGAATCGCAGGCTCAAGAGGTTGTCTGTGGTAATAGAGGACAGGAAGATGCTATACTGCACTTATATACACAGACACATAGACACACGGTTTTTTTTTAAGGCCAGGCAGTGGTGGCACACACCTTTAATCCCAGCACTCAGAAGGTAGAGACAGGTGGATATCTGTGAGTTCGAGGCCAGCCTGGTCTGTATAGCTAGTTCCAGGACAGGCTCCAAAACTACAGAGAAACCCTGTCTCGAAAAACCAAAATTGAAAAAAAAAAAAGAATTCCTTTTTAATTAAATAAAGTAGAGCGAGTAAGACAGCTCAGTGGTAAGAGTGTCTGCTGGAAAGCCTGATGACGTGAGTTCTATTCCCAGGCCTGCACAATAAATAACTATAATTTTTTAAATTTATTCAATCAATTTAATTTGATTAACTGAATTTCATTAAAGTAGCCATTCACAAGATGGTGGTGGTGCACACCTTTAATCATAGCACTTGGTTGGCAGAGGCAGGAAGTCTCTGAGTTTGAGCCCAGCCTAGTCGGCAGAGTTCCAGGACAGCCAGGGCTACACAGAGAAATCCTGTCTCAATAAACAGACAGACAGATAGATAGATAAGCAAAAACAAAAATAAATAACAAAAGTAGCGTTATCTTATTTCCTTCTTGTTTTGTTTTTTTGTTTTTCAAGACAGGGTTTCTCTGTGTAACAGCCCTAGCTGTTCTGAAACTAGCTCTTGTAGACCAGGCTGGCCTCAAACTCACAGAGATCTGCCTGCCTCTGCCTCCTGAGTGCTGGGACTAAAGGCATGTGCCATCACTGTCCATCTTGGCACAGGGTCTCATGTATTCCACGCTAGCCTGAAACATACTACATGGCTGAGGATAAGCTTTCAATTCCTGATCCTCCCGCTTCCACCTAAGTGTTGAAACTAGGTGTGTTCACATGTCATAAACACAAAAGATAAAACAGGAGCTGGAGAGATGGTTCAGCAAGCAATTAAAAGCAAAGGACTAGGGTTCAGCTCTCAGCACCCACAGAAAGCTCACGACGGTCTTGAATTTCAGTTCGAAGGAATCCGATGCCCTCCTCTGGACTGCAGGCACCATGCATGCACTTGGAGCATGCACATACATACATGTGAGCAAACTCATAAAATAAAAATAAGCAACTATTATAGAGATAATAAAGCCTAAAAGTAAAAAGTAAAAACAGATGTTGGCTAAATGGGCACGGGCAGGGGTAGGGCTTGCCTAACATCCCAGCGTCCACCCCAAAAAACACAGGTGTTAAAGGTGTCACTCGCGCTCCGCTCCATTGTCCCTGCACGCAAGAATACGGTCCAGAGCGGCACCGTCGTCTCGCTCTGCGTCGGGGTTCGTCCTGCAGAGCGGGCATCAGCGGCGCCCCGCCTTGGGCTAGAGCGGAACAATGAAGGACACCCTGAGGTGACAGGCTCCAGACATAATTAGTATGAAGACGTGTGTCACCTATTCCTCGGCTGTCTTACGGCGTCTTCTGGGACACTTAAAGTCTCACGTAAAGAGAGATCGCCGCACCACGCCTGACGCACGGACCAAAGCGGTGTCCCCCCCGCCCCCGTGGGTGGGGCCGGCAGAGCCTCCTGGCGGGAACGCCCCCGACCCTCCGAGGCGCCACGAGGTGTGCGCGCTGAGAGGGCGTGGCTAAACCCGGAAGGGGCAGGACTCGAACGCGCGAGGACTTCCGCAACCTCCTGAAGAGCCCGCCTACCACAGCGGGGCGCCAATGCGTTTCCAGAGTCGGGCTATTTTTCTTGGCTCCGCCCCATATCCCGTCTCTGGCCTATGGGACTAGAGCAGAGACCGGAAGGAGGCAGAGCCTCGGTCCCGCCAGAAGCAAGCATCGTAGGCCCACAGCGCCCTCTGTTGATGCTATCAGGAGCTGCATGAGCTCCTGCCGACCACCTCATACCTAAGAGAAAATGAGGCAAAATGCTACCTAAAGACACCAGACTCAAATGACTCTACATAACATTTTGCAAAAAGCAAAACTATAACAAAAATATACCAGAAAAACAACACAGACTGGAGGAACACTGAGGAAATATTAACTCCTATCTCATGGTGCATACTCAAAAAAAAAACAAACTCACAACCAACAAGTGTGAATTTCAGTTAATACAATTATAGTGTTTCCTGTGTTTTGTTTTTTGTATTTCGAGACAGGGTTTCTCTGTGTATCCTGGCTGTCCTGGAACTAGCTCTGTAGACCAGGCAGGCCTCAAACTCAGTGATCCACCTGCCTCTGCCTCCTGAGTACTGGGATTAAAGATATGCGCCACCGCCGGTTGTTTTGTTTGTTTGTTTTTTAAGACAGGGTGTAGCCCTGGCCATCCTCAAAATCATTCTATAGAGGCCATGCTGCCCCAGCTGCCTCCTGAGTCCTGGGATTTAAGTGTGCATGGTCCATGTGTGGTGACATGTACGTGGAAGACAACTTCCAAGAGTCAATTCTCTTCTTCCACCCTGTGCTGGATCCCGGATCAAACCCAGGTAGGCTTGTATCACCACCACCTGAACTGTCTCCTAGTGATCCATCTTGCCAGCACCCACTATTTTGTTTTGAATACTAAATGAGATTGGTGGCTACCAGGGATGGGGAGGATGAGAGCGATGCTGTAGGGAAAGGGTGCATTTTGAAGCTGAGGAGATGTTTGGAATTAGATGAGTTTATTAGCATTGTGAGTGGCCTAGGTTCACTTGTAAAATGAGCAACTTTATGTAGACCAGGCTGGCCTCGAACTCAGAGATCCACCTGCCTCTGCCTCCCGAATGCTGGGATTAAAGGCATGCGCCACCACTGCCCGGCTCTAAATGAAGAGATTGCCTTCCCTTGTGCAGATGAGAACACTGGCCCCAGAGGATCTGAGTCTGGCCCTCCAAACCCTAGCCTGAGGAAGTCCATCCTGTAGCCGGCCTCCATGTTGCTCTTCTCTGGGCCAGAACAGCAAAACCAACTCCTTCCCTGATGGGGCAGTGTATGCTGAGATCAGCACGTCCCCTTCCCCAGCCCCCACTAAGAACAAGGAACAAATTTTCCTGGAGTCTGGGTTCTTTGGGGTGTTTTGTTTGGTCTTGGCTGTCCTGGAATTCTCTGTAGACCAGGATGGCCTCAAACTCCTGGAGATCCACCTGCCTCTGGCTCCAAGTGCTGGCATTAAAGGGGTGTGCCTCCACCTGGATTCTGGTTTTTCTGAACCTGCAGTCACCTCTACGGCTTAACGACTAGCCACTGCTCCGAGTTAATTCTGCTGCATGTGGACGGAGAGCCATGTAAAATGGGCATTCACATGGGGTAGAGGAAAATTCGGCCATCCTCAGTCGCCCAATGCTAACTGACCCCCAATGAATTCGGTTACTCCTAGCACGCTGGAGTGCCACGGGTCAGTCTTTGCACTGATGGTGCCACCCCATCAGTCTTCACTCAGATCTACAGGGGGAGTTTGTAAACTGGGGAGAAGAGGAACACAGGGGCGCACACACTTAGGCAGCAGTAAGGCTCATAAACCCAGCAGAGCCTGAGAGCATCTATGCTCTTCCTCTAGACTTAAAACCGTGGCTTACTCGCCTTCCCTTCAGTGACGGTTGAGCCGTTCCCTCCACCCCAGCACACGTCCCATTGTTAAAGAATATTCCAAGTAAGCCCACGGACTGAGGGCCCCAATCTCGTCACTGCAACTTCACACACAATCAGGAGTGCCATTATGTTCACACAGTCCCCTCTGGATTTGAAAGTCCAAAGAACACCCCTTAGTCTAGGCCAAACAGCCCAGGCCAGGGTCCGCAGAACTGTACATCCTCAAGAAATACAGAATTTAAAAAACAAAGTACAAATTTTATTTTGTTTCTTTACAAAGGCACAATGGCCTCTTGGTATTTTGTTCCCTACCCCCACTTTCTTAACAAAATATAATAGCTTCTCCTTGGACACAAAGACCTCAAAATTGTGTAAAAAAAAAGAAAAAGAAAAAATTTAAAAAATTACAGAAACCAAAACCAAAATAAAACCAACAACGAACAAAACAAAAAGAGAGACAAAGACATTTTTGGGGTCAATGATGGAAACCCTGGAGGGAAGGTGGTAGTGGAGAATGGCCAATTCTGGTGCTGAGGTGGGGAGGGGGAGGGGAGAATGGCAGCAGCAACCCCCAACCGAGAAACATTGTAAAGCCCCAGGTCCCCAGAAAGCCCCAACCCAGCCTGACCCCCAACCCATGTAAGTGCTTAAAAGAGAAAAAAGAAAACCAAACAGGAGGGAAGGGGGCTAAGACTGACAGTCTCGGGCTGGTCCTGGGGAGGGGGAAAATACCTTGGGGTTTTGTTTGATTTTCCCTGTTCTTAAAAACACGTTTAAATGGAAGGAAAACAAACAAACAAACAGAAAAAGCTTTTTGGCGGAGAAAAACCCGGCACCTCAGTGTCAGCTTCCCCGGCCCCAGGGCCGAGGCCCAGCCCTGGAGTCCCGATGCTCCCACGCGTGCTATGCCACCCCAACCCCGGGACCTGGGCTTGGGTGGCTTCGATCAAAGGTCGACTTACAGTATTGAAAAAGAGGTCATAAAAGAGACCCAAATGACATCATAATTTTGTAAAAATTCCTCACTCATTCACCCATGTTTCTCCCTGTTGTTACCCCGGCCCCCTCTAGCCCCAGAAGGGAGAGGAGGGCTGGGGGTGGTCAGGGAAGCTCCCCGTCCCCCAAAGGCTCCTCCCGGCTCTGGTCCATGGCGTCGCTGTCCGAGGCCTCAGAGTCCGAGGCGGTATCGGAGGTGTGAGCCTCTGGGCAGCTGCGGACCGACTTCACAATCACAGCTCGTCTCTGTTCCTCCTCCAGCTCCTGCTTGTCCTGGGTGCCCTCAATGTGCTGGATTGCCTAGACAGAAAGGGACAGTCCATTAGGAGACTCAGGAGACCGGGCCAGCCAGTCAAGAGTGGGGGCCCTCCGCCACTGCATTCTGCCCCCAAAATACACACCCCCAGAACTGTTCAAAACTAAATGGCGGCTCCTGTTTATATACTAATGAAGTTCACTAGCTCAGTAAAGGTCTTTGCTGTTCGCGGTATTATTCAGTCTGCTGGGCATATATAGTTGACAGTCTTTTTTTCCCCTTGCTTCTGTTTTCTGGGTTGTTTTACTATTTATCAACTGATTCTTTTTTTTTTTTTTTTAATGTTGCTCACAGCACTGACAGGAGCCTAAGGACTACTACCCATATAAAGGCAAAGGGGGCTTGGGGAGATAATTCAGTCTGCAGAGTGAGGGCCTGGGTTCAGTCCCCAGACTCTCTAACGTCAGGCACGTGGCAGGAACTGGGACCAGAAGAGCTGGGAAATTAGAGTCAGAAAGATCCCTATGGCTCACTGCAGGCCAGCCTACCCTAACGGTGGCCAACAAGCTCCAGCGACAGTCTCCGTCGCTTGTTCTTTGGCTCCCCACCCCCACTTTCTTAACAAAATATAGTGGCTGCTCCTTGGACACAAATATCTCAAAATTAACAAATAAATAAATACAAAAACCAAACCCCAAACAAGCCCCCCCAAAAAAACAGAGAGAGAGAGAGAGAGAGAGAGAGAGAGAGAGAGAGAGAGAGACAAAGACATTTTGGAGGTCAAAAATGTGAATCCTCATAATGAGAACATTAGGATCTCATATGTGTGTGTGTGTGTGTGTGTGTGTGTGTGTATGCATGTATGTATGTATGTGTGTGTTGTCATATATTTAAATACATCAACTGTATTTAGCAATATAAACAGAATAACTTGGCTTACAAAAAATGCAGTCTTTTCTAGGAAGAAAGGAAAATATATGTAATATATATATATATATATATATATATATATGATCCTAATGTTCTCATATATGTGTGTGTATCATATATAGACAGATATTAGCTCAAAAACATAGACATCTTTCATGTATTATATATAGATAATTGTGTGTGTATACACACAGGCATGCAAGCGCATGCACACGGATATATAAAAATCTTTTCTCAAAAGTAAATAAATAAAACACTGGACATCTTTCTCCAGCGTCCTTGCCCCTCATCAAGGAAACTTCTGTGCAACAGATAGAGACTGTTATAAAAGCCACAATCGCCAGGTGTGGTGGCGCATGCCTTTAATTGGCATTTGAGGCAGGCAGATCTCTGTGAGTTCAAGGTCAGCCTGGTCAACAAGAGCTAGGACAGAGAAATCGTCTGGGGTTGGGGCTTGTCCCCAACAGTCAATTCCCATGAGCCACCCTCCCGAGCCCAAATACCTGAACAATGGTGTCCAGATTTTGCCGGGATGTAGAAACAGAATTGATGACTGAGGAGGGACCCATGGTGACAACATTGATGTGGTGGGAGGAAGGTGGGGCTGGTGCAGGCACGATCACTGTGGGGTGATGGGTCGGGGCTGGAGGAGGCAGAAGCTGCAAGACAGAAGGTCCTTGGTCTCTCTCCCGCCCACCAGCCTTCCTTATACACAGGGTATCTACGAGTGTGGATTTTACATGTCCCCCCAAAGTCCACGCGGTACAGGCTTGGTCTCTGGCATGGCAGTAACAGAAGACAGAAACCTGAAGGAGTTGAGCCTAAGCTAGTGTGTGGTGTAATCACAGGACTCAGGAAGCCGAGCAGGACAATGACAAGTTCAAGCCAATCTGGGATATAGTGAGTTCAAGGCCACATGGGACACGTAGCAAGGCCCTCTCTCAAGGGAACAAAATAATAACAACAATAACAACGGAGTCTAGGGCCAGGCGGTGATGGAGCACACCTTTAATCCCAACACTCAGGAGGCAGAGACAGGTGGAATTCAAGGCTAGCCTGGTCTACAAAGTGAGTTCCAGGACTACCAGGGCTGCCACATAGAGAAACCCTGTCTCAGAAAATGATAATAATAATGGAGTCAAGTAGAACTGGGCAGGCACATCCTGCTTCTTTCTCTTTTTCTCTCTTCAGTTTCCTAGCCATGAGGTGAGAGGTTTGGTTCCTGCCATGATACAGCACCTCAGCCCCGCTCCAATCAATCACAGTCTGAAGCCTACAACACATGAGCCAAAGTACCCTTTTTCTCTTTATAAACTGATTATTTCAGGAGCTCATTACACTAGTGGAGAGCTGACAAGCAGAGGGGGCCGCCAAGTCACAACCCCACCACACAAGAATGGCGGCCTCGCGAGCAGCTTCGGGGCACCCCAGACCCTCTGGTCGCTCCGCTTCCCTGTGTCAAGAAGCACTTCGGAATTTAGTAAGTCACTGTTCAAGGGTTTACACCCTGGCTGGGCATGGTGGGGTGAGCCCTTAATCCCAGCACTTGGGAGGCAGAAGCAGACAGATCTCTGTGAGTTCAAGGGTAGCGTGGTCTACATAGTGAGACCCTTTCTCAAAACAAACAAAAGGATTACAGAGTCTGGCGCTGAGAAGTAGCTCAGTGGTAGGATGCTTGCCTGACATGCACAAGGCCCTGGAGTCTATCACCACCATAAAAAAAAAAAGAACATAGTTCCTGGGTTGAGACAGAAAGGGTTCAAATTCCTGCTCCTGGGCAGGTTATCTGAACTTTCTCTGCCTCATTTTCCACAGTAATAAAACACTGTAACAGTTCAAGCTTCAAAGGGACCAGTGTGAGGATTCGGTTCTGTTGTAACGCTCTCAAGCACGCCTGCATTGCCATTTGCCCGACTGGATTCTGAGGTCCCAGAGGCAGCCCGCAGGGGCCCCTCCTGGAGGCTCCCGCTCACCTGAGTCCGCAGGTGCTGCTGTTCCCGCTCCAGCTTCTCCTGGTGCAGCAGCCGCACCTGCTCCTGCTGCTGTTGCAGCTGCACCTGCTGGGCGATCACCTTGAGTTTTTCCGGGTACATGTGGGCCTCAAGGGAGCGCACCTGTAAGTGAATCGGCATAGCACTCAGAGGTGGGGCAAGACAAGACCACACCTGCCCAACCTGCTGCAAAGGCCATTTCTCACTAAAACTCCAATCCAGGGCACAGGGCGATCCTAAACCTAAAACCCTGGCAGAGGGCGCCCCCTTCAGGGCAGACCAAAGGCTCACCACTTCACCTCTAAACTTCTGTCTCAACTGTTCCCACCTCTCCTTTCTTGTCTGATGGCCCATTTGCTTATGGAAACCACGGAGCACAACCCGGGGAACCAGGTCAAACCCTTCCTGGAGCCACAGCCCCTGTGCAGTCTTTCTCAGCTGCAGTTTTTTGAGTGTGCATGCTGGGAGCCGAGTCCAGAACTTACATACCAAGCACTCCACAACTGAGCCAAACAGCCCACCCCTCCATTGCATTTACACCTTGCTGGGCAGTGGTGGTGCATGCCTTTAATCCCAGCAATCCAGAGGCAGAGGCAGAGGCAGGTGGATCTCTGTGAGTTCGAGGCCAGCCTGGTCTACAGAGCTAGTTCCAGGACAGAAACTCTGTCTTGAAAAGGGAAGAAAAGAAGAGAAAAGAAAAAAAAGAAAAGAAAAACCAAAAAAAAGCAAAAACAAAAAAAAGAAGAAAGAAAAAGGGCAAGGAGAAAAGCTCAGAGGTTAAGAACACTGGCTGCTCTTCTAGGTCCTGTTCAATTCCAGGAACCTCATGGTGGCTCACAACCATCTGTAACAGGATCTGAAGCCCTCTTCTGGTGTGCGTGAAGACAAAGCACTCATAAACATTAAATAAATAAATAAATAAATAAATAAATAAATAAGTATGTAACTCAGTAAATAAATAAATACTAAAAAAAGGAAGAGTCATTGACTAATGCTTTTCACTCCTATGCAAATGGAGACTGGAGAACAGAGCCTACTCCTAGGCCAAACACAGAGTAGGCTCTTTTATAAAAAAAATACTTGAAACTGAACAGAAAAAGACCAGACTCCAACCTCTATGCCTGGGTATCACACTGGCCAGCAGAGGGCGCTGCCTCACCTGCTCCTCCAGCATCATCCGCACAGATCGCTCCTTGTCTAACTGTTGCCGAAGCTCAATCATCTCCCTCCTAAGGTCCTCAGCCTTCTCGTCCTCCCAGATGTCAGGGGAGCCAATGCCCTCGTCCTTGTCTTCTGCCCGTCGCCGCTTGGGGGATGAGCCACTCAGCTCCTGGGGACCCCAAGAGGTTGGTGAGTGAGTTAGTTGACACACCCATAACACATCCAGAGGTCCTGGAGCTCTCCAAAGCCACCCGAGACAGGTGGACTCAATACTGGAGAATCCCTTCTGCAAATCCACCAAGTAGCCAAATGCCAGGAACAGAAGAATGGACTTGCTTTCTAGAACAGTCGCCTGCTTCCTCCAGAGCCTGCTCCTCTGTCCTTCACAGATGAAGAAACAGGCCCAGGCAAGGAGTAGGCGGGTTCTGTGGGCAAGATAAGAAGGATAGCCACCCATGCGTCCCGAGTTAGTGGTCTGGTTAGGATACACACACACAGAAGAGAAAAGGGCAGGGAGGCTGGGAGGGTTCTCCATCCAGTACCTGGATGAAGCGTTTGAGCTGCGTGTTCTGCTGCAGGAGTCTCGTCTTCTCCTGCTCAAGAGAGAAGATGTATTCTGCCGTCTGCTGGAGAATGGCTGCCTGAGAGCAGGAGGGAAAGAATCACACGGCTGGTCCCCTCCCCACGAGAGCGTGACGCCTCCTCCAAGAAGCCCTCCCTGCTCCTGCCCACCTTGCTGAGTTTCTCGCCATCTGTGTGGGGAATGAGGGTCTTGAGGGACTGGAAGCCTGCATTGATGCTCTGCATGCGCCTCCGCTCGTTGCTGTTGGCAATCTCCCGCCGAATCCGCCTTTCCTGGTCCCGCTGGGTCTCGGGGGTCAGAGGAATGTTGGCAAGGCTGCCAGGGAGAACAGGAGTCGATTCAGGATTGATGTCCTCTAAAGTTTACCCCCAGAGGGCCCTGGATATAACCTGTGTCACTTCTCTACGACAAACAGTGCCTGAGGGACTCTGACAGCTCACCACCACGATGAAGTAAGGTTGTGCGTGCCTTGGGGCACCCAGGACTGAATCAGCTGCCTGTGGAAATGGGTGGTGTGCCTAGAACCCATCCCTTCCCTGCTTTCTTTTCTCAAATTCTCTCCTCTAGAAGAGATTCTTAGCAATACCTGGGTGTCGAGATACACAGGGGTTCCCAATGTGCAGGCCTCACCTGCCTTTCTAACATCTACCTAGTCGGGCAGGGAAGGCCCAGAAACCTGCAGGCTAATCCCTATGATTCTAATACAAGAGGACCCCAGACAGCAACCAGACAGACACCTGGCTCTCGGGACAGTTCAAAGCTCCTTGCTGTGTATCTGGACCACCTCCTTCAGTAGCTCAGACTTTGCCACCGCAGTCCGAGAAGACTGCCGAATGGCATAGTTGTCTCCAGCCAGAAGCCTAAAGCCACCACCACCCCAGCCACTATGAGCTAAGAATGTATGAAGGTCAAGACAGGCAGCACTCACTCCAGATGGGACACTGGGTCAACCACCCCTTGGGACAGTTCTGCTTTAACCTGACCCACTCCAAGGCACATTCACTCTGCAGAGAAAAGGGAGGCTCCCAGTATGCTGTGGAGGATGTCACTGCATGCTACAGAAGGCAGCCAGCAGTGGAGGGCCCAACGCCGCTGCTCCCAAGGGGTGGGCCTGTGTGTGGCCTAGAGGAGGTATACCCCCCTCCTTCTCAGCCCTCCCCTGCAACTCCCCCTCCCGCCCCTGGCCTGATGGCTTCCAGATGCTGTGTTCTCAGCAGAGGCCTTCAGCCCCACCCAAAGCCACAGTCCTGGCCTCTTCCTGAGGGGGCCCTCCCAGGGTGACCTGTTCCAGGCCAGAGCCAAGGGAGCATGTACCCCTGGGTCTGGGAAAAAGGGGCCTCCGACACCTCTCACCTCATTGATGTGGAGTCTGAGGTCAAGGGGGTGCCAAATCTAACTCTCTTGCAGTGAGCTGGCTCCTGCCTCTATCCCCAGGGAAAATGGGCTGCTGTGCAGCCCAACAGGGGACACATCTGCAGCAGCGGGAAACAGCTGAAGCCTGTCCAGCCCCACCCAGCCTACCCCATCTGTCCTGCCTCAGCTCCCTAAAGGACCCTAGTAGCATCTCTGCCCCTTCCAGGGCCTCAGCGGCCTCTCCCAACAGAAAGGATGGACAGCTGGGAATGAGTTCCCTGCAGGCGACTTGGAGGCAAAGCAGCTCCCTTCCCACTTCATCAAGCCAGGTCCCTTCTTTCAGGGCCCAAAAGCCCAGGACCCCAGAGCACCCAGAATACATGACCCCTTCTCCCTAGGTACATGCCCCCATAGGACCTAAAGGGGCCCAGGTCTCCCACAGATGAGATTTCCCTACTTAAAGCTTAGGGTGGGGAGAAACACAGTGTTAGGGCGGAATAGCTGGAGGTCCAGCTTCCCTGCTTCCGGTCAGGATGCCTCCCTTCTCCCAGTCCCAAAAAGGGAGCAATGGGGCATCTGGAAGGAGACAAGGTCTCAGAGCAGGACAAAGCCAGCGATGCTCCTCAGTCCTTGGGGTCTGGCCCTGAACACACCTCCTCTGGAGCCAGGGGGCCAGTGAGATGAAGCCTCTGCAGACACCACAGGACTTTGGAGGCCAGAAGAGACAGAAAGGATATGATGGCCCACGCCTGAATGTCAGCACTTAGGACACAGTGCTGGAAGAGTGGGGGGGTTGAGGCCAGTCTGGGCTACACAGGAAGACGCCTGTCTCAAAAAACAACGAAAGAGATGAGGCGTTTGGCACCATGGCAACATGCCAGTAATACCAGCACTAGGAAGGCAAGGGCAAAATTAAGTACAAGTTTATCCTCAACTACATCACAAGTTCAAAGTCAGCCTGGGCTACAGGCTACATGAGACCCCGTCTCAAATTTAAAAAGTGGTTGGTAGGAGAGAGGCTGAAGAGATGGCCAAGCAGCTAAGAGTTCTTGCCGCTCTTCTACAGTTCGGTTCCCAGAACCCAGGCCAGGTGGCTCCAAACCGCCTGCCCGTAGCTGCAACTGCAGGGCATCAATACCCTGGCCTCTTCGGGCATCCTACACATCAACACTATAAATACATACATATACATATATGAGAGGTCACAGAAATAAGTCAGCCAGCGATTAGAATCCCCACCCACCCTAGGACTGATGCAGGAGTCTCCTCCTCAGCTGGCCCAGTCTCTGGGCCCCTGATAGTGACGCCTCCAAGGCTAAAACTGATCTAGGACTGGGTCTCCAAACAGAGCTTGTAACCAGCCTCAGGCTACCCAGAGGGCTAGCCTGTCTTAAGGGCCTCAGAATACCGGAGTGCAGTTTTAAAAATAAATAAACGGGGTTAAGGCTGTGGTTCAGTTGATAAAGTGATTGCCTAACACACTCAAAGTCCTAGATTCAATCACCAGAACTCCATTAAAAAACAAAACATAATAAAAAAAGCCTAGTGTCACACATCTGTAATCCTAGAGCTAGGTATAGGCAGGAGGATCCTGAGTTCGAGGACAATCTATGCTGTAGATAAGACACTGTTGTTTCAGCCGGGCGGTGGTGGCGCACGCCTTTAATTCCAGCACTTGGGAGGCAGAGACAGGTGGATCTCTGTGAGTTCGAAGTCAGCCTGGTCTACAAGAGCTAGTTCCAGGACAGGCTCCAAAGCTACAGAGAAACCCTGTCTCGAAAAAACCAAAAAGGAAAAAAAGAAAAAAAAAGACACTTGTTTCAAAGAACCAGTGAGTAGACTTAAGGGCGCTTGATTCCCAGGTGAGAGGAAGGGACCAGCTCCAGTAAAATGTGGGACCCCAGAGCAAGGTGGAACAGGTTCTGTACCATCCCCTAGACCAGCTGGCCAGCTTCCCCAGGGAAGGAGGGTCAGGCACCATGGAGAGTTACAGTGGTGACTCCTTTGTTGCTGCTCTTGTCTGTGACAAGATTTCACTCTTACAGCCCGGACTGGCCTCACACAATCCTCCTGCCTTCCGGACTGGCCTCACACAATCCTCCTGCCTTCCGATAGCCTTCCGAGTGCTGGAATCACAGGTGCTATTATTCAGACCTCTTTCTCCCTGGCTTTCACTGCAGCAGTGAACCATAGACATGGTCCTGTACTGTGTAGACAGCCAGAGTAGGGCAGAGCTGGCTCCAGCTGGGTGTGCCCTCTATTAAGGGCCCCCACGCAACCACAACCTGCACAACTAAGTGTGTGTAACTGACCCACAGGTGCAGAGACTCACCCTAGGTCATACCTGGTAGGCTGGCAGACAGGATACAGCTGCAAGTAGTCCCCTGCAATGCCCATCGACTCGGCTACCCCAGCCGCGCACTGACTGGGAACCTCACAGCCCTGGCCCGGAAACTATCCTTGCAAAGCTGCAGTTCTCCATTCTGCATGGGGATTGGGACTGTCTAAACAACAGCCAGGAAGCTCCAGTTGGGAGTTAGCAGGTGACTGCTGGGGGGGGGGGGTTATAAGTGGTGGAATGTCAGTAAGCTAGCCAAGGTGCTCTAGTGAGCTGACTGTGAATTCTTTAAAGAAAAGAAACTTTTATTATTTTTTGTTTTATTTGCATTAATGTTTTGTCTGCATGTATGTGTGAACTGGAGTTACAGACAGGTGTGAGCTGCCATGTGGGCGCTGGGGATTGAACCTAGGGTCCTCTGGAATAGCCGTCAGTGCTCTTAACCACTGAGCCATCTCTCCAGCTCCCTGACAGTGAATTCTGATTGGTGGAATGCAGATCAGCTGTCCTGATCGCTAACCAGCCCAATCGTCACTTCCAGGTGATATTGCACTAGAAAAAGGAGATTTTCTTGCATATGCCTGGAAGTTCCCTACAGCTCTTACTTGGTTCTATAAAAGCAAATTCACAGTGAGTAATCAACATGGAAAAGTCCCACCCCCTCCCAAAACTTCAGAGTCCCCTCGGTAAGCAGTGAAGACTGCTGAGACCACTGGCTGGGGTGACTCTGGCCTCTGATGACAGAAAGATTGTTGTTGACAAGGATTGCTTGGCTTCAGGAATAATAAACTTAGCCAATGGCCAAGAAACGGAATTAGGCCACTCAGCCTTGGGTTCTAAGAGTAGGATCACTGTCCCTAGTGAAGGGACAGATGCTCCGCAGCAGGAGACAGGTGGTGGGTCACATTTGGATCCCTGATCCTCCCGCCCAGCCTAAGGCCAAGTATCCCCATCACCCTCTAATTGGCCACCACCAACTTTTTCACATGGCCTGAACCCATTTGGCATCCCTAAAACACCCAGCATCTGCAATCAAAAAGGTGGGAAGGGCCATGAGGAATTTCTCCCATACCAGGGAGAAGAAGACATAGAGATGACCTCCCACCAACGGTACCCAACACATTCATGTTTTCTCCGTCACAGGCCCACTACCTCCACAGCCCTGACAGCCCCTGACCAACCAACCTGCCACCCTCCCCTTGACCCAAGTGATTCCTGTCACAGGCACCTCTTCCTTAGCAATTTCAGACTATCACAGGGAAGCCTGCCCAGGGTACAGATGCCAACGCCAGCCTTGACAGTTGCTAGCTGTGGAACCCTAGCCACTGAAATCTCCCCAGCTCAGGTCTCCCCACGTTCATGAAGTGGCAATGCTGCCTTTTGTAGGATCGTGGTGACGTTGAATAGAATTCAAAGGAGAGACGGGCAGTATGCCAAGAGGAAGAAAGAATGGTCTGCTTCCCCTAAGGTTTTCACCCAGGTACCCAGCCTCTCAGGGAGCTGACAAAACCCTTTAGCACCCTGAATCAGTGAACTGCCATGGACAGGGGTCAGGGCTTACTGCTATATCCTTAGCCCCAGCATCAAGCTGGTGCTTCATAAATACATGACCAGAGACCACACAAGCATGCCAAAGTTATTTTCTTTTGTTTTGATGCTTTGTGTAGCCCTGGCTGTCCTGAAACTCACTTTGTAGATCAGGCTGGCCTCAAACTCTGAGGTCCACCTGCCTCTTCCTCCCCAGTGCTGGGATTAAATCTGTGTGCCACCACTACCCAGCCATGCCAAATTTCTTTTTTATTTTTAAGAAAGCAATTATTTTTTTCACAATTTTTAAATGTGCATTGGTGTTTTCTTATTCTTGCATATATGTCTGTGTGAGGGCGTCAGATCTCCTGGAACTGGAGTTACATACAGCCAGTTGTGTGCTGCCATGTGGGTGCTGGGAATTGAACCTGCGTCTTTGGAAAGGCAGCCAGTGCTTAACCACTGATCCATCTCTCCAGTCCTTGCCAAAGTTCTTAATAATAACGTCACTTTTTTTTTTCTTTTAAGACAGGATCTCTTATGTAGCCCCGGCTGTCCTGGAACTTGCTACATAGACCAGGCTGGCTTCAAACTCAAAGAGATCTGCCTGCAGGACTCCGGGATTAAACTGAGTTCATTAGGTTTGTCCACAGGGGCCTTTACTGACAAAGCCAGCTTGCCAACCCTTAAAGGAGGCTTTAAAGAGTTTATAAGATACACAGAGTGATAACACAGGCTTGAAACTCCAGTACTTGGTGGGTGGAGATGGGCGGATCAGGAGTTCAGGTCATTTTAGCCTACAAATCAAGCTGGAGACCGACCTGGACTAAATGAGAACCTACTGCTTATTAAAAGGGGTGGGGGCGCTAAGGAGATGGCTCAGCCTTGTAAGCATCAGAACCTGAATTCTGACCCCCTGCATCCACATAAAGGCTGGGCACAGTGCGTCTGCAACCTCAGAGCTGGGGGTGCGCTGGAGACAGGTGGATCCCTGGAGCCCCTTAACAACGAGCCAGGGGCACCAAATTGATAAGCTCCAGGTTTGGTTCAAGACCTCTTCTAAAATACAACGACAAGATGTTGGCTGTGGTAGTTTACATCAGTAAGTTATGCTAAGAAGAAAGCAGGAGGATTCCAAGTTTGAGGACAGCCTGTGATGCACATCTGGGCTGGAGAAATGGCTAAGAGCAGTTAAGAGAACTGACTTTTATTCCAGATGACCCAGGTTTAATTGCCAGTACCCACACTGCAGCTCACACTGTCTGTAACCACAATTCCAGGGGATCTGACGCCCTCTTCTGGCTTCTGAGGGCAGGGCACACAAGTGCTGCACAGATATGCAGACAGGCAAAACACCCATACACATTATAAAATATTGGAATTTAAAAAATTAAATAAAGACTATAAGTAAACAAATAAGGTGGGGAATGTTAGGTCAGGACGGATGGCTGAAGTGCCTATTTAACATATCAAAGGGGGGAGGCTGGAGAAATGGCTCAGCAGTTAAGAGCACTGACTGCTCTTCCAGAGGACCCAGGTTCAATTCCCAGCACCCACATGGCAGCTCACAACTGTCTGACAATCCAGTTCCAGGGGATCTGACACTTTCACACCAATGCACATAAAATAAAAGATAAATAAATCATAAAAATTTAAAAAAAAAACCATATCAAAGGGGATGCAGGCTACCAGGTTCTCCCAGCACCTCTCGTACAGAGTCATTCCGGTTGGTACGCCCCGCCCCCTACCCTAACCGCTCCAGTCCAATCCCTGGGCTAGGCTCCCCACCTCCCACCCCCCAACCTCTGACCCCTTTATAGCATCAACCATGTTGGCTAGCGCCTCTTTGCCTCTCAGTCCCCGGGTTCCCAGGTGCTCTCTTTGCTTCCTCTCTCTCCTCTTCCTCACTTGCCCTTGGCCCCTTCCCATGGCCTGGTTCAGTCTGGATCTTTCAGATGCCTCTGGCATGCTCTCCCTCAAATCTAAATAACCCTTCTCCTCAGCCGTCCCGGGGAGCAGTCATGTCCTCCTTTTTTTTCTCATTCATCTGGTGCTGAAGGAAGTCATTCAACATTGCCCTGTGGCCTCCACATGCACACAGACATTTACACGGGCAGAAACCACCTTGCACCTTCTAGGTACTTCCGACACCCAATTCTCACAAAACCATTAGGCAGCAGGTCCAAAACCTCAAATGTGCTACTGTGCCGTAAGGTTCCCTCGGAATGGCCCAGGACGCATAGGAGTCAGACAGGGAGGGGTAGAGCAAAGTCCAATAACCTGAGACAAACGAGAGTCAATCCGCCTTAAGGTCCTGCCCAGCCCACACTCCATCCTGGACAGGCCTCCCAGCCGCGGCTCCAGCTGAAAATGAACACACACAGAGGCTGGAGCTCCAGTGAGCAGCCAACAACTGTTTCGGTGTAGGACAGGCAGACAAGCTGTGTACCTGTAGGCAGGTTGTGGTACTTCAATCACTAGACCTGACAACACTCAATGCTCCTGGGGAGATCTACTGCCTTCTTCCAACCCAGGGCTGGAGAATGGGGCAGCGTGAAACCTGAGGCCCCTACCTTCTCAAGCCTACGCAGCATCAGAACCAGAACGACCTCTCCAGAACCTAGAGCCGGATCAAGTTTCATTCCCTACTCCCTAGTCCAGCTCAGAGAAGCCATCGCCACACAGCTAACTCAGGGTTCAAGTCCACCTGTACCATTTGCTCTAACTGGTCCCTTCTTAGCTTCTGTATCCATCTTTACAAAGAAACCAAAAAATAACCAACTCACAGCAAGACTGTGACCATTCAATGAGAAAATCTTAGCAAGGGAGTCCCCAGAATATTTACAGAGTCCAAGAGTTTGGTTGTTGCTGTTTTTGTACCGCTGCTGGGTCCTCCAGGTGGGCCCTTGTCTTAGTGCCAACTGAGGGTGGGGAAGGGGAAGCAGAGGAGGGCTGCCAGCTGCTCGATCCATCAACAGACCATCTACCCCTAGGTATTGGCTCCCAACTTGAGAGTAAAGTGGGATACCTGCCCGGATTTTATACCTAGGCAGCAACCTGCCCCACAGGCTTTGCAGTCTACCAGCCCATGCCACTCAGCGGGCTCCTCCTCCTTCAATCCCAGCCCTGCCTGACTGGGGTGTCTGAGCACGTGGCCCCAGCCCGGGGGAGCCATTACGCTCCTAGAGCAGCGCGGCAGGCAGGAAAGGGATCGTAGGTTTCAAACTTAAGCGCGCTGGGGAAACCTCTCCTTGCGTGCACCACCACCATCCCCGCCCCGACCCAGCCGGCTTGTAGGGCTCAATGAACAGACGCGAGGGCCGGCAATAGAAGTTCCAGGCATGACCGTTTAACAAGAGTCCAGGGTGATTCGGCCACTGGTTGGCCGCGATTTGGTAGAGGATAGATCTGGGGCAACCTAAGTAGGGTCAAGCTCACTAAGCGGTGTCTTGGGAGAGCTTGCAGACCTCCGACCACCTACCCGGTCAGGAGACTCAAAGCTTTGCATTTATGATTAGGGAACAGACAAGGGACCGTAAAGTTTGCAGAGGAGGTCCTCATGCAACAGGGTCTTGAACCCTAGAAGCAGCCTCAGGTACTCTTTTCCAAAAAGAACTCCCCCACCTGGCCTGCCTAGCCCACCCAGTTCGCTACAGCCGAGCTTTGTGCAAGTAAAGCGTGGCCCCGAAGCGCCTACAAGTCCCACAATGCAGCACCGACCCGGCATAGAGAACTACAGCTCCCGCGAGGCCACGCGCACAGAGGTCCGCCTACTCCAAGAGGGCTGCAGAGTCACGTCCAGGCCTCGCTAGTAAACAGCGCCCGGGCGCGGGCGGCGGGCAAGCAAGCTACTGACTGCCAACGTGTGTGGGACCGCGGCTTCCCTGCTGGCAGCGCGGCCACTGAGGGTCCACGTACGGCCCGCAGCCCCGGGCGAGCACGCCCCCAGCCCTGCAGCAGCCCTGTTCTCTGCAAACGCTCACACCACCCGGCTCCCCGCCCCCCCCCAGCCTGGAGCCGCGGCATGGCTGCATTGTAGCTGTCCTCAGGCACGCCCCGAACCCCCCGAAAACGTCCTTAGAAAAGGGGTCCCAGAAAGCGCGAGGAAGCAAGAAAAGGAAGGAAGCCAAAGCGGGCGGGGGGAGGAGGAAGCGCGGGTGAAAGCCACCAGCAGCAAGCATGGCCGGGACTGCTGCAGCACCACGTGGGTCTGTTTGCAATTTACAAACGTCGCGACTCGCCCGCCTGCAGCGGACAAAAGTGGCCAGGGCCTTTCGGGGTCCCCATGTTCCGAGGGAAAAGGGTCCCCAGGCAGCGCGAGCCGGACACACGAGACTGCAGTCGACCCGGTGGCTAAGAAAGGCGAGCGAGGTCGGAGGCGCGGGCCATGCGTGCGCACACGCGCACCGGCCCGGGCGGGCTGGCCGGGGGCTGCAATGGGAAGAAGGGGTTGTGGGGGAGGAGCAGTACACACCTACAGAGCCCTCCTATCACTTCTTTCTCTGTTTTCCTGAAATGTTGCAAAGAGGGCACCTTCTGAGTGGGCACCATGAAATACTCCATAGCGATAGGCCCCCCTCCTCTGCACGAGCCAGGTCTCGCGGTCAGCCGGAGAATGCAAGATGGAAATCCGAATCAAAGGGCAGCGCCGGACGGAGGTGCAGAATCGGCCGGTCCCAGATGCTGGCGGCGGCAGCAGCGGCGAGGGGAGGGAGGCGGGCGGGAGGGGCGGGAGGGAGGTCTCTCCAGCCTGCCTCCCCGGGCGTGTGTATGTGTGTGTGTTTGCAGCTGATCAGATGTCTGTTTCAAGGCGGGAAACAGCTGGTGAAAACTCAGCACTCCCCCGGCCTCCTTCCGCGGAGTAAGGAATTGCATGTAAACAAAGGACTATTTGCAGCGCCCCCCCACGGGCGACTGGATGCTGGGGCGAGAAGGGCGCAGGCTCCTTGCGACCGACTGCAACCTGGGTCTGCAGACCTAACCCCGGGATCAGGGGTTCCCGGTCGCCAGCTAGCTGTGAGGGACACGGTGTGAATGGAGTGAGCAGCGGCCCGGCTACATGCGCCACTATGGGTGATGAGGTCCATCAGCTGACAGGTTGGCAAGCGTAGCTAAAAAAAAAAAAAAAAAAAAAAAAAAAAAAATGGCCAGCCACCGCGCGGGATCCCAGACTGTGCAGCCCAGGGTCCAGTGGGGACTGCCCAGCGCAGGGTCTTTGCGCACCGCTGCCCAGGGGGATGTGCGCTGGGCGGGGCTGCAGCGGCAAAAGGAAGGCTCCCTCGGGTGCATGCTTCGGGATTTTGCTTTTTCATGATTGCCACTGCACGGAGCGGAGCCGCTCTGGCGCGCTCCCTTTCGAGCCGACCCGGGCCCCCTGGAAACTTGCGTCATAGCCACCGCTTCCCACATGTAACTTGGGGCTGACTCTGACCACCCGCCAGCCTCCTCCCTCCGTCTCTGCCTAACTGGCTTCACGGCCCGGACTCTGGCTGGAACCTAGAAATTACAAAGTGCGAAGGGTACAGATGGCAAAGGCAGGTGTGCAGGGCACCTCGGATGCTGAGGCTGTCCTAGGAAGGAAGAGCAAGCGGAAAGGGAGGGAAGGGCGGAGGCAAGCCAAAACAGCAGCGGCCTCTGGGGGCATGCTGCCAGCGCGGCCCGAAGATCCATTAGAGGTCTGGTGGTGGCTGCCAGGTCCTGTCCTGGCTCCTTCTCTACATTTACTTTACAACTTCGCGCGCAGCGGGCTGCAGCTTCTCATTCATGGGGAAGGCGGGTGGAACTTGCTCCACCGCCAGGGGGCGCTCTCTACTATGGGGGGGCGTGATGATCTGTGAAGGAGGGAGGGACACTTTAGGGGTGAGCTTCCGTCCTCTGTCACGCCCCCACCTTCCGGTCCCAGGCTCCTGGAGGGCTTGGCCCCTAGTTCAGGAAGCCCACGCCTGCCTTGGAATGTCCTCACTTCTGCTCAGCGCCTTTCCCAGCCCCATCCGCCTTTCAAGGTTCCACCCAAATCGCACCTCTTAGTTGAAATACGTCTATTAATAACAATTGTTAGCTATTATTAGGGAACATTGTTATTAGATATTACCAGCATCCAGGACATGTCTAGTTAGTTTTGCGTGCATATTTGTTAGTATTCAGATCAACCTGTTAAACAATTTCTCTGTTTAGATCCCAGATCAATTAGCATTTAATTCCCAGGGAGACTTAAAATGCAGCACATCCTAGCCAGCTGTGCAGTGCACACCTGTAATCCAACCGTCTAGCACTTGGAGATTGAAGATGGAAGATGTGCATCCAAGGATAGCTGTAGAGATTGTCCCTAGAAGAGACAGAAGGAAATAGGAAAAAAAGGAGGGCAGGTGAAATGGCTTCGCAGGTGAAGATGTTTGCCGTCAAGTCTGATGACCTGTATTCAATTCCCAGAACCTCCGTGGTACAGGGACAGAACCAACTCCCACAAGTTGTCCCCTGACCTTGGCATGGGCACCATGCCACGTACATACATACATAAAAATTTAAGAAAATGTAAAGGAAGGAAAGAATATGAAAAGGGGCATCCTCGAATCCTTGGGAAGCTCAAGTTTTTCTTTAACGTGTATAAATATTTCGCCGGAGAGTACATCTGTGCCCCAGATGTGCACCTGGTGCCCTATGAGACCAGAAGAAAGCATTAGCTCCCCTGGAACTAGAGTTGGGGAAGCTTGTGAGCACCATGTGGATGCGGGAATTGAACCCAGTTCCTCGGGAAGAGCAGTGCTAATTGTTGAGTCATCTCTACAAAAAATATTTGTTTTATTTTCTGTTTTGTTTTGTTTCTTTTTGTTTTTTGAGACAGGGTTTCCCATATTCCAGGCTGGCTTCAAACACGTCCTCCCAAGAGCTGAGGTAATAACTGTGCACCACCAAGATTTTTATACCCGGGCACCCCTCTATAATCAGGGTATTTCTACTTTCAGGTACTCCTCGAAACAGTAACCTCACCTGTCACCCTTGAGTAGATGTGACCTTGAGCTGAGCCAGGTTTGTCTCCCAGAGAAGAGGGAGTTTACTTTGGCCCCTTCCTTCCAAAAGAAGTGACCCTATGGAGAGGACAGTCCCTGTGGCAGACCCACAAAAACTAATTCTTGGAATACTTTGAGATGTTGACATTTAAAAACTGACATTCAGATGCTGGAGAGATGGCTTTGCAGTTAAGAGCATTTGCTAGTATGCCAGAGGACCAGAGCTCTGTCCTGGCACCTGTCTCAGTGGCTCACAGCTACCTGTAACTCCACCTGGAGGAAATTTAATGCGCTCTTCTGGCCCCCTTAGATGCCATGCACATGTGCTGTGCAGACACATGCACATGTGCACAGATACACATGTGAGGACACATGTGTATGCACAGACATGTGCAGACACATGTACATGTGCACAGACACATGCAGGCAGATGCACACATAAACATAATTTTTTTAAATATTTTTATGGTTTATTTTAACTTTATTTTATGTGCATTGGTGTGAAGGTGTCAGATCCCTGCAACTGGATCTTCAGACAGTTGTGAGCTGCCATGTGGATGCTGGGAATTGAACCCGGGTCCTCTGCAAGAGCAATCAGTGCTCTTAACCACTGAGCCATCTCTCCAGCCCCCATAATTTTTTTTTAAGATTTATTTTTTATGTATA
The DNA here is from genome assembly GCF_982192425.1 of Myodes glareolus. NCBI lineage: Eukaryota > Metazoa > Chordata > Mammalia > Rodentia > Cricetidae > Myodes > Myodes glareolus. The sequence continues at coordinate 97,193,764 of NC_142034.1, forward strand.
CAACATTCTGCCTCCTTGTATGCCCGCACACCAGAGGAGGGCACCAGATCTCATTACAGATGGTTGTGAGCCTGCTGGGAATTGAACTCAGGACCTCTGGAAGAGCAGCCAGTGCTCTTAACCTGAGTCATCTCTCCAGCCTTTTGAAAATGTCCTCTAGATCTTTTTTTTTTTCCCCAAGACAGGGTTTCTCTGTAGCTTTAGAGCCTGTCCTGGAACTAGCTCTTGTAGACCAGGCTGGCCTCAAACTCACAAAGATCTGCCTGCCTCTGCCTCCCAAGTGCTGGGATCAAAGGCATGTGCCACCACCGCCCGGCTTCACATAAACATAATTTAAAATAATGCTAGGAGTGGTGGTTGCTCACACTTTTAATGCCCGCATTCCAGAAACAGAAGTAGACCAACCTCTATGAGTTTGAGGACAGCTTGACTATGTAACAAGTTCCAGGCCAGGCAGCATTACACAGAGAGAATTTGCCTTAAAAAGAAAAGGGGATTGTGGGTGCTGGGGAAATGACTCAGTGGTCAACAGCCCTGGCTGCACTGCCAGAGGACCCAGGTTTGATTGGGAGCACCCACATGGTGGCCCACAACCATCTGTAGCTCCAGTTCCAGGGGATCTAGTGACCTTTTCGGCACCAGGCATGCACGTGCTGGTGCATTTTTTTTTTATATTTATTGCCAGACATATATGCAGGCAAAACACTCATACATTTAAAAAACAAAAAACTTTAAAAGCTGGCAATATGAGTCCGCAGGTAAAAACATTAGCTGCATAAATTTCATCACCTGATTTCAATCCCTGAACCCTATAGGAGACTTGCAGACATGCTCATACCATGGTGTACGTATGTATGCACACATACAATAATACTAATAATAACTTTTGTAGGGCGTAATAGTGCACGCCTTTAGTACCAACACTCTGGAAGCAGAAGCAGGTAGATGTCTGTAAGTCTGAGGTCAGCCTGATCTACACAGCTAGTTTTATGCCAGCCAGAGCTACACAGTTAGACCCTGTCCCAAAAGAACAAAATCTTTAAATATAATAATGATAAAGTTCAAAGGGCAAAAAAAAAAAAAAAACCATGTTTGGTGGTGCAGGCCTTTAATCCCAGCATTTGAGGAGCAGAGAAAGGTGGATTTCTGAGTTCAAGGCCAGCCTGGTCTACAGAGCAAGTTCCAGGGCAGCCAGGGGCTGTTATACAGAGAAACCCTGTCTTGAAAAAAAGAAAAGAAAACCATAGGTGAAGTAAAGGGCTTGTGAATTATACCCAATAAAGCTGTTTTGGATGAATGTAAGGCTATGCCAGGGAGTCAGCCCAGGTCTGCACACACTATATTCCCAGCCCCCCACCCCCCCGCACCCACACACATACAAACCATAAAACATCTCTTAAAGCACTTTGACCGACTCCGGAGAGGATCAAAAGTCTAAGGAACCCTGGAAAACAACCCCCTAGAGCAATGGGCCAGGTAGTCTTCCCTCACCAACCCAGGTCCCAGTTGTTCTGACAATGCTGTCAACGCCTTCCCAGGACAAACACTGCCCTGGTTCCGGGCTGCTGGGAAACTGCTGGTGGTACAGAAATGGAATCACCAGGCATGGTGGTGCATACCTTTTAATCCCAGTACTCAGAAGACTCCCTGTAAATTTGAGGCCAGCCTGGTGTACATAGTGTAGGGTAACAAAGTGAGATCATGTTAAAAAAAAAAAAAAAGAAGGAAGGAAGGAAGGAAGAAAGGAAAGAAAGAACTGGAGGGGTGGCCCAGAGGTTAAGCGCACTGGCTTCTCTTTAAGAGGTCCTGAGTTCAATTCCCAGCAGCTATGTAGTGGCTCACAACCATCTGTAATGAGATCTGGTGCCCTCCTCTGGCGTACGGGCATACATGGGGGCAGAATGTTGTATACATAATAAATAAATAAATCTTTTTTAAAAATTATGTTATTTACTGCAGTGACTTAGGACTGAAATTTCAGCACTTGAGAAGATGAGGCAGAAGTTAAGGCTAGCCTGCGCTGCAATGGGAGACCCTGTCTCAAAAAATAGAACAAACAAAAATCCTATTCCTAGCCAGGCTTTGGTGGTGCACTCCTTTAATCCTAGCACTCAGGAGGCAGAGACAGGAAGATCTCCGTGAGTTCAAGTTGCAGGACAGGATCCAAAACGAACAAACAAAACCTTATGTCTGTACCTCTTTGAGGAGGTATGTGTGCATTGTTCTGGTGCAATAGAGATCAGAGATGTCTTAGCTCCTGGAGCTGGGCTTTCAGATGGTTGTGACCTGCCAAATGTGGGTGCTGGGAACTAAACTCGATCCTCTGCAAGAGCAGGGCATGCTCTTAACCACTGAGCCATCTCTTCAGTTCCTGTACTTTTTTTATTTTTGTTTTGCAGTACTGGAGCCTCGTTCGTACTAGGCAAGTACTTTGTGACTGAACCACATGTCCCAGCTCAGCTATGGATTTTAATCCTGACGGAGGGATAGATTTTTCCAGTTTCTTTTTTTTTTAATTTATTTATTTACCTGGGTGTTTTGCCTGCATGTATGACTGTGCACCTCACGCATGCCAGCAAAGTGTCTTAGATCCCCTGTAACTGTAGTTACAGACAGTTGTAAGACACCACTTGGGTACTGGGAACCAAACCCAGGTCTTCTGAGAGAGCAGCCAGTGCTCTTAACCACTGAGCCATCTTTCCAGGCCCTATTTTTCCAGTTTCTGAATAGCTGCCCTATATGTATCTAGGGTACTGTTTTTTGAGCTCCTATTGCTCCATACCACATTTCCACAAGGCTAGTCGGTTAAAATTGTGTCAGGGCTTGAACTGCACCTCAGTTAGTGCAGTGCCTATGTAGCATGAAGCCCTGGGTTTGATTCCCAGTGCCACACACACCAATGCCTTTCATCCCAGCACTCCCAAGGTGGAAGCAAGAAAATCAGAATTTCAAAGTCATCCTTTTGCTTCAAGGCCTGTCTTAAAAACAAACAAAAACCCTATACCCACATATCAAGTATAATAAATGAATAGCTGTTTACCAGTGTTATGTGACAAAAATTTCCCTGGGTAGACACAACACACACATCATCTGCTCACACCAGATAGGAAGCCCCCGACAGACCAAAGTATAGATACCACCAAAGTCCAACTTGGAGAACCAGTGAGTTTTATTGGAGTTAATTACAGGAACAGAATTGACTCACAGATGATCGCATTGCCAAGACCCAGCCCAGCAAAGATGACAGCTCACAAGATCCAGGAAACCCAGGCTGGAGAGATGGCTCAGTGGTTAAGAGCACCACCTGCTCGTCCAAAGGTCCTGAGTTCAGTTCCCAGCAACCACATGGTGGCTCACAACCATCTGTAATGAGATCTGGTGCCCTCTTCTGGCCTGCAAGCATACACACAGACAAGAACACTGTATATAATAAATAAATAAATCTTTAAAGAAAAAAAAAAGATCCAGGAAACCCATAGTGCACTGCACAGCCTACAGACAGTTCAACAAGCTGGAGAGTGTCCTTTCCAGGTGATTTTGGACTAAGCTTCTTCCAGGCAGTTATGCTGATTTCTCCCGGGCAACTGGTCTGATCTTGAAGGGAACAGGCAAACACACCTTGCCTGAGTACTGCTATTTTGACTTCAGACTCCATTTTACCTGCAGGGTGAAATAAAGTTCAGGTTCGGGCTGGAGAGATGGCTCAGCGGCTAAGAGCACTGATTGCTCTTCCAAAGGTCCTGAGTTCAATTCCCAGCAACCACATGGTGGCTCACAACCATCTGTAATGAGGTCTGGCGCCCTCTTCTGGCCTTCAGGCATACACAGAGACAAGACATTGTATACATAATAAATAAATATTTAAAAATAAATAAATAAATAAATAAAGTTCAGGTTCCCAAGCCCTAGGGAAGCTGAGAACTTTCCAATGGCTGATCCACCTCCTCGCTAAACCATAGAAATAGTCCTTATGCACCTTTAGTTCTCTAGAAACAATGTGGCTGTTCCCAACAACAGAAGGAACAGATGAGTCTGATTGGTTGAACTGAAAGGCTTGCATTGTGTATCAGTCGACAATGATGGAACATTCAAGGAAGCCCCTAATCTCTAAATCCTGATTGGTGAAAATTGTAACTCTAACTTGGTAACAAATGTTTGTGATTTTTTTATGCTTATAAACCCACTTCTGTCCCTGCTCAGGCTGTCAGGAGAAACAAGGCTCCCGAGTCCTTGTCCTGTAGCCCTGATCCATCAGTGACCCGCTTATGTGGTGAATCGTTGGAATCCTTGGAACCCGTAAGTGTCGTCTCTCTCCTTCCTCGTGGAGCATAACAGACCAGGTGCAACCCTCTCAAGAGTCTTCAGTGCAGCGTGGCTCTGCTCTTCCAAGAGGGACGCTCAGGTTGTATTACTCACTCCAGCAGGGCAGGGCAGTTCATAGTGAATCTGATCAATTTCAGGGACTTCCTGAAGCTGTTTTGAGTTATGTTCCTGCTTAAGGTGCTTGCCTCCGGGGTGGAAGGTCTCAGTCTAGGATTAAATTATTGCACAACAATCAGTAACATACCTAGATTTTCATCATTTTCATGGGCCACAAATTATCATTAATTTTCTTTTTAGGCCACACTTTATTTAGGTCACAAGTCTAAGCCATGTGACTTAAGTCAGACCCTGGGTTCGGAATCTTGATGAATAAAATCAAAAGTGTAGGCCTCTTTTGAGATGCTCGCCCAAACCCTCTGATTGTTTCTGCAGAATTCTTCCTTTTGGCTGTAGAGCTGAGGTACCCACTGACTCAATGACTTGTCCAGGGATTGCTTTCCCTAGTTTCAATGTGATGACTTTTCTTCTACATATGTGCACAGTAGGAACAGGAGTTGGGGTGGGCATGGACCAGTTAAAACCCTGGTATGCTCTATGGAAAAACAGAATCTGTTGTGAATAAGGAGCGGGGCCTGGTGGCGCACACCTTTAATCCCAGCACTTGGGAGGCAGAAGCAGGAAGATCTCTGTGAGATCAAGGCCATCCTGGGCTACACAGTGAGTTCCAGGAAAGCCAGGGCTCTATAGAGAGAGCCTTTCTCAAAAAATTCAAAACAGAGAAAACAAAAGCAAACAAGCAAGAACAGTGGACAGCAATTAATGGAGTCAGGATGAGACTTAAAGGACGAAAACGTCAACGTCTGGGAAAGGACCTAGTGATGTGGGTGGAACAAGGGTCAATGCCCCTGTTGGCGTTAGGAGCAAATCCAACATCCCTCAATACCCCCATCACCTGGCCCAACAAAGCTGGGACCCCAAACCACTAGGGGGCGCCTGGCACACACGAGGCTTTGTGGACAGGCAACCCGGAACGTGAGGGGCTGACCTGACCGGTCATGCTAGGGTGGGCCCCTCTGGCATCCCCAGAGCCCTACAAAACCAGGGAGTACCCAGTTTGACTAAAGGCCTGAGTTTTGTGTATTCACCTCCATCTAGCTTCACCTCCACCACCCTCAACGCCTGTCACTCATCTGTATCTCGCCCCCTGCTGTGGTTGACGGCTGCGCCTTGTCTCTATCAGCCATACCCTCATACCCTGTCTATCCTTCTTTTGAGCATTAGCCCCTTCCGTTACACTTAGCGATTCCTCCCCTTGGGAAAGTCTCTAGTTCTCAGTGTACCAACAGGCAATGCAACCAGGTTCTTGGGCTGCATCACCTGGTAGCAACCCCTTTTTAAACTTTCAGTTTATAGCTGCCTGCTAGGCTCTCCCTGCTTCACACAGAAACGACTTTAACTGTTTTCCTTCTCAGATGGTTCTCAGGAAGCGGTGGAGCGCTTACAGTAGTTATAATAATTCCACCAGGAAACATCGAGTGTACTGGCTCGCGCTTGTAAACCCAACAAAGCTTGGGAAGCTGCGGCAGAAAGGTCTTGAGTTCAAGGTCAGCCTTAGCCACCTTAAGACCCGCCCCCACAAAAAAAAAAAAAGGAAAAGAAATCCCAACAGTAGAGCAGGACCCCAAAGTATGTAATCAAAGGCTCAAAAGTCAACATCAGCCAGGACTGTGATGGGGTAACGCCTTTAATCCGAGCACTCAGGAGGAGGCGGCTGGGGGGTGGGGGGGTGGGGGGGTGGGCAGTCCTGACACCCCTAGCCCCTGACGCCCAACTGTACCCTCTCACCCTGTAGTGAAGCAGGAAGGTACCTGAGTTACTAGTTCCTTTAAAAGGAAGTTAGCCAAGGAGCCAGTGGGGTGTGGCTGGAAGGCCAAGGAGGCACACAGGAAACCAGAAGGGTAAGTGTTTTGGTTCAAAAGAAAGGTAGGGAGCTGAGCGGTACAGGAGAGAAGAAGTGGAGTCGCTGCCTCCATTTCCCGTAGGCACCCGACTCATGGCGTGGACCAAGGCAGGGGACACAGCGGAATGCCAAGTTTCTTTTCTTTTTCTTTTGTTTTACCTTTTCTTTCTTTTTTTCTTTCTTCTTTTTTTTTTTTTTTCCTTCAGTGTTGAGAAAGAAACCACAGCTTTACTGGTGGGGCTGGCATGGTCACCAACTCCTAAGGAGTTAACATCTGCCTGCTGCAGAGGCCGGGCAGCACAGGCAGCAGTAACAGAGGCAGTAGCTGTGTGCAGCCAGTAGCTCAAAAGCTGAAATGTGAGAAGGTGGACGCCAGGGCCCTGGGAAAGACTGGGGGCAGAGCTGAGGAAGAGGGTTTCCCCCGGCAGGAGCCCGAACTGGCTGCCTGAGCCTCGATTCCTTGGCCGAGGCCCTACCACACAGCTGCCCCTCCTGCCTGAAAGCTGGCTTCTATAGCGTCCACTCGGGGCAGATCAGAGTCATGGCCAGTATCCAGCACTGCTGACCACGGGACAACAGTTCTATACTGCAGATCTGTAAGAGGCAACGGGCTGTGTTTCCTGCAAGACTGAAGAAGACATCTCAAGGGTTCCGACCTCAGAACCAGCATTGAGGTCCCTGCATATTGCACAGAACTGAGACATGGGAAATCTCCTGGGCAACCAAACTTTTTGTCACTCAAGAGAAACACGAGGATCCCAGGCGTGGGTGCTGGCATACCTTTGCACAAGGTCGCTGGACATGAAGCAAGAGCCAACTAGAAACTCAAAGTGCTAGGCATAGTTGAGCATTTGTCTCTCTTCTCCCAGCCATTCTGTGAATAAAGACTTTTATTTATGACCCCAAGTTTACAGATGGAAAACAGAGGTTCAGAAACGGAATACCACATAGCCAGACTACTGGCAAAACTTACCTGAAATTGGGCTTGTAGGACAGGTGGGATCATACACAGGGGAAACACAGGTCTTGAATTCAAGAAGGCAAGGGATGAAATCCATAAGTGGTTGGTGACAGGGGGGCCTGGCTTCTATTCTTAAGAGCTGATAACAGCATCCAGAGGAAACTGGGAAAGCCCGGGCCCAAGATCCCATCAGGAGGGACCTCTCTCCTCCTCTATATCCCCTGGAACAATGAGTATTTTAATCTTTATTCTTTTAGACAGGTTTTCACACATCCCAGGTTAGTCTGAAACTCATTCGGTAGCTGAGAATGACTTTGAATTTCTCATTCTTCTGTCTCCACTTGACAAGGGTTTAGAGGTGTGGGCCCTCACCCCCAGTTTGTACAGTGAGGATCGAATCCAAGGTTCTGTGCACACTAAGCAAGAACTCTACCAGCCCTACAGATCACTTCTAAGCAGGTGACAAGCATCCCCTATAGAAATCATAGATATGTTTGAAGTCTGGGGTTAGCATGGCCCTGTTTGAAAACTCAGTGACATTTGCTGTGGGTAGCACTCTGCCAAACAGTGTTGGAAATGACCAGAAATGCTTTCCTAGATATCCACTGCCACTGTGGACTAGGCAGTCTCAGCTTCAACGCCTGGCCTTACTGTATGACTTTGTCCCACTCAGTAGCCTGCTGTCTTCCTTGTCTGTAGATAAGAGATGCCAGAGGCTACACTGCTAGGTTGCTGAGAACCTCTGCCTCCCAAGTGCTGGGACTAGAGGTGTGCACCACCACCACCCAGTCAGAAGCACTGGCTGCTCTTCCAGAGGACTTGGGTTCAAGTCCCAGTAAGTGCATGGCAATTCCCTGCCTTCTGTGACTTCAGTCCCAGGGGATCCAGTGCCCTCTTCTGGCCTCCTCTGACATTACATGCATGTGGTGCACATACACATCAAACAAAAGTAAATTTGAAAACTGCAAAAAAAAGATTATAGGCAGCTGGACAGTGGTGGTGCACACCTTGAATCTCAACATTCTGAGAGGCAGGTGGATCCTTGAGTTCAGTGCTTACACAGAGAAACCCTGTCTCGGAAAAAAGAAACAAAACCAAGCAACCACTAAGCTCCATCCAGAACCCTCTCAGAGCCCTTCCCAGTCTGGCGGAGGATACTTGAGTCAGGGTCTTGATAGACAGCTCAGCCTGACCTCGGCTTCCAACGTGGTGTGTAGTCTCACTGTAGAGTTATCATTCTCCCCTCTCTCTAGGGCCTCATGTTTGCTTTCGATTATTCTACCATTGAGCCATATTCCCAGACTCCCAACCCCTCTTAAAGTCAGGATCTTGCTAAGTTCTTCAGGTCGACTTTGAACTCACTGCAGAGCTGAGGAAGCCTTTGACTTGGCTCCTCCTTCCTCAGCTGACAGTGGACTGCAGGCATCTGCCAGTGGGTCCTGCTAAGATCAACTTACTATTTTTTAAAGAACTGTGTGTGTGTGTGTGTGTGTGTGGCAAGTGTGGCACACACGCATGAGTGTGTGGATGCAAATGCCCATGTGTAGGTCAGAGCAGTAAGCTGGGTATCTTTTCCTATTAACTTTCACCTCATTGCCAAAGACAGCCTTTCCCTTTGAACTGGAAGGAAGTTTGAGGTTTTGGCTAATTTGGCTGGCCATTGAGTTCCTGGGAGCCATCTGTCTCTGCCCCAGGATACTGAGAGAACAGGCACACTCAGCTCTGTCCAGTAATTTACTTGCGTGCTGGGGATTTGAACTCGGGTTCACATGTACCATATGTTAGCCATGTTAGTCTCCATATATTAGATATATTAGAAGAAAGAACCAACAGAATGAATGTTAAAAAGAGATTTATTACATTGAAAGTTTACACAATACAGTCCGGGTGATCCAACAATGGCTGAGAATTCATGAAGCTGGATGCCTCGGCAGTCCAGACTTGGTATTAAAAGGCTGGAGAATTCCTAGAGAGTCACTGGTTTTCAGTCCACAGTGGAAGCCTGAGAAGGTGAGTTCTGCTATTAGTGAAGGAATGGATCAGATGGGCCCAGACACAAAGGCAATGAGATGAAAAGCAAAGCCTTCCCCCTTGCACACCTCCTAGACAAAAGGCTCCACCTACCTTCGGGTGCATCTTCCCACTTCAACCTACCTTATCAAAACAGTCTCTGCAAAGGTGCTGAGCAGTTATCTCTTAGCTGATTCCAGATCAACTGACAATTGAGATTAACAATTACCCCGAGGAAGAGCTCTTATCCACTGAGTCATCTTCCCAGATTAACTACCTACCCTGAGGAAGAGCTCTTATCCTCTGAGCCATCTTCCAAGCGCCCTTTTCGGTTTGCTTTCTGCTTTGCTGGGGATGGAACTCAGTGCTAGGTGAGATAAAACTCTAGCTTCCAGGTCAGAATTTTTTTTTTTTTGACTTTTCAACACCGGGTTTCTCTGTAGCTTTGGAGCCTGTCCTCTTACAGACCAGGCTGGCCTCGAGCTCACAGATTTGCCTGTCTCTGCTTCCTGAGTGCTGAGTTTAAAGGCACATGCCACCCCGCCCGGCTCAAGGTCAGTATTTTGAAGATGTATTTATTTTTACTTTATGTGTATGAGATTTGCCTGCACCTACGCCCAGTGCCCTCGAAGGTCAGAAGACCCTGGGACCCCTGGAGCTGTAGTTATAAGTAGCTATGAACTCTGAGAACTGAACCTGGATCCTCTGCAAGAGCAGCAAATGCTTTTAACAACTGAGCCATCTCTCCAGGTCCCTGGTTGGTATTATAAAAGCGCTTTAAAAGCTTAGAAAATTTGGCTGTCATAACAATGCCCTCCAATGCCTAGAGAGCTGTTTAATAGAAGAGACCAGCTGAACACAGCAAAAGAATATTTAAGCCAAGCAATGGTGGTGAACGCCTTTAATTCCAGCACTGGGGAGGCAGATGCAGGTGAATCTCTAGAAGTTTGAGGCCAGTTTGGTCTACAGAGTGAGTTCCAGGACAGCCAAAGATACTCAGAGAAAACCTGTCTCAAAAAACTGTAAAAAAAAAAAATTGACACCCGTAAGAGGAATGAACAGAATAGATTTGGAAAACCCAAAAAGGCTAGTAGCTAATGTTCCATGCACTGGGAATGTGGCTGAGTGACCAGATGGCTGTCAGTCAAACAGTAGCCATAGGCTGTTGTGTTGATTGCTCCAGTGTCTCCATTAAGGTCCAAACAGACAAACTGAACCCACAGCCAGCAATGGAGACAACATTAAGCACAAGTGTGAATGGTGATAGATCTTCCTGAGGAAGGAAGTGAGCACTCAGACTGGGAGCAAGGACTTGGTTGGGATGCTGGGATAGGCTAGCACCCTTGCACCTGGGCATCTCAGAGCCATGACAAGGAAAAGGGCTAGCAAAGGTGAAAGTCACTGACCCCAGGGTGAAGAGTGCTCTTTTTTGTTGTTGTTGTTTTGTTTCGCTTTTCTGTTTTGTTTTTCGAGATAGGGTTTCTCTGTGTAGTCCGGCTGTCCTGGAACTCTGTAGACCATGCTGGCCTTGTGTTCACAGAGACCCACCTGCCTCTGCCTCCCTAGTGCTGGGATTAAAGGCGTGTGCCCCTACCTGCCGGTGTGAGTACTGCTCTTGCAGTGGACTCAGATTTAGTCCCTAGTACCCACCTCAGATGATGCACAACTGCCTGTAACTCCAGTTCTGGGGGATCTAATGCCTTAGGTTTCTTTGGGCTCCTGCACTCATGTGCGCCCACACCCACATAGGCATATACATAATTTAAAATAAAATACTATTTTCTAAAGTTTTATTCATTTTATTTTATGTGTATGATTTTGTCTGCATGTATGTATGTGCACCATGTGTGTGCCTGGTACCTTTGGAGGTCAAAAGAGGGTGTCAGAACCCCTGGAGTTGAAGTTACGATGGTTGTGAGCTATCCTGTGGGTGCAAGGCTCTCTGTAAGGGCAGTAGGTGCTAGATCTTAGCCAATAAACCATCTCTCCAGCCCCTCAGGGAAATAAAATGTCGCTGAGCCCAGAGACATGCTCCTAACACTCTAGCTACCTTCAGCAAATTCTAGGAGGAGCTCCTCTTCAGGGTTTTAAAACAATAGCAAAACCAGAAAAGCTATTATTTTACAATTGAAACAGAAAGACAAACAAGACTTAGAAGAAGCCTGTACTTTTTACTCCTTGAAGCTTTAGACCAGTGGTTCCCAACCTGTGGGTTTCGACTCTTAAAGGGTCGCATATCAGATACAGTAGCAAAGTTACAATTATGAAGTAAGTAGCAGCAAACATAATTTTATGGGGTCACCACAACATGAGGAACCGTATTAAAGAGTTGCGGCATTAGGAAGATTGAGAAACACTGCTTTAGACTCCGCTGGGTATCCAAGAGGCTCTGTCTGGGCACTGAAAATCCTCTTTGGAGAAGTCCCAGGTCCTGGGGCATCCTCCCTTTTCAGGCCTTCCACTAGCCTCCAGGCGTCCAGGAGGGAAGGCAGAGATGACCTGAATGCTGACTCAGTGACCCTCTAACATTGAGATCACACAGGCGTCTGATGGACAAGGGGCTGAGAGCATCCAGAAGACCCCAGGTCCCTCCCACAGCCTCAGGTGGAGCTTAGGGTGCAGAAGGGCCCTCCCAGGGCAGTCCCTAGCCTTCAGGCTCCGCAGCTGATATGCACAAGCCAGGACCAATGCTCTTCTTCTCCCGCCCAATCCTGCCCCACGCCTTCATCAGCTTTCGTGCTGGGGAGTCAGACAACACAAAACTCTTCGGATATCAGAGAGGAAGCTGAGCCGGGCCTGGTGGTGTATGCCATGTGCCATACCAGCTGGACAGTGAGAACCTCAAGTTCAAGGCCCATCTGGGTTGCAGAGCAAGTCCAAGCCCTGCCTAGACTACTTATTGAGGCCTTATTTCGGAATAAAAGGTTAAAAAAAGGACTGGGTAGGGTCTGGAGATACAGCTCAGTTAATAGAATGGTTGCCTAACCATCATGAAGCCCAGGCCCAATATAAACTGGGTATGACAGCATTCACCTGTCATCCCAGACTACCTTCAACTTCTGGTCCTCCTGGCTTCACTGTTCATGGCTATATAGTGGATTTGAAGCCAGCCTGGGCTACATGAAACCCTGCCTTAATTTGCGAAAGGGGGCTGGGGGCTGGGGGCTATCACTTAGTGGTAGAGTGCCTGTCTCTAAGACACAAGAGCCTGAGTTCAATGCCCAGTACTGAAAAAGGAAAAAAAAAAAGTAGGGGTTAGAAAGACAGTTCAGTGGTTAAGAGAGCTTGGTGCTCTTGCAGAGGAGCCTAGTTTAGTTCCCAGCACCCACACTGAGCACTTCACAGCTGCCTGTAACTCCAGCTCCAGGAGATCTGATGTCCTGGTCTGGACTCCTTGGACACCTGCTGCTCTGGACTCTTCGGACACCTGCACTTACACACACACACACACACACACACAAACACACACACACACAAACACACAAACACACACAAACACACACACACACATACACAGTTAAAAATTAAATAAAATCTTAGAAAAAAAACCATAAGGGCCAGAGAGCTGGCTCTGCAGTTAAGAGCACTGTCTGCTATTACAGAGGACCCAGGTTCAAGTCTCAGCATTCACACAGCAGCTTAAAACCATTTGTAACTCCTTTTCTGGGGCATCCAACACCTGGCTGCCTCGAACAAAAGGGACATATGTGGTGCAGAGACCTACAGACAAACAGAATATCATACACATTAGAAAATTAATAAAATAATGGAAAGAGGGCTGCCACTGGTATGCATGTACACTCCAGAACAGAAGCACATCCTTGCAGACTGTATGCAACAGATGGAAGTCAGGGGTATCTGAGCAGCAGTTTCACTGTATCTCCTCTGGGCTAAGCCAAGAAATCTGGATGCCCGGTCTCATTCGGTCCTCGGGAGAACCCTAGGAAATATCATGGATGAAAAATGTGAACTTGTAAGAACTTAAGTCACAGATTTAGCTGAAGGTACAGTCCTGGCAGATAAAAGCTCATAGTTGAACACAGTGCTATGTACAAGATCCTGTAGCAAGTCCCATGGTGGCAGCTAACAGAGTTGAGTGTCGTGGAGAGCTGCTACTGCCCTTTCTTGTTGTTGTTCTAGAGGTGATGCAAGCTTTTGTGCCAGGGTGAGCTGATGCCCACAGCATCCAATCACCTGCTTGGAGAACCTTTCAGGGATGAGTTAGGAGCTGACTCAAGCTAAGAAGAGGCCAGCCTGGGATCCTGATGGAACCCATTGAAATCTGCAGACCTGTGATGTCATGGTCTCCCCTTTGGAAGGGCTGACTTTTTACTTGAGAGTAAAGCAGAAGTACAAGTTAGCTCTTCTCTGGCTGGCGCAATTACAAAATCCTTAGGTAAGCTCTCTTTTTAAAAAATATTTATTTATTTATTATGTATACAATATTCTGTCTGCATGTATGCCTGCAGACCAGACCTCGTTACAGATGGTTGTGAGCCACCATGTGGTTGCTGGGAATTGAACTCAGGACCTTTGGAAGAGCAGGCCATGCTCTTAACCGTTGAGCCATCTCTCCAGCCCCTAGGTAACTGAGACCTAATGTCTCGTCCCCTTCCCAGGCTGTCCCAGCAGAGACTTTAGTAGCGGCTTCAGGGCTGGGACAATATCCTTCTCCCAGGCAGCCTAGTATCCCTCTCCTACAACAGTTCCATGGCCCTGTTGACCTTCACAGCTGGCATCGCTGGCAGAAATCCCTTCTGGAATGCAGCCTCCAGATGTCAGACCCAAGGCAGTGGACAGTGCTAAGTATTTACTTAAACGAGCCTCTCCACTGACACAAACAATCCCAATCAGACCAAATCAGACCGAATTAAAAGACACCCATGTTTGATAGATGAAAATACTCCCGGGTGGCAATATTTTCCTGGCATAAGCTCCCACCCCTGGGATTTACCTCAGTCCAAACTCCACGGCAGTATCCGTGCTACTACATGTACTACAGTCCTGTAACTCCTGTACTACGTGTACTACGCCTGCACTATGGGATGTTTGCGAGATGGGCAAGGGGCTGGAGATTGAAACACACAAATACACACAGAGACAGACACATGGGTCATCCTTAAATTCCTCAAGAATGCCCACTTTATTGTGCTCCAGGGCAGCTTATAAAGGGTCCTCCCTGACCAATGGCCATGCCCTAACTCTCACCTGCAAGCTCACTAGAAACCACTCCCCTGCCGTCAGGGTCTCGTGCTCAGAGCCGCTGAACGCACAGGAATACAGGCTGTTTTGCTCAGAGCAGCTGCAAGCATAACCAGATGTTTACAGGAAGTTCAGGGTCTGGGGATCCACAGTCCCCACACTCCACCTCCGAGAAAGCCTGCCAAAAGGTAACCCCTCCCCAGGGAAGGTCAAGACCACTCCCACGGGCTATTTAAACTGTCACTGAGCATGTGGTCTCCGGGTTACCCCTGGTCTCCCTTTCTCTCTCTTCCTCTCTCCATGGGCCACGCAGGAGTATTCTCATCTATTAAACATGGGCGTCTTTTAATTCGGTCTGATTTGGATTATTTGCGTCGGTGGTGAAGAGGTTTGTTTAAGAAAATATTTAACAGACAGCAGCAGAGGCATGAGTCTCCCCTCCGGAGCGAATCAGCCACACTCCAAAGGTGCAAAGGCAGAGGGCGTACTAAGGCAGCCAATCTTCCTCTGCAAACCCTGTAGCCTCCATCCCCTCCTTCTTGCCTCTTCTCAGCCAGATCAGGCTTTGGGTTTGCATCCTACAGGTACTGGAACACACAGAAAGCCACTGAGCTGAGACTCCCTGGTCTACTTATATGACCCACCTCCAGCACCGTCGATATAATGAGCTTGCAGATGTCTTCAGCACGCACTAAGCACCAGTCATGTGGAAAACAAATAGAAAGTTGTGTGCTGGGCTGGAGAGATGGCTCAGCAGTTAAGAGCATTGCCTGCTCTTCCAAAGGTCCTGAGTTCAATTCCCAGCAACTACATGATGGCTCACAACCATCTGTAATGAGGTCTGGTGCCCTCTTCTGGCCTTCAGTCATACATGGAGACAGAATGTTGTATATATAATAAATAAATGTGTATTTTAAAAGAAAAAAAAAGAAAGTTGTGTGCTGTATGATGTGGGTAGTGGGTAGTGGGAACTCGGATTCTCTGCAAGAGTAATAATGTGTTCTTAACCACTGAGTTACCTCATCAGTCCAGGTAAATAGGTTTATTCATGTATTTATATAGAGTGTTTTGTCTGCATGTGCTCCTGCACACCAGAAGAGGGCATCAGGTCCTGCTATAGATTGTCATGAGCCACCCTGTGGGTGTTTGGAATTGAACTTAGGACCTCTAGAAAAGCAGCCAGGGCACTTTTTTTTTTTTTGTTGTTGTTGTTGTTTTTGGAGATAGGGTTTTCCTGTGCAGCCCTGGTGGTCCTGAAACTCAATCTGTAGACCAGGCTGTGTTATCAGGTATAACTACAAAATGGAATCTGCCTGGAGAGCTGGGTCCAAGTTTGACTGTACTGGTTCTCAACTTAAAAGGTGATATTTAGGGGCTGGAGAGATGGCTCAGAGGTTAAGAGCACTGATTGCTTTTCTAGAGGTCCTGAGTTCAATTCCCAGCAACCACATGGTGGCTCACAACCATCTGTAATGGGGTCTGGTGCCCTCTTCTGGCCTGCAGTCATACACACAGACAAAATAGTGTATACATAATTAATAAATAAATAAATATTAAAAAAAATAAAAAAAATTTAAAAAAAGGTGATATTTACACTCACAAAAAGACAGAAAGAAGAAAAATTGCTTGCAACAGAAGGCTAACAGCAGAACTGACAATAGTAGAGAACAGCTTAATATATTTTAAATCAGGGTTGGATTACATATATAGCATTTGTTTGTTTTTCGAGACAGGGTTTCTCTGTAGCTTTGGAACGTGTCCTGGAACTAGCTATTGTAGACCAGGCTGGCCTCGAACTCACAGAGATCCGCCTTCCTCTGCCTCCCAAGTGCTAGGATTAAAGGCGTGCACCACCACAGCCCGGCACAATGGGGTAATTGTTTGTTTGTTTGTTTTTAAGACTGTTTTTGGGGCTGGAGAGATGGCTCAGAGTGTAAGAGCTTTGACTGCTCTTCCAGAGGACCCGGGTTCAATTCCCAGCAACCACAATGATGTCTCACCGCCAACTGTAGTGAGATCTGGTGCCCTCTTCTGGCAGGCATGCATGGAGAACACTGTATACAAACTAAATCTTAAAAAAAAAAAAAAAAAAAAAAAAAAAAAGGACATTAGCCCTCCGTGTTTTAGAAGTCACTCCGTAGACCAGAGATCTACTTGCCTCTGCTTCCAACTCCAAGCTGGGATTAAAGACATGCATGTGCCTACCCGGTCAGTGACGACCCACACAGTGACTCCAGTAGTTCAAAGCCTGGGTTACAGGAAGTGTCCCTATAGCCCAATATACCCAGCTAAGATGGAGCCCCAGACTTGATGACATTACCACCTGCTGTCTAAGGGACCCCTGGCCCCACCTATATCTGTGCCACCCTAAGAAAGGTTGGCTGACTCATTCAGACAAAAGTCTGGGGACAAGGAGCAGGAACTGAGAATAGAAAGTGTCTTCTTCCCCTTGGTTATTGTACCCATATTGTGTCAAATTTGGGCTTGAGGACTGGAGAGATGGCTCAGTGGTTAAGAGCAATGCCTGCTCTTCCAAAGGTCCTGAGTTCATCTGTAATGAGGTCTGGTGCCCACTTCTGGCCTGTAAACATACACACAGACAGAATATTGTATACATAAAAAATTAATTAATTAAAAAATTTTGGGCTTGAATACCATCTATGTCTCTTTAATAGCTGTGTTCTCTCAGGAAAATCATATACCATCTCCAAGTCTCCTTTTCAAATGGGCCTGATAAGGAGTTCCACTGTGGTCCCCATCATCCCTAGCATCTCAGTTTCCTTAGAGACGCCAGGCATGGGTGCATATAGCAGCCAAGTTCCTCAAATGGAGGACTAGGCTGAGCTCCTAACTAGCCTACGGGGGCCAGGGTGGATGGCTGCACCAAGCTGGGGAAGGGGTGAGCTAGACAAGGCCCTAGACAGGGCATAGCAGGAAAGGGCCTCTTTCTCACTTCCCACTGTAAGGGGCCATCAGCAGTGCAGGCCTCCCCACCTCCCAGGGGCACCAAGCACCAAGTCTTAAGTTTTATACGTGATTTAATCTCTCCAGGCAGTGAGGGATGTCTGGATGATCTGACATCATCAGCTGCTGGTGGAAGACATGGTCTGCCTGCCTGGCATTGCCTTTGTCAATGCTTCAAAGCATTCAGCATGCAGGCCCTTCTACCCACACCTTCTACCCTCACCACCTCGACCTTTCCCTGCCGCCACCCTTCTGCCCTCCCTCTCCAAAGCTACTTGTACCTGACTGCACAGCCTGGATAGGTGACAAGCGCTTTCCAGACAACAAAAGCATCTCTCAGAAGACGTCCATGACGGCTTAGCACACCCTTGTTCTATGTAGGGTGCGCATTGCAGCTGCCTGGTTCACAGGAGCAAAGGACCTGCCTGTCCATCTCTGGAGGTCAGTCTGGGCCCCCAACCCTAGTAACAAGGATGGAAAAGGGAGGACCAACCCCGAGGATCTCTCTCTGGTTGAGGTCACCCACGTTTCAGGCTGTGATGACAGCCATCAGTCTCAGTTCCCAATACCTATCTGCCCAACAAATGACCTGGAGCAAGTATCTTAACCTCCCTAAGCTGGTTTCCTCCGGATAACAACAGGAGACCACCCACTTCCAGCTGTTCTGATGAATTAAAATAAACAAACATAAACACTTAATATGTCACCTGCTCAAAACTATGAGCATTCTTTTTCTCCACTCCAGCCACACCGAATCTTCCTCCACCAGCATCTTCCACCAAATGCATTCAGATGGTCTGTTGCTCTGCTTCCTTTGAGTCTTTTGGGGACAAGATTTCATGTAGCCCGCGTTGCCCTCAAAATCACTATGTAGCTGGGACTGACCTTGAGTCCTGATGCTCCTGCCTCTAGAGAGACACGGGTACTGGTCTGCATGGTCAAGCCCGGTTTTATGTGGTGCTGGGCAGTACTTTACCACTGAGCTACATACATCTCGAAGCCTCTTCCTTCAGGTCTTAAGTCACCTTCTTGGCTATTCTCTCCCATTTATGTCTTCTTGCACTCATTAGACAGCCTACTGGTTCGACTTTGTTGGGTGTTTCATTGCAACTGGAAGCAATCTCCAGGAAGACAGGGCTATTGTATTTTTTTAAGACGGTGCCGGAATGAAGGAATGCTAAGGCTTCTCCTGCAAGCCTGACTCTGGAGACTTGAGGGGTGGACGGACAGCGGGACAAAGCTCCGCCACACCTACCGGCGGCCGCGAGCTCCTCCCCGCGCCAGGCCGTGGAGCACACCCGGGAGGTCACCTCTCGGGCGCGCCCGGCCGGAAGGAGGCCCCCCTCCGGCACAGCGGGAGGAGTGGGGCACCCAAGGCTAGCCACGCCTTCAGCAGCACGGCTCCCGCGGTGTGGGTAAAGCCAGCAGGGCTGGGGTCCCCTCGCGCTTCCGCCCCCAGTCGCCTCATTCATATTCATCATATTCATGAGGGGGATGGGGGCGGGGCCCGGCTTGCCCTCGGCGCCCCGCCCCCGACCTGGGATCCCGCCCCGGCGGAGGCTCAGGCCCCAGTGGGGCGCCCCCGGCTTCCGCTTCGGGGAGGGAGTTTCCACTTGGTCACGACTCAAAAATGTGTCGCGGCCGCTCCTCCATCGGTCGTCCCTGCCCCAGGGTGTGTCTGTGGGGTCTCCTCCCTGCGAGGAAAGGAGCAAAGAGGCCAGGGAAAGGATTGCTCCTCTCCCTTGGGAAAGGTCGGTAGAAATGCCTGGAGACCCGCTGCTAGGTCCCTCCTGGTGCCTGTATTAGCTTTTTCCCATGGGATGGGTTTCAAACCCAGCACCTCAAGCATGCTAGGCAAGCGTTCTACAACTGAGCTAAGACCTTTGACCATATGCTTCGAAAGGAGACTATGATAGTTATAATTCTCTAGGCAGTATTTCTGGCCAGTCCTGTGTCCTCTACATGAACTATCTTTTAAACCTCCCAACAGGAAGTCAAAAATTAAATTTAACAGCTTCTCCAGTATTTCACTGATGTAAGGTGTTATCACCCAAGAAGCTCATGGAGCGCTGAGGCTTGATGGGAGACAGAGCGGGCCTTCCAGGTGGCTGGTACCTGCCGCTCTACCATACCCTTCAGCAATTGGGGCTTTCGGTAAGGCCCTTCAAGGGAAATTCTCACACGTGAGGGAGAAGTCCCAGGGAAACCAAAGCACCAACGAAGGACAGACTTCTTACATAAAATGAAGTACAGGCCCTGGGGAGAGCCAGACATTCCAACCAGCTCTGTCACTTCAGTGTGCCAGCTCAATGTAACTGCAGGGTTGCATGTCCATGAAGCCAGACAGCTGAAAGAATCCTCTCAGGGGCTTTTCTAAGGGCGGAGTAGCCAGGATGGAGTGCCCCACTTGCTGTTGTCCAGCATCCAGGGCCAACTTCTGACACAGGGGCACTTGAGGCTTTCTCTCTCTCTCTCTCTCTCTCTCTCAGTGTTCTGACTCTGCCAGACCTAGCCAGGTTTTAGCAGTATGTGTCCTGGACATTTTCTCTTGGCCCTATAGGCAGGTGCTACTGCACTGTATAGCTAGGCCCAGGGTGAGCCTTACCGCTCACTCTAGGCTTTTTCTCCTGGAAAAGGGTGTGAGGAACAACCAGGACCACTTCCAGAACAAACACCCCACCCATACATAGGCAGTCCCAGCCTTGCAGGCTCAGTAGGGCCGGCACCAACCAAAGGAAGGCTGGATCGTTGCTCCCTGCTCACAATGCCCATAGCACAAGGTGAGTAAGCCATCCTGTTCTCATTTCTCCTATCATTGCTTTTACCTAGACTTTGCTCAGCATGGGCTATAGCTTCAAGAATAACAATAATAGCTACCATTTGTTTCCTATTCTCTTCCAGCCACACTAGAAGCCTTTTCCAGAGCCTTCCACTGAGCCTCGCAAAGCCCCATAAAGGACCCAGCAGACTGCGGTTCCATTGGTAGGGAGTGCTTGACTACGGGCAGGAGTCAGAGTTTGAGACCTGTTTGATCATCCTGAGTCCTATGGTCTCTCTCCAGTTTTTCAACATAAGGTCTCAAACTTACCGCAGTCTACTTCTGAGTGCTGGTATTAACAGTCCATGCCACCACGCCTGGCTTTGCAACATAAAGGCTCATTTTCTTTATTATATTTTACCTGCTTTTGTGTGTGTGCAACATGTGCATGCTTGGTGCCCCTAGAACTGAAGTTATGGCAGTGATCCACCATGTGGAATGGAGCCCAGAACTTCTGCAAGAGCAAGTGCTCTTACCTGCTAAGCGTCTCTTCAGCACCTATTTAATTCTTTGTAGTTGTTGTTTTATTCATTTACTTTTTGTTTTTACATCCCAACCAAAGTTTTCTCTTCCTCCTTCTTCCCACCCCCCCCTTTAATTTTTTTTTTAAGATTTATTTATTATGTACAGTGTTCTGCCTGCATGTATGCCTGCCCACCAGAAGAGGTCACCAGATCTCATTGTAGATGGTTGTGAGGCACCATGTGGTTGCTGGGAACTGAATTCAGGACCTCTGCAAGAGCCATCTCTCTGGCTCTCCTGCTCAATTTAATTCTTTTTTAAAAAAATATTTATTTATTTATTATGTATACAATATTCTGTCTGTGTGTATGCCTGCAGGCCAGAAGAGGGCACCAGACCCCATTACAGATGGTTGTGAGCCACCATGTGGTTGCTGGGAATTGAACTCAGGACCTTTGGAAGAGCAGGCAATGCTCCCAACCTCTGAGCCATCTCTCCAGCCCCCCTCAATTTAATTCTTGAGATTTTATATATGCCAGGCTGGTCCAAAATTATTGTATAGCCTAGGATGACCTTGAACTTCTGATCTTCCTGTCTTTACATCAACCTTTCAACTGTTTTTTGGTGGTGCTAAGGCTGGAACTGGGTCTTTCCAATGCTAGGAAAACGCATTACCATTGAGCTCCATTCATCCTTAGTTTAAGACTCACTTTTTTGTTTTTTGAGACAGGGTTTCTCTGTGTAACAGTCCTAGCTGTCCTGGAACTAGTGCTTGTAGACCAGGCTGGCCTCAAACTCAAGAGATCCACCTGCCTCTGCCTCACGAGTGCTGGGATTAAAGGCATGCATCCCAGCCAAAACTTTCTTTCTTTCTTTTTTTGTTTTTTTTCAAGACAAGGTTTTTCTGTAGCTTTGGTGCCTGTCCTGGAACTAGCTCTTGTAGATCAGGCTGGCCTCAAACTTACAGAGATTCACCTGTCTCTGCCTCCTGAGTGCAGGAATTAAAAGCATGTACCACCAATGCCTGGCTTACTTTTATTAATTAATTAATTAATTTTGTTTTTTTGAGACAGGGTTTCTCTGTAGCTTTGGAGCCTGTCCTGGAACTAGCTCTTGTAGACCAGGCTGGCCTTGAACTCATAGAGATCCTCCTGCCTCTGCCTCCCACGTGTTGAAATTAAAGGCCTGCACCACCACTGTCCTGCTACTTCTATTTTTTAAATACCGGACTAGATCTCACTTTGTAGCCAAGACTGCGCTGAATTCACTATGTAATTCAGACCTGACCCTGGCCTGTGGTGATCCTCCCAAGTGCTGGATTTTTGGCTTCTTTCTTTAATCATGTTGGTTTTGCAGGAAACGACCAAATTTTGTTTCAGTTCCCTCTCCTGAGCCCCAGTAGTTACAGGACACCAGCTAGGTCCTGGAATTGGGCAAGGCTTGCCATAATATAGGTCATTAGCCTATATTAAGTGTACCTCCATGCTCCCAGATCCTCGGGATCCTGGGTCTGAGTTCTTCCTGGGAGCAAAATGAATAAAAATAAATTTTGAAGGCAAAGTTTCTTAGGGCCAAGTCCCCCCCAGCTGGGGTTGTTGGCCTTTTGTCCCTACAATTACACAGTGCCAGGTGTCCTACAAGCACTTGATACTATTTTTTTTTTCCTGGCATCAGGGATTGAACCCAGAAGCGTGCACTGTACTACTGAGCTATACCCCCAGCTCCTCAATTAGCATTTTTTCCCTAAATTAAGATTTATACCAGTCAGCCAGTTTAGAACTACCGACGCTTCGTCTCAGGACTGAATTTAGCCGGGCTGAGATACCGCGCTGGGGCTAGGTTAACAGAACAGAACAGCTGAATGACAGATTCAAGACGCCGGGAGGGGGCGCTTTGCAGCCCTTCGCCTCCGACTTGTGTTGTTCCGCTAGTGGAAGGATCCAGGGAGTCGGCCCTTAACAGCCCCCTCCTGGAAGCTTTAGGTCCCAGAGCTGGCCTTCCCCGGGTCCATCTGCCAGCTAATGTTTAACCGGGCAGCACTGCGACATTATCCACACATGAGAAATGGGGTTGGGGGGAGCAACCTTATCCTTGCCGTCTGCTCCTAGTGAACCGTCCTTCTTAAATCCCTTTCATGAACTGAAAGATCATAAGCACTTAATATGACGATCACAAATGTGACGAGCACCCATCATGACTGCATAATCAGTTAAGAGTACTGACTACGTGTCCATTTGTTCACCACGTTAGGAACACCAATTATGTTTCTACCTGCGCACCATATCAGGAGCGTGTGCCAAGAGCAGTGCCCTGTGATCAAGACCCACGTCTTGATATTGGCTCTGGTGCAGACCGCGGCATCAAATGCCCGAGTGAAAACGGAATTCCAAACCGGAGTCAGTACTTCACCCATTGGGGATGCTGATCTGAAGTGCCTTTTTGTTTCCTGTGTTCAAGTCCTGCTTCGGATCAGGAGGGCTGTCTTTTTGAACCCAGATTTGTCACCAGACAGAAGACAGGTAAGAAGATACTAGGCGCGGACTCAGGGATCGCCCAAAGAAAACACTAAAGAACGCAAGCCCGAGCTTCCCAAGAAAAGGTGGAAAACAGCTTAGTTGTCCTGCGAAGCGTCATCCACTGACTTGCATCCACTTCTCAGTGACCAACTCATTGAACTTACTGATCCCAAGTACGGTGTCCCCTGCGGTGCCCAGGCTGGGGGACCCAGTTGTCCCGGCTGTTGTCACCAAGATACCGGAATCCTGCATTGCAGCCAGGCCTTGCGCTTATTTCATCACGAGGGGAACTGAGGTTGAAGACAAGGCAAAGCTGGAAGTGCGGAGCGTGGCCTCGAACCTGTCAGAATCAGAAAAGGCCTCTGCCCGAGCATTCCTGGAACTGAGCTGGGCGGGGAAATCAGGGCCGTCTGAGAGAGGCAGTCCTACCGCCTTCCCGGCTGCCCAGGGCTGCGGGGCCCTGGCCAAGGTGACCCCACAGGAGGAGGCGAGGGTCCCCGCCCCTCTGCCGCAGCCGCCTCCTCCATCTTCCCGGTCCTTGGGGCTTTTCCTCCAGGCCGGCGCGCCCGCCCCTCTCCCAGGCTTCCCCAGGGGCGGGATATCTCGTCTCCCCCCCGCCTCCCCACCTCCCAGGCCACCTCCCGGCCCGGCCGTGTCCTAGCGCTGCCCTCGGGCCGGGGGCGGGACCTCGGCGCACGGGGGGGGGGGGTCGAGGAGGACGCGCGCCTCGGCCACGGCGGGGCTCCCTCCCTCCTTCCCGGTGTCCGCTCCCGCTGCTGTCCGCCCTTCCTCCCCTCCCCCGGCCCAGCCGGCCGCCCCCTCCCCCCCGACGCGCACGCTCCGCCTGGCAGCTGGCGCCCCGGGCCTGGGGCCGTGGTGGCGAGAGGGGTTTGCAGGGAGGGCGGGAGCGAGTGAGCCGCGAGGGAGGGAGGCCGCCCCCCGCGCCCCTCCTCCTCGTCCTCCTCCACGGCCGACGGTCCCTCCTCCCGTCCCCTCCCTCCTCCTCCCTCCTCCCTCCCTCGCAAAGACATCCCCGCACGGCCCGGCCGCCGCGGCCACCTTCCCTGCCCCGAGCTGCAGATGTGGCGGAGCGGCCGGGCGCCGGGCGGCCGCGCCAGGGGAGCCCGCGCCCCGTGAGCCTCGCGCCCGGGCCCCCGCCCGCCCCGGCCCTCCCCCTCGCCCGCCCCCCGCTGTCCCCCGACCGCCGGAACCCGCAGCCGGAGCCAGTCAGCCCGGCCGCCGAGGTAGGAAGCCCCCGGGCGTCGCGCCGGGAGGACGCGGACCCGGCTGGGGACTTGCCTACCGTGCGGGGCCGCGGGGCCCGAGGGTCGCCTCCCCTCGCGCGTCCACGCCTCGCCCCGGGCCATTGTGAGCCCTCGCTGAGGCCCCTGCGCTCGCTGGTTTGCGCGCTCCCTCCCTCGCTCACTCCCTGGCTGGGTCCTTCGATCTCTGTCTTTTCTCCTCCCTTCCCTCCTTCTGTCTGGAGGCCGAGCCGAACTGCGGCCCGGGCGCAAACTTAAGTGGGGAAGTTGGGCGGTCTTGGTGGGGGTGCGCTGTGAGGTGAGAGGGGGCACCCGGAGCCTGGGCATGAAGTTGTAAAGGGCAGCCGCCTTTGCTCACCGGTGCGCCCAGGTTGTTTGGAAGGTGCCCTCCCTGTCTGGGAAAAGTCTTCTTGCCGCCCTTAGCAAGCCCTGGGAAAGGCAGGGAATGGGGCGTCCCTTGTTTCAGCACTGAGAGCTGGAGAACTGTCTAGCGTCTGGTCCACTCCTGCAAGGTGGATAGAAGCAGGTGAGGGACCTGGCAGGATGGGGAGGGTGAGTGATTGTATCTTAAGGGTGGGACTGGAGGAGGGGGCTAGGCAGGTGCATTCCCCTCCAACCAGGAAGATTCCTGTGCCTCCCCGCAGGCCCCCTGGGATGGGCCTGGAGTCCTGGCTGGCACCTGGACGCTTTGGCACAGCGCCCTGCCCAGTAGGGTACTCAGGCCACAGCAGGGTAGCATGCTGCCTGTCTGCCTATCCTGGAGGGCCCGCCCAGCCCAGCCAGAGGGTGGCCGGGAAGCACTGGTTGCAGGGAGTTGCCCAGCCCTGCCCTGGGGCCTGGGAAGCTGGAAGGGATGCTGGGAGGAGCCCTGGGCCCCCAGCCATCACAGCCCAAGATCTTGGCTCTAGAGGGAATACTTGACACCAAGGGGGCAGCCAGGACAGCCAGTGGCCCTACCAGTGCCTGAGCTCCCTTGGGTCTTCGTCTGGGCCAGGGTTAAGCCCTCAGCCTTTGCCCTCTGTGGCAGGTACCCTGCACAGCAGCCTCCCAGCTGTCCTGGCACCCTGGAGGGAAGGTGGAGCTGAACCAGAGCCTAGAGAGACAATTGCTATCTTTGCTAGCTTTCTGAAGCCCCTAGGCTCAGGGAATACGACCACTTCAGTGTGTCCACCACTCCCCAGGCTCCACTCTGGTGGCACAGTACCACAGCTGTCTCAGCCCAGCCCACACATCCCTCTCTAGTGACCTCAGAGCCCTCCCTCTCGCCTCCTTTATTCCTCCCCGTGGGCTCAGGCTGGGCCTCACTGCTGGCCCTGGCCTGTACTGGGGGAGGGGCTGCACCTGGGGGGGTCTCCTAAGACACCCCTTGCTGAGCCCAGCCTAGCCCATTTCACCAGCCCATTCCCAGCTCAGGATGACCCTGTGTGCAGCCGCCAGCCAGGCAGGAGGCAGTGCCAGGCTTTGGTTTTGTGGGTGGGGACCCCTTGGAAGCAGCCCTGTTTTTTTAGCTTTTCCCCCTCCCCCTTCTTTCCGGAGCTACCATTAGTGCTGACCCCCTGACCCCCTATGCCTGCCTGCCCTTCCCTGTCTGTGACCCCTGACCTTTGGTGTTAAATCCCTCCAGCTGGGGCTCTCCGGCCCCAGAGTGACCCTAGCCCAGGCCCCCTGAGGCAACTCTCCCGCTCTTGCTCTCTCTATGCAGGGACACCTGCCAACCCTCCCTCATAGATGGGGGGGATGGGAAGCCAGACAATGAGTCACCCCACTTCCAGGCACTACTACTTTTGGGGTCAGTGGCTTTTGGGGGACTTGCTGGAGCCAGGACACAATCTGTGTGTAGGGTGAATGGGAAAAAGTTCCTGGCCAAAACACCCCGTTTTTGTGTCTTGGGTTCGAATCTTGGCACAACCACTACCTTTTGGGTGTTCTTTAGCCTGGCTCTTCCTTTGTCCAGGCCTCAGTTTCCTCGTCTGTAAAACGAGGGTCAGGCAAGGTGAGCTTTCTGAGTCCTAACAGTAGGTTGGTCTGTCGGTGGGGGCTGGGAGGAAGGCTACGTCCAACAAAAGCTAACTCTCAATTATCCGTGGGTGGAGCCAGTATGAATAACTGGATGCCACAGACATCCCAAAACCTCATTTTAAACAATCGTGTAAACCTCGTCCCCACAAAGCTTTTGTTTCTAAAAAGCTCAGCTGCGAAAGGGTGGCCATAGCCATTTCTTCTGCAACCCCTTTCCTTAGTGGGAATACCCGTGAGGGGCTAGAGGGCAAACTGGACTCCAGGGCCCCTCCTTAGGGCCTGGAGAGAAGCTGGAGCTCACCTCTGCGTCTCAGGCTCCCCTCCAGGGCTAGCCCAGCCTTGGCCCTGTGGAGTGGGAGGGTCCGCTGGCCACCTAAATTGTTCCAGGGTCTGTGCTGGCTCTGGTGTGGAGTGAAGAGTGTGTTTTTCCTCACGACATTTTCCCATGCACATTTCCGTCTCCCCAGCTGGATTCTCCTGGAATCTGAATTTCCCACTTAGGGGAGAGGGCGGTGCCAGCGCTGAGCAGGGTTTGGGGCTATCCCAGGATGAGGGAGGAGGGTAACAGCTGTTCCTGGGGGACCAGATGTTGAGGCTGGGGCCTGCAGTTCTGCTTTTTGGGAGGCATTTGGGGCTCTTGAGGAAAGAAGGAGGGCTGGGGTGTGTGTGTGCTATGCTCCTGGCTGGATCCCCCATCTTCATGTGCCTCTCTGTAGGTTCCACTGAAGGTTCCTGCATCCCAGGGGAAAATGAGGTGGGCTCTTTACCTAAGTGGGAAAAATGGGATTTCAAAGGACAAACCATCAATCAGGGCAGAGTGAGGGGCTAAACCTTTCCCAGGGCTGCCCTTAAATTCCTTCTCTGTTCGCTTATGGTTGTTATTTGGAAACCATCCTTACAAGGTGCTGAGTGGGGAGGGCCCTTTCCCCTTTGAAGGATGATAGGGACCCTGTGGCTGACATGGGTATGTTCTAAGCATGAGGGACCCTCTCTTACCTGATACAAGGGTCTCTGGGTCAGAGCACTGGGGTTTCTACCCTCCAGGAGTTGTGCAGCATTCCCCTACTGAATTAGAATCCAAGCATGCAAATGGGGACTCACCTCTCAGAGGACACCAGAACCAGGTGACTGTCCCCGTTCTGGACGTGTGGACGGCAGCCTCAGCAGGCTTGTGGGACACAGCTACTGACTCATTGTGTTTCTGAGGTGGCTGCACTGAGCCCTCCCCTAGTGAATTTTACTATGAGTGTGGCCAGATTGGGGACTGGGCATTTTTAACAAACACTTCCCCTGCTGATGGGACAGACTGAGCCATTGCTCTGACCTCAGGAACAGGACAGAGCCTGCTGGTGCTAGTAGTCAGAGAAAAACCTGACTGTCTGCCCCACATCTCACACCTTACCAGAGCCTTCCCTCCTACTCTGGCTAATAAAACATGGCAGAAGTCCCCAGGTGGGTCGGGTTGGCACAGCAATGGAACCGTGTTGTTGGGGGATGGGGCGCTAATCCTTCCTGAATATATCTCTTGGAAAAATCCAACCAGCCTACATGCCTTCCACTTGCCTGGCCAACTTGACAGAGACTGCACCCTCACCTGCAATTGCCAAGTCTGTGACAGACCCATGAATCCCAGTTTGATAAGTGAGGGAACTGAGGATGGAAAAGGACCAGTGGGCATCTGGATCTATGGAAAGGGGCATGTCAGCCAGTTTCCTTAGTCTGGATGTAGCTGGGGCCTTGTCCTCTGGCTGGGTGTCCTGAACCTTGCTCATCTTTCCCTGAGAGATGCCCCCCCTCTCTCCATGGGAGATGAGAGAAGAGGTTAGGCCTGGCTTTCCTCCCCATTTGTGCCCTGCTTGGGGGCAGAGGGGGAGCTCACAGGTATTCCTAAAGAGGCCTCTAGAAACCTCCTTATAGCTGGTTGGCCCCCTGGGAGTCCAGAGGTTTAACCTGGGTGACCCTTCTGGCATTGCAGCTGGGGCACCTTCTTCTAGGCATCTCCAGCCTGGACAGGCACAGTCCTTGACTGTGGCTGTTCATTCCCCATCCCCCCCAGATAGGAGGGGGAGGCCCTAGTTAGCTGGTGGCTGGACTGGGAGGGGCATGAGGGTGGGAAAGAGTCTGCTTCAGGAGCAGGGGCTTCCCATCTGCTCCAGATGCCCTTGATGGGGGATGGGCAAAGGGGCTGAGAATCTTCCAGTGCCAGGGCTGTTGCTGTGAGGGAGCAGCCCGGGCCCCTCAAGTCCTTTGTCTTGGATGCGGGAGAGGCCAGGTAGTGCCCACCACAGGGAGGGGTTCGTGTGTGCCTTTACAGATGGCTAGGAGAGGGGACTCCCATCTAATGGTCCTTGGTGCCTTCCTCCAGCCATGGCCAGGAGGGGGTGGGAGTCTAGCAGAGGCTCCTGGAGGCTGCTGAGCCTTCTGAATCAGCCTGGGCTGGGAGCCTGCGCGAGAGCAGTCCCTGCCATCAGACAGGATCTCTATGGTTTCACCATGCTCCCCTTGATCCCAGCAATAAAGAGGGGTTTGGAAGTCAGTGGGGGGAAACTGAGGCTCTGGGAACTTTGGTGACTTGTCCTGTGGTCTCTTGGAGTGTGGGGAGGACAGAGGTCATCCCTTTCTGCCTAACTTACCCACTCACTCTACAAAGCAAGTCCAGAAGCCAGGGAAGCCTTCAGACCCATCCTCACCCACAAGGAAATGCCTCAGAAGGGGCCTGCCAGACCCAACCTGATCCAGCGTCTGGAGGGCCAGGGTCTGTGGAACCGAGCAGGGTAAGGTATCCTGGCATCTGAGACTGGCTGACCCTGACCCATGAAATGCCACTTCAACCTGGAAACTGCCCAGTTCCACTCGTACTTCCCAAGTCTGCTCCCAGGGTCCTTTGCCTCCACTGTCCTCTGCGTCTGACTGGCATATCCCAGCCTGCTGAGCCAGTTCTCCCTTGAGCCACACTATTCTTCCTTCAGAGCCCACACTGCCGTTTACAGTGCCTCAGCCCCAACTGTGGTGCCCTTCTCCTCCTCTCGTCCTTCCTGTTCTGAAGTCCCTCTCTCCCTCCTGAGTGATGGGGATCATGTCCACAGACCTTAGATCAGGTTGAGTCTGGCAGGCCCCTCCTGATAGCTATTTCCTTGTGAGTGAGGATGGATTTGAAGGCTTCCCTGGCTTCTGGATTTGCTTTGTAGAGCTGAGTGGGTAAGCTAGATGAGGAAGGGTATAGGGTAGAGGCCAGCGATTGTACAGTGTGGTTACTGGTATGGCCCAGGGTAGGTGGGAGTCCCAGGGATGAAGCTGAGGAGTTGGGTCCTTTTAGTCATCACAGCTGACCAGTAATGGCAATGTCGTCTCTCCCCTCTCCAACCCTTTTCCAAGTCTGTACCTGATCCCAGTGTGTGCCCCAGATATGAGGAAGAGACCATTTGCCCTTGGAAGACACTTCCATTTGTAGGACTTAAGGCACCCTAAAACCTACCACCTCCCCTGATAATAGACACACAACTGAATTCACTTACTCAACAAATATCCATCCAAGACCAAGTGCTTGGAGAAATGAAGTTCAGGTGCAAAAGAATCATGTAAGGAAACAGACCTGGATATTCTATTCTATTCTATTTATTTATTTATTTTGTTTTTCAAGACAGGGTTTTTCTGTGTCTTTGGAGCCTGTCCTGGAACTAGCTTTTGTAGACCAGGCTGGACTTGAACGCACAGAGATGCACTTGCCTCTGCCTCCCACGTGCTAGGATTAAAAGCACGTGCCACCACTGCCTGGCTCAGACCTAGATATTCCAGAGTGTCCCGTCTCCCAGGTGTCCAGGCTAATCTCATTCTTTCACAGTGGGGAAACTAAGACCTAGGGCCTTGCCTTACATCAAACTAAAAGATAACTGGCTTTTCCACCTATATCTCAAGGATTTCACATCTCTGCTCAGTTCATTATGGGAAGAGAATTGGGCCCTGGGTCAGCAGGAGCAGGGCAAGGGTCAGCTGGTACGATCTTCTGTTGGTGTATGTGTGTCTTCATGTTTGTGGGTACATGCGTGTGTTGTGTGTGCAGAGGCCAGAAGCTAATTTCGAGTGTCATTCCTCAGAAGCTGTCCATCTTGTTTTTTGAGGTAGGTCTCTGATAGCCCTGGGAGTCCCCTGCTAAGCTCGGCTGGGTCCCAGAGATCTACCTGTCTGCTTCCCCAGTATTGGTATTGTAAGCATGGGTCATTATGCCTGGCCTTTGTCACATGGGTTCTGAGGTCTGAACTCGGGTGTGTATGCTTACATGGCAAGCATTTTATCAACTGAGCCATCTCTCCAGTCCTGGCCATCCCTTTTTCTTCCTCAGTGGGCTTGGAGCTGCCTAGGAGCCCTAGTCCCTGCCCACTTTAGGCCTTTCTTCTTTGCCTGGTGAATGCCTGAAGCCAAAGATCAGTGGCAGCAGAACACGGGGCCTGCAAGGGTCAGGCACACTTGGCATGCTTGAGGGTTGGCAACATTGTGGTATTAGTGATGCATTAGCTAGACTTGGACCCAGGGCTGGTATGGCAGGCCTCTTAGCATTGTTGGGTTTGGTGAATCACCCTCCTTTCAGCAGCAGGTGAACCTTGTTCAGGTAGCTCCAAGAGACTGAGGCTGGAGAGGCTATGTCACAGAAGACATGCAGAGGAGGGGGTCAGGGAACTTAGAGCTGCAGGGGAGTATCAAGCTGTCCACTTGATAAGCAAGCCTCAGGCTTTTAGGGAGTTAAAGGCTCTAAGGAAAGGCTAAGGGTCAGAGGCTCTGAGCTGAAGGGGAAATCGCACTCCTCTTTTGTGTAAAACACTCCGTGGCTCCTCGGTGTCCTCATCTTCCAGTCCCTCTGCTGCCTTGTCTTACAGGGAATCACAGGCAGACTTACTGTCCTTCGTCACTGTAGGCTTTGGGGGACAACACTCCTTTGGTGCTGTGGTGCAGCCTTGGGCTCAGGAGGACCGATTTGAATCCTAGCCTCACCATGGCTTGCAAGCTGTCACCTTGACAGTTTACTTTAGCTTAAAGATAGGGAGAATAGCACCTCATTCAAGGGAGGCAGGATAAACCAGGACATAGGAGGCCTATTGGCTTGTCCTTGGTCAGGGAGAACTTGGTCCCTTTGTCCCCAGACTTTCTTCTCTTTACAGTCCTAGCATGAAACCCAGGGTCTCTTATGGGCAGGTGCTCTACCTACTTTTTAGAGCAAATACAGACTTAAGAAAAAGTGAGCCGGCTGATGGTACCGCACACCTTTAATCCCAGCACTCAGGAGGCAGAGACAGGTAGATTTTAGTGAGTTCGAGGCCAGCCTGGTCTACAAAGCAAGCTTCAGGACAGATTCCAAAACTACACAGAGAAATCCTGTCTCGAGAAACCAAGGCGGGGGTGGGGGAGGAGTGAGAAAGAACTCCTGAGAGTAGGAGGGCTTCAAGGGAGGAATATCCCCCCCCTTTTTTTTTAACCTTTTTTTTTTTATGGTTTCTTGAGACAGTGTTTCTCTGCTGGGATTAATGGTGTATGCCACTACCGCCCGACTTTCCTTTTCTCTCTCTCTCTCTCTCTCTCTCTCTCTCTTTTACTTTTTGACAGGATTGTACTGTGTTGCCCACACTGGCCTTGGTGGCCTTGGACTCATTCTGTAGTTCAGAATTTGTAATCCTCCTGCCTCAGCCTCCCAAGCATAGACAGGCGACACCAGCTCCAGCAGCTCCCAGGTTTGTGTGTGTGTGTGTGTGTGTGTGTGTGTGTGTGTGTCCCCACAGAGCTGTGTGCCCCTGACATTGTTTCACTGCCTGTGTGTCTGAGCGACCTTCAGGCCTTGTTCCGTCTGATTTATCCTGGACCCCAGCAGAGAGCCTGGTGTTGGAATGCATAAATGAGTGGGGAGGGAAGGACCAAAGTCCAAAGCCCGCCTTCACCCTCCTGCTCTTGAGTCGGCCGGTGTGCTTGTTCACAGTGGCCTGTGTCTGCCCAGGGTAGTGGGAGAGGTGGGCCACAGGTATGGGCCGCCCGATGTGTTCATGGACATTGCTGGGCTTGGCTTGGGAAGTAGTTTGCTTGCCTTTATGGATCAATCACTCACACCTATCTGGTCTTATAAGCAGTGGCACCTGCCATTGAAGCCAAGGACTGGCCCCTATGTGCTGTTGTGCACACATGCGTCTGTATGTCTGCTTGTCCACCTCCTGCTCATCTAAGAAATACTGGCCAGTACCTGTGCTGGCCTCAGAACACCCTAATGAGTGCACACACACACACATTATCCCCGCCTCCACCCTAAAACAGAAGTGTAGTAGTTTCGTGGGTGTTTGTTTGTTTTGTGAGAGGGGGTGTCACTATGTTGCCCATGCTGACAGAGACCTTTCGATCTTCCTGCCTCCACTTCCTCAATGCTGGCATTGCAGGCCTTTGCCATCACACCTGGTCTGTGCAGTGCTGGGGATAGAACCCCGGGGCCGTGTACATGCTAGGCAAGCACTCTACCAAAAGAACTCCATCTCCAGTCCCACAAGGGCAGTTCTGCCTATTCTTGGCCTTGCTGACTTGCTGGGTGTGTACCCCTGTCTGACACCCTGCTGCCCACCCCTCCCAGGGATTTCGGTGGCCTTGCCCAGCCCTGTGTCCTTCCCTTCCAGCCTGGCAGGCGGTGTGGGGGCTGCTTGGCTGGCTTGCTTCTGGCTGAGGCCCAGGTGCAGGCTTGCTCATGGCCCCATACCCCCCCACCAAAAGCTGGGCAGACAGGAAAATACCAGACATAGTTGTGCAAAGGTGGCTGCAGGCGGGCAGGCAGCAGGAGGTGGGGGCCAGAGAAGGGGGCCCCGAGCCACCAGAACATTTGGAGGCTCCTTGGCTGGACAGACCTTGCTGCCGGAGGGCCACGTGCTTGCATGAATGGATGTGGAAGTGCTGTTGCCACAGGACAAGGAAGCCCCCCTGGTAGAGGCTGATGAAGGGTGCAGGGGGAGCAATCCTGTCAGCCTTTTGTTTCAGCTCTGGGTGACCTTGGTAGATTCACTGTGTGGGTCACCCCCAGCCTGGGCAGAAGTGAGAACCTCCAAGGCTCCTAGTTACTAGCATCTTCCATGTGCCAGGCACTGGGCCAAGGCTTGTCCTATAGAAGGCCCTGTATATCTGGGATTGTTATTGTGGTGCTTGAGTTACCAATGAGGAAACTGTCCTGCGGAGGCTTAGAGAGTGACTGGGACCTGTCTGAGGCCACACAGCCAGAGGAGGCTACAACCAGATAGTTGGATGCTGGCTTTGCTCTGTGAACTTGCCATAGTCAAGTTCTCTGCAAGCTGTGTGCTCGGATGCTGCTCAGACATCCCCAGTGTCCTCTAGCAGAGATGCGTTCGGATCTGGACTGGTTGTCTGGGGACATCTGAGTTTCTGAGGTGGCATTTGCAGGCTAGGTGCCCCTCTTGGGACTCGGAGGGGGTTACACCTAACCAGGGGTTTCCAAGGAAGGCAACCCTCAAACCCTTCCAGGACTGGTACCAGGAAGACTGGTACACAGGGAGGGCCAGTCCTCAAACGGGGCTGTCCTTCCAGACTTGAGACTTAAGCAGTGGTATTACTTAGGATGGGTTTAATAAGTGCCTCCTGTGTGTCTAACTGTTCTGTGCATTGAACATTACATCCCACCTTAGGAAAGAGGAGGGGGTCAGGGGACATGGCAGGAAGCAGTGGAACAGGGTTGGGGCTTCTTGTGGTCTGACCGATGTTTGGAACCCTGCCTGCTGCCTGGTTGGGAAGGGGGCCCTGAGAGGTCCTGTCCCTGCCATTGCCTTCCAGCCTCCCTCACTGGGCGGCCAAGGAGGGTGGAGCTCTTGGCCAGAGTAGGGAGCACAGCCGGTTCCCAGGAATGTGGGGTTATGGGCAGTTTGCTTTGGCAGCATTGCTGCCTCGGCTCTCCCAGCCTTCTGGTGGCCCCCGACCCTGTCGTCTCCTCCAGTGCCCCACCCACTGCCTGCCCGCCGCCTTTCCTGGTTCTGCACCTAACTCCAGAAGCCCTCGGGTCTGGGAGGTGGTGACCAACCTAAGCAAGTCCAAGGACACAGGAGGGGTGATAAACCCTGTGACCCAGGGCAGGCCACCTTCCTGAGCCTTTTTCTGCTTCTGTAAAGTGGCATGAACTGTCACCTGCTGTAACAGATGCTAACGTGTTAAACCATCAGCCTCTGGCTAGGGCAGTCACTGTGATAGACACCATGGCTTTGGTCTTGATCTTGCCACCCAACCCAGTTTTCAGATTCCTAGTCTGTAAAAGTGGAGTGCTAAAGTAAGGGTCCAAGTTACCAGACTCGGAGACACACACCAGGGCCTGTGTGTGTGCGTGTGCGCGCGCGGGTGCATGCTTGTGTGCTAGTCCAGACTGACCTGGAACTTACTGTGAAGCTAGCCTTGATTTACTGATCTAATTGTCTCCCAAATGCTAGTATTATAGGCATGTGCCACCATGACCGACTGCATCTTGGGCCCGTAGCAAGTTCTAGGCTGGGTTTGCTATAGCTCATCAAGTGAGCAATTTCAAAACTACCCCTGGTGAAATGGCGTGATCTTCATCATTAGTCACACCGCTGTGGGGTAGGTGGACAAGGATACAGACCCCACCTTGCTGAGGTCCTAGTCCTTTAATGTTTGCCAGGGACTAAAGAACTATCTAGCATAGGTAGCCCTCCCTCTTTACCCCTCCAGTCTCAAGGCCAACCAAATACCCTCTCTCGGACAGAGAAGGACGGCATCTTGAGCAGGATTCCAGTCCCCTTCTATTAGCTTGGTGACTTTGAAGCTTGGTTTCCCCAAGAGGAAGGGATGGTGGCAGATAGGTCTATAGGGGGCCGGATGCCCTGCAGGAGCTGCAGCTGGGGGCCGTCTGTGCAGGGTCAGCAGCAGGCACACAATAGCAGTCATTGTCTTGGTATGGCTGGCGCGGGGGGGGCACCAGCCCACCCTCAGGGTGACCCCCCCACACCCCGGGTTGTGGGAGGGCTGTCCCCACCCCTGCTGCCCTGGTGGTCCCTGCTCAGCCAGCCCCCTCTTGCGCTTCCTCCCTCACTGCCGCTTCCTTCAGCTCCCTCTGTTCTAATTAGTTCCTTTTGCAGCTGGAGGATCCTCGTGGGGCCTGGGCCATGCGACCACCTCAGTGCGGGCTCCCTTTGCGAACCCATGCAGGTGGGTGTGTCGCGGGGCGCACCCAGCCTACCGGGAGTGAGCGCTGTGAGGCGCAGCCTTTGCTCAGTGATCGCAGCTGCACAGTCAGAACAGGGTTTGAGGCACTCAGCCATCCCGACCAGTAGGGAAACTGAGGCCGTGGTGGTTTCCCCAGCAAGGTTGGGATAGTGACGGGCTAGTGTGCTCCCTGCCCCTTGACACTGCATCCGTGAACTGGGAGATACGTGGGGCCCCTGTCCCTGCGAACCACTAGCTTCCTGAGACCCACTGATCTCCAGAACTCTTAAGGGCAAGCAGCCGGGTCGTGGCTAGGGAGGCAGCTTCACCTTTTCTGGGTCACACTCTCCCCCTCCCCCTTGTTCTAAGCATTTAAGTCTGGCTGGTGCTGACAGAGACATCTCTGGAGGAGCTGAACCGCAGAGGCTGTTTAGAAAAGTGGGGGACCTGCCTCTCGCTTGCCCCTTCACCTAGCTCGGTAACAAAGAGCAAAGCTGAGCTCAGACTGGCTGATGCTGGTTGGGAATGGGAACAGGGAGAGGTTGGCCAAGGTCAGAGCATGAGTGGGGTCATAGGCCCTCTACTCCCTGGGGGGCTATGGGTAGGAAAACTTGTGAGACTCCTTGGGGCGGCTCCTTCCTCCTTTCCCAGGAGGGGCTGCGGCGCCTGGGCTGGGTTCTGGCTTTCAAGAATGACCCCCTACCTCCCTTGGCAGAACCCAGGGACAGGAAGTGAAGGGGTGTCCCTGGAGACTGGGTCAGCTAATGGGGGGGCAGTAATTGGTGTCCCCTTTCCTGCAATGAGTGCTCCACCCAGGGAGATGGGCTCCTGCTGGGGCCTTCTCCAGTCCTAGGTGAACACTGCACTGTTCCGTGGAGGTCCCCAGAACCTGGTGACACACCGGTGGCTCCTCCTAGGCTCCCTCTGGTGGGAGGACAACATGGGGCAGGAGCAGGTGCCAAAGGCTCCTGCTCGGTTGGCACTCTGAGTAGGAGTCAGCACTTGGGTTTCTAGCTCAGGCGCCATGCCAGTGATCTTCTTTTTTCCATGGTGGGTGTTGGGGGCAGGGAGGCCTGTGGCCTTGGGCCAGAAGAGGGACCAGGCCACCAGCCCTT
This sequence comes from Myodes glareolus, assembly GCF_982192425.1. Taxonomy (NCBI): domain Eukaryota; kingdom Metazoa; phylum Chordata; class Mammalia; order Rodentia; family Cricetidae; genus Myodes; species Myodes glareolus. Next base: position 97,230,553 of record NC_142034.1, read on the forward strand.
CCTGGCTCCTGAATTCTTAATCAGCATAAATATTTACTTCCTTCCTCCCCTTCCAGGCTCCCAGCATAGAGCAGCTTCAGGGAGGTTGGACTGGGCCTGTGTCTAAAAATAAACAGGTAGAGAGACAGACAGACAGACATAATGGGCTGCAGGTCAAGCAGAGGGCAGCCTTTGCCTAGACTGGAATGGATGAGCAAGCCCAAGACCACCCATCACTGTCACCTACCCATCTACCTGGGTCTGGGACTCCTAAGAGGGTCACCAAGGTGTCAGTGAGGACAAGTGCATCTGACAACTTCAATGGGGACAAGTTGTGGACCCGAATCTCAGTCAGGAGGGGCTTCCTGTGCTCCACTAAAGCAGCCTTGTGTGCCCAGATCCCATGGAGCCGCTGTAGTGGGAGCTGGGAATTTGTCCTCACAAGCAGTATCAGGCCAAGGAAGGGAATGCCCTGAAGGGTGGAGCTTGTGGGAGGCAATGGGAAGCATGTGCAGGGCTGGGATGCAAGTGAGAACCAGGTGAAGCTGCCCCAGAGTCTTGACCTGGAGAAGAGATGGTTGGGATACAGTGGCTGTCCGCTGCCTTGCTCACCCCTGTAAGGGTACTTTTCTGGTTGCACATGGCTCCCACAAGCCCCCAAGGATACACTCAATAAACTGCTCCAAGTATTTCCCAGGTAGTGGCTCTTCGGCCATGCCCACTTTTTTTTTTTTTTTTTTTTTATTAAATACAGTGGTAGAATCTCATAATGTGATTGTTTAGTAAAAATATTTTCAAGGTGTGACAATCTGAAAATGAACAAAGGCAGGGGAAACAAGGAGGGGGTTTCTCATGGGCAGAGAGACTGCTGTTGGAAAAATGAAGTGAGTTTGGTGTGGAAGAGCTGACCATGTTCTTAGGTCAGTGGAGCCTGTGAGTCCACCCATGGATATGAAGATTACAACAGTCAGAAATTGTACAAACTGGAGGAATATCACAATATGGAGTTATAAGAATATTGTTACAGCTTTTTTTTTTTTTTTAATACTGTCTACTGTCCTTTGCTGGTCATAGCTGGCGTGGCCACAGTCCTTAGCCGCCCCCTGGTGGCTTGTGAAGGCCTAACTTCTGTCTTACCTGGAAGGTTCAGTCCTTGTCTTGGCCCATTCCCATGGCCAAGCTTTGCACAGCCTGCCTGGGACAGGCCCTCAGCCTGCTTCCCTTAGAGGTGACAGAGTTCCCTGGCCTCAACAGGCACTTCTGGCATAACGCGTGCTTCATTGGCTACTGAGGAATGCTACCTACATCTTGGAGGATGTTTGTTGCTCCCCGGCCTGCTTTTAGATTTCTGAATTCAGACTGGCAGGCTTCCCAAATATAGCTTCCCATTCTATCAGCAGTGACAGTTGGGACTTAGCCAGTTAGTTCCTGGGAGATGTAGCTTCATGTCTAGCTGTTGTGCCAGCTCGTGAGTTCTGTCACTGGGGCCAGTTTCTAACACCTATTCTCACTGTTAAATGGAGACCACAGACTTGGCCTATCCCAAAGGCTTACGGGGAGTGGCAGTGGAATCTTGCACTGTTTAGATGTTGACTCTCCATGATATGCATGAGTCAGGCCATTCAGGATGTTGTCTCTACTCCTCTGCTGCTTCGAGTTTTAAGGTATAGCTAAAGAGAAACCTAAGGTTACAGTGTCACCGCACAGCCTGTGTCCTTCCCCAGGTTCCTGCCTGAAGACCAGCTGGGTACCCTCTCTGACCCTCCACATCACCATGCACTCCTTGGACGAGCCGCTTGACCTAAAGCTGAGCATCACCAAGCTCCGGGCGGCGAGAGAGAAGCGGGAAAGGACGCTGGGTGTGGTCCGGCATCATGCTTTGCATAGGGAGTTGGGCCTGGTGGATGATAGCCCCACACCTGGCTCCCCAGGCTCTCCCCCACCAGGTACTGTGTCTGAGAATATCGTCTCCATGTTTGTCCATTCATCCTATAAGTGGGTGAGACCTGCCCAGTTTACTCACTGGGCATGTAAGACTAGCTACAATCAGGGCCTGTGGAAGGATCTGGAAAAGAGGCAGGACAGAGAGGGGCAAAGCAGCAGTAGTGGTCCCAAGATTATCCCTGGACTCTGAGACTGTATGTCTGGTTGAACTAGGTGGTGACTGGGGACAGAGCCAGGCAGATGTGTCTTACAGATGCTTTGTGCTCCACCTACCATGTGGCACTCACCTTGTCTGTTGTATCTTCACCTGGACTTGAGAACCAGTTTAACCACATGCTTGAGATAGAGTCAGCAAACCCCAATTTTCCCATTTTACAGAAAGGAACACTAAGGCAAAAGATGACTGAGAGTGAGGTAGTCTTATGGTCTGGTTCCAATTATACTACTTATTCCATGTGTCAGATAAGTCTCATCCTTAAGATGGGTACTTGAAATTTTAAATTTTCTGTCTTTTTGTTGTTGAGATGGTCTCGTGTATTCCAGGCTGGCAATGAACTCATTAGGTAGCCCAGGATGGCCTTGAATTCTTGATCCTTCTGCCCCAGCCTCCTGAGTGTTGTGATTACAGGTGTGAGCCACCATGCTAGGCACATTTGCTGTTTGCTCTCCTGGTGAAGGTCAGACAAGATGATATTTTCATCACAATAACTGTCCTGTCTGTTCCATGGATATCTGGGTTCCCAGAGTAGTCAAAGATGGTGGTAGGGATCCCAAAGTAGTGGAACTTGGTCCAACAGGACTCTAGCCAGCTTCCCTGAAACATAATCTTCTTCAGGCTTCCTGCTGAACCCCAAGTTCCCTGAGAAGGTAGATGGACGCTTTTCCACAGCCCCCCTGGTGGACCTCAGCTTATCACCACCGTCTGGACTGGACTCCCCAAATGGCAGCAGCTCCCTGTCCCCTGAGCGCCAGGGCAGTGGTGACCTGCCGCCACTGCCTACTGCTGTGGTAAGGAGGTGGGAGGTTCTAGAGACACAGAGGCTCCCTGGGGCTCCTTGGCGAGTGCCATCAAATGGGTGGTTTGAAATGAGAAAGGAATTCTCTCAGTTCTAAAAACTCTGAAGTAAAGATGGTGATAAGACCATGCTCCTAGAAGGCTCCAGGGGCAGGCTCCTTCCTTGCTCTTAGGTTCTGGAAGCCCTAATGCTTGGCATTCACCCCCCAGCTGGTAACGACATCTGTCGTGACCACATCTTCAGCTGGTCCCGTGTGTCTGTCTGTCCAGGCCTTCCTCTTTGTCAAAAAGACATAAGGTGTTGGATTTGGAGTCACCTTACTGTAGCAGGACCTCACCTTAACTAATCACTTCCGAAAAGACTATTTTCTTTCTTTCTTTCTTTTATTATTTTTTATTTATTTATTTATTTATTTTTTGAGACAACCTTGGAGCCTGTCCTGGAACTAGCCCTTGTAGACCAGGCTGGCCTCAAACTCACAGAGATCCGCCCGCCTCTGCCTCCTGAGTGCTGGGATTAAAGGTGTGCGCCACCACCGCCCGGCTGAAAAGACTATTTTCAAACAAGGTTATCTATACACACAGGTGCCTTAGATTAGCACTCAGGGTGTCTTTTAGGCTGTTATCATCATTATTCTTTATTTCGAAAGGCAAGGTTTCTCTGTGTGATAGTCCTAGCTATCCTGGAACTAGCTCTTGTAGACCAGGCTGGTCTTGAACTCACAGAGATTTGCCTCCCTCTGCCTCCTGAATGCTAGGATTAAAGGCATGTGCCACCACCACACCGCTTGCTTTTATTTTTATTTTTTTAAAATATTTATTATGTATACAATATTCTGTGTGTGTGTGTGTGTGTATGTCTGCAGGCCAGAAGAGGGCACCAGACCTCATTACAGATGGTTGTGAGCCACCATGTGGTTGCTGGGAATTGAATTCAGGACCTTTGGAAGAGCAGGCAATGCTCTTAACCACTGAGCCATCTCTCTAGCCCTATTTTATTTTATTTTTAAGACAGGGTCTCTACATAGCCCTGGCTGTCCTGTAACTCACTATGTAGACCAGGCTGTTCTTAAACTCACAAAGATCTGCCAGCCTCTGCCTCCCAAGTACTGGAATTAAAGGCGCCTTATACCTGGCTGCAATGATGTAAATTAACATTGTCCACAGGAGGGCAAAAGTGAAGAGTCTGGCCTGGAGGCAGTGGTGGCACACACTTTTAATCCCAGCACTCAGGAGGCAGAGGCAGGTGGATCTCTGGGTGACAGCCAGGACTACACAAGGGAAACCCTGTCTTGAAAAACAAAACAAAAAAAAGTGTAGGGGTGGGGTCTGGGCCTGCCAGTGGGGTACACTAACAGGCTCTTATCCTTACTCCTTAGGACTTCCAACCACTTCGCTATTTGGATGGTGTCCCCAGTTCCTTCCAGTTCTTCTTGCCCCTGGGCTCTGGGGGAGCTCTGCACCTACCTGCTTCCTCCTTCCTCACGCCCCCTAAGGACAAGTGCCTCTCACCAGAGCTGCCCCTGGCAAAGCAGCTGGTGTGTCGATGGGCCAAGGTGAGTTGGGAGCTGGGAAGAGTGGTGAGGGCTGGGCCAGCACCCTACTTGGGATCAGAACCCTGCCTGCCTGGCCCTACAGTGTAACCAGCTCTTTGAGCTCCTCCAAGACCTGGTTGACCATGTCAACGACCACCATGTCAAGCCGGAACAGGATGCTCGGTACTGCTGCCATTGGGAGGGCTGTGCCCGCCACGGCCGTGGCTTCAATGCCAGGTGAGGGAGCAGGGTAAGGGCAGGAAGGGAGGGGCTGGGTGCCCATTGAGCTGAGTGTGCCTCCGGGCCCTCCCTGGAGCAGGTACAAGATGCTCATCCACATCCGGACTCATACCAATGAGAAGCCCCACCGATGCCCCACCTGCAACAAGAGCTTCTCCCGCCTGGAGAACCTGAAGATCCACAACCGCTCCCACACAGGTCAGTTTCTCATGGGGGAGTTAGGATGCCAGGGAAAGACCAGAAAGAGGGACAAATCTCTTGTTCATGCCCTGCTCCCCTTGTTTGACACAGGGTCTCATGTAACCCAGACTGGGTCTAACTGTGTACCAAGGGTGGCTATGGACTCCTAATCTTCCAAATGCTGGGATTATGGGAATTATGGGCGTGGCTTTCCTATCACCTTGAAGGCCATTTGCTGGGGAAGCCCTTACCTGGGTATGATCTTCTAACACCACCTTAGGACTGGCAGACTGGGTCTGCCTCTCTTCATTGTACCCTGAGCCCCATAGACCCACACACCTTATTTTAAGTTACTCAATTAGTACATTAAAAAGAGCAAGCTGGGCATGGTAACGCAAACCTTTAATCTCAGTATTTAGGAGTCAGAGTTCAAGGCCTACCTGGTCTATGGAGCAAGTTCCAGGCCAGCAAGAATTATATAATGAGACCATGTCTCAAAAAAAAAAAATTAAAAAAAAAAGGAAATAGGTGAAATTAAATTAATTATAATTATGTATCTCATGAAACCCAATATATAAAAACATGTCAGCAAACCTAGGCATGGTGATGAATGTCTGTATTATATTCCCAAATAATGAGGAGGCTGAAGGGGGAAGTTGGGTTTTTTTGTTTGTTTGGTTTTGGTTTTTCGATACAGGGTCTCTCTCTGTAGCCCTAGCTATCCTAGAACTCATTTTCCTCTGCTCCCGAGTACTGGGATCAAAGACATGCCCCACAATTGCCCGGCAAACTCAGGAGTTTAAGGCCATCTTTGCCAACGCAGTAAGATCCCATTTCAAAAAATTAAAATGATCAAAACTAAACAGCAGAACACTGAAATCCTTCCTTTCATATAAGGTCTTCGAGATCTAGTATGCATTAGCCTCACAGCACATCTCCTTTTGAGCCCAGCTTCCTTTCAAAGGCTGAGTGGCTACAGGTGGCTTCTGTCCTGGTCAGCATAGTGACTTGGTGATTGAAGCCAGATAAGGTGGTGCATGCCTTTAATCCCAGCACTTAGGAGGCAGACAGATCTCTGAGTTCAGCCTGGTCTGCAAAGCTTGTTCTAGAACAGCCAGGGCTACACAGAGAAACCCTGTCTCCAAAAACAAGAACAAACAACAACAACAACAACAAAATTGTGAGCCGTTCTATGTAAGGCCACGTGAAGGGCCAAGGCAGCATTGTTAGTGCTCACCAAGGGCACACACTTCAAGGTCGAGTTCTGTCTAACAACATCCACAGCATCTATAGCAAAGGGATCTGAAGGGTGTACAGCAATTCTGGTTGCTCTCCTTAGCTGGGGCAGCCTCATGCCAGGTGCAACGACTGTCTCCCAAATCAGAGTCAGAATGCTTCAGGAGCTCTGGGCCTGGGAGAGGCAAGGGGATAGGTGGCAAGATCTGGCGGAGTTGAGACCCCTCAATGCAGCCCACCCCTACAGGTGAGAAGCCCTACGTCTGCCCCTACGAGGGCTGCAACAAGCGTTACTCCAACTCGAGTGACCGATTCAAGCACACCCGTACCCACTACGTAGACAAGCCCTACTACTGCAAGATGCCTGGCTGCCACAAGCGCTACACGGACCCCAGCTCACTGCGCAAGCACATCAAAGCCCATGGCCACTTTGTGTCTCAGGAGCAGCAGGAGCTCCTACAGCTGCGCCCACCCCCGAAACCACCACTGCCCACTCCCGACAGTGGCTCCTATGTCAGTGGAGCTCAGATCATCATCCCCAACCCTGCTGCCCTTTTTGGAGGCCCCAGTCTACCTGGCCTGCCCTTACCCCTGGCCCCTGGTCCCCTTGACCTCAGTGCTCTGGCCTGTGGCAATGGTGGAGGTGGGGGTGGGGGTGGAGGCATGGGCCCTGGGCTGCCAGGCTCTGTTCTGCCCCTCAATCTGGCCAAAAACCCACTGTTGCCCTCACCCTTTGGAGCTGGTGGATTAGGCCTACCTGTGGTCTCTCTCCTGGGTGGTTCTGCTGGTAGCAAGGCTGAGGGGGAGAAAGGTCGTGGGTCACTGCCTGCCAGGGTCCTGGGCCTAGAGGACCATAAGACTCCCCTGGAAAGGACGGAGCGCAGCCGCTCCCGGCCAAGCCCTGATGGACTCCCCTTGCTACCAGGAACTGTACTGGACCTGTCCACGGGCAACTCAGCAGCCAGCAGTCCAGAGGCGCTAACTCCTGGCTGGGTGGTCATCCCTCCAGGGTCTGTGCTGCTCAAACCAGCTGTGGTAAACTGAACCTGGGCTACCCATCTACCAGATGTGACAGCCCAGCTACCTACTGTGGGCTCATCCCCTGACGAACAGAAACTATTCTGCGAAATAGCAATAATATCCTACTGTTTCAGGGGCCCAAGTGTCTGCTTCCTGGGAAGCTGCAGCCCCAGACAAGCTGAGTAGCAAGGATGGTGCTAGCTAGGTCTTTGGTGGCTCCAGAGTGCGGACTTGGTTTGGACCTGCTGTCCAAGGAGGCCATGCTCTTGGATGCTAAGGCCTCACTTGCCTCCATTCCCTAGCACATCGTTTGGGGGAGGCCTTCCTCTGCCTGTCCTCCAAGGACCCCCAGTCCTGCCTCTTGCTCTGGTACATTCCTCTCCGTGAGCAGTCTGGGCAGGTTGTTATTCTTCCCTGCCTTACCTACTTGTCAACCGGGAAGCCCTCAGTGATCATAAACCCATGCTTGGGAATTCCTTAGACTCCTTTCCCTCTGGTACACCCCCTGGAGGGAAAGCAAGACAGACACAGGCCAAGCTACAGGACAAAGCTGCCTTCTCCTACCTACTGTTATGACAAGGTGTTTCCCTGCTTACTTAGCAGAGAAGCCTGCTGCCAGTGCCCCCTTCTGCCTGAGTCAGCACTGCCAAAGGATTGGCAACACTTTCTAAAGAAGGGGTAGCTGAGCACTCGCCTTTCCCTGGGGAGTGTACAGGCAGGTTCAAAGGATCATTGCACTAGTCCAGTCCAGCTTGGGTTGGCCTGGCAGTGCTATCCTGCAGAAGCCTGGATATCCTGTAGCAGTCTACACCAGTAGGCTACCAGGCTTGGGAAGCAGCTACAGGTTTGGGGGTTACGAAGTCATGGAATGCAGGAAGGACTGATTCATCAGACTGGAGCTTTCTAGAAACCACGAACTGAAGCCCATGGGTGGGAGGAAGGCTAGGCAACCAAGAGCAGCTCTTAGAGGACCAACTGTCTGCTAGGGAAAAGCTGGCTTGAGAGTGGACTGTACATGTGACAAGATTGTTTTCTCAGACTTTCCAGTTGAGTCCTTTTCTTGGTGGTGCCTCTTTTGCCCACAAGCTCTACCCAAGCCAGCTCCCCTAGGGCTTGTACTATTCAGAATAAGGTCTAGCGCTGATGTAGGGCTAGAATAAGCCAAGGACATTGGAGGACTGTACTCTACAGCTCCAGAGAAGGTTAGATGTGCCAGCTTGGGCCTCTTGCTGTCCCCTGTACTATGATGCAGAGTGGCTAAGCTCCTCCTCTCCCCATCTGTAGAACAAAAGAGCTGCTGGGATGGTAGGGGTCCTTAGTAGCTCTGTGGTTCCTCTGAGCAGCTTGCCTGTTCATTTTCCCAGACTGCCCTTCTGTTTCAGAAGGGTCACCCTGACCTGACCTGCCCGACTGCTGGGCTTAGGACCCCAGCCCTGATAGGGCTCGGCTGTGCTGACTCTACCCCTTGAAGGGGCTGTGAGCAAGTTAAGGAGCTGGTCTCCTGTCTTCGGGTCTACCCATGATCCAAGCAGCCCCTTGGCTCCGTTAGGGCCCTAGGCCTTAGGTCCCTGGCTGGGAACTGGGTTTGAGACTCAAGCCCGAGAGCAGAGGAACAGGGCACTGGAAGGTGACATTAACTCAGCATGTGATTCAGTGATAGACCAGGCTTGGAAGGGCCGGTGTACTTGTCAGTTTGTTGTTGCACATTCCAGGACATCAGTATTTTAACAGGTTCTAAGTGCCTTTCTATTGTAGCTTATGTTTTTCCTCCTTTTGGCTCCATTGCTGTTAGCATAGAGTTTAAAAAAAAAATAAGCTAATGACTATAACAATTTATTTCCTCCATGTGAGAGGAAGTTTATAAAGAAACAATAAAAGTGAGTTGCAAAGATGGTTTCTGCATATTAGATGTGCCAGGAGCTGGGTAACTTGCTTTGTGCCTGGTCATGGGCATCTCAACTAGACACCTAAAGACCTGGCCTGGAGCTTTCCCTTCAACCTTCCACTCTAAAGAAGAGATCAGAAGGCCCACCCACTTGGGACTACAAAGGGAAGACCTGGAAGAGTAGGTAATAAGGAACAATAAGATACAGACTATCCTCAACTACAAGGTTTAGGCCTTGGCCCAAGCAAGACGCTGGCCAGAGCTGCTTCCTGCTACACATGAACATTCTGACCAAGTCACTGAAAGCAGTATGCAACTCTAGGTGGAGTTCTAAGGTTAGGGGTTCTTTATCTTGAGGGAAGGCATGAGCAGACCCCCTGGTCTCAGGAATGTGTGGTAGAACACACAGGAGGGAACAAAGCCTCTGACAGATCCTGGCCAGGCTTCTAAAGTGGGTATGTGGCTGTTCACCAACATCCCACCCACCAGGCTGTCAAAAGCTGCTGCCCCCTGACTCTTTCACAGCCCCAAATAGGAAGTGAGCGACCTTCTCAAATAGGAATATAAGCACCGGATAAACATGGAAAAGATATTTATTACCAAGCTATAAATTATGAGGCAATGGGTGGGGTGGGGTGTGCCCAGCAGTCACGTTTTGGGCATCTGCCCTTTCTTTCTGTCTTCCTGGGCTTGTATTCGGAGTTCCTCATCTAGGCGTTCTTTTGCACGGACAACCTAGGAGGAGGAAGATCAGGCTCTGGCAATCTCTGTTCTTTGCCTGAATCAAGGGCCTTTCCCCTTCCTGTCCCAGGCCCTAACAGCCTCCCTAGAGGACAGCAGACTGCCAAGATTCAAACAACTTAAGTAGCACTCTGAGGTGGAAGGGGAAACCTATGGCTTCCTTTCCTCATAGAGTTAAAAGCACTCACCTTTGACTGCAAGTAGAAGGAGCCACCCACGGACTTATCGTTCACTTTAAATAGGTGTTCATAATTCTGCAGAGATGAGACAGTGAACATCAGGGAAGGCTGATGGCAAGAGAAGTTAAAGGGCCTGACCTCTGACCCACATGTCATGTAGGAAGCTGCTGTGTCCAAAGGATAAATGTAACCCTGTGAGGATGGCTCAGCTGCTACAGCTAGCTGTGTCTCTACTTTGCACAGCCAGTCTCTCACTGACTGTGGTCAGAGCTTCCACACCCACCCTCCTTTGACTGCTCAATGCAACACAGTCCCATGACCGATGAGAAGCCTCACCTTCTGGACCTCCTCAGGGTTCAGCTTGGAGATGTTGAGAATCTGCTGGGCCTCCTGGAGGCTGAGGCCAGAGAGGTTAGATGCAGCTGCAGACTGGTGCCCAGCACGACCCCGAGCATCAGCAGCTGCCTGGCTTGCTGTGGATACATGGGTGACTGCTTAGCCCCCTCGGTGGCCCAGAGCTTCCCCCAGGCCTTCTAAGTGACACTAAAGGAACACTTCACCTGGGAACAGCTTTTCTTTAGTACTGGCTTCTTTTTGGATGGGAGAGGCAAACATTCCACACTGAAGGGTAAGATGGGGTCAAACTAGGCTCTTGGTCCTTCAATCTAGGCCAAAAGATGACCTTGTCCCTTTCTCCCTCTTCCCCCACCCCGTTCCTTGTCCCAGAGGCCTAGCAAATTTGAGAGCTTTAAGCTACTTTGGGGACTACAGTAAAACTAAGGGAGGAACAGTAGCTGGTGTTAGAGCCTCCACAACTGGCCTAGCTGGTACCCAGACCACCTGGGGGACTGCTTTCCTTTGGTGACCTTACACTCAGAAGTCAGCAAACTTTCTCTTCAGGTGCCAGATAATAAACATTTTAACTTTGCAGTCAATTAGTCTGTGTTGGAATTACTCAGCTCTCCGTGAAAGCAGACAGAAGATGGGGCTATCTTACTTTATTTACCAAAATGGACTGCCAAGGGACCCATCGGCCCTGGACACTTGTGCTAACCAGGACAAACTGAAAACAAACCTCTCCTGTATATAGGAATGTCTCAAAATCTGGTATCGCCTCCTCCCATGGGAAAGTACTCCAGCATCTAAGCCACAGAACTTTACCTAAAAGAGGTCCCTTCATTCACAACTGACACAACCCATGGGGAAAATCTAAACTGGGCGGGGCTCCCAGTATGCAGGGATAGTCTTACCTGCAAACTCCTGCCTCAGGGCCCGGGCAAAGGCTCTGCCCACCACCTGCACACCCATCACAATGATCTGGGCCAGGTACTTGGCCTGTGGGCAAAAGGAACACCTTGGAGATGTGGGGATGATCTAAGGGCTAACTTCTCTAAACTTCCTTGGGTGGCTCTAAATTTGCTGGCATCCCCAGAGGTAGACTGGAAAGGCTATGGGGATGAAATCAACACTGACTTATGGGAAGAAACTGGCTTGAGAGTACACAATACAATCGGTCCCAGACTGCCACCAGGTTAATCCACGCCAAGGCTAATGGCTCCTCTCTGCTTTTGGGGCCATCGGGCCAGCGTTCATGTTACCAGGGAAAAATAGATCCATCCTAACTCTCCCAAGACTTCAAGTCCTAGGACTTGGACTCTGTCCATAAATACAACACAACAAAATCACTAAAGGTCTGGTGTGCAGAGTGGGGAGGCCCAGGTAGGGTGCACATGAGCCTGGATCTCATAATAAAACCCAAACAAATAGATGGCCCAAGAAGATAGTTCAGCAGGTAATAGTGCTCGTCCTAAGACTCCACGAACCAACAGTTTAATCAAGTCACTCTTAACTCTGCTTGGCCAAGGCTTCATTCCCCAGGCAGGGTTTCCATGCCGCCATTGCTGAGTTAAGGTTCTCACGTGGTGCAAATTCATTTCCTCCTCCCGCCTCTGACCCCAGCCAGCCTTGGTCTCTGGATTCTCTCCCTCTTACCCTTCCTCCCCATGGCAGCTGCACTCTTTACTTCTAGGTAAGCTCTCCTGCTTCTTTAATGCTTAATGTCTCCACTGCTCTGAGTTCCTTCACTGTGAATACCCTCCTTTCTACATGGATATGGCCAACACTCAACACTGCCCAGGCACGATGTGGCGCAAACCTATAACTCCAACACTCGGGAGCCTGGGGCAGGAGGGGACCTAGAGTTTGAGGCTAGCCTGAGTTACAGAGCAAGACAATGCCCCAAACCAAAAATCTTCAACACCCTTCAGGGCCTGGCAAAATACGCTATAACCTGACTCCCAGATGAAAATCCCTAGGCTCCCACAGAGCTTTTCTTTGCCTCTTTTGGAAGCGTCCTGGGCATTGAATCTAAGGCCTCTCCTGCGGTGGGCAAGCACTATAACACTGAGCTATACCCTCAGCCCTCGTTACTAAAGTATGCAGGCTGCCCTGGAACTCATGGAATCCACACTAGTTCCGAACTCCTGACCATCCTTCCTAAGCCTCCCAAGTGCTGGGTTTGCAAGTGTAAGCTACCATGACCACCTGAGAGAAGTTCAAGTTGAAATGTGGAGAACACGTGATAAAGACCCAGTTCCACGGGGAATCAACACAAGTCCCACTAGATGTTGGTGACCCAATTACAAGGCAGGTACTGTATGATGGGACATGTGTAGTCTCAGAACACGAACAAAACTGGGACCCAAACCAGGTTCTGACTCTTCCGTGAAAGATTTAACTTCCTGGAAAAGTTAAATTTCTCGGAGCTTCAGGTCTTTTAAGTGTAAAAACGGGGACAACCGAGACAGATTAAATAACAATCTACATAAGGCAACTGAAAGCAGTTAGCTGCCACCTTCCAATAAAGAACAGGCTCCCCAGCCGAGTGTGGTGGCGCACACCTTTAATGTCCAGCACTGGAGAGCCGGAGGCAGAGGTCGGTGGATCTCAATGAGATGAGTTTAAGACACAGAACGTATGTGGACAGCCACGGTCTCATACACAGTGATACCCTGTCTCCAATAAGAAAATAAACAGATAAGGAAACAAACAAATGGGCTCCCCAACCAACCGCCTTCCGATCACCCGGGCAACCCTCAAGAACCTGCCTTTTAAAGGTTGCACAGGTGACCTGCATGGTTCCCACATACACTCAGCCACCAGGTCTCGATTTCAGCTCAGGTCCCAGGTCTACCAATTCCTTGGACGAGCCAACTGTCAAACGTGGTTAAAAACCGAGCGACATCACCGACAACGCCGAGTCCTGCCACTCAGCAGCCGGCCCACCCTACAATCCCCTCCTCCCACCGCCCACAGCGGCTCGCCGACGCCGAGGCAGGAGACGTGGAGGCCGGACTGAGCCGGGGGCTTCCTGCCGGCCGAGCCTCGGTTCCCAGGCCCGCAGTTGTCCCCGCCCGGGCGTCAACGGTCTGCGACCCCGCGACACGCCACAGACATTGTTTCCTGTGGGGTACGCGGGCGGTTCACGATTCTGACTCGACCTCCCTTCCCGAGTCTCACCATGGCGGCCGCTCCACCACAAGGGCAAGGGGGCAGCTTCCCGACTCAGTGGGACCAGCACCTCCGCGGCCGGTGGGTCAGAGGTCAAGGGAGACCGGAGAGCGCGTGCGCGATGCCGCGGCGCGGTTCCAGGGGCGGGACTCAGACGGAAGTCACTGTGACTGTAGGCGGAGCCTGCCTCGGGGTCAGAAGACTGCGGTGCGAGCGTGGGCGGCTCTAGACCCTGGGTGGGTACTGGTGCACCAAGCTTCTTTCCTTCATTTTCCCGAAAATTTAAGAAGAAGCCATCATATAAAATAAGCCAAAGTAATATAGGAATGGATGTCAAATCCTCTGAAATACTTGAGAAAACTAGGTACTTCAAAATAGGTTTAATTGCTGATTTCTCCTGCTTGTGAAACTCCTAGATACCCGACAGGCTCGTCCCGTCCCCACCCACCTCAAGTATGTAATCCAAAACCATCTTCTCAAGTTCCCCCACAACACTGATGCGCCCACCACGCTGTTCTGCTTTGGAGGGTCTGGGGTGTGCTTTAAACAACAGATGTTTATTTTATTTTCTGATGGTTCTGGAATCCTTTTTCTGGGGGACAGTGGTGTCGAGATAGGGTTGCTCTGTGTAGTCCTGTCCTGGAACTCTGTAGACCAGTCTGGCCTTGAACTCAAGAGATCTTCTTACCTCAGCCTCCTGAGTGCTGGGATAAGGCGTGCATCACCACCTAGCTGGTTATGGAATCTTTATGTCCAAGATGATCATGTTGCCAGATTTGTTTTTTATTTAAATTTCTCTGATTGGCTTGCAGAGGGATATCTCTTCTCTTCAGGTCCTCACAAGGTCTTCTCTGGTCTGTTCATAATCCACACACCAAACAGTTCCACCTTTTTGAGTGCACAATTCAGTTCTGCCATCGCCACCGTCTCGTTCAGGCCATTTCCACCCGGCAGTCCCTTCCCTACTCTGAAAACTGTGTCCATGTCTGCTCTGGACATTCTATAGAATCAGAACTAAATGTGGTCTCTCGTGACTGCTTTATCCCCTCAGGCTCCATTTGCTCTATTGCTTTTCTTGAAGCTCTCATTCTCTACAACAGTGGTTCTCACCCTGTGGGTCGAAATTTCCTTAGCAAACCTCTTTCTCCAAAAATATTTACATTGCAGTTCATAACAGTAGCAAAATTACAATTAAGAAGTAGCAACAAAAATAATTTTATGGTTGGGAGTCACCATAACACAAGGAACTGTATTAAAGGGTTGCTGCTCTATGACATAATTCCTTTTGTAAAATAATCCAATAGTTAATAATTAATAAATAATGAATTTAAATAATTTAATATTTTTATCTTCATCATTTATTGCTATGCCTTCTCACTAGAGTATGAACTCTCAGTGGCCAGAACATTTATGTGTTTACTCTTAGCTATCAAGCCTGGAAGGCTGTCTGGCATGCAATGGACATTTATAGGTGTTTGGTGAATGGATTTAAGTCAGATTCCTCCAGACCAGTAGTTCTCAACCTTCCTAATGCTGTGACCTTTAATACAGTTCCTCATGTTGTGGTGGGTTGCTGCTTTGTAACTGTAATTTGCTGCTGTTGTGAATCACAATGTAAATATCTGTGGTCTTAAGTGACCCACAGATTGAGAACCCCTGCTCTAGCCCACTGCCCATTCTTTCCTTCCTTCCCTCTAGCTCTCCACATTCTCTCTTACCCAGGTACACTGCTCAACTTCCTTTTGCTTGTGCTTGGCTCCTTTAGGTCTTAGTTTTCAGTTTCAAAGAACACAAGTATCTCCTCTCGGCTCCTTGCCTTGACACACTCCTTGTCCCGCCCCCCGAGGCAGTTCACAGATTTCCTCATAGCTGCTTTCCTATGCATGGCCTGGTTCCCTAGGACAAAGCTATGATCAGCTGATCATTACAAAGTAAATGGAGCAAAATAAAACCAGTATGAAGGAGCCCAGTGTGGAGGGCCGGACCACATTCTCCATTGCTTCTAGGAACAAAGGTAGAGATTGACCTCTGTGACCTCAAGGTGTGGTAGTACACGCCTTTGGTCCCAATGCCTGGGAAGCAGAGACAGGCAGATCTCTGTGAGTTCAAGGTGATGTAGCACACGCCTTTAATCCCAGCGCATGTGCTTGTTAACTCTCTACCGCTGCGTCCCTGCCTACTCCCGAGGCATCATCTGGGATAATGGGCAGCGGACCAATCCAAGAGTGACACGTCAGAAGCGAGGACTGTTTCCTTTATAAGGGCTGGGTTCCCCTCATTCTGGGTCTCCGCCATGTAAGCTTATGCTCTCCCTCTCAAGACGCATAAAGCTTTACTGCAGAAGAATCCTAAGTGTCCCGCGTCGTTCTTGCGGGCGAGACGGTAGCGCGGGACAGCCCAGAACCAAAGTTCTCTCACTCATATTCTGTCCCCTTCTTTCTAGACTCCCAGAGATCAGCACGAGAGGCACCAACTTAGAAAAGTTTAATTGATGAAAACATCCAGAGCATGGATAGGCTGGCTGTGGGGTTCACACCACTGTAATGAAGCTGTTAGCTCTGCAAGACCCTTTCTCCTGGCCTCAAGCCAAGGGAAGCAGGGCAAATGGTCCTAGGCCCCTGAGGATAAAGCTGCTCCCAACAGCCTGGTGGGGGACCAGCCCCCAATGTCCTTGACTGGAGCTGGGGCAGCAGGCAAGACAGGTTGGCATGTAGTAACTGACGATGTTAGATGAAGCCAGCAGAGAGACTAGGAGAGACAAGGCATCCGGGGTTGGCCCAGAGACATGCCACTGGCATCCCCTTCCCACCCACTGGTGTCACATGCTAGCAGGCAGCTGGGCTAACAGCTGGCCCGCAGGGGAGGGGAGCAGAAAGTCCCTGGAGTTGCAGTGGGCCCAGCAGCAGTGGAAGTGCCTGGGCCTGCAGGAAACCCAGGGCTCCTGGGCTCGATGTGCCTGCCAGGGCCAAAGCAGCACTGTCCAGTTTGCAGAGATGCAAGGCGTGGAGGGCAGCAGGTGGTCCTAGGAGGTGGCAGTGGCAGTTGAGGCCAGGGGTGCCTGGCGTGCAGGCTAGTCCTGGGGTGAGAAACCAGGAGGCAGGAGTTAAGAGGGCCTAGGGAGGGAGGGTGCGAGCCACGGCATTTACAGGAGGAACAGTGCTGTTGGCTACAGAAGCTGGGGCCAGCTGTCACTCACCCACTCGTCTTCATCCACCCCTTCAAAGGAGTCCTGGGGCAATGGGTCCTCTCTGTTTCCCAGCTTCGCCACCATAGCGTTAAGCAGCTGTGAAGGGAGATAGGGGAGGCACTGAAAGAAATGATTCCCTGACCTTACTAGCTTAAAACCCCATTTTTAACACCAATAATGCTGCAAAAGAGTCATTTCGATTAGAACCCTGGCAAGGTTGATGGGTTTTTATTGTAGAAGATGCAAAGACAGGAAAAGTGTCAGGGACAAGAGACTGCAGTGTGGTACCAGATACAGGAGCTCTGTCTCCTCAAGAGCACTGCCTCAAAGGCTCAAATGTGCACCAGAATCACCATAGGCTTAGGTCACCAATCTTTATCTTTGGCTGGACAAGGGCTGTCTAATATGTGTGTGCCTTGCTGCTCTCCCTGGCTTCCTGTGCCTTGGGGACAGCAGCAGGCCCCTGGGTATGACCCTTCCCCAAAGTCTAGTGTGGAAACAAGTGTGACACATGGCTTGTCTTGCCATCTGGGTTGGGGCTGGTGACCTGGCAGGTAACTCAGCACATGGAGGACACTGCACAGCACAGCACAGCACAGCCCTCTCTCCCGTGTCTGCACAGCATAGCACAGCACAGCACAGCACTCTCTCCCGTGTCTGCACAGCACAGCCCTCTCTCCTGTGTCTGCACAGCACAGCCCTCTCTCCCATGTCTGCACAGCACAGCCCTCTCTCCTGTGTCTGCACAGCACAGCCCTCTCTCCCGTATCTGCACAGCACTGCTGGCCCTCTCCCATGCCCACCTCTTCCTTTTTTTGTTCGTCAGACTTCTCTTCCAAGTACTGTGCTGAGGATGGGGCTCTTCGGGCAGGGGCCTCACGGGGGGCTTGGCTCACTGGGGTGGAGCAAGGACAAGCATCAAAGAAGGCCCTGTTTAGAATCAACTCCTAGGAGATTCTCTGGCAGAGATCAAAGAAGTGGCATTAACAAGTATCAAAGACCCTGTTCACAGACCTGCCCCAAATATATATTTGTAAGAGTATGCATGTGAGTCAGGTAGTGGCAGGCAGAGGCAGGAGGATCTCTGTGAGTTCAAGGCCAGCATGGTCTACAAATAGAGTTCTAGGACAGCCAGAGCTGTCACACAGAGAAACCCTGTCTCAAAAAAAAAGTACATGTGTTGAGTACACAACGTGTGTGTGTGTGTGTGTGTGTGTGTGTGTGTGTGTGTGTTTAGATATGCATGTGTACTAGGATAAAACATAAACCACAGGATTTGCCCTCCTGGGGTTCAGAGACTGTGTCTGAAGGCATGTCCAGCCATCCTTAGGTGAGCCAGGTCTCTATGTGGCAGCAGAAACGAAGGACTGTACTTGGACATTCTGCTCCTTCCTCCCATTCCTGTCCAGATTCCCTCTCCCCCACTGTCTCCCCATTTTATCCCTTACTCAACCTGGGGTCATGCCAGGGGGCTGCAAACTCAGTAGCTGGGGCTGTCCATTAGCACCCCCCAGCCAGGCTTTGGCACTGAGTACTGGCTCCCAGCTCACAGCTGTGTCCGGGAACACATCATCCTGGAAGAATTCTTTCTGTAGAGGAAAAGGGGGTTATCATGAGACACTGACCAGGGGCCCAGGACCATGAGACCTGGCCACATCCACACAGGCAATCACATGCTTTGCAAAATTTCAGTAGAATATAGAAGTAGGTGTTCCCAAAAAGTAGACAGTGGGAAGCTTTGGATGAAAGAACAGATAAGAACCTAAATTCCTGGGTCCCTGGTCAGCCACAAAAGGAAGAGATTGAGTCCTTGACCCAAACTCACCCTGACTCGGGGCAGCCGGAAAGCAATAGGCTCCAGGGAGGTCTGGCGTAACCGCAGGCATCGGGCAAACTCCACTTCCCGAATGTCACACTCCGTCTTGGGCAGAAGGACAAAGCCCTAGGAGGAGTAAGGAAGTAGAAAGTAGAGCCAAGAGCTCCTAATTGGACATGGGGCACACTAAGATAGCAGAATTCCTCACTTAGGCCAGGAGGACCACGGCCTCCTTCGGTAGCTGCAGTGGGCTGAATGAGAATGGTCCCCATAGGCTCAGATATTTGAATGCTTGGTCCTCTGGTGATAGAACTATTTAGGGAGGATTAGGAGGTATGTTACTAGGGATGGGCTTTAGGGTTTTGAAAACCCACGCCATTCCACAGTTAGCTCTCCCTCTCTCTGCCTGCTGCCATCCCCCTCCCCCCGCCATAAAGGTCATGGACTTGCCCTCTGAAACAATAAGCAAGTCTACAATTAATGATTTCTTTTCTCAGCTGTCTTGGTCATGGTGTCTCTTCACAGCAATAGAACAGTAATTAAGACAGTAGTGGTGTGCTGCCGGTGGGGACAACTAGTTTTTACGGGGGAAAGACCAGACATGTATCACTGGCCTATCTCTACAGAGGACAAAGTCCCACCATGTCCCACTTTAAGCAGTACTTAAAGCAGTAATCCACAAGCCATTGTGGGACAGGTCCCCTGCATGAGTTTAATTCATGTGCATACCACATTAAGGTAAGCAAACAATGAAATGGAATTTGTTCCCTTGGATTTCTTTGCTTGATTGAACCGGAGTTTTACTATAGCACCCAGGTTGTCACAACTCATGACCTCCAGAGTGCTGGGATGACAGGTTTGTGTCATCCATCATGCCTGGTTATATAACTTGACCTTAGTTTAATTTTTAGTAAAGGCTGAATATAAGCCAGCTCTCAAAACTCTTGGATTATTCCGGTCAGCTAAACGCGCTACTGGACTTGGCTCTCTAGACAGGACCTTGACTCCCTTGACCCCCATTGGCTCCTGCACTTCTGCATATGACCACAAGGGGGCATGGGACGCTAACAGTCCAACTTGGGGACAGAAATTAAAAGAGACATCACCTTGTGAGGGTCAGATGATGTGAAGCTGTTGCACTCCAAGAAGAAAGGGGCCTCTGGGAGCACCTCATACAGGAACACACGGGTATCACCCTGGAGGACAGAGGTGGGGTATGGAAGGGAAGCAGCCAGCTACACCAGACCCTGCCCTGCCCCACACCCAGGCAGTCCATCCCAGCCAACCTTGCCAGTGAGAAGCACCAGGCCAGTATCAGGGTCATAGCTTGGAAGCAGGGTTGAGGGAGCTACATCGAGACCCAGCACTGCTGAGGGGCCGTCTGCTAGGGCATCAGCCATGTACAACTGTAGCTGGCGTTCACTTCGGCTGCCAGGGAGTCAGGGGTAGAATAGATCCTTAAGAAGCCTGGGCTAGAGCAACAACTCCCACAGGGACCCTGTTCCTGTCTGGGCTGGAAAGCCTACAGGCCAGCAGTCCATAGGGAGAGGAGTCTAGCCCTTAGAAGTGCCTGGATGGGCCTCCTCTTGCCTCCCTCTTGTCCTCTATACAGTCCTGACCCCAGTGTCTGTCCTGGTCTGCTGCACCTCTGTCTGGACCCCTCCCCTGAGCTGTGCTGCCCTCAGCTCCAGCGGCCCAGCCTTTCTTCTCATGCCTGAATGACTGAGCTCCTCTGATCCCTCTCTTGGGAGGTTCCCCCCACCCCATCATCTATAGAGCCTGATGTCCGCCCCTCAGGCCTCTCCTGCACACCTGGCTCTGTGCTCTGTGCTCTACCTGGTCTTCATCAGGCATGGATTCCTGGGCCTCACCCTCTGAATCCTGTTAACACATATTCCCTCCCCGACACTTTCTCCCATCTGACTGCCTACCCGTCTGTCTGTCTGTCTAATCACTGACAAATGTATCTCTTTACCCACCAGAGCATACATATACTGATCCATTTATCTATACATCTACTGAGGGCTGGGCAGAGTTTTTGTTTTATTTTATTGTCTTTTGTTTTGTTTTTCTTTCAAGACAGGGTTTCTTTGTGTAATTGTCTTGGCTGTCCTGGAGCTTACTTTGTAGACCAGGCTGGCCTCGAACTCAGTGAGATCACCTGCCTCTGCCTCCCGAGTGCTAGGATTAAAGGTGTGTGCCACCACCACCCAACTTTATTGTTTTATTTTGAGACAGGGTCTCTCAATTTAATGTAGTCCTGGTTGTCCTTGAACTCCTCAAATTCAGAGATCCTATGCTGGGATTTAAAGTGTTCTCTATCACGCCTGGCTGACAGATCAGGTGAACTGATAAAGCCTAGGGATGGTGGTCCCAGAGTCCTCACCTGTCAAAGCCAGACACCAGCAAACAGCGACCATCACACACCCAGACAATGCGGGCTCCGCGGCCTCCTTCAGGTCCCGGACCTTCCTGTAGAGATACATCACACGAAACTCAGTCAAAGTCCCCTCCAAATGGATAGAAGGGACACTTTTAGCTCAAAGGTGCTCACTTATTGGAATGCAGGCTGCTCCAGGGCTCACAGACTCTGA
The DNA here is from genome assembly GCF_982192425.1 of Myodes glareolus. Classification (NCBI taxonomy): domain Eukaryota; kingdom Metazoa; phylum Chordata; class Mammalia; order Rodentia; family Cricetidae; genus Myodes; species Myodes glareolus. Next base: position 97,251,614 of record NC_142034.1, read on the forward strand.
GCCCTTTCCCCCAGTTCCTACATGCTTACCTGCAGGGGTATAGGGCTGCTGATGGGTGTGTAGACCCTGAGGTTCCCCAACCCCCAGACCATGCACACTCACCTGTAAGGGTACAAGGCTGCTCCGGGGTTCATACACCCGTACATGCCCATCCTTGCATACAGTGGCCAGCTTCTGTCCATCTGGACTCCAGGCCAAGCTAAAGATCTAGGGACAAACAAGGGCATAATGGAGGCCTCTGCTCTCAGGGCTAGGCCCCTGCCTCTGCAGCTGTCCTACCTGGTCCTGATGGCCCTGCAGCCTCAGCTGCTCAGTTCCAGCCTGAAGGTCCCAGATGCGAATGGTCAGGTCATAGGAAGTGGAAGCAAGTACGTCAGCAGCCAGGGGATGGAAACGCAGAGAGTAGATCTTTTCTGTGTGGCCTAGAGAGGACCAGAAGGTGATGCTGAGTCAGCCCTGGGAAGTCATTGCCCCACCTGGCTTTATCAGGGCCCTCTAACCTGTGAGCACAGTCTCAGGTGTGGTGAGAACATTCTCAAGGCCTCCAGGGGGCACTCGCCATAGTCGGATCCGGGCATCCTCCCCAGCTATGGAAAAAGGAGTATATCTTCACTGGAGATCTGGAGATACCTGGCTTCCCTGCCCACTCATGACCTGGAACCTTCTCAACTCTGGGCACCCAGGCTCCTTACCCACAGCAAGACGGTGTGGGTCAAAGGGATCCCAGGCCAGATCCATTACAGCTGTCCCATTCTGCAGTGTGGGCAATGCCGTGTCAGGCAGGCGGCCTGGCTTTTGTAGCTGTAGGAGGAACCCCCACCCCAACGCAATCAGAACCAGGCAAGAGAGCCCATCCCAGGAAAACAGATGCCTGGGCCCGCCTTCTACAACAGAATGACATAGGCCCCCACTGCTGGGTGGCCCAAGCTCTCTGCCTTGGACAACTTGTGCTGAGCCCCAAGTGCCCACTGTGAGGCCCCAGAAAGTGAGGGCACAGCAGCGTGGAAGGGTGGAAGGAGCTCAGGCTTGGGGCTCAGGTCGCTTGGGTTTGAATCCTACTCCACTTACGAAGCTGTGTGACCAGGTCAGATCACTACACCTCTCTGAACTTCTTCACTCTCATCTGAAAAATGGGAATAAAAATGGCACCTACCACATGAGGCAGCTGAGCTGGTTAGAGGGTATGCTGGGCAGGTGCCTGATGCATGGTCTCGCTCAGTGAATTGGGGTAGACCCTTAGTGTCCTGTTCTTGCCTACTATAGGGACCTGAAGCACAGCTACCTGCCTGCCACTGCTGAGCAGGGGCACAGCCACAGGGCCCTTACCTCAAGCACAGCCACCTGCCCGCCGCTGCTGAGCAGGGGCACAGCCACACGCAGTCGGTTGGCGCAGAAGCCGTCGCTCTCGCCAGGGGTCGTGAGGTTGAGTCCCTTAAGGTTGGTGATGTGGCTGTCTCGGTGGAGGACGGTGCCCTGAGCATGGCGGAATTTAGAACTGGGGCCTGGGGGTGGTAGGGACACAGTCAAGGGTGAGGATACTGCATCTGTGCATCTGTACCTCGTCTTGGCCACCCGCTGTCCTCATCATTGGGAGGAGCCTGGTGTGGGCCCAGGTAGGCCTCTGTGGGGTTGGCATATACAACTTGTCCAAAAAAGCTTGCCCATGTTCCTCTCCAGCTGGGAAAGCAGTAGTCCTAACAGCAGGAGCCTGGGTTAGTCTATGCAGGGTCTGTTCTCAGGGTCTGAGCAGCTTACCCAGAAGACTCTGGAGTGACCGCTGACTGGGGCTGGTACCAATGCCGCTGGTGCTGGAGAGTGAAGGCCCCAGACTGGATGGTGTGGAGGGCGAGATCAGTGAGCTGGGAGGGGAGGAGAAGCCCTCCTAGAGGGAAGGACTTGGTCAGCCAGTGATCCCTGGGTGCACTAACCAAGCAGAAAGGGGACAGCTGGCCAACTCCCTGGGCCACTGCTCAGGGCTCCTCTGGGCTTCTGGACAGTAGGCTGGGCATGACCCTGCTGAGTTGAGTCAGGTGGCATCAAAAGAGGGAATGAACTTTAGGCCAAGGGGACAGGGATGGCCACTCCTGCCTTCCAGCTTGTGGGAGACCTACGTCAAGAGTTACAGCTGCTAGCATTTCAAGAACAACCCTGCTTCTTTTTGTTTGTTTTGTTCAAATAGCTGTTCTTGCTGCCGTAGAACTCACTCTGCAATACAGGCTGGCCTGGAACTCACGGAGATCCACCTGCCTCTGCCTCCTGAGTGCTCGGATTAAAGGTGTGCGCCACCACTGCCCAGCCAGCCCTGTTTCTTTAACACCTGCTCAGCTTAGAATACGATGCTCAGTTCTTTACTGTGCTGCAACACTCCCCCATCTCTGTCATGACAGCTAAAGAGGATCATCAAGGCTTTTTGGCAGGTGGATAGAACCGCTTCACCACCCTACTGTGGTGTCTTATTAGCTGTGGGGAGGTGACTTGGTACTTACACTTGGGTCTGTGTCAGCTCTGGGCATCTCTGCAGGCTGGGCCATGTCCAGGGGTGGTTCCATAGTGGGCACCAGGGAGGAAGTGAAGCTGGGGTGAGGCTGGTAGGCTGGGTTGAGGCTGACCTTCTGTACCTGGGGGGAGAGCATTGAGGGGGGGCACATGCTGCCAGATGTGAAGGAGACCCTTGGAGGGGTGGACATGAACTTGAGAACCAAATGTGACTTCCCAGGCATTGCCGAGATCAGGGATAAGAGGAGGAGCATGAGCCAGGCTTGGCCCTACCTGCTGATTGTCCCCAGCCCACCAGGCGTGGGCATCAGAAGCAGGCACAGAGCCGGCTGTGTCAGGAAACAGGTCCTCATGGAACTCCACAGCCTGGTGAGGGACAGGTAGTCAGTTAGTGAGGCCCAAATCCTATAGGCCCCCAATCCCTTGTCCAGGTCCCTCTCACTTTTCGAGGTACATGGTAGCTGATGGGTATGATGGCTGTATCACTCAGCTGCAGGACTTGGAGCACCTCACAACTCATGACAGCCAGTGCTCGCCGGGGGACAAGGGCTGCGCCTCGCAGTACACTCTCCAGAATACACTGGGTCACTGCCAAAGACACCATGGGGGAAGGTCAGTGAGGGAAGAGAGCCGGTGGCAGGGTGGCAAGGGAGAGCAAGGCTCACCTGGGCTCAGCGCAGGCTGCTGTGGCGTCACCTCATAGCAGGACAGCTGATTCTCACCCTGGAACACACAGAGCCTAAGTCCCACTTGACCACAGGCTGTAGGCTGCAGAAACCACCTAGGAACCTGGATCCTACTGGGCGCTGCGCTGAGCCGTGCCTCGGCAGACTTTCCCTCACTCGCTCATTGTGTTGTGTGGTGAGCACCAAGGATATACATTGGCATTTATGGCATGCCAACAGCAAGCCAGCATGTGGTCTTATCCTCCTGAGGACGATCTAGAGGTCATATCATCTTGGCTGCTTAGGCGAAGATGGCACAGGATGGGGCTGTACTGTTTTCGATTGCTCTTTCAGGGGACAGCAAGGAAGAAAACAGCACAGGGCCGAGATTCTCAGTAGTGCCCGTAGAGGGCAGTGGATGGGGCGATCCAGCTTTTTGCTCACCTTTCCTGCCAGAACCAATAGCCCGGAGTCTGGATCCAGCAGGGGTATCAGAGACCTGGGGAGAGAGGGCCAATGGACTAGATGGTAGATCCCTGGTAGATCAGGGATGGCAGGAAGGCTGACAACCTGTGACATCAGATCAGGGACCTAGAAGGTACCAGTAACTTGATCCTTTTAGCTGCATCTGGTTGGCCCCCAGAATCCTCAAACTCTTCTCCTGGTTGCCCCTATACTAAGCCCCTCCCGCTCACCCACATACACATTCAGCTGTTTTGTTTCCCTGTAGAGCTTCCAATGGGCATTGGGAGCTCAAGCCTGACCTCTGCCTCAGGCATTCATGAGAAGCTCATATATACATAATGTCTTAGAATGCTTCAGTCAACCTATGAGATCAGCACAGCCAAGGAGATTAAGGGGGTAGATGCTTCAACCAGGGACCCTGAAACCTAGGCACAGTAGGGTCTACTCTAGCTACTCCAGGGATGGGGTGGTGCCATCCACTCATCACCCTACACTTTAGAGGCACAGACGGCCCTCCATGCTGACCCCAACTCCCTGTGCCCAGCTGGACCAGGCAATGGGGAGAAGGGCCCCTGAAGCTGCTGGGCTTCCTTAGAGTCCTGGTAGCTACAGCCCAGGCCAGTAGGAAGGAGATTCCTGAGGTGAGGTCATGGTGGGAGGGAGTGGTATCTGGGAATGCAGTGGGCTGGGAGCCCCTGATGCTACAACATCAGCCCAAGAACTCCTGCCTCCCTCTCCGGGCCCTGGAGGTCTTCACGCGCAGGTCCCTGGCCCAAGAGCTCCACCTTGTAGTTCCTCCTACTGGGGAAGAAGTACCGGGGAGAACAGAACTTGAGAGCCTTCTTTTCACCTTGTTTTTCTGTTTTTGTTCCTTGAGACAGGGTTTCTCTGTGTAGCCCTGGAACTTGCTAACTGGACCAGGCTGGCCTTGAACTCAGAGATCCTTCTCCTCTGCCCCCCAAGTGCTGGGATTAAAGGCACGTGCCACCACGCCTGGCTGTAACAATTTATCACTTGCTTCTGGTCGTGGTCTCTGCCACACTCCCAGAGTTCCATCCCTCTTGTGGTCCCTTCCGTGTCAGCTGTCCAATTCCCTCCTCCCCTGACTACTAGTGTTCTTCCAGGGACCACAGAGTGGGTGGAGAGCTGGGTGGGGCCCCCAAGTGTCTCCACACTTTCTTGGAGAACCCTAAGTTGGTAACCTGTGAGTAACACAGGCCCTAATTACCTTAGAATGGCAGGGTGAGCTGGCCTCACTGATGCCTGTCTCCACTCAGCCTGACCCCTGTCGACCACGGTGGAAAGCAAGTAAGGGATAGGGCGGTACCTACAAGACTGGAGTTGACGTTAGAGCCCTTGCACCTTCCATATGGTTTTACTCATTTCTTCATTCCCTTAAGGAACTAATCTGTGCTCGGTCCTTAGCTCACCTGCTGGTATGAATAAAGGAGGGTGCTACAGACCCCATACTAACCCTCAAGGCACAGAGTTGCCTGGTGCACAAGGCAGACACAATCCCATAATTAAACACATGAAAGAAGGGATGTTGTGTAGTAGTAGGCGGTGCTAGTTGGTCTTGGCTGGACCACTGGGGAGAGGTGTTTCTTCAATTCTAATGCCAGGCAGAAGTCAAATATCACAGGGGATAGTGTTCCAGACAAGAAGAGCATTATGTGCAAAAGGCTGGTAGCAGGTCTGAGCTTAAGGCTTTGGAGGGTAAGAAAGGTGATGTGTGTGGTGACCCGGGCAATGAGGGTGATGACTGAGACTCAGGTAGGCGGAGCCAGTTTAAACAGGGCTTGGTGAATCAGGAGTTCTGTCCCAAGTAGGTGACAAACAATTAGAAGGTGGTGGTTACGTTTTGTTTGTTTTGTGACACTGGGGACAGAATTCAGGGCCTTATACATGCTTAGGCAAATTGTCCTACCATCCCCAGCTGTTTGGTGTCCTTTAGACAAAGCAGGGTAGGAGCAAGATGGTACTGAGATGGGTCACAGAGACTAAGAAAGAAAAGGCTGAGAAAATCAGGAACCAAAGGAACACAGGACTTGAGCTCTATGGCCTTCCGCTGTACTGCACAGGAGAGAACATGACAAGAACCCTGTGAATTCCACTGGGGCATTGAAAGTTTACCAGCTCTCTCAAACCACCTCCTGAAAGGCTGGCAAGGCCTCCCCTTGCCCTGCCCCTCGGCGCCTGCCCCCTGACTCAGGTGCTAGGTGGCAGGAACAGGAAGTCATAGAGGGCAGGGCTGGCTCCACTGACAGGTCAGGCCAGTCCTCCTTGCCTTGGGCAGAACCATTTGGACATCCCTGCCAGGCAGGAGCATCCTGCTGCCCACTGCTCAGGATGGGCAGGGAAATGGGGTCACAGCACCCAGAACTAACAGCCAACAGCTGGCACGGGCCTGACTCCAGCCTTGTGAGGAGAGCCAAGTTGTGTCTGGGTCCAAAATGCGGAAGGCTCACCTTGACTTGACAGAAGGCCAAATGGGGAGGGAGATAGTGCCAGTACATCCCCTGCTACTATGGTTTCTAGGCTTGCCACCTTGAAGGGCTCTCACCCTGACATCAGTCCAGAGTCTAAAGTCAGAGAGGGTCCAAGGCCTGGAGCTATCCCTAACCAGAAGACTGAGGAAAATAGTGTCACCGTCTAGATGGTGAGAGGTGACTTTGGTCAGATAATGTCCTAAGCTGTGACAGGTGCCCCGTGGAAGGACAGGGGTGGGCTTGCTGCAGGAAAGCAGCTCCCAATTCCTCTGGATCCTCTCCATCCACGAGCCCAGACGGTGTGGCAATGCCCCTTACCAAAAGCAGTCTAGGTCCCATGGATCTGTCACTGTCACCCAGGCTGGGCCAAAGGTATCCCCCACTCTCTTCCTTTGTGGGGGTCTCTGAAGGGTGCTATCTAGAGAGCGACGGTGGGAGCTTAGACAAGTTGGGATATATTGAGGCGCCTGTGAGTTCTGGGAGGACGGCTCCTGAGAAGGGGCTTGGGGACACACCGCACTTGTGTGTTTCCTCTTTTTGCTGGCACTGGGTGCTGAATCTAGGGCCTTCTTTATCCTAAGTGCTTTACTACTGAGATGCACCCCCAGACTCGCATTTGAGAACGGTCTCGTGCAGTTATCCAGGCTGCCCTTGAATGTGCCATCCTCCTGCTTCAGTCTTCAGAGATGGCTGCCCGAGCTGCTCCTGACACCCACTGATCCAGGAGCCTGGCATACAGAGGGGACAGTGCCACTCAACCTCAGAAGACTTCCTGTTCAAGACAGCCTAGGAAACCCCATTTTAATGTGAAACCACCTGATGTTTCAATTCTGGCAAGGGCTTCAAAGTTTCAACCCTGCCACATAGACCAAATGAAGCACCTCGAGTGGTGTTTGTGTGCACGCGCGTGTGCTGATGTTCTGCATTTACAACACAGGGGCCCTGCTGAGCTCCTGATAACGAGACCCAGGCCACCTTCATTTCTGGTGGTGGAGTCCTGCAGAGGCCAGACATGTCTCCAGCTAGTGTGACTCAGCCAAAGGGCTTGGCTACAGGCCAGGCACAGAGGGGGTACAGCGGTGAAATCTGGGAGCTGAGCTGGGTCCCCAAAGGCTGAGGCATGATCTTAACCACAGACCATGGGGGAGGAGGGAAATGATCATTTTCCTGGAATCCTACAAGCCAGGGGATTTTTCTGAACTAGCCCTTGGCACCAGCCCCTACCGCTCAAGAGGCACTGTCAACAAACACCTAGGTCCCTCCTACTGTTGATGGAGTCCCCAGCCCCTCCTCAAGCATATTATGATCTTCAGAACTTCCAGTCCCTGGAGGGGCTCGAGTGGGCATCTGTTTCTAGGTCGCAGACTTTCAGTTCAGACTGGGAAGGTGACCAGGCATGCTGTCATGGCCACAAGAATCCCAAATCCAGCACAAGAGATTTCACACAAGAGACTCTTGGAAGTACTTCGTGTGGCCTTTCTAGTTTTTGAAATTGGGATTAGCTACTAACAATAACACATTGAGAGATTACACCTAAAAATCTAGATTTGCATGAAAAATCCTGAGCTTTGGCAGACTGGGCTGGTCATGGGGACTAAGCCCTCACCCGGGCTGGCCTTACTATCCTATCCTCTGCTTCTCCAGATCTTCATTGACCCCTGAGGTTCACATAAATTCATGTCACTATTTTTCTTTTCAACTGAAAAGCAGGACTCTGTCCAATGTCACACAGAAAACTAAGGATTGACTTAAGCCAGCCTAATAAAATCTCTCCACACTGGGGTTCAGAGGTATCTAGGTACAGAATAGGCCTGCTCCGTGCAACGACCCGCTCAGCGGAGGGGTGTGTGCAGGTTCGGCCAAACCCCGCCTTGGCCAATGGGGAGGAGCCCCGCCTTCAGTAGAGATGGTCCCACCCCCCACATCTTAGGGAGAGACCAGCCTCCTACGAGCCAACTTCGGAGTCGGAGCCGGATCCCGGGGCTGGGAGACGCGGACGCCGCAGCCTCCGGACCCCGGGACCCCGGACCTTTCGGGACCGGCCGGAGGCGAAGGACTGAGGCCCCACTCAGGCGGTGGGTCGCACCGCCCGGCTCCCTCGGCCGCCGCCTCCCGGTGAGTGTCTAGGGACAAGGGCGGGGGCGCCAGGCAGGGCTGATCACACTCGCCCTGCACACTAGCACACACATTCTCCTGTGGAACTGCGACTGAGGGAGTGAGGGGCTTCCTCTGGCCTCGGCGATTACCTGGGCAGGCACGTCCACTTGTCTCCCGTTCCCTGAGTGGGCCTGGGGCCTCCCCTGACCCTCGGGAGTCACCTACCCGTGAGGCTCTGAGTAGACAAAATAAACACCCCCCTCCCTTGCTTCCTCCTCCCACGGCTGGGCCCTCTGGCGTGACCAGTTTTATGAATCAAACCTCCTTTAGGGGATGGCCCAGCCGTAGTCTGGTTACTTTTCCCTCATGGGGTCAGACAGACTGGTGCCCCTGTGCAGATTGGTCGCCTGGGGTCCACTGGGCCTTGTCACACATGGCAGGACTGGGGCCCACAAATATTCAGGCAGCCCTGGAGAGGAATGGGGGTGGGGAGACTGGATAGCTGTGCCCCCAGGTGAGGGATAGACTTTGACCAGAACCTTTAGTGCCCCAGTATCAGCATCTCATCTCTCCCAGTGAATGGCTTTGCTTGGGCTGCAAACCCAATGGCCTATAGCCAGTCTAGTCCTTTGTGTCCCTGGGTCGCAGCTCTGGGGCCAGAAGGTTCCCTGTGGTCAGGCAGGCCAGCTGATTGGTGCCAACCACACTACTTCACCCCCATTAGTTAACGATTACCACACCATGGTTGCTGGCTGCTTTCACCCATTGGCTCTCAGGAGCGGAGTCTGCAGGGTAGAAGAAACCTAAGGGTCCAGGAGCCCCCTTGCTTTATGCATTAATGGTAGGTGAGAGGAAGAGACAGAAGAGACACCAAGACAGCCTTCTTCCCTGTCTGAGCCAAGAGCCCTCAGGGAAGAGGACAGGCTAAAATGTAAAAGGTCCCTTCCCCCTAGGCTAGATTTTGGGTGCTGGGAAAGCAAAGATGTGGGTGGGCTGGAGTTTTGTGAGGGGCTCCATTGGTATGGGCAATGAAGGCCAGTATGGACCCAGCTGTTAGCACAGCCCCATAGAGCTGGGGCAGGCAGGTGGGGGATGGGAGGGCAGTCTCTAGAGTTTACTGTCCTCTCCCAGGGGAGTCAGCCCCTGAGGAACTTCTGTAAACAGAGTGTCAGAGGCAGGAAGAGGGCTCTGGTAATGAGCAGCCCAGCTGGATTCCCTCCAGACCATTATCTAGCATCTCCCATCCCGAGAGGAAAGAACCCAGGAGCACACGTGCCAGTGCCAGCCCGGGGAAGGGGGCAAGCAGGGCATGTCCCTACCCCGCCCCCAAACTTTGGAGCTGCACACCAGACAGTTGCCACCTGAGATCTGTGTGTAGAGAGTCAGAGGGTATGGGGTGGAGGGCTGGAATCCCAGGGGTTTGGATGCCACCCTCTAGAAGTGGTGGAAGAGGTGAGCACAGGAGCCCCCAGACACTGCCAAGACCCATGCAGATATCTGGCAGATAACCCTGGGACCAAGAGACAGCCAGGCAGAAAGCCCTCGGTTCTCACTTCCATTCCAGATATCCCCAGCCCTGGGTTAGTTGGGGTCAGTCCTAGACAAGAGCCAGGGTTTGTGAGTGAACCCTCGTGGTGCTGCATAACTTCTAAGAACAGGAAAGTGGGGCTCCAGTTAGCAACAGAAAGCAGTCCTCCCCTCACCACCCCAGGCAGACAGTTCTCTTCGGTATGTGCCTAAAGCCGTTCTTGACCGGTGACAGGTCCTAATCTTAGGTGAAGGGAATCAGCCATCCCTCCCAGAGCTCTCTTCAGCCACCCTCGGAGCCCCTCCCAGAGCTGTGGAGCCCAGGGCCCTTGTGTTGCCAAGAAAACCGGCTCCCCTCACTGCTGTGGAATTTGTGTGTTCTTGGGAAAGGAGGGAGAGGTGCGTGTGTGTACACACACGCACACAGGCCCAGAGGAGTGTGGCTAGAGGGTGTGTGTCTGTGCACGTGACCCGCAGCAGGGCCTGGAGGGGTGCTTTGGTGTTTTGCGTTTGCTGGGGAGGACTGGACCTCCTTCCTTTATCAGTTTCCACATTCCAAAGTCAGCCGGGTGTGTGCGCGCGTGCGTGTGTGCATGTGTGTGTGTGTGAGCGATGTGCTTTCCCCAACCCCTCAGCCTGCTGTCCAGGCCACAGGCCTCCCCCGCTTTTCCTCATTCCAGTCTCCCTGGGTGTGAGAAGTCTTCAGGCCACCTCGGCTTGTGGGGATGGGGAAGGCAAGAGGCCAGTTCTTCTTCAAGGTTGGGGACAGTCTCCCCCCCACCCCCCACACACGCCAACTCCTGGGGAATGCAATAAGGCTCTGGCATTCCTGGAGGCTGCCTGAGAGATTTCATTAAGGAGGGAGCTGGCTTGTTCTGAGGGAGCTGGGGAAGGTTGGGAACCTTGTTGGCACTCAGCCTCAACCACTGGTCAATAATGACAACTGTGGGGGTAGAACTGTGGTTCAGTGACCAGTTCATAGACCCCAGAAGGGGCCTCTTGTGTCATACAATGGCTGAGGGTTCATCTAAGATTGCTGAGTGACTTTTAGGACAGTGGCATGGTGAATTTGAGTAGGCTAAGGCCCCTTCTGAGACCATTCTCTTCCTGTCTTCCTGAGACTCCCGTGCCCAGGAAGCTTGCAGTGACTAAGGTGTTTTGGAAGATTCAGGGTTAATTGCAGGGTTAAAGTTTATTCAGTGGGTGCCAAGCCCTGGGCAGGGACAGGGCAGTAGGAGGCTGAGCCCCAGTGGCATCACACCTGCCGCGTGCTGACAGTGGCATTCTACTGGCCCACTTCTACTTGGGCCACAGCCACCACATAGCTCCTGGGGCCACAGGTGTTCCTGCCCTGCAAGTGGCACCTCTCCTAAGACGGCTCAACCTGTCACCCCAAGGGTTCGCCTGAGCCAGAGACTCATCTTAGTCACTGACTTATCTGCTCTGGCTGACAGGTCTGGCAGCAGCCAGGTCACCCGCAGGGCCACTTAAGACACCCACCTGGAGAGGGACAAGCCACCCTGGCCACACCTATTCCAAGGCCCAGAATCCTTTCCTGGACAGACACAGCAGCTAACCTGATGTCCTCACCTCCTTTCTGCAGTTCATCTGTCTTTTCCGGGCAGAAGAGACACCAGAGGGCTTTCCTCACAGCAGAGCTGCTTATTTTACTGACTTGTTTTAAAAGATGAACAGGGCCCAAGGAATCAAGGCGTTAAGGGAACTTCCTAGGTAATCCTAACCTGTAGCTGGAATGCAAAAGTCCTTTGAGTTAGGGCAAAGATGGGAGCCACAGAAGGCAGGGAGTCGGGGAGGTCACAAAGCGGAGTGAACAGTACTGGCTTGGGATCCCCTGATTAATAATCACAAGCCTGGGCTAAGCCTCCTCCCCCACTTTCTGTGTGAGAAATTATAATAGAGACCCTCAGCCCATCTTCTCTGTTGGGCCAGGACTGCTGTGTTCTAGAGAAGGGGAGATGGGATGGACCAAACCAGGGCCCAGAACTGCTTCGGACACGTCAGCGAAACTGGAGCCAGCCATTCTGGCCGCCGGCACAGTCCCGCCTGCGGGAGGGGGCTGGGGGGTATTGGCAGCCTCCTGGGGCTGGGTTGCTGCCAGGCCTGGCGAGCAGAGTAGAGCCCATTCAGGCCAGCACCAGGAGGCAGAGGCTGGGAGCCCAGAGCTGAGAGTCAGATTTGCAGAGTCTACCCGTGTGCAAGGAGGGGTGGGCTCTGTCTGAATTGTCCTCTCCACCCTGCTGGGCACACGGCCTGTCTTAGCATAAGGGAGATGCACCAGCTCCAGGGCTGATGTGCTCACCAAATGCCTGGGTTCTGCCCCACCCACTCTCCTGTCCCTGCCTAACCTCAGGCATGTGTATGGGTGGGTGCCCACAATGTGTCACACACTTGGGCGTGGAGGGCATTCTGGGCCCTCGAGAGTTAGATGACCAATGCCCTTAGTTGTCCTAACTCACAGAACCCCTCCTGGAGGTCATGTGCTTCAGAAAGTTAGACCAAAGGACAGCTTACCCCTAAATTCCTTTATAGAACTAAGGACCCCACCCTCACTTTCCCATTGAGAGTAGAGGGATGCCTGGTCAAGAGGCCTTAACCTGGGCCCAGGGGGTCTCTAGCTAGCATGCAGGTGGTACAGAGGGTCTTGCTAATGAGGAAGCCAGGACTCCTGGCTTATAGGTAGCCACCCTTGGTGGTTAATGTTTACTGACCATATGCAAGTGCTTTGGGAAGGAGGTATGTGACCAGCTCCAATGGATGCTAAGGTGGAGAGCCTTCTTGCCTCTGTCCACCAGGCTGTGGTAGAGTCAGGCCAGTGTAGGTGAGGAATCCAGGAGGTCTGACCCTTCTGACCCTAAAGCCCAGGACTACTCTAAAATTCTCCCCACAACTTTTAGCCCCACAAGGATGAGATACCAAGCAAAGGCTGTCAGAGCTACCGTGATGCTGAAAGCACGGGGCAATAGCCACTCCAGTGAAGCCACCCACCCAACACGTACATACGCCAGGCACTAGGACCCAGGCCCAGACAAGCTAATGTCTTCAGAACTTATTAAAAAAAACTCCCTGTTTGAGGCTGGACAGACACTCTTCCGGAGGGCCCGGATTTGATTCCCAGTACCCATCAGGTGACTCACAACTACTTGTAACTCCAGTTCCAAGGGATCCAACAGCCGTTTCTTGCCTCCACAGGCACTGCACATACATACATGCAGACAAAACCTTATACACACAAAAAAGAAAGCACTTCCTGTTTAAAATCAAGAGTCAGGCAGCCTGAGGATCTCTGAGTTCAAGGCCAGCCTGGTCTACAACAAGAGTTCCAGGATAACCAGTTCTGTTACACAAAGAAATCCTGTCTCAAAAGCCAAAATAAATAAAAATAAAATCAGCATCAAAAAAAGGAAGTCCATAGGGCCGCCCTTAACAGCCCTGTAGGTGAAAGGTGGAACTCAGTCAAGGGACTCAGCTGGTTGTAGTGGTGCTCACCTTTACTCCTAATACCTGGGAGGTGGAGGCAGGAGGATGTCTGAGAGTTTGAGGCCAGCCTGGTCTACATAGTGAGTTCCAGGACAGCCAGAGCTACACAGTAAGACCCTGCCTTGAAAAACCAACCAACTAACAAACAAACAAAAAATAAATAAATCACAAAGGACTCAGGAATCTTTTCAGCAGAACTCGGGCCTGAGGCCAAGTCTGTCTCCTGCTGCTCTAAACGGTTTCACCCTTTTCCCACCCTAGTCAGCTTCTGCCCTGTCCGGATTCCCTTCAAGGACTGCTCACGCTCTTCTCAGAGCCATGACAGAGCTCCCCAGCTTGCAGACTGTAGCTTGCAAGCTGGAATTTTCCACAGCTGTAGCACCATCTTTTGCCTCAGTCTCCCCTTGCTGGGAGGGGTGAAGCTGGGAGTCAAGTAAAGAAACTTAACATGATTCTTAGAGGAATGGGGATTGGATTAGCTATGACCTGTATGGTTCTTGGCCCAGGACCCTGGTCCCTCCTGATTTAACTCAGTGTCCTCTCTTGCCAGCCTGTATGGACATTCCACAGTTTACAAGCTGCCAGCCCAGCGGCCATCCTGTCATCAGACACACGTGCATATCCTTCACCCCTTTCCCTTTAACTGCTGCTAGTGCAGAGTAAGGAGTCCGTGTCCCCGCCCACCCCCGCCTCACAGCAAGGATATACAGGGTGAGGTGTGAAGTAGGCTGCTGCCAATTGAGGCTTCACAGCTTGGACAACTGAACATAGGACCGCCTGTGTGGATGAGTTCTTAACATAGCCTTAAACAAGACCCGTGGGGAGACGACTCAGCAGAGTGGCCATGCTAGCCACGTGCAGGGTCTCCCCCTGCCTGACCCTGGCCTGGCCCCACTGAGAAGAGTGATTGAGAGGAAGGCCTGACGTACCCTACATGGATGCAAGATGTGGACGAGGTCATTTGAAGTTCCTATCTGGAAACCAGGCCAAATCAGCCATCCCCCAAGTTTCCGAGTCACGGAGGGTGGAACAGGTCCTATGGGGTAAGGAAGTTAGGGGTGCAGCTAACAGCGTTTGAGGTCACTAAGTGCACAGCCCTATGGTGCTGGTAGGATCGGGTCCTCAAGGTTCTGGCACTTGTTTCAGTTGACTCTCAGTATGAGCACCTACCTAAATGCTTGCAGCACTGAAGGTGGGCCTGTGGGCTTAACCTGGGCAACAAGGCCTTTCCTTTCACTTAGAGCTGGCATAAGGCTCCAGGCATCTAATTTACCTGCCCTAGGTAAGTCTGTCTTCTTCCCTTTCATGTACCAGGAGCCCTTGTGCTTTGGGAAAAGGGAGCCTACAGGTGGGGGACTGGTAAAGGCAGGCTGGGTGAGGGTCTTGTTACCTGCTGTGGCCACATGTGGGGGAAGGGAAGCTCCAGCTCTAGCACAAAAGGCCCTTGTGTGAGCAGCAGGTGCCTGGGATGGGAGGGAATTGTCAGCCATTAAGAAGGACTGCCCACCTGGGGGCAACCTGGTATCCCATGCAAGGTTCAGGCCTCTGGGGCACCCAGGGTAAGGACTGCCTCCTAGGAGCCTGAGTGAGATGAACAAGCTGCTGACCTTTCACCCCAGGACAAGATGAGAGTCCCACCTCTGATGGCATGCTAAGACATATGTGGCTCTGGAGGGAATGGGCCTGTCCCGGGGCAGACCCTGTCATACTGGCACTACGCAAGCCCTGGGCTCCAGCTCAGACTCAGTGGTGCCTCCAAAAGTCCCTTCCCTGTGTGACTCTGCAGGGACAGAAGCTCCCATCTAAACTGGCCACTAGGGAGCTGAGGCAGCAGTGTGCTGAGCAAGTACCGGCACGTGGGAAGGTTGGGGCTCTGTCACTTCTGGGGGACAGTGCTGTCCTTCATTCTAGGAATCTAGCCCAGAGCAGAACCCCCAAGAACTATCTGTGGAGTTAACGTGATGTACTTGTCTAGCCTGGCACTGTCCCTCACCTGAATCATGGGGTTCCTCATCTCCAGTTCATGCTTTGATAAACTGACAAACAAACCAATTCATTTAGCCACCCTCTCCCCGAGACGAGGACACTTGCCAAGCAAGGGCTGCCAGTCAGCCTCTACCCTCTGCTAGGAACCTCATCCTGGCCACATCCTGGCGGCCCACAGCCCCCATCCTGGGCAGGTCCGAGAACACAAGTGGAAAAACACGGATCCCATAGTTTCCATGTGAAGTTTTCCTGCTGCGGTCTTTCCTCACTCTGAGAAGGGAGGGACGCAAGAGTGTTTTGCAGGGGCCAGCGGCCCCAACAGTCAGCTTCTCTGCTTACGCGCCCGGGCCCGGGCCGACTGCCATCCTGTCTCTCCAGATCTACAGGGAGGGGCTTCAGGATCCACAGTTCTCCTCCTTCCCTGACCAAGCAGCCAGCTAGAGGGGACTGGTCTCAGCTGGGGCAAAAAGGCCTGGGTTCAGGAAGGGAAAGCTGTGTTGTTAGTAGCTGTTGGTCCCTGCACTAGCCCAGCTGGCCTCTACATGGATGCCCATTCATGACAACCAACACCATAATGATATGATCACTGAGAGAAGGATGCCAGAGATGAGCCAGGAACCGGTCAGGGGCACTAGGGACCTGACTCACAAGTTCTGGGCTCTGCTGCATTTGAGGGTGGGGAGCGGTGAGTTCCCCTCTGGCCTCTATGATGACTCATAGACTCTCTGCTCCTAGGAACAGAAGATGTGCTCCAGGAGCTGCCTGCCACCTCTCCTGCTGCTGTTCCTGCTGCTCCTGGAGTCTGGAGTACAGGGCTGCCCATCAGGCTGTCAGTGCAACCAGCCACAGACAGTGTTCTGTACTGCCCGCCAGGGAACCACAGTGCCCCGAGACGTGCCACCTGACACAGTGGGCCTGTACATCTTCGAGAACGGCATCACCACACTTGATGTGGGCAGTTTCGCTGGCCTCCCTGGCTTGCAGCTCCTGGACTTGTCACAGAACCAGATCACGAGCCTGCCGGGTGGCATCTTTCGGCCCCTGGTTAACCTCAGTAACCTGGACCTAACCGCCAACAAACTGCATGAGATCTCCAATGAGACCTTCCGGGGCCTGCGACGCCTCGAGCGCCTCTACCTGGGCAAGAACCGCATTCGCCACATCCAGCCTGGAGCCTTTGATGCGCTTGACCACCTCCTGGAGCTCAAGTTGCAGGACAATGAGCTTCGGGTGCTGCCCCCATTGCACTTGCCCCGCCTACTGCTGCTTGACCTCAGCTACAACAATATCCCGGCCCTGGAATCCGGAACACTGGATACTGCCAATGTGGAGGCACTGAGGCTGGCTGGCCTAGGGCTGCGGCAGCTGGATGAGGGGCTTTTTGGCCGTCTGCGCAACCTCCATGACCTGGATATTTCTGACAACCAGTTGGAGCACATGCCATCTGTGATCCAAGGCCTGCGTGGCCTGACACGCCTTCGGCTAGCTGGTAACACCCGCATTGCCCATGTCCGGCCTGAGGACCTGGCTGGCCTGACTGCCCTGCAGGAACTGGATGTGAGCAACCTGAGCCTGCAGGCCCTGCCCAGTGACCTCTCGAATCTTTTTCCCCGCCTGCGCCTCTTAGCAGCTGCCCGAAACCCCTTCAACTGCTTATGTCCCTTGAGCTGGTTTGGGCCTTGGGTGCGTGAGAGCCATGTTGTGCTGGCCAGCCCTGAAGAGACACGCTGTCACTTCCCACCCAAGAACGCTGGCCGGCTGCTCCTGGATCTGGACTATGCAGATTTTGGCTGCCCAGTCACCACTACCACAGCCACCATACCTACCATGAGGCCTACTATCAGGGAGCCCGAGCCTTCACCTTCTAGCCGAGCTCCCACACGGCCCAGCACCACAGAACCAACTACCCAGGCGTCCACCTCACCATCCACTGCCCCACCAACCATGAGGTCTGCTTCTCAGCCCCAGGACTGCCCAGCATCCACCTGCCTGAATGGTGGTACCTGCCGTGTAGGGGCAAAACATCACCGGGAGTGCCTGTGCCCCGAGGGCTTCATTGGTCTGTACTGTGAGAGTCCAGTGGGGCAAGGGATGAAGCCTAGCTCCATACCAGACACTCCAAGGCCCCCTCGGCCTCTGCCCCTCAACATTGAGCCAGTGAGCCCCACCTCTCTGCGCGTGGGGCTGCAGCGCTACTTGCAGGGCAACACTGTACAGCTCCGGAGCCTCCGCCTCACCTACCGTAACTTGTCTGGCCCTGACAAGCGGCTGGTGACCTTACGGCTGCCTGCTTCACTTGCAGAATACACAGTCACCCAGCTGCGGCCCAATGCCACCTATTCTATCTGTGTCACACCCTTGGGAGCTGGGCGGATACCTGAAGGTGAGGAGGCCTGTGGGGAGGCCAACACGCCCCAGGCTGTCCGCTCTAATCATGCCCCAGTGACACAAGCCCGTGAGGGCAATCTACCCCTCCTTATCGCACCTGCCCTGGCCGCTGTCCTTCTAGCTGTGCTGGCCGCTGCAGGAGCAGCCTACTGTGTGCGGCGGGGGCGGGCAACAGCTACAGCTCAGGACAAAGGGCAAGTGGGACCGGGGACGGGGCCCCTGGAACTAGAGGGGGTGAAAGCTCCCTTGGAGTCCAGCTCTAAGGCAACAGAGGGAGGTGGGGAGGCCCTGTCAGGAGGTCCTGAATGTGAGGTGCCCCTTATGGGCTACCCAGGGTCCAGCCTTCAGGGGGCCCTCCCCGGTAAGCACTACATCTAAGCCAGGACAGATAGAGTAGCCAGGCTTTTAAGTCACCACCCCCCCTGCTGCCACACAAGCAAGAACTCGATATGTACCACCGGGCACATGCATGACGGCACGTGGGACCTGTCCCTGACCCTCTCTGGCCTGGATCTCATTTGTGAGCTGCTACAGCCCAGACGAACCGTCATAGCCATCAGTATGTCCAAAACAGGCGCCTGCTGTCTGCTGCAGTGTGCAGCCTGGGGTGTGAGTCCTGCCATGTGCTGGTAACATGGCTAGGCATGTTGGGCTTTCCAACATGGACTCTGGTGACCAGTGAAGGAAGCCCCCAGAAGTAGTGGGTGGGGAAGGCACTATGGCTGTGGCCTTGGCCCCAAAAGTGCAGGAACACTTGAAACTGGAAAGGAAGGTGCTCTGGGCACAAGTGGATTTGCTTCTATTGTTTTGTTTTGTTGTTTTTTTTTTTTTAATGTATTTATAAAAGATCATTTCCCGTTTATGCTGGGAAAGTGTTTTTCAAACTCAGTGACAAGGACTTTGGTTTTTGTAAGACTATTGATGATATGAAGGCCTTTTGTAAAAAAATAAAAAACAAAACAGATCGACTATCTCTGGTTGGACTTGGGGTGCATGAGCTGTGAGCTGTGTGGACACCTATGGTCACTGGCCACACGTCGGGCATGGGTTTGGTAGGGCTGCTGCTGAGAGCTTCCCCCATTAGAATGCACCAACCATGGGCCCTGAGCCATGGTAAGTACCTTCACCTGGGTGGGACAGGGAAGCAGACTAGGTAGGGCAGCTTACCCTAGCTAGCCCCAGTCTTCTGCCAGCAGGAGCCACAGGTGCCTGTGTATAAGGTTGGAAGGGTCTCATAGCAAACACAGGACACAGAGGGACTCAAGGGAGGTCACATCCTCCTTGGGTGTTGTGAAGGGCAGACTACCCCTGCCTTCAATAGAGAAGACAGCCTGGAGCTTCCTTATTCTAGGGCCTAATGATGGTTGATCCTGGGACAAGTAGCTTCCAGTCTCTACTGCAGAATCCTGGGCTAGCCAGGTATGTGTGGCCCCAGCTCCTTCCTGCTGCCTACACTGTACAGGAGGGCATTGGGGGGGGGGGGGAATGGATCACCAAGGCAAGGACAGAAAGGAGAAGCCAGAACAGAGCATTAGCAGCAGGGACAGGGCCAAAGGGCTGTCTGGCTTGCAGATTGCACAAAATTTGGTGGCCCTGAGTATTCCTTTCCTTCCTGCCCTGGGGATATGCCCAGCAATTCTGGAACCCCAAGAAGGAATGTTTTCTAGGAAGACTACATTCGAGGACAGCTGTGGCCTGGACTGAGGTGGGCAGCTCAGGAAACTGAGGGACACATGTCATCATTACCCGGAGGACAGGGAGGAGCTGGGCCCTGGGGGAATGGAAGGGCCCAGCAAAAGAAGAAGCAAGCCATTCACAGGCCCCCAGTGCCAATCTGTCTTTCGTGGGTCATGGCCCTGGTATGAAGTCTCACCCCTGGAGGGGAGGAGGAGGCCCAGCCAGGCCTGCGGAGCAGGCCCTGTGGTTTGGGGTGTTGATGTCAGCTTCAAGTCAGTCTCAGCCACAAGAGGCTCTGGATTCAATTAGTGGCTGCTGAGGGCTCTGGCAGGAGGAGGAGGTGGATGGGTCATGTGGGGCAGTAGGTGGGAGCATCGGGCCTGGGTGGGGCCTCTTTCTACTGAGGCTGCAGTGGTGGCGGCAGCAGCCCAGGTGGATTTCCTGTAGGCCTGGGTTCTATTAGGACAGCAGGCGTGGTGAGGCCTGTCCCTCTTGCCAGTCCCATCAAAGGGGCCTTTGTGGGCCTGTGGCCACTGCTGAAGTATGGGCAACTGCTGAGTAAATGTTTTTTCTGTAAAGCAAACCTGGCCTAGAGGGATGGCAGGGTGGGGTGGTGAGGCCTAGAGAGAGGGGAAGAGGCCCTCAGGAAAGGTATCCAGATCCCATCCTTAGCGACGGCTATGAAGTGTGGGGTCTTCTCATCGGAAGCACCGTTCCTAGAGCTTCGTAAGCTCCCATTCCAGGACTAACAGTCTCCTTTAGAGGAGAGGCACCCATGGGGAACAGCAGTAATAGCTCACAGCTGCAAGACGGGTGGGATCCCAACACCTGCTTCCTGGTGCAGAGAGAGGTGACAAGTCACCGTTCCCCCACACCTTCGTACCTTCTTCACACCCAGCCTCTCAGTACACCCAGGAGCACGCGGGAAGTACTGGAAAGCCCAGTGGGTGGCAGCTTGAGCGCTGCAGGGCCTGAGGGAGACTGGTGACATTCTGCCCTCCGCTGTGGCAGGCAGCCCTACAGACACTCCAAAATGACAAGGGGAGGACAGAGATGGGAACCATGACAAAGGCCCCAGGAGAGGAGGATGGGGAAGGGCATGTACCTGACCCTGGGGCCCTCTAGCTCTTGTGAGCACACACTGTTCTGCCTAAACCAAGATGGAAACTCTGTAACAGAGAGATCAAGCAAGGGTGGCAAGTGAGTCAGCTGCCAGCCCTCCCCCAGGGCTGCGCCCAGAGCTGGCACTCCCTGCACTTTCCACCTTCAGTCATGGCAGGGGCGGCCGGGGGTCTGCTTTCCAGCATGCCTGTGAGGACACAGGACCTGCCACCTCTCCCAGCAGTCTAGTTACTGGCGTGCATCACTGGACAGCACCAGCTTTGTGGAGACTGAAGAGCCCTAGCTCCCTGCCAAGGGTGTCAGCTTGCCAGGGCATAGGCCAGAGCTGGGGGACTGATGGGAGGAATGCTGGGCTGACGGCCCATCTGGGAGTGATTTGACAAATTCCAGTCCTCGTTGGTCCTTCGAGGCTATTCTTAACTGCCATAATTACAGGGTCAGCCCTGGCCAGTGGCACCATGGGGTCTGGGCATGGTTAACTCTTCCAGGGGCCATCCTAATGCTGGGCAGGAGATGCCCTGCAGGGGAGGGGATACTTAGCATCACTACCACTGAGGGTGGAGCCTGATTGGCTGGAAGTGCTCGGTGAAAAGTACCTGACGGATGGTGCCAAGTGCCCTTCACACCTGCAGCACCTCTGCGGGAGGCCTGCAGGGAACAGGTCATCTGGCTTGAGTAAGTCTGGAGATAAGATGCTAAGACAGTGCCAGGCCTGGGGACACAAGATAAATGCTGGTTGTGTAGCTCCAAAGCCCAACACCTCCATCTCCTCCAGGGCAGTGCCGCCCTGATGATACCTTTCTTGAGACCAAGCTCCTGACCCTGAATACGCCTCAGCTTTGCCTTCCTCATCTATTAAAATAGATATTGCCAAGTCAAGCATGACGGTGCATGCCTTTAACCCCAGCATTCAGGAGGCAGAGACAGGCAGATCTCTGAATTCGAGGCCAGCCAGGTCTACAAAGAGAGTTCTAGGACACCCAAGGCTACATAGAGAAACTCTGTCTCACACAAAGTATCTCAGTACAGTAAAGGGTGGGATGCAGAGTTTCTATCTTCCTGACCACACCTCATCCCCTGACGGTCTAAAGAATACGACTTCCCAGCATTCCCTGACCCTTAATATGATGCTCTTGTTTCTGAACCTTTGATAAGCCCTTGCCCCGCTGTGATTCAAAGTCTTCAGTTCTGAAATATTCTAGAAAGGAGAGGCTGGATGATAGCCAAGGACCCGGGACCTTTCCTGTCTCCAGTATTCCCCAGTCAGCCTACCCTGAGGGTTCCCCACCAGCCCTTCTGTCAGTAATCAGCTTCAGAGCAGGGTCCAAGTTCCTCCCTCCTTTCCTACAGCCATGCCTGGCAAAGTCTCTGATTCTCTTGGAGCCTCCTTAGCTATTCATGATGGCTATGCAGATTGAATAGACTGTTTACCTAAAGAGCCAGCTTGCTAGTGACTGGTTATACGCCGTTACAGACCAAGAGCTGCTTGGCCTGGCCAGGGATCCCACCAGGCATATCCATAAACTTTCTTCCACATACTTCTGGGAGGTAGGAATGGAAGGATGAGTACCCATTATCCTTTGCACTCTAAGGGTAGCTGAGGACATATGTCAGGCCTCCAGGCCTCCTGTGCCTGCTATACACCTTCAAACACAGCCATCTGCCCCATCATCTCATACTCCTCAGTGTTTACTTTACCACAAGCTCAAGTACCCTTGGGCCCTCAGCTCCATGAAAAACACCCCTAGCCAAAGCAAGCCCATTCCTGTCACCTGTACCCCAACGACACATTTTCAAAGTCATAGCTCCTCCCCTAAATTCAAAAACACACTTGAATGAACCCCTAGGCAGCGAAGTGTGCCCCATGACCAGGGGCCTACTTTTCTGACAGGGCCCCACGAGGACAGGACAAGTTCATTCATTGGCCCATTTAAGACAGCCTCAGCATCCCCTGCTGGTAGAGCTGGGGATCCTGGAGTGCTGGGCCCAGCTGCAACCCAGGCTCAGCACTGGTCACACTCTAGTAATCAGCCAGCCTCATTGCAGGGCTGTCCCAGTGGCCAGTGTGAACACCTTCTAGACTCTTGGCTCCCAGCTCCCAGCATGTTAAAGCTCCTACCCAGGCGAGGTGTCCAAGGTGACGGAGGCCAAGGCGTTGCTGAGGCGCCGGGTGTCCCAGAGCTTCACTTCTCTTTCCCGCATCTGTGGGGAAGCCGGAGAGAGGCTCAGAGGAGTCTCCCTGTTCCTGGAACCCAGTGTGTAAGGGTGCAGCCTGGCATGGTCCCCTGCCCCAGAGCAGTAGGGAGTCATGACAGGGAGGGGGAGTTTGGGCTTTTCATGTCCTGTTCTGCCCCTTTAAGAACCTTTGGGTGACAAGGGACAAGGGGCGTTTCCCTCCATGGACTCTGGTCCCAGTGGGGCCACCATGGCTCCTAGGGTCAAGCTTAGCTACTGCAAATGGAATCTGCCAGTTTTCTAAAGCCCTCAATTCCCTGGGGGCCCAAGACCCAGCTGCACAGCCAGGCCGTATATGGACAGGCCTGTAACTGGCTGTCTGCACCCACCTCCCAATGGCCTCACCCAACCCTCAGGAAGCACGAGCCTAAAGGACTAGACAAGTTCCTGGCTGGCAGTGCCCAGAATGTTGGAGGAAACACTACCTGGTTGAATCCTGTGGACACAAGATGCTCCTGCATGCCTGTCCATGCCAGCCGGGTATCTTTGTTGTTCTCATGGGCCTGTGTGCTCTGCGGGGGAAACAAGAGACAGCACTGAGCCATCAGGGCCCCCTACTGGGGACAAGGACCCCCTGAGTGGCCAGGAACTAAGATGTCCTGTGCCTACAGGAGAGGTGCTAAAGGCCCCACCTACACCTCTTAAGGCATCGCGGCACCCAGGGACCACCAGGCTCAAGTTCATCACCCTCCTCCTGAGAGTGCTGGTGTGCCAAGGCCAAATGCAGCAGCACTTTCTCAGCTCCGCGGGTGCCCTGAGCAGCTGACGGCCGAGGGTCCTCATTTAAGAGTGGTATGGACTTGGGGAATGCACACCCTCTGCACAGCTCACTCGTCTCAGTCGTAAATGCTTACGGTGCCCATGCCACCCACCCCCTGGAGCTGCCTGGAGGATCAGCTGAGAGTGCACACAGAAGGACCGGGCCTTGAGAAAAGCCCCGTGCAAATCACAGGATTAGAGGGATTATTGCTGCCTCCTGTCACTGCCAGCAGGCCAGAGGGAGGGCCTGTGGCCAGGCTCTGGGTAACATCCTGGAGAGGGTAAAG
Organism: Myodes glareolus; assembly: GCF_982192425.1. Lineage (NCBI taxonomy): Eukaryota > Metazoa > Chordata > Mammalia > Rodentia > Cricetidae > Myodes > Myodes glareolus. The sequence goes on from NC_142034.1 coordinate 97,275,305, forward strand.
CAGTGCCCCTGGTGGCCCTTCAGGGGTGCTGGAGCATCTGACAGACAGGAAGGCTGCAGGCCCCCAGAAAGGGAAAAGTTTACACAGCAGGGAAGTGAATAGCCCTGTCCCCCTTGGGCCATGGCAGGAGGGAGTCCAGGGGCCAGAGGAAATGCAAACAGCTCTCCCCCAGTCACCCTGGCCCCTGGAGCCTGAGACAAGGACCCTGTTACCAAAAATAGCTCACCCCAAATGTGGCCAGCCTCCTCCAAACTTCCCACGATCTCCTTGGGAATGAATGAGGCAGGGAAGCAGCTTGGAGAAGCTGGCCCAGGGCCCCCTCCCCAGCATGCAGAGGCTGACCCCAGTGTGGGAGACCACTGGAAATGCTCCGCCTGTCCTTCAAGGGGCTTTTCTCACTCTTCCTTTCCCACCCAGCCACAGTGGCACAGGAAGTCGGAGACGGAGCCTGAGAACTAGGGCCCCAGACTTCTCTCTCCATGTAAAAGGGGCTGCAGGGTCCTCACAAGGGTCAAGTCACTGGCTCGCCTCTGACACACTATTATGGGTCAGCAGTGTCATTTGAGCTCTTGTTCACCAGTGTGCAGTGTCTCTGTGCGGGCGGAAAACTAGATGGCTCATAACCGGTCAGCATGTCACTCACTCACTCACTCATTCACGTCCATCAAGCACGGGAGGCAACAGTGGGGCGGATCTCAAAGGCCAGGAGTGTGCGTGAAGACAATCATTCTTTCTTTCCTAATATGAATGTGCTGTGCTAGGAGCTAGAGACACAGGAGGACCAAGCACATAAGACTCCCAAGCCCACGGGACATTTACACACAGAGAAGAGTGTGTCAGGAGGCCAGCAGACTGAACGGAGGAACGTCACTGCAGTTACTATCCGTGCCTCAAAGGAGCAGAATGAAGGTTAGCAGAGGAAGCCCTGAGTCAGACTGCCTTTGTGAGAAGCCACCCTTGCCTCCACTGCCCCGTCCCTGGATGAGTTCTGTGCCCCAGTTTCTTCATCTCTGACAAGCACTATGACATCTTCTATTGTAAGAACTAGGTGTCAAAGTCTACTAATGTCCAGCACTGTGTCTGTGTTTTGCTGTTTAATTATTTGGGGGGGGGGGTTCTGAGACAGGGTCATGTGTGTAGTCCAGGTTAGTCTTGAACACTTGATTTTCTGCCTCAGCCTCCCAAGTGCTGGGCTTATGTGTTTACAGATGTGCACATGACATCCAGCTGCAGATGTGTATTTTACAAGGTAACAGGGCAGAGAATGTAACTGAAGGAACTTTTTATTTGAGCTAGAATGGAAGAATCTACACAGAGCTAACTCTGCATGAAGACTGGGAAGTAAAATGCTCCAAGAAGCTGCAGGTAGGGAAAGGAGGTGGCTAATCTGGTGCAGGAGTCTCTGAGACTACCATGGCCAGCAAAGGAGCTAGTTCGGTTCAGTGTGATCAGTAGTTGGTATTGGCTCAAACTTTAGGAGTCTGACCCCAAATCGTTTATTTTAGACATACTTAAGAACAGCACAATTTGGTGAAAATTTCCTGGTAAAAATGAAATCAGTACTGTGTGCACAATAAAGTGTAAGACATGGGGCTGGAGAGATGGCTCAAAGGCTAAGAGCACTGGCTGCTCTTCCAGAGGTCCTGAGTTCAATTCCCAGCAACCACATGATGGCTCACAACCATCTGTAATGAGATCTGGTGCCCTCTTCTGGCCTGCAGGCATACATGGAAGGACTGTTGTATACATAATAAATAAAGTATAAGACATGACTACATCAAAACTCTCTGTAAAGTACATGTGACACCTTCCAGAAGGATGGGCTCTACAGATCGACAAGCTCATGATAAGGGTCTGGGGGAAGATCTGATGTTGTCTTGGTCACAAAGAAAGCACAAAGGTCACCAGGCTATTAACCACATCTGCTCCCAGACTTCTGGTCGGATAAACAGGTCATGTATCCCTCCCTTTGAAGGGACAACCCTGTGTGTTTAACTTTCCTGGTTCCCTTAGTGGTCATCAGTGACCACTAGGACCTCTGTACCTCCCACAGGTTTGGGGTGGCTGCCACTGGCAGCTTTCCATGCAGAGATATAGACTGGGGTAGACTGTACCATGGTCCACATCTTCTACCTTTCCATTCACATACGGAGAAATCAAGGGCCTAGACAGAGGAAACTGTGTGCCTTGATTGCCGAAAATGCAGCTGTTGGCTCCTTCAATCCCTAAGCCTTGTGAGCTAGGACCCATTATCATGAGGAGGTCTTGTGACTTACAGCTGGAAGGTGGCAGAAGTGGGACCACCACCAGTCCAGCTGCCTCAGTTTCCAGCAAACTTCCAAGGCTGGCCTACACTGTAGGGTCACCATGCATACTGATGCTCATGGAAGTCTTTTCTGCCACTCAGTCCCCTAACAATTCTCCCCATATCTGTCCTGGAGAAAAGAACAGGAATGGCAGTGGTCTAGCTGCCTCAGCCAACCACAACCAGGGGGCAGTGGCAATTTCATATTCTAACTGAGGGGCAGTCACATCTCTCTTCAATGGCATGTCACTGGAGTTCCCAGCGTGGCGGGGGGACCTCTCAACTCCTTTCTAGGGAAAAGGGAACTCCAGGAGATGGGCAGTCTCCTGGGCAACTACAGCAACTGCCAGCAGGTACCTACTTGGCTCATGGTTCCCTTCCCCCTCCTCCAGGCTCCTTTTTTGAAATAGGGAATTGCTATTTCACCACCACCATCCTCCTCCTCATCCAACCATCATGACGCTAAGGTAGTCAAAAAGTCCAAAAAGAGAGGTCAGAGCTGGGCAGTGGTGGCACACGCCTTTAATCCCAGTGCTCAGGAGGCAAAGGCAAGCGGATCTCTGTGAGTTTGCCAGGACAGCTAGGACTGTTACACAGAGAAATCCTGTCTCAAAAAACTAAAATAAAATTTAAAAAGGGGGGGGGGGGGCTTGTTCCAACTTTCTCCTGCCAGCAAACCTCAAAAGTTTAAAGTTGAAGAGATGGCTCAGAGGTGAATAGCATTGGCTACTTTTCCAGAGGACCCAGGTTTGGTTCTCACAACCCTCCCTAATTCCATTCCCACTTATATACATGCAGGCAAAGCATACACACAAAAATAAATACATTTAAATGCAAAAAGAATTGCTGCTTCCCTTGATTAATAATGGCTTCAGGGCCTTGCTTGCCCCCACTGTAGGCTCTGGCTTAAAGGACGGCAGAGAAAGTCTAGGGGCTCAGGGAGGTTGGGCTGGGGCTCCACTTCTCTGCTGGATCCTGGGCCTATGACACTTGCTTAGGAGGTAAGACAGGAGGTCACTTGAGATAAGACCAGCCTGGGCAACACAGTGAGAATCTCCATCTCAAAAATTAAAAAATTAAGGTAGGAAGATCAGAAGTTCAAGGCTAACCTAAGCTATATAGTAAATTCAAGACACGCCTAGACTACATGAGGCCCTGTCTCAAATACAAAAAACAAACAGGCTGGATGGTAGTGGCACACACCTTTAATCCCAGCACTCAGGAGACAAATATGAGTTTAAGGCCAGCCTGGTCTATAGAGCAAGTTTCACAACAGCCAGCGCTACACAAAGAAACCCTGTCTCAAAAGAAAAAAAAAAGCCTATATAAATAAAAATAGAAATAAAAAATTAAAGCAAAGTAAGGGTATAAAATACAGAAGGAGCCACCCAAGGGTTGCTTCCTTCAAGATTAAGTGCCTAGAGGCAGAGGCCAAAGCTGACAGTGGAGAAAGGACAACTTTGGAGGCCTGTGCAGCCTCCATGGTCTCTGAAGACCATAGGTTCAGATGAAGAGAGGCCCAGAACAGCACAGGTAGGAGATGGTATACTCCACCCCACCCCCACTTGGCTCCTGTTAGACAGGAAGGGGGAATTCAGAAAAAGAACTTTCAGAAGGAATCTCTGTGAGCTGGCCCCTCAGCTCACACCACCCTGGCCGCCAGCAGCGGTTTTTCTAATAGAAGCCAGGTGTGGGCCAGATGCCCTGGGCGGAAGTTGGGGGGAGGCAGGGACGGTTGGAGGGCAGCATTCCAGGCCTGTGCTGCCCCCGCATTGCATATAGCCTCAGAGCCAAACACAGGCACCATCCCAGCGGCCAGCGGAGCTGCCCACGCTCTTCCCAGATCTCCTGGCTAAAGCCCCTCCAGGGGGCTCCAGCCCAGATCCTCAAGGCCTGTTTGTACTCTGCAACAACGTGGAACCCCTTGGCCAGCAGCCACAGCAGCTCCACCTCAGCCTTGCTCACAGACCACCTCTGTGGGGTGTTAGGGAGGCGTAGGAGGGGAATAAAAAGGGGGTGGGGATGGGGGAGAAAGCAAGCTGGAAAGAGGCCACTGCAAAGGGGAAAGAAGAAAGAAAACACTTAGAAAGTTGGCCCAGGGTGATGCCTAATAGGCAGGAGTGCAGGTGCTTTGTGTAGCGCCCCCAGAACCATGGGCACTGGACCCCCAGAAGGGGCTTCTATCTCACCCTAAAGCAGATCGAGGGACCTCTTTCTAGGCAAAGGCTTGGGGGTCAGAGAAAGCGAGCAGGCGAGGTCTACTGTTCACACCTCATCAACCTGAGATTCAAATGACCCACGGGGATGAAATCAGCAGCTTTTTCAGGGACGCTGCTCTCGGCTCAACCATCTGACGGGGCCTCTTTTCAGTCCTCAGCTGGAGAGAGTACAACTAATAACTATTTAGGCCCAAGAGGTATAATGTGTCAAGTGAACAGATTTTTGAGGATGAAGGTACAAGAGCCCCAGACTATCCTTAACTCCCTATGGGGAACCAGTCCTCAAAACAGAGGAAGACTGCTAGGCCACGGCAATGGGACCAGGATTTATCCCTGCTGCTTGTGCTGGCTCTTTGGAACCCATTCTCTTTGGAGGGATAACCTTACTCAGACTAGATATAGTAGGGAGGGCGTTGGTTCTTCCTCAAAGCAATGTGCCTTGCCCTCTCTGGGGAGTGGATGGGTGCGGGGGAGGTAGAGGGAACTGGGAATAGTAGGTAAAATGAAAAAAGATAAGTTTTTTTTTTAAATAAAATAAAAATAGAAAAAAAAACCCAAAAAGATTTCTGGGAAAAAAAAATAAAAACAAAACAGAGGAAGACTATCTGTGATGGGTCTTTACTAAGGAACAAGACTTTGTACCACACCTCCCTGGGAAAAAGTCCCATCAGCTTCCAGTTCTAGAAAGAACTAAAAATTCCTGGGGCTCAAGTGACGGCACAGTTGTTAAGAGCACCGGGTACTTATTCAGAGGGGTTTGATTCCCAGCATCTACATTGTGGCTCACAACTCTACGTAATTCACATTTCAGAGGAGCTGCTATTCTCTTTTGGCCTGTAAGGGCAGCAGGCATGCACATGGTGCTATAGACATACAAGCAAAATGCTCATAACCATAAAATAAAGTGTTGTTTTTTTAATTCTTTTTAAAAACATTTTTATTTCTTTTCATTTTATTATCTACACAGTGTTCTGCCTGCATGTGTGCCTGCAGGCCAGAAGAGGGCACCAGGTCTCATTATAGATGGTTGTGAGCCACCATGTGGTTGCTTGGAACTGAACTCAGAACCCCAAGAAGAGCAGCCAGTGCTCTTTTTTTTTTAAGTATTTATTCATTTATTATGCATTCAATATCTGCCTACATGTGTGCCTGCAGGCCAGAGAGGGCACCAGATCTCATTACAGATGGTTGTGAGCCACCATATGGTTGCTGGGAATTGAACTCAAGACCTTTGGAAGAGCAGGCAATGCTCTTAACCACTGAGCCATCTCTCCAGCCCCCCAGCCAGTGCTCTTAACTTGAGTCATCAATCACTCCAGCCCCTTAAATCTAAAAAAAAGAAAAAAAAGGAAAGGAAGAAAGAAATAAAGAAATACTGGGGCTAGAGAGATGGTTCAATGTTCATGATACAATCCCAGAACTTGGGAGGCAAAGGCAAGAGGATCTCTTGAGTTCAAGATCTATAGAACAAGTTCTAGGACAGCCAGTGCTACACAGAGAAACCCTGTCTCAAAATAAAACAAAACAAAAATTTGTATTATGCTCTTGCAAAGACTCAACTTTTGTTCCTAGCACCCATGTTAGGCACCTTACAACTATCTGTAACTCTAGCTCCAGGGGATCCGATGTGTCTGACCTCTGTAGCACCTGTACTCACATAACCCTTACCCAGACACACGATTCAAAATAATAAATGTTGGGGCTGGAGAGATGGCTCAGTGGTTAAGCACACTAGCTGTTCTTGCTGAGGACTGGAGTTTTTACCCATATGACAGATTACAACTATTTGTAACCTCTGTTCCAAGGGAACCCACTGCCCTCTCCTGGCTTCTATGGGCACTGCATGCATGAGGGGTACACATACGTGCAAGCAAAATAACCATACATATAAAATAAATAAATATTTTTAAAAGAACAATAAAAATAAATCTTCTTAAAAAAGAAAAGAGATCCAGGTGGTGGTGGCATACACCTTTAATCCCAGCACTCAGGATGCAGAGGCAGGCAGATCTCTGTGAGTTTAAGGCCAGCCTGGTCTACAAAGGGAGTTCCAGGACACTCAGAGTTGTTATATAGAAACCCTGTCTTGAAAAACAAAACAAAACAAACAAACAAACAAACAAAAACCAAAGTACAGATACAAAATACCAAGTATGGTAGTTCACACCTTTAATCCCAGCACTCAAGAGGCAGAAGCAGGTGGAATTCTGTATCTGTAAATTCAAGATTAGCTTAGTCTACATAAAATGTCAATCAGAGCAACATAGTGAGACTCTGTTGTCAAGAGAGAGAGAGTGGGAGACAGATAGAGAAGGGGTGGGGGTGTCAGGAGAGATGGCTCAGCAGTTAAGAGTGCTTCTTGCTCTTCCCAAGAACCTGAGTTAAGCACCTGGCTCCTACATCAGGTGGTTCACAGCTACATCCAACTCCAGCTCCAGGTCTCCAATCTCCTATTCTGTCTTCAGTGGGCACCCATATATATGTGTGTGCATGTAGCCTGTCTCTCACACATGCATATATATACAAAAACTATTAAATAAATCTTGAGAAGCCAAGTGGTGGTGGTACATGCCTTTAATCCCAGTACTCAGGAGGTAGAGACAGGTGGATCTCTGTGAGTTCGAGGCTAGCCTGGTCTACAAGAGCTAGTTCCAGGACAGGCTCCAAAGCTACAGAAAAACCCTGTCTCAAAAAAAAAACAACAAAAACAACAAACAACAACAACAACAAAACACCAAAAGAGAAATTAAAAATCTTGAGAAAGAGAGAGAGGAAGAAATAGAAATAGAAATTCACCGATCGCATTCCCCTGGGCTGTGGGAAGCCCAGGGGACAGACCTTTTGTGTAGACAGACTGTCGTGCCCCCCCCCCTCCAGAACAAGCTCTTGTCTCCCCCTTCCATCCTCTCAAATGACTTCTAGAACAAACTCTTCCCAGCTCTGGCCTTCTGCTTATGGCCATTGTAAAAGTGAGTCCTCATTTGAAAGCTAGTTTCTCAGGACAAACACTAAGCCCTCCAGGGAAGAGAAGCCCTTAACAATCACTGAGGACAGGGCCATCTGTATGGCTAACCGACTGCTGCCTATAGGGTCTCTGCTAGAGAAATGAATGACTCTCCAGAGGCCCGAGGCCTGCTGCCTCATTTGGAGATCATGACTGCATGGGCTATAGGCACCCAGTACACAGATGACAAGAGACCTACAGTCCCCAGGTCTTTCAGGAATAGGAAGCCAGTCCATCCTGTGGACACAGAAATTGGGATGAGGATTCTTTCCGATTCCTCAGTAGCTGTTCTCTGCTGACCATGCCAAGTAAAGACAGCAGGGCTCACAGGAGGGAAGGAAGTTGAAATCTCACATGACGTTCCTGAAGTTGGGGCATGCCTCCACTGACAGCCTGTGGGTAGCCTGGCTGCATCCCACCCTGTGAGCAAAGCTAGGTGCTGCCCAGGATTCAGAGATGAGGTCTCAGAAAGAGTTCCCAGCCGCATCAGCTGCTATCACCACCAGGTCCTCCATGTGCTGGAACTGTGCACTCCTCATCCTAGGGAGGGCTTTTTACACACCAGCACTGGACACAGAACTTACCTGAGAGGCCTTGGTTCTTGCTCTGGGGTCAAAGATCCGTAGCTGCTTGTCCTAAAAAAGAATGAATATTTACTGGAAAGTAAACGTAGAAAGCAACAGAGAAAGATTTGGTCTACATGGACACACACAACCCTCCCCGACATGTATGCATTTTGGCAAACACTCTAATGAAAATTAGCCTTTAGTTTCCTTTTTTTTCTTTTTTCTTTTCTTTTCTTTCTTTCTTTCTTTCTTTTTTTTTTTTTTTTTTTTTTTTGAGACAGGGTTTCTCTGTGTTCTGGCTGTCCTAGAACTCTCTCTGGAGACCAAGGGACCAAGCTGGCCTAGAACTCACAGAGATCTGCCTGCCTCTGCCTCCAGAGTGCTGGGATTAAAGGTGTGCACCACCACGCTGGGCTAGCCTTTAGTTTCTAATAATTATCAACATCTGTATAATTGCAACAATGTATCCCACCAATGGAAGAGGTAGTGAGGAGAAGCAGGTGCTGGATATGACTGGAATCTTAGCACTTGGGAGGCGGGGGCAGTAGGTTTCTAAATTCAGGGTCAGCCTGGGTTATACAGACTGAAAAATATAATAATAGGTCTGAGCATGGTGACATTTGCCTTTAATTCCAGCACTAAGGAGGCAGAGACAGGCAAATTTCTATGAGGTCAACCTGGTCTATATAGCCAGGTTTATATAGCTACATACTAAGACCCCATCTCAAAACAAACATCTTGCCGGGTGATGGTGGCACACACCTTTAATCCCAGCACTCGAGAGGCAGAGGCAGGCAGATCTCTGTGAGTTTGAGGCCAGCCTGGTCTACAAGGGCTAGTTCCAGGACAGGCACCAAAAACTACAGAGAAACCTTGTCTCAAAAATCCAAAAAAAAAAAAAAAAAAATCTTAAACACAACAACAACAAAATAATAAAGGAAATGGATATAGAGGGAAAATATGGGAAATTTCCTTTTTTTGTTGTTCTGGTTCTTTTTGTTTTGTTTTCCAAGACAGAGTTTCTCTGTAGCTTTGGAGCCTGTCCCAGAACTAGCTCTTGTAGACCAGGCTGACCTCAAACTCACAGAGATCCGCTTGCCTCTGCCTCCTGAGTGCTGGGATTAGAAGCGTGAGCCACCACCATCTGGCGGGAAATCTCTTTATTAGCTGATACATTTTTCCTATAAAACATTTCTAAAATAGTCTGTTAAATAAAAATAAAACTTGGGGCTCGAGAGATGGTTCAGCAGTTAAGAGCACTGGCTGTTCTCTCAGAAGACTCAAATTCAATCCCCAGCGCACACATGGCAGTTCACAACTGTCTGTAACTCCGGTTCCAGAGAACCTAACACCTTCACACCAAATGCATGTAAAATAAAGTTAAATAAATATTAAAAATAAATAAATAAATGAAAATAAAACTGTGCCTAGAAGGGCGACTTGTGCCTATGACACCAGCATTCAGAAACAGAGGCGGGGCTGGAGAGACGGCTCAGCAGTTAAGAGCACTGATGTTCTTTTAGAGGACCCACGTTCAATTCCCAGCACCCACATATCAGCTTACAACTGTCTGAAACTCCAGTTCCAAGGACCCAAGGGCACCAGGTACCTACATGGTACAAAGTTAAACATACAGACAAAACACCATATACAAACAAACAAAAAGAAAAACTTAATGCTTGCTCTGTGCATAGCCTGAGTCTGGGCGCTTCGGATGAAACAATGCACAGCCAAGCCCTAGTGAGGAGGGAGTTCACAGCTAAGGGCTGCAATCTCTAGCCAGAGTTGTCACAGGAACGCCTGGAAGAAACCTGAGCTGAACCTCAAAGACAACCACAAGACAAGGTGGAAAATCCCAAGCAAGATGCCGAGACAGGAGCTTGGTGGTATGTGATGTGAAGGGGAAGGTCAGAGAATGAAGCAGACAGAGGGAGTGGAGGGCAATGGGCAAAAACAGAGCAGCCCAGAGTTCTGGAAAACTTTCCCAGCTACACTTTACTTTGTACCAGGCACAGTCCATGGCTCAGATCCTGAGCAGAACTGCCCACCGGTTAGGGCTCCTAGGGCCACGTGACATAAGAGCAGACACAGGCACAGTAGGAGCAAACACAGTAACGTCGGGCGGTGGTGGCGCACACCTTTAATACCAGCACTCGGGAAGCAGAGGCCAGACTGGTTTACAGAGGGAGTTCCAGGACAGCCAGGGATACACAGAGAAACCATGTCTCAAAAAAACAAAACAAAACAAAACAAAATAACAACAACAAAAAGAACAGGAAAAAAGAGAGAAGCAAGAGACCTACAGGAGAGCTGGAGAGTCATCCATGATGAAAGGCTAGAGAACTCACTTCTCACTCGGCAGGGCTAGAGCTGTTGAGGAAATCTGGAGGCCTCCACTCAAAATGCTAACCTTACCACTGACCAGCTAGTGACCCGAGAAGACTGAGCCCCATGGGTGATAGAGGTGTCTCCCATAAGGAGGGCACTGAGGTTGGAGGTGCAACATTGTTCTCGGTATGTAACAAGCTCCACAGAGGAGACTGAGCATTCTTTGAAGGCTGGATGTAAATCAGGTTCAGACTGGGCTAGCCTTGAGGCTATTCTAGGCCAGGCCAAGGGGCCTAACTAGGCTGCAGGGAGCTCATAGCAGGCCAAGCCCACCATCTGTGATGACCGTTCGCCCTCTAGTGGCCTCTGATCTCTTTTCTCAGTCATTAGAGGTCAGGGTTAGTTTGGGTGCTCTGAGAAGCAGAGCTGCCCATGCTAGCAGCAGAAGACAGGACGGAGAAACTAGGCACCTCTGATGGGAGTGGCATGCCGTATAGGCCCAGTCAGGCAGCACAAACAGCAACTGCACAAAGCTAGAGCCTGTTCCACAGACTCTGGCAAAGAGGGGCTCCGACTCTCTTATGCTGTGAGCTCGCCTTCCACTCCAACAACACGCTGGGCACCTCCAGCTAGCCTGTGGTCATAAGGGGTAGCCTTTTGCTCCCAGTACTGTATTAGTAGGGCTAGTAGTACCACCTGGGATTTCAAGACACCTTTCCAACAAAGGAAGGCAGAAGTGGGTATACATTCTGCAGGAGCTCTGGCCATAATCAAGGTACCCACTAGTCCTTAGCATGTGCAGACAGGTATCGGCCTGGAAGAGATGGCGCATCTCCACAGGTGGCACACCTAGGTCTGGAAAGGAGGGAAAGCGGCGGGGTCCCTTTACAAGCTCATAACTTTATTGTGCCAACCACTTGGGAAACACATACTTCTTGTCCTGGCTGTTTTGGGCTCTGGAACTAGAGGGGAAATGTCTCCCCAGGGTGAACTAGCCTGAGTCCCCTGGGCGTGGCCTTCTCCTAACTGCCTTATGAGACAGCAGCAGGCCAGGAAGTGTCCACACTGAGTCAGCCACAGTGCCACCCCTTACTGGGCTATCATTCTTTGTCTTTCCTGGCCAATTCTGGTGGCAAACGGGGGTTCAGAGCATGGAAAAAGAAGGGCTGGACCATCACATCAGTGAGGGAGGGGCACAAGGCTTCTCAAAGGAAGGAGAGGCTGGCCTTGACTCAGGTGATGTACTCTCAGGGATGGTTTCCTGACTGGGTACCCATTTTCTAGAATGAAGGCCAAGTTTACGTTCTGGGAAGTGTCTCCCATCCTCTAGTGCCAAACCCGAATAGAAACCAATCAGAGAGTGTCGGGGTCCTATTTTCAATCTCCAGAGCTCAAGACAGTGCCTGGGACCTACTGAGTAAGGAACAGTACCAGAAAGGATACTCGATAAGACTTAGACGTGTGCCTTCCACAGGATGGCAAACTGAAGGTGAGAACATAGGAAATTAGGACTCTTCAAGTGTGTAGTTCACGGGCCTGGGAGTACTCGGGGCTTAAAGCTTTCATTGGTCCCCATTCCTGGATTCTCTACTCCCCTCTCTGGTTCCATTACCCCCATTCCTTTTGTTATTTTCTGAGATAGGATTTTATATAATTCAGACTGGCTTCAAACTCACAACACGGTCCAAGTTGGCTTTTAATTCCTCATCTTCTGGCCTCTACCTTCTTAGTGTTAAGACTGCAGCCATGTACTATCATTCCTGGTTGCCATCTTTCCTAAGTCTCTTCAGGCCCTGATACCATCAAAAATGTCCCATATCCCAATGCCACAACTCCAAGTTTCCTGTACGCTGGTGCACAGCTACCTGGTGAATCCTCCAGCTCAGATCCCAGGCCCCACTCCCCTTACCTTCTCCATGCAGGCTTATGACTCTTCCCTTCCCAGAGTACCCCCGACGCTGGGCACAAACTGCACCTTCCTTTCCATCCTCTGCTCTCTTCTGCTCAGGATTCCACGAGGTCCTGACAAGCTGGGATGCCTTCAAGTACCCCAGCTCAATACACCTCCTACCACCATGGTAGCAGTACTGTCTAGATCATTCACACAAGGTACTCCCCAACTCACCTCAGTATGGGGCTCCCCTCTTGTATCTAAGATCCAAACTCAGAGTCCTCACCCTTCATATCCGATCCACCACCAAACGCTCTATGGCCTCTATCTCTACTACCCGGAACAAGTACAGTCCTCTTACTCATTCCCTGGTGGCAGTCCCCAAACTAAGTCCAGACACTGCCCACCTGAGCTGTGTTCTGTCCACATGGAAGCCACAGTAGTGTGTCCAATGCAAACTCTGCTCATCCACAGGTCACCGCCCGCCCTGCTGTCTATAACTTTCCTGCCTGCCCGCTGCCACTGCAACAACACCCGCACTTCCTCCTGAAGGCTTAGCGATGTCTCCAGATGTCCCATAGATACACGCTCACTCGCATTCCCGCCCTGCCCGTGGAGTGAACTCTTCTCACGTTTTCAAACTCAGCCACTGGCCAAAGTCAAATTCCTATTACCAATTCGATCAGTTCAAAACACCACATCCCTTTCAGAGATGAGAACTTCCTGACCATACTAGCCCCATGCTAAGTTTTCAGGCTGCTTGCCGCCTGCTCACCTTGCATGCTGTGCCTACAAGGGCTCCATCCCGGCTCCAAACAGCACTCTGCACCAGGTCCTTGTGGGCCTCCAGCTCTGCAGGGAAACAGCCAAGGTCAGGTACCAGGTGATGAGGGTACCAAGGAAGTAGAGGAGAGTAGGCCTGCTCTGGGGCAACTCCGGAGCAGAGTCAGCAGCCTGGAGGGGCAGGACAGCAGCTCCATCCACACAGGCTACAGATGCATCTAGAGGCTTCCTTCTTTAAGCCTGCCCGTATTGGGATATGCCTCTATTTAACAATCTTCTGAGATTCCTGCTTCTCAGCCTGGCTCTTGTCTTCCACGCTCACTTCTGCTCACTCTAACACATCCCCCCACTATGTCACCCTCACTTTTGCTCTTCTGTGTCCCACCTCCTTCTGCAATTTGGGGTTTGGAATACAATAGTTGTACCCCATCGTTGATACATTTCCCCCCACGCTACTAAAAACACCAACAGAGAAGGCAAGGGCTGTCCAGATGGGGGCTGCCAGAGAAGGGCAGCCACTCCAGAGCGGCCGTACCTGTCAGGGGCTGCTGCTTGGCTACATCCCAGACCTTCACAGCCCTGCCAGCTGTGCTCACCAGAACACCATCTGACGTGGGATGGAACTGCAGGGCTTCCACTGCAAGCTCCTCAGGGCCCAGCACCACTCCAGGCGCAGAGGGAAGGGTGTCTCCAGCGCTTGGCAGCCGCCAGAGTTTTATCTGAAAGAAAGACCCAGTTTGTGGTCCAGATGCTAGGAGCCTTGCTGCTACATACAGTCAGGCCTGCCCAGAGCAATCCTGGTCTCAGCAAGCAAGGTTCCCTGCTGAGACAAGGCCAATACATTAGAGGTCAAGGCATCTTACCCGCTAAGGCTTGAGAGCCACACATCCCATCAACTCAGGGAGAGTAGGGTGTGGTCAGAGACAACAAGGGTGGCTTGTGAGTGTTGGGAGGGCTCTGTAATCCTCTGCAGCTTCACATACCGCCCCAGCCTGCTTCCCCCAGGCAGTCAAGCATTGGAAGGACAGACCACAACAGCAGCTCTGAGCAGGTACTTGGGGCCAGCAAGGGCATGCATAGAGGTCAGGGCTCGGAGACCCCAGGCTATCGAGGGTGGGTCATAAGCAGCTCTTCCAACCAGCCCCACTCACCATCCTGTCAACTGAAGCTGAAGCCAGGAGGAAGTCATCAAATGGAGAGAAGTCTAGGTCAGTGACCAGATCTGTATGGAGGAACAGTCAGATCTGTTGAATGTCCCTTTCAGACCCAGTGAGCTCCTTCCGGAGTTTCAGCGGTGACACCTTCGCCCACATTAAGAAGCCACGTTCCCTCTGGACACTAGAGAGACATATAGGTCTCTTCCAACAACACATATACCCTGGTGAGTACTTGGGCTGCTGTTTCTGTAGTTCTATTGGAACACAGCTCCACCATGCATTGGCATGTGTGTGGTCTGTGTTACTTCCAGCAACAACTGCAGAGTTAAGGAACTTTATTTGGTGGGTTGTTTGTTTGTTTGTTTGTTTGTTTGTTTTTGTGCTGAGGTTCAAACCCAGGGCACCATATATGCTAAGCACACACTCTACTACCATGAAGTACATGCTACCCAGAGTTAAGTAGGTGGAACAGAAGCTGTGTAGTCTCTGTATCCTAAAATATACACTGCCTTGAACTTTGTAGAAAATGTCTGTTGGCCCTTCTCTGCACATTAACACAGAATCACATGCTTTAGTATGGAGTCTTTCAGACCAGTTTCTGTTTTTTAATTTTAATTTTTATTGGGTGCTTTGCCTGTGGGTATATGTCTGTATACCACTTGCCTGCCTGATGTCCATAGAGGCCAAAAAGATGTCAGGGCCCCTGGAACTGGAATTACAGATGTTTGTGAACCACCACATAGGGTGACAGAAATTGAGCCCCAGTCCTCCTGAAGAGCCACAAGTGCTCTTAAGTGCTAAACTATCTCTCTAGTTCTCTCTCTCTGCTTTTTCATTTAACATGCATGAATATTTTGCCTGTGGAGTATGTATAGGCACCACACGCATTCAGCACCCAGGTCTAGGAGAGGGAATCAGATTCTCCTGGAAGAGGAGCTCCAGACAGTTGTGAGCAGCAATGTGGGTGCTGGAAACTGAACCTGGATTCCCTGCAAGAGAAGCAGTGGTATTAACTGCTGAATCATCTCTCCGGTCCTGTTTTGAGATCGATTTTTGATGTAACATATAACAAATCTGTTTTCTCAGGGTTTTTTTTTTTTTTTCCTGCCTGCATGTATCCCTGCAGGCCGGAAGAGGGCACCAGATCTCATTACAGATGGTTGTGAGCCACCATGTGGTTCCTGGGAATTGAACTCAGGACCTCTGGTAGAGCAACCAGTGCTCTTACCCTCTGAGCCATCTCTCCAGCCCCCCCCCTTTTTTCTTAAGATAGTCTTATGTAGCCTAGGGTCACCTCAGACTTGATATATTGTATATATTATAGGAAATAATTTTTTTAATATTTATTTATTATGTATACAATATTCTGTCTGTGTGTATGCTGCAGGCCAGAAGAGGGCACCAGACCCCATTACAGATGGTTGTGAGCCACCATGTGGTTGCTGGGAATTGAACTCAGGACCTTTGGAAGAGCAGGCAATGCTCTTAACCTCTGAGCCATCTCTCCAGCCCAGGAAATAATCTTTAACTCCTGATTTTCTTATCCTTTTTTCCTCAAATGCTTGGATTAAAAGGATGTGCCACCATGTTTATTTTTAAACATTGTGGTTACATATATATTTTATATACATATATTTACATACATGTTTTTAATTCATTTACTTTAGTTAGTGTATGTGTATATATATGTAGGCATGCACATGTCACGGCAGCATGTAAAGATCAGAGGACAACTCTATTGAAAAAGTTCACTACTGTCTTTTCGTGAGATCCAACGATCAAACTTATACCATCAGGCCTGCATAAAAGTGCCTCTACCTAGGTGGGTGGTGGCGCATGCCTTTAATCCCAGCACTCAGGAGGCAGAGGCAGGTGGATCTCTGTGAGTTCAAGGCCAGCATGATCTACGTAGCAAGTTCTAGGACAGGCTCCAAAACTACAGAGAAACCCTGTCTCAAAAACAAAAAACAAAAACAGAAACAAACCCCTGAAGCTCAGAACCAGAATCAGGATCTAGACATGCCGGCTCTTATCTTTGTCTTTTGGTGTTTTTTACCTATGAGGGAACGACCCCAAGTTCTGGAAAGTAGTAAGCCCCCTATCAATAGCATACTCTACATAAAAGCTGCAATAGTCATCTGTGGGCAAACTGGTAGTTTTGGTGCAGGGGTAACTTTAGAGTCTTTCTCTGCAGAAGCCCTGCCAGCAGGCTGCCCTTGGGTGTAATGAGCTCTAGTTCCCCAGAACCCTCCCTAAGCTGGACCTCACAGCATAGATCTTTTGTCTCTATCTATGTTTTGTTTTCAAGACAGAGTTTCTCTGAGCAACAGCCCTAGCTGTCATGGAACTAGCTCTGTAGACCAGGCTGGCCTCGAACTCACAGAGATCCACCTGCTTCTGCCTCCTGAGTGCTGGGATTAAAGCACTAAGTGCTTTAAGTGTGCACCAGCACTG
The DNA here is from genome assembly GCF_982192425.1 of Myodes glareolus. Taxonomy (NCBI): domain Eukaryota; kingdom Metazoa; phylum Chordata; class Mammalia; order Rodentia; family Cricetidae; genus Myodes; species Myodes glareolus. The sequence goes on from NC_142034.1 coordinate 97,292,012, forward strand.
TAGCATAAATCTTTAAGTCTGTAATTCTAGCTATTTGGGAAGTTGGAACAGAAAGAATAAATGTTCAAGGCCTGTCTGGGCAACCTCATGAGAGGCTGTCTCAAAAATAAAGTTAGAAAAATATAAAAAGATGCCTGGCAATGGTGGCACATGCCTTTAGTCTCAGCACTTGAGAGGCAGAGGCAAATGAATTCAAGGCCAGCTTCATCACAGAGCAAGTTCAAGGATAGCCAAGACTACACAGACAAGCTCTGTCTCAAAAAACAAAACAAGAACACACACACACAATGTATATACACATATGTATATAAAATATACATATATACACATATATAAGGTTAAGGATGTACAGGGGAAAATCTGCCCTAGAGATACTAAATGCTATTCTGGCCTACATAAGTGTCAAAGATAAGAGGCCCTGAGTACATTAGACTCTGACCATTGCTCTGCCTTTGAAGGTTCCCTGCCTTCCAGCCTTTCATCTTGGAGTATGCTTGCCTGGGTCACCTAGCAGCCAGAGGAACAAAGCAATGGGGGCACCTAGGACAGCCTGAGATGTGGGTAGTAGGGCTGGCCATGGGACCTGCCACTGTTCCAACAGAGAAAAGGCAGCACGACCAGGTTCTGAAGCAGATGCTGGAACTAGCCCTCAGCCCACTCCCTTGTAGTTCCCTAACTCCCTTGTGTTCTTCTAAGCAGGTTTCTTTCTTTATTTTTTTTTAAGATTTATTTATTTTTATTATATATACAATATTCTGTCTGCATGTATCCCTGTGGGCCAGAAGAGGTCACCAGATCTTATTACAGATGGTTATGAGCCACCATGTGGTTGCTGGGAACTGAACTCGGGACCTCTGGAAGAGCAGCCAGTGATCTTAACCTCTGAGCCATCTCGCCAGCTCTAAGCAGGTTTCTTAACCTTCAGGGTTTGGTATCCTCATTTTCTAGTTGGGATGTTCCTGCAGTACTAACTGCTGGGTTGTCATGAGAATTCAGGGAGGTGTATATGTGCAAGGACTCATCCTGTGACTCAATGTCATTACCATATTTCTTCCTTTGTTAGAGGCCAGCTGCCTGCTCTACTGCCTAGTCCTGCTGGCTAGAAATGCAGACCAAAGTCAGTGGAAGGGGCCGCCTGTCCATATCCACCCACTTTCCTTGTCTCTCCTGGCTGGAAGGAAAGCAGTATTCTCACCCACATCAAGGCAAGCAGTAGGGACAGCAGTGGTGCCTCTGGCATTGCTGATGCTGGCTCGCTGTCCCATCTGCAGTGTCATCCTTACCCGCCACCTCCATGTTTCCTCTTCACCCCAAAGCACCAGCCTTGTTTTCCCTTTTAGCTCTGGTTCATCCTGCACCACCATATTCCCCTCCCTAGTATAAAACTGAGATCAACTCCAGCTGCTTAATCCAAAAAGAGATCTGTGGGGTGAATCCTGGGAGCCTTCCACAATTGGAGGTGCAGTCAGATATGCTACTTTAGGAGGAACTGGGCTGGGTGGCTGTGGTCCAAGGGTTTCCTGCCTGCTTTCCTGCCAACCTTGGGTGGCTCTGACCATGAGAGTTGGAGAGGAAAATGACGGCTGCCTAGGGCTGCTGTGCTAAGGATTCTACTAACCACAAGAGGATCTAGAGAGTCAGGAATGTTCGGCAACAGGATGCTGGTACATATAACTAGCTTTATAACTGGCAGCTAATGCCGGGTAGTTAGTCCCAGCACTCAGGAGGCAGAGGCAGCAAGATCTCTGAGTTCGAGGCCAGCCTGGTCTACAGAGTGAGTTCTAGGACAGGTTCCAAAGCTACATAGAGAAACCCTGTTTCAAAACAATACCAACAACAAAAGACTGGCAGCTAACAACCATCTTTACCTCAATTCCAGAAGATCCAATAGCAAAGGCACTGCATGAACGTGGTAAACACATGCATGCACAACAGCCACATACATTAAAACAAAAACTTAACCAAAAACAACCACACATATTAAAATAGAAACAACACAAAACAAAAAACTTAACAAAAATCAACTATTCACCTTTTTTTAAAAAAAAAACAACAACAACAACAAAAAAAAAAACCCACTATATATAGTATCCAAATGACATCTTGAAACTTTTTCAAAGTTTGGATTAGTGGGCCGGAGAGATGGCTCAGTCGTTAAGAGCTCCGGCTTAACCACTTTCAGAGGACCCAGGTTCAGTTTCCCAGTATCCACATGGTGCTCATAACCATCTGTAGCTTCAGCTTCAAAGAATGACAACTTCTGGCTTCCGCAGGCACCAGACATGCATGTGATGAACATACACGCAGGCAAAACACCCATACGCATAAAAAAACTGTACAAAATTTAGACTGGGCTAGATGTGGTAGCGCACACCTTTAACCCCAGCACTGGGGAGGCAGAGGCGGTGCAAAGCCAGCCTATTCTACAGAGCGAGTTCCAGGATAGTCAGGGCTTCACAGAGAAACCCTGTCTCAAAAATTAAAACAAAACAAATTTAGATTGGAAAACACCCAGAGGACTCTACATAAATCTTGACTTTTATTATTAATGATTTAATCCTCACCATCATAACTCTGACACTGAGCAGCAACCCCTACTTTTGACTCTCGCTCTTCCTACCCTGCCTAAGAACTAAAGACTTATTCTCTTCCTTCACCCCAGGTCTTTAACAAGAGAGCTCTAGCCCATAAGGCTAAAGCTATAGAGACAGAGCCAGCTAGGTCAATGCCTAGGGGATAGCAAACTTTCCCTAAAGTGGGCAGGCTGCCAGGCAGGCTGCTGGTGACCCCAGAAGCAGCTGCAGCAAACAAAAGCCCTTTGTAAGGGCCCAATCCCACCCTGCAGCCCAGCACAACTACTTCCTTGGATGGCTTTTGCCTGGCTGGGAAGGGGCCTGAGAAATGAGTGGTGTCCTGCTGGACTCCAGAGAACACAGGGTAGGAGCCACATGAGTTGTGTGTGTGCCTGTGTGTGTGCGCGTGTGCCTGTGTGTGTGTGTGTGTGTGTGTGTGTGTGTGTGCCTGTGTTCTCAGATAAAATATCTGGGACTCCAGGACTGATACCGCACAACATCCTCCTCCTGCTGATGAACTGGAACGTCCAGCTTCCCTCCTCCAGGTCAGAACTCCAAACCAGGTGCAGCTTTCTAAGCCACAGGCAGTGGGACCAAGTATGCGTGAATCCCTGGACCCAGGCTTCTTCGATCCAGCACCACTCACCTGAATGGCAGCCAAGGTAAGCCACGTGCCTCTTGCTCTCTCCATGGCCTTCCTGAGATATGATGCCCAACACACCTATTAAACAAACACAGGGGTTCTGACTTTGAGCTTAACGGCTGCCACTTACCTCCCTTCAGAGGACTTCAAGAGGAGACCAGACCCAAAACCAGGCAGCCTCCTGAAAGCCAGTTGTCACTTTTCTTCCTGACTTTGAAAGGACTAGATTCTTCTCTGGCTTGAACTATCTGCACTGGATGTAAAGAACACTGGAAAAAGAGGCTTGCTTTTTCTCACACTGCAGATCATTTGAGAGGTTAGCTTTGGGCTAACCTTTGGGCTTTCCTCCCATCTTCGCCAGAGAAGGAAGCCAGCACCCCAAGCCAGGTTGGGGGACCAAGAGAAAAACTGGAGACCATGTGAGATGGTTCACCTGGGAGATCGAGGCAAGAGAATCCTGTGAGCTGGGGCTGGCTTGGGCTACAGTGTGAGACTCTATCTGTAAAAACTAAAGGGACGGGAGTGAGGTGGGGGTAGAGAGTGGGCGAGGATAGTACTTACGAACCTCTGGACCCAGCTCTTCTTAAAGTCCTGAGTCAGCCAAAAAGGTATTTATCCTGTGCTTAAGTTATTTTGTCTGTGTTGTCAAAAACAGCCAAGGGAGTCTCAACTAACACAGGGCTTTATTTATTTATTTATTTATTATGTATACAATAGTGTCTGCACGTATGCCTGAAGGCCAGAAGAGGGCACCAGACCTCATTACAGATGGCTGTGAGCCACCATGTGGTTGCTGGGAATTGAACTCAGGACCTTTGGAAGAGCAGGCAAGGCTCTTAACCGCTGAGCCATCTCTCCAGCCCAAGGGCTTTATTTTTTGAGTTTTTTCTGGGGTTTTGTTTTTTTCTTTGAGATAGGTTCTGGGTAGCTCAGGCTGACTTGCATCTTACGCTCTTCCAGACCCTGGAGCAGAGATTATAGGTATACTGCACCACACCTGGCACAGGGCTCTTCAGACCGTCATTATGATCCCAGCCACCCAAGGCCCAGATACAAGGTGGGGAGTTGTCTGTGGATGGCTGAAAACAGAAGCACCGGTTTCTCTCCTGCCTGGCTAGAACAACCGCCGTGATTATGTACAAGCCCTCCCTATAAGGTGAGCAGTTTAAAGGGGTCTAAGGCTTGTCCCTCCCCCGAGTCCAGGATGCTCCAACTCTCCAGTGTGAATGGAGCTTGCCCTTCTTCACCCTATGTATGGTGGTGATGTGTGAACCTTTCTCCCATGTTTACTTCCCTACCTGGGCGGTCGGAGTTGAAGGCAATTAAACTGCAGCTTGATTTGATGTGGCTCCCACATGTGGGGGTAGTTCCAGCACGAATGTCACTGACCCAGGCCTGCAAATGAACAATAAGCAACATGGTTGGTGTCAGGTCTCTGCTCGAGCCTAGAGAGGGCCCTAATACAGGAAACTCCATCTTTTGTGTGCGTGCGTGTACGTGCGAGTGTATGTGTGTATACACGTGTGTGAATGAGGAGGCCAGAGTACAACCTCTGGTGTAATTCCGCAGGGGCCACCCATTTTTTTGTTTTGTTTAGAGACAGGGTTTCTCTGTGTAGCCCCGGCCATCCTGGCACTAGCTCTGTAGATCAGCTTGACCTTCAGCCCAGAGATCCACCTGCCTCTGCCTCCCATTTGTTAAGATTAAAGGCATGCACCACCACTGTCCAGCCCCACTTTGGTTTTTGAGACAGGGTCTTACCCAGAATATGGAACTCACAAATTCAGCAAGGCTGGCTGACTAGTTAGCTGTGGTGATTATAGGCACATAGCATCACCTTAGGTTCTGGACATGAAACTGAAGTTTTCATGCATGCCCAGCAAGCAGGTGACTAATAAACTCATTTCCTCGGCCCTAGGGAACTCCGCCTGAGTTCTACACCATCAGAGAAGTACTTCTTTGGATATGGAATTGGACTTTTTTGGATCTGTCCCACTGAGTCCTCTAAAAAAATACCAAATGTTCTTGAAATAATCTAAGTAGCTAAGAGAGTGATTTTCTTTCGCAAATCAGTTCCCTAATAAGGAGGAGGAGGCTGTCAAAAGCAGGCGCATGTGTCTGTGGAGGGAATATTTCAGTTCAGAGAGGGGGAAGGTGACAAAAAAGTGACAACCGAACAGAAGTTGGGCTTGGCTTCTGCAGATTCTCTGCAGAGGGCTCTCCTGGGGCCCAAGGACCTCTTGAAAACACCCACACTCAGCAGGGAGAAGGTAAAGACCTGGCTTCCTCAGAACATGCTCTTCCCTTGCCTAAGTGAAAAGGCAATAATGTGAACACCCCCACATGTGGGGGAGAGGAAGAGCACCTGTCCTGCATTTGAGATCAGCAAGGTCCCCGTTTCCTCTGCGACCCTTCTTGCCTCAGTGACAAAGCACCCACACTCCCTAGTGTGTTGTCCATTTCCACCCAGTAGAACATCAGTACCATACACTACTTTTTTTTTTTTTCGAGACAGGGTTTCTCTGTAGCTTTGGAGCCTGTCCTGGAACTACCTCTTGTAGACCAGGCTGGCCTCGAACTCACAGAGATCCACCTGCCTCTGCCTCCCAAGTGCTGGGATTAAAGACGGGCACCACCACTGCCTGGCTCTCATACTTTTCCCTCCTGATTCATGTTTACTCTGCAGTGACAGACAACAGCTTTGAAAGGGAGAAGGGACAGCCTGCTCTCCCACTTCCAATCACACAAACTGTTTTCATCCCTCCCTGAGGCCCCTAGTTCCATGGACTTGTCTCTATTAGTTGTTGGATGGAGGTCCACACAGGAAGGTGCCCCTGAAGGTCTCCCCAGACCCCTCCAGTAGTAATTACTGCACTCCTAGCAATGTTCTTGATTCAAATCTAAACTTCCTCTCAACCTTTCAATGACTCCACACTGCACTCAGAAGAAAACCCAACTTCCTCCTCTGCAGCTCTGCCCTGTACCCATCCATCACCCTGCCCTCTGTCCATCCTGGGTTCACTTTCTATTTTCTCACTGGGCTTTTTCTTACTTCCTACCCTTCTGGCCTCAGCTGCAATTCACCTCCCAGGCAGCGTTCTCCACAATGGTAAAGTAACCCCGACTTCAGCACTTCACATCATAGCGCACCCACACACCCCTGGGTGTTCTTCGAGGCAATATAGTGTGCTTGCTGGCCATCTTCCTCCTGAGGCTGTTAAATGCCACAGGGGAGGGGAAATGCTGCTCTAGCTCAGGAAGCTGGGCAGCACACAGTAGGCACGGAGAGGATACTGTCCAGAGAAGGAAACGGAGAAGGGCTGTCATAACTTGCTTTGGGCCACTGACGGTCACTAGAGGTCAATTCCTAAGCCCAATTATCCGAAGACATTCCGGGCTTTCCAAATAATAGGGAGATAGGCCCGGGCCGGCCTGGTCTCTGAAGCAAACTCAACAAGCATGCTGTCCTTCTCAACACTTCCTTTGGGCTCCACCTGCTCTAGCTTCTCCAGGCCCTAACCGCCACTAGTAGCATCACCCTAGTAAGAGAAGAGCTTGCACCAGCAGAGGAGGAAGAGCCGGCGGAAACCCAAGGGAGGAAGCCTGCCTGGCCAAGGGGCTCCCTCCCCAGATGACACCCTCACTCTCCCCAAGACAAGAAAAAGGTGCATCTCTACATAGGCCGGCCCCAGGCAGGGGCGATCCTAGACATCAGGAAAGAGAAGCCCCAAGTCTACAGTTTCCCAGCCTGGCTCCCAGCAAGGCCGACCGGAAGCAGAGGCCTGGACGCGGCTGGAAGGACTGCGAGGCCTCCTGGGGGTCCCAGGGCAAGGGAAACTGGCCAGGCCTACCGGGATCACCCAGTGGCCAGGGCGCGTCACTAGAGCTCCGGACTCTGTCCTCTAGGCAGTGAAGGGGCGGCCTGGACTCTGGGGCTCAGCTGAAGGGAGCGGTTCCGGGTGGAAAGCTCGGGGCAGGGTGGGGCGGGGTAGAGGGTCTCCGCAGCCCAGGGTGTGCAGTGCGCCGGCTCGCACAAGAGGATGGCAGGTATCTGGGACCAGGAGCGAGGGATCGGGGTCCGTGGTCCGGGCTCACCTCTCGGCGGGACGGCCGGGCCTCCATGTGCCGAAACTTGGACACCTTGAAGCGGTTCATGGCGGCTGGGACAGAGCGAGCGCAGCCTCGACGACTAGGGGCGTCAGCTCTCAGGTGCACGGTAAGAAGCAACCCTGGACTCCCGCAGCTTCCAGCCCCACCCGCCCGCAGTTTGTGGACGACACGCCCCGACATGCTGACAGCCAATAGGAAGCATCTGCGGCCCATCTTGGCACGCCCCCGCATCGCCCTTCTTCCGTGCGGACGCCGCCAGCCCCACCTCTCAGCCAATAGCTGTCCTGAGAAATCACGCCCTGATGCCTGAGGGACCACAGCGCCAGTAGGAGGTCACGTGAGCCGCCGCTGTCCTCCTGCTTTAGAGACCACACTTCTGTAGTCCTGGGATTAGACTTGCTGGACTCGTCCCTGAAGCTTTTCAATGACCTGCGTGCAGTCTGTCCCACTATCTACTTCCTCGAATAGCAGGACAGAATTTACTAGACTAGAAACGGAGGATAAGCAGCCGGCCTCATAAACGTGAAGCAGAATCAAGAAGGCAGATTTTGTCACACCAGGTCTTCCACATGTTGGGTCGAGAACTTGCAATGGAAAAGGCAGGCTGAAGAGATAAGGACTACTAAGAATTCTTTACCGTAATCTCTCTCTCTCTCTCTCCTATATATATATATATCATATATATATATATGATATATATATATATGATATCTTTCTCTCTCTTCCTCCTCTCTCTGTTTTTTGTTTTTTCGAGGCATAGTGCTCGTAGAGGTTTTTTTCTCTGTGTAGTGCTGACTGTCCTAGAACTAGCTCTGTAGACCAGGCTGGCCTCGAACTCAGAGATCTGCCTACTTCTGCCTCCTGAGGGTTGGGAGTATAGATGTGTGCCACCACAACCAGGTTTGAGACCAGCTAGGGTTCCATAGTGAGTTGCAAGACAGACTAAGCTACTAAAAGAGCCCCATATCAAAAAAGCCAAATTTAAAAAAAAAGGGGGGGGTTGAGGGAGCAGGCTGGAAAGATGGCTCCGTGGGTAATTGTGCTTGCTATGCAAACATGAGAATCTGAGTTAGAATTGTCAGGGATCCTCTGGCATTAGAGATATGGACAGTCAGTGAGCTGTCATGTGGGTGCTGAGGATCAAACCTGGGTCTTCTGCAAGAACAAGTGTTCTTAACTGCTGAACTTTTATTCATGTGTGTATTTCTTCTTATTCACCTGTATGTGCACTACATGTGTGAAGATACCTGTAGAAGAGGCATTGCAATCCTTGGAGCTGTGTTACAGGTTGTCAAGTGTCAAGCGCTTCTTGATACAGAAGTCAAACTCAGGCATTTGGAAGAACAGTAAGAGCTCTTAACTACTGATCCATCATCTCTCTAGCTTGAATAAAAGTAATTCTTGCTGTGCTCAGTAGTACGCATCTGGAATCTTAGCAGTTTTCAAGGGTGGGTGGGAAGATTGCTTGAGCCCAATTAGCCTGGGAGGTATAGGATAGACGAAGTTGACAAAGAACCACAGCTGAACTGACAGCATTTTTTTTTTTTTTTGGTTTTTCAAGATAGAATTTCTCTTCAAGTCCTGGAACTCTGTAGATGAGGTTGGCCTCCAACTCAGAGATCCACCTGCCTCTGGGATTAAAGGTGTGCCACCACTGTCCAGGGAACACTGTGCTGCAGACATTTACAGTTCTGCTGAATGCAGTATGCAGATTCTTTCCCCCATTTCGCTCTCCTTGTACCTTTTCCTTGCTACACTCCGTGTTCTTTGTTCATGGTACTGATTTCCACTCGAGCACACTCTCCAAGGGTCTCTCATTTTACAACAGTTTGGGACTATTCTTTGCTTGGTTTTAACCTTTGAGTCTCAGAATCCATTGAGAATTTGGCTGGTGAAGGCTATGGACATCTACCTGGAGTAAGATACACACAATTTTTGTGTATAATGCTGGGAGTAGAAAGTGGCAGTGTGTGTGCCCACTGATCATCCTAAACCCATTCACGAGCCCTCAGTTCCCTTCCTGTTATTTGGGAGGGTGGTGAAAATTTAACTTTTACAACTAAGCAGGCCTAGTCTAGCTATGGAGGCAGTCCTAGAACTTGCTTCGTAGACCAGGCTGGCATTGAACTCACAGAGATCCACCTGCCTCTGCCTCCCGAGTGTTGTGAATTCGAGGCCATCCTGGTCTACAAGAGCTATTTTCAGGATAGGCACCAAAGCTACAGAGAAACCCTGTCCTGAAATAACAAACAAACAAAAAAGAATGAGTAACTTGAGGAAGGGAAGCCCATGAGCTGGGGACTTCAGGGTGGGGGAGGAGGTGAGAAGGGCTAGGACGCTAGCATGGACTGTGAAATGTGTAACAGGTACTTGGGATACAGAGGGAGCCTGGAGGCGCCACAGGGAGCCATGTGTCCCTTCTGCCAATGTCCCTTCTGCCAGTGATAGAGGGGAACAGGCTTCACAAGTTCCTGAGGGATGCTGGCTTAGTATCTGTTCTTATTTTGTTTTTGCCTTTTTAAGGCAAGGTTTCTCTGTGTAGTTTCTAGAACTTGCTCTGTCGTAGAACACAGAGATCTGCCTGTCTCTGTCTCCCCAGCACTGGGATTATCTGTGTGAAGCACCCACCAACGAGCTTGCTGGCTTTTATCTAACCACCAGAGCTCCTCCTCTAGTCAGTTTGAGTCCATTTTTGGATATTTGCACTGTCGTTGGAGTTTAAGGAATTGGCGTCTCCTTTGGACCTAACAATTTTTTCCTTTGTTTTCTGAGATAGGGTCTCCCGTAGCCCAGACTGTCTCGAATTTGCTATATAGCTGAACATGACCTTGAGCTCCTGATCCTCCTACCTCTGTCTCTCAGGTTGATGGTATTACAGGTGTGTGCTACAATGTCTGGCAGCATCTGATGCTCTTGCCACTTGGAACACTCCATCTGTACTTGATGCACTGTTCATCAAAGTTCAGCTATGTGCCGTGCCTGCACGGGCTGGAACCACGAGTCTGCACGAGTCTCTGCGGAGGGTGTCCAGGTTGAATGAATCCACAGAGCACAAGGTTGAGGTGGAACAGCTTCAGCTTGTTTGTTGTTCTGCTGGGGCTTTTATACCAGGGCACCAAAAGAGGAGTGGGCTGCAAAGGGACTGTCACCTGACCCTGGTAGGGACTGTCACCTGACCCTGGTAGGGACTGTCACCTGACCCCAGCAGGGATCAAGGAATGATCATGTGCACTCAAACTTCCTTACCCAACTCCAGGAGCAGAGGGAAGTCATATTTTCTTTGCAGATAAGCATCTCAAATGGGGGCAGGGAAATATAACTCGGGGCAGCAATTCCCACAATTCCCCCTACTTTATTTTATAATGAGGGGTCCTATCTTAGGTCCTGCGAGGGAAGTACCTTCCCTTACCCGTCATAGGGCCCCCAATGCCCTGTTTTAGGTGGGGGTCTCCTCACAGGTTGCCCGTCCTTGGAGATCCTCATTTTTTCAGCATCTACAGCCATACCTCCTGACTTCCGGGTCATGGGCCAGACTGAGTAACACCTGACGGTGGACAAGCTCAGTCATGGTGAAGGTGTTTAGGACTCGTTTTAAGAGGAGCAGGCCTACTGCCACCCCTACTAGTCCCAAGATCCCCAGGGACAAGGCACCTCCCCATCACTGTGCCCAGCCCTCAATCTGGGCCATGGTATTCCACCATCCCTCAGCAGATACAGGTTTAACACGAGTTTCATTAATTGCAATAATTTGATGTACCAAAGAGTGGGTAAAGTTTACAAAGGAATCATTCCAAGGCCCCCTAAGGTAAGCATTAAGGCGTTGCACCTCAAAGGACATATTTTTCACTTCCATAAGGGTCACACAGGCAGAATGATAAAAATGAGAACAAGAGGCTTGTTGCACCATCCACAACACATTAATCTGTTCCTGCAATAAGGCTGTTTGCTGATTTAAATTTAACATCCCCAATTGAATATGTGAGTCAATGGTATTTTGAGTCTCTAAGGCCTGGATAACACGGGCAGCAAGAGTGTTAACAGTCTCTGCAGTAGCTGCATTCTGTGACATGGTGATTTCCGCATCGGTGGCTCAGGAAGTGTTATGGTAAAAGTAAGATGGCGCTGTTCCGTGAGTGGCCTATGGGCCACGAGGGGCAGAGGCAGGGAGCAGCAAGTCCCAGGCAGTGAGCCACGCATCGGGTGAGAGACAGAGACATGGACAGGTACGCCATGCAGAGTCAGGTTGGATATTTATTCCGTGGGTTATGGAGGAGACTGGAAAGAAGTAAGGGGAAAAGCGGAGGGAGGAAGGGACGGGGGGGGGGGGGAGAGAGAGAGAGAGAGAGAGAGAGAGAGAGAGAGGAAAAAAGGGGAGAAGGGAGAGAAATGGGAAGGAAGCTCAGGCTGGAATTCTAAAATCAGCTTGCCTCAGAAGACGGGAGGGGGTGGGCGGGGCCTGTCTCTTAAAGGGACAGGACAGACCATTATAGGAAGTTTAACTTTCTCCCCAATCCTTCCCTCCTCCCCCGCCCTATACGTTTGAGAATCAGATCGAGGACACTGGTATGCTCATAGCAGTGTTCCTATAGCTGGTAGCACTTATCAGTGTTACTTCATAAGAAGTCTGTTCCTGTGAAGTGAGTTTGTTCCTTAGAGCGGGTCTGCGCTAACATATTCTAGATAACATATTCTATCCACTTAGTTAGTGGATAACTAAGTGTGTGATACTTAACAGTCATTCACAATACTCTATGAAATTCTTGCTACAGCTTTGGAGAAGGCTAACGTACTTAAGACGGAGCTGAATGCTTCAAGTTCTGCTGTGACATAATCAGACACAGAAAACCTGCAACATAAAACGGGGGTGGAGACTTTCTGAGAGAACACGCAATAAAACGTAATTTTCAGGGTCAAGGTAAATCAGCCGCAAGCAGCGAGCCGGAATCTGCGATACTGACGCCGCGTGGTCTGATGGGATTTGTAGTTTCTCCCAGGACAAGACTCGCTGGACGATTACAACAGCTATACATCACTCACAAGTAAAATGCAGCATTCAGTCGTACATCACAGAAATCCCAATACAGGGGAAACATACAAGATGACGTCCTCGGAGCAAAGCAATTACACGCGAGCACAACCCTTCGGAGCAGACGGTGCATACGCACTGCTCGCGCCCAGCCTGCTGCTGATGCCTCGCCTCCGGAAGACGTGACAGGCTTAGCGCGCGCAGGCGCAGTGTCCCTGGGTCAAGATGGCTGCGCGGTGTTCTCCACGCTGGTTGCTGGTGGCCGTGGGAATCCCCCGGCTGCCGGCTGCAGCGGGGAGAGGGGTCCAGCAGCCCCGGGGCGGCATAGTGGCAACATCGCTGGGTCGCAAGCTGAGCACCTATGCCTTCGGGCTTTCCATGAGCGGTCACGGCCCCCGGGCGCTGCTGACATTGAGACCGGGTGTCCGCCTCACAGGTGAGGGAGGCTTCCAGATAGCGGCTCCTGGGACTAGAAAGGGCGACGCGCCTCGCTCTGACGACCAGGGTAGCGGGATGGAGGTATCTTCCCGATCGAGAGAGGAATTGCTGGGGACACAGGCAAGCAGGGGGCAGAGAGGCCAAGGTGCGGGCTACCCAGAAGCCGTCGATGGTAAAGACCTGCGTGGAGCCGGAGGTGGTGAAACGCCCCGAAAGCCGTGAACCTTCACCTCTGTCAACATCCGCCTCTCTGTCCAGGCCGCTGCTCCCTTGCCCTATTCCTTCTCTTTTTCTTCACTTTCTAGCTTGTAGTGGAGGCAACTGCCGTTCAGTGAGTGCTAGGCACCTAGAATCTGGGGAGATGCAGGTGTTTGTCTTCACTAAGGTCAGAAAGTAACATGTATTGGCATTTCACAGTTTGCATCCCTAACATCACGTGATGTAAATGGAGGACATATCAGTCTTTTTTAGAATCCTGTAATAATGCAGTCTAAAATTAATTGAACACTTAGTGTGTATGAAGTATGTTTTTTAGAATATTTCATGTAACAGGCATAGTTACCCTTCCTTTTTTTTCTTTCCTCCCCGAGACAGGATTTCTCTGTAGCTTTGGAGCCTGTCCTGGAACTCGTTCTGTAGACCAGACTGGCCTTGAACTCACATATATCCTGCTGCCTCTTCCTCCTGAGTGCTGGAATTAAAGGCGTGCACTACCTGGCTTACCCTTCCATTTTATGGAGAAACAGGCTTAGATGTTAAAGAACTTGAAAAAGTTACAGAGCAGGAAAGTGGTAGTTTTGTCGTGGCACTTTCCTTATTGCTGGAGAAAATACCAAATCAGTGTGCATTAAGCCTTGAAGTGCTTTGGCCATGATCAGCAGATCAATCTTTCTCTTTAAAAAAAAAAAAAATCTTAAGAATTATTTGAGTCTTATATATGGAAAAAGAGCTTGTTCCAGGCAATAAATGAGCTGCTATTCCTAGGAGCTAGGAATTGAGCTTGTGTCCTCTGCAACAGTGGAATGTGCTCCTAACTGTTAAACCATCTCTCTAGTCCTCTAGCTTGTCTGGGAACTCACTCTGTAGACCAGGCTGGCCTCAAACTCACAGAGCTTGGACTGCTTCTGTCTCCTCAGTGCTGGGACTAAAGGTGTGCACCCCTACCACCTGGCCTCATAGTTCCTTATACTGTGTTCACCGCTTCAGTGAGGATGAAGGAAGCAAGTATTGAACTCTTAGTTTTGTAGTGGTTCCAGGGACCAAACATAGAGCCTTGAAGTTTTTTTTAAAATTGTGTCTTTGCTTGAAAGAGACATAGAGACATAGACAGGCACTAAGTATTACTTCTATATGAAAACAGAACTAAAGAACTTCAGTTTGAGTTCGTTAAGTCAGCCCGTAGGCTACAGTGGACATATTTTATCTCAAGGGATTCCACTTGTGGAAGTGGCATCCCTCAATGTGTGTCCTAATACCACATCTAAGGTCATCAATTCTGCCCCGGAATTTTAATCTGTGGTCATTTCTCAAGCTTGGTTTATGAAATCAGATGACATAAAAATCTTCCAAGCAAAAGAAAACAGTAACTTGCTACTTACATTGGGCATTCTTGAAACAACATGGAAAATAATCCTGGGTTCACAAAAAGCAAGACATTTACTGGACGTGTCTTGGATAAAGCAACAACAGAAACCAAAGAGTTAACTAAACAAATTCTGCCTAATGTTGTTAGCCATTAGGATTTCAAAGACATCCACCTTGTATAGTCCTGTGGTTATCTACACAGTTTTATGTAAGTTCTCTGCTGCAGTTGTTGGAGCTGCTTTCACAGCCAAACTTCTGCCACTGATAGACTCATCCTCTATGCAGGGGAAGGACCAGCCAGGCTGCTATCAAGTAAAGAGGAGGCTGAATATAGGCTGACTAAGAATCCACCACCCGGCTGTGTTTCTGTTTTTAATTGGAAACAGGGTGTCATGGATTTCAGGCTGTCCTAAAGCTTCCTATGTAGCTGTGAATTGAACTTCTGATCATCTGCTTCCTTTTCCCTAATGCTAGGATTATGGGTATGTGCTCACCATGCACCATTATGCTGAGTTTTTTTCAGTGCTGGGAATCAAGCTCAGGGCCCTGTGCATGCCTGGTAAACAATGTATCTACTGAACTATATCCCCAAGCTGTGCCCTCATTTGAAGCTCATTGAGTTTGGCCTCTAGTATACTCAGAAAGGAACAGACCCTATAGCCGAGGCTTATTTGATCTTTCACAGGTATTCCATAGTTGCTCATTTATAATTTCCTCTTGTTGGACAAATTCCCAGACTGACTTTCTTGTTTCATTTCCAGGAACAAAAAGTTTCCCTTTTGTTTGTACCGCTTCCTTCCACACAAGCGCTTCCTTGGCCGAAGATTATTACCAGATATTAGGAGTGCCCCGAAATGCCAACCGGAAAGATATCAGAAATGCCTATCTTAAGGTCTGTATTGATCTCAGATTGACTGACAAGTTTGTAGAAAGATTGCTGGTGATCTTAATATATATGTGTGTCTATTTTAATTTTTAAAATTGTGGTATGTGTCTGCGTATAAACATGTGCACAAGAATGTAGGTGTTTACAGAGGGCACTGGTTGCCAGGCGGTGGTGGTGCACACCTTTAATCCCAGCACTCAGAAAGCAGAGGCAGGCAAATCTCTTGAGTTTGAGGCCAGCCTGGTCTACAGAGTTCCAGGACAGTCAAGGCTACACAGAGAAAACCCTGTCTTGAAAAACAAAAACAAAAAACAGAGGTATTGGATTCCCTTGGGACTATAATTATAGGCAGCTGTGAACCATCTGCCATGTCTAGGATTTAAATTCAAATTTTCTGGGAAAGAAGTGTGTGTTCTTAGCACTGATTGCTGTTCAGTCCATCTCTTCAGCCCAGACCATCTTATCTGGTCCCTATTGACTTGGTGTTAGGCAGGTCACGAGCAGCTGATCCTTTGGAGTTATCTGAGAAAAATGAAGTGCTGGGTGCCTTTGGTATACTATGTAGTATCAGTTAATGCTGTTTTTTGTTTGTTAGTTGTTTTGTTTTGTTTTCTTTTCTTTTTAAATCAGGTTTTCCCCTGTAGCCCTGACTGTCTTTGAACTCACTCTGTAGACTAGGCTGATCGCTGGGATTAAAGGTGTGGGCCATCATTTCCCGGATAGTCAACTTTTTTTTTTTTTAAGATTTAATTTCTGTGCATGTGTATTTGCCTCATGTATGTATGTGTACTGCATGTATGCTTGGTGCCTTCTGAGGTCACAAGAGGGCATCAAATCTCTGGAAACTGGAGTTTTAGACAGCTGTGAGGTGTTATATGGGTCCTGGGAGCCAAATTCAGTTCTTTGCAAGAGTGTTAAATGCTTTTCATCACTGAGCCATCTCTCCTGATCTTAGTTAACTATTTTTGGAAAGATTTCTGGTAGATGAGAAATATGTAGATCTCTAAAAGAATGATTTAATTTCAAGTTTTAAATCTCGTTTTAAGAATTCGTTGCACTGGGCTGGAGAGATGGCTCAGCCGTTAAGAGCATTGCCTGCTCTTCCAAAGGTCCTGAGTTCAATTCCCAGCAACCACATGGTGGCTCACAACCATCTGATCTGATGCCCTCTTCTGGCCTGCAGGCAGACACACAGACAGAATATTATATACATAATAAATAAATAAATAGAATTTGTTGCACTGGGACTAGAGAGATGGCTCAGTGGGTAAGAGCATTGACTGCCCTTCTAGAGGTCCTGAGTTCAATTACCTGCAACCACATGGTGCCTCACAGCCATCTGTAATGAGATCTGGTGCCCTCTTCTGGTATGCAGGCAGAACACTGCTAAATAAATAAATAAATAATTAAATCTGTCTTTAAAAAAAATGATTTATTGGGAAAAAAAAAGCCGGGCGGTGTTTAACCCCAGCACTCAGGAGGCAGAGGCAGGTGAATTTCTGTGAGTTCGAGGACAGCCTGGTGTACAAGAGCGAGTTCTAGGCGCCAAAGCTACAGAGAATCATTGTCTCAAAAAAAAAAAAAAAAAGAAACACCAAAATGTTGCACCGGACAGTGGTGGCACATGCCTTTAATCCCAGCACTCGGGAGGCAGAGATGGCAGATTCTCGAGTTCGAGGCCAGCCTGGTCTTCAGAGTGAGTTCTAGGACAGCCAGGGCTATCCAGAGAAACCCTGTTTTGAAAACAGACAAAAGAATTTTTTGCTCTCTTAAGAGAAACAAATGCTGTAAAGAGTCATAACTATGGCAAGTATTTGGGTTCTGCTCTCAATCTATAGTAATGTACTTTCTTCCCCTTAGCTTGCCAAGAAATATCACCCGGACTCAAACCAGGATGATCCCAAAGCCAAGGAAAAGTTTACCAAAGTGGCAGAAGCATACGAGGTAACAACTTGCCGTGTTGTCTGGTTCAGTCTGTCCCCGCTGAAGTCTTATGCTAGTTCTGCTAAATTAGAACCTCAATGCAGAAACAAGGCTGGTGAGGTGGGTCAGTGGGTGTATGGATCTGCTGCCAAATCGGATGACCCGAGTTCAATCCCCAGTACCCACATGGTGGACAGAGAGAAGTATCTTTCACAGATTGTCTCTGACCTCCACCTGAGTGCCATGACATTCAAATACTCACACATGTACACAAAATAAATAGATATAATTTTTAAAAAAGAAGAGACCAGGAGTGGTGGTATATCTGTAATTCTATCACTGGTGAGACTGAGGTAGGAGAATTTCTGCAAGTTTAAGGGCAGCCAGGGCTACACAGCCCATCTCAGTACAAAACCAGGAACAGGGTTCGTCTGTATCAGTGAAGCTCCTTAGGTAATTCATATTGATAGCTGATCTTGAGACATCCCAGTTAGACTTAGCAACTATTTGGTAGCAATTCTAAAAGTAGAGTACCATATAAAAATACAGAAAAACATGTGTCTGTGAAAGAGCCACTGACCAATTACAGAGTTATTAGAGAATGGCCATTTGTTTTAGTTAGGGTTTTATTACTGTGAAGCAACATTATGACCATGGGAACTCTTTTAAAGGAAAACATTTAATTGGAGTTGGCTTATAGGTTCAGAGGTTTAGTCCATTCTCATCATGGCAGGAAGCATGGTGACACACAGGCAGACATAGTGCTGGAGAGGTAGCTGAGAGTTCTACATCTGGATTGGAAGGTGACAGGAAGAGAGAGCGACACTGGGCCTGTCTTGAGCTTCTGAAACCTCAAAGCTCACCCCCAGTGACACACTTTCTCCAACAAGGCCACACCTCCTAATAGCGCCACTCCCTATGACCCTATGAGGCCGCTTTCATTCTGGCCACCACACCATTCCTCTTGGACTTGATTGACTCTAGGGGTTCTGCATATGTCAAGAGTTTATATGTTCAAGGAACTAGATGTCCACTTATGTAGTGACGGGTTGCGGGCAGGCCTGCTTTTCATCCTGCCCGGCTTCCGCACGGCTAGCTTAGCCCCGAAAATAACAACACACAAATTGTATTCATTTAAGCACTGCCGGGCCCATTATCTCTAGAGAGTTAGTTACTGACTAACTCTCATATCTTGATATTAACCCATTTCTAATAATCTGTATCACACCACGAGGTGTGGCTTACCGGGAAAGATTCAGCATGTCTGACCTGGTGGCTGGCTCCATGGCGTCTGCCTCATAGCCCTCTTCCCAGCATTCTGTTCTGTTTACTCCGCCTACCTAATTTTTTGTCCTATCAAGGGGCCAAGGCAGTCTCTTTATTGACCAATGAAAATAACACAATAGACAGATAACCCTCCTCCATCACACTTATAAAAAGAGTCACAACTCAGAGGTATGAAGGTTTTATCCCCTGCTAATCTAATAGGATATATGTAATCATAAGAGATTTATTAAATTAGCTCTTTAGATCAGCTGCAGGGGGACAGAGTGCTGTGAAGATGACTCATTAGTTAAGAGCATTGGTAACTTAGAGGACTCAGGTTCAATCCTAGCACCCACATGGCAACTCACAACCACCTATAACACTCCAAGTTTATTTATTTATTTATTTTTGGTTTTTCGAGATGGGGTTTCTCTGTAGCTTTGGAGCCTGGAAGTAGCTCTTGTAGACCAGGCTGGCCTCAAACTCACGAGAGATTCACCTGCCTCTGCCTCCCGAGTGCAGGGATTAAAGGCGTGTGCCACTACCGCCTGGCTTATAATTTCAGTTTTAAGAGATCCAATGCCCTCTTCTGACTTCTGAGAGCATCAGGCACACAAGTGGTATGTAGACATACATGTAGACAAAGTACCCATAAAATAAAATATAAATTATTATTATATTTTTCAAGACAGGGTTTTGTAGTTGTTGGGTTTTTGTTTGTTTTGTTCTTTGGCGGCCCACCACCCAGCTCCCAAATAAAATAAATACACCGATACTTATTCTTACTTGTGAAAGCCTGGTGTTACCCAGTTTCTAGTCAGTTTTTCTAACTTAAATTAACCCGTTTCTCTTCTATGTTTTGTCTCTGGGCTATTTACCTTTCTTTATTTCTATATATGTCTTTATTCCCTTCTTACTCCGTGACTGGTTGTGTGGCTGACTGACTAGCCCCTGATGTCGTCCTCTTCTTTTCTTATACCTCCCCTTCTCTACCCCAGTCCGGATTTTTTTCTCCTATTTATTCTCTCTGCCTGGCAGCCCTGCCTATTTCTTTCTTCTGCCTTGCTATTGGCCATTCGGGTCTTTATTAATCAGGTGTTTTAGGCAGGCAAAGTAGCATAGCTTCACTGAGTTAAACAAAATCATCATTAAACAAATATTCCATAGAATAAACAAATGTAGCATATCTTAAGCTAATATTTCACAACAGGTTTTCTCTGTGTAACTGCCCTGGCTGCCCTGGAACTTTGTATACAGGCTGACCTTGAACTCAGAGAAATCTGCCTGCCCCTGCTTCCCGAGTGCTGGGATTAAAGACACGAGTCTTCATGCCAGGCTCATAAAAATTATTTGTGAAAAAGATCATCTGCTGAGGAGTCCCACATTGACAACCTGTAGGTTGTAACATCAGAGAAACTGGTGGCTGCTCCGTGTAAGAAGCTGGAAGCCTCTGAATGGGAGGCCAGTGATAGCAGCCTGGTCTGGGGCTGCAGGCCTGAATATCTGAGAGTGGCTGATACCAGTGTGCATTCAAAGGCTGAAGAAAAGCCAAGCATGGTAGCTCATGACTGGCTTTTTTGGTTTTTCGAGATAGGGTTTCTCTGTGTAACAGCTCTAGCTGTCCTGGAACTAGCTCTTGTAAACCAAGCTGGCCTCGAAGTCATGGAGATCTGTCCCGCGCTACTGTCTCGCCCGCAAGAACGACGCGGGACACTTAGGATCCTTCTGCAGCAAAGCTTTAATGCGTCTTGAGAGAGAGAGCATAAGCTTCCAAAGCGGAGACCCAAAATGAGGGGAACCCATCCCTTGTATAGGAAACAGTCCTCGCTTCGGACGTGTCACTCTTGGATTGGTCCGCTGCCCATCAACCCAGATGACGCCTCGGGAGTAGGCAGGGACGCAGCAGTGGAAAGTTACCAAGCACATGCACATTATAGTCCCACTGTCTCTGCTTCCCCAGTGCTGGGATTAAAGGCGTGTGCTACAACACCTTGAACTCACAGAGATCTGCCTGTCTCTGCCTCCCAGGCATTGGGACTAAAGGCGTGTCCCACCACACCTTGAGGTCACAGAGGTCAATCTCTACCTGTCCCTTGAAGCAATGGAGAATGTGGTTGCGGCCCTCCACAGAGATCCACCTGCCTGCCTCTGCCTCTTGAGCGCTGGGATTAAAGGCATGCACCACCACTACTCAACTAATTTTTACATTTTTTTATTTTTCTGTTGTTATTGCCCTGAGGACTGAACCCAGGGCTATATGCATGCTTAACAAATGCTGCACCACTGAGATCCAATGTGATTTTGGTTTTTGTTGAAACAGGGTATCACTGTGCAGCCCAGACTATCTGAAAACTCATCTCCTTGCTTTAACCTTCTGATTGGCTGGGATTACAGCCATTCACCACCCATAATGCCTGGCTTTTGTAGAATGTTTTGCACATAAGACTACTTAGTAAGGGGGGCTGGAGAGAGGACTCAGCAGTTAAGAGCACTGACTGCTCTTCCAGAGGCCCTGATGGTGGTTCACAACCATCTGTTATGAGATCCGGTGTCCTCTTACGGTGTTCAGGCATACATACAGGCAGAATGTTATATCCATAATAAATAAATAAATTAAAAATTAAAAAAAAGACCACTTCGTAAATGTGGCGTGAGCTATTGTCTGTGTACCTGAGCCTTAGAAGACCCAGAAATGCCTGATTGCTGTGTCATCTTTCACTGTAGGTGTTGGCTGATGAAGCAAAGAGGAAGCATTATGATACTTATGGCTCTGCTGGCTTTGATCCTGGAGCCAGCAGCTCTGGGCAGAGCCAGTGGAGAGGAGGGCCCTCTGTTGACCCGGAGGAGCTATTCAGGAAGATCTTTGGGGAGTTCTCATCATCTCCTTTTGGAGATTTCCAGACTGTGTTTGATCAGCCTCAGGAAGTAAGTTCTTTCTTTATTTTTAAATTTATTTTTGTGTTTTTGAGAAAGGGTCTTGTAACACCCGATTCTGTGTTACCCCCTCCATACCATACGACCGTACGCGAGCCAGGCAAGGGCCTGGAGATTGAAAGAACACACAAGAGACCTGGGTCATTTGAAAGGAGATCGGCTGAATGCAAGAGGACCCAACTTGAGTTCCTGTCACCCTATGGTGACGAAAAACTGTAACTCAAGTTCAGGGAGCCTACTTTCTTCTCTTCTCCTTGGGCAGTAGGTACACATGTGGTGCATATACATATAGGCAAAACAAAATAAAATCAAGTGGAAAGGTTCTTTTGGTTTATGATTTTAGAGATTTGAATGAATGGTCTGCTGGTCCCACTGTTTCAGGGCCTGGGTAAGACCATATAGAATGGCGGGGAGTGTGGGAAAGCAGAGCTGCTCATCTGATCCTGGCTGTGGAGGGAAGGAGTGCAGACTGGCACCCAAATCTCTTTGATGACATAAGATCTCTCACCAGACCACACCGCTTCAAGATCCACTGCCTTCCAGACGCTGTACTAAGATGGAAACCAAGCCTGGGCCCTTGGGAGATATTCTAGATTTAGGCAAAGCAAATGCCACATGCAGATATTAGTCCTGTCTTCAGCTCTTGAAGAATAAATTTTCACTTAATACATTTTAAAATCCGAATATGTAAAGCTGGATCAGCTAAGTGAATAGCACCTATTTTTTTTTTTTTCAAGATAGGATTTCTCTGTAGCCTTGGAACCTGTCCTGAAACTCGCCTTGAACTCACAGAGATCTGTCTGCCTCTGCCTCCCGAGTGCTGGGGTTAAATGCGTGTGCCCCACCATCACCGGCAATAGCACCTAGTCTTGCTGAGTATACATGTGCGTGTGTTTGGTAGTTATGGAGTAACTACAGGTACTGGCCAGGGCCCTCCTGTCCCAAAACAGCAGAGTGACAGCCCATACCTTTCAGTACATCATGGAATTGACCTTCAATCAAGCTGCCAAGGGTGTCAACAAAGAGTTCACTGTGGACATCATGGATACCTGTGAGCGCTGTGACGGCAAGGGGAATGAGCCTGGAACCAAAGTGCAGCATTGCCACTACTGTGGCGGCTCCGGCATGGTAAGGATGCTGTGGGGCCGCTACCCCCACTCCTCTTGGTGATGTTTCCCTGTTACCCACCTACCTGTGCTGCTCTTACCATTCTTTTCTCTGTTCCAGGAGGTCCTTTATTTAGATTTCTGGGGCTTGGGCTAGGTGCTGTGCTAACTGAGGATGACCTTGAACTTGTAATCTTTTCTCCACCCTCCAAGTGCTAGGATTCCTCCCTGTCTTTTAGGGAATGGAGATTGGAGCCAGGACAGGGTCTTCCTCTTTAAGCCAGGCAGACTTCTAGCATCAGGCTCTAGAGTGCTGGAATTTATAAGCACGTGTCATCATGATGGGTTATAATTTTTAAAATTTTTTTATTATTCCATTTATTTGTTTATTGTGTGTGCATGTGTGCTGTGGCCTATATGTAGCATTCAAATGACAACTTGTGGAAGTCAGTTCTCTCCCATCATGTGGGACCCAGTGTTTGAACTCAAGTTGTTAGACTTGGTAGCCAGCGCTTTTACCTGCTGAGCCATCTTGTCAGTTCATTTTACATATGTGGGCTTTTTCTGTTGTCGTCATTGTTGTTTTTCAAGACAGGGTTTCTCTGTGTATCCCTGGCTGTCCTGGAACTCTCTCACAGAGATCTGCCTGCCTCTACCTTTGAGCGCTGGGATTAAAAGTGTATGCCACCACTGCCCGACATTTTATTTTATTTAATGAGACAGGGTCTCGATGTGTAGTTCTGATTGATCAGAAACTTGCTGTATAGACCAGACTAGCTTCAAATTCAGAATTTTTCTTCTGTACCATGTACAGGCATTCCATATTTAGAGTTCTTGGGATTGTTTCTAATTGGTAAACATGTTCTTAGTATACACCGAGCCATTAATTCATATTTTGCTTTGTTTGAGATAGGATTTAACTTTAATTTAGGGTGGCTTGGAACTGAATATAGACCTCAGGCTGACTTTGAACATGAGGCAGTCTTCATTTTCCAGCCTCATTAGTACTGTGAAAGCAGATGTGAGCCATCATGCCCAGCTAAAGCCTTGAATTCAATCCCCAGAATATACACATACATGGGAGATGGTCCAGAGAAAGCCAATCAATGATATATATGGGGCTGGAGAGCTGGCTCAGAGGTTAAGAGCATTTGACTGCTCTTCCAGAGATCCTGAGTTCAATTCCCAGCAGCTACATGGTGGCTCACAGCCATTTGTAATGGGATCAGATTTTTTCTTCTATGCATGAAGATAAAACACATGCATGAACTATATGAATACATTAATCTTTAAAAAATGGGACTGGAGAGATGGCTCAGAGGTTAGGAGCATTGACTCTCTTCCAGAGGTCCTGAGCTCAATTCCCAGCAACCACACATTGGTTCATAACCATCTGTAATGAGATCTGGTGCAGGCTTCTGGCCTGTAAGGATACATGCAGACAGAACACTGTAAACATAATAAAATAAATATATCTTTAATTAAATTTTTTTGACTTTAGAGCTGGGTGTGATAGTATATACCTGTACTCCCAGCACTTGGTAGGTGGGGTCAGAAGTTCAAGTTTATCTTCCACTACATAGCAAGTTTGGGTCTAGCCTGGGCTACACCATCCCTCTTCCTCCACAAAAAAAAAAAAAAAGAGTTCAAATTAGCAGTGTGAGCACCTATAGCTGTTTTCTTAGGCAGTGTGTTTTATGGCAGCACATGCACACAAGAAGTTCATCCTTGCTCCCTCCCTTCACACCCTTTCTCACTTAAAATTTAAGATTGTTACTTAAGCCTTTAATATACGCCTTTAATCCCCACATTCAGGAGGCAGGTGGATCTCTGTGAGTTCAAGGCCAGCCTGGTCTGCAAAGCAAATTCCAGGACAGCCACAGCTACACTTGGAGAAACATTGCCTCAAAGAACAAAACCAACCAAACAAAAAAAGATTATTATTCTTTGAAAGTTTCATACATGTATATAATGTATTTTATTCTTATCCACCCTCCTTATTGTGAGTTGGGGGTGGGCGGAGTCTCATGTAACCCAGGCTGGCCTTGATCCCCTAATCTACTGCCTTTACTCCTGCCCTATATGTTGGGATCATAGAACTGTGCCTGGACTTAACCTGGAGATAAACTCTCAATAAAACACTTTTTAATAAAACAATGCACCTACATATTCAGCATTTTCCTTCTTTTCCTCAGGAAACTATCAATACAGGCCCTTTTGTGATGCGTTCCACATGTCGGAGATGTAGTGGCCGGGGCTCCATCATCACAAATCCTTGTGTGGTCTGCAGAGGAGCAGGACAAGCCAAGCAAAAGAAGCGGGTGACGATCCCTGTGCCTGCAGGTGGGCCACTGCCCGGGAGATAGGCCAGCTCTGTTGTGCCTTGTTGTCTGCATGATTGCGGAGCTAGACTTGAGGGCCTGGGTCCCCAGGTTGGAGGAGGAACTAGAACCTGTTAGTCTTCATTTATACCAGTCATCCTTATAGTGCGCCCACTCTGCTCCCACCTTGGGATGCTACAACTCCTGTTCCAGTTTTCTGTCCTGTCTCTTCTGTCTTTGTGCATTGAGGACTGGCCTTAACAGGAGACTAGCTAGTTATGTGGTGACACCTGCTAATCCCAGGAGGCTGAGGCAGGAGGAGACCCCATCTCCAAAATAAGACAACAAACCTGGTCAAGTGGGTTTCCTGGGTAAACATCGCTGTGGGAGGCCCCTACCACAACTGCTATTTGGAACTTTTATTTTCCTAGGAGTTGAAGATGGTCAGACCGTAAGGATGCCTGTGGGAAAACGAGAAATTTTTGTCACATTCAGGGTAGGTGCTTGCCTGTCAGCTTCTGCTGGGTCCTTGTTCTGTCAGGGGATACAGCTGAGGTTCCTCATTGTAGTAAGGCAGACAGGTTATGGGCCAAGGTGTCACTGTTCAGGGTTTCTCTGTATAATCCTGACTGTCCTGGAACTTGCTCTGTAGACCAGGCTGGCCTTGAACTCAGAAATCTGCCCGCCTCTGCCTCGCCTCCCAAGTGCTGGGATTAAAGGCATATGCTGCCATACCCAGCCAGAGAGAGCAAATTATTATGGTCTAGTCTTGTTTATTTAGCAATGCCAGAAATTTAACACATATTTTTCTGCATGCAAGCAAAGTACTTACACCCTTTACCCCAAAATGGTTTTCTCTGGTAACAGAAAGATTTAGACTTTTAGGTATATGTCTGAGAATAGCACATGTAAGTGTAGCATGTCTTGGTTCAAGGGTGTATATGACAGCCCTGTTAATAGTAGCAAGACACTGGTGACAAACCTGGTGTTTGTAAAATAGAATAGTCATCAAACTGCTATATAACAGAACATTATCAGCCAGGCAGTGGTGGTGCACACCTTTAATCCCAGCACTCGAGAGGCAGAGGCAGGTGGATCTCTGTGAGTTTGAGGCCATCCTGGTCTATAGAGCTAGTTCCAGGACAGGCTCCAAAACTACAGAGAAAAACTAAAAAACAAACAAAAAAGAACATTATCAATCTTCAGAAGGAAAGAACCACGGGTACTTTATGACCAAGCATAGGGGAGGAAAGCAAGCTGTAAAGTACCAGGGACTGTCTACATAGAGGTGTCAGCTGGGTGACATTGATTATGTGCTGTTTAGGAAGCAGAAAGACAGTAAGGTAAAGGCGTGCCTGTAGGGTTGATAAATGCCAAATTCAAGATAGTAATTAACTGAGAACCATAAAGAAAGTTATAATTTGTAATTTTTATTTCCCTGCTTTTGAGCCAGGATCTCCCTGCGTTGCTCAGGCTGGCCTGAAACTCATGATTGTCCTGTCTTAGCCTCTAGAATGTTGATGTTATAGGTGTGGACCCCTTGGTCCAGCATGTTTGTAATGTTTTAATTCTATAAGCTTGGTTGTAGGTGTACTGTTTACCATTTTTCTTTTTCTTTCTTCCTTCCCTTTTATTTTTATTTATTTATTTATTTTGGGTTTTTTGTTTTTGTCTTTTTCTTTATGAGAGATACTACATTATTTGAATCAAGTACTAGGTATAGTGGTACATGCCTATAATCTTAGCATTTGGAATGTGGAGGCAGCCTGGGCTGTACAATAAAACCCTGACCTTTTTTAAAAAAATATTTGTTTAGGGTTGGAGAGATGGCTCAGAGGTTAAAAGCATTGCCTGCTCTTCCAAAGGTCCTGAGTTCAATTCCCAGCAACCACATGGTGGCTCACAATCATCTGTAATGGAGTCTGGTGCCCTCTTCTAGCCTGCAGGCATACACACAGACAAAATATTGTGTACTAAATAAATAAATAAATAAATATTAAAAATATTTGTTTACTTCTAAATTACATGTATGTATATGTGTACCAAAGGATATGCACATGGGTGCAGGTGTTTAAAGGGCCAGAGTTGTCAGATTCCCTGAAGCTGGAGTTACAGGTCACCTGACATGGTTGCTGAGAATCAAACTGAGATCCTCTCGAAGAACCATCTTTCCAGGCCCCAAATCCCTGTCTTTAAAAACAAGGTTAAAAATAAAAACTAGAAATAAGACTCAGGAAGTAGGTAGAGGGCCTTGCGTGCACAAGGCCTGGGGTTCAGTCATCAACACTGTATAAAACTGGCAATGGAGTTACCTGTAATCCCATACTTGGGAAGTAGACACTGGAGGATCAGAAGTTCAAAGTCATCCTCATCCTCAGAGAATTGCAGCCAGCCTGGTTTGATGATCCTGTCTCAAAAAACATCCCATTTCCTCGAAATAATAAAAATAAACCCAATGGCAAAGCTGGGTATAGTGATACTTCCCTGGAGTCTCACTGCATGCAAGGCTGAGGCATAGGTTTACATAAGTCCATGAATTTGGAATCTATGTATAGTGAGATTGCCTCTCAAACTAATATATATAAATAGCATGAAGAGTGAATCCTCCAGACTGAGAAGTCAAAAATGAAGGTAGGTGCTAGGCTGTAGTTTAGTGGTTGTGTGCCTGTGTGTGCAAGGCTGTGTATTCTATCTCCAGCACTGCAAAAATAAATAGGTAATTAAGATTCCTCTCCCCCTTACTTTTTGAGACAGTTTCTTGCTGAAGATGGAGCTCATTGATTCATCCAGGACTTCTTGCTAGTGAGCTCAGAGATCTACCTGCGTGCACACGCACATACACACACACAGAGCAGTGACTGGGCTTACAAATGTCTACTACCATGGTCTAGCTTTGTCTGCTTGTTTGGTTGGTTGAGTTTTTTTGTTTGTTTTTTCAAGACAGGGTTTCTCTGTGAAACAGTCCTGGAACTCTGTCCTGGAATTCACTCTGTAGACCAGGCTGGCCTTGAACTCACAGAGATTCACCTGCCTGTCTCCCAAGTGCTGTGATTAAAGGCGTGTTCCACCACCACTCGGCCAATGCTCAGCTTTTACCTGAGTGTTAAGGATTCTCATACTTGTGTGGCAGGCACTTCCCTAGCCCCTGTAAATCATTTTTATCTTTGTAGATGTATTGGTCTGTGTTTAATCATCTTTCTAATTAGGTAAGGTTCAGGGGAAAATTAGAACGCCAAATTGCATTCTTATTTACTTTTATAATTGAAAGGTTGTGATGGAGGCCGAGTGACAGCGCCCTGCTGTGTAGTATGCATGGAGGATGTGTCCCTCCAGAGCCCTGGGGTGCTTCTCCCACTGCCGAGGTGTAGGTCTTCCTGTGCTATCTTATTTAAGTACAAAGGGGCCCCAAGCTCAAGTCGGCAGGACACGTGGCTGATGTCCAGCCTCAGGCAGCACTTCCACAGTGCTCACACTTGTCTTCTCTTTGGCATTAGGTGCAGAAAAGCCCTGTGTTCCGGAGGGACGGTGCAGACATCCACTCCGACCTCTTTATTTCAGTAGCTCAAGCTATTCTTGGGGGTACAGCCAAAGCGCAAGGCTTATATGAGACAATCAATGTGACGGTAAGAGGTCTTTGTACCCTGGCACCTTGTCAGTCTTCCTTCCTTCCTTCCTTCCTCTCTTTTCTTTCTTTCCTTTTTGAGACTGATGCCTTTTGTGTATGTACCCTAAGCTGATCTTGAATCCAAATGCCTTCCCTTCCATGTACTGTGATTACATGTGTGTGCCACCGTGCCCAGTTAATTTTTTCTAAAATGGAAAAAAGCTGAGGTCCCAAACCTGAGTGTCCAGCCTGTTACAGATTCGAAGGGTAGAAGAGGCATTGGAGCTTGTGACACTAACAGCTCCGGGCTGTTCCTTGAGGGGTAATTACCACGCTGGGCCTTTCTGTTTACTGTTGGCAGCAGTTCTTGGTCTCTGTCTCCTCTTCCACTGGCCAGGGTCCTGGGAATTGAGGGCATGTTACTACACTGCAGCAGGTGCTCTTTGTTCACATCCTCACCTGTGGTCTGTCTGGGGAGCAGGTGTTTTGGGAGCTCTGTCTTACTCTCTTGAGCACCTCTAGGTTTTAGGGGCTTTTTTGGTTGTTGTTTTGTTTTTTAAAGATTTGCTTATTTTTTTTATGTGCATTGATGTTTTGCCTGCATGTATGTCTGTGTGAAGATGCCAGATCCCCTGGGACTGGAGTTGCAGATAGTTGTGAACTGCCATGTGGGTGCTGGGAATTGAACCTGGGTCCTCTGGAAGAGCAGCCGGTGCTCTTACCCACTGTGCTGTATCTCCTGCTTCCAGACCACCTCTAGTTTTAATTGCAGCTGTAGCAGCCAGCTTCCTGTGCCCACCCTAATACCATTATACTTATATATATTTATATATCAGGGCTTTCTTCAGCCTCTGGGTACGGAGACTTTGGGCATGCCTCTGGCCATGCCTGTGGTCACTGTGGGCTCTCCACCAGGCTCCTTGATGTCCAGCCCCTGAGAGTAAGGGAGCAAGCTTAGTCTCATACCTGCTTTCAGCTGTTTGCACCCAAGTCTTTTTGCTTCACTCCTCGCATCTACACAAAACGTGGCTAGATTGTTCTGTACAGCTGGTGCAAATCCTTCTTTGAAGATGCCTTTCTCTATATAGTGAAATGCTTTATTTTTGGATAGTGGGGAGCAGGTAACATCAGTGCATTCCTTTTTCAGTAGATCCCTGCTGGGATTCAGACAGACCAGAAGATTCGCTTGTCTGGGAAAGGCATCCCCCGGGTTAATAGCTATGGCTATGGAGACCACTACATTCACATCAAGATCAGAGTTCCAAAGTAAGTGTCCACTAAGACTGTGGCCAAGATGGCCAGACTCCACACACACAGATACAGTGAGCAGGTACCCTTCTAGCCTTTTAGCTGCCAGTCCCAGCACACAGCAGTTCTGCTGCCCTTTGAGCTCTTGTCTTGGGCAGGTTTTTTTCTTCCTTGAAGTCAGTTTTGTCCAGCTTATATTTCCCATCTGAACAGTGGATCTAGCAGGTTGGCTTCATTGTGTTGTGGAAATGTAAACTACACAGGTGCTAAACTCCTGATGTGTGCTGGACAGAACGCTGTGGCACTCAGCATGAGCTGTGCTCTGCTTCTCCGCCTGGAAGGCAGTTCCAGTTGTTGTGCCTTTTGTGAGATTATTTTCTTCTCTTTTCTTCCTTTTTTTGGTAGAGAGGGGGAAGACTTTGAGACAGGATTTCTCTGTAGCTTTGGTGCTGTCCTGGAACTCGTTCTGTAGACCAGGCTGGCCTCAAACTCACAGAGATCCGCCTGCCTCTGCCTCTTGAGTGCTGGGATTAAAGGTGTGTGCCACCACTGCCTGACATGAGATTACCTTCTTACCTGCTGCCCATAGACACACATACAGCACGGATACACCATCCTCACCCCTCTAAGTATCTAGCATAACAGTAATGACAGTTGAAACAACTCAGAGTTGTAGAGAGATGTGGCCTTCAGTCCCTCACCACTAGCTTGGTGTACACCCCGCCTGAGCAAGAAACTTAGCTACATCGTGTCCTTTCCAGAGCTGTGTGGCGGAAGTGCTTGGCCTCTAACTGTTCTTGGTCCACAGGAGGCTAACCAGTAGGCAGCAGAACCTGATCCTGAGCTATGCCGAGGATGAGACTGATGTGGAGGGAACAGTAAACGGTGTCACCCAGACAAGTGCTGGTAAGGATCCTGGGAATAATGTGGTGGCATGAGGGACCTCCGAATCTCTGAAGACAATTCACAACACATTTGATTTCTACTTGAGTTCCGATAGGCCCCCAAAAGTATCATTGGAAAAGGTGACCCGTGGGAGTGAGACCATATCCCATTGAGCTTCTTTCACTGCATGCGTGTGCTTAGAAACCACAGGACCGCCTCCTGCCCCAGCTCTATCTCAGAGCTGCTGTTCTGAGTTCTAGCCTTGGTTCTGCCATCTGCCTTGTGACTTTGGGCACTTCCCTCCAAGAGTTCTTTGTAACAGCTTAAGAGGGAAATCAGTTGGACAGATCTGTGCCTTCCTGATCTCAAATTCTTTACCAGGATTCCAAAGTAAACCATGTAAAAATCCTATCAAGGACACAGGATAGCTTTGATCTCCTGAGTCAGTGAACATGTTACCCAAGGTCAGGTGTCTTGCTCTGTGAACATGAGTGGCTTGTGTCTGGGCTGGAGCTTTGCTGTCCCCCTGTAGCTGTATTTCAGGTGAGGCCTCTGTTGATCAGGCAGGTTGGGACAGGCTGTGCCCAGGCTGCACATGTTTCTACCTCATTGTTTTGTGGGAACCTGGATGGAGTTCTCTGGTCTGGAATGGCTTTAGATTGGTGTATTCAGAGCTGGGCAGTTTTTGTAGCGGAGTACAAGGAGGATGAGTTCTCTGAAAGAAGAGATGATAGTGGACGTGGAAATCCCAGCAGACTGTGTCTATAGCTTAACCAGACACCAAGTGCTTTAATGTAATGTTATAACCCACTTGCAGAAGTACTGCATTGCATGTTAGCACCACTTCTAGGCCACTTCACCAACAGTCAGTTTTCCTAGATTCAACCTCTTATTTCAGACATTTAGCAAAAGTATAGGGTTTTGTTTGTTTGCTTTTGATTTGGACTTTTGTTCAGCTGATTGTTTTATTCGGGTTTTGTCTATAAGATAGCCTTGCTCTCTATGTTGCCGAGACTGGTCTGGAATTTTACTAAAATTGTTTTGCATTCCCTAGCCTCCCTCCTGTGTTACTTTCCCGCTGGTGGCATCACTGGGCGCACTGAGTGGTTCTCTTTAACCTTGTGCTTACACTCAAGTATAGTGTGTCCTAGACTTACTTAAAGCAGGTTTAGAGCCAGTTGTGTGACACAAATTTAGAATCCCAGTTCTCAGGAAGGAGGCTAAGGCAGGAGAATTGGGAGTTCGAGACCACCCTGCCTCAAAAGAAGTAGCAACAGCAGCCTTGGAAGCCAAGGGCTCATATTCACACTCTGATACCTAGGGTACATCCTACCTCCTCCTCCCCAAGCTAGTCCTCAGAAAGCAGATTCTGAGAGGAAATGCTATCTTCATAGAGCTGATTACTTTTGTTTAGCCCTCAGAACTGATCACCAACATATGATTCAGAATTTCAAAGTGTTTGTGCTGGGGGGAGTTGGAGGGGGTGAATATGATCAGGATACATTGTTTTCATGCATGAAATAATAAGCCTGGTAGTAGTGATGCCACCTTTAATCCCAGCACTCGGGAGGCAGAGGCAGAAGGATCTCTGATTTTTGAGGCTAGCCTGGTCTACAGAGTGAGTTCTAGGACAGCAAGAACTACATGAAGGAACTGTGTTTTGGTGGGGGGAAGAAGAGGAACAGAATTTGGGGAGAAGGGGGTGACAGTGAGACACTTTTTGCCCCACTCAGAGGCTAGGTTTAGTGGTGAGATGGTTCATGGTCCTGCTTTGTCACAGTTAGCTGTGAAGCCGTAGACAGACATCTTTTAAGTTGGGAGAAACAGTAGCACTGTTTATCTGAGCATGGTGCCCTAAACCTGTAACCCTAGCATTTGCGAGATAAAGCAGTAGGATTAAGGGTTCAAGATCATCCTCCACTATGTAACGAGTTCTAGGCAGGCCTGGGCTACATGAGACTTGTCTCAAGAAACCAAAATATATAGGGCTTCTAAGCAGTTTGGTGAGGTCAAGTGGTGAAGCTGGTAGTGTGGTACCTGGCGTGTATTAGTGCCATAAGAGGTCATTTACCGTGTTGACACACTAACCGGGCCATGCTTTACCAAAGACATAAAATGGAGCTCTTGCTCTTCTTGTCTTAGGAGAGTCAGGAGGGACGGGAAGCCGTGGTTTGTAGAGCGGTTGTGTTAAGAGTCGCTTATGTTACTACACCTTTCTGTGTTAGAAAAGGGAACGCTCAGAATTGAAGCAGGGCACACCTGGTCTCTGGGCCTCAAGTCAGAAAGTGCACAGTGAGCAGTGTGCTGTGCAGGGCCTAGATTCTGTGCGAAGGCCTAGAGCTCAGATATGTTCCTACTACTTTTGTTGATTACCCAGATTTTGTTTGTTTGTTTGTTTGTTTTTTGACAGAATTTCTCTGTGTAATAACCCTGGCTGTCCTGGAACTCTGTGTAGATCAAGCTGGCCTCAAATTGAGAGAGATCCACCTGCCTCTGCCTCCTGAGTGCTAGAATTAAAGGCGTGCGCCACGTCCACCCAGCTACCCAGATTATTTGAACCATTTTTTTAAAGATTAATTTTTTGCGTGTTTTAAAAAATTTATTATGAATACAGTGTTTTGCCTCCTCCATGTATGCCAGAAGAGGGCACCAGTTCTCATTATAGATGGTTATGAGCCACCATGTAGTTTCTGGGAATTGAACTCAAGACCTCTGGAAGAGCAGCCAGTGCTTTCACCTCTGAGCCATCTCTCCAGCCCCTTACGTATATTTTTTGTTTGGTTGGTTTTTTTATCTTTTAAGACAGGGTTTCTCTGTGTAACAGCCCTGGCTGTCCTGGAACTCATTCTGTAGACCTGGTCTCAAACTCCACCTGTCTCTGTCTCCCAAGTGCTGGGATTAAAGGCACGCACCACCACTGCCCGGCCCTTACATGAATTTTTTTTTTTTTAATGTGTTCTACTTGCATGTATGGCTTGTGCTTGCCTGGTGCCCATGAAGACCATAAAAAGTCATTGAATTCCGTGGAACTGGAATTAGAAATGGTTGTAAGCCTCCAAGTGGGTGCTGGGAACCAAATTATGGTTCTCGGCAAAAGCAGCAATCTCTGCTGAGCCATCTCTCCAGCTCCTGATTGCCCAGATCTTGTTTAGTGTTTTGCTCAGAATACCATTCCTTTTCAAAGGGCACACCTCAGGTCCATGTACACCCATCAGAGTGAGCTGTGGACAAATGTCTGCCCGTCCCAGATAGGTAACCAACGACAGACTAAAACGTTTATGGCCATGTCTAGCTTGGGGACCCATGAATTTTTTAAGGTTTACTTGCAGACAAGGGTGAGGGGCTGCCTACAGGAATGTTGGTAACCCCCCAAATAATCGCACTGCAGAAAAGTCCCACACATGGATGGCGACCTAATGGAAGCAGCATCGTGGAGTTCCCTTTTTAGTTAACCTTCCCGAGAACACATACTGTGGAGTAGAATTACATGCAGCCAGCAGAAGGTACATGAGGGAGTGAGGAGGGTCTCATGACCCTCTCCCTAATCCGTCTTTCAAGTTTATTAAAAGGCCCAGTTTTGAGAGTATCTTGCAGGTGGTCCTAGCTACTCTGATGACAGTGGCTGTTGTGTTATAGGACAGTGTTCCACAAAACTACAGACCCCACCCTACCCTTGTTCCCAGATTTGTGCCTCTGAGCTTTGGATACCTCCCTCTAAAGAGCCTCAGTTGACTGTTGGAAGCTGGGACTATTTTATTTTATTTTTATTTTTATAAATAAGGCCTTACTTTATAGCCTTGGCTAGACTCAAACCCAAAGAAATTTGCTTGTCTTTACCTCTTAAATGCTGGGATTAAAAGTATATACAACTAGGGGTGGAGAGATGACTCAGAGGTTAAGAGCATTGGCTGCTCTTCCAGGGGTCCTGAGTTCAATTCCCAGCAACCACATGTTAGCTCATAACCATCTATAGTGACATCTGACGCTGTCTTCTGGTGTATAGGCATACATGCAGGCAGAACACTGTATACATAATAAATAAATCTTTATTTTTTAAAAATATTTATTTATTATGTATACAATATTCTGTCTGTGTGTATGCCTGCAGGCCAGAAGAGGGCACCAGACCCTATTACAACTGGTTGTGAGCCACCATGTGGTTGCTAGGAATTAAACTCAGGACCTTTGGAAGAGCAGGCAATGCTCTTAACCTCTGAATCTTAATCTTAACCTCTGAATCTTAACCTCTGAATCTTAATCTCTGAATCTTAATCTCCAGCCCCCATAAATAAATTTTTTTAAAAAATGTATGTACAACCACACTAGGTTCTTTTAATTGGTTGTACACTATACAGGGAACATGTATCAGCAACATTAAAAACATGTGCTATAAGACTTGAGATGGCTCAGCAGGTAAGCCTGCTTGCTATGAACCCTGACAACCTGAGTTCGATCCCTGGAGCCCACTTGGTGGAAGGACAGAACTGACCCTCACAAGTTGTCCTCTGGCCGCCATACATACTCTGTTGCATGCAGTTGTATTTGCACCCACACACACATACATATACACACACAATTTTATCATGGCATCATCATGAAATTATCAGGCATGGTTGCTCACACCTATACTTAGGAGTAGTGCAGCAGAAGCTCTAATAGTTCAAAGGCAGTCTGGGCTACAAAATGAGTCGAAGGCCAGCTTGGGCTATGACACCCTGTCACACAAAGAATAGCCAAAACACACAAAATGATGTTATAGGTGTATAGCGTAACTCATAGTCAAGGTTTGCCTCCATCTTTCCGGGTTGGCAAGTTTCTTGTGCAGAGTTAGGTAACCTCGGTCTTTGTCCTAAAAACCATCCGTCCAGCTGTGCATTATCTGCAGCAGTGGGGGTTAGATGTCAGAGTAATATACACCTCACTGGCACTGTGAGAGACAAGGCAATGTACAGCAGAGGATTGTGCAAGAGTCGCTCCCTCGCTGGTTATCTTGGGCATGTCAATATGTACAACATAGACAGTGTGTAATGTACAGTGGGTTCAGAAATTGGATTTTTTTTTTAAAGCTTCATTGATTATCTTGTAGCCAGTAGGTTGGTGGTTAAGAGTCTGGGCTAGGTTTGAGCTTAGTTCTCCTTCCTGCTGGCTGGCTCTGGGGCTCTAGGTGGACCTGACAGCATTGCTTCTGTGTACACGTCAGATACGCGAAGATGATGAGCTACTGTGTATAAGCTATGTGACTTGGCCTCAAGGCCTCTGGCATTCAGTTTGCCTTTGTTATTGTTCAGGATGCAGACAGTGCGTTTCCCTCCTGTGGTTTGACTCCAGGAAGAGCTGTGATGTCCATTTGCTCAGGCTAACACCCGAGGTCCCCCTGCCAGCCCGAGAGTGGCCCTTGCCAGCTCCTTGAGTGCCAGCCCCAGGGCAGCTAGACATGGGTAGGTGGGGCAGGCATTTGCTGTCTGGAGGTGTGTGATCTTGACCTTGGTTCTTTCTGCTGTTTGTGCCCAGGTGGCAGAACCATGGATAGCTCCACAGGAAGCAAGGATAGGCGAGAGGCTGGGGAGGACAATGAGGGATTCCTTTCCAAACTTAAGAAAATGTTTACTTCCTGATACCCCTGCTGAGGTAGGAAAACCTGTGAGTGTTCTTCCCCGTTTTCCTCTGTGAACTAATCTCTCTTCTGGTCACTTTAATCAACATCAAACCCCACCCTACCCTACTCCAGAAGTCAGAAGCAGTGCCAATCAAAAATGTAGCAAATATGGTGTCCTCTAAATCCTTGGAGCAGATCAGGATAAAGCAGGCTGCAGTGGTCAACATCTTCATTCAGATTCAATTTAGATTCCTTCTTTGATGGGTTGAATTTCCCAGGGACTCTGTCCCTCCATGGTAGGACCAGTTTGCCCACAGTCCAGAAGGCAAATTGTGGCGGAGCCAAGCCTAGAACTCAGATCTCCTCCACCTCCGACCTGCTTCTTAGCACCCTGTTGTATCCAGGCAGCGTGGTACTGTGCAGGTCTGGGGTTGCTGAGTCGTACTGTGATCTGTGCCTGGAGACAGCTTGTGCTCACCCCAGATCCTGGGGCTCTTGACCCTCTAAACACAGCCATTCTCCAGGGATTAACAGAGCCTCTCCCACACGGATGAGTTCTTCTGAGGTGTGGAGTATAACTGTTTGTCTCCTTGGCTCAGGAAAACGGTCAACTGGAAACTAGACCAGGAGCAGCCCCTCTCCACGGCCAGGGCATCTGACACAGGAGGATCCCAGAACAGCAGCTTGGGGATCCCTGCTTACGGAGCCCTCTGAACCACCTAGTAACAGCAAAATGACATGATGACACCTCTACATAGGTCATGGTAACAGCCCCTATGCAGTGATGTGTTGCCTTTGGGCTGGTGGAAATATCCTCTCCACTGGTAGGTGACTTGCTTCTGGCCCAGACAGGGTAATAAAACACTTGGACTCTTCTTGTAGAACTAAAAACATGGAATCGCATGTAGTAGAGAGCTTTAAAAAAATTAAAGGCCGTGCTTACAGCTTAAAATGAAGCCTAAAGCTGCACAGCGTTGTGAAGTGATTAATTTCCCTTTCAACAAAGCTCATGGAGGTTCTGAAATACATATTTCCTGACAGGCTGTCCTCTCTAGGACCTAGGGACAGCATACCCCGCCAGTGCCACCCTCCCTGACAGGGTCTGTTGAGGTGCTTGCCACTCCCCTTGGAGTTTGTTTGCTTTTGTTTTATTGAAGGCACCAAGCAGCTGGAGAGTGGGTGCTAGGGCCCTGGAGGCACTCTGTGGGCAACTCAGTCACTCTGTCCACTTCACCTCAGAAGCAGCTTGCCTGACAACTGATTAGATTGTTCTAGTCAGGTGTGGAAGATGTGTCCTACCCTGTTGGACCAAAGTTAACTGGTCATGTGAGACAGCCGTCAGCCTCTGAATCCAGAGCTTTGCCAACCAGGACTTGGTTCCCCCTCTTCCATTGCTGACATTTGATTTCCAAAGTGTATTTAAGTTACCCAGTGATAAGAATCATTGTCTTTTCCTGTGTAAATGTCAGGAGGGAAAGCGCAGTGTCCTGGGTGAAGACTGCACCATGCACAGAGCGGTCTCATTTCCAGCCTCTGCTGGAAGCATGTTACGGTTTCCGTGTGTTCCAAGGTCCTGGAGCTAGTGAAGGACACACTAATGAAGAACACTGTAGTTTCTTTCTTTTCCTTTATAATTTACAAAAGTAAAGCATTTCTTAGTGTCTGATTTAAGAATGTAAAGTGATTTCTGTATCAGTGTAAATAAGATGATCTACAAAACATATTTAAAACCAAAATTGTGGTCATTTCTTCTTTGAAAGTTCAAGCTAGCATCTGCAGGTGGCCCAGCAGAGGCAACAGGAGAATCAGCTGGCAGCATCTGCTAGTTCAGATTTCTCTTCCTGACAGCAAGGTGGACCTAGTGCACTGACATTACAGATCACCTACCCCCATTTCCAGAACAAGCCCTTGCCAGAAGACAATGTTCCTCTGCGAGCAAACTCTTGAACCTGGTAGATTTGGAGAGTCCTGCTGAGAAATGTGCACGTGCTCACTGTGTCCTTTGTTGATTGTTCTAGTTTTCAAACTTTGTTTTGCTATGTGGCCCAGGCTGGAATTTCTTTTTTAAAGGTAGTACCTGGTATTGAACCCAGGACCTCAGGCATGCTGGGCAAGTGTTCTACTACTGAGCTATGTCCTCAGCTGCATTTTAAAAAACCATGTGTGGGGGTGTTTTGTCCACATATATCTCTGCACCACTTGCACACAGAGACCAGAAGAGGGCATTGTAGCTTCTGGAACTGAAATCACAAGGGGCTTGTGATTATTGGCTACTGTGTGGGTGCTAGGAACCAGACTAGGGTCTTCTGCAAGAGCAGCAAATGTTCTTACCTGCTAAGCCATCTCAGCTGTCCCCCATATTAAACTTTTGGGGCCTAGCAGGATGACTCTGGATAAAAGCGTGATTATCTGAATTCAATCCTTGGAACCCATATGTGGAAGAAGAAAGTCAGTTACTGCAGGTCAATTTTTGTTTATTGCTATCTGGGTATGGTGGTTATGTCTTTAATTCCAGAACTTGGGAAGCAGAAGCAGGCAGATCTGTGAACTTGAGGCTAGCTAGATCTATTTAACACCCCCCGCCCCATAAGTTCTTCAACAGGGTGGTAGTGGCACACACCTTTAGTCCCAGCACTGTGGAAGCAGAGGCAGGTGGATCTCTGAGTCTGAGGCCAACCTGGTCTACAGAAATGAGTTCCAGGACAACCAAGGCTATGCAGAGAAATCCTGTCTCAAAAAAAAAAAAAAAAAA
Organism: Myodes glareolus; assembly: GCF_982192425.1. Lineage (NCBI taxonomy): Eukaryota > Metazoa > Chordata > Mammalia > Rodentia > Cricetidae > Myodes > Myodes glareolus. Next base: position 97,330,907 of record NC_142034.1, read on the forward strand.
AGAAGTTTCCTCAAGGCAGACAGTGTTAACTAGTTTGTTTACCCCATATTTTAGGGTATGCCTCAGTCAAGAGTCTCTGGTAGGATGCATTTGAAGGGATGGCTGCTCCTTTCCTTGCTGGTGCAGTCTGGTCAGGGATGGACAGTAAAAGATGTGTGCCAGTGGTCAGACAGCCCGTACACAGGTGGAAATTCACAGACTTGCCATGAAATTTCAACAGGTGTCTGGGCTTTCTGGGCCTTTGTTGCTCCCTCTGAAGGGCGGGCTTAGAGGCAAGCTCACCTATCATGTTGGTCTTAGCCACAGGCACCACACCTCATCTCCACAGTGACCCATAGCTCTGCCACGTTTCCTTTGCTCTTTCTGTATGGGTGTGTTGTAAGCATACATGTTACACGCATGTACAGGTGAATATGCCTGTGTAAGCACTAAGGACAGAAACTGATGTTAGACACAGTGTTTCATCACTCCCTGCCTGATCCTGTGAGGCAGGCCTGGCGCTCACTGGTTCAAGTTAAGACTAGCGGGCCAGTGAGCTCCAGAGACCTTCCTGCAACTGTAGGTCCTGCCTGTTTTCATAAGTGGGTGTCAGGGATCCGAACTCAGGACTCCATGCTTGCACAGCAGGCACTTCACTGACTGAGCCATCTCTCTAGCCCCCCCTTTTTTTTTCAGGCTCCTTTGAAGGTTATTCCTAGCTTGGCTGCACCTGTCCAGAGTTGTGGTGAAGAGAGGGAAAAGGACAGGGTCCAGGGTGTCTACATTAGTCTGTCCTCATTCAGAACGAATGCACAGGCGGCCTCAGTGCTCTGGCCCTCGGTGCCTAATGAGCCCTTATGCCCATTGGTGCCTCTTACTACCATTTCTGTGCCGTCAGGGCCCATTTTCACGCAGCTGCCACTCCAGCTCACTTCCCACAGACAGGCCTTCTGGGAAACCATCTGTGAGAACAGTGGTTTTATTTGAAGGGAAAACCCCCAAACCACAAAACTATACACAAAGGATGGTTGTACCTCATTCCCCAGAAGAGAGCTTCAAGATCACAGCTGTGCAAAGTCCCCTTTGTGCTGCTCCAGCCACTGGTCCAAAGTCTGGGCCTTGGGGTTGAGTTGCAGGGTTAGGTCAATGTTCCGGTCGGGTTTCAGCGCATAGAAACGGAACATGTTGGCCAAGTCTCGGGCTCCCGGGAAGCCAAGCTTCTCATATTCCTCAGGAGTTGTCTGGAAACAGAGAACCCACATGTCTGCCTCCTCCACAGCCCTGGTGATGCCAGGTAGGTTTGGCTTCCTTCCAAGTCTAGGGAAGCCAGGGCGTAGCTGGTTGGCCCTGCAGTCACTAAGTCGGGCCCTCACTGAGACCACTTGAACACTTCCAGCTAGAAAGCCAGAAGCATGGAAACCGTGGCTCCTCACAGGCTCCCTGGCGCTGATCAGTTTAAAAGCTGTTCTTTCAGAGTCGTGAGATGAAAGCCATCAGTGCCCTTCAGAGTGGAAATCAGCCACATCACTTCCTCGTTCAAAAGCCAAAACTATTTATTCCTTTTTTCCTTCCAAACCCAATCTAAACTCTGAGTTCCTTAGGTCTTCTACAACCCTGGCTTAGTCCCACCTCTTTTTAAAGCCACATGGCCATTTAAGTGCACTTTTTATTTATTGTCCCCCCTCCCCCCCCAGGCAGGTTTCTCTGTGTGGCCCTGGCTGTTCCAGAACCCGTTCTGTAGTCCAGGCTGTCCTCAAACTCAGAGATCTACCTACTTGCCTCGAAATAAACCAAAAAACCAACCATTTGGGAGTTAGGGGCATCGTTCAAGATCTGGGCCTTCAGAGCTCCGGGGAAGAACCCACCTTTGCATGCTGTACAGCCTTGCCAGTGTGTCGGGTGAGAAGTGCCGCGTACTCCGCTGCCGTGTGCCTGCAGGTGCTGAGCCCGAGGTTCTGCCCTACATACTCCTCTGGCTTCTTCAGCAAGCTGAGCACCACGGGGCCCAGGTCACTCGCCGCCATCCCATCCATAGGGACGTCACCCATGGGCAAGTCTGTGAGGACAGATACGTGTGGTAGCAGGGGAAGGGGTTGGCAGCTGGTTTTCCCAGCAGCCCGTCCTCTGGGCAGCCACACATGACAGTGTTGGTCTGTCTTCATGTAGTGCCAGCAGCACTCAAGTTCTGCGAACTATAAGTCTGTCCCAGGGGTCTGTCATTCACTGGGCAGATATGTCAACACCGGTATCCTCCCGAGAGGGTGAGTGACAGATCATCAGAGGGCAGAGAAGGAGCCCCAGGTACCAGCCCCTCCAGCTTCGGCCTCTTCTCCATGCTGCTCCAATCCACTGACCCACTGGCAGGCCACTAGTTGGCTGGAGCTCCCTTCCAAGCTGGGTCAGGCATCCAGTATGTATTTAGAGACTGGCCAGCAGGTACTGTCTACATCCTCTGTTTCCTGTTCCGAGAGCAGTAATAACCCTGGCTAGTTCTCTCATTACTCCAAGGAACCATTGTGTTAAATGTATTTCACAGAATGTTGAGGCCTACCTAAGTTAGATGACTCCCAGTCTCGAGCCCGGTCTTAGACCCAGAGTGATCTGGTGACAACCCCACTGTTGTTTCCTATGCTGCGAACTGTGTTTCACTGTGTGGGGTAGGGCACACTCACGCAGCAAGTAGCTCTGTCCATCTGCAGCTTTCTGGGGCAGGAAAAAGGAAAGAAGGTTCTCAAAATAGCAAGGCAGGCGCACGCTGGTCATGGGAACACCGATGTCTCGGAAGTACTCTTCCACCTCCCCTTTGCCATCAAAGTGGCCTGCTGTCAGCCTTCCCGCCGTCAGCTTCCTAATGTTCTCCAGGCCACTGTACACGACATAATGGAGGCCCAAGCGTTTGGCCAGGTCCGCTAGAAGCTTGCCCTGGTAAGCAGGAAGGAGAGACCGCAGGGTAAGAAGAGGAAGGCTGTGTGTCCCTAACCCTCCTCCTCTGCACAAGGAATAACTCCACGGCTCCCCACCCGTGATGCTAAAAGTCAGCCCCAGCTACCCCAAGGAAGCCTCTGCTCTGGAATAATGCTCAAGTGCAGCACTACACTGAGCTTTCAAACTCCAGGGTCACCTTAAGGTCACAGATTTTCTTCAACTATGCACACTAAGGGATAGATCAGAGGTGAAGCCAGGAAGATCAGGAGTTCAAGGCCAACCTCAGCTACATGAGACCCTATTTAAAAATAGAAAAAAAAGAAAAATTTAGAAAGAGCAAGCCTGCCCTGAGAAGGGGTGCATAAGAGCCTTTTTGTTGTACATGTCCCATTTATTTATTTATTTATTTATTTATTTATTATGTATACAGCATATCCTTCCATGTATGCTTGTAGGCCAGAAGAGGGCACCAGATCTCATTATAGATGGCCATGAGCCACCATGTGGTTGCTGGGAATTGAACTCAGGACCTCTGGAAGAGCAGTCAGTGCTCTTAACCTCTGAGCCATCTCTCCAGCCCTCATGTCCCATCTTTGCTGACCACAGAAGTCTACTGACTTCATTGGTGAGCTCTAAGTCACCTTTGGAGAAGCAACAGCTCAATGGTTAAGCACCAAGGCCCACTCAGGTTCATCTGGGCTGTGTGACCAGGACAAGTGGTCCAACCATTGTGACCACACTGGTTAGTAACAATCCATGCCACTAAAGTTGGGGGTATGAAATTGCAGCTCCCCATATCTTACCCCTGCAAACTTGTACATGTGATTTAATTTGGTGACAGGGTCTTTGTAGATAGAACTAACAGTCTTGAGATTTGATCATCCTAGATTATTAATCACGCAAATCCTAAATCCGAGGCTCTGGAGAGATGGTTCATTGTCTAAGTGCACTGACTGCTCTTCCAGAGGACCCAGGTTCATTTCCCAGTACCCACACGGCAGCTCCCAACTGTCTGTAACTCCAGTTCCAGGGGGGACCTGATGCCCTCTTCTGGCCTCTGTGAGCAATGCATACAGGAGGTGCCATAGACATACAGACAGACAAGACACATGCGGTGGCTTGAATGAGAACAGCCCCTATAAGCTTGAAAACTCAGTCCCACTGGTGGGACTGTTTGGGAAGAATTAGGAGATACAGCCTTGTCAGTGTGTGGCACTGGGCACTGGAGATGGGTTTTTAGGTTTCAAAAGCCTATACTCTGGCAGCTCTTTGAGCTTTATGCCATGCCCATGGATCAGGATACTGCTCCGGTGCCATGCCTCCCGGTCTGCTGCCATACTTCCTAACATGATCATGAACTCAAACTCTCTGGAATCATGAGCCCTAATAAACATTTTCTTTTATAAGTTGCCTTAGTCATGGTGTTTCTTCACAGCAATGGAAAAGTAACATAGACAATGCCATAAACATAAAATAAGAAGAAAAAAATAATCAAGCCAGGCATGGTGGCATATGTCTGTAATCCTAGCGTTCAAGATTACAGATTCCAAGCCTACTTGGGCTACATAGCAAGACCTTGTTTCACCCCTTCCTGTCAAAATAAAACCCACAAGGAGCCAGGAAGATATGGAAGAAGGACTGGTTTGATACATAAACTTAGGCACACCTAGAGCACAGGAGCTGGAAGAGCCGTGGAAGCACTTCTCAAGAGATAAGGGACTGTGACCTTGCTGGCACCTTAATCTGGATCGCCAACTTTCAGAACTGCGAGACAATCTCTGTGGCTTTGGACCACCTGGAGTATGGTTACTGTCGCCCCAGGAGGCTCACAGGTTTCCCAGGATTAGGGAGACAAATCTGTCTCAACCAGATGTTTGTCCCATCTGCCGTAGGATGGAGTGGGCCCAAGAGCTAGGTAGAGGGCGTGTCCTCCATCTGTGTTTGGAGAGAGGCAAGAAAGGAGCAAGACCTGAAGTGCTCAGCCCTCCCTGGGAAGTCAAAACTGCCTTCTACATCAGCTGGGGGCCACAGTGTGTGCAAGACACACTGAACCAGGCCCCCATCTTCTCACACCCTTACCTGCTTGACTTCTCGGTCCTGGCTGCACGTCTCCCAGTAGTTGGTCACGATGAAGCTGGCATGAGCTCCCATCAGTGCGAGCTCCATGCTAGCCTCGTCATCCTGGTCTCCTCGCACCACTTCCGCTCCTCGCAGCTTCAGCTCCTGGGCGGCTCTCTGCTCGGGGTTCCTTGTTACCACCCGAACCCTGAATGTCCCGTCTTCCAGCAATGTGCGTGCCACTGAGCCACCTTGGGCACCTGTGAAGAATCAAAAAGTTCTCTGGGGTCACAACTGCTAGTGTCAGAGCCAGAGTACAGCCCAGCAGGGATTGCTCCACCACAGCAAAAAAAAGATGCCCGGAAACACGAATGTTGTTAAACTACTTTTAGGTTTTCTAGATTTGGGGGGAAGTTGCTTTGTTTTATTTTGAGAGAGAATCTCACTGCTGACCTGGAACTCACATGTAGACTAGGCTGGCCCTGAGCTCAGAGATTCCCCTGCAGTGCTAGGTTTAAAGAAATACACTACCACACCCATCTTCTTTACTAGGGTTTTTGTTTAGAGACTGATCTTTTTTTTTCTTCCAGCCTCTTTCTCCAGAATGTTGGGAATACAGGCACCAGCCACCACAGCATGCCATTTACTGGACTTAGATGTATGAGTGCTTGCCTGCATATGTAGCAATCCGTATCTGGTGTTCATGGAGGACAGAAAAGGGCATTATATCCCCTGAAATCGGAACTACCGACAGTTGTGAGCAGCCCAACATGGATGCCGGGAGCTGAAGTAAGGTCTTCCACAAGCAGCGCTTTGCCTTTTTAAAATGTAGAATTCAAAGGCTGATGGAACAGTTCAGCTGTCGTGTTTCCCTAGAATGTGTGAGACTCTAGGCTCAATCCCGAGCACCATACATACACATACAAAATAACGAAGGAATAAAATGTATAATAAAATGCTTTCTAATATAACCAGTGAATTGGGTAACCATTCTTAATCTCCTCCTACCATCATGGAGGCCTCAATTCCCTTTCACTAACTTGTCAGCCACTAATTTACTTGGGATTTGCCCTTTGTTGACTTTCATGCAAATGGAATCATATTTGTGGCCTCTGGTGACTGCTTCTGTCAGTTCAAGATTAATCTACATTTCCGTTTTTCTCACATATTTGTACTGTGTGTGTGTGTGTTTGTTTGCACGCGCACATGAGAAGGTCCAAGCAGTCGGTGTTGGTGGCGGGCACTCTCCCCTGCTGCGCCATCTCACGGCCCCCATTTTCATTCCTCGCTTGCAGCACATATATGTCCTTACAAGATTTTCCTTTTTAAAACTTTTATTTATTTTTATTATGCGGATCAGTATTTTGCTTGCATGTAGTATGTATGTGTAGTACCTGAGGAGGCCAGGAGAGGGCCTCAGATCACGTGAAACTGGAGTTACATATCACTGTGAGCAGCCAGGTGGGGTGGCTGGGAACCAAACCAAACCTCTACAAGAGTATCAAGTGTTCTCTCTCCAGCTTCCATTTAGTTATTTATTGTTTGTTTACATAGACAGGCTTTCTCTGTATAACAGCCCTGTCTGTCCTGAAACTCACTTTGTAGGCCAGGCTGGCTTTGAACTCAGAGATCTGCCTGCCTCTGAGTGCTGGGATTAAAGGCATGTGCCACTACCACCCAGCATCCCAGCCTCCTACTATAACCTCTCCTAGCCAGGTGGTGGCCAGTCTACCTGTTGTCTCAGCTACTCCAGGGGCTGATGAGGAGGGCAGTTTGGACCTCAGGAGTTTAAAGCCAGCTGCCCTGATGACACAATCCACCTTAAAAAAGGATCAGGTGTGGTGGCCCATACCTTTAAGCCCAGCACTCAGGAAGCAGAGGCAGATGGATCTCTGTGAGTTTGAGGCCAGCCTGGTCTACAGAGTGAGTGCCAGGACAGCCAGAACTTTATTAAAAAAAAAAAAAAAAAAAAGCATCTTTCCAGCTCCATTATTCATTAGTTTATTTTGAGAAGGCCTGGAAGTCAGAGTCACCTGCTTCTGCTCCCAAATACCAAAATTAGCCTTCCCCCCCCTTTCAGATATATAAATTCTTAAAAAAACAAAACAAAAACTTTTCCAAGGCTAATGATTGAACCTAGAACTTCCCAAATACTGGGCAAAGGTTTTCCCCTCAGTTGCACACTGAACTGCTGAACCGTGGTGGCGGTAGGTTATTCATCTATTTTACGTGAGTGGTGTTTTTCTGAAAGGAAAGCAGAGCGGACAGGAAAGTGTGTGGAAGCGAAGGTGCATGCTGCTGTCTGAGAATGTGGCCGACGTTTATATTTACTCTGGTACAACACCAAGGAAATTTATCTGGGGGAGGAGGAAGGGAGAAAATTTAATTTGGTATTCTGTGCAAATACATAGGCTAGCGCGTGTGCGTGCACACACACGGAAGTTGCTCTGAAGACCATCTGGCCTTGAAACTCTCAGAAAGCCTCCAGTCTCTGCCTTCTGAGTCCTCAGATTAAAGGTGTGTGAGCCACCACGCCGGCATATATATATCCAAACTGTACTCAGGTTTTGCCGCCCCCGCCCACCCATATGCCTATTAGAACCACAGCCGCTCTTCCTACACACGAGGGGCGGGACTGCCAGGCCTGGCTCGCTCACCTGTGGCTCCAAAAACCACCACCAGTTTCTTATCGGCCATGGGGCCCAGGGCCGAAGGAGCGTGTTCCCGAGAGGCCTGGAGTGACGGAGTTGAGGAAGGGCAGGATCTCCGCCCGGAGCCGTCCGGTCCCTGAATGATTTCCGAGATCCCGTTTGGTTATACCCAGTGTCCTGGAGGTTCTCTGCTTCCAGCACCCAGACCGCAACTCGGGTGACAAAGGCTGGGAGGGGAAGATGGGGGTGGGGGAAATAGGATTTGGCGGGATCCGCGGGCCTGCAGCAGAGTCCACTAAAAGGGGGGGGGGAGGCAATCCTATGCAAGCCACCAGCCCCCACTGTAGCCTCCAGGCTACCCTTGCAGAACCCCTCCAGGCCTCACTATCCGTGTAGCCAGGCGGATGCCAGGCTTCCGAGCCCCTGCGGTCCTGTTCCTGACTCTGCTCCTGCTCACTCAACCTGCTCCCCCCCCCTCGCTGCCTTGGATGGTTCCTCCCTTCATGCTAAGGCTGCTTCTGGGTTTAAGTATTTGAATGTGTACTCTGCCCTGAGTGTGCCGGTCCGTTTTGTCCAAAGCTCTCATGGCACATAACTGGGGGTGGGGGGGGTGGGGATAGGGGTGATCTGTTGGACGAATACCTGTCTCAGCCTCCAGAGTGCTGGAACTAGAGGTATGGATTATCATGCTTGGCTAGTTATGTGAAACATAGATCTAAACTCATAAAATGTTTTTGGCATTATCATCATTATTATTGATGAGGTCCCACTATGTAATCTCGTCTGGCCTGGAACTTGATATCTAGGCCGGGCTCTGCCTCACCAGTGCTGGTGACACAGCCCGTCTTGATTACTATTTTGATACATACATGAACGTCTATCTTCATTTGCACCTAATTATTAAGTGTCGGTGGTTCTTAACCCTCTGCGGCCATCTGTGGGACTGCCTGACTCACTTTTGCAGGAACTGCAATCTTTTTTTGAGACAGTTTCTCTGTGTAACAGTCCTGGCTGTATATTTAACAAGTGGTGCTGGCATAACTGGATATCAACATGTAGAAGAATGAAAATAGACCCATATCTATCACCATGCACAAAACTCAAGTCCAAATGGATCAAAGACCTCAACATAAAGCCAGCCACACTGAACGTTATAGAAGAGAAAGTGGGAAGTACACTTGAACACATTAGCATAGGGAACCTCTTCTTAAATAGAACCCCAGCAGCATAGACACTGAGAAAAACAATTAATAAATGGAACCTTCTGAAACTGAAAAGCCTCTGTAAAGCAAAGGATATGGCCAACAAGGCAAAACGACAGCCTACAGAATGGGAAAAGATCTTCATCAACCCTACATCAGACAGAGGTCTGATCTCCAAAATATACAAAGAACTCAAGAAATTGGACACCAAAAGATCACATAATCCAATTTTAAAAAAAAATGGAGTACAGACCTAAACAGAGAACTCTCAACAGAGGAATCTAAAATGACTGAAAGACACTAAAAGAAATGTTCAGCATCCTTAGTCAGAGAAATGCAAATCAAAACAACTCTGAGATTCCATCTCATACCTGTAAGAATGTCCAAGATCAAAAACACTGATGACAACTTATGCTAGAGAGGTTGTGGAGAAAAGGGAATACTCTCCATACTTTCAAAAAAATACATGTGTTTATTACTTAATATGTGCACTTTTATGTTTGTATTTTACTTCCAAATGTCATTTATGAATTTTTATTTTTTAATTTTTTGTTGGTTTTGGTTTTGGTTTTCACCAGACTGGCCTCACACTCAAGGGATCCGCTTGCCTCTGCCTCTGCCTTCCGAGTGCTGGGAGTAAAGGTGTGCGCCACCACCGCCCAGCTCACAATGACGTTTTTATGAACGTATAAACGTGTTTTTATCATGCTCACCACCATCTTTTGTTGATTCCCATCCTTTCCAGCCAGTCTATCACCTTCTGCTCTTATATTTGTTTTCTTATTTTACTCTGTTTTAAACATTTTAAAAATACTTAAAATATTTTATTCTATATTAAATTTTGTCTATATGTGTTTGTGCATGTGTGTGCAGATATCTGTATAGATCCCTGGAACCGGAGTCACATGTGTTTGTGAGAATCCCCATGTGCGTTCTAGGGACTGAACTGGGATCCTGTAGAAAAGCAGCAAGCGAGTACTCAATTATTAAGACATCTCTCTAGCCCCCCTTTTTTTTCCTTAATGTTTTTTTGAGAAAATTTTTTTTCCTTAATGATTTCGTTAGGGTTGCTTACAGGAGGAGCATGGGTGAAAGGAGTATGTACAGGAGCATGGGCATCCATTTATGAATTTATTTTGCATATGTCATCTCTACCACCCTATTATATTATGCTTCTGTGCCAATGAGACAAAGGGAATTCATGTCTTTCTGGGGTATTGAGCAGGTGTCGGGCATTTGTAGAGCGTTGTAAGCATCTGTTAAAATCACTATTAAATGCTAATGATAAGTTCTGCAGGTTCTTACTGCTTCGCTCTCCTGCGAATAAGCAGAGCCTTTGGGGAGCGGGGCGATCTAATTCCCTAATTAGCAGCTGGTGGACTTTTTTTCTGCTGCCTTATGTAAAAGACCTGTCAGTCAAACAGTCAGCTGGACTGGATTATGCCAGCACCAGCCAGCTGGAACACTTCACAGACACCTGGAGAAAACTAAGGATCACAGGATTGCTTTTCTGAAGGCACAGCTTTGGTGAGGGCTGTTGGAAAATCTGCTATGCCAACTTATTGCTTACCAAGAAGCCTCAGTGAACTTTGACCTTGCAACTATTTCTATCTAGGCAGAGGGGGAACGTGTCTCTTTGTGACTTAGCAAAACATTACCTGGCCTGTGCTAAGAGGCAAGGTAATGATTACTCCAAGCTCAAGTCTCAGTGTCTCTTGTACGTGCTTAAGAGGCAAGACTGTGATTGGTCCAAAACAAATAGCTAAAGTTTGTCCAAAGCAAATAGCTATGATTGGTCATCGGTCCAAACACCCTTCTCAGGGCGCTTAGTCAGGCTCACCTAGTGGACTGGCCATGAGACTTCTCCCGTGAGCCTCAGCTGGTGCTGTAGGTCCTCCCAGCAGTTTCTCAATGGGAGGGGTTTGGGGTTTGTGCTGTGTTTTTTCTTTTCTCTTTTCAGTAGAGTTGGCAGAGTTATGACGGAGGAAGCAATGCCAGGCGGTGATGGCGCACACTTTTAATCCCAGCACTCAGAAGGCTGTCGGGTGTTCTGTGTTACCTGGATTGGCCAAAGAGGTCATTCGAAGATGAATTCTTTAGGCCTGTGTGGCAGCAGGGAGGTCCAGCCTCTGATGGACTAAACCTTGAACAGCTGTGTAACCTTATTTATTGATTGTTGCACAAAGCTGTTTTTTCGGTATTTTGGGGGCAAACAAGTTCCTCATACCAAAGCCCCCGATCTAATCTATATGTCCTCTGAAGGAAAGCATCACGCCCCGGCCACTTAGTTCGTATTGTGTTTGCAGTACCCAGTAATCCAAGAGCTCCAGGTGTGCCAGAAGCATCTGTGACCAGAGTAATGCAAAGTCTGCAAAGCCGCTTTAAAAAGACAGCTCTATAAACCACAGACAACAGTCACTGGTTCCCAGCTTAAAGAAAGCAGCTATTCTGTTCTAATGATTGCCCTATCTCCAGTGACTGTTAGATTCCTACAACAGGAGGCAGAGACAGGCAGGTCTCTGTGAATTCAAGGCCAGCCTGGCCTACAGAGAGCTCCAGGACAGCCAGGGCTACACAAAGAAACCCTGTCTCTGGGAGAAAAAAAAAGGACAGGGGCTGGAGAGATGGCTCAGGGATTAACAGCACTGTCTGCTCTTCCAAAGGTCCTGAGTTCAAGTCTCAGCAATCACATGGTGGCTCAAAAACATCTATAACACGATTAATAAAAGCTCAGGGTCAGAAATTGGGTGTCAACCTCAAGACCTAAAAAGGAAAACAGCCAGCCACTGGCTCTTACCCTCAACCTCAGTCTGAAATGGCGATCCTGCCTCCTGGAATCTCAGAAGGAGACTGCGTCTGAGAGCTGTCGACCCCATTTTATAATCCTCTCGGAGGGTTGGGATCAAAGGCATGCACGTCCAGTTTCTATGGCAACTAGTGTGGCTATGGGGATTAAAGGTGTGTGTCTTTATGGCTACTGAGATTAAAGGTGTGTGTCATTGCGGCTACTGTGTGTCATTATAATCTGGTCTGTAAGGCTAACCAGTGGCACTGTTTTACTCTCAGATCTTAAGGTAATCTTAATTTATTAAAATACAGTTGAAATGCCACTATGTTTCCCCTTTTCATCTAAAAAAAATTAAAAAGGCTATAACTAATACAAGAAAACTATATACAGTAAGTACATCGACTATATACAATATAAAAGGCAATAAATACATCAAAAATATCTAGTCCATTTTTATTTGACAAATTCAGAAAAAATATTTCATATTTATCCTATCTTGGTGAGTCCAAAGTTTTCTACCTAATTTAATTTCTATCATAACTTGCTTTCTGTGTTCGGTAAATTATATCTATAGCTATCTAATCTTCAGCTCCCTCAGAAACCCAAGAAGGAAATGATATTAACTGAGTAAGCAGAAGTGCAAGCAAGAGACTTCCAAAAAATATGAGTAAGGACAGAAACATCTGGCTGTCTGGACAGTCACCAAAAGTTTCTCTGCAATGTTGAGGCATCTGTCTTCGCCCTACAGGCCTCGCGTATTCGGCAGACTTTTCTGTGAAGCATGATATTTTGTGTCCTTCTTGTCTAATTAGGACAGCATACTGTCAGCAATTGAGGCAGGGGCATTTTCTTGCCCAGTGGCTTAATTTTGCCACAAAGAAAGTAAACTCCATGTGGAGTGTCTTCGATGCATATGGTCTTCTACGAAGTAGATTGGTGCTTCCAGGAGCAAACACGTCTCATTGTCATAAAAAGAATAACCTATCTTATTAAAACATCTTAAATGCCATATTCTGTAGATCTCTGAAGAGTTTGAAGATGACCTATCTATCTAAATTATATCTTTGTTTGACCTTGAAAACATACCTAATGTGACTACAAGTTTGATTATACTAGGTGATTAACTACTAACTTATATTTCTTTATTATCTTAAGCAGTTGATTATAATTTTCAAGGACTAGAAATTTGCATTACCTTGCTAAAAGAGCTGTGTAGGTACAATACCCTGAACAAAATTAGGAATGTATATACAGTATGTTTTAACAAAATTAATCTCAATTTGCATCAATATAAAAATTTTTATACAATATATAAAAGTAAAACCAATGTAAACATTTAAAACTAAAAGTTGCTTTTAATAGGTAGATTCAATAATCTACCTTTCTACCTTATATCTGTACCCTCCCTTTTTCTCTTCAGAGTACCTTTCTATCTTATCATGTTTATATCCCTTTTTTGCTTTTCCTTTTTTTCTTTCTTTTTCTTTTTTTTTAAGACAGGGTTATGCTTGTTTTTTTCAAAACAAAAACCTTGAATCTATTTTTTTTGTTTAGCTTTCTTCCTGATGATTACCCATAACAACTTATAACCAACACATTAAACAAAAACAAACATCCATAATCCATTTGGGGGGAATTTGGATGTAGTTTTCTAGGCTACTTCATGCTGATTCCTTACTGGAGTATTCTGTGAAGCTGGATCATTTCAGTCAGCCAGCAGTTTTTTTGTTTGTTTCTTTGTTTGTTTTTTTTGTTTTTTGAGACAGGGTTTCTCTGTGGCTTTGGAGCCTGTTGTCCTGGAACTAGCTCATTTAGACCAGACTGGACTCAAATTTACAGAGATCCACCTGTCTCTACCTCCTCTCCTGAGTGCTGAGATTAAAGGCCTGTACCACCACTGCTTGGCTCAGCCAGCAATCTTGAAGCTGTTCTGGATGTAGAACTCAAAGTAAACTGCAACAAATGTACTCTGAAACATTGGATCATCTGAGTCATCTGTTCTCATTGGAGATTTTTCAGTAGGTCTTCCTTGATCAAACCTTATTTTTCTTAAGAATGAATCCATAGGCTCTCATTTCCAAAATCTCTTCTCCAAAGTAACATACATCTTGACTTAAATTTTGAAGTCAAGGCATTTTCAAAATATAAATGTTGGATTAATCCAGCAGCATTTATAATCAAATGTCTTTTAGCACCTGTTGATCCTCCCTCAGAAGTCAAACAATTCAAAGACAATACAATAACATACAGCATCCAAATTCTCTGTGTATTTTCCATTTTTACATGAAAGCTAAGCCGGAGCAGATGGGAGCTAGGAGCACTAGTTTTTCTCCGGAACCCAAGTGGCTAGGTTTGGGTCCAGCTCCTATAGCTGGAATTCCAATCCCAACTCTAACCTGGGGTGCTGGCTAAAAAAAAAAAAAAAAAAAAACCTCAGGCAAACGGCACCTTCGTGAATTCGTACCCCAAAATGTTGGGTGCCAAATGAAGCTTGATTACTAGAATCTTAGTGTCAGAAATTGGGGTTCTGTGGAAGTGTTGAAATCTTCCTAGCCTGTGGGTACACTGTGCACCTGAACATGGAGAAGCAGAAACAGAACATTTGGGGGCTGGGTGGACATTCCTCAGTGAGAGAGCTTGTTCAAAATCTGGAATTCTATCTCTAGTACGAAAACAAACAAAAAATGTAATAGGTAAAAAATAGTTAAAAAAGTGGCTGGAGGGCTGGAGAGATGGCTCAGTGGTTAAGAGCGTTGCCTGCTCTTCCAAAGGTCCTGGCAGCCACATGGTGGCTCACAACCATCTGTAATGAGGTTGGGCGCCCTCTTCTGGCCTGCAGACATACACACAGAAAGAATATTGTATACATAATAAATAAATATTTTTAAAAAAGTGGCTGGAAGGCTGGGTAGTGGTGGTGCACGCCTTTAATCCCAGCACTCAGGAGGCAGAGGCAGGCAGATCTCTGTGAGTTCGAGGCCAGCCTGGTCTACAAGAGCTAGTTCCAGGACAGGCAGGGCTGTTACACAGAGAACACCCCCCCCCCCCCCCCCCCCCCCCCCCCCCCCCCCCCCGTCTTGAAAAACCAACCAACCAACAAATAAACAAAGTAGCTGGGCAGAAGTGGCACATGCCCTTCGTCCTAGCACTTGAGAGGCAGGGGCTGCATGGTCTAGAGAGAGAATTCCAGGACAGTCAGGGCTACACAGAGAAACCCTATCTCAGAAAGAAAAGAAAGGGGAAATAATTTTCTCCAAAGTCTACTATGGTTGGCAAGTATTGTATCATTGAGCTACACTTCATTCAAGTCTTTACTGTGAGAATCTGTAAACATACAGAAAAGATTAAGTTACTGTGTAGCAAGCAGCCATATGTGTACCACCTGCATTCTGCAATTCTCAACATTTACATTCTCCTTATTGGGACAATTGTCTTTCTATCCATTCTACCTAGCTACCTTTTTATCTTATGATAAAATGGTACCGAAGAGGGTACCAGATCTCATTACAGATGGTTGTGAGCCATCATGTGGTTGCTGGGAATTGAACTTAGGACCTCAGGAAGAGCAGCCAGTGCTCTTAACCTCTGAGCCATCTCTCCAGCCCTATTTTTATTATTTTTGATTATGTGTATGTGTATGTATGTTCAAATGAGTTGCAGGTGCTCTCAAAGACCCAAGGAGGAATTAAATCCCCCCTGGAATTGGGGTTAAGGTAGTTGTAAACTTCATGAGGCAGGAGCTGGAAATCAACTTCAGTCCTCTGCAAGAGCAATGCAAGCTCCCAACAGGAAAGCCATCTCAGCCCCATTTGTTTGTTTGTTTGTTTTTTTAAAAGAAAAATTTATTTATTTTGTAGACAATGTTCTGCCTGCATGTATGCCTACAGGCCAGAAGAGGGCACTAGATCTCATTACAGATGGTTGTGAGCCATCATGTGGTTGCTGGGAATTGAACTCAGGACCTTTGGAAGAGTAGGTAGGCAGTGCTCTTAATCACTGAGTCATCTCTCCAGCCCCCAGTCATCTCTCAAGATCTTTATTTTTTTTTTATTATTTTTATTATGTATACAGTGTTCTGTCTGTCTGTAGGCTTGCTGGCCAGAAGAGTGCCCCGGATCTCATTACAGGTGACTGTGAGCCACCATGTGGTTGCTGGGAACTGAACTCACGACCTATGGAAGAGCAGTCAGTGCTCTTAACCTCTGAGCCATCTCTCCAGCCCCTCTCAAGATCTTTTAAAAAAATTAAAAAAAATTATTTTGATTACGTGCATTTGTGTGTGGGTATGTGCGTGTGCTAGTGGAGGCCAGGAGAGGGCGTCAGATCCCCTGGGGTTGGAGTTACAGGCAGATGATGGATGAGTTCAATGGGTGCCGGGAATAGAGCTGACCCCTCAGCACGAGCATTCCTTGCTCTGAGCCATCTCTCTAGTTCCCACAGCCAAGGTGCACAAAGACAGATACAGGACTGTTATCAGAGGTAGACGAAGACCGGGAATCAAGACTGGCGTTTGCCCTGGAACTGGCATGTTAAGTGCCAAGTTGTCAAGGTGTAGATGTTGAGACTGACAGCTAGGCTCCTACATCCCTGAGCAGAGATAGGAAAATAAAGCAAGAAAACTTTGTCACTGTAAAACGTTCGTTCCTTTTCTTTCTCTCTCTCTGTTTTTTTTATTATTATTATTTTGTTTTGTTGTGTTAGAATGCAATAATCCTTTCCCAACAAGTTACATCCCCAATCCCCCAGTCTTTGTTTTTGTTTGTTTGTTTTGTTTCGACAAACTTTCACACTGTAGCTCAGGTTGCCCTTAAATTTAGGGCAATCCTCCTGCCTCAGCCTCCCCCTCCCTCCACTGAAAGCTGGGATTCCAGGCTTGAGTCACCACTCTCAACCAACAAATAGTTGGCTTTTGTTGACACACACCCGCTCCTGGATGGGCGTGCAAGGCAGTGTCAGCGTAGCCACTCGCTTCCCCCTAGATGTGGGGCGCCTGGGGGCGTGGCCTGTCAGCCCCCGCCCCTCTCTGCGTGCGCACGTCGCGCCGTCCTCGCGCTCGTCCTGCTCCGCTACCGCGACGCTGGTGGAGTCACTGACACGGAGACCGACGGACCTGCGAGCGGAGTGGCTGCGGGTGAGTGGCCCAAGCCGTCTCCGGCCTTGCCCGCCCGGGTCCTCGCTGGGCGGAAGCCTTCCTCCTGAGCTCTGCTCGGCTGGTTCGCCGCCACTCGGCCGCCAGCCCGAGGGGACATCCGGGCAGGGGGACGGCCGGAAGCGGGCTGAGGCTGGGGAGCGGGAGACGGAGGTCGGGGAGGGGACACCGAGAGGGCCTCGAGCATCAGGTGAGCCCGAAATCGCAGACGCCCCGCTCTAGAAGACCTCTGAACTCCGACCCAAGCGTCCTCTGTTGTCCCCGTAGGGCACAGCCCCTCCCAGCGTCCCGAATGCTCTTGACGAGGTGACTCTGGGGTCGAAGTTAGTGCAGCCCAGCTCTTGAGTGAAGCCCAGGTCTTCGTCTAGCTGAGGTCCCGGAGGAGCCCAGGGCGTGACGGCCTTTCTAGTCCGCCCTGCAGTGACTCCCCTCGCTGGGACGAGCCCTTAGAACCTCTAGGGACTTTATGCGTGACCGCTGGTGCAGAGTGCAAGACTGGGAGGACTCAGCCAGTTGGTCTGGACGGGGAGGTCCCCTGTCACCTCCAAAGCACAGGGCTCTAGGTGACTTAATTGCCCTGTAAGAACTGCCAAGACCGCCTTACACAGTGTTTGCACAAGGGCTGTCTGTGCCCTGCTATTTAAATTGGTTCTGAAGGACCGGTTGCTGTGGCCTGTGGCTGTTCATCCTTACTGACTAACTCAACAACAGGGAGTGTGACCGAGAGACCATATAATGCTGTCCGGTTGAGGGAGACCACTTGCTCTTGAGCTCTTTTCCAAGCCTTCTGTTTCCCCACCTGTTTTAGAGATTCGTGAAGTAACTCGAGCGATCTACCCCAGGCAAGGTGATGGCACAGATGAGTTTAAATCCAGTGCCCTGCCTGGACGGCCTGTGCTCTTTCAGAACTGGACTGGAGATTAGAAATGGTTGTGTTGTTTAAGTGGTTATACTGGCCTTCAGGCCAGTCATGTAGAAGGAAATAAGCCTGTTACTGGTTTTGTGCTTTTCTCTTTCTGCTGCGGTGCTGTTTATAATAATTATTATAAATGTTATCATATATAATGTATAATAATTAGATATTTTTGGTGGTGGAGGTTGAACATGACGAACACATATTTTTACCACTGAACAAAATACAATGTTTTGTATTTTGAGAAAGGGATTCTTGCTATGTCCGTGCTGCCTGAATTTGAGATCCTTCTGCCTCAGTCTCCTGAGTGCCCTAGCCTAAAACCATCCTTTTCCTCCCTTTGGGACAGGGTCTCTCTTAAAATTATCTAGCCCTGACTGTCCTCGAATGGCTGTGTAGACAGACTTCAACTCACAGAGATCCACCTGCCTCCGCCTTCACAGTGCTGGGATTAAAGACGTGGGCCATCATGCTGGAAGCTAACTGTATGTTTTGATTATGACATTTATTAATGCTTTTAGTTTCCTTGAGGAGTGAAAAGTGTTTATTCAGAATTGCTTCCCCCAGAAAGGTCATGAGATGTAGTCTTGTTTGCTAGGCTCGCTCAGTTCAGTAACACAGTTACCACTTCATGTGATAAAATGGTTAAACATTGGCTAATACAGTGCGGCAGCCAGACCTGATTAGAGTGTGAGAATCTGTGTGGAAAGTAGCCTGCTTGTGAGCGACCTGATAGTGCTGAGGACGTGTACAGGAAATCCTGTGATTCCTCCAGACTGAGGCTTGAGTTCTGCTTTTTTCTTTGCTCAGGGCAGTCCATTGAGCTGCTGAGTCAGAACTATTAGTACTCTAGGGGCGACAAGGTTGTTGAGCTACCGAAGGTCAAATGTTAATTTCCTTTAACTTTAACATAAATCTGTTGAAACTTGCACGCTCATGGCCTACCTTTATTTTTAAAAACAGCTGACTCGTTTTGTTTTTCAAGACAGGGATTTTCTGTGTACCTTTGGTGCCTGTCCTGGAACTCGCTCTTGTATACCAGGCTGACTTGAAACTCAGAGATCCATCTGCCTCTGCCTCCCGAGTGCTGGGATTTTAGACCTGCGCCACCACTGCCTGGCAACAGCTGACTCTTTACAGGACAAATGGGCTTTTCTTAGGGATTGCACCAAAAACTGGAATAACACCCTTCCAGAAGTAAATCTTTTAGAAACTGGAGTTATATAATTCAGAGTAAAATTCGTAATTCAGCTTTTCACTTCTTAGAGAAATAAAACCCCCAAATGTTTCTCTTTGTATCATACTGTCCATAGTTAAGTAAAAAGTTACTTAAATGTATTCCTGTTTTGGAGGGTTGGGGAGCAACCAGTGGCAATTTTGAGGCTGGTACAAGATGTGGTGCTGTAATCCAGTATTTGGAGTTCAAGGTTCTCCTTGGCTATGTAGTGGGTTTGAGGCCAGTCTGAGCTACTTGAGAGCTCAAGTAAAAGAAAAGAAAATGGAAAAAAAATGGCAAAAACAGGATAAAAGTTTTAAAGTTTTTGT
This sequence comes from Myodes glareolus, assembly GCF_982192425.1. Taxonomy (NCBI): domain Eukaryota; kingdom Metazoa; phylum Chordata; class Mammalia; order Rodentia; family Cricetidae; genus Myodes; species Myodes glareolus. The sequence goes on from NC_142034.1 coordinate 97,350,117, forward strand.
TGTAATCTGAATAATTTCTCATTTTTATTTTACATGTGTTGATTTTTGCCTACATGTATGTCTGTGTGAGGGTGTCAGATCCTCTGTAACTGGAGTTACAGACAATTGTGAGCTGTCATGTGTTGCAGGCAATTGAGCCCTTGTCTTCTGGAAGAGCAGCCAGCATTCTTAACCACTAAGCCCTCTCTCCAATCCCCATATTATCAGTGCTTGACAATATATATAGAAATAGAGATTTCTCTCTCTCTCTCTCTCTCTCTCTCTCTCTCTCTTTTATTTTTGAGACAGGTTTTCTCTGTGTAGCTTTGAATTCTGTCCTGGAACTCACTCTGTAGACCAGGCTGGTCTCAAACTCACAGAGATCCTCTTGCCTCCACCTCCTGAGTGATGTGATTAAAGGTGCACAAGAGATTTTCTTTTTTTTTATTAAAAATTATGTGTGTGCATTGATTCTTCTTCCACTGTGAGTTCTAGTGGTCAAGCTCAGGTAGTTAAACTTGCACTTATACCAGATGAGCCATCTTGCTGCCCAAGAAAGAGATTTTTTTTAAAAAGATTTATTTATCTTATGTATGCGAATGCACTATCTACACACATGCCTTTATGCTAGAAGAGGACATCAGATCTCATTGTAGCCACCATGTGGGTGCTGGGAATTGAACTCAGGACCTCTGGAAAAGCAGCCAGTGCTCTTACCCACTGAGCCATCCATCTCTCCAGCCCTTGAAAGAGATTTTTTTAATTGGTTGTTTTGCTTGTTTAAATTTAAAAAACTGAGAGGGAGGGAGGAGAAGGAGAGTTGTGGAGGTCAAAGGACACCATGTGGGAATTGGCGGTTCCCAGGGATCAAACTCAGGTTATCATACTTGGTGGCAAGTACCTTTACCTTCTGCACTCTTGCTGGCCCTATTTTGTTTTTTTGGAAACAAGGGTCTCTGTAGTCTGTAGTCTGTAGTCTGTTGGCTGGACTTGCGCTGGAGATCCTCCTACTTTAGCCCCCCGAGTGCTGGGATTCCAGGTGTGTGCCATAATACCCAGCCAAAACATGTGCTGCTTTTTTATTCTTGAAAAAAACATGAGATTATTTTTACTTTTAGTGTTTTGCCTGAATGCAAATATGTGCACCACATATGTGCCTAGTGCCTTCAGGTCCCTTTGATCAGAATTATGGGTGGCTGTGAGCCACCCTGTGGGTGCTGAGAGCTAATCCTGGGCCGCCTTCGAGAGCAGCAAGTGCTTTTACCACTAAGCCGTCTCTCAGTGGTCACTCTTCTTTCTGCCTGCCTTCCTGTCTGTCTGTCTATTTGTTTTTAAGACAGTGTGACCTGGCTGCCCTGGAACTCCATATTTTGCCTGTTAAGTATTGGGAAAAATCTTTCCTTTTTATTTTTTTGAGACAGAGTCCCTCACTGTGTATTCCTGGTTAGCTTGAACTCAGAGAGATCTGCCTCTTCTGCCTTTCCAGTGTTGGAATTAATGTGTGTATTACCATACCTAGCCTAAGCTTCAGTTTTTATGTCAGAAAAGGGAATTTTAGTACTTGGTGAGTCTTACAGACTGTGGAGCCTTTAGATACTGCTTATTGATCTAAGATGGAGGCTACTAAAATCTGTTTCAGCAAATCTGAGGTTGGGACTGGGAATCAGTGGTTTTGGGATGTGGTTTTTGATTAGTCCTCTGGGGTAAAGCACAGGCTGAGCAGAGAAGGGAATGAACTGGAAGGTGTATAGAGGTGGTTAATGGGCTACATGAGCAGTAACAACAGGAGAGGAACGAAAGAGTGATTGTTGGGTGGGATCAATTGTGTTGTCAGTTTGTGTACCAGAGGCAACCAAGCAGATGTTACCTTTTTTCTGCCCAGGGGGAAAATTAATTTTTTGTGACATGAAGGGATTTGTTTCCTTCCCAGGAGTACCTAATTATTACCATAGTTCTCATTAATTTTAAAGGGGCTTTAGGGAAGAACAGCATAATGAGACTGCTGCCTTGTCCCTAACTTGCCTGAATACTCCCAGTTTCTGCTTTTCTTCCTGGGATTCTTTTAGTTTTAAGAAACTGGTTGTACGGTAGTTTATATTCATTCACACATTTACCTGAGATTCCCAAACCACTTCTTTCTGTTTTTGTTTTTTAAGACAGGTAAGTACTCACTACATAGGTCTAGGCTCACTGTGAATTCATGTTGACCCTCCTCCTGAGCATTTGAATGTGGGGTTACAGGCATGTGCCCAATGCTTGACATTACTTGGCTGGCTTGTCTCTTAAGTAGCTATTATGATCATATTTTTCTACTAATCATGGAGATCCATAATCTAAACACACAGGTGAACTGAAGGAATAGTGATTGTAGGGGTTGAATCCAGGGCCTTACGTATGTTAGACAAGCACTCCCCTCTGAGCTACATTCCCAACCTTCTCTGCTTTTTTCCATTGGAAGGTCAGAGTTGAGCCAGTCTTTTCTTTGCCTAAAAATGGCAAGTATCCCATTACTAAGCAAATTACCCAAAAACCCCTCCATTCTTCTGTTGCATTCTTAAATATTTATTATCTTCAGTAAAATTCTCAGATGTTCAAAATGTTATTATTTTTCTTGCTCTGATGCCTTTGTTTTGTTTTTTTGTTTCTTGAGACAAAATTTCTCTGCTTAGCCCTGGCTGTCCTGGAACTCATTCTGTAGACCAGGCTGGCTTTGAACTCACAGAGATCTGCCTGCCTCTGCCCCCTGAGTGCTGGAATTAAAGGCTTATGCCACTACACCCAACTAGAACTAAGGATTCTATTATGTCATCCTCTGTGCTGAATTTTTTTCCTTTTTTCTTTTTTTTAAATGATTTATTATTTGTATTAGTGTTTTGCCTGCATGTATATTTTGTGTAAAGGTGTTAGACCCTGGAGTTGCAGACAGTTGTGAGCTGCCATGTGAGTGCTGGGATTTGAACCTGGGTCTTCCGGAAGAGCAGTCAGTGCTCTTAACCACTGAGCCATCTCTCCAGCCCCTATGTCATCATCTTCTGTAAGGATTCTAGGAGCTATGTATCTTAAAAATCTCAGTATCGTGCTGGGCGGTGGTGGTGCACGCCTTTAATCACTCAGGAGGCAGAGGCAGACGGATCTCTGAGTTTGAGGACAGCCTGGTCTGCAAGAGCTAGTTCCAGGACAGGCTCCAAAGCTACAGAAAAACCTGTCTTGAAAAAAACAAACAAAAAAACAAAAACAAGAAAAAAACCCTCAGTATCACGATAGTATATATTCCCAAATTTTAAAGGAATTGACATATTAAATATATATGTCTAGTCGTAGAAGGATGGAGGAACAGAAATGTGTGCCCCTTTCGTAGAAGTGTGTTCAAGAATCTAAGCTGTACTATAAATGACAGCACTGAGAAGTTGTACAAAAGGCAACAAAAACCTGGCATAGTACTAGGAACTAGGTCATCTTGGGAAACCCAGAACAGTACAGTTGCTGTAAGATTTATGATTACTCTTCTGCTGGTGCTCTATGTTTTGAGGTGTCAGACAAGTTAAAGATCTAGAGAACCCACAACAGGTCAGGTGAAAGAAGGAATAAAGCAAGGAGATCTACAGAAGAGCGCTGAGGCTGGAGTGGGAAGCCTCATGCTTGCAGAAAGAATGTCACAAATAAACTCCTGAAATAGGGGCTCTTAATCTGAAATCTTAATTCTGGGTCTGTAGATTAACTTTTTGAGAACCTATGCTTGCTCACAGATAGAATAGGGAACTTCTTCTTTTTTTTTTTTTTCTTCTCACTGCAGTTTATTCAGGAACCTTGAACAATCTTCTGACCCCAGAGAACTTCTTTTTCTGTGAAAAATTTTGTTATGACCTGGAGCCTTCATCTGATGCTCAGCACAAAGAAAAATGGCAAATGGCCTTCCTCAGAAATGGGCAATTGTATCTTTCTGTTAGACAGTCACTTGACCAACTGAACTACATCCACACTCAGGCTTTTGTTTTTGCTTCTCAGCAAATTATGGTCATTGATTTTTTTTTTTTCCTTTCTGATAATAACCTAATGCCTTGGCATAGTGTTTTAGAATGTGAATAGACACAGGATGTGACTTTGTTATGCTGTTGTATTGGTTTTACTTTCTTGTGGTTGGCTCCTTTCTTGGAGGAACAAATGAGAAAAGACCCTGCTGCTGCGAAGTCCTAACTCTAAGGACAGCTAAGAGGACACAAGAGTTTGGGTCTGTCTGTCCCCCCACTCCATCCCCCAGGGTCTTTATTGGCACAGTTTCTTGATGGGGATAAAGCCGGAGGAGTGGGTGGCACCAATACCAGGCTGGCCATGCTTAGTGGGCTTCTATGTGATGGAGAACTCCCCCAGGCAGTGGCCAGTCACCTCTGGTTTGACTTCCACCTGGTTGAAGGTCTCGCTGTTATACATGCCCACCATTTTTCTGCCATTTCAGGTGGGATAATCCTGTTTCTGAGGTGTGTCTTTAACACCATGGGCTTCTCCATGAGAGACACCTCCTTCTCGGTCTTTCTCAGGCACTTGAGTAGTGAGTGCTGCGTCTGCTGCAGGCTATGGTTCAGGTGTCAGGTGCTGCCTCTGCCAGGCACTGTACAATGTATCATCAGCAGCTGGTCCAGGTCCACACCGTGGTAGGTGAACTTGAGGAAAGTCTGCTTTTCCATCTCCACTTTAGCCATCTTGGTGACTGATCAAAAAAGAAGGACTTGTTTTTTTTTAAAACTGATCTAAGAAGGGAGTGTCTGATGGAGAATGAGAAGCATTTGTTACCGTGATTGTTAAAAATTTGCTTCTGGTGACTGGAGAGTTGGCTCAATGGTTAAGAACAAGAAATGCTCTTGCAGAGGACTTGGGTTCAATTCCAGTACCCATGTGATGGTTCACAACCATTTATAACTCTAGTTCCAGATCTGATGCCCTCTTCTGACCTCAGAGGTCACCAGACATGCACATGGTATATAAATACATGTAAGCAAATCATTCAGTAAACATTACATAAAAATCAAACCTAAGCCTAGGCTATAGAGTGGGAGTTCCTAGACAGCCAAGGCTACACACAGAGAAACTTCCCCCAATTTTTTTTTAAATTTTATTCATGAACTAACAGGTTTACTCCCTAACTAGCTATTTTCTTTATTTCTGTAATTAGATTTTATTTGTATGTGTGTGAGTCTGTGTACATGGATATGATGTCTGTGCAGGTGCCCACAGAGGCCTTCCGTGAGTCCTAGGAACCTTTTCTTGAGTTCTCTGGAGGAGCAGCAAGCACTCCTAGCTGCTGAGCCATCATCTCTTTACCCTCTCTCTCTGGGATTCATCTTGCTATTTATTTATTGTCCTCTATCAGATGTTTGAACGTGCCTCAATTTTGAGAATATCTCTAATTCTGGAGATAATTTCTTCAACAAACTCTTGATTATGTGTATGCATCATAACATATGCAGGAAAAACTTGAAGTAGTAAGACTGATGTTATAAAGGACTTACTAATAAACTTGCTTAGGAAATATTAATTACACAGATAATTGAGCTAAAGGAGCATTGCCTACTGGAAGGTAAGTAGTTACTGATCAGGCTTGTCAGAGACTATTAGAACATTGTGTGCCGTAATTGAAGCTTAGGGTTACCAACCTAAAACCAGTCATGCGCACATCAAAGAACATGTTCAGGGGTAGCTCAAGGGGGCAGCACAGGCCACAACCATTAAGTCCTGGTCTGCCATTAAGTCTCCCAAGCTCTTACCAGGAAAAGTATAATTCTGCCAAGTGGATAAGAAAAACCTGGTAACAATTCTAAAAACTGGCATACTTTTTAGCCCCTCCCCCATCTTTCTATTTTTCAAACACTGGTGTACTTAAATAATTCTGGCAATATTAAGATATAATTCTGGTAGTATCTTTGCTGTGTAAATCTTCCATCTGTCCAAGTGGCCAGGCTTGCAGTCTCCTGTCTTTGTTTAAATTGTTCACAGTATGTAGACCAGACAGGGAGTCAGTCATACAAGAGGTGAGTCACCTTCAGCAAAAGAAGTTCTGTTAGGCAGATATTCCAGCACACAATAGTGTCTCACCAACCAACCCCTGACTCACACAAACTTACCCATTCCTCTCATGTGTCTTTCTTAGTTGGAGCCTCATTTATAGACTTCAGAGGTATTGGCTCATTTGATATTCTTGTCCCTCCAATGAGATCCAAACCATCTTGTCCCCCTGCCTATTGTTGTTTTTTGTTATTTTGATTTTTTGAGACAGGGTTTCTCTATAGCTTTGGAGCCTGTCCTGGAACTCCTTTTGGAGAACAGAATGGCCTCAAACTCACAGAAATCCTCCTGTTTCTGCTTCCTGAGTGCTAGGATTAAAGGCTGCCTGGCTATCCCTGGTTTTTGACAAAACAACCCAGACTAAAACTACACATGTGAGTGCAGGATCCAGAGCTCTCATAGACACGGACAGCTCCAGTTCCTGTGATACTAAGCAGGATCTATTTACATGGAAATGATGTTAACAAATAGCTTAAGCATGTGTCACTTTGACCTTATTTGTCCTGTGAAATTGATGTGATTAATAAAACTGCATAGAAAACACACAGAAGAAATTGTTCAAAGTATAACTTGGGACTGGGACTGAAAGAGATTTAAGGATAACAAAGTATGTGGAGTGCATAAGCCTAAGGTGTATCTAAATTAGTAAAATTTTCTATTTTAGGCTGGCTCCTCTGTGGGCATTAGCAAAGCCAGGCTCTTGGTATCTTTAAATGTGCACAGTGATTTCTCAGGAGACAGAAAAAAAGAGTCATAATCTAGAAAATGTGTAAACAGGTAAATGTTGTTGCAGGGTACAAGCACTTATACAAGATCATGTTTAGCCTTACACTAACTAGGGAAGCACTTCACTGCTGAGGTACATGTCTAGTCCTTTTTAAATGTTGAGACAGGATCTTGGTAAATTTCTAGGCAGCCCTTGAACTTCTGACCCAGGCAAGCTTTGAACCTGCCTTCACCTCCTGATTAGCTAGGATTACATACCTGAACCACCGTCACGTCACTTTTATATGTGACAACATGTACTTTTCATCATACCTACTTCCATTACCTCAACACATCCCTGTTTTTTATTTGTGTTTTCAAAACAGGGTCTCTCTGGAACTTGCTCTGAAGACCAGGCTGGCCTCGAACTCACAGAGATCTGTCTGCCTCTGCCTCCTGAGTGCTGGGATTAAAGGCACCACCCGGCTTTTTCCACTTTTTGTTTGTTGTTTTTGAGCCCTGTCTGGCCTAGAACACTATGTAGACCAGGTTGGCCTCAAATCTGTGGCAATTCTCTTGCCTTGGCCTCACGACTGCCTGGAGTACAGCTGTGCACCACTGCATCTGCCTTGTTTTGAGACAGGCTGGCATCAGACTCCTATCTTTCTGTTTCAGCACTGTTAGTTTTGGAACTACAGGTGTGTGTAATCGTGTCTTGCAGCTTGACAGTTTTAAAACTCATTTAATTTCTTATAACTACCTTGCAGAATTGTTACTACAAAGAGTAGAAACTCAGAGAAATTGAGTTGCTGTTCCTGAGTAATCCAGCTGGCGTGTGGCAGAACCAGCGTTTGCTCCTGGTTGTGAGCACTGAAAGCCTGTGCTTTAACCACTGCCACACCTATGTGCTGCCTCTTGTCCTCTGTGTAGCCGGTAGACTTCTCAGTTGGCTGGCTGGTTTTAGTTAGCTTTTATAGAATGCTTGCTAGTGGCGAGGCTCTAGAGATCACCACTCAGTACACATCTCAGCTTCTCGTGTGTGTGACAGCACCATTGCTGGACTGCTGTGCAGGAGGATGTCTGCATGTGCCTGCTGTTAGACTTGGTGGACTCATTTTCTAGGAACTTTCAGAGCCAGGGGTTCCATCTTTAGAGCATAGGATAATGTATGATACAAATACTGAAATGCATATCTAAATTAGTAGTCATATACTGCATTTGTGCAAACAGCAAATGACTGTCAGGTTGGACAGACTTACGTTCTGGGAATCTACTAGTCAGGAAAATAACTCAACTCTGGTGTAGATCAAGTAAGTCAAGACAGCAGCCTGTTCCCTCTTTCCCTCAATCCTGGAGGGTATCATTGAGGAGCTGAAGTATCTAGAAAACTTTCCTAGAAATTCTAGTTGAAAGTTCTTCTGTTAAGTAAATATGAATATGAGGTATGGTACAAGTAATTTTCTCCTTTTTCCCCTTTATTTATTTTTTATACGTGCTAGTCCCAGTCTTCCCTCCCCCCTCTCCTCCTGCTTCCCCAATCCAGTGCTCAGAGAGGGTAAGGCCTCCTCTGGGAAGTCATTTAAGTCTGTCCCATCGACTCGTTGAGGCAGGACCAAGGTCGTCCTGTGTTCATGTTGTCGTCGGCCCCCCGCCCCTCGCCCACACACACCTAAGTTGAGCAAGGTATCTTTCCATAGAGAATGGGCTCCACAAAGTCATTTCATGCATTAGGGTTAATCCTGGTCCCACTGCCAGTGATTCCACATACCGCCCCAGCCACACACACTATTGTCATCTTTATTCTGGGGGGTCTAGTTTGGTTCTATGCAAGTTCCCAGTTGTCTCTCTGGGGTCAGTGAGCTCCCACTAGCTCAGCTCAGCTGATTCTGTGGGTTCTCCCATCATGTTCTTGACCCCTTTATCCATATTAGCGCTCCTCCCTCTCTTTGATTGCACTCCGGGAGCTCGTTCCAGGTAATTTTTTGCTAACAATGAAATATAGATCATTTGGTAGTTTGCCTTGTATTTATGAGGTTCTATATTCAATTCTCAGCAAAAATAAAAAATTGATTGGATTAAAGTTCATCCCTGTATATTGGCCTGTATCTGAGAATCTTTTTAAAAATACTTTTTTATTTTTAATATGTGTTTGTGTGTCTGAGTGTGTTTGTAGAGTGCCTGCAGAGGCCAGAAGAGAGTATCAGATCCCCAGGAGCTAGAGTTACTGGCAGTTGTGAGTCGCCCAACATGGGTGTTTGGATCTGAATTCTGCTCTTTACCAAGAGCAACATATGCTCTTAGTAGCTGAGCCATCTCTCCAGCCCCTGGGAGGCTTTTTAACATAGAAAAAGCTTCATGAGGGTTGGAGAGATGGCTCAGTGGTTAAGAGCATTGGCTGCTCTTCCAGAGGTCCTGAGTTCAATTCCCAGCAACCACATGGCGGCTCACAACCATCTGTAATGAGATCTGGTGCCCTCTTCTGGCCTGCGGGCATACATGGAGCAGAATGTTGTATACATAAGAAATAAATACATCTTTAAAAAGAAAAAAAGAAAAAACTTCATGAGTCTATGCTCTGGTGTATGTCTCTATTTATGGGACATAGTTGTCCGTATGTATGTAAATCAGCCTTTCTGATGAGAGAACACAGTTGAGGACCCCACTCCTCGTGACTCCTGGTGCCGTGCTTATTAAGGTAGGGAGTAAAAACATGAGATGGAAGTCCAGTTCCTCTGACAGCTCAAGTACAGGCTGTGCTGAGAGATTCCACCCTTCTCTTCTCAGTCCACCACAGACGCAGAGCCGTACAAAACATAAGGCAGCCATTGGAGTTACTTCATCTTGTTTTAGGAATGTCATTGTTTGAAAGTCTTGTCCTCTAGAGTTGCTGATCTTATACTTTGTTATTTTCCCTCGTTTCTCTTAGCTTACACTTTCCAAGCGGCATACGTTTTCTTTCATTTTTTTATTTAATAGATTTATTCATTTTTTAATTTTAATGTGTGTTTTGTGTGTATGTATATGCACCACTTACATTCCTGATGCCTGAAGGAGTCAGAAGAAAGCATTGGATCCCCTGGAACTGGAGTTCCAGGTGGTTGTGACCGACCATGTGGGTATTGGGAATTGAACCCCTGTCCTCCGGAAGGGGGAGCAAATGCTCTTAATCACTCTCCAGGCATCTCTCTAGCCTCATCAGCATACATTTTTAGTAGTTAGGACTGCTTAGATTTTAAAATATCAGTACACAATTAACACACAGATTCTTGTTTGTTTTTTGAGACAGGATTTCTCTGTGTAGCCATGGCTGGGCTGCCCTGGAACTTGCTCTGTAGACCAGGCTGACCTTGAACCCACTGAGATCCGCCTCCCTCAGCCTCCAGTGCTGAGATTAAAGGCTTGTATCAATACTACCAGGCTGGCATACAGATTCTTAAAACTAGATCTTCTGTTTTTCTCAATTGCTATGGTAACTAGTGCTATAGAGATGTAGAGACCCTATTGTGACCTCTAGTGTAGGAATGCCACCAGAGCCTCTTGATTGTCCACTAGGGCCAGATAGGTCTGGCTCTCCAGGCACCAAGTGTTGGGGTGTGCCACCTCCCCATCTGGAACCACCTTAGGTTGCCATCTTATAAAAGCAGCCCTTACCAAAGAACAGTCATCTTGGATTGCATAACTAAATGAGCCAAGGCAAGTGTTTGAGGGGCAGGAAGTAGCAGCTCTCAATCTCTGTGTGTGTTAGTATGTGCATGTGGAGGCCAGAGGTCGACATGACCATTTTGCTTATGCCTTCTCCACCTTAGTTGTGTTGTCCCCTGCCCCCTCTTTGGTTCCCCCCCCCCTCCCAAGACATGGTCAGGGTTTCTTTGTGTAGCCAGCCCTGGCTGTCCTGGAACACACTCTGTAGATCAGGCTCATTTCAGACTCACAGATCTGCCTGCCTCTGCCTCCCGAGTGCTGGGATTAAAGGTGTGTGCCACCACCATCCGGCCCCTCCTTAGTCTTTGAAGCTGGGTTTCTGACTAAACTTGTTGCTCATTGATTTGGCTAGACTGACTGGTCAGTAAGCTCCAAGGATCTGCCTTTCTCCTCAGAATTGAGGTTACAGACTTCCATTATTTTATGTGAGTCATATGAGGCTGAATGGAGGTTTTCGGTGATTTTATCATTAACACTCAACTGTCTCCTCAGCTTCCAGCTCTTTAAATGGAAGCTTAAAACATTTATGTCTCAGAAATCATAGGGTCATGTTTTCATCCTGAAACAAGCTGTGGTTTAATACCTCCATGGTATGAATAAATGCAGTGTGATTCAGCAGCCGCTACCTTTAGTTTCAGTGTAACCTGTAGTCCATGATAATACCATACTAACTCTCACATGCATGAACCAATGAAAACTAGTCGGGATACAGGAAGAATCTTTTACATTCTGAATGACTCAAGTTTAGTTCCAACTTGACTGTTAACTTCCTGTGACCTTAGGCAGGTTAATTCTTTTCATTTTAGCACCCCCTTGGGTTTTGTTGTTTGTTTTGTTAAGATAGTATCTCACATTGGCAATGCTGGCCTTGTAGCCAGTGCTGGCCTCACAGTCACTTTGTAGCCAAGGATAGCCTTGAATTTTTTTAATCTTCCTGCCTCCACCACTGGAATGCTCAGATTATGGGGTTGCACCAAAACACTCAGTTAATGCAGTGCTGGCCATTTAACCCAGCGCATTGTCTGTGCTGAGCAAACACTATACCAACTGAACTATAGACCCAGCCTAATTTCTCTGTCTCTGTCTTTGATTCTCTCTCTCTAAATTAGACTAAGGAGGCAACACCAGGCCTCTGAAATTATTTGTTTAATTTTGGTTATCTGATTCTTCCTTTTTGAGAAACTATGTTTATGTTTTTAAGTGCATTGGTAGTTTGCCTGCATCTCTGTCTGTGTGAGGTGCCAGGTCTCCTGGAACTGGAATCTCAGACAGTTGTGAGCTGCCATGTGGGTGCTGGGGATTAAATCCAGGTCCTCTGGAAGATCACCCAGTGCTCTTAATTGGTTGGTGACCCATCTCTTCAGTCCCTGCTTTAGTTTTATAATTAGTGGAACACTGCTCAAAAGTGACTTAGATTGAGTGGAGTGTCCAGGTCTGTCAAACTGTGACCTGCTGCTCTGTCCTCTACTTTTTGCCTTGCAGGGGTAGTTTCTGGGAAACTACCTGGGAGCTGGGTTTGCAGAATGACAATTCAGAGCCATCTTGATTACCGACTCCTTCCCTTCAACCCCAATGTGATTCTGTTTTTTTTTTTTTTAATATCTTTTGTTTCTTGAAAATTTCGTACCTGTATAACAGTGTATTTTGATCCTATGATCAGTTCTCATTTTTAGAGAAGCTGATGCTGCTGTAAAAGTGATAGAGGGGAGTGCTCCACATCAGCTGTCCACAGGGTACATGGTCCACACCAGCTGTCCACAGAGTACATGGTTTTAAGCTTGCTCAAAATTGTCAGATCTTTTTCTTTTCTCTGCCTTTCTTTTTGGTTTGATTTTTTTTTTTTTTTTTTAAAGAGATGGGGTTTCTCTGGTAGCGTTTCTCTGGCTGACCTGGAACGCACTCTGGAGATCTGCCTGCCCCTGCCTCCCGAGTGCTAGGATTAAAGGTGTGTGTCAACTTGCTCAGCATCTTACTCAGAGCTTTTTCTTTTCTTTTTTTTTTTTTTTTTTTTGTTTTGTTTTTTTTTTTTTTTTTTGAGACAGGGTTTCTCTGTAGCTTTGGAGCCTATCTTGTAGACCAGGCTGGTCTCAAACTCAAAAAGATCCGACTGCCTCTGCCTCCTGAGTGCTGGGATTAAAGGTGTGCACCACCACCGCCTGGCACAGAGCTTTTTCTTAATGCCTTTCCAGAGTTGACTCCTCCCCGCGCCCAGCATTTCTTTAGGGAAATTGGTACATAATGTTTTGTCCTTTAAAAAATATTTCTACTCAAGGGAGCTAGAGAGATGGCTCAGGGGTTAAGTGTGCTGGCTGCTCTCTCAGAGGACCTGGGTTCTTTTCCCAGCATCCACATAGCAGCAGCTCACAACTATCTAACTTCAATCCCAAGGGATCTGACAGCCTCTTCTGGCCTCCTGGGGCACCAGCACACATGGCGCAATGATACACTTGCAGGCAACCCCACCCTCCATGGTTTAAAAAAATTCCTGCTCAAGTAATTTTAGAATTTAGTCAGGGCTCTATATCTGTGCCTGTCATTCTTTCTTATGGTACTGGAATTGCTGCCTTCTTGTTCTAGGGGTTTGTTTATTCCAGACAATGTTAGATGGTAGACAGGGAGCAGGAGGGAGTCTACTGTGATTTATTGTAGGAAGGCTCCCTACCCCCCCCCCTTCCTGCTGTGGGGCTGTGAGAAGTGAACTTAACGTCTCACACATGTTAGACAAACAGGAAAGCTGTTTACCAAGACTTCTGATCACCGCAACCGTCAGTTCCAGGCTCCTTTGCTGGTGTCTGCTCTGAATGCTGGTATTTGGTCATGATAGAGTTGAGGACACCCATCTTCCTCAATTAAAAAAAAAAAATCTTGAGATGTCACTTATTGAAGATTCTAAAGCAAAAGATGGTACTTTTAGGTTTTTGTTACTATTTTTTGAGACCAGGTCTCAATATGTAGCTTAGGTTTGCTTTGAACTGCCTTGCTCCCTGCCTTCCCCCAGTATTAAGATTGCAAAGATACACCACTACACCCTGATTTTTTTTTTTTCGGTGCTGGGGTAGAATATAGGACTTTAAGAATACTAGGAAAATGTGCTGCCACAGAACAAACCTACCCTATGCATTTAGCTTTCTTGCCATTTACCCAGATTTGCAAGGGTGTGTTTCATAAATCAGGCTAAAGTTACTGTCACTGGAGTCCTTACTTTTCCAGGATTTCCCGTCTGGTCTTGCTCTTTATCAAGAGGTCAACAGTCATCTATTCAGTGAACTGTGGGGTTGAACTTCCACAAATCAAAATGAAGAAAACATGATACTTACATACCAGATTTCCAGAGGAACCGTAGTTACAAAGTTCAGAGACCTGGGGCCATTTATTCTAGAAACATTTTACTTAGAAAATGTTTTCTTAGTGTTGAAAGGCCCCTGTTATCAAGTGTCTCCTTAGGTTAGAGCTGATCTATTTCTCTGTTGTCCCCAACATCCAGCACAGCTAACATTGAACTGAGCCAGCACTGAGGAGTGTGAGCATTCTTTCCAGCCTTGGTCACAGGTCTTACCTTGAAAAGAACAGATAACTGCTATTTCCTCACACTGCTGCAGAGGGCTGAGTTTTCTGGTATGATGCGTCCAGAATCATCTGAATTGGCTGGATTTCTCATATTTCCTTCCTGATTGTTCTATAATCACCCAACTGCTCTTTCTTAGTTTTGAGTTGTTAGTGACAGGGTCTCATGTATCTCAGGCTGGCCTTGAACTCATTTGTATCCAGGGATGACTCCTGATCTTCTTTCTGCCTCCACCTCCCAAGTGCTGGCTTGTGTTGTCATGCTCATCTTACTAAACCCAGCCCTGGGCTCTCCCAGTTGTTCATTCTTCCAGCTTTCTCAATAAGAGGTCAGAATTTGAGGCAGCATTACATTTCATACAACATTTTCATGCATGGTATCTCATTGTAGTTTTCACAACATATTTGAGAAAGTAAAGCAAATTTTGTTGGCCTGTTTAACAGATGAGGAAACTCAACTTCCGGAAATAATGACTCACATACTGCCAAGAGCTAATTAGTATGGAGACCTTATCTCCCAAACCTAAAGATCAGGCCCTGTGTTTGGGGTCAGGCTACCCCTTCCACGCTTGAAGATAAGCTGGGTTTCTAGTAATAATCAGCAGTAGATAGGAGTTCAGAAGCAGCTTCAACACACTGGCAAATCCACTCAGCACGTCCCTCCAGTACCAGTGGTGGCTGACCTAGAAACACAGGTCACATCTTCTCTGTCCATCCATTTGCTAAATGGAATGTAAACCTGGCCTTTGGTATTTCAATTCTCTTAAAACTTCTTGTAATTCCATGGGGAGGAGTTGTGTGGGTGAATATAGGCTTGTTTGGGCTGAGAGGGCGCCTTTTGAGAACTGGTCTCCTACCACGGGGAGTTCTAGGGCTTCAGGCTCAAGTAGTTTATGTGCGGTTAATTCTTACAAATGCTAATTTTTTCTCTCTCCACCTCCCCCAGCAGTTTTGTATTGTTTTGAGATAGGGCCTTGGCATTTATAACAGTCTTCCTGTCTCCACTCCTCAAGTGTTGTGGTAACAGGCACCCATGAATGCTAGAGTTTAGTGGTGCTTAAGAGACCAAGTTACTCTTCAGTTTGCCTTCGGGGACTGGGTTTATTATGTTGATCCTTCCTATTTGTCCTGGCATGGTCTCATAAGCTTGTCCAGGGATGCCAGTTACTAAGGCTGCTCATGTGATCTTTCCACAATGTATGCGTGTCTCAAAAAAAAAAATCACAGTGTACACAGTAAGTATACATAATTATTTGTCAATTAAAACTTGGAAAATAAAGAGAAAAAAGAATTAGATTTAAAGTTAAAATCAGATCTCATAATGGTTCATTTAGTGTCAAGGCACCCAGTTACACACTCAACATAAAATTTTCGTTTAGCTTGTATGTCCAGTGCATTCTGTGTGCACATTGTAACAGTTATAACTCAGATTGGAGGCTCCTTAGGATGCTGTGCTGTGATGGATTGGACCCTGATAGTGAATCTGAGGGAAATTTTGATCAGCCCTGTAGGAAGCTTCTGGTTTAATTGGGGGCAGTCACATATAGGGTAGTATGGTATCAGTTATATATAGTAGTGAAATCTTGAACCATAGACAGCCTTCTGGGAAGCAGGCAGGGGACTCACAGTAATGGTGAGAAACCTAATGCCCAGCAGAAATCTGTTCAAAGAGGGAATCATGATCAAGTCTTAGTAAAGAATGCTAGGAGCAGCCACTTAACCTCCCTGTGCATATGGGATAACAACAGTGACTCATGTTGTGGGCGTGAACTGATTGTTGCTGAATGTCACTACCCAATGAGTCAGGCTCACAGCATTGTGCCCAGAAACAGGTCACCCTGCCATTGCTTTTCTGTATCTGTTCCTTTCCTTCAGTGCAGAATGAATACCAGAAGTCTTTATTATTCTTTAGATCATTGGATAGGAAATGACCATGATATGGTCCTTAGGTTGCTTTTCTGCCTGGCAGCAGTGCTCTGAATTACCTGGCCTTGTGAAATGTGCTGGAGTTAGTCTCCATGAAGGAGAGTCTCTTTGAATAACATTTGTTATTTCAGAAAGTCCTAATGCCTTCACAGTGCTTTACCAGGAACAACAGCTTTGAGGTAGATGTTTTAGATCTGCTATGTGAGTACCTCTTGCTGGAAATCTCTGTGGTAGGAATTGCTGCTTCACTCAAATCAGGTATTAAAATGAAAACCAGTAGCTGATTGGGAAGACAGCTGGCAGTACAGGAATTATGGAGTAGCAGTCAGGTTTTTTTTTTTTGTTTTTTTTGTTTTTTAAGGTGGGTCGGGTGGGGCACAGAATGACCTTTCTGCTGCAATTTGTAGCAGAAGGGCCAAGGACTGACTTCCTGTTGACTAGTTCAGGGCAGAACATTGCTAGTTTTCTTATACCAACCAATTTCTATTTGTGTTTCCTTTTCACTCTTTCCTGTATTTCTCTCTTTCCCTTTTCTCTTTTTTCTTTCCAATAGGATAATGCTACTTTACACAAAAGAACAGCCAGTTGGCTAAGTTGGCCACAAAAACCATGAATGAAGAGTTCTCCAGATTCCCTCCCTGTCGTTGTTAATGGACTTACATGGTGATGTAATCCTTGCTGGGCAAGCACTCTACCTCTGAGCAACATTCCCAGCCCTGCACAGTGCTGTGCTGATTATACATAGTCGTAGTCGTGGTTTGGATTTTTTTGGTTTTGGTTTTTTGAGACAAGGTTTCTCTGGGTCACAGTTCTGGCTGTCCTGGAACTTGCTTTGTAGACCAGTTTGACCTCGAACTCAGAGAGATCTGCCTGCTTCTGCCTCCCAAGTGCTGGTGTTAAAGGCGTGTGCCACCACCTCCTGTCACTTTTTTTTAATGTAGACTAAACTGTGGTCACAGTTTGTCAGCTGTTACGGGTGGTGCTGGCATTCGTTGTTTACTGTCCTTTGAGTAGCTCAAGCCTTGGCTGTTAGGCTGTGTGATTTATTTTCTTACTTTATAGTATGACTATTATTAGGGTATAGATTCCTGGGTTTTGTTTGTTTGTGTGTTTGTTTTTTCAAGACAAAGTTTCTCTGTGTTAAAAGTCCTGCCCTCTTTGGAAACCAAACTGGCCTCGAACTCACTGAGATCCGCCTGCCTTTGCCTCCCGAGTGCTGGGATTAAAGGTATGCACCACTGCCTGGCCCAGTTTTCTATTTTTAAGGAGTGTGTCCTAGAGTGTACAGGTCAACAGAGGATTTGGAAATGTAACTTTTCAAAGACTGAGATAATTTTTTTCAGTGGGGCAAGGTAACCTCTTAGTATTACGTGTGTGGCCATTAGGCCAAGGAGTGGTAAATCGGCAACAAGAATGGACACATTTTGTCTCCCCGGCAGGAACCTATGTTGGTTGAATATGGTAACTGAGCCTTCCTGGAAAGGGAGCTTCCAGATACCCTTGAGGACTCAGTATTCTTCAAAGGGAAATAAGTAAATTGTACTTGGAGTTTAGACAACTATTGAAGTGATAAACAACAGGTTATTAGTATTATTTTATTGTTTTAAAAAAATATATACTTAAGCAGGGCAGTGATGATGCAACTAATCCTGAGCTACAGTCCTACTTCAAGGGCTGTTCTTACACCTGATTGTCTCAGTCGTAGAAAATTTTCAGTAAAGAAGCACTAATTGAGGCAAAAAATTAAGTTTTCTTTTTCCTTGGCCCAGCTTGGCCAGATATGGCTTTAGAGTTGGAATTTCTGTCTTAGTGAGTTGACTTATTGGTAATGTTGTGTTGCACTGTTCGTCTAAAGTTTCCCTTTATGTACTGCTAGAGTAGACGTCTCCTGAGATGGAGGATAAAATTGCCTTATTATGGGGTTGTATTTCCCTTGCTGATGAAAGGTCAGCCTTGAATAGGCAGTGGAAGTTGACCAGCTAGCTTTTTATTTCATGCAGCCCAGCAGAGTACAGAATAGGCTTGGGGTAGTTTGCTAGGTGATTCACTTGAAGGTATCTCAGGCTTGTTGAGCTGTTCAGTTCTACAGTGGAGCTGTTGGGCACAGCCTGGCTTAATTAAACTCTAACAACACTCTGTTCATACTTTTTTTTACTTGACAGCCCACAGGTAGAATGGAAAGCCTTGCATTGCTTAATAAGGTGAGATCCCCAGCAGCTTTTTAAAAATGATTCTTTTACGTGTTTAGTAGCTTTTTATTTGTGTGTAATTTCAAACATGCAGGGGAGAAAAATGATAAGACTAGTACAAAGAACTTTTGTAGCCCAGTAGTAGTGCACACTGTTAATCCCAGCACTCGGGAGACAGAGGCAGGCAGATCTCTGTGAGTTCGAGGCCAGCTTGGTCTACAAAGCAAGTTCCAGGACAGCAAGTTACACAGAGAAACCCTGTCTGGAAAAAAAAAAATTAAAAAAGAGCTTTTGTGTACCTTTTACCCAGACTGTCAGCATTTGCCTCGTGTGCTTTCTTCACAGGGAAGCACACCTACCTACATTCTTCTGAAGTGCTGAGAGTAGGTGTAGACAGTGTGCTGTTTACTTCTGAATGCCAGTGTGTATTGCCTAAGAACAAATTCAGCAACATTATAATTATACCTAACTTATTGTCCAACTTCAGATCTGTCCACATTCTGAATTTGTCCTAGTAATGACAGAGCTTTGTTGTGAAAAACAGTCTTGAGGTGCAGGGGATGTCTCCTTGGTTAATGTTGGCTTAAAGCCAAAAGACATTGTTCAGTCATCAATTTCTTGTGTCTTTACAGGACCAGAGTGAGGAGGGCATCACCAGCCACTCAGCAACAATGTCTTCAGAATTGGAGACCTCAGAGGGGGTAGATGAGTCAGAGAAAAAGAACTCCATGGCCCCAGAGAAGGAAAACCATACCAAGTGAGTGACAGCGGCTGACTGCTTCTCATTGAGAGGGTCCACACCTGTGCTCTCACCGCCATCGTCCTGCTTCAGCCTGCCGGGGGCACCTGGGGATGCTCATCAGTCCTGAGTTGTGTAGCCCCTGGGATGTTTGATTGGCATTGCAGGCTTCTGTCCAGCCTGAGCTGTTCCATTCTCTGTTTTCTGTTTTGTTACCAATGGAGACAGGCCAGATGCTGGGAGTGCTGAGTCAGGGTTTCATGGTAGTCATTATTCTCTTTTTAAAAACCAAGTGGTGCCAGGCATAGCGGTGTGTACCTTTGATCCCGGCAGAAGCAGGCAGATTTCTGGGTTGGAGGCTAGCCTGGTCTACAGAGCGAGTTCCAAGACAGACAGAGCTACACAGAGGAACCTTGTCTCAAAAAAACAATCAAAAAAATAATAATAATAACAAACCCCCAAACCTAAGTGGGTTTTCACTTGAACTCACATGAGGAATGATGAGGCAAAGCTGACTCCCTTTACAGTGTTATCTCTCTACTGTGTGGAATCTGAACTCTGTTCTCGGGCAAGCCTTTACTTGTAAATCTCTACAGAATTTAAATTACTGGGCTTTGCTCTGCAGTTTTCCTAGCCTCTCATTAAAGTCCCGTTGTTGGCTATGTTATTATATCTTAAAATAATTGTTAATAAACCAATTCTCAGGATGTGAGTGATACAAATTAATCTAAAAAACAAAAACAAATGAAACGCAGAGGCTAGACTGTTTCTGTTTTTTTGTTGTTGTTGTTTTGTTTTTGAGACAGGGTTTCTCTGTGGAACAGTCCTGGAACTGTTTGTGTAGCTGGCCTTGAACTGAAACATTTTCTCATTCTAACAGATGGACTGTATGGATACACCGGAGTTCTCCCTAGGTTCCACTGTCCTTAGGATCAAACTTTTCTTCCTTGTCCCTTCATTGGTGTAACTATCCTGTGTGATTCTGTTAAGAAATACAAAACGGGGAGGCAGAGGCAGGAAGTTCTGAGTTCAAATTCTACAGATCGAGTTCCAGGACAGCCAGGGCTACACAAACAAACCCTGCCTTGAAAAACAAAAAAGGAGAAGAAAAGAGAAGGGGCGGGGGAAAATAAGAGAAGAAGAAGAAAGAATACAAAACCAAGATCTTGGTCCTCATCTCTTAACTGTCTCATCTTCCCACACTTGGGCCCATCCACACAACACCCTAGGAACTGGTTCCTCATTGGGAAGAAGGCAACTTTCTGGGCTGGATTAAGTTTTGTTTCTTCAGCCACTAGGTGGCCACAGAAGCCAAAACATTGATTTGGGTGCTAACTAACATGTATACATGGATCCAGACAGTCTTGGGGAGACAGTAGTAATCTTTATGCACCCTGAGTTTTTATGGCAGATTGTACATCTGCTTGCCCTGTGCTCACATATAAGACACCTGTTCATGCTGAACTAGTCTGAGCAGCTCCAGCTTCAGTCTGTATCTGGGGTCTAGACTGTCTTTGGCCCTTTAGTCCTTTCTGGAGAACCGGAAAGGGCTACTGTCTTACACATAAAACTCATTCCACAGAATGGCAGACCTCTCTGAGCTCCTGAAGGAAGGGACCAAGGAAGCACATGACCGGGCAGAAAATACCCAGTTTGTCAAAGACTTCTTGAAAGGAAACATTAGGAAGGAGCTATTTAAGGTTTGTGCCCTCAGTCAGATGGGGTTGGATTCTAAACTTTATTAATGGATGGGAGGTGGGGGGGGCCTCAGTTGGCTGAGGAAATTGTACTGTAGCCACTCAAAGGGAGAAGCTGTTGGGTCTTTTTCTTGGAGACTGTCTGGCTGCATAGTCCATGGACTAACCCTGGGTCCTCTAGCCTTAGCTTCCTAAATACTGGGGATGGAAGGTCTGTGCCTCCATGCCCAGCTATATATATATATATATTTTTTTTTTTTCCTGGTGTTAAGCTGTGGCTGTCCTAGCCTAAATGGACTAACAAAAATGTTTGCAAATATTCACTTTTTTTTTTTTAAAAGAAGTTATAGAAGCTTCCTAGGTGTGTTAAGTAGTTCACTGTATAAAAAGGAGTCACAGCTGAGTTTTTGGGACTGGATAAAGTGGCTTTTGTCTTGACCTAGTCTTGAAACATGGTGGGTGTTCCAAAAAAAAAAAAAAAAAAGCTAGATAGTTGTGGCAGCGCACACCTTTAATCTCAGCACTGGGGAGGCAGAGGCAGAGGCAGATGGGTCTCTGTGAGTTTGGGGCCAGCCTGGTCTATGCTATGAGTTCTAGGACAGCCAGGGCTACACACACACACAAAACTTATTTTTGAAAAACCAAAACCCAAAACAAAACCTAGTTCTAAAGCTGCTGGTTTGGCTTATAATGTTCTCCCACGATCTTCATCACCCTCACAGCTGGCCACTACTGCACTTTATTTCACATACTCGGCCCTTGAGGAGGAAATGGACCGAAACAAAGACCACCCAGCCTTCGCCCCCTTGTATTTCCCCATGGAGCTACACCGGAAGCAAGCACTGATCAAGGACATGGAGTATTTCTTTGGTGAAAACTGGGAGGAGCAGGTGAAGTGCTCTGAGGCTGCCCAGAAGTATGTGGACCGGATCCACTATGTAGGGCAGAATGAGCCAGAGCTGCTGGTGGCCCATGCTTATACTCGTTACATGGGGGACCTTTCAGGAGGCCAGGTGCTGAAGAAGGTGGCCCAGCGGGCACTGAAACTCCCCAGCACTGGGGAAGGGACCCAGTTCTACCTGTTTGAGCATGTGGACAATGCCCAGCAATTCAAGCAGTTCTACCGAGCCAGAATGAATGCCCTGGACTTGAATTTAAAGACCAAAGAGAGGATCGTGGAGGAGGCCAACAAAGCCTTTGAATATAATATGCAGGTACTGGGCACTGACCATGGAACCTACTTCATGGAGTTACGACCACGGATGCATGAGCTTGATCTTTTAGCAATAGAATCAAAGCCAGAGCTTTCTCGAGAGGCCATTGGTAGCATGATAAATGAGCTCCTGCATGCCCTAGAGAAAGGTGAGGGGACCAGTTAGCTATTAGAGAGCATGGGGTTAGTGTGTAGCTCCCAGATGGAGGCCTGTTTAAGGCCTGTGGATAGTTATGGAAGGGCAGAGCTCCAGCATTTGAAAGGTCTGAAAATAAACCTAACTCCCTCTGTCACTACAGGATGCTAGGATTGATGAAAGGGCAATTTCTTCATTTTGTAGCAAAGATAGGAAAAATATTGTTTAGTATGGAGCCAGATTCATTGGGGAGTAGGTTTTACAAGCTGATCATGCTGAAGCCGTTTCTGGTCCAGAACCCCGTCAGCCCTCAGTGTTAGAACAGCAGGGAAGTGTTCACTTTTCTGGCTTGATGTTCACCTAGTTCTGATCAGATGTATCTGGGCTCCAGTTTCTCTATGGGTGGTGAGTAGGGTGCAAATTCTAAATCTGCCTACTTTAGGCTCAGTTGATTTCTGCTCCTCAGATATTCAGTGAACTGGACCAGGCTGGCTCCATGCTGGCAAGAGAAACTCAGGAGGATGGACTCCCCATGCATGATGGGAAGGGAGATATACGTAAATGCCCCTTTTATGCTGCTCAGCCAGACAAAGGTAGGTTGCGGGTCCTAACCTAACATTTCTGGAGCAGGTTATGTCATTGCTCTCCACTGATGCCCTGTCTCCTGTTGTGCACCTACAGGTACCCTGGAAGGGAGCAGCTGCCCCTTCCGGACAGCCATGGCTGTGCTGAGGAAGCCTAGCCTCCAGTTCATTCTAGCTGCCAGTGTGGCCCTGGCTGCTGGACTCCTGGCCTGGTACTACATGTGAAGGACCTGTCATGTTATTTGCATCCTACCCCAAGTGACCTGTTCCATCCCTATCTCCACCTCTGACTAAACTACCACCTCAGGCAACTTTTTTAATGCTGGGTTTGAGAAAACAAGCAACCAATAAAAGCCAGGCACGAGAGCCTCTGCGTAAACAGCATCTTCTCTGCCAGCCAGGTGCACACCAAGCATAGGCTATCACTCTAATGACAGCCAATACTCCACTGCAAGTCAGCCTCTGGACCTCTTCATCTGGCTGTGCCCCAGGATTTCTGTCACTTTGGAGGCCTGGGTACATTTTCTTCTTTCTTAATAGTACTTGGAGCAGTCATTGCCTTTGCTTGGGAGTGGGCTGCCCGCACACCCAGGCTTTGTGGGAGAGGGTCATACCAACTGATAATACTCAATTTTCTAGGCCTCAGGGAGCCTTTTGGGGGTGAAAACTATGCTTTTCTGCTTTCAAAGCCCTCCCAGAGCTTATCCCTAAGCAGGCTGTTATCCTGAGCTGTCTCCACGGACCGGTATACCTGCTTCAGCACTCTTAAAGCAGACACCTAACACGTCCTCCACCCTGGGATAGGGTAGGTGAGACTACCTCCTGGTCCCACAGTCTACAGGGAAGTAGAGTCCCGCAGAAACAGTAGCATGTTGTATACATCCTCGTTGACAGCCCTCGCCTACCTCCCAACACTTCTGGACAATTCCTTGTACCTTATTTTTCCATGTATTCATGTTACGCATTATAAAGAGTCTTAATGTCTACTTGAACTTGTGATTTTTCTTAGAAATACTTTGAGGTTTCTTACTTTTAAAGCAGATACTTATATTTAAACAATTCATAGTCTAAAATAGAAATGTGAAGTTAAATATTTTTATTTATTAGTAGGAATCTATTCCTGTAAGTCTTGTGTGAAAAAAATAGTAAAACAGCAGGGAAACTCTTGAAACGTGAGTCCACCACCTTCACAGTTCTGATGGTTGGTTTTACCAATGCCAACCTGGTTGAATGCCTGAGTGACAGACTTCAGTGTTTATCTTCAGAATATAAGGTCTCAGTCCAATAGTGCTGTCTTGTTTAAGGACCAAAGAGCAGCACCTTCAGGTTAGGAGGTCACTAAGCTAGGACAGGGCTCCAGTTCTCAGGCTCTGCAGCCTGGACACCTAATTATGTAAGTAGTGGAAACCAAAACCTCCTAGGCTCAGAACAGCTGGGTTCCCCCAGGGCAAGTCTACATATAATTCTGGTTTGGCGTAATTAGGTTTTTAAACATGTTTTTTCCAGGCTCAATCTCTTGCCTGCCAGTAAGACTACTTGTAGTCCCACCCTGACCCTCAGAAAAGAAGGAAGCCAGGCAAGACAGCAGAGGCCCAGGGCAGGAGGGTGAAAGGGCCAGTTTAATGAGACTACAAACTGGAACCAGGCCACAGTTCACAGTGATAGGAGGCCATGCAGTGGTAGTGTGAGACCAGGAGAGGGACAGCAGCAAGACACGCGCCCACATGAGCATCTTCACAGACCATTTAGGAAACAGACAAATTTGGGTTTACACCCTAGGCAAGACTCATGTCCCTAGGACACCCCCATCATTTGTGACTTCTTCCTGGTCCCCAGCCCAGTGCCACAGTTGTCCCATCTATGGCAAAAAAGACTGGCACTTACTCCAGAGACCAATGAACCTACAAGGAGGCTCTTCTGATCTGCCATCTGTCAGCAAGCCACCAGGCAGAAGTTGTATTCACACACAGCACAGACACAAAAGTAGACAAGACAGGCTCATGGGCATTAATTCTTTCTGGCCCCAGAAAATATAGGGGTTCACAGAGGTGTGGCCAGAAAGGAGATCTTTGCACACTGACTGACTCAAAGGAAGTTAAGTAAGAACAGGGGCAAGTTGTTCTTGGCTACCAGGGCTTTAACTAGCCCAGTGTCCTCTTTGCTTTATGCCAGGCAGCTCTTGGGTACCTCCTGGACAGTGGGTAGAAGTCCTGTGTTTCCATACCTGAGAGTTCTGAGGCCCAGAGTTGGAGTCATTATTTCTTTCTTATTCCACCTTTGGCACCCCAGACAACATACTCCACATAAGCCCAGGCCTTAAGACCCTGTATTGCTTGGGTCCACTTAACTCTAGATGATGCCCTGACCTCATTCCAGGTCAGAAACAACTATGGTTCCAGGCACAACCCTCACTGTAGGCCCTAGTCTGGGACCTGTTGATGCTTTGGGTGTTTTTGGTCCCAGGAAGAGTAAGGACCAAGCGTGGACCTTATACAGAAAGGAGGAATGAGGACCCCAGTAAGAGACCCTCCAGCTTATCTTCTGGATTGCAAATGCCCAAGCAACACACAAGATCTGTGCCACCCCCATGCCGCCCACTGGCCCTTGACCTTAAATCCAACGGAGTTTTTGCTAGAAGAGTCGGATGCACAGGGAAGGGCAAGGTGAGGACAGGATTTCCAGGGAACAGTGGCAAAACTTCCAACCCTAAGTGGGGGCTGAGGGATGGTGACCACTGAGCATGGGGAGCAAAGCACATGGGGCCAGAGTAATAGGTGGGGGAGTCCAAGTCTAGCTCCGTTAGCACAAGCGCTTGTATGTGTAGATGTAGGCTTTGCAGCTGGGACATGTGTGCGTCACATCCTTGAAGTCATTGATGAGGCAGGGGATCAAGCAGCAGCCCAGGTCACACCTGAATTGAAGACAGATAGATAGGCTGAGGCCTGAAGAAATAGTCAGGCAGCTTACAGAGCCCCAACAGCACCACCACTTCTCAGCACCCCACACCTACCCCATGAAGCAGCAGAAGAAGCCCAGCACAAAGTTCATCAGGCCAATCTCGTAGGAAATCTTGGTGGTGATTGCCTGCTGGCAGTGGGGACACACTGTCTGCACAGGTGCGCCTTCAAAGATCTCTCCCTGTAGTACTGTCACCGTGGTGGCTGCCCCTGATGGGACCAAGACTGTGGCCGTGTGGCCCCCAGGGCCAGGATAGGGCCCTGGTGGGTAGGGTCCTGGTGGATAATAGCCCATAGGTGGGTGAGGGCCTGGAGGAGGGTAGAAACCTGAAACAACACAGAGAGATCACTGGCTGGCTGAGAGAACACAAAACCTAGAATCCCAGCACTTAGGGCACAGCCCACATAGCCTCTTAAATGGCCCAGGTCTTTTGATCTCTACACACTAAAACCAAGACAGACGTGGCAGACAGCTGGGAACATATCCCAGATCTACTTAACTTTCTTGCTCTGGCATGCCAAGACTGCTTTTCCATGCATGCCTGCAAGAATGAGGGTGTCAGCAACAAGAGGGAAGCATACCTCTCCTGTATAGAAATCTTTTGCATGTCAATGTCTGATATATCAAAGATCACCCAACCCCAGAAACTATACGAACCACAAACTTTGGGACTGAGAGCTACTGGTGAGAAAGGCCCAGGCTTCCAACGGGGCTTATGTCCTTGACAGGGAAAAGCCACACCACAGTCCTTGGTGAGTGACAATCATTTCACATGGCATGATTGATGCCTTGCCACAGTCAATTCAGGGTGGAAGCTGCCGGTTTCCTTCAAGTCTCTTCCCAACTCACCTGCAGGCATGTAGGTGCCATCTGCATTCATGTGAGGGGGCACAAAGCCAGGCTGAGGCATTGGATGACCAGGTGGCTCATAAGGTGGAGGAGCAATGTCAGCAGAGGGCAGTGGCATGCCTGGTGGCGGCTGCATCACCGCTGGGGAGGTGCGGCCTGCACAGGCAGAAAGAAGGTGGCTAAGCTACACACAGACTGGGCACAGGGTAACCCTGAAGCAAGGTTAGTTCACTGTGAAAAGCCTCAATCACACTTGGAATGGAGAGGGAGTTACAACAGAGACCCCAGAAGGCTGAGGTCAGGAAAGACCCTCAAGAGCTAATGATATGAGGTACTGACTCAGCATCTAGGAACCCTTACCCAGGGCAATTTGATATCCTTACCTGGGGTAGGTGGGGCTCCACTTTTTTCCTCTAGTAGTGGGGCTGTAGGGCCTCCAGGATAAGGAGGGGGTGGCTCATTAGACATCTTTGCTGCTGATAATCCTGGACCTGAAGGGAAAACAAATTGAGCTCCTTGTTTCTATGCAGGACCAACACACTAGGTTGTGACCATCTTCAGATGTCCACCAAGCCCAAGCACCTAAGTGTTTTCTCTGGCTCCTTTCAGAGATTTCTCTGGTTCAAGCTCAGGTATCTACGCTCTACCACCTTTTCCTTTCCTCAAAGGGAAATCTAAGTATGTGGAGGATCAGGGCTGGTGGCTAGGTCTACTACCTTTGGCGCATCAGTGACGACTGGGCTCGCTCTGATACTTGGGATACTCTATCTCTGCCAGGGATAACCTACCAGAGCTATACACTGCTCCATGGTCACCCACAACTCTTTGGAAGCTGGGACGGGGTAAGGATAGACCTCTGAGGACAAGGCCCAGCAATCCTCTCTGGGAACCTAACCTCTACCTTTACCCAGGGAAGCTTGGCACCCATTCTTCCAACTCTTGACTGAGCCACAGAGGGGCAGACTTCTACTGCAGGCTGCTGTAGCAAGGTTTGGAAAGAGATCTGGATTTCTTACCTGAGGTTCCTGGTGCAGAGAATGAAAGGTGAGAGTAATTCACCTCTGAACGTGGATCTAGGAGGCTAGTTCAGAGAAAGAAAGAACACCTTTAACCACATCTTCCAGGTGAGTTATCACAGCATAACCACTCCACTCCCACCCCTTTTCTTTCCCCAAGTGGCAAAACTGCTACATTCTCTGGGTGCCCACCATTCTCAATCCCTACAGACCCAAAAGGAGTCAGCTATGGGTTGCTGTCTGGCACTGACTTGCCCCCTTCTGTTTTAGTCCATCAAATGTCCTGAATACTTGCTGCAAGGCACTGGTGGAGAAGGAGATGCCCTTACAGTAAATCCAGGCACATAGACAGGTGCCAAGTTTGCCAAGGGTGAGATCCTGGGGTTCGTGATTCACTTTGTCCCTACTCTCCAACTTCACATTTTCCCCTTTGAAACAGTCCAGTCTGGCCTCTAACACTCCATTCCCTGCCTTAGCCTCCCAAATGCTATGATTATAGGCATGCACCAGGACACCTTGCTTCCTAAACAAATCAGTGACAGGGGCAGAGAAATGAGATTCAAACTTTGGGTTCAATTTTAATATGACAAGTTTGAGAAACTCCACTCATGACCAGTACAGCCTAAACCAGCCCCCCTCCCCAATTCCCTTCTGCAGGAAGTTACTCAGACAACCTTTGCCTGCATCCCACCTTTCCACAGACCAACGGCTGAAGCTTCCATCCTCTTACAGGTTATACAGAACCACTCTTCTGAAAAGCTACCCTCACATCTCATGGTCCCAACCTAGAGATTATGTCTGAGTCTGAAATGTGATGTACATTTCATTCAGTTGCTCTGGGGGCTGCTTGTTCAAAGTAGCAATCATGGATTGGAAACCTGATGGGTTCCCCTCACCCTGCATGAAGCTAACCAAGGAGCTGCAAACTCTCCTTTACTTGGCCACACTCACCCACCAGACTGAGATCTTGCTTCTCTAAAGAACTTCCAGATGGGGTTTTTTACAGAAGCAAGGATGGAATTGACATTCTGAGATGCCTACCAAAACTGAGGAGACACTAACTACAGAGCCATGAAATAAAACAAACTGCTTTATTTCCGACCCCCATTCCAGGCCATATGGAATGTGACTCAGCTCTAAGGACAAACATCTACAGTCCTGTAGCATGGGGTCAGCAGAGCACCACAACTCCATTTCCTCTCCCATTCAGAGAAGAAAGGGTTGGCTTGTAGCAGGCAAACAGAATGGACAGGAAGGAGATCTGGAATCAGATTAACCTGGCCTCAAGTCAACCTTGGCACGTCAAAAAGTCTTTCCACCTTCCTGTATGAGAAAATGCCTGCCCCAGGCCCACACAGAACCTAATCTCTAATACATCCCATGGGGGAGGGACCTGCTGAGGGGTTAAAAGTGTTCTGCAGTTACATCACAGTGATAGTTGTACAGCTGTTAAGACATCAAAAGCACCAAACATAATTAATAGTGGGAAATTATTATTTTGTTTTTGTTTTTCGAGACAGGGTTTTTCAGTAGCTTTGGAGCCTGTCCTGGAACTCACTCTGTAGACCAGGCTGCCTCTGCCTACTGAGTGCTGAGAATAAAGGCATGTACCACCACTCCCGACCCTGGGAAATTACTCTTACAAATAACTCTTACATGAAAATTTTGTAGTACAAACGTTACAGATTATAGAAACGAAAACAGCTATGACAGCACTTAATCTTATGGGATGCTTGTATATGCAATCCAACCTTCATCAGAACATTGTTATGAAGCACATGGCTGTACTTTGAAAGAATATGATTTCAAAACAGGCCCCTGGAAGACAGTATTGTCTGGTATGCTAATTTTGTCAACCTGGCACACATGGGAAGCAAGAACCTCAATAAAAAATTACCTCTGTAAGACTGACCTATGGGTATGTGTATGTCTGTGGGGCATTTTTTTTATTGCTAATTGAGTGCCCAGTTCATTGTGGGCAGTACTAACCTTAAGTAGGTGTGCCTGAGCCATCTAAGGAAAGTACCTGTGAGTATGGAAGCAGCCAGCAAGTAGTGTTTTCTTGAGGTTTCTCCTTGAACTCCTATCCTGGTTTGTGATAGACTGTATGTAACCTGGAAGCTAAAACAAACCCCTTCCTCTCCAAGTTGCTTTTGGTAATGCAGTTTTATCACAACAGGAAATACACTAAGACATGGGCTGGAAAGAGAGAGATGGGGACTGGATTCCTCCTGGTATGCTAAGTACAGTTGCTCTTCTCTGGGTCACTAGATTCCTGGAGAGGAGTTCCAAGCACAAGGCGTCAGGGTCCTGATAATTACCCTGGTATTCTACTTGGCTCTCAACTATTCATTATACAGTGCAACTGATCTAAGGCCAAGGCAAAGCCTGGCAGGCTGCCTCTGATACAGGACCCCTTGGAGGGGACTGACAGCAGGATGCATATGTCCTGGCCATAGCTGCAGCTGTAGGGTCTTAGTTAAGTAAACTTAATTCTCTGGTGAAACTGTCCTACACACTGCAACTGGCAGTAGCCAGCGTGCTCCCATGGTCTTTTCTGTTCCCCAGAGTACCAGGCAGCAGGCATACTACCAAGTCCCAATGCAGCAAAGGCCAGGAGAGAGGAAAGGGGAATGTGCACAAGTTCTCACAGGACTGAAGACAAGTCCTGAGGGGATGAGGCAAAGGTGACAGGACAAGGCTTAGAGGGAAATTCTGACATGACTTCTAGGTCTACACACCAATGTTCTCTAAACATTTTGTTATGTGGACTTTTACCCCCCTGTGGACTTCTTTCACCCAATTATTGGGGACTTCAAATAGACTTATCTACTATATTAGAAATATCTTTTAAATACTTAAAAAAATGAAGAATTAAAAATATAGTTCAGCCAGGTGGTGGTGCCATGTGCCTTTAATCCCAGCACTCGGGAGGCAGAGGCAGGCAGACTTCTATGAGTTTGAAGCCAGCCTGGTCTACAACAGCTAGTTCCGGGACATGCTCCAAAGGCTACAGAGAAACCCTGTCTCAAAAAAAAAAAAAAAAAAAAGCTAAGGATGTAGCTCAGTGGGAGAGCAATTTCCTTGCCCATGTAAGGTCCTAGATTCAATCCCCAACACCAAAGATTCAATGTTATGAAATTATCAAGCTCACAGAATTTTAAGTTTTCAAAATTTCAATCAATACTCACCAATAGATCAAATTTTAACAGTGGCAACAAATCATTACAAATTTAGCTGGAAATGATGGCACTCAGCATTTGGGAGGCTGAGAAAGGAAGATTGCTGTAATCTTGAAGTCAAACTGGGTTACAGATTGAGAAATGCCTCAAAAAACCTGAACTAGGGGCTGAAGAGCTGGCTCAGCAGTTAAAAGCACTTGTTGCTCCTATAGTGGCAGCTCACAACCACCCAGTTTTAGGGAATCCAATGCTCTTAATGCTCCCTGACCTCCACAGGCACCAAGCACATGTATGTCTCTGTCTCTCTGTCTCTCTCTCACACACAGAGGCTCAACACTCATATACATATGTAAATCTTTAAAACTAGTGGGCCATGAAGATGGCTCAATAGGTAAAGGTGTGTGCTATACATTCTGGGATCCTGAGTTTGATCCTGAGAAGCCATAAAGCTACTCATCTCCATACACATGCTGTGGTGCACATACACACACCCTCATATACAAAATAAATACAAAAAAGTTACTAGCAACATATAGAAACAAAAGTTGTTTCCTGTAGTAGGGAATTACTTTGTTCATTTTCAAGATAGTATCATCAGGGGCTAGAGAGATGGCTCAGAGGTTAAGAGCACTGGCTGCTCTTCCAAAGGTTCTGAGTTCAATTCCCAGCAACCACATGGTGGCTCACAACCATCTGTAATGGGGTCTGGTGCCTTCTTTGGACCTGCAGGCATACACACAGACAGAATATTGTATACATAATAAATAAATAAATATTTAAAAAAGATAGTATCATCAGTATCATTTGTTCATGTTTCAAGACAGAATGCTTGAATCACCACCCAGCCTGTAGTAAGTTCTTGTTGCTATTAATGGTATGGGTGTGGAGATCCGAGGACAACTCTCCGGAGTTAGTTGTCTTAATCCACCTTTATGTGGGTTCTGGGGGTAGAATTCAAGCTGTTAGGTTTGCATGTTAAGCATTTTTACCCACAGAGCCATCTCACTGGCATTAACTTTTGACTAATAAAAACCCATCTTTAGCCAGCCAGTGGTAACCATTAACTTTTGGCTAATAAAAACCTATCTTTAACCAGTGGTGACACATGCCTTTAATCTCAACACTTAGGAGGAAGAGGCAAATGAATCTTTGTGAGTTCAAGGTCAGCCTGGTCTACAGACTGAGTTTCAGGACAGCCAGGGCTGTACAGAGAAATCCTGTTTCCACAAACAAAAAACCCCATATCTTTAAAAATAAAAAAATCTTTGTTCTACTAATATGGTAGTCTGACCTCCAGCCGGCGACCTAGGGCTGCAGAAG
Source organism: Myodes glareolus (assembly GCF_982192425.1). NCBI lineage: Eukaryota > Metazoa > Chordata > Mammalia > Rodentia > Cricetidae > Myodes > Myodes glareolus. Next base: position 97,381,933 of record NC_142034.1, read on the forward strand.
ACACCACTGTAGTGGAGAGACCCCACTAGACTGAATGTAATAAACACTAAATGTCTAAAGGCAGGGTCAATTTTCCACTGTCAAAGAGACCTAGAGTCTTAGGTATCTCCAGGGAAAACAGCTTGTTGTTGTTCAACGCGGACTTCACTCCAGGGAGGCACCTGCTGCTGTGCAATCTTTTTAAATTAAGCCAGCAGTTGGAACATGGGCTCTGCATCAACCTTCCTAAATCCAGCTCTCCATTTCTGGCTTGCCACATCAGAGCCTTGGTTTACTCATTTGCCTTCTTCTCAGAATGAAAGAAGGTTACCAGAGGGGGGCACAAAATGTCCTCTGCTAGAGGACAGGGTTAGCCCACAAGAACACTGAATAAAAAGAAACAGTTACTTTATTACTCAACAGGGACAATGCCTTTATCCTGGAGTCATCTGCTCCCTGATGACCTACAGCAACCTCATTCTGAGACATTCTGGCAAGATCCAGTCTGAGCACCTCAGCCCTGTGGCATCTGACCCCAAACAGCCGAGGTCACAGCCTCTGAGACATCCTCTAGATTGCTCTCCTGTTGGACTGTATCTTAAGAAAAGTAGGGACTTGCCTGGAGCGCCCCAAGTCAGCAACACCCCCTGGGAAAGCATTCTACCTCAGATGCAGTGGCATGGAAGCAGGGTGCAGCTGCTGCTGAGCTGTATTCCCAGGGTCAGTTGACTACCACTGCTGGAGAGGTCGTCTCTTGTGACACCAGCTGGCCTCAGACAGGCCCCTCTGTCTTTTGGAGCAGGTCTTGGGCATCTGGCCAGTGGCAGGGTATTCTGCCTCACATGGTCTCCCATTTCCACAATGGGAGGTACCTGCTGGCTAGAAGGCCATGCAGTGTGATGGGTCAACTAGGTTAGGACAACTTAGCTGTCCTATCCCTGTTTTCCTATATCCCAAGGATAGGTTTTAGCCTAAGCCTGTGTGGTGGCCATGTGGGGTGAGATCCAGATGGCTGGTGCTTCCTCGTGGAACAACCAGCCACCTGGGCTAGTATCACAGTTGCACAAACACTCATTCCAACAACTACTCAATGGTCCCATTAAAAACAACCCCCCCCAAAAAAAAAACCCAGAAGATTCAGTGTTCTGGGGTTAAAGCCCAGGAGAAAGGCTTGGAGGAGACAGAGTCCAGCAAAGCAAAGTCCAGCAGGCAAAGAAGAGGAGGAGCGACAGTGACCGGGTGACTGTGTTGTTGGAGTGGGAGGACCCAGTTGGTGACTGCTTCTAAGCTGTGGTACTCAGATCCAGACAGAGAAAATGAGAAGACAGTCCCAGACCTGCTCGGGCTCAGGCTTCTGAGATTCTCAGCACCACTCAACCTTGCACTTGGAAGGCATTAGCAGGGTGAGATATACATAGCTCAGTGGTAGAACACTTGCTTCGTAACCATGAGGCTCTGGGTTCAATTCTTGTACTAAAAAGAAAAAAATTCAGGACAGCAGGAGTGACACAGTGAGATCCTGTCTCAAAAAACAACAACAACAAATAAACAAACAAAAAGGGAACATAAAAAGCCAACCCAAATAGCAATGGAAGCGGAGCCACCTTCCTTCCTTGACCATCAATGACACACTAAGAGCACAAGTCTTTCTGGCACTCTGGCATCATGATAATGGTTGATGCCCTGGACAAATTCCTTAATGTCTGACTTGTTTTGAAACATGATGCTCTTGTGAGGTAGAACAAAACTCTGAATGCTGGGCCAGAATAGACTTCATGGAAGTAACAGGTAGTATTTATATCAGAAGATGCTTTTAATTGAACTACTATGCAAAGAAACATCCTCCATCCCTAGTGAAATCAAGACTATGATTATGTCACATTGAACAGTGACAGATTGTGAAGAATGACAGCCTCATGAAGTAGGTGGCTCAAACAGCTAGCTGCACCCAAAGCCATCCTTCCTGTGCTTCCTTCTGTTATGAAATCAGTGGAGTAACTAAGACACTCCACCCCTAATTACAGTTCCCAGACTAAGCTCTGGCCTTAGTGCCCAGGCCCCGGGAAGGCACTGAGGGATCAGCTCGTCTAATCCAGGACCCTTTTCTCCTTCCTGCTGGCTGGGCCACAGGACATAGTTACAGTAATACAGTAACCATGGAACAACGGAAGACAGTACTAAGAAAAGTCATGTAGTCTCCAACCACCTCTTACATCCACTAATAGAAATAAACCTGCTTTAGTCAATTATTGGTAAGCCAACTTCCAATTATTAGAAAAAAACTTTTCCAATTATGGGGGGAAAACCCTAGCATTACAAATAAATAAATGTTACTTGGGCCTAAAAGCATACAATTTCTTTCCAGGTGATGAACCATCTAAACATCTCCATTAAGTTTCCAACTTAATGGTTTTCTCCACATCACACAATATAGTCTGTTAGGCTAGCAAGTTGGGACAAATGCTTTCATGGTTTAAAAACAGATCCCATCCCGACTCCTGACTGCACACAGCCATGGAAGAGTCATCCTCTATACTGGATCAAACCTCTCAGTATGGCTGCTCTAAGGTCACTATGTATAGCTCTGTAAATAAGACTAATAAATTCAGTGGGTACCCAGAATAAACTGTGGTAGAATCTCACCTTGGTTTGTTGTTGGGACCATAAGAGGTGCGGTAGACATTATTTATATCTCCCCATGGAAAGGAATTTTAGCAACAGAGGTTATCAATCATGGGCCTCTACATAGAGATCCTCTGGGGGGGGGGGAACAAAACAAAACAAACAAACAAAAACAAAACAAAACAACAACAACAAAAAACCTCAAGGGTGCCAGAATAACAACAAAACAAAAACCAAAGCAGGGTATGGTGGCACACGCCTTTAATCCCAGCATTTGAGAAGAAGAGATAGGAGGATCTCTGAGTTTGAGGCCAGGCTGGTCTACAAAGTGAGTTCCAGGGCTACAAAGAGAAACCCTGTCTCAAACCCCCCCCCCACACACACACACACCAGAAAATCAAGGGAAGGGGAAGTAGTTTAATGTAGAACACTTGTCTAACATGAGCAAGATCCTGGGTTCACTCTCAAACACTACATACAAAAAAAAAAAAAAAAAAAAAAAAAAAAGGAGAGAAAAACAATAGTAGCCCTGGAATAAGGCCATCACTCACTTCAGCACAGCCACCTGATTGGAGAGGCTGCTGCTATTGTATAGTGAGTTCTGAGGGAGCATATGCCATACAGACAGATACCCAGCAGGGGACAGAGCTCAAAAGGGAACACAGGTGCATCCCCTGAGGGTCTGTTGAAAGGACAGTTCACCAGTGTATCACTCAGGTCCTGACCATTTTTCCCCACCAAGCTCTGCAGAAATCTGCAGCTGAGTTAGGCATTTACTAGTGTGGAACCAAGCTAGGACTCCTGCAGCTGATCAGAGACACTATGGCTAAGCAAGAGACAAAGAGAAAGCCAGGCACAGTAGTGCACACCTTCAAACCCACCATTTCAGAGGCAGAGGTAGGTAGATCTCTGAGACCAAAGCCAGCCTGGTCTACAGAGAGAGTTCCAGGCCGACCAGGATTGTTACACAGAGAAACCATGTTTCAAAAAACAAAAGAACAAAAAAACCTCAAAGAAAGAGAGATGTGGGGGGGTTCCTTCAGGAAATCCAGTTTCAGAACCTGGTAAAGGCTGAACCTTTCTAAGACTGCTAGGAAGGCTGCCAGCATGTTCCCATGACCAACTGAAAGACTGTTGTCCTTGGTTACTCAATTAGCACTGGGTAAACTATGAAATTCTACCTGTGGTTATCCATCTTCTACAGTGGAGGCAAGCTAGGAGGGGCAATGCCTTCACTGCTGGCCCTGACCATCTTTGGCTTCTATCTATGAGGTGAGGACACAAGCCTAACACGAAGAAGTAAAAAATAATAAAGAAAGAAAGAAAGAAAGAAAGAAAGAAAGAAAGAAAGAAAGAAAGAAAGAAAGAAAGAAAGAAAGAAGGAAGGAAAGAAAGACAGGTTAAGAAAGACAAGTTAAGAGCAATATAAAGATAGGACTAGTGGCTCCCAACTTATAAGTATGACTTCTAGGCCACAATGAGGCTAATAACTGTGCACTAACATCCTGATGTTTCTCATCATTGTTCTTAGCAAACTCCCCCACAGAGCAAGCTAATCCTACTTTCCTGGAGGAAAGTTGTTCTTCCTATACATTCTTTTTCATTCATTACATTTTAAGGTATGTATTGTTTTGATGTTCAGCCAAAAGGATGGCTAACTCCACCTGACCCAGCTACAGAGTAATTGCATTCACATTTGAAAATGACACCTTTCTACTTTTAACCAATATGGAATAATTGTACAAAGCTAAGAACTGAGTACAAAAGCCGGGCAGTGGTCGCTCATGCCTTTAATCCCAGCACTCGGGAGGCAGAGGCAGGTGAATTTCTGTGAGTTCAAGGCCAGCCTGATCTACAAGAGCTAGTTCTAGGACAGGCTCCAAAGCTTCAGAGAAACCCTGTCTCGAAAAACAAAAACAAAAAAAGAAAAGAAAAAAAGAACCGAGAACAAGCAGTTAAGATCAGTGCAATTGCTGGGTGGTATTGGCATTGCACGCCTTTAATCCCAGCACTCAGGAGGCAGAGGCAGACAGATTTCTGTGAGTTTGAAGCCAGCCTGATCTACACAGTGCATTCCAGGACAGCCAGGGATTGTTAGGGGATGTTCTGTCACAATGTGAACCCCGAGTTTGCATTTGTGTTCATTAGATAAAATTAAGCTTGGGTCAGGAGACTGAGTTAGCAATTAGCTGACAGAAAGTAATAATAGAGCATCAGAGGACATTTGGGAGAAACAGACACAGAGTAGCGGGGGGATCTGGAGTGGCGCAGCCTTTTTGGGTTCGGCAGCATGGAAGCACAGGTCTTTCAGAGTATCAGCAAAGATAGAGGGCTAGCTATTTGCTACTCAGCCTCTCTGAGGTTTCAGGTTTTCACGACAGCCTTTGAATCTCAAGCTTTATTTATACTTAGAATGATAGTTAAAGCTACCTTTAGCAGCAGCAACAGGGCCAGTACCTGCGAGAACAGAATTCCTGCTAGTCTGAGGCTTGAACAGCCAGGCAGCTACCAAAGAAGCAGGCCAGTAACCACAGAGTCACAATTGCTGGCTGTAGTAACATTAGATTGAGGTACAGTCACTGTGCTGAAGTTAAACAAGGGAAAAACAAATCTTGTCTCAAAAACAAAAGAACAAATAATAATAATAAGCCAAAAAAAACCTCAAAAACTGTTAACTCTGTTATAATTAATTCAGAAAGGTGCCTCAGACTATGACAGAGTTCTCCACGGCGTGCAGGGCAAACAGGGGCTTCTGAGAACGCTCCCTCTCAGATATCACAAGCATCTTTTACTGGGTCTTTCTAGATCGGATAAAGTTACCATCCAGGGCTTTGGGCAAACTGTCAAGTTGGCTAGGTCTTACACCTTACACAGAGAGTCAGCAAGTCACTTGATGGAGGAGGGCAGGCAAGCAACTCCCTAGGGACACATGATACACTAGAGAATGGCGAGGTTACAGGCCTGCCTAAGGCAGGCAATGGCTGGTTTTGAGCTGAGAACTGAGCTCAGGCCCTGCATGGTCCTGTGCCCTTGCACTGGTCTCTGAGCTGCTGCAGTGCCTGGGAACTCGTTGCCGCATACTCTGCTGTTGATACAGAGCATGCAGAAGTACACACAGAGAGGAAATGAAGAGCAAGGATGGAAAAAGAGCTACAGCTTCAGGCACAACCAGAGATAAACAAGTTGTCGACACCTGTTCCAAGGCAGGCAGGCTATGGTGACTGAAAGCTAATTTTAGAAACACCACAAGCCTAAAAGACCCATCATCAAGCCACCAAAACGGAACTCTAGGGAAAAAAAATCCTGACATCTGCCTGCACTGAACTGACACAAATGGACAGTCTCTGGGTTGTTTTACCCAGATGTCTCAGTGAGATTAAGATTGCTATTTTGACCTAGGAAAACACATAAGACACTGATATGCAGTTAAACCATGTAGTTAGTCATGACAGTCATAGCCAACAGGTGGAAGGTTTTTGTTTTTAAGATTTTTATTTTTGAGGCAGGAGGCAGTGGTGCAACACCTTTAATCACAGCACTTGGGAGGCAGAGCTACAGAGAAATCCTGTCTCTAAAAAAACAAAAACAGAAACAAAAACAAAACAAAACAAAACAACAACAACAAAAAAACACTAGGGCTTGAGTTCCAGGCCATTTTTCCAGGTCAGCCAGGGCCACACTGTGAGGCTGGAAGGAATTAATATGCCTAGTCCAGGGTTACAAAATAGCAATAGCCTGCCTTTTGAATCCACACACATATCTCAGCAGACAACCAGGAAGAAGAATGGGAATCTAAGTGCTATAGGAGAGGAAGGCAACTAGTACTTTACATTCATCATATGACATAGTATATAGAGGTTGAAACAAATGTCTATTACTGGAAGTTGACATGAGGCCCTGGGATACTACACATCAGGTGGCTTGAAAGAACTCTAGATTCTCCCTTTGGGAAAATGAGAACATGTGTCATGTTTGGAGTTGTCATTGTCAGATTTCCTTCTGACTCAGGTATCTCACCTTTCTGGCTAGAAAAGCATCAGAGATAACTAAATCTGAAGTTCCAGCTAGCATTCATTTGGGTGTCAAGCACCCAAAGGCAGAACTACTGGAGACTACAGTAGAAAAGAAAAGGCCAATATATTGGGAAGTGGGCTGAGGAGTGACGTACGATTCTGGCTGCCCCAGCCAACACAGCTGCTACAGCATTCTCAGCCCCCTTGTCATATTCTCCAAAACGTTCAAAGGACACTGGTTGCCCAGAATGGTGGTAGAAGTGTATAATCTAAGTATCTGGAAGGTGTAGGCAGGTGGATCAGCAGTTCAAGGCCAGTCTCAGCTACATAGAATGTTTGAGAATAGCCTGAACTGTATAAGACCCTGCCTTAAAAACAAACAACAGGGGCTGAAGAGATGGTTAAGAGCAGTGTCTGCTCTTCTAGAGGACCCGGGCTCAATTCCCAGCACCCACATGGCAACTCACAACTGTCTATAACTCCAAGATCCAACACCCTCACAAAGATACACATGCTGGCAAAACACCAATGCACATAAAATAAAAATAAAAAAATAACAACACAACACCAAACATTTAAGTGGATGGTGCCTTATGCTTTCATCCTCTGCACTTAAGTTTACACGGATTTCTTGGCACCCAGAACAAAAAGGTGAAGTCTCAAGTCTCATGCCTACTCCCTGGCTCTTCCTATAAAAGCAAGGCTGGAGAGAAAATGGGAAACAAAACACAACGTCTCCTTGGGCTGTAGTCTCTCCACCATTCTCAAAGCTCACAGACTATTTATTCAAGGACTTTAAAGAGCAGTTTGACCGCATGAGGTCTTTGCTTTACCAGCTGACTTTAGAGCTAATCAATGACTGGCACCTGAGAATTCAATTCTCCATCTGCTATTTGAGGGAAGGGAAAAGTGAACACACCACTGCTCTGTATCTTCAGAGCTCATAGGAAGACAACACAACTGAAATTCAGGTAGTATTTGATTTTATTCAACCAATAAATACTGAGTGTCTGCTATGTGTGAGATAATTTCCCAGCAAACAAGGTGGGAAACATTTATCTTAACAGACTGGGAAAGGGAGCTACCAACAGAAATATAAACACAGTGGTACAGTGATGGAGGAACAATTAGAGAAGGAGTGCTACAGAGCCTAATTTACATAGGAAAGACGTCACTGAACGTGAAACATTTCAGCACAGGCAATGTCAACTACATGCAGTGTGGGAAGAAGAGCCAGGCCAAAGGTGAGAGGCAAAGACCCCCTGAGCAGACTGGAGAGAGGGGATCCTAGGGAGCTCCCGCAATGAGAGTAGAGAGGCAGTCAGGAGAGCAGCTGGGCTAAGATCTTTTTTACACTGGATAATCTGGGAAATGGGGTAGGGAGCCCTTTGGTTGTCCCAGTCTCCCTCTGTCTGCACTGTGTGGTGCACCATTATCAAACAGGTGGCTGTACCTCTGGCAGTGCCAGGTACAGTTCCTTTTTGGTCAATTTGAAGTCACAGAGAAACAGGTCACAGTGTGTGGCTCATCTCTAGGCCAAACCGGTAAGCCATGCATACATAGAAGCCTAGCTTGACCACAACCAGGGGTCAAAGACTAAGGCCCACGCCTTACAGATACAGAACGCCTGGGACATCTGAGCTGCGAAGTGATCATGTGAGGTCGTCTTCTTCAGGTCTAACACGGGCCAGTTTTAGTCAGTGAATCTACATTAGTCTAGTTTCCTTTTCTAAGTGACTCCTGACTCCTCAATGCAGACAATCCACTGTACTGTTGTCCCAGTCCTCAGGAACCACCTGGAGAGGCTGTGGGTTGGGGCCCTGCAGAATGTACATAGGGAGTTCCAGGCCCTGTGCACTAGTCACTCCCAGAAGACAGTCTCTCCACAGCTCATACTACAGGAGTGCTGGAGCTTGGCTCACATTCCTAGGCAGGAGCTCCCCATCCAGAAGGCCCCATTTCTGTATGCCACACCCAGTCACCAAACTAGATGGCTGAAAGTGGTTCCAAACATTTTTTTTTTCAAAATTACAATTTACTTATATGTGGGCTCATTTGCCACAGTATGCCTGTGGAAGTCAGAGGCCAACCTAAGAGAGTTGGCTTTCTTTTTGTTATGTGTGGCCTGGGGATTAAACTCTAAAGTCAAATGCCTTTACCTGATGAGCATCTTGTCAGCTACCAACTTTTAAAAATTTTTATTTTATGTGTATGGGATTTTGCCTGCATGGATGTCTGTACACTGCATTCAAGGACTGCCTGAAAAGGCAAGAAGAGAATGTAGGAACCAGGCAGTGGTGACACACACTTTTAATCCCAGCACTCGGGAGGCAGAGGCAGGCAAATCTCTGTGAGTTCGAGGCCAGCCTAGCCTACAGAGCTAGTTCCAAGACAGGCTCCAAAGCTACAGAGAAACCCTGTCTTGAAAAACAAACAAACAAACAAAAAAGAAAAGAAAAAAAAGAGTATAGTATCCCATGGAACTGGAATTACCACAGGTGCTGGGAACTGAACCCAGGTTCTCTGAAAGAGCAACGAGTGCTCTTAACTGCAAAGCCATTTCTCCAGCCCTGACAATTTAAAACATTTCTTCTAACCTTGACCAGTACTTCTACCTCTGTGGTAAAACAAACAAAAAACCAAAACGCTCTATCTCATCTGATGACCAAGATGAGAGAGAAAAGGTCTAGGTTCAGTCCTTTGTCCCAAACCTACTCCAGCCCCACCCACTGTATATACCTGCTGAACAAATAAGTCCATGAGATTTGGGATCCACCGCAGTGACCATCCTATGCTACTCCTAACCCAAATGCCCACTACCCTCCACTCTAGCCACAACACAGCCACAGCTGAGGTGGACGTCACAGTCTGCTTCCTGAAAGGGCCTTTATTTATGGCCAGAGTTAAAAACAGCAAAGGGCAGGGCATGGTGGTGCATATCTTTAATTCCAGGACTCAGGAGGAAGAGGCAGATGTGGAGTTTGAGGTAGTCTGGCCTACAGAGCGAGTTCCAGGACAGCCAGGGCTACATAAGAGAAACCTGTTTCGAAAAAACAAACACACAACCCCCGCCGCCCCCCAATAAAAACAGGAAAAAAAAGCCACTTCTTGAATCATAATCCGCTCCAAAGAGGAGTAATGGCAGTGGAGCCAGCACAGCTTGTACTTCTGTGGTCCTCTTTCCTTTTAACCCACTTTTTAGGGTGTGAAGGCCTGCTTTGTCATTATGTGGAAACTTTGCTAGAAGAGCTATGTCTAGGCTACCTCCTAGACCAGTGGTTCTTAACTTTCCCAATGGCTTGACCCTTTGATACAATTCCTCACATTATGGTGACCCCCAACCATAAAATTATTTTTGTTGCTACTTCATAACCGTAATTCTGCTGTTATAAATTGTAATGTAAATATGTGTTTTCCGATGGTCTTAGGCGACCACTGTGAAAGGGTTACTTGACCCCACAAAGGGTCTTGACCCACAGGTTGAGCACTGCTATCCTAGACAGAGAATCAGTCAAGGAGCAACAACAAATACACAAAAGACACTGTACTGAAATCTCATTCAATTCCCCCAGCTGTGATGCTGTTGTTCTTAATGTCACTGAGGCATAATAACTACTCATCAAAGAGTAAGAAGTCAGAATTCTTCTCAAACACCAGTCAAACAGCCCTTGTACCTTCTTACCTACTTCCTCTTGTGTTTCTTCCAGAAGGAAAATCCCAGACACAGCATGCAACCGGATCTGAGTTCAGACTAATTTAACATTTACTGACGATGTGGTTTATAAGGCACATTCAGAGTTTTAGCTGAACTCCTCTGACACCTTGTAGTTAAGAACTGACAAGCTGGCTCACCCGATGGCCAGACAACCAGGGATTTTCAGCCCTCACACTCAGAAGCATGACGATGAAGAATATTTCCTAGAAAGACAATACACAACAACTGCTTTCAAGGGAAGATTAACTGGTTCTGTAAACCAGCACCCCCTGTTCATCTCCTGGGCTCAAGCAATCAATTCTTCCACCTCAGCCTTTATGGTACTATCAGACTCTACGTTAAGGCTTCTTTACACTATGCAGCTCCATGGTCTTTCTTTTGTCTATTTACGAAGGAATTCTAATCTTTTCAGCACTTAGGACAAACACCGGTTTTCATGTCGCCTGGCTGTTCTCTGCCTAAAGGTTCTCGGGAGGGAAATGGCTTGTCACAAAACCTCAGGGTCACAAGAGGGCTCTTCAGTGTGGTCTGCCATCTCCAAGCTTAGGATCCTATCATCATCACCAGGTAGGCCCAAGAGGCCACAGGCTCAGAAATGTGTGGGTGGGTGGTTCTAGAAGGGTAGGAGACTCTAAGAAAGGGCTGAGGCCTGGCTTGTTCTCCTCTCTGGTAGTAGTGGGACACTACCATAGAGCTTACTCTACAAGACATGGTGTTTGGGGGGAATCCTGTATGGAGATGGAGCCTTCTGTAGACTCCAAGAAATGGGTCCATTTCTATTTGGTACAATCTACTTCTAAGTTCTCTCACAAGACAAAAAGCTTCCCATCAACACTGTCAGCCAGACTCTCCTCCTCAGCCCAGTAAAGACTAACTCTTCTGTAGAACTCCTTCATTCTGACTTCTTACTAGAACATCTTTCACTTATAGGACAGACACCTTAACATAAACGACAAACCTTTTACTGCTACATCTCCCAAACTGTGTGTTCCTTACAGTTCTGCCTTTTGAGTGGTGTTTCTGAAAGCAGAGAATTTACAGAGCTTGTTTCTTCTCCCTAACAAAAGAACAGGGTGTATAACAGTCTGGTGTTCATTGCTGTGGAGCAAAGACCTGTGGGTCTCAAAGCTGTGACCGTAAGCCATTAGTATCTTGGCTGTGTACCTCAATTCTGTTCTAGAGCTTCAAAAACACCCACCACACCAGCAGGTTCAAACTGGGCAAGCCTGTAACATACAAAATGAGCCAAGAGAACAAGGCCAAGGGCTGAACAAGCAGACAGCTCACTTTAATTATTGCCAGCATAATCTGCTGGGACAACCAGGCCTCTGGGACACATTCCATTTTCTCTCAAAACAGTTTTGTTCCCTCAAGTATTCTTTCCACACTCCCTATTTCTTCTGATTCTAGCATCATGATCAAATATATTTAAGTCCTCTAAAAGTTTATGTAAAGGCCTTTCCTGATTCTAAAACCACATCCTGTGAGAAACCCTCCAAAACTCTTTGGAGCTTCAGGGATGGGAGGCAGATTGACTTCTAACTAGCCGAGGTTGAAAAAGATTTCTAAAACTAGTTAATAATGTGTGAGCTTAACTACGGATGGAAATATACTGTTATCTGCAGTGCACTTCAGCATGTATGAAAATACAAAGCTGCTGGATGGATACACAATAAGGACAATATGAACTGCACGTTCTAAGTGGTAATCCACGGTACGTGCTGTAAAAATCAGTATTTTCTGTATGCTTTGAAGTTTTCCTAACTAAACGTCGGGGTAGAGGAGGTCTTCGAGATAGTGAATGACTGAAAATGTCTTTCTTCTTATGAGCAGAGGGCAAGAAGAGCAGACTTGCCACCTCTTCCCACCCACCTCAGGTCAGCCCCAACGGAAGAGGAAAAGAAGAGAGCCGTCCTATTGCTCAAACAATGCCCTGTTTGGAATACACCACAAAACTGACGTAAGAGCTACTGAACGCCTTCCCCCCAGGACCCTTGGTCCTCACTCCTGAGACGCAGGTTCTCAGTCCCAAATGTGCATGGGAATTTCTGGAGAGCTGACTAAATGCAGATTTCTGGGCCTCGCCCCTTAACTACTCATTCAAATCCAGGTCTTTCTGATGCAGAGGATCCTACGCTGTTCACTCCATCTTCTTTCTTTCACACCTGTTGAGGCCCCAGGGGACCCACTCCTCCAACGTACTGGATTCGCCAGCCTACCGCCTTCCTAACGTTCTGCCGGACAGCCGCGTCCAGACCTGGAAACCGGCAGGGATGGGAGAGCCAGCCAGGCTCCTCCGAGACCGCCAAGGTCACCCGCGGGTCTCTGAGGTGGCTTGGCGCGGGGACCCTCCCCGAAGGACTCCCCTTCCTCCACCCTCCATATCCCGAGGAGAAATAGCACACACAGCCTTCCTTACAGAAATGTAGAAAGCTGTGATAAGGGAACACCCGAGTGGACTGGCCCTTCTCCGGCCGATAATCCCGTGTCTGCAGGCCCAGTCGCTCGCGGCCCTGAAAAGCGGTCCCTCGCAGCCCAGCGGCGGCAGCCACACCGAAATCAACTGTCCGCCCTGATTCTGCGTCTTTGGGAAAATGGATGCACCACACTACCCCTGCCCCTTTTACCTCAGAATGCTGGAACCCGCGGCCAGAGGAACACAGAGGCCGGCGGGCGTCCGGCCCGGTGTTCCCAGTAGCCCCTCTATCAGCGGGCTCGGAGTGCACACCGCCCCCGCAACCAGAGGACCCTGGGATTTGTAGTCCTTCTGTGCACCCGCAGCATTCTCTGAGGCGGGGGGGGGGGGGGGCCTACGGTTCCCGGCATCCCCCGCGCGGCGGAGGGCTGGGTCACGCGGCCCGAAGGTTTCGGAGCCCAGCCCCCGCCTCGGCGTGCGGGAGGGGTCCCACCGGAAGCCACCCCGGAGTCTCAGAGGCGACTCACCGTCGTTGGGGCCCCTCACGGCGTGGCTGCAGGAACGGCTGCCTCCGTTCCCGTTAAGAGAAAACGGATAGGCTTTGGAGGAAGGCCCAAGACGCTGGCCTCGCGGCGAAGGGCGGAGCCGAGCGTCACACAAGACGAACTTGGGTGACGTCAATGGAGGCGCGTTGCAGGCGTGAGATAAGCACGTGGGAGGACCCCAGCCGCTGAGCTGGGGAAAGGCTGGAGAGGCTGAGCGCGGCGGTGCGGGCGGTGCTTGTGGTCCCTCCCTTCCCGGGCCAACTGTGCCACGCACGGATAGAGGGGGAGGCACCACCCTTGCCCTCGGCCGCCCAGGCGCTGTACTTGAAGCTGGGAACCACCCCAGCTGTCCCTGCCCTCGCAGCTTCCATTCTGACAGCCCATATCCATATACATAAACCACGAAATGCCCAGCGCTGCGAAGGCAAACTGCGGAACGTCCCAGCAGAATTATAGAGTGTTACCTGTGGGCAGGAAAGTTAGGAATGGAGATGGTGGGGGGAGTTGTGAAGACAGAAAGGAACTGGCTTTAGATGAGCAAGAACTGAAAGACACTGGCCAGCAAGGTGAGAACTCTGAAAGGTAGGCTGGATCCAAGTCACCAGGGCCATTGAAGGAGTTTGGGTTTATTACAGGCAAAAACTAAAATCTTTGACCGGCTCTCTCCTCTTTTCCTTTTGGTGTGTGTGTGTGTGTGTGTGTGTGTGTGTGTGTGTGTGTGTGTGTGTGTGTGTTGGGCACTTGCGGAGGGAGGTCAAGAACAACTTTCAGGAGCCAGGTCTCCTTCCAGCATGTGGATTTTGACTATCAAAGTCAAGTGTTCAGGTTTGACAGACTAACACTCATGAGCCATCCCACTAACCCTTCTTTTGTGTGTTTGAGACGGGGTGTCCCTCTGAATCTGCGGATAGCCTTGCGTGCACTGTTTAGTTCAGGATAGCCTCTGACCGTCCTCCTTCCTCAGCCTGCCAAGAACTGGGAATACAGGCAGGGAGCCATCACGTGTTGACGAGTTTTAATTAAACATTAGAATTACAGTTGATCTTCATTATTGACAGGTTTTGTAGTCAAATTTCACCTGCTCAGTAACATAGATTTCTATTATAAAACCAATAATTGTGCTTTCACATTTATTCATGGATGTATGGATCCTATGCATTCTTAGCCCGTGTTAAGTATGAGCAACCTGTTACAAATATCTTTTATTAGGTGTATAAGTGTTGGTTAGTGGTTTTGCTATTTAAAATGGCCCTAAGGGTAGGGCTGAATTGCTATCTAGTGTTTCGAGGTAAAAAAGGATTTGCTGTCTTTTGTGGAGATTATATTCATTAGTGATTAACTCTGAATCACCAGTAAACATCAGTGTCACATTAAGGAAAAAGTAAAACCACTCCCCCTTGGAGTCATTTAATCAAGAGCAAGTTCAGGTTATAACTCTCCACTTCATGCTTTCTGTGTCTGCCCTCCTTTGTTGTATGAGTATGGATCTGTGCCTGCCTGAGGCTGCCTTGTGAAAATTTAGTAGATGAGTTTGTATAGGCTTGGCTTTAAGTTTAATTAAACAGAACCAATAATATATGTTAAGTAAAGTATCTTTAAACATGAACATTCTGCTGAGTGGTGATGGCCCACACCTTTAATCCCAGTATTCAGGAGGCAGAGACCGGTGGAGCTCTGTGAGTTCAAGTCCAGCCTGGTCTACAGACCTGGTCCAGGAGAGCCAGAGCTACACAGAAAAACCCTGTCTTGAAAAGCAAAAACAAATAAACATAAACACTCATAAAACAAAGTTGTTTACTGATTAGTTAACAAAGAAAAAAAAGATATTGTAACCAAAGGATTACAGAATCCTAACCCTATATTTCTCCTAGAAGCAATAGTTCAGCACTTACTAATTATTTGTAGCAACATCATAGAGTATAGCTACCTTAAATAATGGTATTTGACTATATATGATTTGATTTCATGGGCTCCTAACTAATGTGTAAAGAATGGTTTAGACCAAGAGTGGCATTCCAGAAGCTGGAAGGCAAGCACATAATGCAATTTAAAAGTTTCTGATAACTCTAGCATTAGATGGCATAGAGAGATGGCTCAGTAGTTAGAATATATAGTGCTCTTACAGAGGATCCAAGTTCAAGTCCCAGCATCTATGTCAGGTGGCTTACAACTGCTTGTAACTCCAGCTCCAGAGGATCTTACACTGCTGGCCTCCACTGGTCCCTTTACTTGCATGCACATACCCTACACACAATTAAAAATAATAAAAATAGGGGGAAGAAGAGATGACTCAGCAGTTAAGAGCTCTGGCTGCTTTTCCAGAAGATCTGGGTTCAGTTCCCAGCACCCACGTGTGAGTTCACAACTAACTACAACTCAGTTTCAGGGGATCTGATGCCCACATACAGACATAGATGCAAACAAAACACCAATACATATAAAAGAAGAATAAATAATTAAATGCTTAAGAGATGGCTCAGTGGTTAAGAACAATGGCTGCTCTTCCAAAGATCCTGAGTTCAATTTCCAGCACTCACATGATGGCTCACTACCATCTGTAATGAGATCTGGTGCCCTCTTCTGGCCCATAGGCAAACATGCAGGAAGAACACATAATAAATAAATCTTTAAAAAAAAGAATATGGAAATTTCTTAGGACCCACAATATTGGGCTGGAGAGGTGGCTCAGTAGTTAAGAGCACTGCCTGCTCATTCATAGGTTCCGAGTTCAATTCTCAACAACCACATGGTGGCTCACAACCATCTCTAATGGGATCAGATTCCTTCTTCTGGTATTCATGAAGACAGAAATTCATATGTGTGTGTGTGTGTGTGTATTACATGAAAAATAAATCTTAAAAATAATAATAGCAGAATGAGATGGATTACTAGGTAGAAATAATTACTTTATATCCTGACATCTGAGTTCAATCCTCAGAGAAATGACTACTCAATTGTTCTCTGACCACCACAGGAAGACCATGGCACTTCTGCTTCCACACAAAAGTAAATAATTTAAACCTTTAAAAAAATACAAATCTTTTTTTCAATTTCCCATGCATTAAAAAGATGGGCACACCACCCAGTGGTGCATGCCTCTAATTCAGGCATTTGGAAGGCAGAGGCAGGTAGATCTCTGAGTTTGAGGCCAGCCTAGTCTACAGAGTTACAAGACATCCAGGGCTACACAGAGAAAAAGCTGGGTGCAATGGTGCATGCTTGTAGTCCCAGCACTAGAGTCTGAGGCAGGGATATCTTAATTCTAGGCCAGCTGAGGCTACATAGCCACACCCTGGCCTCAGAAAGCTATGACTAGGGATGGAGCTCAGTGGCAAAACACTTGCCTATTGTGCTTAGGCCCCTGGGCTCATCCCTAGCAACACACATGAACATTTTTTAATTGAAAGAATTAGTATACTAAGAGATTTTTTGATTTTTTTAAAATCACGGTTTGATAAAAATTTTGATAATACCACATACTGTTTCAAGTATACTGGGTTAAATTATTGCTTCAACATTTAATCAATATAAAAATATCAATGAAACATTTTTCTTTTCTTCACATGCCTTATTTTATTCTTTGAACACACCTAAATTTAGACCAGCTATTTTTCAGGAACTAGCACATGTGGATAGCCCTGATCTAGAACATGTATTCATTTACTCATTCAATCAAGTGAGGCATTATAGTCCTGGAATTACACAAAGGAGTGAGGCCAGTCTCTGTTCTCAAAGTACACACAGTCCAGCTGGGAAGACTGGGATGGTGGCTTATTTTGAAAATGACGGTACTTTGAGAAAGCTAGGTGTGACATGTAATCCCAGCACTCGGGAGGCTGAGGCAGGATTGCCATGAGTTTGAGACTGATTTGTGCCACATAGGAAAACACTGTCTGAAAAACAACAAAGATGCTAGGCAATGGTGGCACACGCCTTTAATCCCAGCACTCCAGAGGAAGAGGCAGACGGATCTCTGTGAGTTTGAGGCCAGATTGGTCTACAGAATGAGTTGCAGGACAATCAGGGTTGTTACACAGAGAAACCCTGTCTTGAAAAGCCACACAAAAAAAGAAGGAATAAATAAGACTTTTGAAGTGCTTATGAAAAGGCAAATTGCGGGGCGCATCCTGACCAGCAGGAATGAACGCCACCAAAAACGAGAATTCCTTCCCTGGTCACATCTTTATTTGGAGCATTCCCTTGAGGAAAATTGGGGGAAGGGAAGATAGAGCAGGGTCGAGAGAAAGCTTAGAGAGAGAGCGTTGGGCCCCGAGGCAGCTGCTTTTAAACGGTGGAGAGGCTTGAACGCTGTCCTGATTGGTTAATGCCACTCTGCTGTTCTGAGCATGTGCAGGCAAGGGTGCTCAGCCCCACATGGCTAAGCCAGGTATACCTCCAAACTGCAGGACCAACCTATGCCTCCAGGTGGCTCCCAACAGCTCCCCCTATTAATGTCTTTAAGAGCAATAAGGCAAAACTATTTTCCAATCTGGTCCCCACCTCATGATGTGTGGACCGATTAAAGAAAAGAAAAACAAGACATACCCTCTGCCAATGCATACCTTCCTCCGTGCTTGTGGGACTATCTGGTCCCTAGAGGGTGCTAAGGCTATGCATGGCTAATTGCCTATGAGCTCTTTTGAAGCTGAGAGTCAAACTTGGGGTGAGGATACACAAATCCAAGACTGCCAAGGCCTGTGTCACAAAGACCTTGTCCCACCTCACTTGGGCTAGCAGGTAGCACACCAATCAAAGACATACAGCACTTCCACCTAGACACAGCATGCCAAGAACATCTCTGCTCCCACCCATTCCTAAGGAAGGAAAAGGCAAAATAGAGTAAGAGATAAGAGGTTGAACAGGGTGCTGCTCAAGTCGATGGTGTGAAACAGCTGCTCTTGGCACCGCCCAGAAGGTCATCTCTGCTGCCTCCGCACGAATCTTCCACAGCAGGACACTCAGCATCCACTGGATCATCTTTCTTCTTTATTTCTCTTGTCAGTCTCGCTGGCATCCAGATGTATGTCAGCATTCCTAGAAAAACATAAACAAAACTCTCCTCCCAAATTAACATTTAAGAGTATTAAAAACTCTCAGTGTAAAAATTCAGCACAATCAGTACTGGAAGTAGGCTGGTTTTGAACTTAGAGATTTGTATGTCTCCGTTTCAAAGAGCAAATCTTGTTTGCCTGTATCAGCAAAATTTTGAATTAAAAATTAAATGTAAAGAATGCAAGAGAAATCCTTTCTCTGGGGGAAGCTGTCACTGGTAATCCCCCTCTATTGTCTAACACCAAAACAGTTGTCACTGGGAATTGAACTCATGACCTTTGGAAGAGCAATCAGTGCTCTTAACCTCTGAGCCATCTCTTCAGCTCCCCTATTCAGATGAAAAAACCTCTAGGTAGCATTGTTTTATTCCACCCATTGCCTCAGGCAAAAGGTCCGCCTTTGTTACCTAGGATACGGTAACCAGGTAGACACGCCTTTATTATGATAATTACGACCAGTTCTTTGAGGGAGAATGGGCGTCGGCAATCGATCTGACTACTTCCTGCTGACAAAGGGACGTTGTGAATTTTTGGGGGATAAATGTTTTTATCTGACTGAATTTTTGGCGACCTTGGCTGTGAGCGGAGGCAGCAGCAGCTCCGCCTCTGAGGCGCGGCCCACCGTGGCGCGCTCCGCATGGCCCAAAGGCATGGCTCCGCCCCGGGCCGTGCACGGGCTCGCCGGTTTATCCTGTGCGCCCTGCCTCACCTCAGGCATCGAACTCGCACCGCCGGCCGTGAGTCTTTTCCAAGCTCCAGCGAGGGGGGGGCATCCGCCCACCCGTGGAGGGCCCGGTTAGGGCCGCGGGGGCCCCAGTCTCAGACCTTCCCAGGGGTCTCCGTCTTTAGGTCTTAAGCGGCGCTGCTGCTCACCACGCAGCTTCCGCCTCAGTCAGTGCAAGTCCGCTCAGGTGCTGAAAAAGTCCTCCAAAAACCATAGCCCCGCCAGAAGGACGGGACATATAGCCTCTGATGTCACACGGACTTTAGCCCACCCGTCGCCACAGCGACCTGGCTTTTCGTAGGCCTCCAGCAAACTCCCCGCCAGCAACTGGTTAGCATGGCCACGCCTCCCGAACGAGCTAGCACTCTCCAGTGCAATTTTGCGTCTCCCTCCTGAGTAGCTGGGATTAAAGGTGTGCACCACCGTGCCAGCCCATTTCCTCAATCAAAATTTCTGTACGTGAGAGCCAGAGACTGAGCTCTCTCATCAAAATTAGGCGAAAAATCACCTCCAAAAGCTCTGTGGCTCTTTAAGAACAGGAAAGGCAGTCTTCGAACACGATCAAACTCGCCTCCCTACGAGACTGTTGCCCCGAGTCTCTAACAGCGAGTACGGAGGTGGACGGAAAGGGAGCGGAAGCCGCGGTCTCCCGTACCCCATCGTCCTCATTGTCCCGCCTTAGTTACCTCGCCTTTTTTGCTGCTGTTCACACTCCTCCTGCACTGAACTTAAGGGATTTTTCTTCCCCGTTGCTTTCTGTACCTTCTTTCAGATACCTTAACTTTGATTTTTTTTGTATTTTCTTTTCTTTTTAGGCCTATACTTTGAAATTCTTTTTCCTCCCCTTTCTGGAGGATTTAACTGACGTCACTCACCGCTCCACGTGTTCAGAGTTCTGAAATTCACGGCTCTCTGTGTCCTGGTGTCTGATTTCGGCTTTTTCTCCCGGGCTGTCAGCACGTTGCTGGGCACTTCCTTCTCAGGGTCCCCCGGCGTAGTTGTCAGGGTCCCTCAGCGTCCCGGGATTTCGAGCACCAGTTGAGTGGCGCATCCTGACCAGCAGGAATGAACGCCACCAAAAACGAGAATTCCTTCCCTGGTCACATCTTTATTTGGAGCATTCCCTTGAGGAAAATTGGGGGAAGGGAAGATAGAGCAGGGACGAGAGAAAGCTTAGAGAGAGAGCGTTGGGCCCCGAGGCAGCTGCTTTTAAACGGTGGAGAGGCTTGAACGCTGTCCTGATTGGTTAATGCCACTCTGCTGTTCTGAGCATGTGCAGGCAAGGGTGCTCAGCCCCACATGGCTAAGCCAGGTATACCTCCAAACTGCAGGACCAACCTGTGCCTCCAGGTGGCTCCCAACAGCAAATGTTCCTTGAAAGATTAATCACAATGGGTGTGGTGGTCATATGATTAGTATATTCTAGGCCGGCTGTCATTGCATAGTGAGACACTATCTCAAACAAACAAAACATTAGTCATAAACTCAAGAACCTTGCAGTTCCACTCCCAGGAATAGTCCACAAAGAACTGAGAACACAGATCTGCTACAATTTAAAATAGTTACACACTAGCCCAGAGTGGAGTATAAAACAGATTTATTTATCTGGGGGTAAACTCACAGAATAGTGATCCTCAGTCCTTTGCATGCTCTAGATACTGGGAATGAATTTAGCAGCCAAGGGACTTTCTCATACCCCTATGTCTGCATTTATAGTACACAAGATCACACCCAAAGTGGGTCAGGATCCAAGAGGCCATTGGCTGAAGGAGTTTCCACAGCATCTCCGCTTTTTGTCAAAATAAGAAAGGTCCAAGCCCAATATGAAACTATATACAATAAGAACAAATATCAAGTATAAAAATTAGAATTACAACCAGCATGAACAACATCAAGCAAGAAACATATACTAAATGTTTCAATAGTTATCCTGTCCTAAGGAGTCTAAGTCTTATATTGGAAATGGCTTGGCTAAGTCCTGAGAGGAAAGTAACTATGACTATCTAGTCTTCAACCCCATAAAAGACCTGAGAAGGGAAATAATATTACTTGGGTAAACAGGAAATGCAATCATGCAACTTCCAAAAGGTACAGGAAATAACAGACATGAGACAAGTGGCTACCTGAGCAATCACCCAAAGTCTCACTTGCAACGTTGGGGCAAACAACTTTGGCTAAGGCCTAGAGTAACTGACAGACCATTTTCAGAGGCAGGAAAATTTTCAAAACCATCTTACCCTGTCTTGGCAAGGTTTGGCAGTCTTTTTGTTTGTATCCTACTTGTCCGGTCTGAACACCATGCATTTTGTCAGTGGTCAAGGCAGGAGCAGTTCTTTACCCAAAGACCAGTGCAAAGAAAACAAGCTCCAAGTGGAGTGTTTTCAGTGGTCAACATTCTCTCTGGAATAGATCAGTGCTGCCAGGAACAATCGTGTATCACATCAACAGAATCCTAGGTTGTTTAAATACCATATTCTACAGTTCTTTGAACTGGATGAAGATTACCAACCTATGTGAAATATAATCTCTATGCATCTAAAGAACCTGATTAAATATAAGTATGACAAACATGGATGACTATTGACCTGTAATTCTTTTTTTTTTTTTTTTAGGAAGCCGATGAGCAGCATTTATTCTAGAATCCATTAGAATTCCAATTTACTTTTCATTTGTCATCCATAGAATGAGAGCAAATCCTGTGCTGGCTGGGGCCCTCGCTTGCCTATGCCTTCCTCAGTCTCAAGGCAGGCAATCTGTGCCAGAGGTAGAGATGGCTGGAGGGTTTCAGAACTATGCTGATGCATGAGGCCAGGGTCAGGAGCAGCAAGAGGTAAAAGGTGCACATCCATCACTGCAGCCAGGGTGCTACTTGCTACCTGCCATGATCCTGAGGTACTGAAGGGAGCAGCGAGCAGCCTCACCTCGGGCTGCCTTCCTGGTAGTTGCAGAACCATGACACACAGTGGCTGACTGGGTGGACAGCTCCACTAGGCACTGGCAGAGCCCACTCAAGTTCAGTTCTTCAATGTCCAGGTAGCTGACATGGAAAGCCTGCTCCTCAGAGAGCTCATTGAGGACACTGCAGCAGGCAGAGCCCAGAGTCCCTAGAGAGCCCACAGAGCAGCTACAAAGGGACAGAATCTTCTCTCCCACAGAATTGCGCAGGGAATCCCAGGTGCAGCCTAGCCCCCGGTTCCGAAGCCCATCCAGGCGGGAGCTCACGCCAATGGAGAAGTGATCGTCATCAGGTTCTGCCTCGTTGCCATCCCGGGCATCCAGAGGAACTGTGTGCATTCGAAGCAGCATTTTAGCTGCTGCGTTACGTTTTGTCGGCTTTTTGGATGTGCCACTGCCAATCTCAACGAAGCGTTCCACCCGGCAGGTCACGGTGAATTCTTTACGGTGAGCAGGCCCAGACTCCTGGGTCACCATGTACTCTGGCAAACGCCAGCCTTTTTGTACCACGAGCTCCTGCAGAGCACCAGCAGAGCACTGCTGTGGGGAGACAGGGGGCTGCATCTCCATGGAAGGGCTCCTGGTTAGTAGAGCAGATGGAACAGGAGCGACAACTTCTGCAGCAATGACAGGTGCGTCCTCAAGCGGTGAGGGATCTAGAAGAGAAAAAGAACTGCTTTCCTCCAGGGCTGGCTCCAGCATGCTCCCCCCTTTGAGGTGTTTGAGGGCCACCTCAGCTGCCTTGTGCTTGGCTGCCTTCTTGCTGGGGCCCTGACCAGTGCAGCTGGTGTCGCCAACGGTGACCCGGAAGGTGAAATTAGGCTGATGGGCTTGGCCCTCGGCTTTGAGAAGGTCGTACACGGGCGTCTTTCCTATTCTCCTGAATAAGACTGATCGGGGTCTTGCCTGGGTTGGCAGCCAGCATTTGCTCTACGGGCTGGGCAGCCCGCAGCCTGTGGTAGTGCCTGAGCCCTGCTCCTCTTCACTCATTCCCTCCTTGGTCCCCGCGGGTACCACCGTGACTACAGCCTCCACGCTCCCAGTACACCACTGCCGAGCTAGGGCGGGGCCAAGCCCGGAGTCGCAGCCGGTAGGGCCCGCAGAGGGGCATGCTGGGCTTGACCTGTAATTCTTAATACCTATATAGCTCAAAGACTAAGGCTTCATATTAAAATATTAAACAATCTAAACAACTGTGCAGCAAATGAGGACAATGACCTTCAAATGTAAACAATGTATAAGTATCTTGAACGGAGGTAAAAATGTATAGTACAATATGATAAGTATATCCTGAAATTGCATCAGTATACAAAATATATTAAGCAGAGGTAGAAAAATACATACACGCTAACTCTTACATCTTAAATTAATCCATTACTATTATTTTGTATTTTACCACAAGGCTTGTGATTTACTGATAAGGTTCCTAGCATCTGTTTCCTTCAGGGGCTACATGGCATCACCTTGACTCCGCCTACTTTCTCCTCTATCTCTGCTTGGAATTCCCACCTTATTGTGTTCTGCCCTGCCAGTAAGCAAAAGCAGCTTTATTCATTAACCAATGGTAACAAAACACATTCACAGCATACAGAGGGGAATTCCACATCACCTCCTCTTTTCTGTCTAAATTAAGGAAGGTTTTAACTTTAACATAGCAAGATTACATACAACAAAACAGTTATCAAGCAAGAATTATAGTTACAATATTTAGTCCATTTACATTTGGCAAAGTAAGGAAATACTCTGTAAGGCCCGGGCCTTCCTTTGCTCCCTGGGATGCAAATCAAGGACTGTTTTGTCAATCAGCTAAAGCTTCCTGCTAAGTTCCATGCTTGTTCTGCTATAGCCTGGTATAATAGCCTAGGGCCCTATATGACTTTAAAATGGTAATTTCTCAACCTGCCTGGGAGAGCCCAGGCGCCAAGATCCCTTCAACCTGCCTGACACTGCCCTACACTCCTCACAGCTCGGCGCCAGCTTCCCCATCCCCCTCTGGCTGGGAGGGGTTTCCTTTACTGGGGTCAAAGGGTATTTTAACCCCGGATTAAGTTTGAATAAACGGGCATTCTCTCCCTGGAGAATGACTTGAACTATCTGTGTTGTGCGTCTTGTGTTTAACCCCTAGGACTTTATCCAGCTCGTGTAAGGTATGGAGTCATGGTCCATACCAGGTGGGTGGTGATGCAGACCCCGTGGCGTGGAATGCTCGCCACAATACTCTATCACTTATCTTTGTGAGTCTAAAGTTTTATATCTAATCTATCTTTATAATAAATAAGAAAAGGATAACTATAATTATCTGTTCTTCAACTCCATCAAAGACTCCAGAAGGATATGATGTTACCTAAGTTAACAGGAAGTGCATTGTAAGCAACTTCCAAAACTCTAGAATTGACAGAGACATCTTGCTGCCTGGACAGTCATCCAAAGTTCTTTTTTTATTTGTTTGTTTTATTTTTCTTTTCAAGGTCTGATCATTTATTTGTTATCTTTAAAGACTTATTTTTTTTACTGGACTCAGACTTAGAAGTAGAAGCTCTCAGAGAGGACAGCCTTCGCCTCTTGGCACTCTGTTCCTGGCGCTTTTCTCTGGCTTCCTTCATTCTCTTGGCCAAAAGTTTAGCATATTCTGCAGCCTACTCCTTGTTTTTCTTTGTTCGTTGCTTCTTCAGAGCAATACGCTGGTGTTTGTGTTGCAGGACATGTAGAGTCATAAAATGCAGAATCTTGGGTGCCTTGGTCCTTGGCTTCTTTATTTATTTATTTATTTATTTATTATGTATACAATATTCTGTCTGTATGTCTGTAGGCCAGAAGAGGGTGCCAGACCTCATTACAGATGGTTGTGAGCCACCATGTGGTTGCCGGGAATTGAACTCAGGACCTTTGGAAGAGCAGACAGTGCTCTTAACCACTGAGCCATCTCTCCAGCCCCCGGTCCTTGGCTTCTTACCTTCTTTGTTTAAAGGTTTTCTGACAACATACTGGCAGACATCATCATCTTTAGATAGATTAAAAAGCTTTCGGATTCTGCTAGCTCTTTTAGGTTCCAACCAACGAGGCACAGTAGTATCTGTCAGTCCAGGAATATCTTTCTTTCTCTCTCTCTCTCTCTCTCTCTCTCTCTCTCTCTCTCTCTCTCTCTTTTTACAGTAACCAAGTTGAGAACACTCAGATTGGCATTCACAATGCATACTCAGACAGACTTGGGTTTCCTCTCTCTAGTTCTCCTTGGTCTATAACAAGAATGGCCCTTACTCAACAGCAGGCACATTCTGCCATGGGTTAACATATCTTGTCTCATGGAAAAATCTTGTTTGTCATTGCCGCCACTGATTCAGACCACATAATCCCTCCACTCTTCACCCAGAGCAACAGCAGCTACTTCTGTGGCCATGCGCTTCTCCTAGAATGTCTGAGAATTGCGTTCATCGTCCTCTTTGACGAGTTTCTGATAGCCAGTGGCAGGGAAGAAGATATTCAGCTTCATCTTCATACAGCCGACCACCTAGGAGGCACCATGAAAAAGAGCATCCAAAGTTCTGTAATGTTGGGGCACCCATCTTCAGCCTACCGGCCCATAGTATCTGCCCAACTTTTCCATGAAGCAGGAAACTTAAAAGACAGTTCTGCCTGTATTGGCAATTTGTCAGTCACTTTTTTCTGTGTCATAAAGAATGACTGGCAGACTCTTCTATGAAACAGGAACACTGCAGGACTGTCTCACCTTCTTTAGGCAAGTTCAGCAGTCTTTTTTTTTTTTTTTGTGGGTCCTGCATGTTCACTTCATACAGCATACCAATCAAGCAGTCCAGGCAAGAGCAATTTTTTTGCCCAAATGGTTAATGAACTCCTTAAGGAGCCTCTTCAATGCCTATCTTCCTCTTGAAGTAGATTGTGCTGCCAGGAGCTGATGTGTCTCACTGTCATGAAAAGTCCTAAGTTCTTAAAACAGTTCAAATGCCACATTCTGTTAAGTCTTTGAAAGATTTGAAGAATACCTGTCCATCTGAAATATATCTCTATACATCTAGAAAACCTAACTAACATGATTATAAGTTTGACTATTACAAGTTTACAAATGACTATCTATTAATCTGTATTTTAAAACTGCATTACATTTTTAAATGAGCTGCACAAACAAAATACTTTAATCAAGAGTAGAAGTATACATATAACAAAATTGACCTTAAATTTGTATCAATAAACCAAGGTCCATACCAAATCAAAGAATTCATCTCCATAGCATATCCCCCTTTAAAGGTAAACAAACATTTACAAACATTTAGGGAATCTGGGCATTGTTCTCTAGACTACTTCTTGCTGATTTGGGCACTGTTAATCAGGTCTTTTATGGGGTATCCTGTGTGATAGGTCCATTTCAGCCAGCAGTCCTGAAGCTGTCATGGATATTGGACCATCTGGGCCATTGCTTCAGGGGCTCTTGTTTGGTCAAACCATATTAACCAGAAAGGAATCCACAGATTTCTATCCTCTGAAAACAAAAGCAGAGCCTCCTTTTTAAAGCAACATACCATCAGACCCAAATTTTGAAGTCAAGATACCTTTAAAATGTATATGTTGGTTTAGTTTAGCAGCCCATACAATGAAATGTTTCTCTGTATTTAGCTTATTCACAGGCAAAAAATTCAAAGAAAGCACAATAGTATACATAATCCAGACTCTGTGTATATATTCCATCTTTACGTGGCTTATTTTTCTTACTCTTATTTTTTATAAGTTTGATATTTATTTTATCATCTTTACTCCTTTAACTTATGACTGTCTGTACTCTTTTATATTATATCTGTCTATTCTCTTTTTCCTCTCTGTCTCAAGCCTATGTACATTTATCCAATACTGTGACCCATTTAGAGGTCTTTTTTTTTTTCTGAATCTGTCTTTATTGTGTATCTGTAATTATTTTTTGACAAAGAGTACATTTTTCCTTTTAAATGCTAAGTAGGCATGGCTAGGACCAACTCCAGGGCCCTGCCTGTTGGCTCCATCCAGTCCAACACGGCAGAGGTATGTTCACTGCCTCTGAGAGCTGTGCACACTGCCCTGGCTCCAAGATCATAGTCTATGTCACCATTCAGCAATTTGTAACATGCTGCTCACAGACTCCATTTAAGTGCTTAGCCTCCTGAAAGAGCCAGAGCTGTTCGTGCAACTAGCAAGAACCAGGAAGCTACCATTTCTTAAAGAAGCTGCATGGGCTTTTTTTTTCTGCCAAAGCTGAATCAGGAAGACCTCTCTTAAAGGAGTCACAGCACCACTACTCACTGCTAGCAAACAGCACATCTGGGGTAAAATGCAGCTGCCAAGAAGCTGCACTAAACTCTGTTCTTTTCTATCTATAATTCCTTTCCAAGCTCTCTCAGGTTTTATGTGGATGTAGTCAGCCCATGTTGGCACACCAGATGTGGATGGATGCTATAAAGTAGTCTAGTTCAGAATTGAATATCATAAAGGGTTTTTTATTTAGAGATAGACTCACAGATCACAGTTCTCTGCACAAGTGGGGAATAAGAACCGAATCCAGCAGCTGAGAGAGAGTGCATGTGCAAGTTTTATGTCTGCATTATAGTATAAGAGACTATGCCCAAGTCGCATTTAATAGTATGCCCAAGTATTTAATAGTATCTTAAAGGCTATTGGCTGAAGGAGTTCCCACAGGACCTAACCCTGAGGACAAACTTGGTTGGGAGAGGGGACATAGTCTTATAGAATTACTTCCAGCTGTTATGAAGGCAATGTTATTTCTATGGGATCCTATAAAAACTAAAATGATAGTTAAGTTTCTGGTACAATTGCAGATGATCTCTGAGTAGTTGGTTGGGTTATTTCTGAACTTCTTATTTGAAGTTCTGGCCAGAATGTTGTAAGAAGGTACACTATGTCAGCTAGCCAAGTTGGAATCACCTTGAGCAGCTTGTAACCCAAAACTAATCTTAAAGTGGTGCTGTCAGCTTTATGACATCAATCAGGTAGAATTGTTATTGTGGGGCCCATCTTCTTCCTGGAGACTTCAAAGATTACTGCAGGAAAATTTATTGTTAATTGTGGAAAACTTAAATATTATTTATATAGAAGTATATTCAATGAAAGTTACCATAGTAAAACTTTTCCTAAATTCTTTCTTCTTTCTGTCCCATACCAGATAACTCCTGATATGAAACAGAAACTCGGAATTTTTCTTTTTACAACATGCTTAGCTTTAGATAAGGATAGCCATTGTCTGTAACAGGAGGCCTGCTTGTTGGGGTTTCTGTCCTACCTGGTTCCCACAGTCATTAGGTCCCAAAGAATCACACAGAAGGTCTACATAAGCTATAAAAACTGGTTGGCCCATTAGCTCAGGCTTCTTATTAACTCTTAGAATTTATATTAACCTATTATTCTTATCTATGTTAGCCACATGACTCAGTACCTTTTTCAGCAGGGCAGGTCACATCCTGCTTCTTCAGTGTCTGGGCAGGACTGCAGAGGAATGGGCTTCCACCTTCCCAGAATTCTCCTGTTCTCATTGACCTGCCTCTGCTTTCTGTCTCTTTGTCCCGCCTATACTTCCTGTCTGGCTACTGGCCAATCAGTGTTTATTTAAAACATAATTGACAGAATACAGAATTGTCCTGCACCAATTGTCTAACTCCAAAGCCAGTTTTGATTTTTAAGTGAGTTGCGACTCTTATTATACTGAGAAGTAGAGATATATACATGTTCAGGTAGTGAATACCCTGCAGAGGATTTCCATCCATTTCTGTTTGTTTAACATATACTTTATAGTTCGATTTGATCTTTCTATAACTGCCTGACCTGTAGGATTGGTCCTACAAGTCATACCTGTGATATGCTTTATAGTTGCTCTGTAGACCAGTGTGGCTTTGAACTCACAGAGATTTACCTTCCTCTTCTTCCCAAGTACTCGGATTAAAGGTTTATACTACTACCATTGGGCAATATGCTTTATATTATAATAAGCAAAAAACTGTTTCATTTTCTTAGAGACATATGCTAGACCATTTCTGTCTTTATTTGTATAGGCATACCCATGATGGCCATAGCTTCTAATAAATATGTGATTACCGAATCAGCCTTTTCCAAACTCAAAGCAGTTGCCTATTGAAAACCTGAATAGGTGTTAATGGTGTGGTATGCATATTTTAATTTTCCAAATTCAATGAAGTGGAACCGATCCATCTGCCAGAATTCATTTCTTTGAGTGTCCTTTGGGTTACTTCCTGCAGGTAGTAGTGTTTGATTATATAAAGAACAGTAGGACATTTCTTTCTAATCTCCTTAGCTTGTTTCTATGTAATAGAAAACTTCTTTTTTAAACCTTTGCTAGTGAAATGATGTTTTTTGTAAAATTATGAGCCCTTCAGCACATTTCCAATCAACAATATATCAATTTCTGCATTACCTGTACTAGAGGACCAGGCAGGCCCATATAGGATTGGATGTATGTTATGCATATGGGACAAAGCCTGTTCCCTGAACCTGAATATCTTGAACCTGAATAAATAATGAAGTCAGTTCTGTATCATTTGGTATAAATTCAGCAGTTTTAATATGCAAAACAACTCTTTCAACATATTGAAAATTAGTAACTATATTGAGAGATTCTATGAAATCCTTTAGTACCATGAAAATAGCATGTAATTCTGACTCTTGGACCAAGTTATATGGACTTTGTTCCACCTTGCTTAAATCTTCTGTTTTGTGACCTGCCTTTCCTAATTCATTTGCATCAGTATGGTCCCTATGGGTTCCAGTTATTGGTGTGTCACATACAGTATGGGGAAGGATCCAATTAGTTCTCTTTATAAGGTTAATTCTATAACTTTTGGGATAGTTGTTATTAATCTCTTCTAAAAAATTCCATCTATGATTTTGTTTATATGAATCATTAGATTGAATGTTAACTCAGAAGCGGGTCATAGATTGGAAATGTCTCCTTGGAAATGTCTCCTAGCAACCTTTGAAAGTCAATGATTCCACAATAGATCTCTCCTAATTTGTGCTTTTTGGGCACCAATCTGTTGCAATTTAAAATAGTTCCACACTAGCGCAGAGTGGAGTATAATAAAGGTTTATTTATCTGGAAGTAAACTCACAGAATAATGATCTGCAAACCTTTGTGTGCTGTAGGAACTGGAACCAAATCCAGCAGCCTAGGGGCTCGTGCATGCCCTACGTCTGCATTTTTTAGTGCACAAGATCATGCCCAATGTGGGCCAGCATCCCAAAGGTCATTGACTGAAGGGGTTCATACAGTACAGATCCTCAAAAAAATGTGTGCAAATGTTCATGATATGAATGTTCATATGTGGTAGAAAGTAAGCCAACATATTCTGACAAAAATTGAGTCAGTCTTTTCTGGATCCTCTCCCCAACTGGACCTTGACTTTTGAACACCTGCAGCCTCTTTTACTGATTTATTTGTTCATCTATTTGAGTTTTTTTTTGCGGGGTGTTTCTGTTTTGTTTTTCAACTAAAGCCATCCATCACCATCACCCAGCCTCTAATGAAGAAGAACAAACTCCATTTTGAGAAAGAACTTCATTTTAGAAAGGACCTCACTAAGGGGAGGGGGTGGGTGAATGCATCCCAGCAAAGGCATAAGCATTCCCAAGAAACTGTGACAATCCTGGTCAGAGTGACACACCAGGGTGTCCAAACAACATCTGCTTGCTTCAATGTCCTTGTAAGTATCTGTTTAATGCTGTTTTGAAATTCTTGTCTGCTCTGTTTTGAAATTCCTCTATACCCCAACCAACAAATTCAAAAGTTATATATTTTTACCCAATCGTGAAACACCAAGACTTGTGCCACCATGCTTGCAGTTTTTCCCTTTAAAATCCCCTTACCCTGAAGCCTCGAGGCTGTTCTCCCCTGTCAACTGTGTGTCAGAGTGATGGATTATGGTCTGAGTTAGCTAACTTGTAATCAATAAAACCAGTGTGTTTACATCAGATATGGGCTCTATGGTGGTCTTGTTTGGGGATCTCTGATGCAGGCACAGCACTACCATGTCTTGAAGTTGTCCTGTCCAGGCAGGAATCGTATCAGGTAAATTTCCATCCTCAGTATCTGACTGAACCCTTACTCCCAGCTTATGTTAGGTCACCCTGCCTGCCTTCAGTAAGAATCTCATTAGGTTGGTTTACCCAAGAGTTAGTTAACCTGCCCTCTCTGTAATTTTCACCACCACCACCACCACCACCTCTACCACCTCCACCACCATAACCACCTCCACCACCACCAACTCCACCACCACCTCTACCACTATCACCACCTCCACTACCACCACCTCTACCACCTCTACCACCACCTCCATCACCACCTCTAACAACCACCACTACCACCTCTGCCACTCCACGACCTTTGCCACCGCCATCACCACCTCCATTACCTCCACCACCACCTCTACCACCACCTCCATCACCACCACCTCTACCACCTCTACCACCACCTCCATCACCACCTCTAACAACCACCACTACCACCTCTGCCACCTCCATGACCTCTGCCACCGCCACCACCACCTCCACTACCTCCACCACCACCTCTATTACCTCCACCATCACCTCCACTATCACCTCCATCACCTCCACCCCCCCACACACACTAGATATAAATCCTTGCCTTTCTTTGTTGTAATCAGAACTGAACTTATTTCATTCTACAGGCAACTGCTGTGGTGCTTCCTCCCATACAATACAATGATAAATGTATAACAAAACATGGGCGATAAAAAGAAATGAGGTCTGATATAGGCTACAACATTGATGACACTCAAAATGCTATGCTTAGTGAAAGAAGTCATTTACAGAAAATGTCTATGTTGGGGCCCAGAGCCAGGGAGGCTTCTCTTTTTAAAGACTTATTTTTACATGTGTGGGTATTTCCCTACATGTGCATCTGTGCACCACATGCATGTAGTACACCTGGAAGTCAGTAAAATGCATCAGAGCCTCTAGAGCCAGAGTAACAGCTGGTTGTGAGCCACCATGTGGGTGCTGGGACCCAAACCCAGATCCTTTGAGAGACCAGCATGGGTTCTTGCTGTGACAGACCTGACCGTGTTATTTTGGGGAGGATTGTGGAAGGATGTTGGAACTTTGGGCTAGAAATGCTGTAGAATGTTCAAAGTTCGGTGACCTCTTGTGAGAACTTGGAAGATTTGAGGACAGTGCTGAGAGCTATGTGGATGAGGATACCTCGCTGGTTTCAAAGGGAAAGAGACTCTACTGGTCCATTTGAGTTTGATTTGTTTTGTTATGGGTTTTGGTTTCTGGTTTCTCTGTGTAGCCTTGGCTGTCCTGGAACTCAGTTTGTAGACCAGGCTGGTCTTGAACTCACCGAGATCCATCCGCCTCTGCCTTCCAAGTGCCGGGATTAAAGGGATTCGTGTTTTGGCTGAAGAACAACCTGTGAGAGGTCCATTCTCTCCTTATACCATGTGACTTCTAGAGAGCAAACCCAGGTTGTCAGGCTACACAGCACGTGCCTGACCCACTGAAGCATCTGACTGATTCTTCCCAAATATCCGTGTTCAGCAGTGGCTCTGGTACAGAAACAGCCCAAAGGTACGAACATCAGGGCTGAGGAACTCCACAGCCAGTTCTCAATGCAGCGACAAGAGGCATGGCCACGTCCCTTCTTCCTGCCCCTGTATGTTAGATCCTTCTAGATCCTTCTAGACCAGAACTTACATTAGAGCCTGATGAACCATGTGCAGTCCCACACACGTGGGCACCAGGCAGGAAGATTGGGAGTTCAAGGTCAATCTGTACTACATAATGAGACCTTGTCACAGTCGATCAATCAATCAACCTGAGTTGTACACCGAGGCTCCATGAAGCAGAGTGCACTGTGGGCCTGAGGCTGCAGCTCAGTACTAGAGCCCTCATCTAGCAGGCACAAGCACATGGGCTCCATCTCCAGCGCTGCACTGCACAGAAAAAGGAAGTGTTGCTTGGTAAGTTTTCTTCAACGTCAGTCACTAGCGCAGTCAGTACCAAGTTGGTGCACAAAGCATGCCCATCACCCTGCTGCTGTGGCCTTCCCCGTTCGTCGATCCCAACAGAAGTCACTAGCTCCTAAGAATAGGTTCAATTCACTTGTTTTTTTTTTTTCCAACGTAAGTTAGAAAGGTTGGGATACACCCCTGAAGTAGAGCACTTGCCTAGTGCCAGAGCCCATAGGCCCCAACATAGAAACTATCTTTCCTTAACTTGACCAGTACGGAGGTGCGAGAAAATAACAGGACACAATTCACACAGTCATCACGGAAGCACATCTCAGGCTTCATCCATCCTGAAGATCTACCTGCGTTTATTATACAAAACACCTTTTATGCCCCAGGTAAACCAAGGTGGATACTCATTAATATTCTCTTAATATGCGGGGCTAGTGAAACACCTGCAACTTAGTCACCAGCTTTGGAAAGCACCTCTCCCCAGGCGATCTACCTTTTAACAAAGGAGAAGGAGCCATACATCCTGGCCTTTGTTAGGTGGCTAACTTGCTTGTTTGACAGGATTGCAGCTGCCTAGTGGCCAGTGAGCCTGCCTGTAAATTTTTTTTATATGAAATATGGGCCCACAGCCTAGTAAAGTCCTGGGTCCCATTCCTGTCCGTTGGATGGCACCTACAGCATATAAACTTTGTAACACAGCTGCCCGAGTTGATTGAAGGGTGTTCACTGGCACAGACTGAACAGTCAGGAGGTACTTTTCCGTCCTGAACTGCATTCTCTGCTTTCTCTTGCCATCCATTGAGTTTATGCTCGACTTGAAAACCTCCAGCAAAATCATACGCTCATTTTGAGAAACACAACTAGTATCATTGAGCACTGTTACTGGGTACTAAGTCAAGCACTTTGCAAATTCACCTCCATTCATTTTAACAGAGAACCTAGAAATGTTTGCCTCCGGCTCTCAAGTACACATGGAGGAGGGCAGTCGGTGAAGGTGGCTAAAGAACATGTTCAGGCCGGGCAGTGGTGGCACATTCCTTTAATCCCAGCAATCAGAAGGCAGAGGCAGGTGGATCTCTGTGAGTTCGAGGCCAGCCTGGTCTACAAGAGCTAGTTCCAGGACAGGCTCCAAAGCTACAGAGAAACCTTGTCTTGAAAAGCCAAACACAAGGGGATTGGGAGAAGGGAAGGAAGTGTAAATATTTGAATGGAAAAAGAAAAAAAAAGAAAAGAAAACGAAAAAAGAAAAACCAAACACACTCGTTCAGGGCCAGTGCCCTGCAGCATCCATGTTTTAGGATTCTAGTCTGGGGTAGACCTCATCACCTAGGCTACTCTCCAGAACTGCATGTGAGTAAACACACACAAGCTGGAGGGAGTGTTGTTGAACCCAGGCTAGTCCTTTGCAGAATTCTGCTTACACCCTGCACAGGACACTGGAGTCCCTCGAGCTGAGCCAGCAGATGCGGAGCCCACACTCTGCCATCCGTCACTTGGTGGTCATACTCAGACGTTTTGGTTTTGCAGTGCTGATGATCCAGCTCAGGGGCTTGCACGTGTTAGATAAGCACCTTGTCACTGACATCTACACCACCAGCCACTGGTGTTCTGAGAAGGTCTGAACATAAGGCTCAGACTGGTCTCGAATGCTCTCTAGAATGAGCCTAGCCTCGAACTTGCAATGTTCTGTCTGTGCTTTCCAAGTCCTGGGATTCTAAGTGTGTGCCACCATGCTTAGCTTTCCTAAGACCTTTGCCGGAGAACAGGCTTCCGTCAGAAGTACAGTCAGCCTGGTGAGTTTCCCAGGCTGTCTCTGCAAGCTCTGCATCACAGTCCCTTCCAAGCCCGAGGTCGCCGTAGGGCCACCACCCACTGACTTTTGAAACCAAAGATTAGTTCTCTCCATGTTTGTACCTTTTTTTGAGACAGGGCCTCTCTGTTATGTAGCTCTGGCTGTCCTAGAACTCAGTCTATACACAAGGCTGGTCTCAAACTCACAGAGATCCACCTGCCTCTGCTTCCCAGTACTGGAATGAAAGAAACGTGCCACCACGCCCAGCTCCTGTCTGTACATTTTATAGCAGTGGATTCAAGCAGGGCGAACTTGACCAAACATGGCTTCCTCTGCCTGTTTTTATAGCTGCAGAAGCTGCTCATGTTGTGGCACAGTTATGAATTCTCCCTCCCATTGCCACATCTGTTCATTACATTATTAATGGAGTGGAGGCACATGTGGGCACATGCATTATGGAGAGCAGAACATCTCAGTTTCCCCTGTCTACCATGTGGACCCAGGGACTGAACTCAAGTCATCACTTGGCAGCAAGCACTCACCCTTGAGGACTCTTGCTAAGGCAGTTTGTCTGTTTTCTTTTGCTGGGTATTTGTGAGGATTTCTGGCACGATGCACACTGGGGTCACAAATGACTTACATTACACGTGAATATTCCTGTTGGGCATCCACCTAAGGGTACAGAGACAAGGGGTTACCTTCGAGTTTGACAGCCTGTTTATAACCATTTCACAGAGAAGAGAATGAATTTCTAAGAAACAACGAACAAAAAATAGTTAAGCCCTTTCTTTTTAGACAGGGTCTCATGCAGCCTAGGCTGGCCTCAAATTCACTGTGTGGCAAGGATGCCCTTGAACTTCTGACCCCTTGCTCCTCTCTGCCCTTCTTTATTTATAAAGTCATGCTAGTCTATGCACCAAGCGTCTCAGTGAACATGGAGCACAATGCTTCGGGTTTCTTAGGCATGTTCCTGTTACTGTAACAGAGTGGGCATCTGACTCACTTCCCTGCTCTTGAGAGTCCTTTCCTTCTGTCATGGTGCCTTGTCCAACTTCAAGAGAATGGTTTTCGCTTTATCGTTGTATTTTACTTTGTTATTTTTTTATTGTTATCTTTTAGAGTGCTTTTCTTCTCTAATGAGAGACAGAAAGGGAGTGGATACTGAGGGGAGGGAAGGAGGGGGAGAAATAGGAGAGTAGAGGGAGGGGAAACTATATCAGGATGCATTGTATGAGAAAAAGAATCTATTTTCAATATAAAAGGGGAAAGTTATTTTAAAAAGCAGAGTATTTTAGAAAGGCTTTTGGTTTGGTTTTGGCTCACAGCTGGAAGGTACAGTCCATCATGGTGGGAAAGTTGGAACCCTCCTGAGAGAACTTATACAGATAAAAGAATACAGTGAGGCAATAAGCAAAAGTAGAGGAAGACAGGAACAAATAAAGGAAGGGGGAAGTGAGTGGTAAGCACCCACTGTGAGGTGTTGGGAAGGGTAGAAACTAGACGGAGGGAAGCGTATGTTAATAACTTTGAAAGAGAGCTTTGAGATGGGAATCTAGAGAGATGGAATTGTATATCAGTATGTTGAAACTTGAAAGTAAAGTGGAGGCCATTGCTGCCTCATAGTTTCTCTCTCTCTCTCTCTCTCTCTCTCTCTCTCTCTTTCTTTCTTTCATTTACAGTGTTCTGTCTGCATATATGCCTGTAAGCCAGAAGAGGGCACCGGATTTCATTACAGATGGTTGTGCACCACCATGTGATTGCTGGGAATTGAACTCAGGACCTCTGGAAGAACATTCAGTGCTCTTAACCTCTGAGCCATCTCTCCAGCCCCCCCCCCCCGCCATGGTTTCTTGGGCTGCATTCGGGGTGCTTGCCCTTGGTTTCTATGGAAGGGGGTGGTGAATTTGGCTACTTAAAAAAATAAATTTAAAAATATGAGAAGGCTTGGATACACAAGCATGTTGTCTGAGCATGTTGCCATTTTTGTTTTCATCTTAACTGCTTTCATTCCACACTTGGCAAAAAGCAACCAGCACACAGGGGTGGATGTGCGGAGTGGGCAGCTCGGGCAGCTGCGTGGGCCTTCAAGCTACAGCGTGACCCACCAGAGCCTGGCAGGGTGCAGCAAATGCGATCTTGCCAAGCAGCTGCTGCGGGTGGGGGTGGAAGGTTGGCAAGGGGATAGACAGCCACCTCACTGGCTACAGCGCCTACCTCAGGGTGAGAAGACACACACTATGAACTATGAGGGAGGGGAAATGCTGTCTGTGTGTCTGGTAACTGTGGCCTTGAATGTCACATGGTCAAGGGAGAAGCCTCCTGGGCGAATGTTTTTCCACTCAGTGACTTGGTCACATCCTTCCACACCTATTTATACTAATGAGTCCTTCCATTTTGGGGCGGTGTACTGCTCTAACCATCTGGAGTCCCAATTAGCTCCCTTTAACTCTTCCATGTGCTACAACCCCGCAGTTTCGACAGGATAATTGGGAATTAATTGGGACCCATCTCCTAGGCGGTTAGGCCTCGATATTGTGGGTATGGCCAGTTATGTCATTATGTGGGCACATCCTGGGAAAGCAGAAGGCTTGTGATCAGATTCTCCTGATAATGTTATGGAAAGGATCCTTGGCAAGCTTTGTCAAACTTCAAGGCTCCAATCCCTTAAACCTGTTCAAACAATCCTTTTTTTTTTTTTTTTTCTGATGGGCATACTGGCTGTTATGATCCTCCTTCTTAGCCTTGCAGTCTGGTGTTAAGCATTGAACTACTCCTGGAATAAGCATGAAGACCATCCTGAAGGGACTTAGTATGACTGAGCCTGGCAAACATGGTTCTGGCAGGCCTTGCCATTCACATTCACTCTTATGTGCTAACCTTTAGATTATTATATTCCTAAAGTTAGCCACCAAGGTCTATTCCCTTACAGCCACTTCTCCTTCTGAAGCTGACTAACAAGGTTCAACTATCAAAGTTTTGAAGTCCAGCAATCAAAAGCCCCCTTTTAGCTGCCTTAATTAACATGCCCAATCAAAACAAACCAACTTGGGGCTGAAGAGATGGCTCAGAGGTGAAGAGCATTAGATGCTCTTCCAGAGGTTCTGAATTCAATTCCCAGCAACCACATAGTGGCTCACAACCAGCTGTAATGGGATGTGATGCCCACTTTTGGCCTGCAGGCATACATGCAGATACAACAATGTATACATAATAAATCTTAAACAAAACAAAATGAAAGAACAATGAACCAAACAAACTCATCTGTAAGTGTGAGTGTTACAGTTCTGGAGCTGCAAAGGTATCCTGACTTATTGAAGCCAGGTTATACCTTGAGCCACAATAGGACAGCTTTGGAGGGGTAGAGCCGCAATAGGACAGCTCAGCCCTGGAGGGAAAGGTATCCTGATTTGTTTATACCTGAAGCTGGGATGTGGTGGGGGATGGTCTTCCTGCAGGATATAGCAATCCTGCTCCTCTTCTCGAAAGAGCCATTACAGCTGAGCTCTGCTCTG
This sequence comes from Myodes glareolus, assembly GCF_982192425.1. NCBI lineage: Eukaryota > Metazoa > Chordata > Mammalia > Rodentia > Cricetidae > Myodes > Myodes glareolus. The sequence continues at coordinate 97,420,245 of NC_142034.1, forward strand.
TTCCCCTGATGGAACGTTCTAGCAGAGCTATCTGCTTCTGCTGCAGCCCAAGATGCACCACTTTGCTACACTCTGCTAAAGGGGAAGCCACTGCAGAAATGTAGCAATCTCCTCTGGCTCCAGTGGAAAGCTGTTAATTTTTTCTGCTCAGCCCGCTAAGGGACATTCCAGCCAGGTTTTTCTGTTCTGTGCTGGTAAATGAAGATCTTCACCCAAGACTCTTTTGAGAAAGATTTATTTGGGAAGGAGGAGTCCTGGAGAGTGGCCGCCTCTGCCAGGGTAGTGAAGGACTTAAAGGACCGCCACTGCGACTGACCTGGCTGGGAGACTTACATAGGGCTTCTCGGGGGCAGTTTTCCCCGGGGAGAAGATTTTCTGCTCAGGCATTGGTTAGTTTAGTTGGTCAGGGGCAGAGTTGGCTCCGGTTTCAGTGCCAAACTCTTTCTTTCACTAGCTTTTTTTTTTCCTCTAATTTTGGAGCTAGGACATATTTCTTTCACTGACTGGTTCAAAGTGTATTTCTTTGGCTATGGTTTCAGAGGCAGGATTTTTTTTTCTTTGATTCTGGGTTCAGGAATAAAGTGTTTCTTTCACTGGCTCTGGGTTCAGAGCCAGAGTAGGTTTCTTTGACTGACCCTTCTTCCCTCCATTGTCCTAACATGGGGATTCCACTTTTATCTTTAGAAACTGCCATTTGCCTATGGGCTGTAAGGCACAGGGCAGCTTGTCTACTCCGCTGCCATGACAGGCTCAGTAGAGACCAGCCAGAAAGAAGTGGACCTGACTTTTGGTTTACCCTAAGGCAACACCTGACTCCAGGAAAGACCACAAACTGAGACCGCCCAGGCACCACCCAGGAAAGGATGAATCAGCATCCAAGAGGAAACTACCTAATGCTCCAAAGGAAATACCTAACTTTCCAACCACTGTAGATAGGATTACCAGATGTCCCTTAACCCAGCACACACCCATCCCTTTTCACTAAGACACCCCCTAGACAAATGTCAGTCACTCAGAGGGCCCTTCACCCTAACCTCGGCTATAACAAAAACTCCACCCCAACTGAGCTCGAGGCTCTCCAATCTTGTACAGCTGCATCAGGTTACACCGAGGGTCCAAGTTAGAGCTTGAATAAAGGCTCTTTACTTTTTAAAAACGCCTTATTTATTTATTATGTATACAGTGTTCTGTCTGTCTGTATGTTTGCAGCCCGAAGAGGGCACCAGATCTCATTATAGATGGTTGTGAGCCACCATGTGGTTGCTGGGAATTGAACTCAGGACCTCAGGAAGAGCAGTCAGTGCTCTTAACCTCTGAGCCATCTCTCCAGCCCCAAAAGGCTCTTTACTTTTGCATATGGATTTGGACTCCTTAGTGGTCTTTGGACTCTGCAATCTGGGTGTAACAGGGCCACATCTGTCTCCTCTCTATCCCTCTGGGATAAATATCCCTTCCCTCTCCCCCTTGCTCCTTTCCCCTCTCTCTAATCCTCTAGTTCCTGTCTTTGTCTCTTATTCCCTGCCCTATGTCTCTCTAGAGCAAATAAATCTCCTTCGTGTTGAGAACTGGGTCTTGGGGTGTCTTGTACTAATACTGGTTCTTTCACATCCTGAGCATCTAAGATAACAAGAAAGGGGGAGATGTGGAGAGTGGAGAAGCCCTGAGTAAATGAAGTCCCAAGTACATGCTGTAGATACAGACACAGCCATATCAAGACCCAGAGGGAAACGGCAAAGCCTTACCCTCAAGGATGAAGCCCAGAGGGATGGCAAAGCTTTCTCTTCTAGTCCCTGTGTGTAGAAAACAGCCATTACAGCTTTCTCTTGGAGTAAGTTTCCGGCCTGAAGATGCTCTGATGCTGAGACTGCTACTCTGAAGATTAGCAAACCTGCTTCACGGATTCAGTCGCACAGCATGAAACCCACCTCGTGTTTATCCATGTGTGACTGCTGTGTCTCCTTGTCTGGTTGTGTACAGTAACCCCACCTCTCTATTCTGCTTTATTATAAACACCCTGAGCTTCCAGAGTGCTGTAGACTTTCCATCCAAAAACCCAGACCGTCTGATCCCTGCATTTCTGTTTGTCTGTTTGTCTTTTTTTTTTTTTTTTTTTTTTTTTTTTTATTCCCTGGCTGTTCCTATTTCAAGTCCATCCCTGGAGCTGTGTAAGGATGCAGCACACCAAGACTGTTAAAATTAAGGCATCACCAGACACAGAAATGATTCAGATGGCCAGCTGGTGGTGGCGCACACCTTTAATCCCAGCACTCGGGAAGCAGAGGCAGGCAGATCTCTATGAGTTTGAGGCCAGTCTGGTCTACAGAGCGAGTTCCAGGACAGTCATGATTGTTATATAGAGAAACCTTGCCTCAGAAAACCAAAAAAAGAAAAGGTTCTGATGCTAAAAATTCCAAAAACCAAAGGGCCATGATGTCTGCGTTCCTTGCCTGACTCCGATGACCACACGTGTTTGAACACCTCCTAATTCTTTGTAAGGCCCCAGGAACACCTATCATGCTCTGTTACAAACTAGTTGCAATGCCCATTGTCCTCCCTTGCCCAGAACGCTCCCTTAAATTCCCACTGTAACACAAGGCGTAGACCGCAGAAACATTCTTAAATGAACAAACTCAATCCTCTCCACCAGGACCACTTGGAACCAACCGTAAGTGGACAAATTTAGATGTACTGTCTCTTTTTGTCCCCCACCCTCCATAACGCAAGAAGGCCAAAAATCAAATGCTGCTGATACTGACTGCGTATGATTGACATGGGTCTTTAGTCACATGTACTCATAGCCATGTGAGGACACGCAGATTCACGAGCGTGCAAACAGAACCAGAAGGCATGTGGGAAGCAGGCTTTGAGGAGACTAGGGCGTAATGTCCCTCCAGCCTCCCACAAAAAAGATGAGGTAGATTATTTAAGAAGAGAACCCCAAAGATGAGACAGGCAAGTCTGAGCATAGCTAACCAAAAAGAATCCTTTACCCCTAAGTGAGTCAGTTTCTTTTAAGAGAAGTCGAGGGCCATGTGTGACCCAAATGTCATGGTGGCACTTGAAATTTTATTCTTTTTTGTTATGTTTTGTTTTTGAATGGCAGTTTCTCTGTCTGTCCTGGACTAGAACTCACAGAGATCCGCCTGCCTCTGCCTCCCGAGTGCTGGGATTAAAGGCGTGCGGCACCACCACCTAGCTAGCACTTGAATTTTTATATCCCATGCATAGTGGGAACCTTGGGGGCATCTATTAGAGGTGTGTGGTGGGGAGGCAAAGAGCTTGCTGTGTAAGAATGTGGCTCTGAGTCTGGATCCCTAGCGCCTGGGACAGAAAACGAGGCGTTGTGGCATTATGTCTAACTCCAGCCAGCAGCAGGGACAGAGACGGGCAGATTCTGAGGGCTTTGCTGGCCCACCAGCTCTCCAAGATCAGCAGGGAGAAGGTAAGCCAACTCATACACACATAAGGAATAAAAACAAAATACAAAGAAAGGGCAGCTATGTCCATCTGTGTCCAGGAGCTGGGCTGCCTTCTTCCTGCCTGCCTTTCCATATCCAGGGTCTCAGGAAGCCTTTGGCCTTTGACCTTGGGCTTCCTTGTTTATGAAGTCTTTGGGCCTAAGTTACCGTGCCTGTGTTCATGGGTCTCCAGCTTGCAGTGTGTCGTGGGACTTCAGTCTCCGTAACCACATAAGCCCTATCATGTGTCTCTACCATGGCATCCTGTTCTCCCCAGAGAACCCCAACTAAACCACCTCCAGAAGGACGGAGGGAGCCCAACATATTTTCTTTTCTTTTTTTTCTCCCCCAAGATAATGTTCTTCTGTGTCTGTGTAGCCCTGGCTGTTCTAAAACTTGCTGTCTTTGCTTCCTGAGTGCTAGAGCTAAAGGCATGCACCACCACGCCCGGGAATGCAGCCTACATTCCCGTTACACACGCCTAGACTCACAACACTCAGGAGGCATTATCACCCGGGTTTCCAGAACATGCAGCATTTGAACATAGCAAGATCTCACCTCCTTGCTTTCTCTGTCTTCAGGAAAAAGTGCCTGAGTGGTGTTGGCACGGTGGGGAGGAGGTGTCTCTGGGGATGTTCAGACACCAGCTTGATTCTTCAGCTCTTCTCTTGGCCTCTGTTTTAAATCCTGGGTCTTTATGACTCCATGAAAACCGTATTCTGTACTGATTCCAGAAGCTTCCGAGGCGCAAGCTGCCTCGCCATCACCTCCCTGTGCACCATAAGCCTTGCATAACCTGAGTGAAAGGCTGCTCTTCACTCTTGAAGTGCTCGTCAAATATTAACTGAACACCTATGGGTGAGGCTCACCTATGAGCGCCCACCCCACGCTGGCCTCTCGGAAGAGTGTCCACTTGACCACGTTCTCTGGTGTCCTAGCAACCAGAAACTCTGATCTGAGCCCCAACAAGGACATAGGCCATTCCCTGCTGACTGCTGTGACTTGCCACACTGAGCCTCTCGGGACCTGTCCCTGTAGCAGTTCAGATAATTGAAGGACACCACTTGTCCCCAAGGACGCCCAGAAGCCTTGCCACGTCAACTCATTCCCTGGCAGGATGAGCTTCGCGGTCACGTTCGCTGAGCTGGCCAACATAGCCATACCACAGTGTGGCGTGGTGAACTTCAAGGCCCTTCATCTCCTGATTCAGGGCATCCTGGATCACATCCAAATCGCTGGGCTCAAGAAGGTCCTGTCAGGAGAAGAGGATTTCCTCCAGACCTCCCAGGTGGTTATTATGCCCACGGAGGGAGAGGCCCAGCCCATCATCAACCCCATGAAGAGGCTCAGCAACGTCTTCGACCACGTGGTAGACCGCATCAACAAGCTAGAGTGTCAGATATTTTCGATGAAGGGCATGCCCTCTACCACACAGCTGCTGGAGGACAGCCACGGGTCCAACCGGCCCGCCGAGGAGATGTGGAACACCATCAAGCTCATGAAGAGGGTGGAGGGCAATGAGGAAGCCGTAGAGAAGGTAACTCCCTCCTGGAGAAGCGCTCTAGACCACACCTCTGCTCCTAGACATCTTGTGCCCCCCCCCCCCCTGTGATGGGACGTCTCCACTGGTAGAGAGAGCTCGGAGCAAGGTGAAAGCTTGGAGTCAGGCAGAAGCCAAAATCCTTAGTTGTGAGCTGAGGAGAGAAGCCATACACAACAGACAACACAATATAGGATGGATTCTACTGTTGCACATGCCCAGAAGGCTGACCGGCAATTTCCAGGAGCCACAGGGCATGGTAACTTGGTGGATATGGGGCTGGATACTGGAGCTGTGGAGGTGTTTGAATCGCCATCAGAGTGATGGATATTGAACTTTACCTGTGGAGTCAGAGCCGCCAAGTTGTTTATTTAAATTGGTTAATTTGGGCTGCAAAGATGCTCTATGAGTAAAACGCTTGCTGTGTAAGCATGAGATGGGTGCAGACCCCTGAGCCATGGAGAAGACGGCCCAGTAGCCTGTCGTTATAATGCCAGCTCTCGCTTTAAATTCCATCTCTCTCCTCTCTCTCTCTCTCTCTCTCTCTCTCTCTCTCTCTCCCCCCCCTCCCTCCCCTCTCTCTTCCCCCCCTTGACTGTATGTGTGACTGACAGTGTGTTTGTTTGTGAACACATGTGTGAAGGTAGCCTTGGAGGAGAGGTGTCAGATTCCCCTAGTGCTGGGAACAGAACTTAGGACCTCTGTAAGAACAGTACAGTTCTTAATGGCTGAGACGTCTTTCTAGGCCCAATTCCAATTCAACTACAATGAGATGGGAGGCAAAGACAGGAAAACTCTCAGAAATCAAGGGCCAGCTATCCCGTCATACAGACCAGTAATGAGACTCTGCCTCAAACAGGTGGTGGAAGAGGTAACATCTGAGGATGCCCTTTGACCCCCATATGCACAGTACATGTGTACACACTCACACACCATCATAGAAAACACACACAGTTTTTTGTTTTAGCTTTTGTTTTTAGCTTTTTTGGCTTTTCGAGACAGGATTTCTCTGCGTAGCCCTGACTGTCCTGGAACTCTCTCTGAAGACCAGACTGGCCTCGAACTTACAGAGATTCGCCTGGTTCTGCCTCTGGAGTGCTGGGATTAAAAGTGTGTGCCAGCTGGGCAAGGTGAGGGCCAGGTGTAAGGTTCCAGGTTTTGGGAGTGAAGTCATACCAGGCACTGGGAACACTTTTCTTCTGTGCTCCACTGGTCTGTGAGGCCCTGATGGCTAGAAAAGCCCAATGCCAGAGAGACGTGCAGAATAACCGTCACCAATGGGGGGGTTCAGACGCAGGAAGGGCTCTTCTCACCCCCAGTGTGGGCAAAGTCACTAGCGTCTACTCCAGTTTCCTAGCAAGGCTCAGACGAGAGCCTAGACTGGGCGTCGGCCACAGGGGCTGTGGGAGTGAACTCTTCAACGCTGGTGTCTGGAGAGAGGATTAAGGCAACACCATGCTCTACCTACCATCTCAGTGCCCTGTCTCCTGCCTTTCTGGGGCCTCACACTGTCCCATTGCTTTATCTTCCCTTCCCCTTTGCTCCCTGTCCAGGAAAACTGAGTACTCACTGTGTACCCTGCGAACCCCACTCTGCCTCTGCTGCACCTCTCAGCTCTGCGGCTAAAAATGAGGCATGAGCTCATTAGTTCTAATTTTCAGATGGAGAAGAGGAGGCACAGGTTAACCTAGCATATGAGGTCATTACAGAGAAATGAGGTCAGTACAGGTCAAGATAGAGAAGCCAGCGAAAGCTGGCAGGGTGAGCAGGCGGGAGGGCACAGGTCTGGGGAATAACCCCAGCCCTTTCTGTGGGAAAGGGAGGGGCTTGATCACCGGGGAAGCATGCTTCCTCATCCCAGGACTGTAGTTGGAATTCACATGAACCAGGCCTGAATATACAGCTCAGTTGATAGAGTCCCTGCCTAGCATGCATGAGGCCTGGGTTCTATCCCAGCACATAAACTAGGTGTGGAGGCAGCATCCTTGAGTGATGTGGGAAAAGGATCTGGGGTTCAAGGTCATCCTTAGTAAGAGTCCAGCATCAGTCTGGGCTATACGAGTGCCCATTTCAAACCGAAAAGGTTTCTCACTCACTCAAAATCATACAATGATACGGTCTGTGTATCACTGGGCATACAGGTGTCCAGCCTGTGCTCATCACCGCTGCTATCATTCAGAGATTTAGCCTGCCTGGGAAAACTGGTGGATACGATCCCAGTGAGTCAGGAAGCCCTGGGGCCCTGCAGGAACACGGGGTGGGGGTGGGGGCATGAGTGTGTGGAGCGCTGGAGGAAGCAGGAGCCTTATCCGGTCAGCAGCAGCCTTGTTAGGCCCCAAGACATCACTGGTAGAGATCAGGCTGTCCCTGATGGCCTGTCTGTGTGTGGATACAGATGTCAGAAGCGCTGCCTCCGTGATCTTTTGGCTCAGTGAATAAAGGCTTCTAGAATCCTCAAGTGCCTGAGTAGCTGAGCAAGGTCACCTCTCCAGCTCTGGAGAGGTCTCGTGGACAGGTTCCGACTTGCCTCCGAAACCCTCGGAGGACTGTTTGTACCAATCAGGAATGTCCCAGTCATTAGAGCAGGCTGCCTTGGACCCAGCCTGATTGAAGTTGTCCAGGGTTACCACAGTGACCCATTGAAAGAGGTTGCCATGGTAGCTGGTGCAAGAACAAGGAGAGCTGCTTGGCTAAGTGTGCGCACACACCAGGCTGTGAGGATGGCAGGCTGGACATCACAGAGATGCTGAGAGTCACCTCCACTGACCCTTCTGCCCCCCTTCTTGGGGCCGGTTGGGTTACTGTCCCTCTTGGTAGTTAGCCTCTGAAGGGTACAAGGAAAGACGGCGGCTCTCAGTACTCACTCCAGACAAGGCAAATGGTGCCTGGGAATCTAACACGGACCAACACCAGAGGGCTTCTGTCCACGGTGGCCAAGGGGCCGGGAGGGTCCAAGGTCAGCACATTTGTCCCACAAGTCATAATTAAGCAGAGTTAGATTGTAGGGCTTCTCTAACCCAGTACTGTAGACAATATGGGCAGGATCATTCTTCCTGGCTTAGCGCTGTCCTGTGCTTTGGAGGATGCTGAGTGACACCCATAGACACCAGAAACCAGAAGTCCTACCTGCTCATACCAGCTGAAGACACCTCCAGACACAGCAGGTGCCCACCGGCCCAAGTGGGGACTGCTGAATTAGAAAACCTGGCTTTCTGGACAGTGGTGGCGCATGCCTTTAATCCCAGCACTCAGGAGGCAGAAGTAGGTGGGTCTCTCTGAGTTCAAGACCAGTCTGGTCCACAGAGTGAGATCCAGCATAGTAGAGATACACAAATAAACCCTGTCTCACAAAACAAACAATAAAGAAGGAAGGAAGGTAGGAAGGAAGAAAGAAAGAAAGAAAGGAAGGAAGGAAGAAAGAAAGAAAGAAAGAGAGAGAGAAATGGAGAGAGAGAGAGAGAGAAAGAAAGAAAAAGAGAAAAGAAAACCTGGGCTTCAGGCTGGGTGCAACAGGCCTGTAACCGGAGAACTAGAGAGGCACAAGGATTACCTCAACTACAAGGTCAGTTTGATCTACAGATCAGGTTCCAGGCCAGCTGAAGCTAGATAACCAGACCCCAGTCTCAGGAAGAGAGGGAGGAAGGAAAGGAGAGATGAAGGGCGAGGGGGAGGGAGGGAAAGAAAAGAAAACGAAAGAAGAAAACTGATCTTCCATGGTAGCCTCGGCCTTCCTTTCCAGACTGTAAATCAGTCTGTCTTCAGCTCAGCCAGCCACGGCACGTACCCTCCGGTTCTCACCTCCGGGGAAAGCTGCGTTTGTTGGTCCCTGTCTGGCTGAAACCTTGGTTTCTTAAACAGTCTGGCACCTGACCTTATAGGAGAAAATGAAGAATGGCATTAGCTCTTCGATATTAAGATTGTTCCAGAGGCAGAGGCAGGCAGATCTCTATGTGTTTGAAGCTAACCTGATCTACAGAATGAATTCCGGGACATCCAGGGTTATGTAGAGAAACCCTGCCTCAAAAAAAAAAAAAAAAAAAAAAAAAAAAAAAAAAAAAAAAAATTTACAAACTCCCTATCCTTCTCCTCCTCCGACCAAAGCACACCTGTCGTATATCATGCAAATTAAAATGACTTCGATTAACTTGGATTGGGGTTGTACAGCGCTGCTTACAGGGGTTGGCTTAGAGAAGGGGTCGGAGCTGTTGTGGGAACAGAGACACTTTGGACTCTGTTGTCACCCTTCCCACAGCATAGTGAAGCACTTTCCCATTCTCCAGTTTCCTTAGGAAGGGATGTTATTCCTGTTCCCCGTGGCTCTGGATATGGCTGTGTCAGCCTGTGTGTGCTTTGGAGCCCCTTGGTGTACCTCTTAAAGGGACAGGGAGCAGTCACAGACCGGACAGCCACACTTCCAGTGTCTGCTCCAGGATGGTCAGCCCCTCTCAGTCCTCGGGCAGAGGAAGGCTGCGACCCTCTCCCCTGAGGCACCTGCTCTCCTAGATCCAGGGATCAGTCCTTGCATGCGAGGCAGCAGGCTGGGCTACTGAACAAGACCCACAGACGGGAAAAGAACCCAACTTTCACCTGTGGCCCTCACTTGGGGGCAGCTCAAAGATTCTTCCAACTTTTCTAGACAATTTTTTGGGGTTTTTTTTGTGGGGGGGGAAAGGTGCTTATTGTTGTTTGTTTTTGAGATAGGGTCTCATGTAGCCAAGGCTGGCCTCAAACTTGCTATGAGTTGAGGATGGGCTTGACCTCCTGATCCTCCTACCTCCTGGTGCTGGGATTTGAGGTTACCTGGCACTTAGCTGTGTTTGTCGGGGGACGGGGGACATTATTCCTGCCTGATGTGTTTGGCCCCTGAGTGGCTGGAAGCAGGACAGAGGGATCAATGGACAGTGGGCTTTACATATCACACACGGGGCCCTCTGGAGAACGCTTCCCCACCACGGTAGATGAGGACTTCAAAATCCATCCGATCACAGCATTGGCACTTTGAACAGAGTTAGCAGTAACTCTTTGGTTTTTGGAGTCAGTCTTTCTGCGTAGCCCTGGCTGTCCTGAACTCGCTCTGTAGACCAGGCTGGCCTCAAACTCACAAAGATCCACCTGCCTCTGCCTCATGAGTGTTGAGATTAAGGTGTGCACTACCACCACCCGGCTGTTTGTTTTCTGAGACAGGGTCTTTCTATGTATGCATACACCACCATGACCAGCAACTAGCTAATTTTGAGAGAGTCTTGTGTAGCTCAGGCTGGTCTCAAACTTCTTATGTAGCTGAGGATGGCCCTTCTGCCTCTACCTCCCAATTTTGAGGATTGAGGTCATGAGCCTGAACACTACTGCCATTTCAGTGTCTCAAGATGGAAGACTAAGCCTAAGCCGCTCACTGCCTTGACATGTTTGCTTAGTGACACCATCACTGTCAGTCAGGTACAACAAATGCCTCTGTGAGCTCTGTGCCTGCATCCAGCAAGTGTTAACGTGTTTGCTGTCGGCACACTAGGTCACTGTTTTCAGAGAGTATCTTTTCCTGTTCTTTTATTTCCAATTTATTTATGACTTTGAGTTTGAAATATGTCTCATGCCTGGAAACTTAGCCTTCCTGAGAATGAGGCAAAGGCGTTCAAGCTTCAGGTCAAGCCTGGGCTACATAACAAGACCGCATCTCAAAGAAAGGGAGAGGGGAGGCAGTATTTTTGGGCTGAAGGACAGAAAGAAAGAAGGAAAGGAAGAAAAAGAAACACAGTCTCTTGGGCTGGTGAGATGCCCCTGTTGGTAATGTATTTGCCGCACAAGCACAAGGATATAAGTCCTACCCCTGGCATCCATGTAAAAAAGCTAGGCCTGGTGTCTGCCTGTAATTCCAGGGCTGGAGATGCAGTCAGGAGGACCTGCTGGCCAGGCAACCTAGAGTGATCAAGGAACCCGCTTCAAAAAATAAGATGGCTGGTAACTGAAGAACCACGCCCAGGTTGATCTCTGGCCTACACAGAGATGCACCTACATACATAAACACACACACAATAAGTGTCCTTAGACAGCAGGTATCTGGGTCTTCTTTTCCTTCCTTCTTTTCTTCCTTCCTTCCTTCCTTTCTTTTTTCCAAGACAGGGTTTCTCTGTGTACCCCTGGCTATCCTAGAACTCTGTAGACCAGGCTGATCTTGAACTCGCAAAGATCTGTCTGCCTCTCCCTCCTGAATGCTGGGATTAAGAGCGTGTGCCGCCATCACCTGGCTCACTCTCCACCTTTCCATACATTTGCCCTGAGTACAGCTGTATGTACTGGCTTGTGCCATTCTGTTATTTGCTAAGCGTTAGTTCTACATTGGGACATCTATACACATTATCACTTTTTCCTTCACACCCATCGTAGAGTGGACAAATTAAAACCTATAAAGTCACAGACACAGTCCCAATTATTGTGAGCTGAGCTATGATCCCAGCAGTGCTGGGATCATACATCAAACATGAGTTCTGTTCCAGAGATTACCTTGCTAGCACCGCCTTCCTCTGTCACCAACCAGTGTCAGTCAGATCTTTGAAAATGTGAATTCACAGGACTTGGGAGGCAGAGGCAGAGGCAGGAGATTTCTAGGTCAGTATGGGCTGTATAGTAAGTCCCAGGCTAGCCTGGGCTATGCAGTGAGACTGTGCCTCCAAAAGCCAGTCAGTCAATATACAATTTTAAATAAAGATAAATAAATATGCAAATCTAGTTCCATCTTCCCTGCTTCTGATCCTCCAAGGGCTCGTTGCTTGTGCTGTTTCTCTCAAGACCATCATGGCATATGTATCACGCACGCACACACACACACACACATGCACGGACTCAAAGCACTGAGGTCTCCGTGTCCTTTGCTGGTCTGTGGGTACATTCATTGTAATTCTTTCGAGAACCAAGAAGATCCCTTAGATGGCTGTCACCGAGAACTTCTGATGTGATTTATCCCTCACACCGATTACAGGGTTTCCCCCTTTTCCCTGTTCAGATCATGAAGACCCTGCAGGATCTACTCACTGACCTCCATGTACTCAAGAACACTGTTGAAACCCTCCAGAAGGATGTGGACCTGATAAAGTATATATTTGAAAAGGTAGCCATCCCTCTACCCTTATCCTCACTTGGCATGCTGGTTAAACCTCCAGGGGCTAGGGCAGTAAGGAAAATTCTAGGCCTGTCCTTAGGGAACATGACCATAAAGGGACGAGAAGGGTCTAACTCTCCCCAACCATTTGTCCTGTCCCCTGTCCTGAACCTTCTGTGGTACCAGTTCATCTTGACTTAGGATAAACAATAGAATTTATTGTTTTACTTTTAAAAAAAGAAAAAAGAAAAAAGAAAAAGATTTATTTAATATGTATACAGTCTTCTGCCTGCATATATGCTTCAGGCCAGAAGAGGGCACCAGCTTTCACTTCAGATGGTAGTGAGCCACCATGTTGTTGAAAATTGACCTCTGGAAGAGTAGCCAATGCTTTTAACCCCTGAGCCACCTCTCCAGCCCTGTTTTACTTTCTAAAGTGCTTAAATATAGTTTGTTTTTGAATTTTATGTGTACGGGTGTTTTGCTTGCCTGCATGGCTTGTGCACTGCGTGTGTATCTGGTGTCTGCAGAGGCCAGAAGAGGGTGTCAGATCCCCTTGACCTGGAAAGGCAGATGGTTGTCAGCCACCATGTAAGTGCTGGGAGGTTTCAGGTTGTCCAAGGGTTAGCAACTCCAGAACTCAGTGTCACCAACTTTCCTCTCATTGCAAGCACACTCCACACTAAAAAGCAGGAAGAGCCAAGACAGGCACACAGTTCTTATGTAACTCCATGCCACCAGCCTAAACGCAGCCTAGCCAACCACAAAGTGGCACAGAATCCCTGGGGCAAGAGGCAGCAGCATCCAGACCGCAGCTGAAGAAACCAAACTGGATTCAGGAATGAGGTCTTCACTTTCAGGCCAGCAGAGTGGCTGCAGAGGAGCCACTGACCCCAAACAGTGTGGTTTTAATGTAGCATTTGAGTCTCAGGCTGATCTGGAGCTGGGTCAGGAAAGCAGGACCATGAAACACTAGTGTCTTTGTTTGGGTTTCTATTGCTGTGATGAAACACCATGACCAAAAAACAAGTTGGGGAGGAAAGGGTTTATTAGGCTTACACTTCAGCATTGCTGTTCATCACCAAAGGAAGGCAGGACAGGAACTCAAGCAGGGCAGGATCCTGGAGGCAGGAGCTGATGCAGAGGCCATGGAAGGGAGCTGTTACTGGCTTGTTCCCCATGACTTGTTCAGTTTGCTTTCTTATAGAACCTAGAAGCAGAAGCCCAGGGATGGCGCCACCCACTATGGCCTGGGCCTTCCCCATTGATCACTAAATGAGAAAATGTCTTACAGCTGGATCTCAAGGAGGCATTTCCTCCTTCCTCTGATGACTCTAGCTCATGTTGAGTTGACACACAAAACCAGGCCAGACAACTAGAAAGGACACCTTGGGGCAAGTCTGTCTGAGCGACAATTCCTTCTTGCAGGCTCATTGCTCCGCTCCACCTTCACCTGCTCTGGAACAGGTCACTTAGGGCCTCCTGCTCCACAGCACGGTACTAAGATTGCAGGCATGCATAGTCACTCTTGGTTTTATGCCGCACTGGGGATAGCCCTTGGGTCTCATAAATGTTTGGCAGGTACTTCGCCACCTGAGTCACAGTGCCAGCTCTCCTCTTCAAGATTCTTTTGTTTTGTTTGTTTGTTTGTTTGTTTGTTTGAGACAGGGCTTTTCTGTGTAGCCCTGACTGTCCTGGAACTCACTCAGTAGACCAGGCTGGCTTCGAACTCATAGAGATTGCCTGCCTCTGTCTCCTGAGCGCTGGGATTAAAGGTTTGTGCCAGCACTACCCAGCTAAGATTCTTAATGTTCTACTCTTTCAATATTCTGAAAAGCTCAGAAGTTGTTGCAGGTGTTTAGCCCAGCATTTCCCAAACCTTTTTTTTTTTTTTTTTTTTTTTTTAATGGAACCCTTTTCTTTGCTTGGAAAGTCCAGACATTCCAAACTCACTCGCCTAATATGGTGGGAAGCAACCAGGCTGAGATCAGAACCTGTACCCCAGCCTCAGATTATGGTTCCTGGCAGGTGAACCCAGAAAGAATGGAGTTTGTCTGTGAAGACTTGAAAACACAAAACCGGAAGTTGGGTGCCCTGCAGCGGGAAGTGGTGAGATCCTGGGATTCTGTTTATTACCCTCGGCTCTGGGGCTGGAATAGTTGTAGGGAATGGCACAGCCTGGAGAGGGTTTCAGAGCAAGAGCTCATGTTAGCAACATCCCCCCAGCAGCCCAACCCTAGCTCACACTCACTCTCTACCCCACCACACAGGTTACCCTCCAGAACAAGGTTCGCGCTGTCCCCCAACCTGAGGACATGGTGCTCTGGACTGGCCTCCATGAGGCCATGTTCACTCAGGTGAGTGGAGGAGGAGGAGAAGGAGGAAGAGGAGAAGGAGGAGGAGGAGGAAGAGGAGGAGGAGGAGGAGGAGGAGGAGGAGGAGGAGAAGGAGGAGGAATGGGACAAGGGGTTAATGAAACCAGACAGTCAACTCAGCCCCTTGCCCTACAGGAACCTAAGCTGGAACTGGAATTGTCCAACACATGGCAGAGCATGACCTCTCTTCCAGAACCTACCTTGGGGCCGGCTGAGGACGGTGGCCAGACTCGTGTCTCACACCCCACTCACAGCGCCACCCCTTTGCAGACCGTCCTGCGTTTTGAAGCCTCGGGAGTCCTTGAGGAGGATGACTTCACCCAGGCTGCTGAGTTTAGCGCCCCCCAGGGGGGAGAGCATGCGCAGGTCTCCGTGTCTCCGTCTGGGTCTGTAATTGCACCTGAAAATGTACCAGGGCCTAGTGGGAGGACTGGTCCTGGTTTCACCCCAGCCCCTTGGTCTCGACCTGGACTGGCTCCCCCAGACGCATGGCCCTTTTCACCCAGAGGCTGGCCTGGGGCTAATGTTTGGCCTATGTTGGATATGGGTACCCTCCATCCTAGACTAGGTCCATTTGGCCCTCGGGGCCTGTTGTACAGGGCTCCTTTCCCAGGCATGGAAGCTGAACCACAATGGCCTCAGCTGTGGCCACGACGCCAGGTTCCTAAAGCAGGAACTCGCCAGCTTCCAGATGTTGAAGAAAGAGGGGATGAATCTGAATACGACGATGTCGAACCGTTTCAGGAAGCGATCCCTAAAGATGGGGCTCCCCAGGATGCTGTTCCCGAGGAAGGGGCTCCCCAAGATGGTATTCCCAAGGAAGGGGCTCCCCAAGATGGTATTCCCAAGGAAGGGGCTCCCCAAGATGGGATTCCCAAGGAAGGGGCTCCCCAAGATGGTATTCCCAAGGAAGGGGCTCCCCGGGATGGGATTCGCAAGGTTAGAGTGCTCCATCACAGAGTCACCAAGGGTGGAGCTCCCAAGCGCAGAACCCACAAAGATGGGGCCCCCCACGAGAGAGCCCCAAAAGATGAGGCTTCCCAAGACACAGTTCCCGAAGCCATGGACGACAGAGATAGATCCCAGAAAGACACGGCCCCAAGAACACACCCTAAGAGCCCTCAGTCGGCCCTAAAGAAGCTGAAGACCGCTCTTGCGATCGCTGCAGCAAGTGCTGCAGCCTATGCATCCGCAGCAAACACAGCTGCCCGGGTAGCCAAAGCTGCTGTCAAGGCAGTCAAAGATTCTCCTGTAGCCCAAATAGCTTCTTTAGCCTCAACTCTGGCGGAGGCTGGGCCATTCGGGGCCTTCGCAGATTTCCTGGGTGCAGGATCTAGCCGTGAGGCCACCGACATCACACCCTTCAGTGATGACGATCTGGAAGACTTTCCTGAAGAGTTCATATCTGTTCTTCACCCCATGGCAACCAGATCAGTCCTGTCCCAGGCCATGATAACAGCCATGCAGGCTGAGAGCCCTGAGGACAAGAAGAAGGCCGTCAAGTATTCCATGAGCCACATAGCCCAGATGCCTATCAGGCACGATTCCCTCAAAGAAGAGTTTGCCCAACTGTCGACCAGCCTGCACCAACGCTTAGATTACCTGGGTAGGCCTGGTCAACCCCCGGGAGGGCAGCAGCGGCTCAGGGCCTCCCTGTAGTCTGGCTCCTTAGGCTTCCTCAACAAGAATCTTCATTCAAACT
The DNA here is from genome assembly GCF_982192425.1 of Myodes glareolus. NCBI lineage: Eukaryota > Metazoa > Chordata > Mammalia > Rodentia > Cricetidae > Myodes > Myodes glareolus. Next base: position 97,436,413 of record NC_142034.1, read on the forward strand.
TTAACCACCTGTTCCTTTGGCTTAAGCACTAGCCTTTAAATAATTACTCTTTTTATAGTAAACACCCCCCCCCCGCCTCCATTCACTGAATGCTGGAATTCCAGGTATACAGCACCATGTTTAGCTGCTTCTTTCTTCTTATTATTCGTATTTATTTATATATTATGTATATAATATTCTGTGTACATGTATGCTTGCAGGCCAGAAGAAGGCAACAGACCTCGTTACAGATGGTTGTGAGCCATCAGGTGGTTGCTGGGAATTGAAGTCAGGACCTTTGGAAGAGCAGGCAATGCTCTTAACCTCTGAGCCATCTCTCCAGCCTCCTCACTGTATTTCTTTGGAGCACAGCATAGGCGTGGGAGCGCTCACGTCATGTTCCTCTGCCACTCCTCTTAGCGGTCGCTCCCTCTTTTTACTTTCAGCTAACACTGGAGCCCCTGGCAAGCTTGGTAACACAGTGAATGTGCTGGAGGAAAAGATTTGTAACCTCCAGAAATCCAGGCTACAGGTTAGTGCCATGCGCAGAAGATGGTGGCTGGCCTTGAGTTAGGGACCAGCTCTTAACGGTCATCCTTCCAGTCAAACTCTGTTGATGCTGGAAAGGGACCCACAGAAGTGGGTGGGGTGGCATCAACAGCACCCATGCAGAGTCCATGGGCAGGTGGCTCTGTTGTTCCCCTGGCAGGAAGTATTTCGTGTGCTGGCAGAGGCCAGCCTGGTGTGCACAGGCCTGATATCTCTTCCTGACCTTAGGACCCTCCTATTTTGGCAACATCGGAAGCAGAGCCTTGGACGTCACTGTCTCTCCCATTTAGGAAGAAGAACTTGAGAGAGTTTGGGGCCACCAGATTGAGACAATGAAGAGTCACTACATGGTGCTGGACAGGACGGTGGAGAAGCTCCAGATTCGCATGGATGACTTCAAGGTTCGGAGGTCTGAGGACCAAGAGGGAGGCACAGGAGAATTCCTCCTTGGGATGATGAGACCGTCCCCAAAGAGTTTATAGTGGGGTCCACTAAATGCAAGGGAAAAGATGACATTTTACTCTGCACAAAGTACACTTCAATCAGCAGGAGGCAGAGGCAGGTGGATCTCTGTGAGTTCAGGGCCAGCTTAGTCTACAGAGTGAGTTCTAGGGCATCCAAGATTATACAGAGAAACCCTGTCTTGAAAAAACAAAGAAAGGGGGCTGGAGAGATGGCTCAGCAGTTAAGAGCATTGCCTGCTCTTCCTTAGGTCCTGAATTCAATTCCAAGCAACCACATGGTGGCTCACAACCATCTGTAATGAGGTCTGGTGCCCTCTTCTGGCCTGCAGGCATACATGTAGAAAGAATATTGAATACATAATAAATAAATATTTTAAAAAAAGAAGAAAGGGGGCTGGAGAGATGGCTCAGAGGTTAAGAGCGTTGCCTGCTCTTCCAAAGGTCCTGAGTTCAATTCCCAGCAACCACATGGTGGCTCACAACCATCTGTAATGGGGTCTGGTGCCCTCTTCTGGCCTGCAGGCATACACACAGACAGAATATTGTATACATAATAAATAAATAAATATTTTTAAAAAAAAAGAAAGGGAAGGAAGAAAGAAAGAAAAAAAATAAATCCCAAGAAATAGAGAAAGAAAGAAAGAAGGAAAAGAAAAGAAAAGAAAAGAAAAGAAAAGAAAAGAAAAGAAAAAATAAATCCCAGGGACTGGAAAGAAGGTTCAGCAGTTAAGAATACCAGCGACTTTTGCAGAGGACCTAGGTTTCATTCCCAGCCCATACGTGGCAGCTTAAAATTACCTGTTAACTCCAGTTCCAGGGCATTCAGTGCCCTCTTCTTGATTCCATGAGCACCAGGCATGTATGTGGTGCCCATACAAACATTTAAGTAAAACATTCATACACATAACTCTTTTTTTAAAATCCCACACACATAAAGGGCCAGGATAGTGTACATCCTTGAGTGCCTTTGTAGGACAGATTTAAGGCTTAGTGACATTTGTCAAAGAGATCAGTGTATGCATAAGAGGATTTCTTTTTTTGTTTTGTTTTGTTTTGTTTTGTTTTTTGAGACACTATTTCCCTGTAGCCTGTAGCTTTGGAACCTGTCCTGGAACTCGCTTTGTAGACCAGGCTGGTCTCAAACTCACGGAGATTTGCCTACCTCTGCCTCCTGAGTTCTGGGATTAAAGATGTGCACCACCTGGCCTTCTTCTATTTTTTTTTTTTTGAAAAAGAGGATTTCTTTCTTTCTTTTTTATTTATTATGTATACAATATTCTGTCTGTGTGTATGCCTGCAGGCCAGAAGAGGGCACCAGACCCCATTACAGATGGTTGTGAGCCACCATGTGGTTGCTGGGAATTGAACTCAGAACCTTTGGAAGAACAGGCAATGCTCTTAACCCCTGAGCCATCTCTCCAGCCCCCTCTCTTTTTTTTTTTAATAAGAAGATTTCTTGTACCAATAGTTATGTTCACAACTTCTCCCCTGAACCAGTTCTTCCTCCTGGAGGGCTAAGGATGGAGGTAGGGTGTGAGGTGGCAAGCCCTTGCCTAGCACGCCCAGAATCGAATTCTATCCTCAGCACCGCTTAGAAACCAGGGCAGAGGAGGAAGAAGGTTCACCACACCCGCTGACCTCCATTTACATCCCAGTAGATATAAATGCAAGGCAGGCTGTAGAGTGCAGTTCTCATCTGGGCGGCTAAATTGGGAGTTTTTCTGATGGGTGAGGGAGACCAGATGTGAGGAGAGAAGTCCTTTTGGCTTGAGAGTAAAAGTGACCCAAGCCTCTGGGGACCAGGGAGGCCCTTCCCAAGCAGGCAAGCTGCTGCTCCTGTCATGGGGGAATTTATTCACTCATTTATTTTTGTTTGTTTGTTTGTTTGTTTTGAGACAGAGTTTCTTTCTGTAACAGCACTCGCTGTCCTGGAACTCACTCTGTAGACCAGGCTGGCATTGAACTCACAGAGATCCTCCTGCCTCTGCCTCTTGAGGGCTCGGATTAAAGATGTGTACCACCAGCGCCTGGCCTTGGGGGGTGTTTATTAAGTGGAGATAGGCCAGCACCAACAGGGGAGTTCATGAAGTTAGGTGATGGGAGTTAAAGGTTCCCCTCTAATCCTTGGGCACAGTGTATGGCCTGCTGACGGCACAGGATGCTGGGACCCCGCTGCAGATTAGATGAGGTGGACTGGATTAAACATCCAGGGAACTGTAAGGCCAGCACTGCTTTTTGCCTCCTTGGATTGACCTCTGGTGACAAGGGAGACTAGGGTCAGTTTGTCCCTAGTCTCTGTGGCTTCTCTCCTGTCCCAGCTGCCTGTGAGCAGGAGCTCTAACCCAGCCGTCCGCTCCTTACCCACACGGCCTCAGTTCCCTTCCTAGTGTGGCAAAGTTGGAGGCTCAAAATAAATGTGACCCTCAAGGCCGCAACAAAGGCTGACCTGCCTATACTTTGCCCTTAGATCATCAAGGCTGAAATCGAAAGGCTGGATCAGATTAAAGCCGATAAAACTACGATGGACCAGGAGCTGAGAGAAGTAAGCTGAAGTCCCCTTCCTCTCACTGTTCATCCTGTGCCTCCCATGGTTCATTTCCCCTGCCCCCCACACCCTGTTCAGCCCGTGTCCCCCACGCCCTGTTCATCCCGTGCCTCCCACACCCTGTTCATGCCGTGCCCCCCACGCCCTGTTCAGCCCCTGCCTCCCACACCCTCCTGCCTCCCACTGTTCATCCTATGCCTCTGATTTGCCAGTCAGGGTCAGAATCACCCAGCAAAGGCAGCAGCTAGCATTCCCTCTGCCTCTACTCATTCAGGAAACCTGGGAGACCTCCAAAGCTACCTACTCACTCCTCTTTCCCATGACTGGAGATCAGTGACACTGTTATTTTAAAAATCAGCCGGGCAGTGGTGGTGCACGACTTTAATCTCAGCGCTTGGGAGGCAGAAGTAGGTGGATCTCAGAGTCCGAGGGCAGCCTGATCTACATAGTGAGTTCCAGGACAGCCAGGGCTACTAGTGAGATCCTGTCTCAAAAAACAAAATAAGACAAAGAAGCAGGCATTAGGCCTCGGATGGATGCCCCTCAGTTGGCTGAGTGCCCTCCTAGGGTCCATGAAGCCCTAGGGTCAATCCCCAGCACTGCACAGTGGCGTGATCCCATAACCCCACCACTGGAAGCAGAAGGCTCAGAAATTCAAGGTCATCCTTGACCATGGGATACAAGGCCAGCCTGTATCCCATGGTGAACATGAGGCTATGTTTAAAATATAGACATAAAATAAAAATCACAGATCCCACAGCTGTGTTTGAGCCAGTGTAGACACCACCACTGAACTTAAGCCAAGGCTACACATTTATAGTCTTCAACTAGAAAAGCTGACCCCAGGGATCAGGGGTCTCCCACCCCAGTAGTCTTGCTGAGCTGAGCCCCCTCTGCCTAGAAAGCTGACAAGGACGCCCTGGCGATCAAGGCAAACCGGGCAGACCTGGAGGTGGTGGCGACGGAGCTGAACGAGCTGTTTCAGAGCATGCTCTTGAAGATCACCACCCATGAGGGGGACTGGAAGAAGTCGCTGAAACACCTCAGGAAGGACCTGAACACCAAGGTGAGCTGCGCAACAACTTGCCCTGGAGCTTAGCAGCCTCAAGGAGCAAATGATAGTGGTTTTTAAAGAGCAAGACCTTGGAAGCCGCTTACTAGGCAGCTCGGGACCTGTGACTCCCAAGTCATATGCGTATGAGGTATGCCATTCCCACTGTACCACCTGAATGAGCCAGGTGAAGCCACTGTCGGCAAAATGCCTCAGTGTCTCATACACCGACTCCTTCTTGGGGCCACTTAAAGGCCTCATAACATGGCAGCCACTACCCCATCACACACACCAAGTGACCCAAGGCAACAAAAAGAATGTGCAATGAACTTTGCTATGTAAGCCACTCCCATCGTTTCCACGTCATTCTCTTCATTATTCAAGTTGACCCTGTTCAGAGCAAGAGGAAGTAGCTCCAGTGGTATGAGTCCCCACTGTATCTGGAGCCATGTTGGAGGCTGACTACCGGAACTCTCAGGGTGGTGCAAGCACCCCAACTAACAGGTTGGGGCGAGGAGGCTTCCTGCAAAAAGAACCATACCTGTCATTTGTTCATTTGTCAGTGACTGCCCCGGTGTGCCACGCCTGGGGAATGCAGACGGGCAGTCCCAGCGTGCTCCATGGCTCTTTTAACCAGGTGGTGCGTTTAGAATCAGGTACTCTTGGTTTGTGTCTCGAGCAGGCTTCAGCTTTCCTTCTGTAAGCTGGAGATGGACTCATTCATCATTTATGCTCCTTGCTGGGTAAGCAGTGAGCCAAGCAGATGGGGCACCATCTTTGTGGAGACAAATTCCTCAAAGAAAGGACGCAAATCACTGCAAAGCCACAACGCCATAGCATTCCGCAGAACAGTTGGCCTGTGTTACTCTTGCTTCAGTGGAACGGAATGAATCTAAAGCTGGACTGACAATGTTACTCAAGTAGGAATTATCACATAACTCACTGTTCCCAGGGATGGGAGTGGTGTGGTGCACAGCTGAAATACGGGCACTCAGGAGGTCCACAAGTTCAAGTCCAGCTTGGGCTAGTGAGTCTGGAGGTCAGCCAAAGTAATATAGCAAGACCTGTCTTATAGGGAAAGGGATCCAGATAGACAAATCCTGAGGACAGAGAGCAGGCTGTTGGTGGCCAGGAGCTGGGGATTTGGGAGGAAATAGGGATAAATGGAAATTCTTTTTGGGGGGGGGGGAAGTGATGTAGATGTTCTAAAATAGATTATGAAGTCAGGTGTAGAGGTGTAAGGCTGCCATTTCAGCTCTTCCGATGTTAAGGCGGAAAGATTGTGACTTACAGGCCAGACTCAGCAACATAGTGAGGTACTGGCTCAAAAGGAAATAAAAAATTGCCAGGTGGTGGTGGCACAGGCCAGTTTGAGGCACAGTGGTGCACACCTTTAATCCCAGCACTTGGGAGACAGAGACAGATGGATCTGTAAGTTCGAGTTCCAGGACAGTCAGGGCTCTGTAGAGAGACCCTGTCTCAAAAGAAAATTTAAAGTAATAATAATAAATTTGATTGTGATGGTTACATAACTTTATGAGTACACTAAAACAATTGTCCACTTTATGTGCAAACCCTCCATAAATATTTGTGACCCAGGTCAGGATACAGGGTTCACTGGAGAAACGTTTTTCCAGCCTCTGACCACGCAGGAACTGGTGGCATTTCTCATAACGGCTACTGGGCATCTTATTTGCAAGTCCCCTATGCCAACAGCACCTGTAAAGGCGTGAACTGAATGGTTCTCCCTTTCCTGGGTCTCGAGCTGCTTTATCTCATTCTTTGTGGGACTCTACAGGTTGCTGGGGTCAGCTAACTGGCGGGACTTCTTTCTTCCCTGTGACTGGCAGCTAGTCCACAGTGACCTCAACAGCCTGAAGAAGGACATAGAGGAGGTCTGGAAGATCGTTCGGAAGCTCCTGATAGAAGGCCTGCGATTTGATCCCGACAGTGCCGCAGGCTTTAAGAAGTGAGGGTGCTTATACTGATATTCTGGCCAAGAGAGAGATGCCTAGAATTCTAGACCGTGGCCATGGGGAGGGGTCAGGGAGGGTGTGACACAGTAGACAGCGTCCATCAAACGAGGAAACCGAGGCTCAGAGAAGGAAGGGAAACCAGGATAGGCCCACCGAATTGGCAGGTCTAACTAGAGCCTGAGTCAGGGTCTGTGACCCCGCCCCCGGACAGAGAGGCTTGCCATCAGTGCCCTATATGTCCCTCCTCTAAAGGTGGCTTCACTAGTGCAGGAACTGATGTTGATGTGCGATTCCTGGGCCTGCATGAGGTGGGAAACCACAGCACACTATCCTGGGGCCTCAGGCACTCACAAAGGGGTTTGTTTAGCCCACCCCAAGCCCTGGGACCTGCTAGTTCTTGACTACTGACCTCCTTGTCCTCTAGGAAACTGTTCGAGCGTGTGAAGTGTATCTCCTGTGACCGGCCAGTAGAGATGATGACCGGCCCGTGAGTACCACCGCCAGAGGGCGCTTCCCTAGAGTCCTCACCTATACACATCGTGACTCCGCTCTGTTCCCTATGCAAAGGAACACACCCACCTACCATCCTTTCACACCATTCTATAGCCACCATAGACTGTCCTCCCTTAGTGGTTCCCTCGAAGGGGGCGTAGATCTCTCTCACCTTTACCACTTTGAGTTAGAAACATGAAAAAGAAAAGGATAGAGGGATTGTTGAGGGAAAGCAGGAATTTGTTATTTCTGACTTCATTAATCTTTCTGGAGACAGAGTCTGGCTATGAAGTCCAGGCTGGCCTCAGAACTTGCAATCCTCTTGTGTCACCGTCCCAATGATGGGATTTCAGGTGCACATCTTTAGTTCCAGCTCTTTGCCCTTACTTTGTTATCATTGTAAATGGCGTGGTCCCGTGGCCTGCAATTCTGCAGTTATTGCCTCTCGTCAATTCCACTGCACTGCTTAATCCCCCAAAGGCACCCCCGTTCCATTGGCAGTCACTTCTCATTGTCACCTCCATGTAGCCCAGAAAGCCATTGGATTTGTCTTTCCCAGATGCTTTCTGTAAATAGGACTGTTCAATATGTGACCTTTGGTGTCTGGCTTCCTGACTGGGCTTAATGAGATTCCGCCACATTGTAGCAGAAACCAATGCTTCACTCCTCTGTTACAACTGAGTACTATTCCGTGGTATCCATTCGTCAGCCATGGGCATTTGGGATGTCTCTAAGCTGTTGGGCCTAGGTGACTAGTGAACATGGGTGCATGTTTGAGTGCCAGTTCTCCATGGCTGGGAGAAACACTGGGTCACATAGTGACTCTGTATGCTGCCAGACGCTAGTCTGTCCCAGGCCGCTGATCTCCATGATCATGACTGTGCACATGTGCCAAGGATTAATGTGACCATGAATCTGGGTGGTAAATCTTATCTGAATTTTGTTAGCCACTTGTAGCCACCGGCTACTATACTGGATAGCAGGGCTGTGGAAGAATATTAATGACTTGAAAAAATGATAAAGGAAATCAGACCATATGCATGTGATTTTCCCACCTTCTTTAAAGAAATTACATAAACATGGACATAATATTGGAAGGATATGAATGTCAGAGTCTGTCCCTGTTAGGGAGCTTGTTTCTTTGTGCCTTCCTTTACTTTATGGCATGCAGATCAGCATGCCTCACTAAACATGTTTCAGTGCAGTGTACCATCTACACAGGAACAAACATGTCTGCATGTGTGACCGTTGCACAGAGGGAGCGGTGGAGTGGGCCCAGCTCCCTGGAAGGCTGTTTTGGATTATGGAGGCAAAATTCACAGACATACAAAACCTTAGGCACTTAAAGGGAGCTCCCACAGTTGGTGTGTCCATGATGTGCAGACCCCATGTGTGCCTGAGTCCTTTGCCATGGCCCTTCCTTGTGCCCATAGCTCCTTGCAAACCCCTATCTGTAACAAATCTCTAGGATTTCCCTCCTTTGGTTTTTGACTACTATTTATTTATTTACTTACTTATTACTGGAGAAAGGCACACGCACACTAGTCCAAGGTAGCCTTAGCCTTGAATGAAGTATGTACTAATAGTACAGGTTGACTTTGAACTTGCTATCTTCCTGCTTCAGACTGCCAAGTGTTGGGATTACAAGTGTGCATCACCACTTCTGGCTTGGTTTTCACTTTAGATTCTGAACAGTGTTTGTATCTTTCCTCAACTGTCAGCTGTAAGCATTGGACGTGGGCTTCAGGCTGTGAGCTGCCTGAAAGTCCTAGGCTTCCTCTCTCCAGGCCTGGAGCCTGGAGCCCTCTGCTGGCCATTGTACCTCCCGCAGCCCTGGTCCCCTCTGCCTCCACAGACAGCTGATCACCATCCGCAACACCCATGGGCTGTCACAAGTGAGGCCAGCCAGTGCCAACAGCTTTGAGTATCTGCAACGGCAGCTGATAAGGTGAGGGCCATGCCCACCCCCATTCTCAGGGAGGCCCAAGACCCCTGCCAACAGACTTTCCTTCAATGCAAGAGCCAAGGATGCCCATCTGGGGTTGTGGTGTGGCTGATAAGTACACAAAGGGCAGGGAAGGAGAGGAGCCAACATTTGCATTTGGCATCGCTGTGGGCTGGAACTCAGGAGGGTCTTGTAATGGAGGCATATTATGCTAGCTACTCAGGAGTCTGAGGTAAAAGGATCTTAAGGTCTTCCTAGGCTACAGAGTGAAACTTTGCCTCAAAACAAACAGAACAAGGCTGGGGATATAGCTCAGCGACAGTTTGTCTGGCATGCACAGGCCCTGGGTTCAACCTCCAGCTGAATGAATGGGGGGAGGGTGGAGATGGGTGGGCTCCTTGTTAGGTCTTATAATCCTTGGAAGATAGTATTAACTAACGTACTTGTTTCCTGGTGGGTAATTGAGGATCCTCTGGGAGCCCTTGCTGAGGTCTTGTTGGGTCATATGGCTTCCTTTGGAAATGTACTCCAATTTCACCCCACTTCATAGCTGAGACAATGTGACGCGCCCACTCCCATGGCTAGGGAGTGACTGGGGGCCTTACCTGCCATCATTTTCCTCCCTCAACCTAGCTGGCTACCTGGACCTCTTCCTCATTTCCCTCATTCTTGGGTTCCAGGGGGTCCCTCCAGGGCCCAGTCTGTGTGACGAACAGCTGAGCACTAATCACTGCAAGGGGAAGGATGAACGACTTGATGACCTGTGCTGGCCCCACCTAAACCCCTCTGTCTGATGACTGGAGCCCAGGCTCCAGTGTGGTTGGTTAGAGAAGGGAGTCTGGGCTATTTCCCTCCTAGAATTGTCCATGTCTGTATTTACTCACCAAGCTCCAGGCCTGCCTGCTGTACCACCCAACTTCTTTGGGGCCTGTGCAGGGCTCCTCTGTGAGGGTTCACCATGCAGCTGCCGACCTCTTCCCTGTCCAGGGAACAACGGCAGCAGCTGCATTTCCACAACTTTGGAGTCCATGAGCAGGGTCTGGGCTCCCAGAAGGACTGGGGTGATGGACCCCGAAACGAGACCACCTTCAAGCACAAGCCAAACGACCTGTCAACAGTCTACCCTTATGGGGACCCTGAGATAATGGACTACGACACGGTGAGTCTGGCTCTGCCCTCCTTTCATAGAGGCTGGATGCTGGCATACCCAACCCCAAGTGTGGGATGACGCCCTGAGCCGAGGGCACCTTGAGGCCATGTCCTGGCTCTGGGTGTCTGTGTGCATCAAGAGAAAGGGGTGGCAATGGAGTGCCTGACTTGGGACCTGGGCCATCCCACAGGCTGAGGTGGACATCCTGGGAGTGGATGGGGTCCTGTACAAAGGCCGAATGAACAGCCAGTTTGTAACTCGGACTGGGGAGAAGGACCTGGCGGGTAAGGAGCATTGGTGTTACCTGGGATTTCTCCCCTGAAGTCTGGTTCTGCTGGCCAGGATGGGGGAATGCAGGTGGACTCAGGGCTGGTGCTACCCCTGGCTGAGGAGCCCTCACAGTCACTTCCAAGAGTAGAGTCCCCATTGTGTGCTTGGTATCTCACCAGGTGGGTGGGGGGCATGGCCTAAAAGCACGCACAGAAGGGAAGAATCTCTAGCGACAGACAGAGATAAACAACTAACCTGAACCAGCCATCCATGGTGGCACACACCTTTTGGTTTTTGTTCATTTGTTTTATTTTGTTTTTTGAGACAGGATTTATTTGTGTAACCCTGGCTGTCCTGGAACTTACTCTGTAGACCAGGCTGGCCTCGCAGGTGGGTGGGTCTCTGAGTTCAAGGCGTTGGTCTACAGATGATGTACCAGAACAGTCAGAGCTACGGAAACAAAGCAAAATAAAAAAAAAATGCCCCAACTGACCTTTTCAAAATGCACAAAAGTTGGGGTCTCTTGGGACAAAAGATATATAGCTCAGTGACAGAGTTCATAAATGCAAGGGCCTGGGTTCTTTTACTAGTACTGGAAAAGAAATGAATAGCTGAGTTGAAGGCCCAGCCACAGGGCAGCTGGACACCGGCAAAGGCTGCTAGAGAGGGATGCCGTGCTGGATGAGAGCTGTGCCAGGCAAAGCTGGTCCATGGGGGAGCGATTAGATAGCTGCCTCAACACTTCTGAAGAAGATAGAGGAGTGAGTTAGCGAAGGAGAGGGAGGAGTGTGGTCTGTGTGGAGGAAGAGCAGATTCAAAGGCCCTGTGGTAGGCTGGGTAGAACTTCGGGAGGGTGAGTTACCTGGAGCATAGAAACTAGGTAAGGGTAAATAACCATGGCCAGACCCAGATCCAGGAGGCCCAGGGTCAGAGCAATGAGAGACCCCCAATCTTTGTGCATTTTGAATCAGTTGCTGTGGTTATTCTGGTGACTGGGATCCCAAAATTCTTAGTTTCATCACTGGGTGTGTAATAAAACAATACAAAAACAGAGCTTCTCTGTACACGCATGGGGATGTTTTCCTCTGGGAAGGATATGTCTAAAGCTTGCTCCTGCCCAGGAACTGCAGCGCTTGCATCAGGAGTGATACAGGATCCCAGGGCATCTAACCCATAGGAATTCCATGGGCTGCCTATGGACCAGAGCACCGAGCCTGACATGTACTAGGCTGAGGCCACACCCCCCAGCAGCTGTCAGAGCTAACTCCGAAACCCCAGGGCCCCAGAGCTACAGGACAGTTTGCCCATATCTGACATCCTAAGTCACAGTATAGGCAGAGCTGTCCGAAGTCTCTCCAGGCCCCGGCCAGCTCCTGCAGCAGCTGGCGCCCTTGGCAGGGGCCAGATCACTCCGGCTGCCATGGTGGCTACTGCCGCCTCATTCTCCAGTTCCTTCTCTTCTGACTCTCATGAAGACACTTATCACTGGACTTCATGCTCAGTGTAATCTAGGACCATCCATTTCAAGACCTGAAATCACACCTGCAAAGATCTTTTGCTCCAGTAAGGTCACATCTGTAAGTTCCACAGAAAAAAACCGTTTAGGAGTCCACCATGCAGCTCCCTCTCAGGCCCCACCCTGTTTCCAAGGGGCAGAACAGCATCTCCCATGCCCTTTGCCCAGGCAGGATGTGACTGCTCAGCAACCCCAATGCAGATCTGATGGGAGGGGGACTCAGCTGGGCCTCAGCGATCACTGAAGCATGACGGCAGGGGTTATTGTTTGATGAATACCACCTACGCCAGGGCCTCCAGAATCCTTACCTATAGCAAGCAGGTGAGGCATTTCACAAACACACAAGGGAGGTCCTCCTGGTATGGAGCCGTCTCAGGAGAGGAGACTAGACCAGTGGGGAGACAATCCATCTCCATCCCTGAAGCCCTTTGACAGTGGTTGAGGGGGGGTTTTCTCTCAGCTGGTAGTGTATTCCCAAGAACCACAGAATAAAGCAGAACTTGAATTGTGAGGAGCTCAACAGTTTTACCTCGCTTGGCTCTCACCAGAGGGAAAAGTCTGGCCTGCTGCAGGAGCCAGAACTCTGGATGGGCCACAGCTAGTCAGATCTTTTCTCCTCAGCTGTGAAGGTTTCCTGTCCTTCAGTTCAAAACCTGAGCGATCGCGTGCGCCCCGGATCCTTACTTGCTCTGGGCTACCCCTGTGAGTACCTGACCCACCTGGGGTTCTGGCAGATCTCCAGCTTCCCCACCCCTCTCCTTTAGCCCCACTCCACTCACCTCTCCAGCTCTAGCCTGCTCATCCACATCCTGGCAGCCATTTGCTCTCTGGTCACTCACAAGTGGTTCTGGACTTCTACACTCCCCTCAGGGGAGTTTCTTGCTAGGTTCTTGCCCCCAGAGGGTGTACTCTTCCCTCCCCCTGTTTGCAGAAGTGGGACAAAGAAGGCCATTTACAGCCCTGGGCTTCTTGTCCAGGGAAAGAACTGGGCCCTTGAGCTTCCCTGGTTCCTGTCTCTGGACCTTCAGAGGACCTTCACAGAGCACTTCCTCCCGTCTGCCTCTTCTGGTTCTTGTCCTGGTTCAACAGGCTGGTGCTGTTTGTCCTTTCCAAAGACAAAGTGGTTGAGGCTCAGTCCAGACACCTGAGCCCCAACTCCAAGACCCTATCCCCCAGGTGCACCATCCTATTCTAGCGCCCATTTTTGGAGTTATGTGTCTTAGTCACCCTTGGAAGTGCTCAGGACCAGGACCAGAGGAGGTGCAGTGGACAGCCTGGCCATGGGTTACAGTGCATCTCCAGTCTGTTCCCTGAGGGGAGAACTCCATCAGGCCAGCAGCTTCCAGACATGCTAACACAGCACATGTTTCTCCTGCTTCATCTCCAGACTTAGGCTCCCGCACCAGCATCAGCTCTGGCACCACTCTACACTCTGCCACAACGGTGGCTCGGCCGCCATCCCTGCCACCAGTGCCACAGCTACCGCCACTGATCCCAAGGGACCCGCAGGAGGCCCCTGGACCCACCAGGCACTTGAAATCTCTGCGGCTGGAGTCCCTAGCCAGCACCCAGATTGCAGAGGAGCACACCCAGCTGTGAGACACAAGCCTGTGACCCAACTACCATGGGGTCCCCTTCACTCTAAGGAAGAGACCTGGGGCCCTGGATCAGACCCAGGAAAGGGTGCAGGGACCCTGGATATAGAGGGAAGGGTCTGCATAGGGGACCCACATAGACTCAGCGTTTAACTATGTACCTAAAACACAAACCACATAATCCTTGGCCAACATTTTCATGAATAACACAGCTTTTGAGTGAAGGTTTTCATAGAGTCAACTGAATTTCTTAAGCAATTCTCTCTACAGCACAAGGTGGTATTAAAACAACCCCTTTGGGTTGGCAGAGTGCTTGCCTAGCATGCACCACCGAGTTTGACACCCCTAGCACCAGAGAAGCTGGTATGGTGGTATACACTGGCAATACCAGCACTTCAGATGGAATGGCAAGAGGACTTGGCCAAGGCCACTCTCGGCTACACAGTGAGTTCATGGACAGCCTGAGATACGAGACCCTGTGTCAAACAACAAAAACAAAAATCCCTCTCCTTGGCATTTTGCTAAGATGTCGTCAGGATTGGCTTCTGCCTCCTTGAATCTTCCGTAGAAGTCAATAGTTCCCATGGGAAGCAAATTTCACCATGCGCTATTTTTTATTTCCTGTGACCATTATCATGGCTCTTACTTGTGTGTGAGAGGGTGTACTATAGTGTAAGGTGGTGTGTGCGGTGTGGGGGTTGGGGGTGGCGTTGCCCCTGTGTGTGTACTGAGGTCAGAGGAAGATGCTGAAAGTCCTGCTCTATCTTTTTTTTAAAAAGCTTTATTTATTATGTATACAATATTCTGCCTCCAAGTATGCCTGCAGGTCAGAGGAGGGTGCTAGATCTCATTACAGATGGTTGGGAGCTACCGTGTGGTTGCTTGGAATTGAACTCAGGACCTCTGGAAGAGCAGCCAGTGCTCTTAACCACTGAGCCATCTCTCTAGCCCCATCCTGCTCTGTCTTACTCCCTCACTGAACATGGAGCTAGGCTGGTGGCCAGCAAGTCAGTGACTCTCTATCTCTGTCCCCATCCTTCACGGCTGGGGTTATAAATGTCTGCAAGGCCACACCCAGCTTTTTACATGGGCTCTAGGGAATTGAACTCAGGTCCTCATGCTTACGCAGCAGCAGCAAGCACTCTTGTTGAGCCATCTCTTTGATCTATCTATTTTTGAGACGGGGTCTCATGTATCCTAGGCTGGCTTTGCGTTCACTCTGTAGCTGAGGATGACCTTGATCTTCTGAGAGTCTACCACCTGAGTGTTGGATTACAGGAATGTGCTGCTACCCAGTTTCTGCAGTACTGGGAATCAAACCAAGGACTTTGGCATGTACTCTAGCAACTGAGCTACATCTCCAGCCCTTGAATTAATTAACTATTTACTTACCTTTTTTTTTTTTTTTTTTGAGACAGGGTTTCTCTGTGTAGCCCTGGCTGTCCTAAAACTCTCTTTGTAGACCAAGCTGGCTTGAACTCATGGCGATCTGTCTGCCTCTTCCCAAGTATGGGATTAAAGGTATGAGCCACCATGCCTGGCTCACTTATATTTATGTCTTAACTAATCCACAGAGACTGGTATAGCACCCTTGGAGTAGTCTAGGACTGTGAAGTACCTTCTAAGGCTGGAGTACTGCAAACCTATTCTGAGCCTAGCAAGTTCACAGCCCATGTACTTGGTGGAAGAACAGCACACCCTGAGGTCCCATCTTCCTGTGGCGACAGTGACGAGTCTTGGAGCATAAAGTAGAGGGTGCAAGTGCAGACAGACAGACAGACAGACAGACACACACACACACACTGTCTCAAACTGGGTTATTTCTTCTACCTGTCTGTTTCTCTCTCCTCTTAACCTCACTCCCTCAGGGCCTTGTTTGTATCCTTTCTCTGTTCTACTGCTGAGAGTTCCACCTCACTTCACAGAGGCAGACAACTTTCCTAAACACATGGGGCCAGGCTCCTTCCCTATGAGAGCACTGGCCAGTGGGCTGAGTGGGGAGCTGGGACAAGCTGGGAGGGGGCATTTTCCAGGAGAGCTGGGGGAAGGGATCTGGAAAGGAGAGCTCCAAATGCTGCCTAGGGCTGGTGTGCTGGAAGAAACCCTTGGTTTAGGAGGCCACTAGTGTGTGGAGGTGTTATGTGCTTGTCTGTTTCTCATGCTCCCTGAGGCCTCTGGTTTGTAGCCTGAGGTCACCCACAGTCAACTCTCTCCTTTTCTTTTTGCAAAGGTGTCCAAATGAGGCTGGGGCAGTCCTAACTTAGGCAACCCACTTATCTATTCCTCCCTGGAGACCCCACCCCCATGCCACAGATAGGTATTTCGGCCATTTTCTTCCCAGAATAAAATCCCAGCATTTGGGAGGCAGAGGCAGGCAGATCTCTGAGTTCAAGCCAGCCTGGTCTACAGAGTGAGTTCCAGGAGAGCCAAGGCTACACAGAGAAAGCCTGTCCAAACAAACAAACAAAAAAAGAAAGAAAGAAAGAAAGAAAGAAAGAAAGAAAGAAAGAAAGGAAGGAAGGAAGGAAGGAAGGTTGGGAAGGGGAGAAAGAGAGACTTAATCCTTTCAGCTGGTAGATGTGGAACTTGGCCTGGAGCCCTCTGTAGTCAGCAGCCTTGTCCATTTTCCTCATGGGTGGGCCTTGCTGGCCTCTCTTCTGGCCACTAACTGAGGCTAGCCTCCTAGTGCCTCTATCCAGAAAACTCGAGGTCTGTGGAGACTCCAGCTGTTGAGCACCATGGCAGCACATTCCCTGAGCAGCTTCAACTGTGGAGTAGACATGTCATGTGGCTCCTTAGACTCAGGGTTACACAGCTCTCTGACTCATCTAGAAGGTACTGTCCCCTCCTCCGCTGCAGAAGGTTGTTGCTGGGGAAGTGGGGTCTGGGCTGTACCAATGCATGCGTCCCTGGTAAGTGGACACTTTGGAGCATCACTTGATCCTCAAAGAGGGCACTACTTTCCCTCACAAACTCATGTCTAGCCCAGATGGTCATTTCAAAGTGGCCTTCTGAGACTCTCCTGAAGGTTTAAGACCCTTAGCGGCCAGAACTCTCTTTCCTGCAGTCTTGGAGAGAGGGCAAGCCCTCAATTCTGCAGGTCAGTGTCCATCCTTTTACTTTGGAACATGTTGGGAACTCAACTTCAAAGACAAGCTTGACCCTAGAGAGGAGGACTTGTAGCTTTGAGACTGGGCATAGGTAGTTGCCAGGAATGTGGTCGACTCCACAACAGGGGAAGGCACTCTCCTCCACATGGGGCTCACAATACCTGGACTAGGAGTAGCTGCAAGACCAGACTGAATGCAGGGGTGGGGACCAACTATCTCGGTTTGTCCGATTGGCATAGGGCATCTCAGGATGTCAGCCTTTGAGCTTTAAGACTGAGGTGAGGGCTGTGCACACCTGCATCACTGGCATTCAGGAGGTAGAGGCAGAGATGCAAGGTCAAGGCCATCCTCAGCTACTCAAAATTCAAGGTCAGCCTGGGCTATGTAAGACCAACTCAAAAAACAACAAACAAGGGACTGGAGAAGTGGCTCAGTGGGTGAGAGCACTGGCTGTTCCAAAGGATTCAGGTTTGATTCCTAGCATTCACATGGTGGTTCACAGACATCTGTAATTCCAGTTCTGGAGGATCTGAAGCCCTCTGCTAGTCTCAAGGCCTGCATATGGTGTACATGCAGGCAAAACATGCAACCCCCCCAATAAATAAATAAATAAATACATAAATAAATAAATATTTTTTTTTAAGCAAAGGCTGAGGCGGCTGGCATGGTGAGGGAGGGTATGCAGCTGCAGGGGCCAGGCAGCACAAAGCGGAAGGTGTCTGCAGAGAATAGAGTCACCTGGATGTGCTGGTGAAGGGCAGGTGTTCTCGGTGCTCCACACTGCTGGGAATGGTCACAAATACTTTCTCCATGTCAAAGATCACAAACTCATTAACCTAAGGCATAAGGTACTGACAAGGCAAATGTCTGTCCTGGGGAGAGCCAGTGTTTACCAAGTCTAAGCTCTGGTGCTGGATGGAAGAGCCTTTCCGGCCCAACTCCTAGCACACCATGCTGCCAGGCTCCGCAGCGACTCTCCCAGTTCACCATACCCGAGAGGCTTTCCTCTTCTCAACAACCTTGCCTTATCCGGTCTGTACAGAATGACTGCAGTAGGGGTATCGGCATGGTGACCAGAGCAGGACTTTTGTCACTGGTCCTCCAGCACCTTACATGGGGTCAGACTTGGCTTTGCCATCCTGAGTCAGCTCCACCCCTCAAAAGAGCTGTTGAGATATACGTTGTACCTAAACATATGCAATAGCTACAAACCGAGGCCTTTCCAGACACAGGAACTGGAAATGGCATCCCAGCAAAAGAGCTTTGTTTTAGTCAACCAAGGAGGCCTCACCGCACCAGAAGACCCCAGTCAAAGGGCTCATCTGTCCTCTGCTGGGCAGGGACTGCTGTGAAGAGCCCCTTAGAGACTTCTAGGACCATAGCCAGCATTGAGTTGGTCGTGGTATATACTCAGAGAACTGGACAGACCCTGGGGACGCCGAGCAGCCCTGGGTGTGGCCCCACCTCTCAGACTCTCCGAGAAGAACAAGTTCTGCTCTTCAAGGCTGTCTGAAGTCGCCCTGACAGCTACAGACAGCAGCGACCTATGTTCACAGCCAGTGCCCTCTGCCTGTCAGTGCCGGCTTTTCCTTCTGAGTTGCTCTGAGTGAAAAGCAAGGTCCCTGTCAGAGGCTGGCTGATTTCAAGACAACAGCTGGAAATGGATTTCACAGCTACTTGTGTAGCCAATGAAATGGAGGGGACCAAACCAGCAGAAGTGGGCCAGGCTGTGTTCCTGGTGTGATGGCCAGTGCCCGCCACTTGTGACCTTGAGGTAATCTAGGCCACAAATTCCAGTTTTCCAAGGTAAGTCAGAAGTGAGGCTTTTTACATGAAACCTCTTGACTTTAAAATGCTGGCATAGTTAACAAAACAGGCAACAGTGTGAGTCCATCACAAGGTTTTCTAAGCCAGAGATAAATTGTCCTCCAGTCTCACACAAAGGGGACAGCACCTGTCAAAGCTGAGTTTTCCCTCATTCCTGTGTGTTGAAGTGTCTTCTGGGAATCACACTCTGTAAATGGCTTTTTGCTTTGTTTTGAAGTCAGTCTGTGTAGACCAGGCTGGCCTCAAATACACAGCGAGCCACTTGCCTCTGCCACCCAAGTGCTGGGATTAAAGGCATGCGCCACCACCACCCTGCCAATGTCATCTTTAAAAGAGTGGAAGAGAACTCCAATCACAGGCAAGTGGGACATGATCAGCTCTAACAGGGGTTTTTGTGGCTATTGTGAGACAGGGTCTCCCGCATGCCAGGCTTGCCTTCAGAGTTTCTGACCCTCCTGTTACACATTCTAGAGCTAGAAGACTACAGGTGTGTGCTGTCACACCTGAGCGTTTAGGCAGTGTCAGGGACCACCAGCAGGGCTTCACGTGTGCCAGGCAAGCGTAAACCCGCAGCTGGTGCTCAGGCAGCTCCTAATAAGTGCTTGAGAGTAAGCACTGCCAAGGATGGCTTCTCTGAGCACACAAACCATTGTTGCTCTTCTGCCTCTCAGCTTCCTCGGGAGGGTCCAGGGGTTGTGTTAGCAGGTATCATCAGTCACACCTGGCTCTCAAGTTAGTTGTAACCACTGTGAGTTTTCAGTCGAGCCTAGATCAGCACTGGGAAATGAATTCCTAGGTCCCACCTACAGGAGGGCTCCAGCATACAAATTCAAGTAGCAGTCTAGGACCCTCATCCAGGGCAGTTCTAGGAAGCTTGGAACCTAGTCAGTTTGGAAAACACTTAAGATGGATTAAAAAAAAAATGGTTCACATCTGTAATCTCAGCATTTAGGTGAGTTTGAGGCTAACTTGAACCACACAGTAAGACCCTCCCTCAAAACAAAACCACACGCAAGTTCTCAAAAAATTCTAACACTCAAACTACTCTCATCCTTCAAGTTTGGAGCTCAGGAGTCAGATGGTTGTGTGCTTTAGCTGCTGCATCAGAACCACCTGGTAGAGGGAGTTGTGTATTTTTAGTAACAGCCTTGAAGTATAACTGGCACACCAGAGAGCTCACCTTTTCCAAGTGTAAACTAAATGGCTTTAAGTGTAAGCAGAGGGATGGATCACTGCCTGCCTGCTACTCTCCAGCACTGATGCGGATGGGTGGGGAAAGCTGGGGTTTGTCTAGGCAGCCAGGCATGTGAACCATGTGACCAGCAGCCGCCATCCCCGGGAGGAGAGGACACCAGTGGTGTCTTACAGAGGGCTTTGATCACCACAGTTGGGATGGGTGCTACTTGATCTAGTGGGCAGGCTTCCAGAATGCTGGGCATCATATAATAGGACAGTCCTCACTGTGGAGACACTGTGTGCCCAGACGCTAACAGTGCTGAGGCTAGAAAATTTCTTCTGGGTGTAACCACGTGAGATCCCCAGCCCCAACTCTCAGCAGCCTCCCCAAACTGCTAGGCCATGTCAGCCTCAGGTCCAGTTTATTAGATGTCTTCTGGGGTACTTCTTAAAACTTCAGTGTCAGCCAGGTGGTGGTGGCATACACCTTGGAGGAGTTTGAGGTCTGGTCTACATACAGAGTGAGCTCCAGGACAGCCAGGGCTACACAGAGAAACCCTGTCTTGAAAAGCAAAACCAAACGGAACTACCTCTCAGGGTCTATTTAGTAACAGGGGGACCTGTTAGAATCTGACTTGGGGTTGGGCTGGACACTGAGGCCCTATGTAGCCAACAAGATCCAGGGTGATACCGCTGCCCACTTTGCATGAAACACTATTTTAAGCAGGGTGGGTATGATCCATCGCAAGCCACCCAGGGACGGCTGAGCATTTAAAAACTGACACTAGGCTGGGCAATGCCGCACACCTTTAATCCCAGCAATCAGGAGGCAGAGGCAGGTAGATCTGGGAGTTCGAGGCCAGTCTGGTCTACAATCGCTAGTTCCAGGACAGGCTCAAAAAGAAAAACCCACAAAACAAAAACCTCACACTAGACCATACATGGCCCACATGCAGGTGACCCCCAAAGAGATGCTCTAGAAACAATCACCCACTATCCCTGCATGGGGGAACCGTAGAGTAAAACTCACTTTCCTTTCCCTCCCACCTCAATTCTCTCCCTCCAGATAAGCATCCAGGTTTGGATGGGAGACCCACCAAGCCCTGGAGTTGGTGGCTAGGCTAAAGGTCCAAGAAGATCCATGTGAAGCCCAAGCAGACAGGCATAAGGCCTGTTCAAAGCAGAGCTGAGATCCACCATTTCATCAGGAAAAGGGGTACAGAAGAGGTGAGAGTCTAGCCTCTGGTAGGCTAGATGACTTCAGACCATGTAGACAGGACAGCAAGATCCAACTGCGTGGAACTAGGTGAGAACGGGTGGCTTTTGTTCAGCATAGCATCTCCTTCCAGAGGCCGTCAGCAACACCCAGGATATACACGAGGCAAGACTACAGAGCCTGGTAGTAGGTTGAAATTCTTTTTTCTTTTGTTAAAAGGAGGATAGGAAATTGGGATCAGGTACCCCTGGGCTCTGGGGAAGGGGCATGCAGGGAACCCCAGCAGGCAGGCGCTGAGGGATGGGCAGAAGAGTCCTGGAGTTTCCCATAATCCTTTGCAGGAAACAGCAATGCTGGCAGATGAGGTGGAGCACAGAAGGGCCCTTGAGAAGAGGGGGTGGTGGGCCAAGGGGCTTGGGGCTCACTCTAACATGCAAAGTCCAGCTGCCCCATAACTAGGTTGCTTTTGAAGAGCGACACACGTATAAATACATAGACACAGCTACACGCACACATGCGGAGAAGGCTCTGCATTCCCAAGGGTGGGGATCTAGGCCTACTGGCCTCAAGACAGGAGTCAGCCACATCTCCGCCACCAAGTGATTCTCTGAAACACTCCAGGTGGTGGGGCCAGGCAGGTGAGTCTTCGTTGGGATGGCTGCTTGGTTGGTCTCCAAGGCGCTGCCCACCAGGCACCCAAGCCACTTTTGAGTCAAATCCATGCGAGCTGGGGGTTCCTGTGCTGTGAACTTGCGTGTGTGCAGCTGTGCATGCTGGCACAGGACTGCCTGACTGGAGTCCAGTCTCTCCCCTCCAGGGCTCTGGGGTATGTGGGTGCAGACAGAGGAGGGGTGAAGGGGCCCACAGAGACATCCTCTCCCCCACCCCACGGGGCCCTGGCCTCCGGGAGGGGGGAGGGGCCTCCCTTATCTCTCTGCCTCCATGGCAGGGTGGGCCCTTGGTTCTGAGGTGGCCTGTTGGGGGGCCAGAGGAGGCCAGTCTGAAGCTGGGGAAGGGGGTGCCGGAGTCCACAGGGGCGGCTGCGATTGGTGGTGCTGTGGGCCTCCTGGGGGCGAGGCTGCAGTTGGCCAGCTGGGTGTTGCAAAGCTGCCAGTGGCAGGGGGGAAGTGCGGTGGGGGTGACGTGGCCGACGTGGCCATTGGGCTGCCGCTGCTGCCACCACTGTGGAAGCTTTCAGAGGCCTTGAGACGGGAGAACATGGTGAGGGCATCAGGGAAGTTGGGGGGCGTGGCAGGGGTGTTGGCGGGAGTGCACATCTGTGGGGGAAGAAAGGACAGACGGAGGACTGAGCATCCTTATCTAACAGGGCCTCTGTTGTCTCTAAAAAGGAGACACATACCCAGGAGTTATTGAGAGTCACGTGAGCTGCTTGCAGCCCCAGCTGGCCCACCACCCAGGGAATAGATCACAGGAAAAGGCATCAAGAT
The DNA here is from genome assembly GCF_982192425.1 of Myodes glareolus. NCBI lineage: Eukaryota > Metazoa > Chordata > Mammalia > Rodentia > Cricetidae > Myodes > Myodes glareolus. The sequence goes on from NC_142034.1 coordinate 97,458,722, forward strand.
GGGTTGGCCTGGCTTCATGGAGATCATACCACCTGGCACAATGCCTCCTGCCACGGGCATGAGGCTTTCCAGCTTGTGGTCAGCACGGCAGCCCTGGCAGACAGCCTGGCAGAAGCTGAGCTCCAAGGGCCAGTGTTCTTGGGTTCTGAAGGGCCCAGGCTGTCCGCACCCCTGTAGACCCACCTCATGCAAGGCCTACCCTCCCAGTGCACCGCCCTCCTCCACTAAGGTCTCCCTAGGTGGAGCCACTAAGTTCACTGCCCCCCCAGACTAGGAGTCGCCAGTGTGGCCATTTTTGTGTCTCCAGGGGACACTTACCATCTGGTGGTGGTGGCTGTAGGGGATGTTGGTCTCCTGGAAAAAGGCGCTGAGAGCTGTCTGCAGGGAGAAAGACTGTGTTTACCCTCCAACCATCCCAGAGGGACAAGGTGAGCTAAGATCCAGCAGTGTGCCTGTGACTACCACCTGAGGAGGTGTCATGGAACTCACAGCAGGCTGGACAGATAGTGAAGACCTGCATAACATCTTTTTGCCACTAGTCAGGTGTCTGCGGCTTACTGAAGCCCTGTCCCCTACCCCGGCACTGTCTGGACTCTATCATGGCCTGGGTCTGTCACCAATGGGTGGCAAATCCTCATTTGAGCCTCAGTTTCCTCATATGTGAGCCAGGGACTCTTTTCACTTTTTAAAAATTATTTTATTATTATTATTTGTTTTTTTGGGGGGGGGCAGAGTTTCTCTGTGTAGCTTTGGAGCCTGTCCTGGAACTTGCTCTGTAAACCAGGCTAGCCCCGAACTCAGAGATCCACCTGCCTGTCTACTGAGTAATGGGATTAAAGGTATACGCCATGACCGCCTGGTTTAAATGATTTTATTTTTATTTTATGTACTACACTGGTGTTTTGCCTGCACGTGTGTCTGTTGGGTCCCTTGGAACTAGAGTTACAGACAGTTGTGAGCCGTCATTTGGTTGCTGGGATCTGAACCTGGGTCCTCTGGAAGGGCAACCAGAGCTCTGGACCATCTCTCCAGTCTGAGCCATGGGACCTTTAAGGAATTGGTCTTAGCCTACAGGGTAGAGACCTGCTTCTCTCTAGAGGGATGGCCCTACCATGGAAAGTTAGACAGTGACCCAGAAACTGAACCCACCACAAACTGAAAACAACTCTGCAGCCACCTGTTGTTGGCTGGTTCCAAGCTACAGCCTCTCTCAAGCAGGGCTCTATCAAAACAGGAACACTTTTGGTGGACATGGTGGTGTACACCTTTTATCCCAGCACTCAGGAGGCAGACGCAGGCAGATTTCTGAGTTCCAGGCCAGCCTGGTCTACAAAGTGAGTTCCAAGACAGCCTAGTCTACTGCAAAAATAGGGACACATCAACCTCAGAGGCCAGAAATGATATCACCCATTTTACAGACAGGAAAACTGAGGGTGAAGTAACTTTCTTTTTCAAAGCTCTTGGCTGGCATGATGTAGTGATGGGGGCAGAATCCTGAACTGAGATTTTTAGGCAAACTCTCAAAACTGGCTAAAGAGCGAAGTGAAAAAGGGATCTGGGGAAGGGAGCTCCAAAGTGGCTTCAGGAAACCCAAAGGGTGATGTTTGTATTGACCATGCCCTGTCTTGGGCCCCTTCAGGAAAAGAGGAAACTGGCTGCTCTTGTGAAAGTGCTGGGTTAGGAAGGCTGTCAGTGGGTGAGGAGTCCTGAGGAGCCTGCCAAGTCCCAGTCTTGAAGCATTATTACTCCTCAGACAGGCAAGCCAGCCCAAAGCCAGCGGGACTCCGGGCCCCAGGCCTCACCAACACACCCAGAAACCCAGTCTGACTCCCAGGGCTTGCTCTTTTTCTGTCCCAAATATATTCAAATGAACTATCCTGGGCATCTCCTGTTGGAGACAACCCACACCACGGTTCCCAAGCATTGAGTGGGGATGACCCTGGTGACACCCAAGACTCTATGGCAGGGTCAACTGCTCCCCCAAGCACCCACCCACCCAGGACTCCGATATGCCATACCTGATACTGTCCTCTAAAGGCCACTGAGAAACTGCTCAGCTACACAGAGGTCTCCTCCCCCACAGCCTCTGCCCCCATTAGCACCTGAGTCTGAGAAAGTGACCCAGAAACACTGCCTGGAGTAAGTATATTGTCAACCAGGAGGGAGAGGGAGGGCTAACCATGATGAACCCCTCATTCCTAGGCAGATGCCTCAGGTCAAGGGTGGTGGTGGTCCACAGCCTACTCTTAATTTTATCTATGGTGACGGGGTGGATTGTGCAAAGTCCAGAGCAGAGACCCTAGCTGTGTCAGTCAGACTGTTTCCAGGCTGCAGGAAGCCCCTAATCTTCATGGGGACAGTTTTCCCTAATCTTTACAGCCATATTTTTCAGTCCATTCCTTCAAGCTTGAGGGACAGACTGTCCCAAACTGACGGATGGGCTGAGTCCTCCCCACAGCCGGCTTCCCATGGGACACCTGCCTGCCCAGCCTGAGGCAAGGAGGGAGCCTGCGAGCACAGCCACTGGGCTCCAGCGACTGCCATGAATGTGGTTTTACAAGTTTTACCACATCCAGCCCCAGAGACTGGGCAGATTAGGATTGTGGCAGAGGTGGGGAGTAGGGCACTTCCCTGGGGTGGGGCTGCAGTGGGGGGAGGGGAGAGGCCGACCATTCAGGCCTTAGAGGCTGATTCAAACCCTGCTACCCCCAGGGGTGTGGAAACTGAGGCTGAAGAGTGAAGCCTCCCCTCCTGTCTCCTGCACAGGCGCAATGGCCTGAAAGTCTGGTGGGAAGGAGGACACGTTTTTGATCCCACCCCTGCACCAGGAAGCTAAACCTAAGTCTCTTCCCAGAGACTTCTGTGGGATGGCTCCCACTGGGAAACCACGTTCTGGGGTTCCCAACTGGACACACACTACTAGACTGGCTCTTGCTGTGACCTCACACCTGTGAGGAACACGGCTTCAAGCCCTCTGACCTCATCTCTAGATGCTAACAAGGAGAGAAACTGGGGGGTTTGAATGAGAGGATAAGAGGCATCTCAGTGACGAAAAAAAGACTGAGCACAGTACTTTATAGGCCAAGAGAAACCTGGGAGTAGCTGGGAGCCAGACTGCCATTCCCCGCTCCTGTCTAGAATGACCTAAAATTAGTGAACCGTGTGCAGTACACTATCCCAAGGTACAGGTTCGTCTGTCAGGCCTGAGGACGCCCGGGCCTTCATAAGGATCCCGCCCCAGTCACACCTTCGGACTGGGGTACACATATACACATTCTAACAATTTAGTTTGAGGATCCTGCACACCACCTATACACTTCACTGCACCATATGCAGCAAGGCCACCATTAGCAAACCGCCACCTATGTACGCGCTGCACACACACCAAACATGACACACATTATCCCTACATCAGACACAGTCTCGGGCCGGACTTCGTGTCCACACACGCGCCCACATGCCCACAACCTTCGATGTGCCCTGCTGACGCCCAAGCGCGGTGCGTGCGTAAATACAAATGCACATGTACGTGTGTGCACACGCCGCAAGACGCCCACCGGGCACACCGACCCTGGGACCGTTCGCTCGGAGCGACTCCGCCTCCGGCCCGGCCCTGGGCGTCCTCCAGGCGGCAGTCTGTTTCGCCCTCGGCCGTTACCGGGACAAAGGTGAGGGGGGTAATCCCTGTCCTGATCGCCGGGTCCCCGGGGCAGCCCCGACTCCGGGGCTCGGGCCTGGCCGTCGGTGAAGCCCGCAGTCCGCACCCCGGCACGTGTCCACGCCGCCCGCGCCTGTCCCCGGTCCCCCTACGCACCTCGAACTGCCAGTGGGCCGCCTGCAGCAGTTGCTTCGCCTGGTCGGCCGCACAGCCCGCCGTCAGCACGAACTGGTTGATCATCACCTGGTGTTTGAGCTCGTCCATGTTCACGGACATGGCGCCGCCGCGCAGCCCGCTCCGGCCTCCCTGCGCGCTCGCGCCTCGCCTCACGCGTCCACCATTAGCGAGCCGGCCCCGGCTAATACAAATATTTACTGTGCGCTCTGACTCACCGCGCCTCGCTGCCCGGCGGCCGGCGAAGCATGCTGGGATGTGTAGTCCGCAACGCCCCCGCAGAACGGACCGGGGAGGAGAGGGGACGCCCTTTCTCTAGCGAATCTCAGTAGGGCGCGCAGCTCTCGCTCCAGGCTGTGATGCCAAGTCTGGAACCCGGACCACAGCACAGGCTTGTCACGTCCTGCAGTCTGCCGTGCTTAGCATCACAGTGTTAGCAGGCACTCTCTTAGGGGGCTCTCTGAAAGCTTTGACCAAACTCCACTGCCTTAGGCTGCAAGGCTCCGAAAGTCCCGAGACTTAGAAGACGCTCGGTGAACCACAGCATCTGCCTCTTCCAGGCGCTGCTTGAAGTCACCACCTCCACGAAGCCTTCCTGCGCAAGCAAGGCATCGTCGCCTAAGTCTCGGCCAGTTGCGCAGGAGGAGCGTCCACAGCCCCTGTGAAACTCTGGCCAGGTCAGTGGTCTCTGGAGCCTTGGAGTCCCTTTCCCTTCGGTTCCCACGCAAAAGCAGAAAAACCTCCGTAATCTTGCGGGCGCCAGGACCCCGCGGAGCTCTTACGAAAGCGGCCACGAACTGCCATTCCCAGAATGCCCCGGTTTATTTGCATCTTTCTGTGTCTGGTGACGTCACCTGAGTGAGGCCGCGGCTGAACCAATGGACGGCCACGGGGTGTTAGGACCTGGCCATATAAGGTAAACAAAGCTGGTCGTCCAATGAGGCGGCGGCGGGGGCGGGAGCGTCACGTGGCGTGGAGGCGGGGTCGGGAGCGGAGGGGTCGGGTGGGGTGTTGCAAGCCGTGTTTACAGCCCCGCACATGCCGCTTCCGGTTGGTGTCGCGGGTGGAAGAGTGGCGGGCCCGAAGTGGGGACCGTCGCCGGAGGCTGGGGGCGAGAGCTGGCGTTGTTCCCTGGCCTTAGTGACGGTGACTGGGTTCTTTGCTCTTCCTGGCCTCCTGCCACAATAGACCCGACCCGTATGGGGGCGTTAGGTCAGACACCCCGTGAACAAATGGGCACTCATAACACGGACACTGCCCCAAGGAAGTAAGCGCAGACCGTGGGAGCAGACTACGGGTTTCTGAGGCGTTTTAATACACTTGATCCTTTGTTTCTAAGTAGGACTGCTGTGGCCGTGAAGGAGTGGAACCCAGTTGATAGCTGGGGAAGTTTCTGTGCTCTTCCTGGTTCCTCACTCCTAGGGACTCTCCGATTGGGTGGTTAGAGGAAGGTGGGCAGGGACAGAAAGGTCCCTAGGCTATACAGTACTGAAGAAAGGGAGTCGGGAGGCTGGGAGGACTCCTGAGATTTAGAGCTGGGAGTTTAGCTTATGAGTAGGTGCGGGACAAGTGAGTGTCTCATTTTCTTAGTCATCTTTCCCATCTGTCTACAGAAAGTAGGATTTCAGCTCTTCTCTGCCCTTTGGGGGTCACTCAGAGCAATGTTCTTTGCAAAGCAATAGTATCAAAATATTTTTGCTTTTGCTGAGAACATGCCTTCATCTCCAGGAAGCATCTTGCATGTGCCTTACTGTAGTCAAAGCCAGCATACGAGGAAATCACATAAGAGGCAGCGCTGACGCTGCTTCCTTTGTTGCCATGGAGATTGCAACAAAGCCTGAAGGAAGGTGGGCAGGTTGGTAGCTAGACAGACCTGGATGGCATTTTTGACTGCTGTTTCCTCAAGTTCTTGTGTGGGAGCCCTCCTAGCTGTGCTGTGTGGGATGGATGATTATGATGGGCCTAGCAAAGGGCCTGGTACTCTGTGTACCAGATCCGTCCTTGGTCATTCTAGGAAGTGCCCCTCCCATTTTTATAGATAAGCAAGATTAAGATGTCTTTCAGCCTTACACTTGTGACATTTAGAGCTAGAAGAAAAGAACAGCATCCATTGGACGAGCAGGATCTTTCTGGCAAAAGAAGCTGAGGGGATCTTTTCCATTTATGAATATCGCGCACGCATGCGTGAACACACACCTACTCTTATGTAGTCATCTCAGTGACTTGATCAGACACCCCCCCCCACATACCCCTACCCTATCTATGTACGTGGTGACTTGCTTAGCCCAGAAAGAACTACTCCATGTGGGCCCTATACTTGCAGAACAGAAAAGGTTGACAAAGGGGAAGAAGGTCACCCTACTCCCGAGTTCCCTCAGGTAGCTTGGTTTTCCCAGGGGTGGCAGGGAAAGAAAGCAACACTATTTTCTGCCAGCATTCACCTAGCTGGAGGGGGAACTTTGGGTTTTTTAGCAGGCTGGGATGGTACTTGAGAGCAGGGCCAGAAGAGTGTGAGATGGAAAATACGGCATTCCAGTACCAGCCTTCTCTTACCTGAGGGTCAGTTAAGTTGAGAACCTTCTGGGTTCACAGAGCTAGTCAATAAAGGGCGTGTTACTTCCTTAGTAGTCCTCTGGTGTTCTGCCCTTTGATCTCTGTTGCCTGACTCATCACCTGACACATGGTAGCAAATAAATATTTGTTGAATAAAATTAGTCATTTAATATGTTGAGAGTGGAGCTTATAGTCCAGCGGCATGTGAATAAACAGCTGGAGGGGCTTAGAAGCACCTGAATTCAAATTCTAAGAATGATGTTTAATAAGATGGCTACTTGGTGAAATACCTGCCTTGCCCAGGATCTTTACTTCAGAGAGAATATCAGAGCCCTCAGGATTTTCCTTGTCTATGATATAATCAAATGCAGTGTGCGTGCACCACACATGCACATGTGTTTGTGTGAGTCACATAACATGCAACACATATGAGATTCGCATGAACCTGTTAGGAGGTTCACCAGAAAGAACTTTTCTTTTTTGTTTTTTGAAGAAGACTGCACCAGTTTGTCTGTATTAAGCTCACTGATCTAAGAGCTCAAGATATTTAAAGTAGAAAGAGTTTATCCCACCTCACAGTTGCAGGGGATGGTTCACTGTGGCAGAGAAGTCAGGGTGGGAGCTTGAGACAGGTGGTCACATCACATCCAGAGTCCAGAAAACAGGATCCAGACTCACTTCACCTCCTCCATTTTATTTTATAGTTATTTATTGTGTGATGTGGGGCATCCTTCTGTATATGTGTTGCTTTTATCGGCTAATGAATAAAAGCATTTTGGCCAATGGCTTAGCAGAGTAAAGCCAGGTGGGAAATCCGAACAGAGATAGAGAGTAGGCAGAGTCAAAAGAAATGCCGTGTAGTTGCCGAAGGATAAAGACAATTAAACCATAGCCTCGTGGTGATACACATATGGATAGAAATGGGTTAACTTCAGATGTAAGAGCTAGCTAGGAACACTCCAAACCACTGGTCAAAGCAGCTTTATTCATTAGCCAATAAAAGTCACACATATACAGAAGGACATCCCACTTCAGTTGTGTGTTTGTGTGGGTGTATGAATGCCATGGTGTAAGTGTGGAGTCCAGAGAAAACTTTCTGGAGTCAGTTCTTGCCTTTTGTGACTTTGCTTTTGGGATTAAAGTCCGTCCCAGTGGCAAGTACCTTTCCCGGTGAAGCTATCTCAGTGGCCCAGCCTTCTCTATTTTATACAGTCTGGGATCCCACTATCAACATCTCAAATGTCTGATACAGTTTAGGGAATGCTACCACTCACAGTAAAGATGTGTTGTCCTACATCAGTTAATATAATCAAGACAATCACACACCGTCACGTTAGGGGACCATCTCCTAGGTGATTGGAGATTCCGTTAGGCTGACAATGCGAGCTGTCCTCCTGTTTATCTCCTGTGTGACTGGAGTGGGGCATTTTACTTGCCTGAGCCTTACTTTTTCCTCTTGGGTAAATTGAGAATGAAAATAGAACTTATGCCAGAGAAATAAATGAGAGAATATGTGTAGATCCCTCAGGCAAGATGCCAGTATATAAACAGTGTTTGGTCATGGAGTTGGGTATGGTTGTGCATGCTCAGACTCCCAGTACTTAGAGTCATGACTTGGAGACCAACCTGGGATACAGACAGGCACTGTCTGGGAAAAAAAGAAGCTTAGCCTGTGTAGATCTCATAGGGTACAAAATGTGCTCAGGCTCCATCAAACACCTGGATTCATTTTGGTGTTGAAGATTCCTGGTGAAATTGAAATCCCGAGTAATTGAACTACCGTGGTGCAGTTGCAAATCCAAGCGCAGTGACTCGAGTTGTCTGTGGATTCTGGTTCTGCCATGGACTGAACGGGATGCCTGTCAAAAGCGTGTGGCTATGAGCTTTGTGGTGACTGTGGCACTTGAGCCAGGCAGTCATGGTTCCTCTGCAGCTTAAGTTGGTTGCAATAGGTGCCGCAGTCACAGAGAGGGTGGTGGGATGCCGAGGAGCTATGTAATTCCCAGTGACTGTCTTCAATGCAGCCTGTGAGGTAGATGTATTGAAATTGCATCGTTGGTGCAGTTGAATAATCAGGGCCTTGCTTCGATTGGTCCAGACACATCTCCACTGTAGTCATTACTGTGTGTTAAGCCTTGTGATTCTAAGTGTGTTGACAAAGGTATTGTGATTGTCTTTCTTTACCGGTCGGTAGTGCTAATTTGCTGGTGTAGTTGAGTTTGAAGAAATCTGGAGAGCTCCTATACTCTGGCTTAGCTGAAGGATAACCAGAAGCTTGACTCTTTGGAGATGGAGGAGGTTGCTGGGGTGGGAGGCACAGTAGAGGTGGATGGTGAAGCCTACTCCTTGAGGGACAAAGGAAGTCACTTCAGACTATGGAACTTTGATTCCCATGTAAGAAGAAAAAGAGTTTCCCAGCCAGGAAATGTAGCCTCTTAGGATGCTCATTCATGTTCCTTAATTGGAAGGCCCTCTCGGGTCCTGAAGGGTCTCTGCTAGTTTCACCAGCGTGGTCTCAAGGGAAATCTTGTCTCTGGTGAACTGAACGGCAATCTTGAGCATGCCCTCTGATTGGACAGCCACTCCCTTCTTCAGCACTGGTTCCAGGGCTAGCCCTTTGTCATTTGAATGTTATCTTATTCAATTATATATATTGTATCTGTTGTTCCATCGTCCAGCCATTTCGATCACCTCTTCAGCCTGCTCTCAGTCTGTCTACTCGTAGTGTTTTAGTGTTTTGGCTGCTTGGCTGCATCCCTCCCCTCGCCACACGGCTCCCTACCTTCTCCCTCACTTGAGGGTCTCTTGCCTTCACTCTGCTTCCCTCTTTAAGGAGGCCAGCAAGGCCTGTGCAGTTGACCTTCTCTGCACCCTTGCAGACCCCTTCGTGGGAGGAGCCTAGAGGACTTTGTTCAGGCGTATTGCATTTTAGTTTGGACTATGGTGAATTTGCCATCTGACGCTTCACCTGCTGCTAGTCCTAGCTGCTCTGGCACAGCAGGTTCAACTTGGGAAGCATGTCTAAGAAACTCAGTTTCTTATCTAAAAATCATAAAAACAGATTTCTTGGCATCCTTACAGAAGTGTGAGAATCAAAGCCTGGGTATAGCTTGTAAGTTGTAACGTTGCAGTGGGTATCCTGATTCTTCTGAACTTGCTTTACTTACAGTCTGCCCTGCTTTGTGCCTGAGATTCCCAATGTGTAAAATGGGGAGAAGTCTGTGTTTAGTGGGTGCTGTAAAATTACATACCCATTGCAAATGTCTTGACCGACAGAGGTGATCGGGGGTTTTGGCCAAGACCCAACCAAGTTCTGCCTTCCTCTATGAGCTTGGAGGGCCACCCAGTTACAGACAGGTAAAAGGTGTTCCCTTTGCGACTGGGGGACGGGAGAAAAGGTCGGGAAGTGGGGAGAGCCACTGTGGCATGAAGAGATTTTCAGACTGGGTTGATGTGGGAGACGGTGGAGCTTCCACGAGTGTCTAAATATGGATAGAAAAGGAAGACACTGAGGCATTCTGGGGTCAACATCCATCTTGGCCTCAGAGGTTAGCATCGTCTGAAGGAGGTACCCCCCTCGCAGCCTGGGCTTCTTGGTTTGTCCCGTCGTGGCAGCTCACGTGAGGGTCATCTGGGAAGCATAGTGCGCACGCGCTCCGTGGTCCTGCGTGCCGGGCCAGAGCGGACTCCATTTCCCCTGGAGCTGCGGGACGGGGCGGGGCGCGGCGCCAGGCTAGGCCAGGGCGGCCGGGGGCGGGGGTTGTGGGGAGGTGCTGCCGCGCGGTGGACGCGCCTCTGTGCGGCCTGCTCTGGGCCATGTCGGTGTGAGGACGCCGCAGCCGTCACCCCTTCCTCTGGACCGGCCAGCAGAACCGCGCACCATGGGCTCCATTCTGAGTCGCCGTATCGCAGGCGTGGAGGACATCGACATTCAGGCCAACTCAGCCTACCGCTATCCCCCGAAGTCTGGTGAGCTTCCGGGGGCGCGGACTGGAGCGGGGGCTGGGGACACCAGGAGGCTTGGGGACTAGACAAGCGAGCGTCCTGTCCTGAGGCTGACCGTCCTCCTGTGCCCCTTCCTGGTACCTGTGGAGTCTGAGGCGTGGCTGCGGCCCTGGCTATCCCAACTGGCCGCTGTCGCACCCTGTGCGGCCCCTTCCTAACTGGTGACCTTGGGCCAGTTGCTTTGCACAGCCCTACACATCCGAGCTTGGCATCTCTGGGGTCAGAGTGCGGTGAGGACTGCCTCACCTCCGGGGTTCGCCAGCTTTGGAGGCATAAAAACCGGCCCCAGATCGTGACAACTCTTTCAGATTTGGATCCAGGCTTTTCTTCCTAGCGTTCGGGTGCCGGACACTAGTATTTGACTCAGGGAGGTGATCGATGGGGAGCTACTGGGGTTCCCCTGGAGGACTGGATAGTAGTTGGAATGGTTGGAGAGGACTATTGTACTCTGCCTTCTTGTTCAGGGCAGACACACTGATAGATTATGGGAGCTGGGACCTGCATCAGATGTGGGCTCCCAGAGTAGGCTGCTCCTATCCTATCCGTTTCCTCTTGTGTTTAAATAATAAATAAATAAACAAATAAATAAATGACAAGATCTTCTTATGAAGCCCAGGCTAGCTCAACTCAATATAGCTAAGAGTGATGCTGAACATCTGATCCACTTGCCTTTACCTTACAATGCTGGGATTACAGATGTATACCATTTTGCTCAATTTTATGAGATGCTGGAGACTTGAACTTAGGGCATTGTGCATGCTAGTCACATTCCTAGACCTGCCTTTTGTTGGTGTGGTTGTTGTTTTGTGTTTTTTTGTTTTGTTTTAAAGACAAAAGCCCTGTTATGTAGCTGTGACTGGCCTGGTACTCACTGTGTAGCTGATTTCAAACTCGAGGTAGTTCTCCAGCCTTAAGCTTCTGGAGCTGAGATTATTGGTGTGCCCCACTATGCCCAGCAATGCTTGTTGCCTTGGTAGTGGATGAGTGTGGCTGGACAGAATTTTAGCTACATTTATTTCTATACAGTTTCCTGGTGGGGTAGAACATTGAACCTATCACTGGCCTCCAAACGGGCCTTTAGGTCCAGTCTTTTGGGTGTCTAATGTGATGTTTGCTTATCAGATGTTTTCAGACCAACCAGACCAGATTTCTTGTGTGGTCCAAAAGTATCTGCTTCCTTCAAACATTTTGGGTGAAACTTCAAGACTTGTTTTGGCCTAGGGTAATGCATTTTAAGCCCATTTTCTCTGGTATACCTGATGTCCTCTCAAGTTTGAGAGAATACTCTGTTCGTGTGAGGTTCTGGGAACTGTCAGGATGTCCTGCGTGAGTCTCAAGTACAGGCTGTGTCTCCAGAGGTTCCCTTGGAGACTTCAAGGGCTGACATCTGCATATCAGTTTCCCCTTCTGTAAAGTGGGTTGCTAATTTATAGTGTGCACTTAAGGATTCTTCGGCAAATGTTAGCTACTATAACTGCTTCAAAGGTAACTAGGTGACTGACCAGACCCTAACAATATTTGGCAGTGGTGTAACAGATACTGGAAAGCTAGCTTACTGTGGCATGCGCCCTCCTCTGACTCCTGAGTAGTCTTAGTGTCCCTTTCTCAGGCAGTAGGATAAACAACAATGTGTGGTGTATGTGTGCACTACAGATCCACGGTAGCAGGCATTCTGATTGCTTACGGTACTCGGCCAACAACCCCAGAGTATCTTAGCCAGCTGTGGCACAGCAGCTGAAATCCATTGGCCACCTGGGCTTGCCTGGGCTGCCATTCATATATCTCTGAGTTCTGGGCCTGCCCAGTTCAGAGGTATTCATTTCATAGCTTTTGGTGCTGGGGATGGCACCTAGGGAGTGTTAGTTTGTACCGTATCCTTCTAGACAACCATACAGACAATGTGTCTTTCATTGTTATTCGCTCCTTTTTCTTCACCTAACATGGGAACCTCAGGATCTTGGTGTATGAACTGGGGATGACAGAAATGTTGGACGTTTGAGGGGTGCTCCCATGAGTTGTTCAACTTTATGAAACTGTTTTTTCACGCTTCTGCTGGTTTCTTGATTATTTTGAGGGGAAGGTGATAGTTTTTGTTGCTTTCCTTTCCTTTCCTTTTTGTTTTTTTGAGTCGGGGTTTCTCTGTGTAGCTCTGGCTGTCTAATACTCGCTCTGTAGACCAGGCTGGCCTCGAACTCAAAGAGATCCACCTGCCTCTGCCTCTTGAGTGTTGGGACTAAAGGTGTGTGTCACAACCTCCTTGAATCGTTGTTTTCTTTAAAACTGTTTGTTTAGGTGGTGCAAACTTTTAGTCATAGCTCTATGAGACAGAGGCAATAGGATCTCTATGTAAACTAGACCAGCCTGATCTATACAGCAAGTTCCAGGCCAGCCAAGGATATACAGTGAGACCCTGTCTCAAAAGCAGTATCATTTTTATTTTATGTGTGTCTGTGTGCTAAGTGCCCATGGAGGCCAGAGGAGGGAATTGGCTTCTCTGGACAGTTAGTTGCTGTCTACCATGTTGGTCCTGGGAACTGAACTTGGGTCAGTTACAAGAGCAACAAGTACTTCCCCTACTCTATCCCCTCAAGGTAGGGTTTCTCTGTGTAGTCTTTCTTGGCTGCCTTCCAACTCACAGACCTCCTCTGCCTCTGTCTCCGTGCTGGGATTAAAGGGAAGCACCAGCACTGCAACAAGTACTCTTAACTGCGGAGCCATCATTTGAGCTCAAGCAATTAAAACATTTTTTTAGATGTATTCATTTTTGATTTTATGTGTGAATGTTTTGTCTGTACCATGTGAATGAGTGGTACACCAAAAGGCTAGTAGAGAGTGTTGGCTATCTTGGAACTGGAGTAAACCACCATGTGGTGCTGGGAATTGAACCCAGATCCTCTGGAAGAGCAACAAGTGCCCCTACCCACTAAGCATCTCTATAGCTCCCCAAGTAATGCTTAACATCTCATGTGGTCCAGTTTTCTTCCTTAGGGAATTTTTCATGTGCTGTCAACAATGCTGAATTTGAATTCAAATATATCTGCTTTGCTTTGATCCTGTTTGTTTTACCCTGAACAGCTTTGTTGAGGTATAACTTGTGAACCATATAACTGATCCACTGTAAGCATGAAAGGATTTCTAGTAACTAGGGTAGATTGTGCAGCCACCATAACCAATTGTGACCATTCTCTCCCCACAGTTAGCCTGTACCTGTTTGTAGTCAGTCTTTTTCTTTCTTTTTTTTTTTTTAACGTTTATTTATTTATTATGTACACAGTGTTCAGCCTCCATGTATCCCTCTGGACCAGAGAGGGCACCAGATCTCATTACAGGTGAGCCACCATATGGTTGCTGGGAATTGAACTCAGGACCTCTGAAGAGCAGTCAGTGCTCTTAACTTCTGAGCCATCTCTCCAGCTCTGTAGTCAGTCTTAACAGCAGAGTCAGAGTTTAGTTTTCTGCCTTTGCATTTTTTCTTTTCTGAACACTTCACATAAATAGAATCATACAATCTAGAGGTATTGTATCTTTGGCTTAACATGATGATGCCTTCTGGAGACTACTGTCCATTAGGTTGGCTTGGAATTTTCTGTATAACCTGTGCTGACTAGAACTCAGGATCCTCCTGCCTCCGTTCCAAGTTCTAGAATCCCTTCCCTTGAAGGAACAACCCTGTGTGCTTAACATTCCAACTTCCCCTAGTGCATATCTGTGAGCACAAAGATGTCTGTGCCTCCCCTATGTTCTCACAGCCTGGAGTTCTCTGTGTAGGCCAGGCCTTGAAACTCAGGAATTAATTTAGTTTTATGTGTATTAGTGTTTTGTCTACATGTGTTTTGTTGTTTTGTTTTTCGAGACGGGTTCTCTGTGGAACAGTCTTGGCTGTCCTGGAACTCACTTTTGTAGACCAGGCTGGTCTTGAATTCACTGAGATCTGCCTGCTTCTGCCTCCCAAGTGCTGGGATTAAAGGTGTGCGCCACCACTGCATGGCCTACATGTGTGCCTGTGCCCCTGGAAGTCAGAAGACATGATCGTTTAGAACTGGAGTTAAGAGACTGTCATGCGTCACCATTTGGTCCTCTGTAAAAGCGCAAGTGCTCTTAACCACTGAGATATCCCTAGCTCTCTGGTTTGTTTGATAGATATTTTGTTTTTGTTTTCTGATAGAGTTTTATTTTGTAGGCCATTTGGCCTGGAACTTAATATGTCGCCCATGAGGCCTCTCTTCCTCTCTCATGGACAGCCTCCTGTTTCAGCTTCTTTCCTACTGGGATTACAGATAGGATGGCTCAGTTTAACAGTTTATAAAAGTAAATAATGCTTTTGGATTAATATTAAAGAAACTTGCCTAGTTAGTCACAGATTTTCTTTATTTTGGTCAGGGGTGGCGTGAGTTTGTGCATGTCATATGCATGCTTATAAATGTGTGTGTGGGTTTTTGCTCTCTGCCTTCTATATTGAGTCAGGATCTCTCACTTGAACCCAGAACTGGCCAAAATTGCCTATTCTAGCTATTCACGTTGTTCTGGGTATACCCCAACTCTGCCTCCTGTGTTCACCCAGCATTTACGTGGACACTGATCCAAACTCTGGTCTTCACATTTGCCATGCACACCCTTGACCCACTGAGTTGTTCTCTCAGTCCTCCTAATTCTTTCTAGCTTAAGAAAGAGTGACATCAGAGAATAGCTTGCTGGAGTTGGTTCTTATACTGCGTGGGTCCTGGGGATTGAACTCAGGTCGTCAAACATGGCAACAAGTTGAGCCATGCTGCCATGTCTTCATTTCAAGTAAAGACCGTCCTCTTTCTGTCAGAGTGCCTCTGCCATCTTTCTCCAAACTCAGTTTATTGTAAATAGGAAAGGGTTTATTTCTGGACAACATTCTCTCCCTTTCCTTTGTAATTCTTTCCCAGTGTTTCTCAACTGAGACAATTTTGTCACCATCCCCCCTCCCCACTTCCTGAGGCTTATATTTGGCAGTGCCTAGAGATAGTTTGGCACAGCCCAGGGTGTGTATGTGTTACTGGCATCTAGTAGGTACAGGCCACAGGACAGCCCTCAGAATAAAGAATTTGGGGGTCCAAAGAGCCCACAGTGGGAAAGCCTAGTCTGCATAATGCTAATAGCAGCACATGGCTGATTAATGGAGGCCAGCTACAAAAACAAGTTCTCTATAGTGGTTCTTTCTTAAAATGACTTGGAATTCTTTATGTGTCTGTAAAAATTGTCTAGTTTGTCAATGTCTACAAAAACAGTTGGGTTGGGTAGAGATTATGCATCCATTTGGGGAGAATGGCCATCCTAATGCTGACTATTTATACCCATGAACATAATAAATCATCTCTTGTGTATGTGTGTATATTTTTATTTTACCCCTGAGATAGGCCTCTAACCCAGGTTGTCCTCAAATTCATTATCCTCCTACCTTAGCCTTCTGGGGGTATAGGTGTATCATGCCATGTCTGGCTCTATATCTATTTAAATCTATAAAAATATTAGTGACCAGGTGGTGGCGTCACACGCCTTTAATCCCAGCACTTGGGTGGCAGAGGCAGATGGATTTATGTGAGTTTAAGGCCAGCCTGGGCTACAGAGTTTGTTCTAGTACAGCCAAAGCTACACAAAAAAAAAAACACCTCTGTCTCAAAAAAAAAAAAAAAATCTTAGCTGAGGCCAGGTATGGTGAGCTATGACTGTAATCCCAGCACTTGGGAGGTGGAGGTAGGAGGGTTGCCACAAATTTGAGGCCAGACTGGGTTACACGGTGAATCTGAGACTAGCTTGGGTTACTTGGTAAGATGCTGTCTTCCCTTCCACCCCCTGAAAATCTTACTATTTTATACTTTTTTTAAAGGTAACCTTAAAAGTGGATGATTCTTGTTTCTCCGATCCAGGGATGATAAAAAAGCTCCTTTGTTTACAAGTTAATTTTAATGAAAATACTAATTGTAACTAAGTACTTAAGTAATAACACATTTTTTTGCAACTTGAGGAGCACTAGTCCTGTCACATGACCACAATTGTTTGAAGACACTAAGGTACAGAAATGTGTCAGTCAGGGTCACATGGTAAGCTGATGCCAGGCCCAGCCCTGGTTATACCTTTTGCCCCCATTGCCTGTGGGTCACTATTGCTGAAACACCATGGCCAAAAGCAAGTTGGGGAGAAAAGGGTTTATTCAGCTTACACTTCCACATCATAGTCTGCCACTGAAGAAAGTCAGAACAGGCATTCAAACAGGACCAAAACCTGGAGGCAGGAGCTGATGTAGGAGCCACGGAGAATGCTGCTTACTGGCTTTCTCCACATGGCTTACACAGCCTGCTTTCATATAGAATCCAGGACCACCAGCCAAGGGATGGCACCACCCACAAATGCCTGGGCCCTGCCATGCCACATTATTCACTAATTAAGAAAATGCTCTACAGGCTTGCCTACAGCCTGATCTTAAGGCATTTTTTTAAAATATTTATTTATTATGTATACAATATTCTGTCTATGTGTATGCCTGCATGCCAGAAGAGGGCACCAGACCCCATTACAGATGGTTGTGAGCCACCATGTGGTTGCTGGGAATTGAACTCAGGACCTTTGGAAGAGCAGGCAATGCTCTTAACCTCTGAGCCATCTCTCCAGCCCCTTAAGGCATTTTTTTAATTAAGGTTTCCTCCTCTCAGATGATTGTGTCAAGTTAACATAAATCTAGCCAGTAAGGCCTGCTTGTAAGGGACTTGGTAGCCACAGCACACCAGCTTGAGGCCAGTAAGACCTGCTTGTAGGGGACTTGGTAGCCACAACACACCAGCTTGAGGCACTGCAGCTCTTTTTGGCAGATTCTCGCTACTTTGGCATTTTATATACAGAGTTTACCAAGCCACATTTGCAGATCTATGATCTCACTGAAGAGTCCTGTGTACCCTGTCTGCCAGGGGGTGGAGAGGACAGAGTGACCCAACAATCCTGCTATGTGTCCCTGAGGGTTCCTTCTCAGGAAGTGAGTCAGACAGGAGCTCAGGTGAGGGCACCCAAGTCTGGGAATCGTTATGCTTAAAAGTGTGGGGTCCTTGGGACACAGGGATGTGGTTCTAACACAGGTTTCCGCTCTGACTTCTGTGAAATCCCAGTACTCGGTCAGCGTGGTAGCAGCACCTGTGAGGACTCTGCATTGAGGTCATGCGCCTGCCTACTTGGAGCCTCACGGCAGCTTGCTAGTCAGCTGTGTCCTTGCAAACGCAGAGGCAGAGGCAGAGGCACACCCCTGTTTCCTCACACAGCTGGAAGGCCTCCAAGCTGAGGACCAAAGCAGGTGTGGTCACTATAGCCAAACACTTAAATGGCCGGCACGTGGCGCCCTCTGCCTTGCCCTACTATTTGAAGAAATCACAACATACCAGGTCACTGAAAAGAAGCAATGGAGGAGAAGTGGGGGGTCAGACCTGTGACCTACCTTCTGGTGGTATGTGAGTTCCATTCATTGCAGTAGCTGAGTAACCTTCCATGGTCTTGGGTAGCCCACATTTCTTTCCCAGTCACCAACCTGCAGACACTGGGGCAGTTTCTCCAATAGTGTCTCCATTTACCCAGAGGTGTTCCTCTTTCCTTAGATGTGTGGCACAGGCCAAGTCCCCTTGCGTTGGGTGGGGCTGAGGCCTTTGTTAGAGGCAGAGTCCCAGGACTCTACCCCATGGACTGGGGATGTGTGCAGTGGGAGACCTCTGTCTAGCTTGTGTGAGGCCCTGGGTTTTATCCCCAGTTTTTCACATACACCCCCAAAAGTATAAAAGCTGCGGCAAAGTGTAGCCCAGTTCCTTAAGTGACTGAGGGAGGAGACTTGAGCCTTTAAGTTTGAGACCAGCTTGGGCACCATAACGGGTTAGGTGTGGAGGTGTGCCCTTCTCGCAGTTTGGGAGCCTCTTTGTTTTCAGTGCTCCCTGCAACAAATATGCCAGGGAGAGTTGCTGGTCAGTCATGTCTTACTGGGGCTCTGATCCAGTCTCACTCGGTGGGAGCCACCAGCCAAACTGTCAGGAGAACACTGGGTTAGACATCTGGAACAGAGGTTTTTACAGCTGTGCCCACAACTTACTCTGGTCCTTGAAAGGCTGCTTGTCTCCTGTGGCCCAGCTTCCTGACGAAAACCAGGTGTAGCCTCTAGACCTCATGCCTTGACTCTCTTCAAGGGACCAGCCCTGGGCCAGCCAGAATTTGTTTGGTATGGGTCTTGGAAGTCTTCTGGATGACCCTGGGCAGTGCTGGCTCCTGCCTATACCACCTTCAAATCAAGGGTGCCTGCTGTGTGGGCCTGCCTGGTGTTACTTCAGTCTGGTTCCCCATACTCTTGCCCTGGATCCCATGCACCTGCCTATCCGCTTGCTGGGTGAAAGCAAGGACATGACTGCTTCTAGGCATGGTTGAGGAGCAGGTTTGTATTGTAGACATGAGGGAGAGTGCAGCCACAGGCTTCTTCTGGAAGAGGCCAGACTGAACATGGCTCACAGAATAGACTGAGCTGTGGAGGGTGGGAGAGGATGAGAAGAGAGGGACAAGAGAGGGGACCAGGAATCAAGAGAAGAGGACCAGGAGGGCAAGAAGGATGAGTGACTGAGGTGGAAGGTTTTTATAGGAAAGAAAAGCTGGGAGAAGGTAATAGGCTTTCTGCCACCCCCCATAAGTTTCTTGCCGACACAGTAAACCAGATCAAGACGATTTGAAAAAATATAACAAGTTTATTTGAGCAGAGCAACTCCCGGGTGGGTTCTCCAGTCACAGAGATTGAGGCCAGTGAAGTTGCACCCCTGAACTAATAAGCAGGGAGACTTTATAAGTTGTGGGTGAGGGGTGATGATGTGTCTACCACAAGTGTAGTCAAAAGCTGAGCACTTAGCTGGGGACTTGGGCTGCCCACGGCAACAAGGGAGGAAGTTGTAATAGTCGCCAAGAATGTGGATCTGAACTTTTTGGTGCCTTGTCTTTGTTCAGAGAGTCTCTGAGTGGGCGGGGATTTTTGGATGTGCAGCAGTCAGCTGGAGGTTCCAGCTGAACAGAGGGGAAGCAAGACTCAGAGGCTGCAGAGACTGAGGGTTGGGAGTAGGATGAGGAGTGCTGAGAGGACTCTAACAGGTGCCCGCGCTGCCGAGAGAGCCTGGCCAGCGCGTGCTGTGCTATATTAAACAGGCATGGCAGTTAGCCATTTGTTCTCCGTTTCCTTGGGACCTGAAATCCCAGCCTTTTTGTTGATGAGAAAGGGCAACTTTGTCTCTTCTATAATTGCTTCTCAGCTGAAATTGGAGCTTAGTTGTCAGGGTACAGGAAGGCTGCAGTGTTGGCCAAAGGCTGGGAAGGGAGATGGGAATGCTGTTGGGGGGTCCTGGAGATGTCCCACAAAAGACCGCCATCCACATATGCAATCAGCAAGAGAGTTTATTATCTCAAGGTACCAGCATGCCGGGGCAGCACATCCAATACAAAGGCAAAAATGGTGAATAGTGACCCCCAAGAAAAGCTTGCATACTCTTTTATTTATAGTAAAGGAATTCTAAAAGCAGTGTGATTGTTCTGTCTAGGATTGGTTTATGCAAGTGGTCATATTAGTATGCTTCTAATTGGTTAGGGCTAGTAGGCATGGGCAAATCTGTACAAGTACCAGGCTTTGTCCTTATTTGGTTATTGCTTTGAGGTACCTGGTGTGTGTATGTGTGTGGGTGGGTGGAGGGGGGTTGGCTCTGGCTTAGTGCTTGCCATTCCAGGGGGGCAGTTACTTACTGTGGGGGCAGTTGGTGATCGATTTCCCCTTACTGTTAGGGCAGTTGGTGATCGATGACCCTTTGTTGTGTCTTCCTCAGGAACTGACTTGTTCAGTTCCAGGAGGTGGGACCTGAGGCCTAATTCTTAACTGAGTTATTAGAGGCCTGTCATGATATTTGCCTGATGCTCAAAGTGCAGACTGGGGGACATCTATTTTACTCACTGTCCAAGTTCTCAAGAACCACCTGGGCCTAGTGAAGTGCAGGCTGCTTTGGAGCTTCTGAAGGAACCCTTGGGCTGCCATGTTGTAGGAGCATTTTCCACTCTCCATTTGATTGCAGATCTGTTGAGACGGATATAGACTAGGGACAGAAGATAAAGTTAAGGAGCTTGGAGGAAAATCTTTGTCTTGTGTACAGTTGAAACTTCCAGGCCCATGGTCCTGGTAGTTAGGGGACGAGATGAGAGGATTTCCAAGAGCAGGGCAAGGAGAAGCCCACTCTCAGGACAGGCAGTAGAGGGGAAACTTAGGCTGTTGATTGATAGGAATACTTATTTGGAGTCCATTTGACCCATGACAGGTGGGTCCAAGTTGCAACTTGCTGAAACTTACATGATTTGTTGTTGTTGTTGTTTGTTTTGTTCTGAGACAGGCTCTCCTGTGCACCCCCTGTGATCATAGGCTCCACTACTGCCTGGTTCACTTGTAAGAATTTTTTAAGTTTACAGAAAAAGATAAAAGTTTTAGATATATTAGCATCACCACTGTTTGTAATCTGTACTGAAATCCACATTGTAGAAAAAGCGGTAGACTCACCCCTTTGAGTCATAGCAAAAGCTAAAGCCATAGCTTTGGTTTTAAAGCATGTGCACGCTCTCCTGTCCAGAGGGCTGGAAATAGAGATTGGATATATAGTTTTCAGCATGTTGAGACACACTTTAAGTCTATACTTAGAAAACAACCAAAGGAAACTTAGAATTTTGAACTTGTGGCTATGATAGTGATTTACCAGTACTAGATTAATAGGTTATCAGAACTCCATTGATTTTTGTTTGTTTATTTTTCCAGACAAGGTTTCTCTGTGTAACAGTCCTGACTGTCCTGGAACTAACTCTCTGTAGACAAGACTGGCCTCAAACTTACAGAGATCCACCTGCCTCTGCCTCCTGGGATTAAAGGTGTGTGCCACCACCACCGATGGTTTGAAGCCCACTGACCGATATTGAAATTTTGATGGTTTGAAGTCTATTGTAACAATAGTATAGAAGGGGAAGGAAATCTGAAACATTTCCCATTTTTTCATTACCTTAAATCACTTCCTTAGACCTTTACAGCTTGCATTTACACACCTTAAAACATTTTCTTAGACACTCACAACTCAAACTTCAAATGATTCCTTTCCCTCCAGTCGTTTACCATGAGACACAAGTGATTGACCACCGAGAGCAGTCATTGCAAAGCAAGTTCCTTTAAATAAAGGAATAGGAAAAAGTTACATTGAAACCTGTTTTGTAAGTTTATCTCTTTGAGAGTGAAGTCAGTAAGGGAGGTAAACTGTGTAGGGCTTTCTCAGCTGGAGACCTACTGGCTCTGGAAAAGTGGTGCCTGAGGTCTGATTTTACATGTGAAATGAACTCCCTTGCAGGGAGGAGCTGGGTGCTTGCTGCTACCAAACTGACAGAACTACAGCCACCAACATCATCAGAGATCTGAGGAGGATAAATTATAGCAGGAAGTCTAATCCAAATGGCCCATGTATGTATCAGTTGCTACCTGGGCAGTTACCCTAGGCTTCCTGTGGTGATCTCGATGGTCTTCAGCTGTCGCAGAACATGGGCCTTAGTGGCTGAGCCCAGAAGGTCTGAGAGATTTTCCTATAGAGGAGGAACTTAGGAAAACTGACCTATATTGACCAGGCAGAGCAGAGCAGTCAACCCAACAGTGACCACAGTTTGGACAGGACCCGGGCAGGGGGTAAGGCATGGGGCAGTTCTTTGCAGTGGTTAGCATTTCCACAATCCAGGTGGAGTCATCTGTGCCACACTGTCTTGTTTGGAGACCTCAGGGTTGCTACTAGGAGCTGACATTCCTGTCTATCATCGGAAGCGTTTTCATTAATCACTTTAAATGCCATATTCAGCAGATCTCTGAGGAGTCTGAGGATCATCTAGTAAGTATATCTGATTTTACACAAGCTTGTTTTTAGTTACTTACTTTTAACAGAATTAATTCCTTGTAAATGAATTACATCTGTACTTAGCATGACTATGAGCATAGTTCTGAGCACATTAAAGAATTTGGCTTTTTCTTTTAGCTAGGCAGTGGTAGTACACACCTTTAATCTCAGCACTTGGGAGGCAGAGGCAGGTGGATCTCTGTGAATTAGAGGCCGGCCTGTTCTACAGAGTGAGTTCTAGGATAGCCAGGGCTATATAATGAGATCCTGTTTTGAAAAAAAAAAAAAAACAAAAACTTTAAACCATAAATGAAGTTTAAATCCTAAATGCAGGCCATACAGAGACTGGAAACTTTATTATTTTTTTTAAAAAATAGTATACCATTACAGAACCATCAGTTTTTGTGTGACTCAGTTGTTCAAGTAGTTAAAGCTTAACAAAATTGTAGGCAAGAGGCTAGACATATCTTCAAGTCAGATAATGTTGAGTAGATCTTAGAGATTTATAAGCCTTATTTATTAAATATACTGTGTTTACCAAATGTATGTTCTTCCTTATTTAAGTTTTCTAAAATCCTGGTGTTTAGTACAGTTAACAAAGACGTAAGTAGTTAGGAATACATCTCTTAAGTCAGTTTCTGTTAACCTGAGTAGACCTTTATAACCTTAGGAATTTATACACTTTTAAGATTTATTTATTGGGGCTGGAGAGATGGCTCAGAAGTTAAGAGCACTGGCTGTTCTTCCAGAGGCTCTAAGTTCAATTCCCAGCAACCACATGGTGGCTTACAACCATCTGTAATTTGATCTGGTGCCCTCTTCTGGCCTACAGACCAAACACTGTGTAAATAATAAATAATTTTTAAAAAGATTTATTTATTTATTATGTGCTGGCTTTATGACTATTTTTTTCTTTTTTTGGTTTTCTGAGACAGTTTCTCTGTGTAGCCGTCTGTCCTGGGACTCACTTTGTAGACCAGGCTGGTCTGGAACTCACTGAGATCCACCTGCATCTGCCTCCCAAATGCTGAGATTAAAGGCGTGTGCCGCCATCATCTGGCTATTTATTATATATATAGTATTCTTCCTGTATGTCTCCTTATAGGCCAGAAGAGGACACCAGATCTCACTACAGATGGCTGTGAACCACCATGTGGTTGCTGGGAATTGAACTCAGGTCCTCTGGAAGAGCAGTTAGTGCTCTTGCCCGCTGAGCCATATCTCCAGTCCTCTTACAGATTTTTTAACCATATCCAATGAATTTACAAATCCTAATAGTTTACAGCATAGTCTTAAGAGAGTTTTGGAGAGCAGAGAGCAAAGAAGTCTTAAAAATAAAAGATTTTTAAGAGTGGAAAGTAGAGAAACCTTAGAGATAAGAGGCTTTCAGAAGTGTAGAACAGAGAAAGTTGAGATGTCAGAGATATGGGGATCGTTTGTTTGTGCAGTGGCAAGAATTGTCACCATATGAGAGAATTTGAAAATTGAGTGTGCTAATTTTTGGCCATTGAGCTGTACTGAGGTCAAGGCGTTTTTAGACAATGAGGCTTTCAAATCTCTGAGTCAGAAGAGGAAGAGAGAAAGGTCATATGTAAGGCCCCGAGGGTGTAGGGATGCAGTGGGACTTCTAGGACCGGAGTTCCATCTGGGGAGGGGTCTGGGGCCTTAGAGGCCTAGAAGGACTTACAGAAGCTCCTGAGGAGGTGAGGAAGCTCCAGGAAGGAGTAAGTGTCATGGTGACAAGAATGTTAATCCAGGGCGTCCCTAAGGGGACCAAGAGGTTTGTCAGAGGAGTGGTGTCCCTTTCCACATGGTGGGCCCAGTAGGCTGAGAGGAGCTTTCTGGCACACCAGTGTGGCAGAGAGCAGTAGCTCCTCCTGGTAGAGGAAAAGGTAGAGCAGAAAACAGTCAAAGGGGTGGAGTTTCCAGCAGAGTGGGAGGAATAAGTATCTTAGAGACACGCCTATGGGGGCATAGCAGGCCGGAGAGATGGGCACCCAAGGAGGGCATAGCAGGCTCCAGGACCAGAGAAACACTTCCCGAGTAGACGACAGGAGATGGTTGATCAGAACAGGTGGAGGGAGGAAGTGGCTGAAGAGGCAGGCACTAGAATTTGGAGTCAGATTTGGTGATGGCAGAAACCAGCAGAAACAAATGATCCACACATACCTTAGGAGAGTCCCGTTAGTAGCTTTGTTTAGTTAGGAGAGAGACTAAGCTCCTGGGAATGAGGCTCCTATATGCTGCTCCTGGGTTTCAGCATCAGATAAAGGAAATGAGGGCAGTATGTCTCCAAGGTAGAGTGAGAAAGCTTTTATTGTAGATATAGGGAGAATTCAGCCAGGGCATCTGGACTGAATGGAGCTCTGAGGGAGGTGGGTGAGAGAGGACCAGGAATCAAGAATGAGGGACCTAAAGAACCAAGAGATTGTGTGGCCAGAATGGCTGGGTGAATGAAAACGAAGCTGAAGCGCTGGAGAGGTTTTAGGTTGGAGTTGGGAGTGAGAGCCATTTGTTCTGAATTTCTTTGGGACCTGACACTTGTTTCTGGGTTGTTTTGTTCCTTGGGAACATTTGGTGTATCCTTCTGACTGCTTTCCATAAAGTGCTGTAGAATTATTCCATCTTCCCTGCACGCAGTCACCTCCTGTGCCCAGCAGCTGGGGCCATCCTGGAGGTTGTGGAAACTTTTACAGAAAATGGCTATAAAGGCTAATCTTGTGGAGATAGAGGAGCTAGAATCTTTTGTAATCAGTGCTGTGCTTGGCTTGATTTGCCATTGTTATCCCTCCTTCATGCTCGGAGTTGGGGAGCCACGGGTATCCTTCAGGCAAACGGAGTGTGGGTAACATTGCTAGAAGTGTCTTCACTTGCCAGAGTTCCTCTGCATGCTCACTCCTGCCTGTCTTCAGGGTGTTCTGAGTGAGGTAAGGTGATGACTGGGCCTCATAAGTCAAGATTCCTTCTAGGGGTGACTTCCCTCGTCTTCCTGTCCTGTTAGCATCTCTTCCTGTGTTATGTTAAATAAAGCTTTGAGCCCTAGAGAGGAGTAGACTGGGATGCACCTTCTAGAGCAAAGAGAAGTCCTGGTCTGTGGGCACTTATGGGTTCAACCCCGGGGCCAGTGAACAGTTCACTGGAGCGAGTTGGATTTACCCTTGACAACTGGTAAGCTGTGGGTCTGCTGCCCTCACTGCCTCCCACTTAGCAGGAGGCCTGGAGCCTGGGTGTGGGGTGGCTTTCCTGAGAGCACTGTTCTTCTAGGCCTATGATGTTATGATCTTGCAGGTTGCCCCAGTTGCATCTTGGAGCTGGGTTTAGGGGCAGTGTGTCAGCACTTTGTGAACTGGCAACTCCTGTCCTGTGAGGGGTCAAGAAGAATTTTCATCAGGTACTATTAGTATACTTTCTCGTGCGTGGCAATAGTCTTTTTTCTGCCTTTCTTGCTCCCTTACAGGAGTGATGATTGAAACCATCCAGCAAGCTAATCCTCCTTCATTGGGCCCAGGGACTGCTGGGTTTCTTAGAGTATGCACACTAAGAGTCTTTGTCTTGTCACTTTGCTTGAAGGACAAGGGCACAGGGAGACAGTAAGCACATCTCATTGGCTGTATGACCTAGAATCACGACCTCTCTGTGCCTCAGTTTCCTCTGTTGTCAAACATTGATCACAACATCCTCTGCCTTCCCTCGTTTGGTGTGTGTTGAACTCTAATTGCACAGGCCATCATAGCAGAGGCATGCTGTGATTCAGGGTTGTTCAGGAAGATTTGACAGTGAGCAACCTCTAGGTGGTTGAGGTTGACTTCACTTCAGAGTTCAAGGCAGGCACAACCTGTTGGGCTAGAGGGCAGGAGGAAAGCTAAGTAAATAGATGGGAAGGGAGCATAGGGCCAGGTGCAGTGACATTTATTCCATGGGGGGGGGTCCTGGAATATGAGGAGATGGGACTAAACTAACTGGAACCTTTGGAATCCACATTCCTAGGATGTGAAGGTCTCAGGCAAGGTGAGAAGCACCCCACATCCAGATGCAGGGCCTCTGCCCTCATGCTCAGGGGAGGGTGTGGGATGTTGAGGTGCTGAGGGAAGTCCTTTCTGAGCAAGTTGCCTTCGGCCCAGGTCTGAGTCAAAGGCTTAGTGGATTTGGTTGCAAATGTTTAAGTATGAGTCTAGCTCAACCTGTGGGTCGCAGCCCTTTGGGGTCAAGACCCTTTCACATGAGTTGCATATCAGATATTTACAGTTCAGTTCATAACAGTAGAAAAATTACAGTTATGAAATAGCAACATTTTTCGAGTCAGGATTTCCCTGTGTAACAGTCCTTTGCTGTCCTGGAGCTAGCTCTTGTAGACCAGGCTGGCCTTGAACTCAAGGGATTCACCCACCTCTGCCTCCTGAGTGCTAGGATTAAAGGTGTGCCCACCACCGCCCACCCCAAAAATCATTTTATAGTTGGTGGGGTCACCACAACATGAGGAACAGTAGGGTTACAGTAGGAAAGCTGAGAATCACTGGTTTAGACTAAAAACTTCTTACCTAGTCCCAGAGTCTCTCTGATAAATGAGACTAAAACAGCAGCAGAGCCTGAGTGAGTGGTGAGAGTTAGCACTGCTGTTGGTTTTGTGAAGTGTAGTGAATGACGGGGTTTCCTGCGGCTCTTCCCAGATGTTTTTCCTCAGCTCTCTCCAGGTTGGTCTGTGCTTTTCCTTTTTTGTTTTGGAGTTGGTGTGTCCCAGATTGTCCTAAATTCCTGAGTGGAATTCCAGGACATACTTTGTCTTTTCATTCTCTTTTTTTTCCTTTTAAAAATTTTCATTACATTTTATTAACACATTTGTGAGTGTGTGTAGGCGGAGATTGCTCTTTCATTTCCCGGCCGCTCTGACCTGAGTAATCACACAGAAACTGTATTAATTACAACACAGTTTGGTCAATGACTTAAGCATATTTCTAGCTAGCTCTTATATCTTAAATTAACATTTCTATTATTTTGTGTATTGCCACGAGGCTGTGGCTTACCGGGTGAAGCTCCGGCATGTCCTTCTGTACTGTCTCTCCTGTATTGTTCTGCCCGCATACCTTGGGATGGTTCACAAGAGGCCTGAGATTGAAACATACCCACACACAGACAAAGACATGGGTCATTCTTGAAGCAAGAATGTCCTCTTCATTGTGTTCCAGGGCAGCTTATATAGGGCTCTCCTTGACTAATGGCCATGCCCTAGCTATCAGGATATTTCAGCTGCAAGCCCACCAGAAACCACTCCCCTGCCATCAGGAACTCATGGGGGTCTCATGCCCAGAGCAGCTGCAAGCACAGGAAAACAAGTTGTTTACTCCGGCAGGCAGGAGTCACAGGAAATTCAGGGTCTGAGGGTCTGCAGTCCCCAACATCCTTATCCTTCAGCAGCTACATGGCATCTTCTTGACTCCACCTACTCTCTATCTCTGTTCTGATTTCCCACCTGGCTTTACTCTGCTACGCCATTGGCCAAAAAGCTTTATTCATCAACCAATAAAAGCAACACCTATACAGAAGGGCATCCCACATCATCTCCCCTTTTCTGTCTAACTAAAAAGGAAGATTTTAACTTTTTTTTTTTTTTTTTTGGTTTATCGAGACAGGGTTTCTCTGTTGCTTAGCCTGTTCTGAAACTAGCTCTTGTAGCCCAGGCTGGCCTCAAACTCAGAGATCCACTTGCCTCTGCCTCCCAAGTGCTGGGATTAAAGGCATGCACCACCACCTCCAGGCGCGCCCTCTCTCTCTCTCTCTCTCTCTCTTTTTTTAATGAAATGCTTGTTTACTTATTTATTATTTGTACAGTGTTCGACTTGTATGTATTCTGCAGGCCAGAAGAAGGCACCAGATCTCATTACCGATGGTTGTGAGCCACCATGTGGTTGCTGGGAATTGAACTCAGGACCTTTGGAAGAACAGGCAGTGCTCTTAACCACTGAGCCATCTCTCCAGCCCGGAAGATTTTAACTTTAACATAATAAAATTACATATACAAAATAGTTATCAAACAAGAATTATAGTTACAATATTTAGTCGATTTACATTTGGCAAATTAAGGAAAATACTCTATCATCTATCCTATCTTTGTGAGTCTTAGGTTTTATATCTCATTTATTCTTTATTATAACTAAGGAAAACTATAACTATCTGTCTTCAACTCTTCAAAGACCCCAGAAGGCTATAATACTGACTAAGTAAACAGGAAGTGCATTGTAAGCAACCTCCAAAACTATAGAATTTACAAGAGACATCTTGCTGTCTGGACAGCCAACCAAAGTTCTTCTGTAATGTTGTGGCATTCATCTTCAGCCTACCAGCCCATAATATCTGGCAGACTTTTCATGAAGCAGGAAATTTGAAGATCTGTGCTGCCTACATTGTGAGTAAACTCACAGAAAGAGTAGTGCTCTGCAGTCTTCTGCATTGCGGGGAACTGGAACCGAATCCAGCAGTCAACAGCCCCCCCCCCTTTTACGTCTACATTTACATGAGACCACGCCCAAAGTGGCCCAGTATTTTAAAGGCTATTGGCTGAATAAGTGTGTGTGTGGGTGTGTGCCATGCAGTGATGGCCGTCAGAGGGTTCTCTTTCTCCTACCATGTGAGTCCCAAGAGGAGAACTCAGTCATCAGGCTTGGTGGCAAGTGGTGTTATCCATTGAGCCATCTTCCCAGTATCAGGTCCCAAGGAAATTCCTATTTCCCTAAATCCCCAAAGGCAGAAGGGACAAATGGCTATGTGTGGTATCTATTATCATATCAAAGCTTACACTGGCCTCCAGGCTCCCTCAGTGTCTCATTACCTGTTACACATTTCACAGTCCATGCTAGGTCCTAGCCCTTCTCACCTCTGCCCTACCCTGATGTCCCCAGCTTCTCATTCTCTTTAGAGCCCGGCTATTCTGGCTGTGCTCACCCTCTTACTCTCCCCCAGCTCTGTCGCACTCCCTCTCTCTATGTCCCTGGCTGTCCTGGAACTCAAGACCAAGCTGGCCTCAAACTCAGAGATCCACCTGCCTCTGCATCCCGAGTACTGGGATTAAAGGTGTGTGCCTCCACTGCCTGGCATTCTGAAATATTATAATAATCACTGCTGTGACAGACATGTTTTTCCATATCTTACATCATTTGAAATTTTTGTTTTATAAGTTAGTTATATGTATTTGTAGAACAGTGATAGAGTATAAATAAAGCAAACTGTTTACTTTATTACCGCTTATCTTTTATTGTTTTTTTTTTTAATTTTCAATCCAGGGTTTCTCTGTAGCTTTGGAGCCTGCCCTGGAACTCACTCTGTAGACCAGACTGGCCTTGAATTTACAGAGATCCATCTGTCTCTGCTTCTGTAGTACTGGGATTAAAGGCATGCACCACCACATCTGGCTAAGGAGGGGGTTGGGGCAGAAGATTTCCCAACCAGATATCTATATCTTGCTTGGGGCTCTGAGGCATCTCAGCTTCTGTGTTCATTGTGCCTTCTCTCAAGCCTTCCTTTCAGGCCAAGGCTACCCTTGCTGTGGAGTGTACCCCAAAGGAATAGATATTCCAAGGGTATTGAAGTGTTGGGTCATAGGTCATGTGTGGTATCCGTGGGCTCTTGCGTCTTCCTTGCATCTTCCTGTTGCATCTCTTGCTTCCTGCTAATGCAGTGCCAGCCTATCAGAAGGATCTTAGCACAGGCGAGCTTCCCAGCAGCCATTCATTTGATGTGCTGTGTATGTGAGGACGAACTAGACTGTTTTACAGCTGCTCCATGCTTCAGACGCACTATTAGGTGTGGAGAGGCCAGAACTGAAGCCAAGGCCAGACATGATCACACACCGCCTTGAGAGTCTCTCCCCATAGGTGTTCATGTTTGCCAGCACTTTTTGTTTTTGTTTTTGTTTTGTTGGGTTTTTGTTTTTCGAGACAGGGTTTCTCTGTAGCTTTGGAGCCTGTCCAAGCCTAGCCTGTCCTGGAACTAGCTCTTGCAGACCAGGCTAGCCTCGAACTCACAGAGATCCTCCTGCCTCTGCCTCCCGAGTGCTGGGATCAAAGGCGTGCGCCACCACCACCTGGCTTTACCAGAATTTTTATGGTAGCAGAGCTGTGTGTGGCTGCAGGTAGTTTGGAAATGTGTTCTTATATTTGTCTTTGTTGCAGTCATTCTCTTTATTGACAAAGCCACCATGTGACATGTTTAATGCAAAGACCCATTACATTAAATGGAACGGAAAGCCTGGCTTTGGCCTTTTTCTTGGACTCCACATGGCTTTGTCTGGTAGCCTTTCAGCATATCTTGTGAGACCATTCTGTTTATCCTCACCGTTTGTGTGTTGTCAAACAGGATCCAGGAGTACATCCAGCGTGCTCTTCTGACCTTGCTAGTGCACATCATTGTACACGTGTGAGTCTTTCTGCTCTGTGCGGTATGTGCAGGTCTTTTATGGAACACTGTGAGGCAGCCTACAAAACCCAGGTCTTAAGTTTTGAACTAGTTGTCACCTTGTTCTTTTTGTTTGGCTGCAGTTGACTGTACAGTACACATGGTAAGTGAGCACTAGAGTTGAAGTTAGGTGTTGCCTGCTGCTCCCATAGTCAGGGACAGCTGAACTGACTTCATAGCTCTGGGCTCCTACCCTGGGTCAGAGCTGCCTGGCCTTATCTCCTCGGCCCTGATCTACCTTATGGCTGTGTCTGTTCCTACAATAGTTGGGATTGTGATTCTTCTTCTTCCTCTTCTTCCTCTTCCTCCTCTTCCTCTTCTTCTATTTATTTATTTATTTGTTTGTTTGTTTGTTTGTTGAGACTGGGTTTCTCTGTGTAACAGCCGTAGCTGTCCTGAAACTTGCTCTGAAGACCGGGCTGGCCTCAAACTCACTGAGATCCGCCTGCCTCTCTCTCCTGAGTGCTGGGATTAAAGGCGTGTGTCACCATTGCTTAACTTGGAGCTGTGGTTCTTAAGTCCCAGGCCTGTGCTGGGTGTTCCTGGTTGCCTGAGAGGCCCAGAATTCCTACTGGGACCCTAAGAACTCTCATGGATTTAGGGATCCAGAAGTTCCTAATGTTCGTGAAGTTGAGGGATAATACAGTCTGAACAGCCCTAACATCCATGGGCCCATGGTCACCTAGGTTTCTGCTTAGGTTGTCTGTGCTGGAGAGTGCTGAGGTGGGGGCCAGCCTCAGGCTGGATGTCTGAAAGAGGTCTGGTTTCTGGTTTTCTTCAGGGGTATGTGTACTCAATTCTTTAAACATCTGAAGCCTTTTATCTTTTTCCTCAGAAGAGAAATGCAAGTTTAATGTTTTTTAAGATATATTTATTCTATATTATGTATATGAGTATTTTTCCTACATGTGTGTATATGTACCACATGCATACCTGGTTCACACAGAAGCCAGAAAAGGGCATTGGATCTCCTGAACCTGGAGTTAGGGGTGGTTGTGAGTACTGAAAACCAAACCCACACCTCTTCAAAAGCAGCAAGTGTTCTTAACCACTGTGCCATGTCTCCTGCCCTATAAGATGTTTTAAGTGCTCCGGGGTCTAGGTGGGAGCTTCTTAAAGTTTCAGTACTTGTGAGAAAGAATCCAGATCAACATCAAATTTTAAACTTTGATCACCGCTGGGTATTAAGTTCATGACGCTCAGATTTGGGAGGCAGGGTACAGACAGTGTGAAGGTAAGAATTACGTGGGATTTCTGGAGAAGCTATGAGAAGCAGGCATCAACAATGACTGTAAGGCCACTGCTGTGTGTCCCCGCACAACTCTGGAGGCCAGGAGTCAGGAATCAATTTCTTCCCGTGAAGACTTCAAGGAGAATCCTTCCTTGCTCCTCTCTTGACTTCTGGAGGATCCATTTTACTCCTGACTGGGAGCTGCTCTGTGTACACGTGTTCAGATATCCCTCTTTCATACTTTTGTCAACACTGGGTGAGAGTTTTCCTCGTCCACTGGGGTTTCATTGTGACTACCACACCAACAGTGACCCCACCTGTTTCTAAGGCTGGGGTACGGGGTAGAGCTTGAATGTGTCTTTGCAGTTAGGGTATGACTTCCTGGACTCCTGAGGACCGTGGTGTTCAAATTCAGAACTTGCTGACATCTGTGAGCAGGGAGAGGCAGGTTGTAGCGCCAGTTCTTTACAGAAGGCAGATCCAGAACTTGAGCCACTTAGAATGAAGCCCTGGGGCTTCTTGGTTGTTCCCACAGGGCTGTGCTGAGCACCGTATCCTAGGGACAAACATGTTTCCTTTTTTTAAGCAGGAAACTACTTTGCTTCGCACTTTTTCATGGGAGGCGAGAAATTTGACACCCCGCATCCTGAAGGCTACCTCTTTGGAGAGAACATGGATCTGAACTTCCTGGGCAGTCGTCCGGTCCAGGTGGGTCTCAGCAGGGCTGGTGCTCATGGCTGGGGTGAGTACTGGGACCATCTCGGTTGTGAGGGTGCGTAGGCACCAAGTTTCCCCAGATGGGACAGAGCTGGAAGGGAGCATGTGACTTGGAGTGTGACCTGGGGCTGCCCTGACAGACAGTCAGGATTGGTCACTAAGGGACAGAATAGCCATTATTGAACTAGTGCATCCGGGCTGCACAGAGTTAGCGACTTCATTCTAGGCCTTTTGTATGAGCAGAAAGAACAGACATGTTCTGTCGAATAGTAGAAAGAGCCATGATCCTACTAATTGCCAAGGAAACATATTTAAGTGTATTTGTCCATTCCTTCAGTACCCGTTTGGCAACTGGTATATGTCTAGGGCTCTCGTGTGGGATGAAGACTGAAGTCAGACCCTTTCCCCCATTTTTCAGATAGTGAGGATCATAAAGAAGAAAATAGTAGGCAGTTGAGAGAGAGAAAATAAGAGAGAGAGAGGAAGGGAGAGGGGGAGGGAGGAAGGGAGGGAGGGAGAAGAACAAAGAAAAAGTGAGAGGAAAAGATCCTACTGCTGTTGAGCGTCCACTTTGTTTGTGATAGAGAATATGGACAGTCTCTGTACCTTTACCAAACTTAGTCTCTCCTTTCAAACTCCAGCAGTGTTGCTGGCAGAAGACATAGACAAATACAGCCATAGTTTCTTGTTTCCGGTTACAATATATTTATATAGGGTCATAATTATAAGCATGAACACAGGTACATGTGTTATCTTCCCAAATACTTGGGTTGGTGTTTTATGCAAACTGTCTTTGTGGGCAGTGAGTTGTGACCTTCCATAGGAGAATGCCTGCAGAGCCCAACTGTGACCACTTCTGAGAACACTGGGGAAATAACCAAGTGGCTTGGTGTGGCCAGTCCCTGCCCATATCCTGGCCAAATGGCCAGGGTCTTCTGAGCAGTGTGTCCAGTGTCGGTTCAGCACCTCACATGGGGACCAGAGCCCAGGAGTACCTGTTGGGTCTCCCTTGACTTCCGTCTCCTCGTCTCTGCTGCTGCTTAGAGAGCCATCTATGCTGACTTACATTTTTCTCTCCTAGTTTCCCTATGTCACTCCTGCCCCCCATGAGCCAGTAAAGACCCTGAGGAGCCTGGTGAACATCCGCAAAGACTCCCTCCGACTTGTGAGGTAACTGTTAGTGCTGCCCTCCTGGGGACCCTGTGTGGCCCAGAGGCTCTGCTTGGTCCTTAGGAAGGGGCAGGGATATTGGGAGGGCCTGGTCTCTGTTCTCACATGCAGTCAGACTGTAAACAGGACCCTGAGCCATAAGCTAGAGCTTCTCCCACCCCTTGTGGTTGTGCCTGCTGGGTGCCCCTGCATCTAAAGTGTGGCAGCAGGGAACACGCTCAGTTTCCTGCTGTGCGTAGAGTACGTAAGGTACACTTGGGATGAGTTAGTCTGTTGCCAATAGCATGTGAAATTGCTTTAAACCTAAGCTATCCATACCAAGAACCTTTATTTCTGGGGGCAGTAAAAAAGGGAAGCAGACTAGGATTGTTGTAGGAAGGTCGCTTGTTCATTTTCTGGCTGCCAGACTCCTGAAATATTCACACAGAAACTATATTATTTAAATCACTACTTGGCCAATCACTTAAGCATATTGCTAGCTAGTTCTTAAATCTAGAATTAACCCATTTTCATTATTTTATGTTTTATCACGAGGCTCGTGGCCTACTGGCAAGGTTTCAAATGACAGCTCGCGTCTTTCTTCTCTGACGGCTCCATGGCTTCTCCATGACTCTGCCTTCTTTCTCTGAGGATTCAGTTTAGTTTCCCCGCCTAGCTCTATTCTGCTAAGCCACTGACCGAAACAACTTCTTTATTAACCAGTGGTATTCACAGCATACAGAGGGGAATCCCACATCAATGGATTATAGATCTTGTTGTGCCACAGGGACCAGGCCTCCCTCTACCTTTGCTAGCAAAGCAAACATATCCAAGCAGCTAACTTTATGCCCTGCAGCTGTGTGGGCAGGCCAGTTCTTGGTGCTATGGTTCCTTACCTGCCATCTTCTGCCCACTTTTGGTAGGTACAAAGACGATGCAGACAGCCCTACAGAGGATGGTGAGAAGCCCCGTGTGCTCTACAGTCTGGAATTCACCTTTGATGCCGATGCCCGCGTGGCTATCACCATTTATTGCCAGGCAGTAGAGGAGTTCTTGAACGGCATGGCAGTGTGAGTCCCTTGGTGCGGCACGTTGGGCTTTCTGCAGGCTTTGCAGTGTCTGATGGACTTTCCCCTCCCTGGTGAGGGCAGTGGGCTGACAGGTCCCCAACTCTAGTGGTGGCTTGGTCTTTCTGGTCACCAGCCTCCTCCATGGAGTCCCCTCCTTTGGATAGAGGGATACCCAGCACCCAGAAAACTTGAAAAGATTGGGAGCTCTATGTCAGGAGTTTGGGTGGATACCATATACATGTATTTTGTTGTGTTACAATTACAGATTTGAACTTTTGGAGATTTTCTTTAAAATGAGTCTTGACAGTCCCAGGAGTTTGCAGCCTGCAACCACAGCCTGACCATAGCAGGGGCTGCCTCAGCAGGAAAGCCAGCCCTGGTCTGAGTGGCCTCACAGACGGGCACAAAGTGTCTATGTCCTTGCTGTGATGGAGAGGACTTCGAAAAGGCTCAGATCTAGCCCTGGGGAGTAAGGACTGAGAACGCTAGCTTGGAGTGTTTCTCAGCTCTGTGCCTTCCGATGTGATCAGTACATACAACTGCTTGTTCCTCAGTTTCCTCAGCTGGAAATGAAGGTTTGGGAGTTAGCTCTTACAGTGGTGTTCTTGACCAGCTCCCCATACATCAAAGCTTGCTGCTGGT
The DNA here is from genome assembly GCF_982192425.1 of Myodes glareolus. Taxonomy (NCBI): domain Eukaryota; kingdom Metazoa; phylum Chordata; class Mammalia; order Rodentia; family Cricetidae; genus Myodes; species Myodes glareolus. Next base: position 97,494,287 of record NC_142034.1, read on the forward strand.
TGAGAAAAGGTTTCCTTCTAGAACTCAGGACTTGGCCCTGAGCAGCCAACAAACTTCCTCCTGAGTGGCATTGGGCAGTTAGGACATTACTGCCTTTCCACAGTTGGTTCTTTGAGGTTCCACTGTGGCCTACACAGTTACTTAGTTACATTTACTAAGTTGCATAACAGTATTCCAGTGTGTGTACTTATTGTCAGAAGGGAGTGTACAGAGTGGCCAAGACTTGGGGTACGCTCCTAACAGGCTACAGCCTGAGACAACATAACCCACATGGTGTCCTCCCTCCCGGGCCTTTGGTGTGAGGGTAAGTGATAACAGCTCCTGTCTCTGAGCTGGCCTTGGGCACAGCTGCCATACCAGATGAACCCTGGATTCTGGGCAGGTGCCTTGGAGCTGCTCCAGAAGAAATGAGGGCCACAGTTCAGTGGACTCCAACCCAGCCCATCCAGATCAGCCGTTCTCTGTTGTGTCCTGTGAGGTATGTGAGGTATGGTGGCTCCTGCTGCCACCAGATAGACTAGATAGGTGGTCAGCTAGACATGGCTGCTCAGAGATGCATCCTGGTAGACCTTTTCTGAGACCTGCATGAGGCCTGTTTCCCTCCCATTTTGCTAACTTGTATACCACCACCAAATCACCAAGACAGAGAAACAGGAGGCTCCTGGACCCAGCCTGCAGGATTACTGTCCTGAGTTGCAGGCTAGGCAGTCCTTGTTCTTTTCTTGCCCCATAACATCTTGTCATGAAAATTGAAATAGAGTGGTTCTGGGGTTCCACAGCTTATACCTGAAGACCCAGGCTGCTGAGACTCTTATCCTGGACTGACCTTTTTTACTGCATCCAGCCTGGACCTCTCTGTGGGGTTCCCTCCCACACTGGCACTGACAGTAAGGACAGCAGGGATATCCCCCGGCTTCCCAGGCTTTGAATGTGGCCTTTGTCCTAGATACCCAGAGAAGCCCTGGGACAGTAAGCAGGGGTGAGGAGTGGGAATAGGAGTGGGTAATGGCTGTGTTCATGAATGGGGGACATTGGCTCAACTCTTGTTTTCTAGTGATCAGCCTGGGTGTGAGATGAGTTTCTGCATAAATGAAAGGATGGTCCTTGGAGCACTGTGGGGACTAGCAAGGCAGGGAGCTGGCCTGGGTCCCTAGAGCAAAGCTGCAGTAGAGCAGCATGGTGGTTCAGGGAACACGACACTCATGAAGGTGCAGGATGCCTCAGAACATGACCCAAACATTGAAGCAAAGGCCTCACCCTGTGTGGGCATGCATGGCATTGACTCTTCATGAGCAGTGTCAGGCTGGGACTGCGATGCAGGCAGCTAGGAGCAAGCATTGCCATAGGGAGTTCTGCACTGTGGTCATTCTGAAAAAGTAAATGCACTAAATGCCTCGTAGACATGTTCTTCCCAACCAGAGGGCAGCAGAGGTATTGGACTGGCAGGCATTCTGGAAGAAATGGGCAGGACAGGGCAGCCTCATGGTGAGCAGAGCTGGTAGTGGGAGGTACCTGTAAGAGCCAGGACCACCTGGCCAAATGGGTTGCTTCCTTTTCCTATATGGGAGGATTGAGGCTCTCAATCCCTGTAAAACAAATGGCTGCCCACTCAGCTGGCTATCAGATAAGAAGCAGAAGGAGGTAGGAGGCTGGGTGCAGGAACCCATGGCTCCACAGGAGTCAGGTGGTTGCTTTGCTGCCTTCAGGTACAGCTGTAAGAACCCTTCTCTGCAGTCTGAGACCGTCCACTACAAGAGGGGCGTTAGCCAACAGTTCTCGCTGCCTTCTTTCAAGATCGACTTCTCCGAGTGGAAGGATGATGAGGTAACTGGGGGAGCCCCTACTTTCTCTTATTCCTTCTTTGGTTTTCTGTCTTCTGCCTGGTACGTTATACTGGGTGCCAAGGAGATTCCTCCTGGCCCTGGCAGCCTGGGAATGGCCAGGTTTTTGTCTTGGGTCAGATACGCAGAGGGACTGAAGAGTACGATGTGGGCAAGGCTTAGTGGCCACAGTGTGGTAGTCTGGAGGCTGTAGTGCTGGGTTCTGGAAAGGTGCAGAGAGAGGTTTCCCCATTGTCATTGTCCGCAGGCAGCAGCATGACAGTTTAGCTGCTGTCCCTCACCGTCTTTTCCTTTTGTTTCTGAATCACAGGACACAGCTCTGCGTGTCACAGCACAGGCTTTCCCCACAGGCCTCTTGCCGGTTACAGCTTGATAGCTTCTGCAGTTCTCCCTCCTCCCCGCCCGCCCTTCTTTGCCGTGGTGTCTACTTAGTTCTAGCAGAGTCTTTCTTCTCTGTCCTTACTTCTCAGCAGCCACCTGCAGAGACCCTTGCCTGGGAGCCCCTTTGTGAAACTCCAAGGCTTGGACTGGTCTCTGAATAGAAGAACTTGGATGTGACTCATGCTAGTGGCAACTGCCTGGGCTCCTCCCTGTCCCGACAACCTCTTTCCATATGAGGGTTTCTTTTGTTCTATCTTAAAAATAAATCAGACAGCCAGGTGGTGGTGCATGCCTTTAATTCCAGCACTCGGGAGGCAGAGGCAGGCGGATCCTGTGAATTTGAAGCCAGCCTGGTATATACAGAGTGAGTTCCAGGACAGCCAAGGCTACACAGAGAAACCCTGTCTTGGAAAACCAAGGGGGGGAGGGGGGAGAAAAGAGTACTGCCTCCTCTTGTAGAGGATCTGAGTTCAGATTCCTAGATTCCACTTGCCAGCTCAAGAGTCTGTCAGGCACTCAGCTGCACAAACACACATGCAGGTCAAACAAGCAGCCTCCTCAGGCTCCCCTGGTGGTGGAAGCCAGTCCTCTTCCAGGTCCTCTTCCATTGTCATTCACTTGGCCCAAGGCTTCTCTGTGTGTGCACTACAGTGCACAGCTGTGTGCAGGTTTCAGGAGTGGGAGTCTCTGAGGAGCTGTGATATGTGAAGTGCTCTATAAGCCCTGAGATACCACAGGGAAAGGACAGGACCAGAGTCACTGATCACCCTCCCCAGAATGTTGTTTTCTGTGCTGAGTTCCCCCAGCACAGCTGCAGAGTACAACTGCCTGGAGGCTACTCAGAGTGTAGAGGGCCCCCTACACTCAGGCTTCCTATGAACTTCCAGCCTAGGATGGTGCAGGGCTCTGCTCTTCTGAGCTAGCTCACCTAATACCCAAACAAACAATTCCTGGGTGAGAGCTCCTCTCCTTGGGCCTAGTTTATGGACCTTGTAAAGGCGGCATGCGGCCAGCGTCATCATCACCAGGATCACTCTGGATTGTTCTTCTGTAGGGGTGCAAACTCACAAGAGACCTCATCACAGAGCAAGGTGCTAAAAGTCCCAGTTTGTGGGAATTCTGCACTGGGTAAATGCGCAGAACTTGTCCCCATATTGCTGTTCCATGTGGCCTTGTCCAGCCTGGTGCTGTGACTGCCCTGCATGCCACCTGCTGCTATCCCAGTCTATTGCCTTTATCTTCCTTCGAAGGACCAGAGCAGCTCCTTCCTGCTCACAAGTCTTCCTTGACACTGTAGCCTCAACACAAAAGGAAGTGTGCTGCGTTAAGCATGTTGTCCCAGGCATTGTGCTCAGCCTTGCACTAAGACTGGAGATGAGAAACAGGCTCAGGTTGAGGCTTGTTCACAGTGAATGAGCAGAGAATTCTATTGGAAGCCAGCAGTCCTGAGTGTAGCTCCTTTCCTGCACCATAACCATAGGACATGCCATAACCAAGGACATGAGTTTTTTTTTTTCTTTTTTTGTGCATGTGTGTGGGGGTGTTGAGACAGAATTTCTCTGCATAAAAGTTCTGGCTGTCTTGGAACTTACTCTGTAGACCAGGTGTGCCTCGAACTCAGATCTGCCTGCCGCTGCCTCCCGAGTGCTGGGATTAAAGGTGTACAACACTACTGCCAGGCACCATTGTAACTTTTAAAGAAAGCATTTAATTGGGGGCTTGCTTGCTTTTCAGCAGGTTAGTCTTTGCCCATCGTGGTGGGGGAGTGCAGTGGCAGGCAGGCATGACACTGGGGCAGTAGCTGAGAGTTAACATCTTACCAGAAGTTTCAAGCAGGGAGGGTATGGACTTTTTAAACCTCAAAGCCCATTACCCAGTGACATACCTCCTCCAACAGGCCACACCTCCTATTCCTTCCCAAAGGGTTTCACTAGTGGGACCAAGTATTCGACTCTATGAACCTATAAACCTGTGTGTGGGTGTGGGTGTTCTCGTTCAAATAACCATACCGTCCTGAAAGTTTTTTGTGGTGTTTTGACTCCTTTTTCATCCATATTTTCAGTAGGAAATTCCCTGTGTTCAGAGTTTTTTTTTTGAGACAGGGTCTCTCTGTAGCCCTGGCTGTCCTATAACTTGCTCTGTAGACCAGGTTGGCCTCAAACCCTCAGAGATCCAACCGCTTTTGTTCCGAGTGCTGGAATCAAAAGTGTGTGCTTAGAGCATGCACACACACCCCTCAAGCCCGGGCTGTGTGGAAAAACTTTTCCTGTTTTATAAACAGCACCAACATCCACAGCCAGCAGTGTCCAGAGCTGGCCTAGGGGAGGATTTCCATGGGAGAAGTCAGTGTCACTGGTGTGGTAGCCCTGGGTTTAGGTGGAGATGGGTGCCCAAGCTTGTTCCTGCTACTCACTCCACAAGGGACAGCTTTTCTGATGAAAAGAGGTAGGCCTTTCTGTCCTGAGCTCCAGGCTGGTCTGGCCTGACCTTGAGGGAGAAGGGAGCTCTGTGTCTGCTGAGAGTTGTGCCTCTGGCTAGTGAGTCCCTGTTCACGACTGTGTGCTTAGTCATCAGCCCAGGACTCTAGGGCACAGACAGAAGCAGCTCTGCTTCAGGCTACAGTCTGCTTGTGAGGAGAGGGCGTTGTCCTTGGCCCTGATGAACTGGGCCTAGGCTGTGCTTTGTCCTGGCCCTTTCTCTAGTTGCTTCACTTGCTTGTTCTGTGATTGGTTTTGCTTTTAACTTAGCTGTGCTGTGATCCCCGTGCCACAGCTTACTCATACTCAGGATTCCATGCTTTTTAGTTATGTTCACAGTTTACAAGGTTTTTTTTTTTTAATTCTGTTTTTTTTTCTTTTGTTTTGGTTTGTTTGTTGAGACAGGGTCAAATGTGTAGCTCTGACTGGCCTAGAACTCACTCTACAGACCAGGTTAACCTTGAACTCACAGAGATCCTCCCACCTGGGATTAATGGTGTCTACCACCATTGTTTGAGACAGGGCCTCACTGCTGAACTTACTGCCCTCTGCCTCCTGAGTAGTGGGATTACAGCTGTGCACTGTCACATCTGGCCCATCGACTTTTCCTTGAGTAACTCCTTAGTGAGAACAATGGAAATGTCTGCTGCTTTCCTGAGATACCAGGAGAGTTCTGGAGACTGCGTAGGCTGGATTAGGCTGGATTTTGTCCTCTACAGCTTCTGTCTATCAGGGAGTTGGGGACAAAGGACAACCTAGTCACAGAAAGAAACAGGAGCTGAGAATATTTACAGGGAGTAGCCCACAAATGTGGATCAGGTGAATCCCAGAGTACTCCTCTGCTAGCAGGGTGCAGGGTATGAGGGCCAGGGGCGTGGGTGAGGATGGTACCAGTTTTGGGGTTTCTAGTTCAGTGGAGGGGGCAGCTGCTATCTTGAGAAAGGGAAGGATGAACCAAGTGGTCTCAGTCTGATTCTCTTTGGTGGGATTTAAGCCAAATGCCTTTTATCAAACAATTGCATAGCTAAATTTAAACCAAAACTTGGAGCTATGTCTCCAGGGGTCTGGATCACAGAGACTAAACAGATACATGGTAGCATTGTTCACAGTGGTCACAATATAGATGCAGCCCACGGATCAACTGGTGAGTGGGCAAACAATATGGCTTCCCCACCCCCTAGAATGACTGTGCAGCCATAAAAAGGAATGGGATTCTAACTGAACTTGGAAAGCATGCCCAGTGAAGAAAAATCTAGTTACAAAAAGATAGACACTAAGTGATCCATTATAGCAACTGTCCAGAGCAGGCACCCCCACAGCTAGGGAAGGCAGGTGAGGGTTGTCAAGGACTGAGAGGAGGGAATGCGGAGTGTCTGTTTGGAGAGCCGTCAGGAACTGTACAGCCTATGTGACTTAATGTCACCGTGTCCTTGGTTCCATCTGCTCGCTCCAGTTCAGGTTGACTAATTCACTACTTGACGTCCATGAGTCTGAGTCTGACCATTTTTGCCTCCTTTTGTCAGCTGAACTTTGACCTGGATCGGGGTGTGTTTCCAGTCGTCATACAGGCTGTGGTGGACGAAGGAGATGGTGAGCATTGTTGGTCTTTCCTCCTCCTCTACTAGTGTGTGGGACCGGTGGGGGAGGAAGTGGGCTCCTTCTCCATGCGTCATCAAAAGGCCTCTTTTGGAAATGGAAGGTGTCCACCACACCCCACAGAGACGCTTGTGAAGGTGGCATTGCCATGTGGACATCTTCAGAAGAGAAGGGTGAGGTGAGATGAGGGCAAGACAGGAGTGGACTCTTGGCTCTGCCCCTGGTTGTGACTCCTAGAAGTCATGCCTGCAGGGGACGGGCAAGAGTCCCAGTCATGACCTCACTGTGGCCTCTCTTCTCTTGTCTTTCCTTGCTTCAGTTGTGGAAGTGGCTGGACATGCTCATGTGCTCTTGGCTGCCTTTGAGAAGGTAAGGGCCGTCCTGGCCACCACCCTGTAGCCTGGAAGCTGGGGCAGTGTGTGGCCTGAGTATGGGGGTCCAAGCTTGGTGCAGGGATTAAATGACAGATTCTTAGTTCCTAAGACTGACCATCCTCTAAGAGTTTTTAGAGTCACAGTGAGGTAGAATGTTCTAGATTGAAGCCAACCCTGTAGGACCCCTAAGAACTCACCAGCACAAGCTAGGATGCCTACATAGAGACCCATGCCACAGACTAACTTTCCCTCTTCCCGCCACCACCTCCACCAGGTTGAGTATCCTCAGGTGCCACCCAGCACTGGCCTTGCCTGGTATGTGTGTCTGCCTCACTTATGATCTGTTCCGTTTTGCCCTCCTGCTGGCTGCAGCTTGCGGTCCAGATAGTGCTGGGTGGGCTTCCTCCCCACGGGAGGCCTTTCCTGACCCTCTGAGCCGTTGTTTACTGTTCTTACTTGTGCCAGGGCTGGAGTGGCCTCTTGTTTGTCATCTCAGAGCTGGCATGGTACCTGATTTGCAGTGTAGATGCTCAGTGAACAGTGGTAGGGTGGATGAGAATCTGCCACCTGCTGGTGCATCCCCAGGCACACATACATACATACATACATACATACACACACACATATGTATATTCACACACACATACATATCAAATCAAAGACCCAGATATTAATCCACACACCTTTGACCACCTGATTTTTGACAAAGAAGCAAAAAATATCAAATGGAAAAAAGAAACATATTTAACAAATGGTGCTGGCACAACTGGATATCAACCTGTAGAAGAATGAAAATAGATCCATATCTATCACCATGCACAAAACTCAAGTTCAAATGGATCAAAGACCTCAACATAAATCCATCCACACTGAACCTTATAGAAGAGAAAGTGGGAAGTAGCCTTGAATGCATTGCCACAGGAGACCACTTCCTAAATATAACTCCAGCAGCACAGACACTGAGAGAAACAATTAATAAATGAGACCTCCTGAAACTGAAAGGCTTCTGTAAAGCAAAGGACACGGTCAACAAGACAAAACGAGAGCCTACAGAATGGGAAAAGATCTTCATTAACCCTGCATCAGGGTTAATAGGTGATAGGCGAATGGCCTATCACCAACAGACATTCCATTTAGTCCTTGCAGTTTAGAGCTCAGTGAAGAACGGCTTGTTTTTGTAGTACCACATTCTAGAAATTTCCATAAGTGCCCGTCAACTTTACTGGGCAATCCTGAGTGCTGATCTTGGTTGACTCAAAGTATAATAACATTAATTATTACAAAAAATATTCAGCTCTAAAGACAGGCATGGTGACACATGTCTTTAATCCCAGCACTTGGGAGGTAGAGGTAGGCAGATCTCTGTGAGTTCGAGGCCAGTCTGATCTACAAGAGCTAGATCTAGGACAGACTCCAAAGCTACACAGAGAAATTCTGTCTTGAAAATAAAACACAAGCCGGGTGGTGGTGGCGTATGCCTTTAATCCCAGCACTCAGGAGGCAGAGGCAGGCGAATCTCTGTGAGTTCGAGGCCAGCCCGGTCTACAAGAGCTAGTTCTAGGACAGGCTCTAAAGCTACAGAGAAACCTTGTCTCTAAAAAACCAATAAATAAATTAAATAAATAAATAAAGCAAGCACATACACAAAAACAAAAACAAAAAAAATCTCAACTCTAATACCTTAATAAACCTTTCCAGTTCTAAATAGTCTGTTTCCGTGGATATCATAAACATATTGTGGTTCTATTCCATTTTGTTCTTACATTTTAGTTCTGAGTGTGTGCTTGTGTCCTCTTCCAGATTGAGCCAAACCCAAGAACTCTTGTTTATTCACTCTTGCTCTATAAATACTGCTTCTGGGTAATGGAATTGGCTAGCCAGAATCAGAGTGTGGCTGAGTGGCTTCAGTTTATGCATGCTGGAGACCACACAGGATAGTTGTGTTCTGCAGGAGTGTTTGAAGAAGGTGCTGCAGGTTCTGTAGAAGGCAGGCATGAGGCCATGGGTGCAGACATTGTGGCCTGGCTCTTCATCTTCACCTTTTTCTTATTTTCAGCCATGAATGTAGGTTCCTTCACCTGGCTGGGCAAGAGTGCTGGGAGGGACCAATTTGAGATTAACTGTCTTTCTTCCCTGCAGCACGTGGATGGCAGCTTCTCTGTGAAGCCGTTAAAGCAGAAGCAAATTGTAAGTGCCAGACATCATGGGCCCTTGGACTGCAGAAAGCACACACATAATGTGTGAACACATGCTCAGACTCCATGGGCTGTTCTTTCTGGTCATGCAGGAGCTGCCTGCCTGAGTCTGCCCTGTTGTGCTCTGGGATAATGGGGTCTGTGTTTTGAGTGCATGGGTTGTATAGCTACCCTGTGGTACAGCAACCAGTGCAGGTCCCTCTAACCTGCCCAGTTTGAACCATGGTGCATGGAATGCAGTTACTTCATCCAGTTAGTATTTGCTAAATGAGTGGGCAGAGGAGGTTAGGAATGACAGGAAACAGAAATGTGGCAGCCGTCTCTTGCTTATACAAATTCCTGGAAATAAAGCAGCTCTAGGTGAAGACTCAGTTGACTCTTTCAGCACCGGAGATGGGGAGGAATCCCAGGTACAGGGAGACTGGGAAAACTTCTCTTGGAAATCACACATTCCGTGATCCTACATAGAGCAGTTACTCCTGGTGGCCTACTTGAGCGAAATAAGAATTTAGTGGGATGCCTTCCTAGAACCATTTGAGACCTTGATCATGAGACTGATTGTCAGGCAGGAGTCTGTGTTCCAAGGCCATGATGAGTAATTGTCTTGTGTGAAACTACCCAAGTGCTAGAGATCTGTTTAAAGTTAGTGTAGGGGATAGTTTGTTAACCTTTAAAGGATGGATAGAGTGAACCCTGGCAGGTTAGACCTGGTGATACACACCAGTGGGGGTTGGGCACTTGTTTCCTAACAGCCAGCTGCCAGGATCCTGGCTTTCTGGGTGGGTGCTGTGGCCCATGGGACTTTAGAAACAATTAACTTAGGGCACTTGAGGACTGGACAGCATGGGGCCTTTTGGTCAGAACTAACTGGTTAGATACAGCTTTCATGTCTTGTGGAAAGCATAGTCACATGACTTGCTATCTGCTACCTACAGACAGCAGCTCTGACCCTCTTGTGGGTGACAGAATGTGGCCAAACTGCTTTTTCCTCTGGTAATGGCGATAATTGTGGGCAGCTTGGGACCTGGCCTTTTGGGATGTATGGATGGGGGACCATTGATTTCATTCCTTGCTCCCTTTGTTGTTTGCTGAGCTTGGCACAGGACAGGGTTTCCTGCCTCTTTTTCCTGGCATTTGCCCTTCCCCAGGAGGAGGAATTCAACAGGTACCACAGACCTTCAGCCACACTTTCCCTGGGACCTGCGACTCTGGAGGTGGTCTACGTGCAGGGAAGCCCACTAGTGGAGACTGACCAAACCCTAGCACATCTTTCTGCTTTCTAGGTGGACCGTGTCAGCTACTTGTTGCAGGAGATCTACGGCATCGAGAATAAGAACAACCAGGAGACCAAGGTGTGTCCTTGTGGGCAGCTAACTGGACTCTAGGCTGGCAGTATGCCTCTGGTTTCTATCTGCCTTTTAGAGGGCACATCATTGGTGATGTGCTGGGATTTTTCAGGCCTGACCCAGGGCCCACAAGGTTTGATGGGAAAAATGCCTTTCCCTGGAGGTCCAGAACCCAGACTCCATCATTTCCCTTAGTCTCTGTTTAGTGGTTAAGCAGCCAGGCTTCTGTGTGTCTGACTGACTACCCGAGAAACAGCAATTCCAACAAGAATGATTTATTTCAGCTCACAGTTTTACAAGTGTCAGTCCATGGCAGGGAAAGTGAGGTGGAGCAAAGTAGCTCATGTCATGGCAGCTAGGAAGCAGAAGAGACAGGAAGGGCTAGACTCAAGCTACCTGCCCCAAAGAACCTGCCATTAGTGACCTACTTCTCCAGGTAGGTCCCCTTTCCCAGAGTTCCTGGAACCTCCTTTAACAGCTGGGTTTCAGAGCCTCCAACCCATAAGTCGTTTACAGGGACGCTTCATTACCCCAACCACAGCAGAAGACAACAGTTTTGAAATGTTTTCTCCTCTCCCCGGCAAGTTGACCAGCATCTTGTTAAATCACTAAATTGTCAGATTGTATTTTTTTTGGCTTTGTGAGCCATTTGTCATATATTTGTTTTTTCAAGACTGCTTCTCCCTCACTGTGTAGCCCTGGCCCTGGAACTCACTCTGTAGACCAGGCTGGCCTCAAGCTCAAAGAAATCCACCTGCTTCTGCCTCCCAATTGCTAGGATTAAAGGTGTGCACCACTGTGCCGCGTTAGCCATCACTGGTTTCTATGGCAGCTACTTGGTGCTACATCCATAGCTCAGAAGTAGCCCCAGAAGGTGCAAAGATAGTTAACTGTGGCAGTGTTCTAATAAACAAGCAGGTTCGGTCAACCCAGTTATGTTTAAGGCATTTGCTCATTCACTTTTCAGGTCCTGGTGTGGTTTCTGAAAGCTCATATAATGAAAGTATTTCCAAGTTAGAGCTGCTCCATGATTTTGGCTGAACAGACAGTCCCGGCTGTTGTAAAGACGTGTTTCAGTGCTGTCCCTCCTTTCTCTGCTCCTAATAGCAGAGTCATCATGTTTGCGGTTGGGAGACAAGGGTTCTTCCCCTCCACGTGAGCCTGGTGCTTCCGCCTTGGTGTTTGCTCTGCTGTGCCCTTGACACCTCCTACTCCCTTTGCCACACAGTCCCTGGGGATGGTGCCACACGGAAACACAGGAGGGCCTGCTCCAGGCAGCATCAGGCCCACCTTCAGGCTGTTATGAAGCCACTGACGCACAGGCCCTTGTCTCCACAGCCTTCCGATGACGAGAACAGTGACAACAGCAGTGAGTGTGTGGTGTGCCTGTCAGACCTGCGGGACACGCTGATCCTGCCCTGCCGCCACCTGTGCCTTTGCACTTCCTGTGCTGACACGCTGCGGTACCAGGCCAACAACTGCCCCATCTGCCGGCTGCGTGAGCATTACCCGGGGCCCTGTTGTGAAAGATGCAGGAGAATTGGGGCTGCCCATTCCAGCCAGTCTGGGGACCACCACTCCCTATTGCACAAGAAATAGAAACTTCACGAGTTTTTCATGCAAGGCATGATGTTGATCCTTCTGCCTCCAGGACAGGGAAAGCTAGAAGACACGGAAGTGCTCCAAAGCAGATTCAGCTCTGAACAAAATCTATTGTCAAGGTTTCGTAGGAACTATTTTTGAAAATCTATTTCTTACAATCTATTTCTTACAATGAGTCAAAAGCAGAAAATTGTGTTGGGTGGTGGTCAGGTTGTCTGCCAACATTGTGGACTCTGAGGAAACTCACCCAAGCTCATGGCTTCTTCATTCAGAAATAGTAGGGTTTTGGCTACTGCTCTTGATCCCATTGTCTGGATGCAGCCCATCATAGTCATTGTCCCCTAAGAGTTGGATGTGTGTCCATCTAGTGTGTAAGTTTGCACTGTGGCAGTTCCATTGGGTCACAGGACAGGTTGCATATACAGACAAGGACAATATAGTACCTAGTCTGGGTTTCTGTGTCCAGGGGAGACCTAGCCTAGGTAGGACAGGGACAGGATAGGTGGGACTGGCTTGGGCAGTTCATAGCTCTTTTTTCAAGGGAAGTAGACAGTGTTCCAGCCTAGATTTCTGCAGATTTGGTGCCCACTTGTGACAGAGGAGAGGTCCTTTTCTTTCCTAGGTGGTCCCCAGTGAACAGGGTGACCAGGACCTGCATCTTTCTTGAACAATCCTTTCAGCACTACCCCATTGTGAACCTACCGTCCTGAATACACAGCTGCTTAGAGTATCCCAAGACCTCACTGCAGGCCTCAGCCTGGGCGAATTTTCACTGCTAGTGAAGCTGAGCACCTCTACCCAGTTTTTCCTGGCCTCCTGGAGTAGTCTGGGAGTGTTGGTGGAATTCAGAAGTCAGACAGGCTGGAGCAAGTATGTGCCCTAGGCTAGACTGCATATACAGAGCCATGACTTCAGTTCCACTTCTCAGTGGGTAGCCTTCCTCACCTAGCTGCTATGTATCCAAATATGAATGGTTGTGGAGACGTCAGGCTGTTGTAGGAACCCCAGATGAACAGGGCATACAGGCTGTGTGTGGGATTTATTTGGCTTTTGCTGTTTTTTTGAGACAGGGTTTCTTTGTGTAGCTTTGGAGCCTGCCCTGGAACTCACTTTGTAGACCAAGCTGGCCTCGAACTCACAGATATACGCCTGCCTCTGCCTCCCTAGTGCTGGGATTAAAGGTGAGAGCTACCACCGCCCAGCTAGCTATGTGTTTTTGTGTCCAGTGCTAGAAGCAGATGGGAAGCTGCAGAACAAGCCGTAAAAGTGATGGGATATGGTCAGGATAGCCGCTTTGTGTGAGGCTGAGGTTGGAAGACTGGGAAGAAAGGGCTCTGGTGTAGGTCCTAGAAGGTACCAGAACTTACTGCAGGAACCATGACCTGCCACTGGGCCTCTGAAATCTTCATGTGTGCCATGACTTCAAGTTGGGGTCCTCAAATAGGAGGTGGAGATGGGAGCTTCCCATCACAGACCAAGGTGTCACTGGCCTGTCCTTCAGAGAGAGTGGGAATTGTACTGAAAAATGTAGGTGTGGTTAGAAGTGCCAGTGTTCTGTGCCTGCTGATTCCTCAGGGTGCAGGTTGAATTGATCCTGACTTGTGGCACATTTGTCACAGGTTCATGGCTTCACCTCCACTCACTGTGTCTTAGGAATGCAGCCTTGTTTCCTGCTGGGCCACTCTTGTGGGTAGAACTGGCACTAGGAGATGACCTCTGTCCTAATTTGTCCTTTCTGCTGTATAACTGGTGATGCCATTTGTCTCTGTGATAGACATTGCACTTCCCTGCTCCTGTTCTGCCTCCTAAAGAACTCACAGATCTCTGTGGTTCCGTGAGTGGTTTCCGCAGCCGCTGTGACTTAAGCAGAGGTCCTTAAACAGCTGTTGATCTTTAGCTGCCCACCCTAGAAACTGCCCAGGACTCCATCTGCTAAGGATCCCCTCCGCCTCTGATTTGGAAACATACTCCTTGTTCCTGGGCACTGTGAGTGGCAGTGGCCACAGTCTAGACTGTCCATCCATGCCTCTGAAGACTCTGTCCTTGTTCAGATGTCTCTCTTTCTTTCTGCTACAGCATTCCGAGCCCTCCTGCAGATCCGGGCTGTTCGGAAGAAGCCAGGGGCCCTGTCTCCCATCTCCTTCAGCCCTGTTTTGGCCCAGAGTGTGGACCATGATGAGCACTCTGTAAGTGCCTTTCCTCCTCCTTCAACTTGCCTGCTAGGCAGGCATGGCTCCCACAGCAGCCTATGAGGTATTAATCAGGGACCAGGCTCTGCTGGCAAGGGTGGGACCTCTGAACTGAATGTGTGCCAGCATTTCCACTGTTGCTTTAGGCGACACTGTCTGGAGGGCACCTATATGTTGCTGCCTGTGGGCTGGCTTCAGCCTCAGTCTGGAGGCTCTCTCTGTAGACCCACTGCCTAGGTAGATTTTGCTTCAGGCAGACCAGAAAGGTCTTGTCAATTAAAGGATGTAAAGAGCAGGACATAAATGAAGAGATAAGACTTAGACAGAAGTGCTCAGAGAGAGGGAGAGATGCCTAGAAATGGGTGGAAGTCTGCATAAAAAGCTGAGGCAGTTGGAGAACAAGAGAGAGCCCAGTTTGGGCCAAGGCCTTCTTGGGTTCCCATATGTATCTGTTGCAGGGAACACAGACTTTTGAAGGTCTTGCCTCCACTTTAAGAGGAAAGAGCAATAAGCCCTGTGACCTGGACATCCAGGGGGCATAGCCTTTGTTCCTGGAAGTCCTCCTTTATTTATTTACAATTAGCAAGTTCCCCAGATGCGATGTTCTCTCGCAGTAGATTTCTGAAAACTGGGCCAACACTTTTGTTTGATTTGTCTTTCTGAGACAGGGTTTCTCTATGTAGTCCTGAATGTACTGGAACTTACTCTGTGGACCAGGATGGCCTCGAACTCATGGGTTCGCCTGTCTCTGGTTGCTGAGTGCTGGGATTAAAGGCGTGTGCCACTGTAACTGCCTTTACATCAACATTTAAAAGCCTAAAAGGGACCCATGAAATACAGATTTTTGCCTTTTCTTTCAAAACCTGAGGCTGTGCTCAGGCACCTAGACTCGAAGTGTAGAATCCCCGCTCCGGTGGGTCGTCCCCCGCCACGCACACAAGGGCTACTGAAACACCTCTGCCTTCTAGCTTACTAGAAGGACACTCGCCAACCATTGCTTGCTGGCTGCAGGAGAGATGGCCTGAGGTGGGCATGCCCAGTGAAAGAGGGGATCCGAGTGTCGCTGAGAGACCCCGCTAGTGCTCGGCAGTGCTGGGCTTGTTGTTGCTTTTGTCCTGGTGGTTGAGGGTCAGATAGGTCCCTTCCTGTTGGCCCTCTTATCCTGAGTGAGTCAGTTACTGGGTAGGTGTAATCTTGATTTGTAATTAGCCAACAGCTCTAATCTACCTGGGAACCACCTGCCTTTTGCAGGGTTCGAAGTACCTAAGTTGTTAGTGGGTTCTTGTTCTCTGCCACCTGCCCTGTGAAGTGCCCAAATGTGGCCTCCAGAGACTCTTTAAGGTAATGGTGAGCCTGAGAGCCTCGCCACTCTCATGGCACCTTGGCTGGGACCTCTTGCTCTGGGGAGACCCAGACCATGAGTAGGTTAGGTTGAGGTTAGGGTCCTCTCTGAGTGGCCACACTAAGGGCTCCCAGGAACTGGTTATTTATGTGCAGGCAGCCTGTGCAGGGCCCTGATGGAGAATTCTTCTTGTGTTGAGTGTGGTCTCAAGGTCAGCTATAGTTATAGAATTCCTGGGCGTGCATGGAGGGCAGTAAACCAGAGGCCCGCCTCGCCCCACCAATCCCCATGCCATGTGGAGGTAAAAGTTGTAAAACATGTGATTTTTATTTTGACAGTGTCCCTTTAAAAAATCAAAGTCGCACCCTGCCTCCCTGGCCAGCAAGAAACCTAAAAGGGAAACAGTAAGTGTGTTTGGTCGTATAGCTCTCTTTTTGCCCCAGACCCTGTTTTTGAAACCAACAAGTGTGGGAGGTCATTTTAACCCCAGCTACTATGTTTAACACACTTTGTCAAATCCGCTCTCCTAGTCCCGGTGCCCCTGCCCAGGAAGGGAGTTTTGTGGACCAAGCAAAGCTGAAGGTCTGTTGGCGCAAAGCCAGTTCTTTGGTGCTGGTGCCAGGTGGTAGCCAACCTCAGGCACTGCCGTTCTCGCCAGCTTTGCTCGCCGTGGCTTCTGAGTGCCCTGTTTCCCTTTTTTTTCTTGCTGGCAGTGGAATGGATGTTGAAGGTGGAACTGATATCGCTGCTCCTTTTTGCACATGGCACCCCCCTCCCCCCGCATGCTTGTTCGTCTTGCACCCCTGGCTGGCTGTCCCTTGAAGTTTGACTCTTTGGGCCAAGGACTCTGGTTTTCTGACATTTTCCCTGCACCCCCGGGATCAGACAGGGAGATCAAAAGTCAGGTAGCAGCCGGGCTGGACCTCTTCTGGAGTTTTGCTGGCCTGGCGAGAGCCTGTTGAAAGCTAGTGTAACTAGTGTAACTGAGGGAAGGAGCTTGGCAAGCAGCTGAGTCTGTCCTTTGCAGAGGGTGTGGGGCTGGGGGCGATTGTTCATCTTTAAGGTGAAGGCATGTGGGAATAGGTGAAAGTTAGCCAGAGAACTAAGACCTACCACTAGTCTGGTGCATACCACATTCCCTAGGGGTGCCGCCCCATCCTGTTATCCACTGCGCCAGGGCGGGCAGGCCAGAGCTTCCTATAGGAAGCACTTAGGAGCCCTGCTCCTTTAACTTGGTTTGTGAGAGCCTATGGGAGCAATACAGCACAATCCTTCTACAGCACTCCATGGCCTGACTGTTCTCTGGAAGCTGGGCACGTTCCTTCTCCCTTACCCCTGCCAAATCCATCTATTCCTAATGAGGGGCTATGGTAGCCACACTCCTACTGACACCCTGCTTGGGGTCCCCGGAGGCCGCACTTCCCCTGGTCCAGGGCAGCACTGGCGATGTTCTCCTGCCTCTGGCATGGCTCTGCTCTGCCTGCTCCTGAGTTCTCCCGCTGTCACTAACCCCTCACACTTTTCCTCCTGCAAGCTGGGGACAGCAGCTGTGTGACGGCTTGGCAATGATGGGCCTTGCTGATCATCTGGGGGTTGGGGTGTGTGCTGCTGCTGGTGGCCGAGGGACTCCTCAACAGGATAGTTTCCACTTTGCAAGGTAGCTTTTGATAGGGATTGGGGCTTAAGTCCCTGGAAGGTGGCATGAACAAGACACAGTCAGCAAAGCAGGTCTGGGGGGGGGGAGAATGTTCCATTTCTGGGGCTTCATGGCTGTGGGCAAGAAGCCTGGCTGGGCCCTCCTCATTGGCTTTGTCCCCACAGAATTCTGACAGCGTCCCACCTGGCTATGAGCCCATCTCCTTACTCGAGGCACTCAATGGTCGACGGGCTGTCTCCCCGGCCATCCCATCAGCTCCCCTCTATGAGGAAGTCACCTACTCAGGCATCTCGGATGGTCTGTCCCAGGCCAGCTGTCCTCTCGCTGGACTTGATCGGATCATAGAAAGCGGCCTACAGAAGGGCAAGCCACAGAGTAAATCTTCGGACAGGTGAGGCCGGTGCCCAGTCTGCCTCGGTGAGGTGTGTCATCACATTGAGTGAAAGGGTGTTTTCCGCTGGCGGTGCGACTGCTTATGTGTGCGTGTCAGACTGGCGAGGTTTATTGGTGGTCTTACAGAACTTCATGACGCATGAAGTTTTGTTTCTTGATCACTGGGACTCAAAATATCCAGCAACAGGTCAGACCCTTCTCTAGTTGATGACAGCCAGCAACACTGAGCCGAAAAGTTTATCAGGAACGGTGCTGGGCTGAGGCTCCTAGTGCCCCCAAGACATCAGCTTGCTTGCTGTCAGTAAATTGTACAGGCCTGTGCCATGTACCTGCCCAGGAGCTGACCTAGGAATTTTTGGTCACTGGTCACATAAGCGTGTCTCACAAGGAGCCAGCAGTGACAGCTGAAACTGGGACACTGAAGTGTGAAGCAGGTATACCTGTGTCTTAGGTTACTGTTGTGCGGTGAAACACCATGACCAAAAGCAAGATGGGGAGAAAAGGGTTTATTTGACTTACACTTCTACATCTTAACTGCATCAATTCAAACAGGGCAGAACCTGGAGGCAGGAGCTGATGCAGAGGCCATGGAGGAGTGATGCTTACTGGCTTATTCTTTGTGGCTTGCTCATCCCGCTTTCTTACAGAACCCAGGACCACCAGTCCGGGGTGGCACCTCCTGCAATGAAAAACATTCTGAACAGGCTTGCCTACAGCCCAGTCTGTGGGGACATTTTTAAAATTTACGTTCTCTGCTCTCAGATCACTTTAGTCTGTACCAAGTTGACATAAAACTAGCCAGCACACCTTGCTGCTACCGACACCTGTGTCTGCTGAGCCGAATGTGTGCTCCCTTTCCAGGTTTTGAGCAGTGGCTCTTCCCATGCCTTGTGTACGTGTTTGTGTTGGCTTTCTATTCAGCTGGTTGTAACCGTTTTCATTAGAGCACAAGAACTTAAATGGGTATTTTTGCTAGGTTGTCCTCTTTTTTTTTTAACTGTTAATATTATTTTTAGTTAGCATACAAAATAGTGGTAATCATTATGACATTTTTATACATCTGTATCATTACTGTGCTGACAAACCTCCCACACAGCCTATACTGGCTTGTTTCCTCTTCCTAGATAGTCTCATTGTATATAAATCTTATTACCTTATATTGCCGCTGCCCCTTTTTGGCCACTTCTTCCCCATATAGTTCCCTTCTGCTTTCATGTCTTGCATGTTAATATATTTATTTTAAAATCTCAGTTTTGCATATGAGAGAATCTGAGTCTGACTCATTTTCTTTAATATAATCTCTAGTTTCATCAATTTCCTGCAGATGACATAAAAGAAATATATGTAAACAAGCTAAAATAAATTATATGTGTGTATTATATAAACAAACTAAATAATATAAATTATTAAATAATAATAATATATATTATTTAGTTTGTTTATATAAGACTGGGTTTCTCTGTGTATCCTTGGATGTCCTAGACCTAGCTCTGTAGTCTCTACCTCCTGAGTGCTGGGATTAAAGGCACGTGCCACCGTGCCTGTCAGTTTTATTATTCTTGGTTCTTCTGAGATACTCTCATGCAACCTCGACTGCCTGACCTAGAAGACCTGATCCTCCTGCTTCTACCTCCTTAGTGCTGGGATTATAGACATATGTCACCACTATGAGCTATGTTTCTTTTGCAAACTTCAATTCGTTTAAGGACTGGATGATTTGGTGCTTGGAGTACAACTTTTTGTACTTTTATCTGCCCTAGTTATTAATCTGTCAGAGTTGGGTTTTGTGTATCTGGTTATTTCTGGAGTTTGTCCGAGGGCCGTGTGCATGCCAGCCCAGTGCTCTGCTGCAGAGCTACAGTTTCATCTTGGGCACCACAAGGGTCCTCTCTAGTAGCATGTTCCTCAGGCTGGCCAAGAGTCAGGCTTGCTCACTTGGAGAGTAGCATAGAGAGTCAGGCTGGCCAGACTGGCTGTGCTGACTTCCTTAAGGAGAAAGGTATGTGTTCTGCAAGCTGCCCAGGCCCTGTACCGTGAATACATGGCAGAACAACTCCAGAGACACACAGTCTTGCCTGGGCTCAGTTTGTCCTTCTAGTGTCAGGCTGTTAGGCCTGTGCTGGTGTCTGTGGGGGTGGGAGGTTGTTGGGCAGGTCCACTTCTCTGGTTGTTCAGGCCTGTGCTGAAGTTCACCTCTCCTTGGGGAGCCACTGTTGGTCAGGTCTGTGTTTTTGAATCTGTGCAGAGATGCCACCTCTCCCCCAAAGACCTCTTTCACAGGTCTCCAGGTATGTATATGCAAGGCTCCTGGCCCAGTGTGGCTTTGGCAGGATTATGTTCCCAATTTAGCCGTTCTACAGCACTACCTCCTTCCTCTCCAGCACCCTGCGATCTCCATCATCCCCCATCCACGAGGAGGATGAGGAGAAGCTTTCAGAGGACTCGGATGCTCCTCTCCCACCGAGCGGTGTGGAACTTGCGCTGCGGGAAAGCAGCTCCCCTGAGGTGAGGCCCTGGCTGGTCCCGAGCCCTTACTTGTTCTCTAAGCACTGCCACAATGTGATGTCACAGCAGACAAGTCAGTATCCTTGACTATGGGCTGGGTGCCCTGTGGAGGAGTCACTTTGAGAGCTTATAAGCGAAACCACATGTGAAGCCCAGCCTCCAGTGACATCCTTGTGTCCTGGGTGGCAGCTGCTTTCCACTGCCCTTAGCCTAGTCTCAAGAATTTGACCCCTTTGACCTGAGGATGTTTGCACAAGTGCCTTTTCTCTTTGTCTCCTAGAGTTTCGGAACAGAGGAGGTGGATGAGCCGTCCCTAAAGCAAGGTGAGCCCCTTCTCCTAGGTCTGTCCCCACACCCTTGGTAAGCTTTGGGTCCTGGCTAGGGGCAGTCTCCTGCCCCAGCTCTTGCCTTCAGGTACATGAAGTCAGTGTGCAGGGGTGGTGGTAAGGGCATTGTGTCACTGGCCAGCACCTCGTGTGTGTTCAGAAAGGGCTGCCCAGGTGTGGAAGTTATTTGTCCTAGTGTGTTTTGAAGTTGCCTTACTGTCTCTTCCTGATGAATTGAGGACAGCTGGTATCTCCTTACCTCTCTATAGTGGAGGGCTTAATGGGTAGCCTAGGAGACTTGGCTTCCCCCACTCCTCTTGCTGGACATGTCGGGTGGTAAGGAGCCCCCCAGGCCTGCCTCTGCCTAGTCCTTATCATGCCACTGCTGGACAGAAAAGCAAAGCAAGGTTCAGGACTGACATCTAGGCAATGCCCAAGACCACTTGACTAGGACATGGCTCTGACTGGCAGTGATGTCTTACTCAATCCGTGCAGCTGCTGTGTTGTGCACTGCTGAGAGGTTCCCCCATGTGAGGCCCACTTGCAGGGGGCTGGCGCCCTGGGAGGGATGGAAGTGGCCCTTGTGGAGCAATGTGCTGTGTCTTTAGCCCCTCTAGCCTGACCTTGTATTTCTGTCTTCTATCTCAGGCAGGGAGGACCTCAGCTTCCCACCTAGTATCTAGGCTTCTCCCACCCTCTGAGAGTTCTTTACCTAGGCAGAAAAATTACCTATAGGAAACAGGAATCAGGAATGCAGGCTCAAGCTGTTGAAGAATTGTGTGGGGCAAAAGTAGCCATGGTTCTCAGGGCTGCTTCAGAAGTCTGCCCTACAGCCCACCACCACTCAAGGTCATGGGGCCACTCCTGACTACTCAGTTTCAAGCAAAAGCAAAAGCCAGCTACCACCTGGCCCCAGCCAGATTGGTTTTGAAATGAAGGAAACAAACCTTCCTACTTCATGAATATGCTCCTCATTGTGGTTCCTGGAGTCCATGTGGTCAGAGTGGACCACAGGGACCTGGCCCTGCCTGTGCGTCCTGACCTCTCTCCTCTACCTGCTGCAGCGAGCCGAGTGCCCTCTATTGATGATGTCCTGCAGGATGGCAGCCCCCAGCACCGTGGTTGCAGCCAACCAGTCCCTCCTGCCGACATTTACCTACCAGGTAATGGCATCAAGTCTCATATAGACATTTGGACACAGCCTACCTCCTGTCTCTGAGGGTAGGGGAAGGAAAGGGGAGTCTGAGTGAGACCTGTTGTGCCCCTTCAGAGTCCAGGGCATCTCTCTGACTCTAAGCTGTACTCTGCTAATCCCCACAGCAGGACTCAGGCCAGGCTTAGTCTGCCTTCTGGCTTCCTGCAGGCCCTAGGGTTCTTTCTCAACCTGAACTTGGACTGAGGAAGGCAGGATAAGCTGTTTGCCAAAGTACTAAGTCCTTTCTCTGGCTGCTGCCTGCTGAGGCCCAGGGAGACCAGTCTTGCTCTGCTGAGGCTGCAGTTTGCCTTCATCTGTGGCCCATGCCTGTGGCTTACCTAGGCCACTGCCCAGGTGTACAGCAGCACATTCCCAGCCATGCCAGAGAGATGGACGTGTGGAGGTCCAATGGTTGGGCCACAGGCAGTGGGCTAGAGACTTACTGTTCTTTTCTAAAGGTTCAGGCATAAGCTATCACTTAGTTTGTCCTGTCTGTTCTGCTGGGATGAAGTTCTCAACTTTACACTTGGGGTTCACACTTAGGGCTCCAAATCTTGGGTATAAGTGGGTCTCTCAAACTTACAATGCTTTGATCTTGGGAATCCTGATAAACAGCTGTTAGACCTTCTAAGGCTGGTTCTTAGAAGCAGCTCCTTAAGGAGATGGGCTCCTCCACATGCCAGGGAAACTCCTTTGCTCCCTGTTTGGCTCTGAGGTCAGTGTTGCTCACTTTTCCAGGGCTCTTTGGGATTGGGTAATTGTGACATCCTTTGATGAAAGGGCTCTTATCTGCCTCTGTCCCCTGAATGTGAAGTGACCCAAAGAGGCTGATTGGGAACATGGGTCATGAGGTGTGGGAGAGTAGCTGTGGGTCATCTTACTGGAAGCATGTTTGGGAGCAGCATATCCTAAAGGGCACAATTGCAGTATGTCACTTGGAAGCACCTCAGGGACCCATCTTTATTGTAAACTTGGCTAAGCAGGAATTTGGGGGAGGTCCCTGGGTGTCTTGAGTTACTAGTATGAGCTTTGCTCCTGCAGGTGGACCTGAAAGCAGGCATCTTTACTTTTCAGCACAGGATACTTTATTCCCTCTGTGGGCTGCAGTACATCAGGACTGGTCACAGAGATAACTGTAGGCAAGGGTCTCAGGCCTCGTTTAAGTGTGCCAAGTAGGTGGGAGGCAGTCAGCTGGAGAAGCCAGATCTGCATGTACAGCTGGAGAAGGGTTCTGCACAGTGACTGCTTCTGGATCCCAGCTGCTCTCCGAGCTCTTTATACAGGCTTGCCCATGACAGAAGGCCAGGTTCCTATCTCTGCACATCTTGTTGGCGCTACCATTGATGTGTTCAGCACTGGGGTGTGGGGAAAGGCGTTTGTATGGTGGTTTCACACCTGCATGTTTTACCTTACACAATGGCACCTACTGTCTGTTCTCCTGGCTCTTGTCAGAGAAGGCTGTGTATCTTCATCTTTGTGAAGAGCACACATGCAGCTGGTGTCCCCCCCCACACACACACACTGGTGCAGCTGAAGTCACTATATCCAGTTCCCCTGGAGATGGGGAAAACAAGGCTGGGAAAGTTCATAAAACAGTGAGAAAGTAAGCTGGGTTGTGGTGATGCATGCCTTTAACCCTAGCACTTGGGAGGCAGAAGTAGGAGGATCTTTGTGAGTTCGAGGCCAGCCTGGTCTACAGAGCAAGTTCCAGGACAGCTAGAGCTACATAGAAAAACCCTGTCTCAAAAAACAAAACAAGCCGGGCGGTAGTAGCGCACGCCTTTAATCCCAGCACTTGGGAGGCAGAGGCAGGTGGATCTCTGTGAGTTCGAGGCCAGCCTGGTCTACAAGAGCTAGTTCCAGGCCAGGCTCTAAAACTATAGCAAAACCTTGTCTCGAGAAAACAAAACAAAACAAAACAAAAACCAGTGAAAAAGCAGGTGCCTCTGCTAGCTCCTCTCTGTGACCCAGTGGCCTAACTCCATAGCCACAAGAGGACTATGCCTGCTGCCTTCACACACACGTCTCTCTCTTGGCTAGAAAGCTATCCAGGATCTGTCCTTGTACTTACTACATGGTTATAGCAGGCGATGCGTGGGCAGTCTGTTTCTAGAAAGTTCCTGCCCCTGCCCCTAAAGTCCATGTCTTTCTGCTAACTGAGCTCCATCTGTCTCTCCCTCCTCTCTGCACAGCCCTGGGTCCCGAGTCCTGCTCTGTTGGTATAGAGGAGTAAGCTGGTACGTGACCTTTCCTCCACACTTCTGCTGGCTTGACTGGGTGTATCTGCAGAGAAGAGCCCAGTCCCCTGCGAGGTCTTTCTGGATTCAGAGTCCAGAGCCCACTGATGGCTGCTGCACCTTTGTGTCTGAAAGGTGGCTTCCTGGGGTCCTGACTTTGGAACCAGAGGGTCTCCCATTCAGACAGGTGCCCATCTAGGCTCTTTGAAAGTAATAATGTAGAGTCGTTTGAATGGTAACTCAACCCAGGCTTCTGGAGTTGCTGTCCGTGGTAGGAGGAAGGAGTTGAAGGATCAGGAAGCCTAGGAATATGTGGAACAGCATCCTGGGGGCTGCACACAGTAGTCTCACTGTGGTTTTTAAAAACGAAAATTCAGTACTGGGGATTAAACCTAAGTAGGAAGCACTCTACTGCTGAGCTACATCCCCAGCCCTCTTTACAGGTCCCTGTCCCTGGAGACAGGGTCTTACTAGTTCCTAGGCTGGCCTTAAACTTGTTCTGTTGCCCAAATAGGCTTTTAATATTCATTCCTCCTGCCTCAGCTGTGGTTGTGGCTTTAAGCAGAAGTTCAAATTTGTACCAGCCATGGGAGACTCTAGATCACCTATTCCCATCAACACTCCTGTCTATGGAGCATGTGTCCTCCCAAGTCTGTTGTGGGAGACCTGCTCTTCTGACTGCTCTTCCAGAATACTCTAGTTCAATTCCCAGCACCCACATGGCAGCTCACAATCATCTATAACTCCAGTTCCAAGGAATTGGCCACACTCTTCTGGCATCTGTGGGTACCAGACATGCAACTTCTATCCAGAGTTACATGCAGGCAAAACACTCATACTATAAAATGAAAATAAAAGCAAGCATTAAAAAATAATGCCAGGTGTGATGGCACAAGCCTTTAATCCCAGCACTTGGGAGGCAGAGGCAGACAGATCTCTGAGTTCCAAGGCAGTGAGGGCTACACAGAGAAACCCTGTCTCAAAACAAACCCCCTTGCTTCCTGTCCAGAGGGCATTCTTCATGCCTCTCTTCACTTGTCACTATGGCCTCTGTCCCCTCTCTGGCATCCAACTCTCTCATACACTGATGAGCTTTCCTGTCTTGAGACCATCGTTGCCACTGAGAACCTGTCCATCTTGTCTCTGAAGCCTGTAGTAACACACACACACAAAACAAACAAACAAACAAACAAAAAAACCACACTCTTAGTCCTGTTGGATAGGTAGCTGCTTGGCCACTGATTGCTGGTTACAGAAACATCCCTGAAAACTAGGCCTAAAGGTGGGGACTCTTTCTTCTTAAGGTTCTTTTTGTTTGTTTTTCAAGACAGGGTTTCTCCATTTTTGGAGCCTGTCCTGGAACTAGCTCTTGTAGACCAGACTGGCCTCAAACTCAGATCCGCCTGTCTCTGCCTCCCGAGTGCTGGGATTAAAGGCGTGCGCCAGCACTGCCCGGCCTTCTTAAGGTTCTTACAGAGAGGCTGGTAGCCTTCCATGTCAGGTTCCCCAGAAGAATGGCACCATGGCAGATCCACACAGTCTTTCTGGGAAGTGCCAGGTTGGTGTCCAGACTCTAGGCTGCAGCCCTCTCCTATCAGCCAGGGAACCTGGCCTGGTGTGATTTCTTTGATTTTGTTGGTGTTCATGGTTTCTATTATTGTGCCCCTTGAGCTGTGCTCCTGAAACAACAGCGCTGTCGTTATAGCTTCTGTCGGAGGAAGGGACAGCTGTGTTGGAATTCAGGTTGGACTTCAGCAGTTAAACCTTAGGTCACAGCTGGGGACTGCACCATAAAAGTTGACTTTTGTGATGCCACAGCTGCTAAAAAAGAGGGTAGGATTGGTTTGTCTGTGTCACTGGTGCTTCCCTGGGATAACAGCACACAGCATCACAGAGTGGGCCCCTGGCTCTGGGGCTTCTTCTGCTCCAGCGGAGCTGCTGCTCAGGCAGCCCAAGTACCACTTTGCCTTGTTCCCATCTGCTCACTTCCCCTTGCTAGAGCTGGCTGAACTCCAGCTAACCCAGCTGCAAAGCGCTTGGCCAGACTCTGCTGCTGAGGTCCAGGAATGGTAGTCCAGGGCAGGAGACCAGGGGCCACCAACCCACAGCCCACAGATACCCTCTGCCTGCAGCTCTACTGCCTGGTGTTGAAGGGTGATCTGTCTCAGTGTAGGAGACAGATACAACGTCCTAGCCTTCTATGAGGTCGCATCTATTCCTGCTAGATGGCATGTTCCTGGGTTGCGAGGTAGAGGGTGCTAGGTGGTCCTGTCCCCATGAGGCTCTGGGTTGATGGGAACAGATGTCTGACCAACAGCCCATCATGACCCCTCCTTCCTCTGATCCCCCCTACAGGATGGTCCACCTCCATGGAGACGCCACACAGCCTTGGCACCACCAGCTCCCCCTGGCCTCTGCTGAGTGGCTCTAATTCTGAGCCTGGAACTACTGAGCTGACCCCACTCTGAGAGCCTGGCTCAGCTGGTAGCACAGAGCCCTCAGTATCCCCAAAATTGCCAGGAGGCTTCCCTGGAGCCCAGTGAGACCCTGGCCTCTCCTGTCTGCACGCCGGGCTTTGAGGGGCCATAGTGAACCTTGATGAAATTGCACAGTGGACTGCTCTTCCACACGCCCTCCTTTTCTATGGTCGATATATTTGTAAATGGTACAAGATGAAGGACAGCAGTTTCCTCCATGGGCCATAGGCCCTAGAGGGGCTTCCAACTGCCAAGGTTGGTGCTCTGAGCACTTAAACCAACAGAAGAGAATCTACCCGAGAAGTGAAGTTCGGGAAGGGTGGGCAACCCAAGTTACGGTTGATGAAGGAAATGGTGCCTGTCTGCCTGTCCCATGTGTGTTCCCCAAGGCAGCCAGGCTCTGCTGCTGCTTTCACCTGATGTGTGTCCTGTTCTGCTCTACTCCCTACTAGTGACCTCTGACAGCTGGGGCAGCTGTGGCAAGACCTCAGTAGTCAGACTGTGTTAACAAGACAGCCATTGCAGTGGTTGGTATCCAGTACCCCTTATAGGCCCCACTTCACTCCTTTCCTCACACGCCTCCAAGGTGAAGATGTTCACACTTGCAGGGCGGCACTGCCCACCACTTGCCAGGGAAGAGCCTGAGCAGCTTCCATAGCAGACATTGGCAGTTACATGTCCTTTTGTGTTTCCCATTGGTTAATTTTCTTAAGGCTCCTGTCAGAGCCCACCTAGGAGCAGTGCCCCAGTGATATTTTGTTTCCAAGATAAAGGGCCCGTGGGTGGCCCTAGGACAGAAGTGCCTAGGCAGTGCGGCTGACCTGGTGGGCAGGTATGGAATTGCCCTGCCACTCACCGAGGTGACAACTTGTAGCAATGCTTGGAGCCTCCCCTTTAGGCTCAGGGTTGCTTGAGCTCCGGCTTTACCTCTTTCTATCGGTGGCTGGCCTGATCTCTGGTAAGCCTGTGAACAAAGCCTTGTCTGCATATCCATCTGCCCTTTCCTGCTGAACGCACACATAATGCACACATGTCAGCATGTGCATGCCCACCCCCACCTGCCAACATCCTGGCCTCTGGCCGTGTACTGGTACCAGCACTTTGGAAGGTGGGAGGCAGACTTCAGACTCACATGTGCTATCATTTGATGGACCCTGGTTGACTAATTTTGGGGTTGTTTTTACTGTATATTTATAGTAATAAAATCATGCAGCAATATTCTGCGTGTGCCTTTGTTCTGGCACAGCACCGTGGGCAGGTAGTCCTTGATGTGGTGGCAGGACACTTAGTGGCTTCTGGTAGCTCCTGACCGATTGTGGTACCACCTTCATTTGCTTGTATGAGAAGGGCAGTGAGTACCCCGTCCAAATACAGGCAAAGTTTTTTTTGCTCTTTGTTTTGTTTGCTCTGCCCTGGAGTGAAGCTGAACGTGGAATTTAGCCCACCTCTCCTGAGCAATTTGGTGATCTTAGCCTCCAGGTACCGCACAGGTTGTCCCAGTTTTTACACCCACCCCCGCACTTCTGATGTGCTGGAGGAGGGCAAAGGGGGTCACTTAGATGCTTAAATCTTTAATGGCATGGTTTCACAAGACAACGGTGGAGCCACAAGCTCGGGGTCGAGGCACAAGGGGAAATCTGCACCCTCAGAGATGAAGTGGATATTAAGATTTGCAGCTGTCCCATTAGGGATGTCTGGGACTCTAGATGCTCAGTATACCTCACCCTGATGACCTGGCGTCTGCGCGGTGCATCTTGGGAATTCTAGTTTTCTGGTCTGTGGGTGCGGTCATCTGTGCACCTTGGAGGGTGGTAAACGCCACCTTCTCGCCTGGGGTTCCGGTCTTTGAGTTCTACCCCAGGCTCTCAGGATTGGTGGGGGCGGGCCCATGCACGTGGGTGCGCGTGGATTGGGCCTGTGTGTCGTGGGCGGAGTCGCGCATGCTCATTTGGGCGGTGGGCCTGGAGCCTAGCAAGATGTCGACCACGACGGTTCCGGAGCTGAAGCAGATCAGCCGGGAGGAAGCAATGCGCTTGGGACCCGGCTGGAGCCACTCTTGCCACGCCATGTTGTATGCCGCCAACCCCGGGCAGCTCTTCGGTCGTATTCCCATGCGGTTCTCAGTGCTGGTGAGGAGCTGGGTGGGCGAGCGGGCAGACAGAGGCTTGGGGTGCCCTGTGGACCCTGCATCCTGATCTGGCTTACCTTACAGATGCAGATGCGCTTCGACGGGCTGCTGGGCTTCCCCGGGGGTTTTGTGGACCGGCGCTTCTGGTCACTGGAGGATGGCTTGAACCGTGTGCTGGGTCTGGGCCTGGGCGGCCTGCGCCTTACCGAAGCTGACTACCTGAGCTCACACCTGACTGAGGGTCCACAACGCGTGGTGGCACATCTGTATGCACGGCAGCTGACACTGGAGCAGCTGCATGCTGTGGAGATCAGCGCTGTGCACTCGCGGGACCACGGTCTGGAGGTGGGACCACTGCCTGGGGCCCGCCCCCATTCCCACTCCTGAGGTTTGACTCTGGCACCACAGAAGGCAACGATGGGTAACAAGTGTCCCTCAGGGTCCTCACCCTGGCCACGCTGGGTGGGAAGAGAGACTTGGGGTCTGGGTCCGGGCTGTTTACATTTGCCTTGCTGCCTGCCGTTGTCAATCCTGGGAGTGGGGCATGGGATCCCTGGAAAGAAGAGATGGCCAGGGTCTGCTTGGGAAATTGAGGACAGACCAAAAAGGCTAGGTTGTAGGGTTTGGGGTTGTCTCATGAGAGGCTATGTGAAAGCTTTTAGTGTTTGTGGATACCCTGGCCGAAGGGGTTTAGAGTGAGACCAGGAATCATGAGTGCTGGCAGACAGGGTGGGGAGTGCATAGGCTCTTCTGCTCCAGCCTTGCCTGGCCAGACCCTGCCAGAGCCCTACCCCTGTAAGGAGAGCTCAGCCCCACCCATGCCCTCTGTCCCACAGGTGCTGGGCCTTGTACGTGTCCCACTGTACACCCAGAAGGATCGAGTAGGAGGCTTTCCTAACTTCCTGAGCAATGCCTTCGTCAGCACTGCCAAGTACCAGCTCCTATTTGCCCTTAAGGTACTCAACATGATGCCCTCGGAAAAGCTGGCCGAGGCCTTAGCCTCGGCCACAGAGAAACAGAAGAAAGCCCTAGAAAAGCTGCTCCCGGCCTCATCCTGAGATTCCTGTGTGGGTTCTTGCCCTCCCTTGGCTGTCTCTGCCTACAGGCCCTGGAATTCCCGAGAAGTGTGCCTTCTAGCGTGTTTGGTTTTGCACCCCTTCTGACTGCAAGGGACAAGCAGGCAGCTGTTCATCTTTACTGTCCCAAACAGTCCCTGGGACCTAACTACCCTCTCAGGTTTGTTCAGTGGCGTGGCCTGGGCCTGGCTTTTCAAGCTGAGGATGTTGTCACTCATTCCAAGGCTCAGACTGTCCTGTGAGGTCTGTTCATGACAGGTGGAGGCCCAGCTAGAGCCCACTTTTCTGAGGCAACCACTTGGTTGGTACATGGCTCCTGGACTGGTCAGGGGTTTCATTCAGTGGAGGTGACACAGAACCTGATCCAGCTTGCAATAGGCTGTTATTCATTTGGGTTGTTGTTGAATTTTTCTGTTAGATTTTTCTTTCTTGGTGTGTAAACTGTGGGTTGCTTTCAGAGTGGCTGTGCCCCACATGGCTTGGTTCCTCCTCCCCAGAAGGGCTCAACTCTGTGGAATTGAGGAAACAAGACAATAAAGCCATTCCTCTGACGCTCACATTTGCTTCTGGGTGGCATGACCACATCTTTCTTGGAGGTGTGTGGAGGTCAGGTTCAAGAACACGATAGGACTCTTGAGCCCTGAAGACAACCAGTCTGGCTAGTAGCTTGACTTCGGCCCTTGTGGTATGGCATAAATGAAAGCACAGACTTGATGTGCATGCCACCGCAGTCTGACTTACAGCTGTCCAAACACTGTACAATTGGAAAACTCCCACAGCTCCACTTTAGGGCTTAGAACAGTCACCAAGCAGGGGAGAGATCCTGGAGCAATGAATGGAGAACAGAACTAACTAACTATAGATAGGTTACTAGGGTCTGCTGATGATAGCCAGAAATACATGTCATATGATCAGAAATGAGCCCCCAATCAACCTGCAGGTAATTTTATTTTCCAACAAACAGCAAATTTTCTAGACATCCCAGACCTCACCTTAAGACCAAATCTCAATGTGGCACCTGCATGTGTGGGGACACATTCTTCCCACAGCCCTGTCTGGGTCAGAGCTTCCTACCCGCTTGGGTCTTTTCACCAGGACCTGGATGTCAGGCCATTCATCCTGCCTCAGGGCTGGCCCAAGCTGCCCAAGCAGGGACTGAGTCTTGTCCTCCTGTCCACAAGCTGTTCCCTGGGCTGGTTTTCCATCCCCTAGGCAGCTGTGGACATCTGCTCACTGCCCTGTCTTGCATGACTCATCTAACTTCAGGGTGGATCCATCACCCAACGTCAGAATCTGAAGAAAAATTATCAAAAAAAAAAAAAAGAAAGAAAAAGAAAAAAAAAAAAAGCCTGGTAAGCAGGGACAGGAAGGTTAGGTGGTCCAGGGTGCCCATGGGCATGTGGGTACTCTCACCATCCCTCCTGGCTATGGTTCCCGCCATTTCTTCCCATTCAGCGTCTGTAGCTTCTCCAGGCTCTGTGTTACAGAGCATAATGCCTGCCCTAAGGATAGGGCCAATTAGTTAGTGTTCTGTGTGTCAAGTCTCAGCAACAGGGAAGAAGGGGAACTCGGGGCACTAGGAATAGGCCCTGGGGTCTGAGCTGATTGGGTATGGCCAGCTCTCAGCCTCAATCCTTGGAAGAGGATCTGGGGAAGGGTGAGGTTGAAGCCTTGGCTGCCCTCCTAGAGACTTACCCATCTCATGGACACAGTCTTCCAGGGCCCCTGACAACTCAGGAAGGCTCAAGGCCTGAAGGGGAACAGGCCAGCCTTTGGAATCTGTGATGCAGAAGGGCAGGTTGGCCACAGGTTATGTCCTCATTCATTGCTGATGTATGAGTGACTGCCCCAGGCAGGGATGTACCCAGCTACAAGTTAACAACTGCCATTTAAGGTTCAGGCCTAAGTAGAGCTCAACCCTGGTGAACCCAGCCACCCAACTCCATTAGTGGGCTCAATGGACAGTGTAGTCAGCCATGAAACAAAGGCCCCTTACACT
Source organism: Myodes glareolus (assembly GCF_982192425.1). Classification (NCBI taxonomy): domain Eukaryota; kingdom Metazoa; phylum Chordata; class Mammalia; order Rodentia; family Cricetidae; genus Myodes; species Myodes glareolus. The sequence goes on from NC_142034.1 coordinate 97,525,623, forward strand.
TGCCATCTAACCCCTAAGTTACACTATTACACTAAGTGTAATAGTGCATCTCTCGTCACAAGTGGGCTAGTTCTGGGGACAGGGTTGCCACTGTAACAGTCAGGCAGAGCCCACTGGTTGGAACTTAGCTTAGGGCTTCCTGCCCACCACTCTTGTCCTATTCCAAATCCAGGCTATTGTTCTTACCTGCCGAGAGAAAAGGTGGACTTAGGGAAGCTTCAATAGGGGATTGGTCCTGCCTCACTCGAGCTGACAGCTCAGCCTGACAGGCCCTGCCAGACATATGACCAAGTGTTAGTGTGTAAGAGGCCCTGCTGTCAACCCCAACCCAGACAGGGCAACAAAAACCACCTCAGCCCTGAAGCCAGCCCTGGAAGCCCCGTACTGGTATTGTCATGCTGCTCCCCAACCTGCATTTAGTCAAGCCTGGGTCTGCACTGTGGCAGACAGAGCTGCAGGCACTATGGTTTTCCCCCATTTCCCAGCTATTTAGAGGATCAGGAAGGGATGCCTGACAAGTGTGGGGGGTAACTGCCTGAGTGTGTGAACCACTTACCGAAGCTGGTCCAGGACGAGGGCAGCATCCTTGGCTAGGGTCTGGGCCTCCTGCAGCTGGGCATGGATGTCCTTTCGGGCACTATCCTGCTCCAAGAGGCAGCTCTCTACTACAGCCCGCAATTCCTGCTCTTGGGACACCTGGCCACGAAGGGCCTCTGCCTCCTCACAGCGCTGCAGACAAATACCAAGCCAGAGGGCCTAAGCCAGGAGGCCAAGACCCATGCTGGCTGATTCCCCCAAAGGGCAGTCTGAGGCTGCCTGTCTGCTTCTCTGGAGTCCATTCTAGGAATTGCTCCTTTGGCTCCCTCCTACAGATCTGAGTTTCTGTATGGGCTACTTGCTCTTCCCTCCTGCATTCAGCTGACTTTTTTCCACCCCTTCAGGTTTCCTGTCTCCAGTCCCCTCCCAACGCCATACCCTCTGCTACAAAGGTGTAACTCTAGATGTACTCTGACACCTGTATCCATAGCCCGCCTGGAACTCTCCACTTACTTTATGCAACTGGATAGCAAGCTCCTGCATTTCAGCCTCTAGTCGGTCAGCATAGGCCAGCTCCAGGGCATCACTAGGGGGGCGGGCACTACTGTGCCAGCGGGCAATGGCAGAGGTCATCTTCCTTTTAGGCCCAAACAACCTGAAAGATTGAATCAGAGGGTGCACATCAGCGTCTATCATGTGCATGGGCCTTGGTACCAAACTGCCACCAAGGCCAGTTGCAAGGAACACCTAACTCTGAAGGAGGAAGGTTTCAGATGATCTTGGGGCTGAGGACAGAATCAAGAGTGTCCAAATAGCCTCTACCATCACTGGATCCAGGTTTGGACAACTATGTGCTCTCAAGGGAGATCTCCAGACAAGTGCACAGGCAGAATCTGCAGGAGCCACCTGGGTCACTGCAGGCTGTGACTGTGAATACAGCCAGCTTAGGCTAAGCTCAGCTCTGTATAACAGCAGCCACCCAGACCCAGCATGCAGGAAGCAGGGTAAGCAAGGCAGACCCTGTTCTCCCAGTATCAAGCATAGAATACAAGTACAGCGATTACTGAGGGCCACTGCTATCAGCCATACTCACTCACTCTCTGGCTAAAAAGATAGGGATAGGGGAATAAGTAGTGGGTCTAAGGGGCAGCACCTTCTCCATTCTCCTGTAAGAGCCAGACAAGACTATCACATTGAAAAGTACCTGCATGCTCAGAACATTGATGTACATGGAAGGTGGGCATGAGAGTTCAGGATCAGCCGTGACTACATAAAAGCAGCTTGTCTCAGTAACTACAGATGGGTGGACAGTTAGCATCACAACATGTGCCTAAGGAAAGGTGCAGGCTCTGAGGACACCTACAGGTTTTAGCCTCCAGCTAGTTCTCTGCACAGAGGCTGCAAACAAGAAGCTCAAAACAAAACCTGCAAATCCCAGGGAAAGGGGGAGTCCTGACTTTGATGGTTACTATTTCATGAGACTTAAATATCCATTTTCAGCAATAAAACTAAAAGGCAAGTAGAGTATGCATCATTTAGAGGAAAATAAACCACAGAAGTTCCAAGTTCAAGTGCCTTGAAACATCTTAAAGACAATCAAAGACCTAAAAGATGATGTGGAAACACTCAATACAAAATGGAAATACAACAGGAAAATGTAAAACAAGCGAAGAAGTATGGTAACTGAAATAAAGTCTAAAACAGGCAGACACAGCCCATGGCAGGCAAAGGGGGGAGCCAGCAACTGGAACATGATGGAAACTCAGTCTGAGGAATGAGATTAAAAACCACAAGGAGAGCTTGAGCCCACCTGGGGGCCAAGTCTTTCCCAGGAGTGAGTACCTCAGGAAGACACAGGAAAGGCAGATAATGGTCTGAAGAGCTAGCAGCTGGAAACTTCCACAATTGATGAAAGACATTAACATCTATGAAGGTCAATGAACTCCACAGATGATGGATTCCAGGACACACACCCAAATTAAAGACATACAGAATCCTGGAGCAACAAGAAAAGCAGCCTGTCCCATGCAGGGACCCTCAGTAAAAGTACCTGCACATTATCCTTCAAAACCCTGGAAGGCTGAGGCAGCCAGATGCCAAAGCAAACAGCTGTCACCAAGAATCTTTTACCTGGCAAAGCAGTCCTTCCAAAGTGCAGGAGAGATTCAGACATCCCCAGATAGGCAAACATTGAGAAAGCCCTGCTGAGAACAGGACACCTGCCGCACCAGAGCCACCTAGGGGAGAGCACTTCAAGTGTGAGGGTCACCCATGAAGAGTTACAGCCAAGACACAAACTACAATTTTGTGTATGGAATGTTTTGGGAGAAAAGACATATTACATGGTTGAGCTTTATATTAAAAGACTTTATATCCAAGCTTTTAGGAAATAAGAAACCTGTGCTATAAAAACACTACCTCCAGAAACTATGACAGTTATGAAAAAAATTAAAAATCACAAGAAAGTGAACTGACAAAAACAAAGGCAAAAGGTCCAGCATACAGCAGCAAGGCCACCTGGGAGCTGTGTGGGCACAAAGGCCAGCCTGGAAGAAAGCCTCTGTCTAGACAGGCTGGAAGGATGCTGAGATGACTGGGGTGGGGAGAAGCACTAGGACTCACGTAATGCCGATTTCCTTCAGGTCGCTTTCAGTGAGGGTCAGGAAGATACGAAGATCCACATCCTGTTCCTCAAACACGTGCAGGTACTTCAGACACCCAATCTGCTCCAGCAGTGTGGCAAGGTCCTGAAGAGAAGAGACAACTGGGAGGCCTAGGGCCAGAAATGGAGAACTGATCTTCTCCCATCTGACCCCAAGCCTGACTAGAGCCCCTAAACTGCCCTTTTTTGGGCATAGTGCCTCCAGCAGAGGAGAATGAGTGCTGATATAGCTAAAGGCTTAAGAACTCAGGAGGGAGCTCAGAGACTCCCTAATATTCTGCCTCCTGGTCTTAAGGTCTGTATCCAGGGACATTTGATCCCCTCAGAAAGGCTCTATTCAGCCCCTTATCCTGTTGAACTTGGGGCCAGTTTGATTCCGTGTCTGTGTGGCCATCGTTGTGCTTATCCTGACTCCACCAGGCCCACAGCACTACCTCTTCCAAAACACCATGTGTGCATGGGGGGGGTGGTGCTTGGTGATGGCACAAACTTTTCATTTTTCAGACTAAAAAATGGTTACTGACAGCACAGGCTGCCTATTGACCCTGCCATGTCAGCTACTGCTGAGTTCAACTGCTTCGCCTCTTGACTAGTTTTCAACACCAGAATATCTAGATTCCATTTCTGCCCATGATTACTTGCTAAGGATGAAGGAAAAAAAAAATGTCCCAAGGTTGCTCCTCTACCACTTTTCTCAGAGAAACAGTCTTGAGATCCCAGAGTAGCTGGTAACATGCCTGTACAACTGAGAGGTACACCTGTGTTCCAGGCCTAAGACCCTGGAAAGGGCTGCAGGCAAAAGCCGGCCCAGTTTATAAGCTGTTAGAGAGCAGCAGAGCTGGGACTTAGGGCACATGTGCATCACACCCTGAGCTGACAATGCTCCACAGTGGGGGACGGCTGCATTTTTGCTAAGTACAAACCACCATGCCATTACTCTGTTCCCAGCTCATGAGCATCCTATTACTATCTCCCTAATCTTGGAGAGGCCCAGAGAGTAGGACAGCAAGGGAATAGGTAGTCCCTGCTCCTGGAAAGAAAAAGACACCAAGCCCATTGCTGGCCTGCTGCTCATCAGGAATCCTCTGAGCCTTGTGGGGAGAACCCAGTACCCTCTTCTCCTTTCAAAAGTGCCTGGCCTGTCATGAATACACAGTAAATGACCCCAACACCCCCACCCTGTAGCAGTCATAGATGTGCCACCTCCCTAAGCATGCAGTCATTGGGTTCTCAAATGGTCTCACCTGAGGTCCTGAGTAGGGGGACTTTTCAGCTTGGGGTTCAGAGCCTGGAGTGCATACAATTCCTGTGCTGGAAGGCCACTGACTGTCACTGTTGCTGTAACGACTCTTATTCTTCAAATAACTCTTGGTTTGTTTGCGGACTGAGCTTTTGCGGGTATGATCAGAATCCTGCGGTGAAAGGGGTGTGTTGGAGCAGCCCTTGCCTGGCTGTAAACTTCTGGCCTCCTTCGTTAATGGCAGGGGTAAGATGTGAAATCTAACATGACTTACCTGCAGCCTGGACCCCCACACTTAAGGTTAGGAGTCCTCCAGGCACATTAAATATTCACCTATCTCCTACATTACCAAGGGAGGAAGGAGGGGAGGGAACTTTACCTCATTGCTTTCTATGGAAGCTTCACTGCTAAGCCCTTGGGCTCTTGTTAGGCCATCGCTGCTGCTGCTCCTCCACACAGGCCCAAGACTGGTACAGAAAGTGGGTTCCTCTGGTAACAGAAACACCTGTCTCAGCATTGAGGCTGCCTGTGTCCTCTTAGCTTATTCTCAACTGGCTCTTGCATAACTCAGCACTGCTTGTCTGGCCTGGCTGCCTATCACAACCCCACACTAAAGGGCAGCAGAGCTTGTAGTTTTTAACTGTGTGCTCATAAATCTCACGCACCTACAACAGAGCTTGGCATGAAGTAGGAACTTGGTAAAGCACTGCCAGGTCATAGCACATGCCTCCTGCTGGGAAGATTTCCAGGAAGCCCTTGGACTGACCCTGTGAGTACGGAATGCTTCTTTGGCCTGTGGGAACCCTGGGTTGGGATGCTTGCCCTCACCTGCCCATGGCCAACTCTGGCTTACCTCACAAGAACTGGGGCCTTCTCTATCTCCTCTATGGGAACCCAACAGGTTGGGGGTGCGTACCCCGGCTGCTGCTGCTGCTGCTCTCCACATCCCGCTCATTAATGGGGGAGGTGACATCTCGGTAGCAGAGGCCCTCAACTTCCAAGGTGTTCTCATCACTGCTGGTGAAGGTCACATAGCCCCGTGGAGGAACTTGCTCTGTGTACGGAACAGACATGTGAACCCTCAGACATGAGTGAAAGCATCACCCTTCTAGGGCTCTTGGGATGAGGGAGCCCCACGGCTGCCACCTCATTTCCTTGTACAGTAACTTGGTCATGCTTCAAGTTTGCACATCACGGGTAATGAGCTTGGTATAGTCAAGGCTAGCACCCAGGGAAAGGTCAGTCCCCATTAGCACCTGCTAATGTTTTTCTAAGGGCGGAAGCAGACAGTTGTTATACAATATTTCTTTACACTGTATGATGATTTTTTTTAATAAAAAGCTAAACAGCCAAGCTGGGCACGCACGCCTTTAATCCCAGCACTCGGGAGGCAGAGGCAGGGGGATCTCTGTGAGTTCGAGGCCAGCCTGGTCTACACGAGCTAGTTCCAGGACAGGCATCAAAGCTACAGAGAAACCTTGTCTCAATAAAAACAAAAACAAAAACAAAAAAAATTTAAACAGCCAATAGCTAGGTCAGATTTTGGGGACAGAGAAGGCTGGGCAAAAAAGGGGTTGAGTCTTGAGGAGCCAGCCAGACACTGAGGAAGCAGGAAAGCAACATGGCCAGAGTAAAGATAATAAAGCCATGAGCCAGAAAGTAAGTTAATAGGAATGGGTTAATTTAAGTTATAAGAGCTACTACTAGTTAGAAACAAGCTTAAGCTATGGCTTGTCTCTTAAAGAGACACAACAGTCATTACACAAGCTTTCATAATTAATAAGAAGTCTCTGTGTGACTATTTGGGAGCTGGCAGGTAGGACAAAAAGCCCTCCTACAGATAATATAATGCTCAGTCTATAGACAACTAAAAGGTTATCTGGGTACATTTAGTAAAAATCTCCAAATTTACATGCATACACCCATCTACCAGATGTCTATGTAACTATGGAATTCTTCCTTCCGTTTTTTTTTTTTCTTTTTTGATGTTGCTGGGGATGGAATCTGAAGCCTTATGTGCTGGACAAGTACAGTTTCAGAGCTTCAACCCCGACCAAAAAAAGACCTGCCTGAACAAGGAGGAAAAGACTCTGACCAAGAAAGGAACAATGCAATAGAGATTCATAGAGTTCCTGAATATAGCTGCCATAGAAAGCAAAAAGATGGGTGTGACTCCACGGTGCAGTACTTCCCCCCCTAGCATTCACAGGGGCTTTGGGCTTTCTTTCCAGCACTGCACACAACAAACTCCAAATCCACAAGCACGACAGCACACACCTGTAATCCCAACACTCAGGAGGCAGAACAGGAGGATGGAACATCTAAGACCAGCCCAGGCTAAGAAGTGAAATCCAGAAGGGAAGGGAAGGGAAGTAGAAGCAAAGAAGTGACCCTCATTTGCAATCCAGCTACTTAGGATCAGAATGTGGGTAGAGCCAGGGCAGTGGGACTAAAATTCTTATACATCACAATTGCTATGCCATCTATGTAAATGGGACAGCCAACAAATAGGAAGATCCCCAGAATGAAACCAAGTGTCAGGATTAGCAGTGACTCACTAGGTCAGTTCTGACCTTACTCTTATAGTACTTATTACTGTAGCCTGAGGCCAGGGACCATGTTCCAGAACAGTTCTGTACCCTTCCAAGACAGTCTTGGGAAATGAAACCAAAGAGCTTTGGGAACTGTGGCTCTTACCATAGTTGGTCTGGATCTTGCCTCCAAGTCCAATAGCTGTGATCCTGGCTAGAGCACGTGGCCCCTCGTGGATGCTGAGGCCCTTCTTTCGACAGGGCCTCTGGCGCTGAGGAATAGGCCAGGACTCATCTGAAGAGCTCAGATCTTCATATTTTTCTGTAAGTCAGACATGAAAATTAAGATAGTTGGTTCAATGATGAGCTCATTTTCCAACACTAAACTCTAACGGACTGTGTCTGTGTGCTTTTGAGACAGTGACTCACTATGTAGGCTCAGGCTGGCCTTGAACTTGCTGTAATTCACACACAAAACTGAGGATAAAATTTTAGAGAATATTAAGCAGAGTATGGTGGTATTACACATAACCTCAGTATTTGGGACATAGAGCAAGAGGATTGCAGCAGGTTCAAGACCAGTCTGAGCCTACATAGACAAGGTTTCTCTCTGTGGTCCTGGCTGTCCTGAAACTCCTTCTGTAGATCAGGCTGGCCTCAAACTCACAGAGATCCACTTGCCTCCAGCGCCCGAGTGCTGAGATGAAAGGTGTGCACTACCACACCTGGCTCTATCTATTGTTCTTACAGGGTACTTAGCTCTTGCAGAGGACCCAAGTTCAGCTTCTAGTCCCCACATTAGCAACTCACAAACACCTGAAATCCTAGCTTCAAGGGATCTAATGATCTAATGCCCTCTTTTGGCCTCCTTGTGTACCTGTCTAAAAAAAAACAAACAAAAAAACCTCTTTAAGTGTTGCTGAGCCATCTCTCCAGCCAAACCAACTTAAAGGTATTTGGGCTGGGCGTAGCGGTGCACACATACACTTAATCCAGGCACCTGGGAGGTAGACCCTGTCTTAAGAAAAAAGCAAAATGTCCACCAGGACTGTACTTGCTGTACTTGGAAACATCACAACTAGCAAGCCACTGTTCTACAATGGGGAGCTGAAACCATTACTTCTTCCTTTACCTAGCTTCAAGAAATGCTTCTTGTAAGCCCATACTGTTAATAATCAGAAGTCTTCTTTTAAGTTCAAGGGATAAATTGGTGGCATCATAAAAATAATATTATTAACCACAACTTGTTAAATAAACAATTTCCTATTTCCAATCTGAATGACGTCTACGGAAGTAAATGACATCTGTTTGCTGTTTGCAAAGCCACCCAGATTGACCAGCTCAGCATGCCCACATCCTTCACTAGGTCAGAGCTTTCAAAATAGGCCATCCAGTGATGTGTGTGTGTGTGTGCGTGTGTGCAAGTGCCTGTGTGTTTAATTTTGTGGGCATGTGTATGCAGACATGAGGATACCCACAGAGGCCAGTAGGAGGCACTCTGAAGCAGATGTGCACTCTGGGAACCAAGTTCTAGTCCTCTATAATTGAGCCATCCCTCCAGTCCCTAGGGGTCAATTTCTCAAGGCTTCCAGAAACTACAGCAAATGTAAGGAAAAAGAAATACAATCAGCAGATGAGAGAACACATATAGAATATTAAAAATCACTGACTAGTAGGTAACAACGAAGGCATCAGTGGGTTCCATAAAGTAGAAAGAGTAATTACTCTAGGCAAATAAATTAGGAAAAAACTGAAAGGATAAAATGAGACATTAAACAATTTAAAAAGGACTTTCAATCTAAAAATTTAAAAACTACCAAAAATATAGCAAAACCTCTATTAAACAACCTTTAAGTAAAAGGGAAAATACAAATCAAAATTACAGAATTCCTGGAGAATTAACAACTACGTTCCAAACTCCTGCCATGTGGCTAATAGAAAATGAAATCTACTGCCAGATTTTCACAGGCAAAGGCAAACAGTAGCAATGAGCTGGCTAGGGAGATGGCTCAGTGTGTGAGGTGCTTGCTATTCAAGAATGAAGACCTGGGTTGAAATCCTGTCTCAAAGAATATCAAATTTTTTTTTTTTTTTTTTTTTTGCACACTTGAGGCTGTATCAAGAGGAAGCTGAATACCTCCTTCCCAGCCATTAGCAATCAGAAACTCACAACGTGGACCATGAAAGCGAGCTTCATACTTTAGGAGATGTGCATGACTACACGAGTAGCTGCTGATGCTGTGGAGGAAGTTATACAGTCCAGTCAGTGCTGGGAGTGACATACAAGGTTTTCCCATTAAGCAAGGTGCTTTGACTCACAGCACAGTACACCTGCTGCTCAATGAGGGGTGTTCCTGTTGTAGACCAAGGAGAACTCGAGAAAGGAAACTTAAATCTATTAGAGAATGTACTGTGCATGCCAATCTGAGCATTCAATTTGGTCACTGTTTTAAAAAGAAAGAGAAGGATATTACTGGCCTGACAGACAGCACTATGCTTTGTCAGCTGGGGCCCAAAGAGCTAGCAGAGTCTGAAAACTTTTCAGGTCCTCTAAAGATGATATCTGCCAGTATTTTGTCAGAAAGCGCCCCCCCCCCCCAAAAAAAGAAGAAGGTAAGAAGCCCAGGACCAAAGCACCTAAGATTCAGTGTCTTGTTCTTGCATATGTCTTGCATCATAAATGTGGATGTACTGCTCTGAAGGAAAATACACTACGAAAAATGAGAAGGCTTAAGAATGTGCTAAACTTCTAGGCAAGAGAATGAAAGAAGCGAAAGAAAAATGCCAGGAACAGACTGACAGAGATATAGACTGTCCTGAGAGCTTCTACTTCTAAGCATGAGGCCAGTTAAAAATAAATTTAGATGGGTAATGAATGCTCAGACCTTAAAAAAAATAAATAAGAATTTCAGAATCAATGGAGACTTAACTTTCCCAATCTGGTGAAAGGTCCACACACCTTCCCAGAGCCAAAGGTCCTACAAAAGGATGTGCATTATCTCCAGTGTTTAGAATGAAATCTGGCACAAAAGCATGACAGGCAGTGGGTGAGCTCTGTCTGCAGACTAGCAGCATGGTAGCACACCTGGAAACTCCTGGAGATGTGGAAATGAAACTAACTTGACCAGACAAGATCAGTTGTAAAAGTCAACTGCCTTGTACATGGAAATACCAAAAAGATGCAGCAATACCATCAACCAGAAGGAAAACAACAGTAGTGAATCCATCAGTTAAGATGATAAATACTTTAGAATAAACTTAGTTACAGAAAAACAGACATTAGGAAAAATTTAAGCCAAAACCAAAAGCACAACCTGTGTTCTTAGATGGGACAAGCTGACACCATAAAACCAGTGAATTTACAGATTTCCTATAGTCTCTTTGACATATGTGAGCTCTTGTTTTGAGACCAGGTCTGTGTTGCCCACTGGTTTTGACCTTGCATCCCCCTACCTTTGCCTCTCAATCCAAAATTCTGGGATTGCAGCTGTACACCATCACATATGCCTTTTCTACCATCTTAATTAAAATATTAACACTTTTTAAGGTGGAAGACAAGTTGACACTCAAGTTCATACAGAATGGTAAATAATAACCGAGGAAACACTGACAAGGCCTAATCAACAGTAAAACACATTGTAAAATGTCTCTGGTTGCTGAGCGGTGGTGGCGCACACCTTTAATCCCCGCACTCAGTAGGCAGAGGCAGGCGGATCTCTGTGAGTTCGCGGCCAGCCTGGTCTACAGAGTGAGTTCCAGGACAACCAGGGCTACACAGAGAAATTCTGTCTCAAAAAACAAAACAAAACAAAAAAGCCTCTGATAAAACTGTATTTGGGTGCATGGATACAGAGACCACAGAATCTAACTCTGGGGAGAGACCCTAATAAGATAGAAAGTCAATGTGTGATAAAGGTGCTGTATCTAACCCCCATATAAATCATGCTGAATGATGCTGGCACAACTGTGTGAACATTTGGAAAAGAGAATTGGTTCCAGAATTCATACCACTCAAGAGACACAACTCAGTGAGTCAGACATCTAAATGTAAAAAATTAAAACATACAAATGCTACAAGGGGCATGACCATCATGACTATTGGGGCTCTAAGAAAAAATGGTTATGATTCAACATCCAGAGGCAATGAAGGACACCTGATTATACAGTGGTAAAATATGCATAGCACAAGATTGTCAAAACCAAGAACTAGAAGCCAGGAGCCTCTCTGTGAGGCATGCCTCCTCCCCTTATCCTTAGGCTGCAGAGGCTGTTTTAGAAAGCAGGGGATTCAGGGAGGGCTCTCCTTGTCTCCTAGTATCCTGATTCCATCAGGACAGAGGCAAATCAGGTACCTGGGTTCCGGTAAAGGCTCTTAGGCAGTGCAGGCGAGTGAGTATCCATCAAGGCCACTATCTTCATATGACCATATTGCTTGGCCAGCATGCGAGCTGTGGCTCCACTGTGGTCTCTTATGTCTACTTTGACTCCCTAAGGTTCAGGAAAGAAGGGTCAGAAACTCCTCACCAAATCCCCCAGCTCAGAGGACTGCAGGCCCAAAGGAATGAGAAGACAAAGTAGGTTTATGATCACTTCCCCTGGTTTGAGATACCACTGGGGCAGGGTTAGGGATGAGGGAGCTAGTGACTTTCTGTCTCCTTCACAACAAGGAAGAGGGCCAGAAAGCCCATCATGAAGAGCATTCACCAACCCTTCCAAGCATCTGCAGCCATTCTTCCTCCTGAATACTGCCTGCCAGGTACCAATGGTCCTGGCAAGGAGAAAAAGAAGCTGGGACCTGTAGGCAGAGGCCCACCCTCCACACCCCTATGTCTGTCTCTGATAAAGAACCTATCATTGAACACATCCTCCCAAACTCAACTTGACGTCTCTTAATCCCCTGATTTTGTGAGACTGGCTGCAGACAAGGATGGCCTTGCCTTTTTCATCTTGCCTCCACCTCCCAAATTTTGGTATTCCAGGTGTGCACCACTACACTTGCCTTGTTCAAACAGGGTCTCACTGTGTATCTAGGCTGGCCTTGAACTCACAATCCTCTGCCTCAATCTTCCAAGTGCTAGGATAGCCTCGCTAAGATTACAGCCTAGGTTAACTGAAGACCCATACTGAATATGGGTAGCAATATTGTATCAGCTGGAGGTTCATACACATAAAAAGGAAAAAGAAAGCTAAACTTGTATTCATCTCTCTCTAGGTTTTTGTTTTTGTTTTTTAAAAAAGACAGGGTTTTTCTGTGTAGCCCTGGCTGTCCTGGAACTCACTCTGTAGACCAGGTCTTGAACTCACAAGATTTGTCTGTCTCTGCTCCTGAGTGTTAGGATTAAAGGCCTGTGCAACAATTGCCCAGAATACTACTAGAAGTCTTATGCTGTGGAATAATTCTCTTGTACACTGTAAAGATTTGTCACTCAAATTGGTTTAATAAAATGCTGACTGGCCAGTAGCCAGGCAGGAAATATAGGCAGGGTGATCAAACTAAGGATGATGAGAAGGAAAAGGGTGGAATCAGAGGGTCACCAGCCAGAATCAGAGAGTGTGGCCCAGGAGGCAAAACATGCTAGAGGATAGGTAAAGCTGCAATATATAGATTAATAGAAGTGGGTTAATTTAAATGTAAGAGTTAGCTAGTAACATGTCTGAGCTATCAGCCAAGCATTTGTAATTAATATAAGCCTTTGTGTGGTAATTTGGAAAGTGGCCGCCAGGTATTTGAGAAAAGGCAGTTGGGACAGGAACTCCATTTACAGCATTACTCTGTAACTAAAGAAGGCAAAGTAAATTTTCTTCCTTAAAAGCCTTAGCCATCCAGTCTAATACCATGGTGGTAAGCTGGCTTACCAAGGCTATGGAGGACAAATCAGAAGGAATTTAGAACATAAAAGGTTAAGATTCTTCTAGGAATTTAACTGGAGAGATAATTAAGGACCTATAATACTATAAATGCAGCTATAAAGCATGCACTGGCTCTCTTGCTTCTGGCTGCTAGATTCAGTTCCTGTTCCCCATTCGTGCAGAGGACTGTGATCTAGGACAGTGATCTGAGAGCCTCCCCTAAATAAATAACATTTTATTATACGTAATTCTGAACTAGTGTGGGATTATTTTGTAACTTCCATCATCAGAGTTTAGTTCCAAGAATCTATTTTATAGAAGGAGGAGAAAAGAAGACTCCCACAAATGTTCTATTCCATAAGTATATATGTATGTACACACACATGTGCTGGTTATATAGGTTTCCATGTAAAAGAAATCCCAGTTAGAGTCTATAGTTTCATCAGTGATTCCCATTTGCTGTGACTAAATTACAAGGTAATCAATAATTACTTACATGATTCAGAAAATACTGCACAATTATCTCATGGCCAGAGGCAGCTGCTTCCATCAAAGGAGTGAATCCATATACAGGCTCCCTACAAGATGAGATCAGACAGATGGTTAACAGAGAGGAGTGAGGCAATGAACGAACTCTCCTGCCAAAGACAAAATCAAGCCAAGACCCCTACATGCAGAGCAGGGGTACAGGCTCAGACCTAGGCTCTCATGCAATTAGAACTGCTGGGGTGTTAGGATTAAGGAGGCAGTTTAGTTGGTAAAGTACTTGCCACATAAGCATCTGGACCTGAGCTTGATTCTCCAGCACCAGGTAAAATGGTCGGTGTGGTTGTGTGTGCTTGTAATCAAAGAGCTGGGAGAAAAAACAAGCAAATCCCAGGCCAGGCAACTAGTCCAAATTGTGAACCCTAAGTCCTAGTAAGAGATCCTGTCTCAATTTAAAAAGGTGGATGATTCCCAAGAAATACCATTTCTAGCTTCTGCACATATGTGCACACACACACACACACACACACACACACACACACACACACCTACCCACCCACACTTGCCTCAATTGCCCACAAAGAAACTAATGAGGTGAAATGGGAACAGACAAGACCACACGAGCTTTACTAACTCCCTCTGGTTCATTAACAGTCCTAAAGACCAAGCTCTCCTACCTTCCTTCTCTCAAGCCCATTCCTACCTCATTCTAAATCCCCACTTTAATCACACTCAAAAAGCAGCTACTGCCAGGCCTGGTGAAATGCACCCTTAATCCTAGCAAATAGAAAGTAAAGGTAGGTGGATCTCTGTGAGGCCAGCCTGGTCTGCATAGTGAGTTCCAGGACATCCCAGGCTACCTAAAGAGACTGTCTCTCAAAAAACTAAGTACGCAAGCAAACACTGACGCAGCTACTGTTCACTTCTCACAGGTGCTAATGTCTCCCCCACCTACCCAAGCTTCATCTTCTGAGTTCAACAGCCCATGAGTTATTGTTTCTGCTAAGCCCATACACTAACAATCCTGTCTTTGTTTTCTGTTACTCTTAACACTGTTCTCAAACAGCCCCTTCACTTTTCCTCATTCCCTGCTAGACTAGAAGCCAGGAGTCATACTAAACCCGGCTCTCAACTACAGGATGACACATACTCTTCACATCTTAACATCGATCAAGTCAAAATATATCTTAAAATCATTTTAAGATGTTGAATTTTAATTAGTAGCTCGTTTTTTCTTCCTTAGAGTCAGCAACTCAGAATTAATTATGTCTTCCAACAGGCACCAAGAGCCAGAGTTGCCATGCCAACATCAGGTGGGGGGGCTCAGTTGGTACTTGCTGTGAAGGTATTCTTACATAATATGTGTCAAACCACAGTAACTCCATCTTATAAAAATAATAATGGAGACTGGTAAGATGACTCAGTGGGTAGACGCACTTGCTATGCAAGCCTGACAACTGTTAAAAGTAAGAAAAAGTCCACAGGGGTCTGCAATCCCAGCAAACCAACAAGAAATGTGTATGTAGGAGGGAGGAGGCAGAAGTTCACAGGCCAACTGGCCTGGAATACCCAACTTGTCTCTAGCAAAGTGGAAAGGCAAGGCCCAAAACTTGAAAGTTGACTGACCTCCAGACATGTGCCATGGCATACATGCATCTGCACCCTGAACTATGAACAGGTGCACACTCTCATATATGATAAAGAAAATAGAAAGGCAAGTAGATAGGTTGGTCGGTCATGATGACACTGGGTTCAGTGAAAGAATGCTTGCTTAGCAAACATATGGTTCAGGGTTTTGTTTCCATTAAGACAGACAGACACACACAAAACTATTTTCAAAGCCTTATCTTCATGATGATAATCAAAACGACAAGAAAAAGGAATTAGCATCTAATGTATATCACCCAAATACCATTTTTTCAATGTTCTGACCTGGACCTTGCTAACCTCAGTTTTCAGATAAAACAAGGTTCGAGGCCCAGGGGTATAATGATGACTGACAGATATGCACGAAGTCCCATGGTCTATCCATTCCACTCCTTCATCTTACTTCTCATACTGGAGCAGGATGGCCCTGCCCCCTTGCTTAGAGTTGGATGAAACCCAGCCCACGCCTGTGACCACTTAGCTGCAACAATCACCTCACGTTCGCATTGGCTCCACTGTCCAAGAGGAACTTGACCATCTGCTGGTGGCCGGCACTGGTGCAGTGGAAGAGTGCAGTCCAGCCCTGGATGTCTTTCATTTCAAGCTCTGCACCTTGCTTCAAGAGAATAGTATGTTGTTATACCCGATGCCTCCAGGAAAGGTGGGCATGTGCGTGGGTGGGAGGCACCCACCAGGCCTTCAGCTGAAAGAATCTTAAGTGATTACATGTGTACATACGCACACTGTGGTGTGTAGCACCTCATGTCCTGTCAGGGCAGCCAGGGAGCCCCTAGGTTTCTGGGCCTGTGCCCACTCGTAGCTCACCTGGAGCAGAAAGTAGGCGATGCTCTCGTTGCCACAGCTGGAGGCCAGCATCAATGGAGTCTGCCCTTCTGGGGTCGGCACATTCACACTCACCCCTGCCTCGAGCAGCAGGTGGACAATGGTATCGTGTCCAATGTAGGAGGCATACATCAGCGGGGTCCAACCACCACCATTCTTCTTATTCAAATCTAACTCTCTCCTAAACAAACGCAAGATATGCTAGATATTCCCAGCATCCCACATGTGGGCTTCATTAGAGACAGGTACCAGGCCTGGTGGGACAAGCTGACTTTCCAGAAGGCAGTAATCACCTGTCCCAGTCGGGCATCCCCAGTAGGGAGAAGGCAAGCGGGTAAGTGTTTCCATCCTCTGCCTTAAACTCTTTTAAGGGTTAATCTTGACTGTCAACTTGACAGGATCTGAAATCGACTAAGAAATAAACCTCTGGGCAGGTCTGAGGAATTTTCTAGATTGATGTGGGAAAAGACACCCTAAATATAAGCAACATCATTCCACGGGCCATGCTTGCAGACTAAATAAAAAAGAGGAAGAGCAGAGCATTAGCATTCACCTCTCCCTGCTTCCTGATGCACTGTGACCAGCCTCCCCACTCACCGTGCCTCCCTGCCATAGGACTGAACCCTCAAACCAAGTGAAGACAACTCTACCTGCCTTAAGCTGCTTCTGTCAGTATTGTCATAGTAACAAGAAAGGTGACTATGTGGTGTGCTGATACACTTTTACTTGCAGCACTTGGGGACAGAGGCAGGTGGATTTCTTTGAGTTCAAGGCCAGCCTGGTCTACAAAGTGAGTCCCAGGCCAGACAGGGCTATTAGTAAGACTCCCACCTAAAAAAACAAAACAAACAAAAAGTGACTAATATAACCGTCTCTATTTTAATACTCGTATCTTTCTTACCATTCTCCTGGCAAAGGCAACAACTCACCATTTTTGTGCCTACAGCAATATCCACCATGCTCAAGCTAGGAGTTAGGCAAGTTAGGCCTGGTCATTCCTTACAGTTACATCTGGGAGTAACTAGCTGTTGGCACACAGTAGGTTAGGGTTATGTGTGAAGGACCCACCACAGACAGGACTAGCTGCCTAGTTTATCAGTATAAGTGAGACTGAGACACCCTAACCACCAGCCACCAAAACAGTAACTCTGCGGAGCTGTGCAGAGGGGCTCAGGGAAGAGAAAGAAATTGAGGACAAGAAACACCACTGCCACTGACTTCTTCGTTACCTCACCCCTATAGAAAAAAAAATCTATCACCAGAGGACCCCATTTTCCTTATTGGTTTCCATTATGCTTCTGGAAATGCACTTACACTCAGGAAAGCAGAGTGGAAGGCTCCCAGACTTGGCGACACGAATTCTGTTCTAGAATAACACCCACCCCAGGCCTTCCCCTTCACAGTTCTTGCCTCCAGTGGTGGCTGGCAACAACTGACAATCTGCTGTATGATCAGTACCTCTTGTGGGGTTCACACTAAACTAAGTCAGGCAACTACTTCCCACACGCTAGCAGCTCCTGCTGACTCTGGTATATGCCATCTGCCTTCTATCCATTCTGGAATGGACTGAAGCCCTGCCTGGAGAGCTACATGCAGATATTTCTGGAATCACTGCAACGACTTGACATCCAGCACCACCTCCCTTCATGAGTGGCAATTCCACAAAGGGAGCAATGGCGAGTGCCCCAGCAAAGCTAACACTTACCCTTCAGCCCATTCACTGAGACCTCCAGTTTCCCTCAGTCCCAGCCTGGACTTCATAGCAAGCCTGCTTCTCAACTGGGCCCGAACTCCAGAGAGAGCACAGAGCTCCTCCTAGTCTCTTTTCTGGGCTGCTCTGGGACCATGCTGTTTAACAGGACACTCAACATGTAAGAACCTGAGACTCCAAAGACTGACAGCAGGATACTTGGTGATCCTATGAGGACATGTGCTGACTACACACCTAGCTGCCCATCCCTGAGGCCATTAGGTAAAGCAGTCCTAGACTGAGAGCTCTTATACTCTACTGGCAAGGACAACAGATGGCTCTGATTTGTAACCAGAGACCTATGGCTTTATGAGGCTTTCCTCTGGCTCATCAGGAATTGAGAAGGCACACAAAGTTCCGGGAGACAGCATCTCACCAAGGTACGAAATGAGCACTTAAAGCCTTCTACAAACCCTTCAGACCACATGGACTAACAGGCAGGCTCTGGGACTAAATCCGTATATGCAGGTTGGTAAAGCTGGTAGGCAGGCAGTGAGGACAGGAGGCCAGTCTCTCACCTCTGTGCCAGAGGGGACAAGCACTGGAGGAACCACGACAAACCTGTAGTCAAATAGCCAAAATGCTGGCTTTCCATCCCTAATTTTGTTTTCTCTGGGTCTTTCTCTAGTTAAAGTAAACTATAAATTAATGTTTATAACGTAGGCTAAAATGTTAAGTTTTAAGCAAGTTTTTCTCCTCAGAATCAAAGTCCTTTGTTCTATAAGAGTCTACCACGAGCCATCAACATCTCCGACAAGCAGGAGGGCCTAACCCATGTGTAATAAAGGGCTGGAGCTCTGCAAGTCTCCAGTCTGTGGGAACTGAAGTCACTGAGATGCTAATTAAAATGGAGGTGAAGGGATGCTCCCCAAGACCTCTTACCGCTGCACACACTCCTTCACCACCTCATACTGGCCAATAGAGGCAGCTGTGTGTAGATCCAAGGGGACATCCAGCTCCTCTCGGCTGACCTGGGCACCGAGCCCATACCACATAGACAAGCTGCAGTTCAGGAGCTCCGGCTCACTGGCTTCATCGCTGAGCTCAGACATGGCTGTGGAGGGAGGCCCAGGGGTTAGTTTTTACTCCCTGGATGTTACAAAGATGAAATACTCCTACTAACGACAGGCTATCATCTCATTCCTAAGACACTAAAGTCACCGAGGCTGACTTAGCTTTCTTCAAACAGCAGTATCATCACAGGGCCACCAGACAGACAATAGGAGCATCTGCTTCACACAACAGGTTCTACAATCAAATTTTCCAGAAACCTGATAACCTCTTCACTGTTGGTAAAACAGTGCAAGCCGAGTTATTTAGCATTATTTGCTAATTTGGGTGTGCAGCAAAATTTAGCCCCAGGGAATACAACACTCATATGCACAGGCTCATACATACACACAAACAGACCACACATGTGCACACATAAATTAAAAAATATATAAAATTTCAAAGTTAAAAATATATATAAGGTCTAGAGATGCAGTGGCTGAGTACTTGCATATCCACAAGCCACATGGAAATGCCCAACTTAATTATAGCATTTGGGAGGTGGAGACAGGATTATGAGTTTAAGACCAACCTGGAATACATAGTAAGAACTTATCTCCGAAAAAAGAAGAGGAGAGGAAAGAAAAATAGGACAAGGAAGGAGACGAGGAAGCAAGCTCCTAGCACAGACTATCGAAGGTGATCCCTGATGTTCAGCAAATGTTACATGAGCAGGAATCTCTCTCTGCAACCCTTTTAAGTAGGAGAGATGAACCACCACAAGGATGAGTGGGGTGTGAGTCCTTTATTCTGGGGAACCCTACTCAAACCAAAGCCAAGTCATTAACTTTCTAGTAGATTCCTACGTCTAGGAGCAAAAGGAAGCTAGTACAGAAAAGGGAGAGGAGAGTTCTGGGATATAGCTCAGTTACTAGAGCACTTGCCCCCTGCATAAGACTCGAGTTCTGAATCTAATCCCCAGCATGGCAACAAAGGGGGCTGGGGGTAAAGGGAGAAGATATAATGGCAGTTTACAGTGAGTAGGGTCTCGGTTTTGGATTTTACCTGTGTAAATGGCCACTGTTTTGTTTTGAGACAAGGTCCCACTGTGTAACCCAGGCTGGCTTAGAACTCAATTTGTAGACCAAGCTGGACTTGATCTCACAAAGATAAACTTGTCTTTGCTGAGATTAAAAATGTGTGTCATCATACCCAGATAAATGGCCACTGGTACTAAGGATCCTTGCGGGCCATCTCAGTGATCCCAAACTACTTCAAGTGGCAGAATCCCTCAAGGACCATATGTCATGGCAAGGTGGTTTCTCTCAGGCTGGCACTAGCCCTGACCTGACCCAAAGAGTTGAGAGCAGCACAACAGTGACCTTGAGGATACAGAACAACACCCTTACTCAAGAGTTCTGGCAAACCCAAAAGGAAGCCTGAAGGAAGTGTGGCCCAAAAAGTACTAATTCCCTGCTCCTAAACACCCTAGGATTCTTCAGTGTTGGTGATTGTTAAAACACACAAAGTTGGGCGTGGACAACTTAATGAGATCAAAATATTTAAAACAAGTTGAAAGACGGTAGAGGATCAATCTCAGTGATAAGAATCACATATAAATAGCTTGCAAGGCCCTAAGTTTTTTTTTGTATTTTTGTTTTTAAGGACAACACATATAGACCACCATTCTGGGGAACAGTCTTCAGGCTTCTTGATGAGAGTGATGTGTGTGTGTGTGCTGGTGAGGTAAAAAACAGGCCTGCTTTCGTGAACCACTTAGCTTCTCAAGCTGCACAGCCTGGACTCAAGTTGTACCTCAGACTCACAGGTCAGACTCCTGAGCCTGAACCAATAGACACATGCTCCTCTAATGGGGAGACAATAGCAGAATCCTGGAAGGGCTCACACCTGTAACCCCAGGTCTAGGGACGCTGAGATAGGACAACCTTGGAGTTCAAGGCCAACAAGATGCTTACTCAAAAAAAAAACGTACAACCTGTCAGGCGTAGTGACACACGCCCCGCACTTGGGGACAGATCTCTGTTAGTTCCAGGACAACCTGGTCTACATGGAACCCCACCCGCCCAATCTCAAAAAACCAAAATCGATTCGAGCAAAATAATGTTTGTCTTCTGCACCCCACTACCAGAACTTCAGTAACAGCAATGATATATGGTATTCTTAAAAAAAAAATCCCAGCCGGGCGGTGGTGGTGCACGCCTTTGATCCCAGCACTCGGGAGGCAGAGGCAGGCGGATCTTTGTGAGTTCGAGACCAGCCTGGTCTGCAAGAGCTAGTTCCAGGACAGGCTCCAAAGCTAGAGAAACCCTGTCTTGAAAAACCAAAAAAAAAAAAAAAAAAATCCCATCCTGGTGGCAACTGTCTCCACTCCTTTAAGAGATCCGTCAAGGCCTCGAGAGACGCCCTGCAGCCCAGAAGCGCGTCCCGGCGACCGTGTGCGACACAGGCTCCCGCGTGGCTGGACCCTGGCAGGGACTTCGCGTGATCCCTCAGTGCAGCACCAGGAGCCGGGCCCGCCACCCCAAGCCCGGCGAGCGCCAGGCCTGGCAGCCGGAGCGGACTCAGGGCGCCTCAGGCAGCGCCTCTCAGAGAGCCCCGCCGGCGCCGGCCTACCTGCAAGGCCTCAGGTTCCCGCGCCACCCTCTAGAAGCAGCCGCACCTTCCCTCACCGGCCAGCAGCCCAGCGCCCGACCCACCCCGGAAGTGATTGGAGTCGCGCGCGGAGCACTCCGGGAAGATGGCGGACGTGCTATTATTGGCCCACCACAGCAGCCAATGAGATGGCAGATACTAGGAGCCTCTCCTGAGGCGGAGAGAAGGGCGGCGCCCGGAGAAGAAGAGCTGCTGCTCTCTCTGCCAGGGGCGGGTCGCCAGGCCGCGGCTGCTGGCCTTGTGCAGCCTGGGACAGGGCAAGTGGACAAGCGGAGCGACCCGAGGCGAGTGGCGGTTCCCGGGGTTGGTCCCGGCTGCGGGCGGCAGGCAGTGCGACCCTCCCCTCTGCTTTAGCGCGAGCAGGGGTGTCCTGCTGCCTCCCCGTCCCCTAGGCAACGATGCCTGGCGCGGGGCAGGGTGGGGCGAGGCGGAGCCAACCGGTTTCTAGGAGAAACAGTGAGCTCCTCGGTCCTCTAAGCCAGGCCATGCTCTTTCCTCCATGGTCTACCCTTCTTTCAACCCTGCCACCGCTTTGTGCACCTAAAGGACGTTCAGTCTTGGGTGCCCCTGCTATGGGACATCCGCTGGTGGGTATACCAAAAGCGTCCCCACCTGCGGCTCTCAGTGCAGGACCGGTGCTTGCCTACAAGATTCAGAGGCTTAAAGACCCCACTCACTCCCTGCTGCTGGTTCGGCACCGCTAGCAGATCAGCCTGGTCCGCTAGGCCTTCACCCCACAATCCTAAAGTCCCTTTGTCCACTGAGGGCCGAGCAAATTTTTTTTAGGATAAGATACAAAGGGACTCATTTGAGTATGACTAGCAAAATCTTCTGGATAATGGACCTTAAACCCCTAACTTTTAAAGATGTATTTTATTTTTAATTATATGTATGTGTGTGAAGGTGGGGATGTGTCCTCGAGTGCAGATACCGGTGTACACCAGAGACATAGGCTCTCTCCGAGGTTGAAGTTACAAGTAGTGATTTGGGGAACCGAATTCCAGTCCTCTACAAGAGCAGAAGAGGACCCTCTTAACTGCCGGGGTATCTCTTCAGCCCCCAAACCCCTTTCTCAGTGCTGGGGATTGGATTCATGTCCTGTCCATTATATATGCCAGCAAATGCTCTACCAAAGAGGCTCATCCCCAGACCTTAACTGTGATTCAACCTCTCTCTGCTACTTATCAACCTCTCCATATCTTCTATAGGATATACACACATACATACATATGCGTGTGTGTCTGTCTGTCTGTCTGTCTGTCGGTCTGTCTTATGGTTTCTATTGCTGTGAAGAGACACCATGACCACAGCAACTCTTACAAAGGAAAACATTTAATTGTAGTGACTTACAGTTTCAGAGGTTTAGTCCATTGTCATCATGGTGGGAAATGGTGGCATGCAGGCAGATATGGTGCTAGAGAAGGAGCTGAGAATTCTACATCTGAGAGATCCACAGGCAACAGGAAGTGCACTCTGTCACTGGATGTAGCTTGAGCATAGGAGACCTCAAAGCCCAACCCCCCAGTGATATACTTCCTCCAACAAGGTCATACCTACTCCAGCAAAGTCACACCTCCTAATAATGCCACTCCCTATAGGGACCATTTTCTTTCAAACCACCACAAATATACATATTTACATACATGATATATAATATATATGTCCATGTCATGTATATCTATATATCATTTTATCAGTATATGCACCTCTGTTTTCACACACACCTATCAGTGAGCATCACATACCTACATGCGTATGTGTACAAACACTGTGCTCCTATGCACTCATCACTGCACACACCCACACATACAGCCCTGTTACCTGGTGACATAGCTTGCAGAACCAGAAGGAAATTGGTGGAAAATGGAAATTTGCAGGTGTGTTTTAAACATGATCAAGGCTTTGGAAAAGCTACCCATGCTAGTTTGTCCTTGAACACCTAGAGCTGCTGCCTCTCCCGTGCGCTTCACAGGGCTCCTCTGATGATGATATATGATGAGATGATTGTTTGAGCCTGGGTCCCCATGACATCCAAAGACAAAGACGTGGTGTCCTGGCCAGTTTCTCCCTGGGATGCCATCCTTAAGGCTGCCAAAGACCAGCTGCCATCCCTGGATTCAGATTCCTCCCTGGTGAGCAAGAGCTTCTTCCTGGATATCAACTGTCCAGCCGAGGCAAGGACAGCTTTGGGCATTCCTCTCCACAGATCCCTCTGATCTATAGGGTTTATTTTACTCATCAATCCCTGAGTTTACTTCTGGATATCTACTTCCTTTAGGATTCTTTCTGGGTTTGCCAGACTCTTGAGTATGGGTATTGGTGTTCCGTATACTCTCCTGCAGTGGTCCTGACCCCCAGGTGGGCTCAACACCAAAGTTCGGGTCTTTGCAACTTGTTGCTCTCAACTCTTGGGGCAGGTCAGGGCCAATGCCAACCTCTGAGAGTAATAACCTTTTTAGGATACCATGATATGGTCCTGGAGGGATTCTGCTACTTGAAGTGGTTTGGGGTCACTGACAGTACCAGTGGTCATTTATACAGGTGATCCACTGATCAGAGACTCGGCACTCAGGTTGGCATAGGACATTTAGAGTAAAGAACAAGTTCTGAAGCAAGATAGCTGATTATGCCCGACCTGAGCATTTGCAAAGATAAACATGACCAAGCTAAGACTCGGGCATTATCCAGTGCATGGTGTGGCAAAAGAAGTAGACGATGACAGTACCTCAGTGCCCTAGTGCTGTCATTGCTTTGTGAAGAAGTCCCTGTAAGGTGGCAGGCCAGTGTCAGCCTTTCTCTTCTCTGGTTAGAGACAGCTAACCAAAGCCCCTGTGTTAAATGATAAGTCAGTATGAAAGTGAGCCAGCCTCCACTTTAGCTACCCCTTCACTACCATTACTCACTGCCAACATTAATGCAAGATCTTGAGCATAGCCTGTAAAAGGGGAAGTGTAGTAATATTTCATTTGTATTTTAATAAATAAAACTTGCCTGAAGATCAGAGTATAAAACAGCTTTACAGACCAGGCAGTGGTAACATACACCTTTAATCCCAGTAGCCACACTAGTTGCCATAGAAATTGGGTGGTGCATACCTTTAATCCTAGCCCTAGAGAGGATTATAAATGGGAGGAGACAGCTCTCAGACATAGTCTCATTCTGAGATTCCTGAAGACAGGATCACCATTTTGGACTGAGGTCGAGGTAAGAGCCAGTGACTGGCTGTTTTGTTTTTTGGACCTTAAGGTTGAACCCCAGTTTCTGTCCCTGAGTTTTTATTAATCGTGCATCAGGGAAGCTCACATCTCACCAGTATGACGTGGTGCTGCTGAGCCTCTTTTGGGGTTAGCTGCAGAAAGCACAGGCTGTGGCCCTTTGTAGAAAACTGATCTTCCCAGATGCTCCTGGGGTGGTTGGGCAAAGCATGGCTACCTTCTCCTCTGAACCACCCTGGTCTGTCTGCAGTCTGACTGTGAGAAAGAAGAACCCTTCATCTTTCAGCGAACCCAGCCCGTCCTGATTCCAGACCTGGCTGAGGAGCTGGCTGAAGACCCTGTTGAGTCTGGGGTCTGGATTGCTGTAGGGAGGAGTTCTTCACCTGAGGTCAGTGGGACACAGGCTTGGGGGACCTCCTAAGTACCCTGGAGGGGCCATGGGGCTGGTGATTGCAAATCTCGCAAGGATTCTACCAACAGTGTAGGTCTAAATGCTTAAAACCACTGATTTTGCCTCTTCCTCCCCCAAGGACAGCCTAGCACTTAGGTGTTCAACACATAAGCATGACACCTCCCAACACTGTAAGTACATTGGGGTTTCTATCTGATTTGCTGTCTGCTGCCCTTTTTGTTTTCTTCCAAGACACTCTGTACTGTCTGGCCATTGTCACAGCTGCCTGTCTCAAATATCTCTCCCTAACCAAACTAATTCATAGCCACTCAAGCTTGCTGAATGTTCAGTGACTAAGTGTTCCAGCAGGAAGCCTAAGGGAGGTGTCTAAGTGTCATTACAGTAGTGCTCAATGCTGGCTACCCTAGTAGGAAATCAGGGGAGGAGGGGGAAGCTCAGGCTTAGACTTCCAGTTTGTGGAACTGTCCATACCCACCTCCCTCCTTCCCTCTCTCCCTCCCTCCCTCCCTCCCTCCCTCCCTCCCTCCCTCCCTCCCTCTCCCTCTCCCTCTCAGCCGTGGGAGAGACCAAGACCTCTATCCAACTCCATGATTACTCCAGACCTGATGGTATAAGCATGTAATCTGAGCTACTTGGAAGGTGAGGCAGGAGCATCAAAAGTTCAAAACAGGGGCTGGAGAGGAAGGCTCAGTAATTAAGAGAGCTTGCTGCTCTTGCAGAAAACCCAGGTTTGGTTTCCAGCACCTGCATGGTAGCTCACAACCACCTGTAACTCTGTTTCCAGCCCCACTTTTGGCCTCTTTGGACTCCTGCACACACGGTGCACATAAACATGCATACATACATGCGGAATTATTAATAAACCAAAACGCCATCAGTGGTTTGATAATGAGAATGAATTGCTATCCCAGTAGATCCCATCTGCAGCTTTTATCCTTAGCTACCCAAGTCTGTCAGACCTGTTAACTCTTCTGATGTGGCTGTGACTGACATACTTTCTGATGAAAACACTGGCAGGCCAAAGCATCTCTACAGGCCAGACTGGGCTCCAGGAGCCCCTCAGCTCTGGGGAACCACCCTCTGCTCAGTTCTTCCTAGCATCATTGAGGCAAACTGGGTGTGCTGAAGAAGACCACCTGACCCATCTCCACCAAAATACTGTGTGAAGCCCAGCCCTCATAGACGCTAATATAAAATAGCACCCCTCGTCCGCCCCAGGAGAATCTGAAAGACAACTAGGACTCTGGTCAGTTTAGGTGACATGATTTTCACGAACTGATTTCTTTTCTGTAAGGACTACCAACTCCTTTGGGAGAGGGGCAATAGGGGGTGGAATTGTTTTGGAAACAGTGGCAACGTCATATGGCATGACAAGTTGTTGAACTAAAAGAGGTCAAAACAGAGCCTATCAGGTGCCTTGATGGGCAAAGGCACTGCTCAGCCTGACACTCTGAGTTCCAAACCCAGGGCCCACAGAGTAGAAGGAAAGAACTGATTCTTGGCTACCCTCAGGCCGCCACCTTATCGTGTATACCCTGTGTGTGTGCCTGCATGTATGTGCGTGTCTGTCTGTAAAGTATGTCTTTGTGGGTGCTCACAAATGATGCCTTTTTTCTCTAGCCACTTCTGGTTCCTGGGAGACTAGCTGTAGAACCTAGAAGTGGACAGATGGTAAGACAGAAGGACTTGACCCCTCAGGAAAGAAGAGGCCCTGGCTGGTCTTGCCAGAGCTGTGTCGAGATCAGCCCTATTCTTCTGGAGGCTGAGGAGGACCCACCTTGGCTGGAAGGCAACCTTAGAAGCCTCTCTAACCCCAAAGGATCCCAGAGTCCCCCATGGACTTCCCAGGGAGAAGTCACCTTTCTTTTGGAAGGAGAGCTGAAGACAGAGCCCTCCGATACTGACGAGTGCAGAATCCTCCGCAAGGAGAGGAAGAGGATGATAGAGAAGGATATCCTTCAGAAAGTGACCCAGGCTTCCAAGAACCCAGCCTGTGGTGACCAAGGCCAGGCTGCAGAGTCAGGACCCTGGGCAAAAGTGTCCTCGGAGCAGTCTTGGGAAGGGTGTCCGGTGCTCTCACTCCAGGTAGGTGTGTCCACTGCCCAGCCTACCTTCATGGCCACAGCCCTGCCACAGTGTTGAGGCTGTCCTCTAAGACCTTAGGCCCAAATCTCAGGTCCACTGGCCAGCAAGTATGTGGAAAGACCGGCATGGAACTCACCCTCAGTGAGAACTAGTGATAATGGCAGAAAAGCCAAATCCAGCCTTCTTTAGGGAAAACACAGAGATGACCCCAAGACAGAAGCAGGTGCTGCTGGTATGAAGTCCTCCCAGTGGGCAGACCCTACATGCTAGGAACAGCTGTCCAAGTCAGACTAAGTACATTAGTGAGAACTGGCAGGGAGACAGAGACTGGGGTTGGGAGAGGTGAACCTGTGAGATACTGCAGAAGAGAAAGGAGTGTGAAGGCTGCTGGGAGCGTGGATATGCAACCACAGCAGTGACTCCCTATTCCTTGCTGGTGAGTCAGTTTCCCACTGTTTCCCACTATGGTGGGTGGGCAGCCTTGGGCAGCACAACTGTGCTCTGTGATTGCCCACTGACCAGCAAAGAAACCTGTCAATCAGATTTGTTGAATTTTCAAAGGCTATGAAGAATACCCTGGTTAGCTGTGCAAACTCAATTCCTTCCAGGTGGAGGTGGACATGTTGGAAGATTCTCCAGCCTAGCATGGAAAGGCTATAAACCCCTGCATTGCTTTCTTTAACAACTTACAGAATGTGAGCACACAGACATGCAAAGAATCTTCATTGCTGTTTACATAAGCCAGCAATTTCATTCTTCCTTCTTTATGTCTTTAATTCTTCCTCACCTATATGACCACAGAAATATGAAAGGGTTCACTCAAGCATTCATCATAGATTCCATGCTTCTGCCCTCCTGCTGTACCTACAGAGCCGTCTTGGCCAAGCTCTCCAGTTTGAGCACCTGCTAGAACCACAAGGTTCTTAAAGTTGCAAAAAATTTGGTATTAACTTAGACAGTTCAGACACAGGAGAAGGCCAGGATGTGCATTGGTTGGTAGAGTGCTTGCCTTGCTGCAAAAAATGTGTGTGGTTATATAGGCCAGCAATCCCAGGCCTTGGGAGGTGAAGGTAGGGGGGTCAGACATTCAAGGTCATCCTTGGCTGCTTAGTGAGTTCAAGGCCAGCTATAATAAGATCCTCCAGGTTAGCCATCTTTGCACCCAAAAGTATTGACCCAAAACAAGTTTAAGGAAGGAGGTGTCAAGAAATGCAGGTCTAGCTGGGTGGCGGTGGCACATGCCTTTAATTCCAGTAATCAGGAGGCAGAGGCAGCCTGTTCTTCAGAGTGAGTTCCAGGACAGCCAAGGCTACACAAACCCTGTGTGTTTGTGTGGTGGCGAGGTTGGGGAGAATACAGGTCTCGCCTTAAAGAAAGGGCTTAGTTGTGTAATCATTTACAACAGAGAGTGCATTTGTGTGTGTGTGTGTGTGTGTGTGTGTGTGTGTGTGTGTGTGTGTGTGTGTGTTAGATACACCCAAACTCCAGCACCATTCCATTGGTGTTTGGAGTCTGGGCTGGGTGCTTCCAGGCTCTTGGCCACTTATCCAAAGAATTGAAAACAAGGCTCACACAGATGTGCCAAAGAAACAAAGTAACTATTGTAGCTAGGTGACAACAAACTAAATAGTTATAAACTGTCAAGATCAACAGGACTTCATTTTATGAGGTCTAAAGGAAGGAGGGGCTGGCTATTAAGGGGACATAATTTGGATGGTTCTCTATTTCGACTGATTAGATCATATATGTTTCCTACTGCACATGTTCCTTTCCCATAATGCATTGGATTTTAATCATCTGAATGCTGACTTATGCACAGTTATAAGATTGCAGTAAATAGGGAGTTTTCCCTAAAAGATTAGTAGAGCACAGTTCTCCCTTACTGCCTAAATACCCAAGACCAGCTCAGGCAAGATAATCGCTATCTTCTCTATACCTAGATATACTAAGAATACACTTGAATGGAAACTGTCTAAATTTGATTGTTAAAGAGTTGAGCGGGAAAGATTTATACCGTAGTGCAGAGATGCAGGTGAGGGGTAAAGGGAGTTCTGATGTTGCTAGTGCGGTGTTTGAAGAGGTGTGCATCTGTTTAGTACACTGCAGGTGAAGGAACTACACTGTCAAATGAGTTATTACAGTGGGGGTGCAGACAACCAAAACTAAATGGGGTTGTCCCGAGCTAAATGGTTTCCTATGTTTGCCTGCCTCGCTACGATGGATGACTCATGATACTCTCTGCTGGCTGCAGCTGTTGTAAAGTGGGGGTTCCTACTGCAGAACCTTTCTACAGCCTTGTAATCACCAGCTTTATCATTTCAGCATCTTGAAGGCTGGGATTTGGATTACATCCTTCAGAGTCTGCCAGGGCGAAGAGACAGCCAGGGTGACAATGCTCCCAGAACTGCGTGGTGGTTAGCTGACCGTTGCCAAAACCAAGGTCTGACCTTCACCACAGAAGTCTGAGTGAATCCCCATAAGTTCCTCCTGCCAAGCCTCTCAGTGGCGGGGGTAGGGAATGGACAGGGCTCTCACCCCTTACTGTCCTCAGCACACTCACTGCCCAGTCTTTTTTTTTTTAAAAATATTTTTTATGGTTTATTTAACTTGATTTTATGTGCATTGGTGTGAAGGTGTCAGACCCCCTGCAACTGGATCTTCAGACAGTTGTGAGCTGCCATGTGGGTGCTGGGAATTGAACCCGGGTCCTCTGGAAGAGCAGTCAGTACTCTTAACCACTGAGCCATCTCTCCAGCCCCTCACTGCCCAGTCTTACAAAAGACTTCATTCATCATACATACGGCTGCCTGCTCATCCAGGCATGTTCAGGTCTTCAAATTTACCTGCCCTGTGGTCTACCCTTTTCCTTCCTCCAGCTTCCTTCATTTTCCTCTTCCTCTTCTGCGGGAAAGCAGAACCTGTCTCTTGCTCCCTTCCAGGCAGCTAAAACACTCATTCTGTTTGAAAGCACCATACTCTCGCTGTGCTCATGGCCTTGATATGAACAGCTCTGTTTCTCAAGACAGGGGCAGGGTTTCTCTGTATAGCCCTGGCTGTCCTGGAACTCTCTCTATAGCCTGGACTGATCTCAAGCTCAGAGATCTGCCTGCCTCTGCCTCCTGAGTGCTGGATTAAAGGCGTGTGTCATCACCGCTTGGTTTATGAGCAGCTCTGTAAAAGGCTCCACACGTTCTCCCCACCCATGCAGGCCCCAAGAGCAGGAGGATGGGCATCTGATCTGGGGAGCAAGGACAGGACCTAGGTGTCCATGTCCAGTTCCAGACCAAAGACTCCACTAGATTGACAGCCACTGGGATGTTTGAAGCAAGAAGGTTTTTTAAGTTTATTTTTTCTTCTATATAATTGTTTTGCCTGTAGGCATGTAAATGCTACCACATGGTCATCTATGCATGCACCAGGAAAGGGCAGCAGATCCCCTGAAACTGGAATTACAGTTGTGAGCCACTGTGTGTGTACTGGGAATTGAACCCAGGTCCTCTGCAAGAGCAGCAAGTGCTCTTAATCACTGATCGATCTCTCTCCAGCCCTGCCTCTGTTTTGTTTTTGAGATGGGGGTTTTACTGTTTAGCCCTGGTTGACCTAGAACTTGGAACATATTATGTCGGCCAGATATGTTGAACTTGCATCTGCCTGTGTCTGCCTCCTGAGTGTTGATATTAAAGGTGTGCATCACCATGACTTTTGTTTTGAGACAAGGTCTTACATGGTAGCCTGGACTGGCCTGGAACTCTTGGCAATTCTCCTGCTTCAAACTTCAAAGTGTTGCCACTAGCGAGCATGTGACAGCATGTCCTGCTTCAGCAGAGCTTCGGGGTGCGGTGGAGTGGGTCCTCTGCAAGGTTGGCAGAAATGTATCATGAGCACCTCTCTGGAGGGTGCTACTCAGGACCTAGTCTATTTTAAATGCTCATGGCTCTTGGATGAAGCTATTCCTTTTTGCTTAGTTTTATTTTGTTGAGACATGTAGTCCAAGGTGGCTCAAACTCATTATGTAGCTGAAACTGGCCTTGAATTCCTGATCTTTCTTCTACTTTCCTAGTGGTGAGATTTCCACTTCCACTAGAAAAGCTATTCTGTTTTGGAAAGCTCTTGTTTAAACACATACCCCAGGATGTTCACTGCTGTGCACTGTAAGACAACAAAAACTTGCCTGGTGGTGGTGGCACATGTCTGTATCCCAACACTTGGGAGGCAGAGGCAAGTGGATCTCTGTGAGTTCAAGGCCAGCTTGGTCCACAGAGTGAGTTCCAGGGCAGTCAAGACTATACAGTAAAATCCTGTCTCAAAAAGAAAAAAAAAACCTTCGAAAACTTGGAAACAACTCCTATTCAATAGGGCTCTTGCTCTAGCTAAATCAAGCTCATCAGAGAGTGCACTCAGCTCAGTGAACAAAGTCTATTCATAGAAAGGTGTAGTGTGTAAAAAGATGAATGAGGTTGCTGGGGGTGTAGCTCAATGACAGAATGCCTATAGCATGCACAAAGCCCTGGGTTCACTCCTAAGTGCCCCCATCCCTGAGGCACACACACACACACACACACACACACACACACACAAACATAAGCCTGTTTGTTACTTTTCAGAAAGTACAAACATCTGTTCACTGGTCACCTGAGACCCTATGTCACAAGGCTCAAGTGTAGCAGCCTCTCTTGAAGATGTGACAATCCCCTGATTTTGCCAAGAGGAGCTGAAGCCTCAGAGAGATCTGAGGTGGGGGCACATTGGAGCTTGAAGCTCAATTACTGAGAGGCAGACCTGAGCTAAGCAACCTCCTCTCCTGGCAACCCCCAGGGCACACCACTGGACTCTCCCAGGACATACTGCTGGAGCAGCTGGCCCTCCTGTGTGCCACTCAGTCCAGAGTCTGCAACCCTACCCAGAAGGTATCTGCTGACCACCCCCAAGGCACTGAAGAACCAGAAGCCGGAAGCAGGTAGGACTCCCACCAGCCACACCCACGGCCATTGCTTTAGAACCAGCCTGCTTCTAGGCAGTGTCAGTTGGGCTTGCTGGTGGGGCACTTGGCGTGTACTTTCTCTTTGAATAAGGACTCATTTAGGCAAATGCTCCATTATCTTTATTTTTACTGATGGGGAAACTGAGGTTCAGATTGCCATGGCTCTCCCAGGTCATCAATGGCAGAGCTGTGTATTGAGCCCCAAAGCTGTCTCATTCCCTAACACAATAGGTACTTTCTCTTAGCACCTACATGACTTCCCTGCGAACAGCAGAATTACCACATTACTCTGCTCCTCTGACCAGGTTGATTGGTCTAGCCTTGAATCCAGCCAGGCCAATGGGAACCTTTCCCTGGACTTTTGTAGTTTGGCTTGGGTCGAAAGATGGAAGGGCTGTGGGCAGCCACTTGTCCTGCGACAAGCAGGGAAGCAAACTGGGACAGAGTGAAGCTGGAGATGGGGTCGCCTGAGGCCCAGCATTCTGCCTTTCCCAGACTGCTGCTTCTAACGTTTTCAGGAGTCTGGGGACTTTTTTCCCTGAAGTTGTCGTGGGTTCTGCCTGGCTAGCCGAAGGGACAGAGCCTGTGCTTTCCAGTGTGGAAGCCACCAGCTCCACACAACTCACAAGTACTGGAAATTATGGCTAATGGGATGAAAACTGTTTCATTTTATGGATCTATTTGAGTGATTTAGCTTGTGCTAAGTGGTTCCCAACTGAGTGGAACAGACTGAGGGTTTATTTATCATATGAGGACTGAACTCAGGACCACACACATGCTAGGCACATGCACTGCCACTGCGTGGCATTCCAAGTCGTCTTTTTGCTTTTTACCTTTAAAGTCTTGCTAAGAGTCTGGAGAGATGCCTCAGTGGTTAGGGGCATTGGTTGTTCTTCCAGAGGACACAGGTTTGATTGCCAGCACTCACACAGTGATTCACAACTGTCTGTAACTCCAGTTCCAGGGGATCGGATGCCCTCTCTGGCCTCCACGAACACCAGTCATACCAGTATGCATGCATGCAGGCAAAACACTCATACACAAAAAGTACATGTATAAAGTCTTGCTAAGTTGCCTAGGCTGGCCTTGAACTTTCTACCCTCCTGCCTCAGCCCCCTGAACACTTCAGCAGGCCTGCCCACCAGCTGAGCTGATACACAACATATCAGACTTGCCCAGTTCTGTGGGGTAGTGGTGGCCTAGAGAACAGATGGGTTCCAAGTGTCCACCCGCACACCACAGACACACCTTCGGTAGCTGCCATGAGCACAGTGATTAGACCTGCTCAGCAGGTGGCAGGAATCACATAGAAGGACCACCTCACCCCTCCCATTGCAGAAGTGCTTTAGCAGAGCCTGACTTTCAAACTGAGCCAGCCCAGAAGCTGGCAGAGAGTAGGAGGCTGAAGACAGAACCTCCCACCATCTTCATTGACCTGCGTCAGACGGAGCCATCCGAAACACAAGAGCACCAGTCCCAGGAGAGGTACAGAACAATGCTAAGAACTGCCTGCAGGAGGGAAGGAGGGACAAAAGGCAAAGCTCATCTGGGTTGAGCACATTATACCTTTCCTTCAGAAATGGCAGGAAAGCCAGTGGTCCCTTAGCTTTGGCTGGCTATCACTCTTCTTGGATTCCCAGGGAGGTCCTTAGGTGAGAGGCAGGCCTGGCAAGGTGGCTGAAGCACATCCTGAGAACCCATTTCTTCTACTTCCAGCTCTGAATATAGCTCCTCTGACAGTGAGAAGGAAGGCATGGAGTCAGCAGACCCAGGAGAGGGGGCATCCTCCTGGGAATGGAGGTAACCTCAGAGTCTGTCCCTCTCCTTTGGGAAGCTCCCTCCCTGTGTCCTGGGCCCCCTAGACATGTGGGTCAGCATCTGGTGTGATAGGAGTGGGTATTGTGTTTTATAACCTGGCATAGGGGAAGCCTGTGTGGCTAGGCCAACTATACCTAGGCATCATGAGTGACATCAAGCTCCCCACTCCAGGGCAGCTTAGTCCAGCCTCTGAAAACAGTTCCCCAGCTTGATCTTGCTCCTGCTGCTGGAAAAAAAAAAAGTGTAGGGCCAGCTGTTAACCAGATGTGAAAAAAAAGCTGGTGTCTAGCTGGGCGGTGTTGGTGCACACCTTTAACCCCAGGGCTTGGGAGGCAGAGGCAGGCAGATCTCTGAGTATGGCACCAATTCCAGGACAGCCAGAACTGTTAACAAGAGAGACCCTGTCTCGAAAAACAAACAAAAAAGAGCAGTGTCCTGTCAGAGACATGCCTGAGGCCCCAGACTGTGGCCATGGCTGTCTGCAGCACTGGGAATGTCAGAGTGTGGAATGGGACATCCAGGAAAATGGGGTGGGAAGTGTTGGGAGGTTCCCCGCCAGAGTCTGTGGTACAGCAGCACCCCAGGAGAGCGGCAGCTACACAAAGTCTTGGCTTTTCCTTTGCATCTCCCCACAGACATCTCTTTTCTCCTCCCACAACACCCTTGGGCAAGGCCCTGCTCATTCAAGGAAAGGGAGTCAAGGCTGGGGTGCTCCTTTGCCCTGATTTGGGGCACTAGTTGACTCACTGCCAGGCACCAGGCCTGGGTCCTCTTATGAAGGCTGCAGCTCCAGGCAGTAGACCTGGGCACACTCAGACTGGCCCTTCAGCTTATCGCCTTATCCCTTCAGGACCTGATGCCTTCCTTTAAATATAGGAGAAGACTGCCGTTCCTACCTCAGAGGACTCCAAGGCAGTGTACATGGGAAATGCTGTTGATGGCAGCTATGGGGTGGCCCAGGATTTGGATGTTAAAAATACTCCTGCTGTGTAGATGAGAAATTAGCCATACATCTGTGCAGGATGTTTATCCTAAGAACATCTGTCAATAGTTTTTCCCTTTCAAGACAAGAGTCTCACTCAGTAGCTAGTCTGCTCTCAGACTTACGGCAGTCCCCCTTCTCACTGTGTCAGCCCACATGCTTTCCAGACCTTTCCCTCTGTCAGATTTAGCCTTCCTAAGAATGTTTGTTCTGTTGCTTCTCTTCTTGGGTGGGAGTCACTGTGTTCATGCAGCTGCTTCTGGCAAAGGCTGGATGCCTGGCTTAGTCAGGACGACTGCTGCTCTGCTGACACACCATGACCAAAGTAGTGAGGGCAGGAACTCACGCAGGACTGAGGTAGAGGCCATGGAGTGGGCTGCTTACCGGCTTGCTCCTCACAGCTTGCTCAGACCCTAGGACCACCAGTCCAGGGATGGCACCACCTGCAATGGGCTGGGCCCTCCCTCATCAGTCTCTTAGAAAATGCCCCCCAGTGTTGACTGAGTTTTCTGTCCTGCCCGGTTCCCGTAGTCATTAATGGTCCCAAAGAAATCACAGAGGTCTACATTAATTATAAACTGATTGGCCTAGTATCTCAGGCTTTTTTTTAACTCTTATAATTTATTTTAGCCCATAATTATTGTCTGTGTTAGCCACGTGGCTTGGTAAGGCACCTTTTCCAGCAAGGTGTCCTCTGCTTGTGGGTCACGACTGCAGATTGAAACTTCTCTCTTACCAGAATTCTCGTTGCCCCGCCTCTACTTCCTGCCTGCCTACTGGCCAATCAGCGTTTATTTAAAATACAAGTGCCGAGATACAGACCATTGTCCCATAGCACCCCAGCTGGATTTTCTGGAGGCATTTTCTTAATTGCAGTTCCGTCCTTTCAGGTGACTCTAGCTTGTGTCAGGTTGACAAACTAGCCAGGACAGGTGCCCATTGCTAAGGGAAAGATCCACAAGGATTGTCATCTCACATGCTTCCTAACCGAATTGCAGAGGCTGCCAGACAGCAGGAAGCCAGCCCTTGCTTTGGAATGGGAACTGAAACTACATAAGGCTCTACTCCTTTTTCAGTATTGGGAGGTCTGGCCTTCAGGCACCAGGCATTAGGTTGGTTTTCCTGTGTCACAGGGACTGTACTGGGAAGAGCCAGCTTCTCCAACAACTAAGAGCATTTCGGAAGGGGGCTGGTTCATCCCACCTGTCTACCAGTAACAGTCCTGGAGGCCAGAAGGCCCAGGCCCCCAAAGATACAGCTGAATCACAAACTGGGAGGAAGAAACACATAAAACTCTGGACTGAGAAGCAAAATGCCCTGGATCTAGGGGACCCTCTTGGGACACAGCCAGCCAGAAAGGTGCTGCTACCTGCTATGGGCCAGCTATACTCAACTCAGGTAAAGGACCTGAAGGAAGGTAGGGATGACAGATTTCTATCTACACAGCCCTCATGGTCCCTCTACAGTCCGCCTGTTTTTAATAGCATGGGCCTCTGGGGGCTGAGACGCTCACTCTGGACCCTACCCAGCCAGTTTAAGCATATTTTGTTGTGACGGTATTGGGAGCTGTATCAAGGGCCTCATGCATATTAAGCAATTACTCTAGCACTGGGCTGACATCTTCAGTTCCCGTATTTAAACACATTTATAGTTTCCTAAAGAAATGGTCCCCAGGTTCCTGGATCTCTGGTATTTTGTGTACTTAAATTGACACACACACGTCCACACTCATGCTGACTTAATGTACTTTTTGAAAAAAGGGGGAACAACTGAAATTTGCTTTCTTTGTCTTTTTACCCAAGACACAAAAGCACACATAGGCTCCAGGTCATTCCAAGTTGAAGATGACACTGATCTTTGCTAGTCTGGATGGAACACCGTACCTACCAGGAGTTCCAACATCAGGAGTCACACTGTGTTAAATGCAGTGGTACCCCTCTCCCTCCTTGGTACTCAATGAAAGCTATGTGATCAGCTGAGGCCTGGACCCCATAGGGGAGACCTGAGCTTCCTCCACCTGGTTACTTTGCAAAACTTGTCTCCCCTCCCCCTATCCACTCCATCCCAGGCTCCATCTTTAGGGTCTGTTGTACCTGCTTTCTCAGCCCCTTTGATTTTCTGCCACCTCATCTCCCCAGAGTCTTCCCCTGCCTCCTCTCTCCATGGAAGAACAGAGAAACCACTACCAAGGCAGGGTTTGGGTGGCAGAGGATACTTGGCATCTGACAAATGTTTTAGTATTCAGCTGTGGTGTGGGGCGTTCTCACTGCCAGCTGTCCTGCTGCTGGGCAAGGGTCTCAGTGTCAAGTCCTGAGCCACACAAGACAGGTCCTGTGACAGGGTCACAAACAGATCACTGTTGTCACTGGCGGCCAGCATCAAGCCCAGAATTCTGAACCAAAGCCCTGTCGATACAGTCACAGGGACTGCCGTTAATCCCAACCCCAAGACATATTCTTTAGATGCCACATGCAAGACAGGCCTCCACCAAGGCACATGCCTCCCTGTCAGGGGGCCAGGCTGCCCTGCCCAAGTGCAGAGGTCCCTTGCTTGAACTCCAGGGCAGCATGGCTCCACCCTCTGCCCAGCAGCTTCCACTTAAGCCATTTAGCCGTCAAGAGCAAAAGTGCCTCATTGTTCCTAAATGTTCTTTCTTCCAACCCCACCCCACTAGTGGTAGAAAACCTGGTGAGAATGCCTCATGTGATAGGAAATAAATTCTGCTGCAATTTCAACTGTGCCTGTCAATCACTGGCTTTACGGGAAGGCTAGAGGGTGGTAGTGGGCAAGCAAACCTGGGTCCAAAGCTAGATCTACCACCTGGGTGACGTCATCATGTCTCAGAAGATCATGCAGACCAGAGGGGCTGAGAAGACAAGTACAAAAGGACTCTAAAAGTGGGGTCTTGGGGGGTTATAAAACTGACAGTCCCCTATAGACCAGGTGAAGTATCATCATGGTACACACCTAGCACTAGAAACCCTCGGGTTTCCTCATCAAGAATGACAAGGCCACAAGGTGAAGACAGGACCCCAAAAAGAAAGGGCCCCAGTAGGTGGGAGGGTCTCCATATGAGAAGCCCAAAAATGCACGTGCCCGTCAGACTGTTGTTCCCTGTGGCATCAGCAGAGACAGGAACCTAGGGTGGGGCTGCACAGCCTGGGCTAGTTTGTGGCAGGGGGCGGGGCCTCTGCTGTTTCTACGTGCCCGAGTGATCTTGAGGCTGGTTTAGGAGATAAACGCCATACAAGTTCTGGAATTTATAAAGAAGAGAGACCAAATAACAGCCCTGGGTCCTGAGAGATGGTGAAAACACAAGCGTGGGCCAGACACCCTGGGGCTGGAGAGCGGGCTCAGCAGGTAAAGGCACTAGCTGGTAAGTCTGGCAGCCTGTGTTTGCTGCCTGAGACCCACAGGCAGATGGAGACAACCAACCAGCTGTCCTCTGACCTCACATTCACACAGTGGAACACACTTCCTGCACATGCATACACACGATAAATGGTTTAAAAATAAGATTTATGTGTCTGGATGCTTTGTCTGCACATAGATCTATCTGCACATCAGAAAAAGTCATCTGATCCCATGAGCCATCATGTCCCAGATAATGACATTAAGACTTCTTATGAGTTACAAAAGCTCAGTCTATAGCTTAGACTTGTTCCTAACAAGCTCTTATAACTTACTTAACACATTTATTTTAATCTACATTCTGAGGCATGGCTCATACTTCATCTCTCCTACGGCCAATGCTGCTTCCTCTGTATCTGGCTGGTGACGCTGCCTTTTTTTTCCCCCAAGAGTCCTCTCTGTCCCTGGAAGTCCTGCCTAACCTCTTCCTGCCTAGCTATTGGCCATTCAGATCTTTACTAAACCAATATAAGGCGCCTTGGCAAAGATACATCTTCACAGTGTAAACAAATATTCTGTAACAACAACCATATGGGTGCTGGGAATTGAACTCTGGACCTCTAAAAAGAGCAGTCAATGCTCTTAACCACTGAACCATCTCTCCAGCTTCACTAAATGTGTTTTTTAAAAAATTTTATGTCCATTGGTATTTTGCATATTTGTATGTCTGTGTGAGGGTGTTGGATCCCCTGGAACTGGAGTTATACTTGCAAGCTGCCATGTGGGTGCTGGGAATTGAAGTCCTTTTGCAATGTTTAAAAAAAATGTATTCAGCCATGAGGAAGAGACATTCCACCTGGATGGAACATCCCAGAATTCCACAGCTTCAAAAGTTGTCTCTTAACTTCAGTAACTACTACCACAGTGTCTACGTCAGCTCTCAGCCACTCACCCAAGCATGGGTGTGGACTGATCACAGAAGTTCACCTTACAGGTCAACGAGGCTTGAGAAGAGGATCATGAGGCTCAAGACAACCCAGGGTCCCCACTCCAGGGATAGGGGCTCAATCCCCAGGCTTCCCAGGAGGCTGAGATCTTGAGAAAGTATTTCTACCCAGGCAACCCCTTTTACAGAGCAGCTCTGAATCTGCAAAGGGGACCCCAAATTCACCTAATTCCTCATTGGCTTCTGAACAAGTTCCACATTTTCTTTCTGTAATGTCTGGAAGGAGGGGATTCTGGCTGGAGAATGCTGGTTGGCAGCAGTCATGGGCCAGCTACACAAACCCCAAGGTATAAGCACCCACCGCTCTTACTGTGCTGTAGCGTGCACCTCAGAGGATCCTCCCAAAATTCATGTCCCCTCGAACCTCAGAACACAACTTAAAAGCTGGGTGTGTGTGGTGGCACACACATTTGATCATAGCACTTGGGAGACAGACGGGTGGACCCCGGAGTTCAAGGCCAGCCTGGTCTACAGAGCAACTTCCAGAACAGAGAAACCCTGTCTCAGGAAAAAACAAAACAAAACAAAAACTTAAAAAGGGGGAGGGAGCAGGAAGGAAGGAAAGTGTAATTGGGCTCAATTAAAGGGGCATTAGCAGCCACTTTAAGTTGGAAATGGGGATGGATTCTCCACCAGGTCCTGTGGGAACAACCATCCCTCCCAACATCTTGAGAGGTTTCTGTTACAGAAGCCACTAGGCTATGGGGTCTGTAACACAGAAGACACAGGCATCCTCCTTCCTACTCTGTGCCCTGGGTACACTGAAAGTACTTGTGCAATGTCCTCATGGTGGCCACAGGACACAGAGAGTCAGTCCAAAGATATTCTCAGCAGGTTTGCTGCACTGACTCTGGCAGCATCAAAAGTTTTGGGTCTGGTCACTTCTGGAGAAGTTCTAGCTGTGGAGAGCTTCATGCATTGTTCGTCAGGCTCTCGCCTCAGGGCAGCCTGGTCCGCACACTGGGGCCGTACTGCAGAATGAATGAGACACGGTGGCTGGCATGGAACCGATCATCCCTGCACAGCCATATCAGGTGTATCAACAGTGGGAAAGATATCACCTTCAGCAGCTGACTCAGCCACCATAAGAACTACCTGCCCATAATGCCTGTCACAGACTGGCTCCAGAGGCCTCTAGACCTGACAGGCTGCGAGAAGAGGACTACATTGCCTATAATACTCCGTGTGGCTGTTAGGCTTCGTTTTACAGGCTAATCTGCAGTATTATGGGTAATATGCATTGTGGGTAACATAGTTCAGTTGCTAAGTCACTCATTGAATCTCCATTTCATCCATTCCTGAGTGTAGGTAGGAAAAATTTACTTACTTATTTATTTTGAGACAGGGTCTTTCTGTTTAACTCTGGCTGTCCTGGAACTCATTATGTAGAACAGGCTGGTCTCTAACTCACAAAGATACTCCTGCCTCTGCTTTCTCTGGGCTGGGATTAAAGGCATGCATGTAGATTTTTTTTTTCTCCAAAGACAGTCTCATGTAACCCAGGTAGGCCTCAAATTGGCTATGTCGTCAATATAGCCTTGAATTTCTGATCTTCCAGCTTCGACCTCACAAGTGCCAATCTTACCTGCATTTTCTATAACACCTGGTCGGTAGGGTGCTGGGGATCTAACCCAGACCTTTGTGTATGCTAGGTAGGCACTCTGCCTACTGAGTTACATCTCTAATCCCATTTCAAATTTCTTTTGTGAATCTCTGCTATTTTTGACATCCATTTTTAAGTCTTGTAGGAAGTACATATTAGTACACTTGAAACTTGTGTTTACATATACAAATGAGCACGTGCACATGAAACTTGTGTTTACATATACAAATGAGCACGTGCACATGAAACTTGTGTTTACATATACAAATGAGCACGTGCACATGAAACTTGTGTTTACATATACAAATGAGCACGTGCACATGAGCACAGGAAATGATGTTGACAGGGATGGCATTGGGAATAAATGACAGCAGACTGAGAGAAGGAAAGGATGCTGCCAGGAGAGACAATACTAACGAAAAGGCGGTGTTGTGGATTATTTGTTTAACTATGTAAAGATTTGTTGCATTTGTTTACTTGGTTTGCCTAAGGTACCTGATTGGTCTAATAAAAAA
This sequence comes from Myodes glareolus, assembly GCF_982192425.1. Lineage (NCBI taxonomy): Eukaryota > Metazoa > Chordata > Mammalia > Rodentia > Cricetidae > Myodes > Myodes glareolus. The sequence goes on from NC_142034.1 coordinate 97,566,800, forward strand.
CTAACATGCCAATAGCTAGGCAGGAGGTATATGCGGGACTTCCAGGCAGAGAGAGTGAGTAGGGGGAGGATCTAGGCTTAACAGAGACAGAAGAAGATAGAGGAAATATAAGAAAGAAAAAGAGACGCAGGGAGATGCCAGGGGCCGGCCAGTCAGTCATGGAGGAGGCAGGAAAGTAGGACATACAGAATGAAAGGTTAAAGGCCCTGAGGCAAAACAGATGAGTAGAAATAGGTTAAGTTAAAACAGTAGTGGGAGAAGCCTAAGCTAAGGCCGAAATTCATAATTAATAACAAATCTCCATGTCTTTTTTTGGAAAGCTGGGTGGTGGCCTAAAGAAAAATCCAACTACAGAAAGGCCCCTAACTCACTTCAACTCCACTTCAAGGCTTCCTTAGAAAGGACGGACGTTGAGACTAAGAGAAAAACAAGCGTTGGGCTTCCCTGTGGACTCTGCAGAGTCTAGGAGGCTGTGCATACCCGAGGGAAGCACACCCAGGGCCAGTGAGTGTTTCCGATTCCCAGCAGGCATGTAGACTGTTCTCAACAAGTAGGAAATGTCCCTTTGAGGGTTTCATTTTCAAAAACAAAAACTTCAGAATAAACTGGGGGCGATGTTACACACCTTGGTTCCAGCTGCTCCTGAGGATGAGGCAGGACAGTGGCTGAGCAGCCTGATTACCAGAGAACCAGTTGGCAGCAAAGCAAAAGTGGGAAATGGGCCGGGCGGTGGTGGCACACGCCTTTAATCCCAGCACTTGGGCAGCAGAGGCAGGTGGATCTCTGTGAGTTCGAGGCCAGCCTGGTCTACACAGTGAGTTCCAGGACAGGCTCCAAAGCTACAAAGAAACCCTGTCTCGAAAAAAACCAACCAACAGACAAAAAAGTGGGAAACAGATGCTAAATCCCTTTGCCACCATCTGCCCAGAGCCAGTGCTATCTCGGGTCCATTCCCATGTCTCAGTGAGTTCGACCCTGACTGTCCCTTCCCAGATCAGCTCAGCCTCTTTCTGCTTCCCTTTCCTGAGCTGGGTGGAAGCCCAGGGTCTATGCACTCAGAAACAGAGGAGGGGACCCGGCTCAATTTTAAAAAATGCTGTGAAGATCACCTACATGAAGACAATATTCCTTTCACATAGACATTTCAAACCAAAATGCTGAAAGGGCAAAGCACCCTGCTTGATGTCAAAGCACATACAGCATAGTACAGCCCTTTCCCCAGCTATAATCACGCAATTTTCTAAGGTCACTCCATTTACAGGAAAAGATGTCTTAAGTTCCTTGTGGAGCCTTGCGATCCCTAGTTTTTCCTTACTAGGTCATAATCCTATTCAAGGCCTATCTACCTCAAGAACCATGCTATGATTTCATTCCCTCACCTCCCCCCCCAAAAAAACCCGCCTTTAGAATCACTGTGGACAGCATAATTTCAGAAGCTACTGAGGCTGTCTATGGTTATTGCTAAGACGCGTAAGCATGACTGTACCTTGAGAATCCCACACCCATGCTTGGGTGTGTACTCTCCCTGAGTGCCTATTAACTTCTGTGCTTAAACCTACATTCAATTTTTTTTTTCTCAAACAGGGTCCCACTATGTAGTCCTGGCATGCCTGGAACTCTATGTGTTGAGCAGGCTGTCCCTGAATTCAGAGATGCCTCTCTGCTTCCTGAGTGCTGGGATTGAAGTTGTGTGCCACCACCGCCCAGCTGTAAAGTCTCCTTTTAAAAAATACTTTATATATTTTTATGTACATTGGTGTTTTGCCTGCATGCGTGTCAGTGTGAGGATACCGGATCCCCTGAAACTGGAGTTACAGATAGTTGTAAGTTATCATGTGGTTCTGGGAATTGAACCCAGGTCCCCTGGAAGAGTTCTTTTAACCACTGAGCTGTTCTCCAACCCCATAAATGCTCTTCTTAATAAACTCTAACCTAGCTGGGCAGTGGTGGTGCACGCCTTTAATCTCAACACTTTGGAGGCAGAGGCAGGCAGATCTCTGTGAGTTTGAGGACAGCCTGCTCTACAAGAGCTAGTTCCAGGACAAGCTCCAAAGCTACAGAGAAACCCTGTCTTGGAAAAACAAAACAAAACAACAAAAAGAAAAGAAAAGAAAGAAAAAGTGAGATGTGGTGGCCTATCCTGCAATCCCAGCACTAGTGGGGCAGAGACAGGTGGATGATTGAGGCTCCATGTCCAGCCTTCTTAGTAGACTTGACAAATCCCAGGACAAAAACAAGGTGGAACACAAAAACAAGGAGGAACACCACCAGAGAAACAAACACTGGCCACACACACACACACACACACACACACACACACACACACACAGATCAAGTTGAAGGCCATCAGCTATTGAGACCTCTGTTTCAAAAGAAAATCCACCCTGGGTGGTGGTGGTTTAAGCCTTTAATCCCAGAACTCACTAGGGAGGCAGAGGCCAGCCTGGTCTGCAGAACAGGTCAGCCAAGGTTACACAGAGAAACCCTGTCTCGAGCTCCCCCATCCCCCCAAAAAGAAAATCCATTCGCCTAATTTAGTAAAACTGTAGTTATCTCTACAGGTAAAGAACAGCTACAATGCCAAGTTTTAGGACCAGCCCTCAAGAAATCCAGAGATGGAATGAGAACCCAGGTTAGTTTAGTTCCCAGTACTAACCCAGGGGTCCAGTCTCCTTCACCCTGCCTTTGAGAATCAGCAGAGTGGCTCACACAGCAGACAGGGTTCTAGGACCTGGTCTCAGGTTCCGCCTCCTCCTCCCTCGACTACCACAGGTTCTTGGCCTGGATCTCCTCCCTAGCTGTCAGACTTGCGCGCCGCAAGTGGCTCCGGAAGCGGAAGTGACGGGCCTAGGCTGACCCTGCAACCGGACTACGTTTCCAAGACCATCGCGCGCCGATGCCAGGTGGAGGAGGCTCTGCTACCTTCTTGGGTTGGGCGGTGCTGCTTTGAGTCATCTCTGGAGCCTAGACTGAGAGAACTGTTCAGGATGGTGCCGGCGCTATGGACCTTTGCGCACTCTTAGCCTCAGTATCCATGTTGATGAACGGGGACGTTCACTCTGAACCGTGTAACTCACAATCATCCGTTGACCTATTTGTTTAGAAGCTGCACACTGAGCCGGGCGGTGGTGATGCATGCCTTTCATCACAACACTCAGGAGGCAGAGGCAGGCAGATCTCTGTGTGTTTGAGGCCAGCTTGGTCTACAGAATGAGTTCTAGGACAGCCAGGGCTACACAAAGAAATCCTGCCTCGAAAAATGAACAAACAAAACTGCACATTGGTCCAGCTGATTGTCCCCTCATGTCAGGAGGTTTTCTGCCATCTGCCACCCTGGGTTACATTGTTAGGCTGTCTCAAAACCCAAAATAGTTATTTTTGCTAAGAAACCTCCTGTTTGTGCTAATTGCTCAGAATAATCATGGGTTGTTTATCCTCATGACATTGCTGTGCTTGGACAGACAGTCTGTTTCCCACCCTTTATCACACTGGATAGCCTTGGAGGACACTTTTTTTTTAATGTTTATTTATTATGTATACTATATTCTGTCTGTGTGTATGTCTGCAGACCAGAAGAGGGCACCAGACCTCATTACAGATGGTTGTGAGCCTCCATGTGGTTGCTGGGAATGGAACTCAGGATCTTTGGAAGAGCAGGCAATGCTCTTAACAGCTGAGCCTTCTCTCCAGCCCCTGGAGGACACTCTTTACAAGCTTGTGTTCCTCTAGGGAACGTGTGGCAATGTCCTGGTTAACAACAGGGAAGTTAGTACTGACCTCCAGCCAGTGAAAGACTGGGATGGTGGGAAGCGTCCCAGAAGAGTGCAGGATAGCTCCTTTACAGCCACGACTGATGGAGCAGCCCTGATGCTATGACCAGCAGTGTTGTGTGTAATCCCATTTCTAGAAACGCAACTGCTGAGCCAAAGGGCATGTGTTCTCGAAATACCATGGGCTTTGCCAAGTTGCCCAAAGCTCATCTGAAACTTCACAACCTATTGTTTCACGAGTAATGTCTCAGCCTCTGTGTGGCAATATGCTGCCTCCGAGATGGTGGTTACGAGTGGTGTGTGCCCCCTGAGCCCTGGGGATAGGAGTTCCTTAAGCCTAGAGTCAGCTAAGAACAGGCTTGTGAATTCACTAAGCAAGCAGAGAAACAGCAGTATAGGGTCCGTCGTTTGCTGAGCACTGGCTACGGTGATAGTCACTGGGATGAAGCTGAGGAATTTTTGTCCTCTCGCAGTGAAGTGGTTTGAAAGAAAATGGCCCTCAAAGGGAATGGCACTATTAGGATGCGTGGCTTGCTGGAGGAAGTGTGTCACTGTCGGGATGGGCTCAAGCTATGCCCAGTGTCATAGTTCACTTTCTGTGACCTTCTGATCAAGATGTAGAACTTTCAGCTCCGTCTCCAGTACCATGTCTGTCAGCATGCCACCATGTCCTGCCGTGATGATAACGGACTAAACCTCTAAAATGGAAATGTTTTCTTTCATAGGAGTTACCAAGGAAACCTGACTAAAACACATAGCTCCCTAGTGCAGGAGAATTATGAGATAATAAACCATGGATAGCATGCATAACAAGGCCTGAGGACAGGAAGAAATCCTGGGAATGCAGTTCTCTTGGCAGAGTGATTTCCCAGCATGCACAAAGCCCTGGTTTGATCCCCAGCACAGAAAAGAGATCCTCCTGCTTCTGTCTCCAGAGTTCTGGGGTTAAAGGTGTGTGCCACTTTGCCCAGTTCAACTTTTTTTTTTTTTAAAGTTGAGGAGGATGTCCTAGTTAAGGTTTCTATTGTTGAGATGAAACACTTTGATCAAAAGCAGCTTGGGGATAAAAGGGTTTATTTCACTTACATATCCGGACAAGCAGTCCATTGAGGGAAGCCAGGGCAGAAATTTGGTGGCAGGAGCTGATAGAGAGGCTATAGAGGGGTGTTGTTTACTGGCTTGTGCCTCATGGCTTGTTCAGCCTGCTTTCTTATAGAACCCAGGACTATTATCCCAGGGCTTGATGTGGGATTCCCATCTGTATGCTAGAAATATGTTGCATTACCATTGGTTAATAAAGAAGCTCCACCCACGGCAGGTCAGAATATAGCTAGGCATGAAAACTAAATAAAGAAGGCAGAATCAGAGAGATGTCATGTAGCTGCTGAAGGAGGAAGATGCCAGAACATTACCAGTAAGCCACGACCTCAAGGCAATACATAGAATAATAGAAATGGGTTAATTTAAACGTAAGAGTTAGATAGGAATATGCCTAAGCCATTGGCCAAGCAGTATTGTAATTAATGTAGTTTCTGTGTGATTACTTGGGTCTGGGCAGCTGGGAAACAAAAGCAGTGATGTGTGATTCCTCTCTGTATGCTATGAATGTGTTTTAATACCATTGGTTGATAAAGAAGATGCTTTGGCCTATGGCAGGGAAGAATATAGCAAGGCAGGAAATCCAAGCAATGAAAGAGGAGGAAAGAAGACAGAGTCAGGCAGATGCCATGTAGCTGCTGAAGGAGAAGGATGCCAAAACCTTACCAGTAAGTCACAGCCTCGTGGAGATACACAGATTAATAGAAATGGGTTAACTTAAGATATAAGAGATAACTAGGAATATGCCTAAGCCATTGACAAAACATTGTTGTAATTAATGCAGCTTTTGTGTGATTATTCAGGTCTGAGTGGTGACTGGGAAACAAAATACAGTCTTCATTTACAAAAGCAATCTCTGTTTACATAATGGTGCCCAATATTCGGCGATGTACATCCACATAAAGCCAAGAAAGAATTATAAAGGGGCTTCTAGACCCACAAAAATGGGAATCAATTGGAGCTTCTTAGTAGCCACAGTTTTTTTAGACAGGCTCTGCTTGCTGGCCGTAAGCAGAGGCACAGCTTTTTGTTTATTTTGTTTTGTTTTTTTTCGAGACAGGGTTGCCTGGTAGCTTTGGAGCCTGTCCTGGAACTAACTCTTGTAGACCAGGAACTCACAGAGATCCGCCTGCCTCTGCCTCCCGAGTGCTGGGATTAAAGGCGTGCGCCACCACCGCCGGGCTGAGGTGCGGCTTTTTAAAGAGATGGCGTCCTGGTTAGTACTGGTGGCACTAATGGCTCTGACTCTATCAGGAGTTCCTGCACAAAGCACTTAAATGGGGTTTATGAGCAGAGTGCTACGAGTTGCTTAATGGTGACAGCTCCCTGGAGCTGGGGAGATGAGCATGGTTCGTAGAGGTGGTGAACATGCCTCCACCATGTTGGACAGAGTGGAGCCAACAGGCAAAGTCATAGTGTTAGCCCTAGCCATACCTGCTTAGCCTTAAAACAATTTCTCCGGGTCAGAAAATTATTACAGATACACAATAAGACAGATTCAGACATAAGACCTCTGAATGGGTCAGTGTTGGATAAATGTACATGGGCTTAGGAGAGAGAAAAGAGTACAGACAGTCATAGATTAAAGAGTAAAGATAATAAAATAAATATTAAAAATAGAGTAAAAATGCCACATAAAGATGGAATATACACAGAGAGTCTGAATTATATATATTATTGTGTTTTCTTTGGATTTTTTGACTGTTAATGAGTTTACTGCTTAAAAAACATTTGATTCTGGGGGCTGCTAAGCTAAACCAGCATATATATTTTAAAGGTTATCTTGGCTTCAAAATTTGAGTCTAAGAATATGTTACTTTGGAAAACAGGTTCTGCTTTTGTTTCCAGGCTAATGCAGTTTAATGGAACAAGACCCCCTAAAAGGTCTCCATGAACCCTAAAAATACTTCAAATTGGCTATCTAGTTGAGGACAACCTTGATTTTCTTGTGTGTGTATTCTGTATTTTGTCTTTTCAAGATATGGCTTCTCTATGTAGCCTTGGTTGTCCTGGAACTTGATCTGTAGACCAGGCTGGCCTTGTACTCAGAGGCTTCTGCCTTCCAAGTGCTAGGATTAAAGATATGAACCACCATTGCCTGGATTGGATTTTTCTTTCCAACTAGAATATATTACTCAAAAGTTGGGCTCATCCTGGATATAAACCAGGAACCTCTCACATCCTAAGGGAGACTCATACCCCTACACCAAGAAACCACCAAACCTTGAATTTCTTATCCTGTTTCTTCCTCCCGATTTCTAGGATTGCAGGTGTGCACACTGCTGGCTTTATATGGTGCTGGAGATCCAACCAAGGGCTCTGGGCATGTCAGGCATTCTATCACCTGAGCCACTTCCACAGCCCCCAAAGTCATTCTTTTATATCAGACTGGCTCAGAGGACTCATTTACAAACGCTTTAGTTGTCAAAGCACAGCTTTTTGTACAAAGCAACATCGGCTTCTTGTAGATGCTCTAGTCCGTAGGTGTGTGTTGGGGGCTGGCCACCGAGGAGTGGAGAAGCCTAGCAGGCTTGGGGCTATGGCACTCAGCACTCATCTTCCCTGGAGTCCTTGTTAGCTCGCTTCTGGACCTTCCCTGGTCCAGGGGACATCAGCTGTCCTGGGGAGGCTGGGGCCAGGTTCACCCAGCCTGGCCCTCGGGGCAGCATGTGGCTCTCGTTGAGTCTGAGAACCCGGTAGTTCTCATAGTGCACATTGTGGGTAATGTCCTTCAGGTCCTGGAGGTGGGAGCTGAACGATAGGAGGCAAGTCAGCCAGGTCCCAGTGGTCCCAAATCCCGCCTCTCAGCCACCCGAACACAGGGTCCCCCACACCTCACCGGATGAGCAGGTCTCTCAGGAGAAGAAACTCGCAGTGTGCCATGTTCTCCACTGCAAGACATGGGGCTTAGCACAGCTCTGTCCTCTGAGAGTCCAGAGTAGACAGCTGCTTCGTGTTATGGTGGATGCTGAGAACTGCCATTGCCATGGCCCACCTCCTCCTCCCTGCTTCATTCATTCATTCACCTATTCATTTATTATGTATACAGTGTTCTGCCTGCCTGTGTGCCTGGAGGCCAGAAGAGGGCACCAGATTTCATTGTAGATGGTTGTGAGCCACCATGTGGTTGCTGGGACTTGAACTCAGGACCTCTGGAAGAACAGCCATTGCTTTTAACCTCTTGAGCCATTTCTTCAGCCCCCATGATTCACCTATTCATTTACTCATTATTGTTGCGTCTCTGGGATCTGGTTCCTACAGTTGCTAAACTAGTGAACCCAGCCCTCACCAAAGACAAAATTTTTGCTTTTGTTTTTCTTTCTCTCTCTCTTTCTTTCTTTCTTTCTTTCTTTCTTTCTTTCTTTCTTTCTTTCTTTCTCTCTCTCTCTCTCTCTCTCTCTCTCTCTTTCTTCCTGCTTTCCTTCCTTCCTTGCTTTCTTGCTTTCTTTCTTTTTTTTTCTTTTTTTTTTTTTGAGGCAGAGTACCAGATAGCCCAGGTTGAACTCAAACTTGCTAAGTAGCCAAAAATGACCTTGGACTTCTGATTCTCCTGCCTCACCTCTCTCATTCTAGAATTGTAAGTGTGCTGTCATGTTTGGTTTCATCTGTTTAAAATAATGATAATAATAAATCAGGGAGCCGAAGTAGGAGTAACTCCCACCTCCATGCACATGGAGGGAAATCCAAGGTTGCCTTGCGGGTATGGGCAGCTGCCAGGCGAGGGGTGTGAAGGATGCTGCAGATGTAGGGTGTGCCCTGTTTCCAACCCATACCCATTGCATGCCTACCATGTCCCCAAACTTACCTTCAATGATGCCCCATTTGGTCTTGCGGCCCAGGACACATCTCCCATTTACTAGGTGCTCTCGGTCAGCCCCAACCACAGCAAAAGGGATCTGCTCCTAAGAGAGAGGGAGAGAAGAAGCTGAGGCAGGAGTCAGGCACATAAAACTAGGAAGTCCCAAAACACCAACTGGAATTCATGCTATCCTCACCTCCTCTATAATGAGGTGGCGCAAATGATGCTGGTGCAGGATTGTTGCCTGATGTTGAAGTGCCCAGCACAGTTAAGCGTTAGCAAAGTAACTCAAGAAAATTGTGGGGTTTTTTGTTGTTGTTGTTGTTGTTTTGAGACAGGGATTCTCTGTGTAACAGTTCTGGCTGTCTTGGAACTCATTCTGTAGACCAGACTGGCCTTGAATTTACAGAGATCCACCTGCCTCTGCCTCCTGAGTGCTGGAATTAAAGGTGTGTGCCACCACCTTCCAGAGGAAATGGTGTTGTTATTAACTCCTACATTAATTACATAGTCTTGAGGAAAAGGGTGTGGCTCAGAGTTTAGGATGAACAAAACCCTGAGTTTGATTACCCAGTGTGAATGCATGCAATAAGGTGTGTGCATGTGCACACACGCCCACACAGACACACACACAGAGAGACAGAGAGAGAATATTGATAATATCAAATATCTCAGGAATGAGACAGTAATGAAGTTATAATCAAGCTAAATGGGAATTGTATACAACAGGAACTGGCCCCTGGTAACTAGTGGTCAAACTGAACTGGCCACCTTGTGTTTTCCTTCATAAACTTTTAGGGATACCTCATAAGGATGGGTGGTGGTGGCGCACGCCTTTAACCCTGAGGCCAGCCTGGTCTGCAGTGAGTTCTAGGACAGCTAGGGCTATGTAGATAAACCATGGCTCAAAAACCAACCAAACAGCAACAAAATTCTCATGGTAACTAGGAGTTTACTTACAAATTTCAATACATTTAGTTTTCATGTGTATGTGTGTATGCATGCATATGTGTGGGCACATTATATATTGTCAAAGGACAGTTTGGGAGGGTTGGTTTTCTCCTTCCGTGTGGCTCTGAGGCTGGAACTAAGGTCATTAAACTTGGTAGCAGACACCTGCACCCACTAATCCATCTCACTAGCTCCTTATAAAGCTAAAAAACATTTTTCAATTTATTATTTGAATTAAAAGTTATTTATTTTTATTTATTTTTTGAGACAGGGTCTTATTGGGTAGCTCTAGTTGTTCTTGAACTTGCTATAGATCAGACTGACCTTGAACTCACAGAGATTCTCTTGTCTCTACTTCCTAAATGCTGGGATTAAAGGTGTGTGCCTTCTTGCCTGGTTTTGATTTTTTGAAATGATATTTATGAATATATGTATGTTTAAAATGTAATTTTATTTATTTATTTTGGTTTTTCGAGACAGGATTTCTCTGTTAAACAGTCCAGGCTTGTACTGGAACTCATGTTGTAGACCAGGCTGGCCTTGAACTCACAGAAATCTGCCTGTGTCTGCCTCCCAAGTGCTGGGATTAAAGGCGTGTGCCACCACCACCCAGCTTTATGTATTTATTTTTAAAGATTTAAAAGCAGAGGTTGGAGAAATGACTCAGTTGTTAAGAACACATATTCTTGTTTTGTTTTGTTTTTGCTTTGTTTTGGTTTGGTTTGGTTTGGTTTTTGAGGCAGGGTTTTTCAGTAGCTATGGACCCTGTCCTGGAACTCGTTCTGTAGACCAGGCTGGCCTAGAACTCTCAGAGATCCATCTGTCTCTGCCTCCCAAGTGCTGGGGATGAAAGGTGCGCACCACCACTGCCCAGCAAGAGCACATGTTCTTGCAGAGGACCCAAGTTCGATTCCCAGCACCCACATCAGGCAGTTCACAACTGCCCAGAATTGTAGCTTTAAAGAGTTGACCTCGTTCACCTCTTTGGGCAGTTGCACAGATACACATATATACACATAAATAAATAATACAAAAATTTAAAAGATACACAAATACTATTTTAAATTTTATCTATGTGTGTGTTCATATAGGTATGTGTATGTGAGTGCATGTGAGGGGTTCTAGATCCCCTGACTGAGTCCCAGGTGACTGTGAGTGCTGGGGCAGAACTGAGGTCTTCTGGAAAAGAATCCAGTCTCCTAACCTTTGAAACATTTCTCTAGCCGCTGCCTGTGTGTGTGTAAGTATCTGTCTATCTCTCTGTCTATCTCTCTGTGTGTGTGAGAGAGAGAGGTAGGGAGAGAGAGAAAAAGAGAGAGAGAGAGACAGAGAGAGAGAGAGAGAGAGAGAGAGAGAGAGAGAGAGAGATGGAGAACGAGCTCTTGCGTGGAGGCCAGAGGACCACTTCCAGGAAGTGGTTCTCTTCTTCCACCATGTGGGTCCCAGGAATTGAATTAAAGTCACTGAGCTTGAAGCAAGCACCACTAACCATGCAGTCTCTAGTCTTTGCATTTTAAAATGTTGTTTTCTGTGCTAGAGATGGCTCAGCAGTTAAGAGCACTGACTGCTCTTCCAGAGGATCTGGGTTCAGTTCCCAGCACCCACATGGCAGCTCACAACTGTCTGTAACTCCAAGATCTGACACCCTCACACAGCCATACATATAGGCAAAACAACAATGCATATAAAATAAAAATAAATAAATTATATTAAAAAAATTATTTCCTGAGACAGGATCTCATGTATCCCATATTGGCCTTAAACTCACTACATATCCAAGAATGAGCTTGAACTTCGGATTCTCCTGCCTCTATCTCTCAAGTGCTGGGTTACAGGTGTGCACTACCATGTTCTTCATCAACTTAAAAAATATTTGATTTTCTTATTATTGTTTGGAATGTTGGAGATGAATATCAGGGCCTCATATAGCTACCTCTGATCTACATTCCAAGGACCTTGGACCTTGGATTTTTTTTTTTATGTGGTGATGAGGATCAAGCCCAGGGCCGATGAACTTGCTATTTATTGGCACAAAAGCCCCCTTGTTTTTTCTCCTCTGGGGGTGCTCTTGGGATACCCTGCAGGGTTCAGGAGTTGCAGCAGAGACTATCTGTCCCAAAAAAACTAAAATATTTACCACCTAGCCACCGAAAGGAGTCACACCTAGCCATCCACACAAGAGTCACACCTGCCTACCCACACAGGAGTCATACCTGGCCACCCACACAGGAATCACACCTGGCCACCCACACAGGGGTCACACCTGACCACCCACACAGGGGTCACACCTGACCACCCACACAGGAGTCACACCTGGCCACCCACACAGGAGTCACACCTGACCACCCACACAGGGGTCACACCTGGCCACCCACACAGGGGTCACACCTGGCTACCCACACAGGAGTCACACCTGACCACCCACACAGGAGTCACACCTGGCCACTGGCACTGGATCACACCTAGCCACACACACAAGAGTCACACCTGAGCACCGACACTGGAATCACACCTGGTCACACACACAAGAGTCATACCTGGCCACCCACACAGGAGTTTGCCAGGATCCATGTTTGTTTTTTTGCTTGCAGCTGAAAGGAGAAATTCAAACTTCCTAACTGCCCCCATTCTTAGTTTGGTTTTCTTGAGACACTGGATCATTATAGAGCCCAAGCTTATGTAACCCAGGCTGGCCTTGCATTCACAATCTTCCTACTTCAGCCTCCTGGGTGCTGGGATTACAGTAACTAAGAGTTAAAACTTTAATAATTGCAGTTACACACACACACACACACACACACAAATATTTCCGAGACAGGATTTCTCTGTGTAACAGCACTGGAACTTGCTTTGTGACCAAGCTAGCTTCAAACTCAAAGAGATCTGCCTGCCTCTGCCATTCGAGTGCTGGGATCACAGGTGTGCCCCACCACTGCCCGGCTACATTTATAGTTTTTATTTGTTTATTTATACTCTAGTCTGTGTTTGTGCATGTGTGTGCAAGCACACAGAAGAGGTGCTTTCCACCATATCTGGTTTTCCTCGCCCATTTTAAAGTTTGGTTCTATTTTAGCATTGAGTAGCAAGAGTTCTTTCTGTAATAGAATGTAAGCTCCAGGTAAAACCATGGCTGACAAACATTTCTTCCCATCCTATGGGTTCTCTGATGAGAGCTGTTTCTTGCCCATTTTGAATTTGTGAACAGATGAAGAACCTGTAAATATTTACACACATTTCCTGAAATTGCAGAAAGAGGTTGATTTTCTGATGGGAAGGATGAGAGGGAAGGAAATCGGATGGCCTTAGTGTCACCAGCCGTTTGCACCTTCCACAGCATCTTACCCGGATCTTACTGTTAAGGAGCCGGTCGTTGATATCCTCATCAAAACATTTCTGTGGGTACACATCGATGCAGTGAGTTTTCAGGTTTTGCTGGATCTGGGGAACCAAGCATAAGTGATCTCAGCACACCATGCGTTCTGCTCGCTGCACACTGACCCAGCTCCACCCTGGGCACCCAGATCACCCTGCTCCGGAAGGCCTCTCGCTCTTCAATGGTCAGGCTGTCAGCCCGGGCGATCACGGGCACCACATTCACAGTCCGGCACAGTCGCCGCAGGAACTCAATGTCCAGGGGCCGTAGGCTGGCCAGTACAGGACAGTGATGGACGAGGGAGGGAGGAGAGTCAACCCAAAGCTCCCATCAAGTGCCCCCCCCCCCCCCCCCGCGCAGCCAGTGGGTCACCTCACCAGTGGCCTGTGGGTGGCACGAAGTAGACACAGCAGTGCACGCGGGTGTCAGGGATGTGGCGCTGGCGAGTGATGAGGAGCTCTTCCTGTAGATACTTTTCATACTGTTGGTTGATGTAGCTCAGGATGGGGTCCCAGCTGGGGCAGAGATGTCCCCTCAGCACCACCTCCCGGCCTCTGGGTGTTCTATCTACATTCTCAGAGACACTCGGAAACCTCTGCCTCTCTTCACGTGGGGTCTAAGCTTCCCTGCTCATAAAACAAGCACAGCAATAGCACTTACTGGCTGGGCCTGGTGCCCACAGGCTCATCATCCCAGCTACCAAAGACACGGAGGCAGGAGGATTATTAGTTCAAGCCAGCCTGGGTAATTTGGGGAAACCAAGTCTCAAAACAAAGTAAAAACTGGAGCTGGGGATATCATTCGGTGTTTGCTATCATGCCTGACCTCGTAGGTTCATTCTCCAGCACGAAGACATTTCCATATCCTAATAGCTACATCACACATATTGGATGTATATACAATTTACTTGGTGAGGGAAGGGTGGTCATTAAATGACATTTGGTCATCAGCATGGTCCAAGACACCACTGGTTCTCACCTGATGGCTGCAAAAGTGTGTGTGTGTGTGTGTGTGTGTGTGTGTGTGTGTGTGTTCGTGTATGTACCTGTGTGGAGTTCAGAGGTCACTCTCGGCTGTCTTCCTTAGTTGCTCTCTACCGTGTAGCTATGCCTGACTTGGATTTATCTTATTTTATGTGTGTTTCACCTGCATGACTGTGCTAATTTGAATGTAATATAATGTAATGTAATAAGCTCATAGGGAGTGACATTATTAGGAGGTGTGGTTTTGTTGCAGTAGGTATGGCCTTGTTGGAGGAAATGTGTCACTGCAGGGGTGGGCTTTAAGGGCTCATGTATGGTCGAGCCACACCCAGTGTCCCGGACCACTTCCTGCTGCCTGCAGGTCAAGATGCAGGGCTCTCAGCTCCTTCTTCAGCACCATGTCTGCCTGCACGCCACCATGCTGCACTGTAATGATGAGCTAAGTCTCTGGAAATGTAAGCCACCCAAATCAAACGTTTTCTCTTTATAAGAGTTGTCATGGTATGCCAGGCGGCGGTGATGAATGCCTTTAATTCCAGCACTTGGGAGGCAGAGGCAGGCAGATCTCTGTGAGTTTGAGGCCAGTCTGGTCTACAGAGCTAGTCCTAGGACAGCCAGGGCCATGCAAAAACAAACAAACAAAACCCCAACCCCCCCCAAAACAAAAAACAAACAAAAAAAAACCCCCTTGTTTTGGAAAAAAAAAAGAAGAGCTGCCACAGTCATGGTGTCTTAACAGCAATGGGAGCCCTAACTAAGACAATGGCACAAAAGAGATCAGAAGAAGTTATTGGATCCCCTGGAACTGGACGCCAGTCCTCTGCAAGAACAACAACTTCCCTTGACCTCTGAGCCATCTCTCCAGCCCCTGACTTGGAACGCTATTAGACGAGGCTGTCCGTGAGCTCAGACAGCTCTCCCTGCCTTTGCTCCAGATCGAGTGCTGCAATTAAAGTCAGGTGCCAGCTGGGTGGTGGTGGCACATGCTTTAAGTCCAGCACTCAAGAGGCAAACTCTGTGAGTTTGAGGTCAGCCTGGTCTGCATAGTGAGTTCCAGAAAAGCCAGAGTCAACACAGTGAGACCCTATTTCAAAAGCAATAAGCAAAAGGCAGGTGCCACCTGGTTTCACCTTGTATGCTGACAGAAGATCCCTCAATGACCCAGGGCTCATAGGATGCCCCTGTCTCTACCTCCCCAGCAATAGGACCTCAGGAATGCATTGTCATGCCCGGCCTTTTTTTCCCCACATAGGTTCTGGGGATAAGCTCAGGTCGCCATGCTTTCAAGGCAAGCCCTTCACAGAAGGCACCATCTCTGCAGTCTGACTCCTCTGCTGGGGTCTTCCTATCTGGGTTCCTGTCAGCACAACTCTCCAACAGAGTGCCTGACTGATCTGCTCTTGGGGATTGAGCCCAGCGCCTCGCGTGTGCTGTGTGAGTTTTCTGACGCTGAACCGAAACAGTGAGCTATGTGCTCAGCCCTGCTCTCACCCTTTCGTTTCGATACGTTGTTTTGATACGTTGCTCAGGCTGGGTTTGAACTCATGATTCTTCTGCTTCAGATGCCACAGTGCAGGGGATTACAGAAGTAATGGATCTCTGGTGCTTTTATTGAGCACCAACTGAATACTAGACAGGTGGCTGAGACCTGTGCATATCCAGCCCTCATCAGCTCGGAAGGGTGAGCTGAGTATAGGAAACTGAGGACCACAGGTGACAGGGACAGATGACAGTCACTCCAGGGTACTTTTTCCCCTTTCGGGGACAGAGGCTGCGCACCAAGGACCTACCACTTGTCATTGTTGATCTGGTCTCCAAAGCCTGGTGTGTCTGTCACTGTCAGTTTCAGCTTCAATCCCTTCTCCTCGATGACTGTAGAGGGAGAGAAATGGAAGACTATAGCCGTGGCAGGGCCCATGGGGCAGGCAGAGTCACTCACCGTGGGTCACAGAGTGCAGCTCCAAGGTTTGTGGCATGGGTAGCTCCAGGTTGGGTACGCTTGACTGCCACACTTTGGACTTGAACAGCGTGTTCACCATGGTGGATTTGCCCAGCCCACTCTGCCCTGGGAGAGACAGAACACAGCGACCAAGATATGTATGTTAGGGTACCTCATACCTATGTACCTCATAGGGGGTGTGTGTGTGTGCGTGCGTGTGAATTGGTTCTGCCCTCCACTCTGGGTTCTGAGCCATCTATTGCATAAGCATCAGCAGTAGAGCAAGGGTCATTTGTGGTCTCTGTCTGGAGGGCCTCACCCATGATCACCCTTTCCTGCTGTAATCCCATTATGGGTGGTTTTGTATCTAATGACGCAACATCTTTCAGATACTTAATTTCAGCTCTTCTGTGAGCTGGTAGTTCAGAGTGGAAGACTGTGTCCAGGACAAGATAGGGCCATGCCCGTAGCTGGTAGGTCACTGTGTCTAGAACAGGGGAGGGGCTGTGCCCGTGGCTGGTAGGTTACTGTGTCCAGAACAGAGGAGGGGCTGTGCCCGTGGCTGGTAGGTTACTGTGTCCAGGACGGGATAGGGCCGTGCCCATGGAGTCTTCTTCATCGTTCCCTCTGTGGCTCTGCCCCAACTCACCTACTACCATGATGTTGAACTCAAACCCGGTCTTCATGGCCTTGATCCTCAGCTGGTCTAGCACAGCCTCAATGCCCACAGAACCAAACATCTCACAGGGTGGGGTCCTGGGGCTGGAGGGCCGCGAAGAGCAGGGAGAAGGCGATTGCCTCTCCTCCATGGGACCAAGGATACAGCAGTGCCTGTTGCTGGGGAATTTTTGGAGAGGAATGATGTTTGCTAGGGCTGGGGCTCAGAGGGGCTATTCTGAGTGAACTTTTGAGAAAAGCTCTTATGTAGCCCAAGGTGACCTCCATCTGCTCTGTAGCTGAAGGTGACATTGAGCTTCTAATCCTCTTGCCTCCACCTCCAAAGTACAAGGATCCCAGATGTGTGCCACCGTACCTCATTTTAAATAACCTTGGGGATTGAACCAGGACTTCGCACACAATGGACGAGGGAGCACTCTGCCGACTGAGCTACATCCTGGTCTGTCCTTCTGCCGCCACCCCTCGGTTTCACACTGTAGTTTAGACCAATCTGGAACTCCCTATGTTCCAGGCCAGGACAGTCTTGAGTTTATGACAATCCTCCTGCCTCTGTTTTCTAAGTGCTGGGATTATAGGTGTTTACCACCATACCTGGCTGGAGTCCTCACTTCCCAGCCATAACTGAGTATGTTGTTCCTGGCAATGCTCTATAACCCCTGATCAGACTGAGTCTTCATGACCCTTAGACTGGGGAGTCTGAGTCCCCATCCTGAGACACTCTTGTCTCAGAAATCTACCTCTCCCCTACTCTTCTTGTCAATGGCCTTCCCATTCAGACCCTAGTGTTTGTGGCTGGACTGGAGTCTTTAAAGAACCACAATTAGGGAGCTCATTATCTCAACATGGAACTTGGGGAAGGGGCTCAGGAATAGATCCTTCACTTTCTACAGGGGGACAAAGAGCTGAGTTGGGAGAGATGAAGAAATAGCGATAGATCTTGAATGAAGGAAACACCACATACACACACACACACACACACACCAGGGGAACGGAGTTGAGGGTAGGCTGAAATGGGCAGGCACCAGTGGGCAGCAACAGAGGACACAGAGAAGTTGGCTCATGTGGCTCACCTGGGGGAGGAGTTCCTTGGGGGAGCTGTGAGCAGCTGGCAGGCCCTCAGGTGCTCCGAGGGGGAGGGGAAGGCTGGCAGTTAGCCACAGAATCTAAGCCTGCTTCCTTCTTCCTCCTTCCTGTGACCTACCCCCTCCCCCTCAGGCAGGAGAGGCTAAGGCCAGAGACCTGTTGCTTCACCCTAAGCCCTGAAACCCTAACACCAGGCAGTGACCCTGACCTCAACACACAAGACTCCCAGCTAGAGTTGGGAGCCCAGGCCCCCCAGTCAGGTCCCTCATCAAGATTTCTGGGCTGATAAAAAGGCTGGTTTCCACTTCCAGGTCCATGCGCCTTAGCTTTCTGCTCAGAACCATGAATAGAGACTCATTGTCTCGAAGCTGGCACGCATGGGTACTGGGCAACTCTGGGATTCGAAGTCGTCTGCACTCTGTGATCTCAGATTACAGATGAGAGGGTGAAGCCTGAAACTGAAGGTCACACAAGGAAGCAGCTGAGCTGGAGCAGCGGGAAGTCTGTCCCAGTTTCTGGATGTGTCCTATGTTATGCCCAGATCCGCGAAGTCCCCCAAAAACCAACAAGGAGACCGAGTCCTGTATGCAAAAAGCAAAGAGCCTTTATTTTATGCAAGTTTGCAAACTCAGTCTCTCCACGTGTCCAACGTATTGGAATAAACGGAGAGCCCCGAGCTCCGTTAGAGTTGGGTTTTTAGAGTAGTAAAGGTGGGGGTGAGGGAGTTTCTGAGGTTCAGGACCCCTGATTGGCTGATATTTGTCTAGGGGTGTCCTGGTGAGTGTGTGCTGGCAGGTGATCCTATCTACAGTGGTTAGAACATTAGGCATTTCCTTTGGATGGTCTGTTCCTGGGTAATGCTCAGGTAATCTCAGTTTGTGGTTCTTCCTGCAACCAGGTATTGCTTCAGGGTGAACTACTGAGACTCAGGCCTTCATTAAACTTATCATGGCTGAGTCCTACTCTGGCAGGTGATATGGTTGGAAGTTAAGGATTTCCTTTGGGCAGTCTGCTCCTATTGAGCTTATTGTGGTTGGCCGAGCCCTACATCCCTATACCAGTATACGTGAGGAAGAGCTGAGCTGGAGCAGGAGGCAGACTGTTCCTGCTTCCTGGTACAGAACATGTAGACAAGGGTATATCCTACCTATACCAGCGTGCGTTAGATGGCAAGAGGAACCTGACAGACACATCTGAAACGCCAGCCCTTGAGAGGCCGAGGCAGGAGGGTTTCGGAGGATTTTGTTAGAGTAGTGGAACCCAAGTTTGATATTGGTACCCACACAGTGGCTCACAACCATCTATAACTCTAGTCCCGGGGATTGGACAACCTCTTTTGGCTTCCTAGGGCATTGTGCACACATGGTGCACAGACATGTATACCAGCAAAACATTCATGCACACAGAATGATAAAAAATGTATACTTTTGAAAAAGGGCAGTTGTTTTTGCAAAGGATCAACTTTGGTTCCCAACATCCATGACAGACCACTCAGAAGCAAATGTAACTATAGCTTCAGGGGATTCGGCACCCTCTTCTGGCATGGAAGGCACCTGTTGCACACACACACACACACACACACACACACCACAAAAATAAAAGCAAATCTTTAAAAAGGGGTAGGGAGGGAGCACTGGAGGAAATGGCTCCATTTGTAAAGTGCTTGTCATACAAGCATGAGGATTTGAATTGAGATCCCCAATACCTTCTAAAAGGTGATGTATTGCAGGCATGGTAACGTATGCCTGCTATCCCGGCTCTGGGAAAGCAGAGACAGGCAGATCCCTGGGGCTTCCTAGCCAGCCAGTCTAGCCAGTGAACTCCAGGTTCAGTGAGAGATCCTTTCTCAAAACGTAAGGTGGGGAAAATGGTTGCAGAAGACGCTGACATCAATCTCTGTCCTCCACACATATGAATCCATACCCACACACAGATATGCATATACATACAAACATGTACACACACACACACACACACACACACACTAAACATAAATAGCTACGTGGTACTAGTGCATGCCTTAATCCCAGCATTCAGAGGCAGAGGCAGGTGGATCTCTGTGAGTTTGAGGCCAGCCTGGTCTACAGAGTGAGTTCCAGGACAGCTGAGGCTACACAGAGAAGCCCTGCCTTGGAAAACCAAAAAGTAAATAAAAAGTCCTAGCCACTCTGCCCTCTTGAGTGGGTCACATAACACTTTACTTTTGAGACATATGCCCAGGCTGCTCTCAGTTTCCATATGTAACCAGGGTGATCCTGAACTTTGATCGTCCTGACTGTGTCCCTCAACTGTAGGATTACAGGTGTGTACCACCACACTTAGTTTTTCTCCCTTAACTCTTGCCCAAAGCCTAGACGTGGAGGACTTTCTGTGATACAAGCTTGAACTGGGCTGTCTCACATGCTAGTCACATGGCCGATGCCCAGATCCTGAGACCAGGATCCCACAGCTCCCAGCAGCAGTCACAGAATGGCTGGATATGTTCTCTGGAGCAGAGTGAGGGCACCTTTACAAACTAACCCGCAAAGTTTACACATAAAGAGGCTACATGAGTGGTTGACTGTGTTGGGTTTAACCCAGGATTTCTAGGCTGGTACGATGGCTCAGAGGGTAAAGCTGTCATGAAACACAATGACAAAAACAAGCTGGGGAGGAAAGGGTTTATTTGGCTTAAGCTTCCAGATCACAGTTTATTGTCAAAAGAAATCAGAACTCAAGCAGGCCATGGAGGATGTTGCTTACCGGCTTGGTCCTCATGGCTTGTTCAGCTTGCTGTCTTATAGAACCCAGGAACACCCCCAGTAGGGCTAGGTTCTCCTTCATCAACCACTAACTAAAAAAAATGCCTCAGTCCAACCTCTGTGTGTGTGTGTGTGTGTGTGTGTGTATGTGTGTGTGTCTTTCTGTCTGTCTCTCTGCGTGCGGTTTTTCAAAACAAGGTTTTTCTGTGTAACAGTCTTAGCTGTCCTGGAACTCACTCTGTAGATCAAAATGCCCCATAGGCTTGCCTACAGTCCAACCTCATTGAGTGTGTGTGTGTTTTCAAGACAAGAGTTTTCTGTGTAGGGGGCTGGAGAGATGGCTCAGTGGTTAAGAGCATTGCCTGCTCTTCCAAAGTTCCTGAGTTTCATTCCCAGCAACCACATGGTGACTCACAACCCTCTGTAATGAGGTCTGGTGCCCTCTTCTGGCCTGCAGACATACACACAGACAGAATATTGTATACATAATAAACAAACAACAACAACAAAAAAAGAGTTTTCTGTGTAACAGCCTTAACTGTCCCGGAACTCACTCTGTAGACCAGGCTGGTCTTGAACTCACAGAGATCTGCTTGCCTCTACTTCCTGAGTGCTGGAAGTAAAGGTGTGCGCCACCACACCTGGCTCCATAGTCTAGTCTTACTTTTCTTTTTTTGAGACAGGGTTCTCTGGGTAGCCCTGGATGTCCTGGTACTCTATAGACCAGGCTGGCATCCAACTCAGAAATCTGCCTTATTATCTACTTTTTAATTTTTATTTATTCATTTTTGATTTTTCAAGACAAGGTTTCTCTGTGTAACAAACAGCTCTGGCTGTCCTAGAACAATTTGTAGACCAGACTGGCCTCAAACTCACAGAGATCCGCTTGCTGGGATCAAAGGGTTGTGATACCACCACCAGCCTTAGAGGCATTTTTTTTTTCAGTTGATATTCCCTTTTCTCTGATGACTCTAGCTTGCATGAAGTTGACATAAAACTAGCCAACACAAGGTACTTGCCGTCAAACCTGATGATATGAGTTCAATCCCCCAAATCTACACAAACATGGAAGGAGGAAACCTACTCCTACAAGCTGTCCTCTGATCTCTAGCACACACACTGTGGCACGTGTTGCCCCCAACAACATGCACACATACAACAAATAAACACATTCATAAACAATAAATGCAAAAAATATTTCCAACCTTTTCCTTGCAATTAAATTGAGGACATCTGGGGCTGGAGGTGGCTCAGTGGTTAAGGGCACTGTCTGCTCTTCCAGAGAGGACTTGGGTTTGATTGCAATACCCACGTGGGGGTTCAGCCAAATGTAACTCCAGTTCTGGGTTTCCAAATCCCCCTTCTGGTCTGCACACACATAGTGCACAGGTATACATGCAAGCAAAACACTCACACACATTTAAAAAAATAAAAATGAGGACATCTCCGTCTTTATTTCTGGCAACAGAGGTTGGAACCCGCCGCCTCCCAAGCTCCTCAGGCTACAGTCGCAGCCCAGGAGTTTCTCTTCCGTTCCTCACTCCTCCCTGTATCTCTGGGGCTCCAGGCTTCTTTTATCCAAACCCATCTCACGTGATCTTTCAGACCGGTTTTCTGGCATTGACTTAGCAAGCCCTAAGGTTTGCACGTCCGGAGGGGTGGGGAGATGTCTGTGTGTGGGCTCAGGCCTCTGTTGTAACCACTGGTCAGCTCCTCCCAGGTGTCCGTAGGTGGACAGGCACGACAGCGCTAGCCCAGCTGTAGACGAGAGGCACACACTATTGCTGGACCCCACATCCTCACCTCTCCTATCCTAGTTCCAGCTGGTTCAGTCCTCTTCTGCCCACTTCCTCTTGAGCGCCTTCTCCACCTTGTCCCGGCTAGGTTTATGTCAGCTTGACACAGGGAGCCATCTGAGAGGAGGGAACCTCAACTGAGAAATTGCCTCCACCCAAGACTGGGCTGCAGGCAAACCCATACTAATTAGTTATTGGTGGTGGGGGAGGGCCCAGCCCACCGTGGGTGGTGCCATTCCTGGGCTGCTGGTCTTGCATTGTGTAAGAAAGCAGGGGAGCAAGCAAAGAGGAGCAAGCCAGTAAGCAGCATCCCATGGTCTCTGCATCAGCTCCTGCCTCCAGGTTCCTGTCCTGTTTGAGTTTTTGCTTTGGCTTCCCTCAGTGAACTGTGATTCGGGGTATGTAAGCCAAATAAACCCTTTCCTTCCCAAGTTGTTTTGGTTGTGGTGTTCCAGCACAGCAATAAAAACCCTGACGAGGACAGACATTGCTACCATGGACTAAAACCACGAGCCCAAGTCAACCTTACCTTTCTTGTTTTCCTTTGCTATTTTGTCACAATAAAATACAAGCAACTTAGCGCAGCATCCCGCTGTTCTGAGACAGTTCCGTGGGGTGAGCAGTGCATGGAATTCCCACATCCTGGGGCTGGATGTTTGGTGGTGCACATCTTTAACCCCAGTGGTGAATTTCCATTTGTTCCACAAACAACCAGGGCTGTGTAGAGAGACCCTTTCTCCAGAATGAAGGAAGGAAGGAAGGGAGGCAGGAAGGAAGGGAGGAAGGAAGGAAGACCTGAGGAAGCCGATGCTGTTCCTGTTCTGTTTTACAGGGAGGACTGCTGAAACAGGGGGATCAGAGATGTGCCTACACTCACACATTGGCAGGGTCTTGTAGGCTAGAAAAAGCAAGAGCTATGCATCCCCTCCACAGTCCAGCCAGTCCACACTGGAGGCTGATCTATACAGCCAGGAGGATCTGCTCTCTTTGGAGCCACGGAGCTTGTGGTTTGTCCATCACAGTGACAAGTGAGTCCATTAGGGGTATATATGTCTTTCATTAGTTGCTCAATGCTACAGTGCCTGTTTGTTTGTGTGTGTTTGTGTGTTTACTTTACTGTCTGTGTGCCTGTGTACATGTGGCACAGTGTGCACATGGAGGTGACAGCGTGACAAAGACTCTTCTCCTTCTATCACGTGGGGCCCAGGGACTGAACTCAGCCTATTGGCAGGCACTGTTTATTACCGTTGAGCCATCTTGACAGCCTCCCAATTTTTTTTTTTTTTTAAATTTGAGACAGGGTTTCACCCTGTAGCTTTAGCTGTCCTGGAGCTCACCCTGGAGATGAGGCTGACCTCAAACTCACAGAGATCCACCTGCCTCTGCCTCCCGAGTTCTGGTGTGTGCTGTCACTGCCCGACACCAATTATTTTCTGAAACAGGGTCACACGTAGCTCAGCCTAGCTTCAAACTTATTATGTAGCTGAGGATAACCTTGAACTTCTAGTCTTTTTTACAAGCCCAGTTCAGCCAGGCCCTTTACCAACTGCACTCTGTTCCCAGTCCCCAGTTTGCACATCTGGAAAAGTGGGAAGAGTAAGGTTAGGTCTTTCGGATCATTCCGTGACTGAGCCAGGGCAGGTGTGTGCTGTGTACGGTGAGAGTGAGGGGCCTAATACTGGAACCCGTCTGCAAACAGTTAAGAGTCACATGACTAAGAAATTGTCAGGGCTGGAGAGATGGCTCAGTGGTTAAGAGCACTGGCTGTTCTCCCAGAGGTCCAGAGTTCAATTCCCAGCAACCGCGGGTGGTGGCTCACAACCACCTATAATGGGGTCTGATGCTCTCTTCTGAGATGCAGGTATACATGCAGAAAGAGCACTTGTGTACATAAAATAAATAAATCTTAAAAAATAAAAATGGCAATAGGGCGATGGTGGTGCACACCTTTAATCTTAGCACTCGGGAGGCAGAGGCAGGCGGATCTCTGTGAGTCTGAGACCAGATTGAGTTCCAGGACAGACAGGGCTACACAGAAACACCCTGTCTTGAACCCCACCCCCCACAAAAAAAGAAGAAATAAACTGTTGTCTTATGGTTACATGTATCTAGGCTGAGAACATAGCATCTGGACCCTCAGGTGTCAAGAAAACAGGGGAGAGCTCACTCTGCTTGCTTTCACTGGGGAAGTTCAGAGGTTCCAAGAGCAAGGGCCCCAAGCCCTTACGGATTCTAACTTCTGAAACTTTGAGTTCCCACTAAATGCTTTCTTTCAGAAGTTGCCTTGGTCATGGTGTTTTATCAAAGCAACAGAAAAAGTAACTAAGACATGTGGGATACTGAGAATAGGGGGTACAGAGCAACTGACAGCCTGTGACTTTCTTCCCCAGCCCCTGCAGTCAGCTGGACCCTGGCCTTTGCCTGTTCTACACCCTCAGCTGGCCCCATGGGGAGGGCGGAGCTGGTTGCTAAGGTTTCAGGTGGTGTGGATCCGGAAGCAGGAAGTAGTGTGAGTTTCCAGGACCCTGTGCCTACCTGGGTTGGGGTAGAGGGCACCACCAGAGGCAGGTGGGGAACTGGAAGAGGCCTGGCTAGGGAGAGAGAAGGTAAAGGGATGGTGGGTGGGTAGAGGCTGCCAGGTAAGGGTCAGTGGGGTGGGGGTGGGACGCTAAGGGCCAGCGGAGGAAAGGGAGCCAGCAGGTCTGAAAGGAGATGGTGGAGAGAGGTGTGACAGGGAAGGGAGGGGGTGCTGGGTCAGGAGCAGAGGGAGCAGGAGGCGGCGGGAGGGCTCACAGAGCAGAAGACAGGGTCTTCCTAGGGTATGGTCGAGGAGGTTGTGATGACCTGAGGTGGCCCTTTGGGGGCTGGGGCAGGTAGCCAAGATGGTACAGTCAGCTGAGGAGCTGAAGCAGGAGCTGGAGGCCACTGCAGAGGAAGTACTGGGGAGGCTCAAGAGCCACCAGCTGTTCCAGTCTGAGTGGGACATCGCAGCCTTTGTGGTCTTTCTCACATTTGTGGGTGAGTGTGGCTCCTGATCGCAGGCTCGACCCTGGGGTTGGAACAGGGCCACATCTGGATGCCTGTCTGTCTGGTCCCCAGGCACTGTGGTGCTGTTGTTGTTACTGGTTGTTGTTCACTGCTGCTGCTGCTGCTGCTGCACCACCTCCCCTAGACCCCGGAAGGTGAGCCCTGGGAAGGTAAGCCTGGGAAGGGGTGTCACTCAGGAAGGAGAGCTCCTATAGCAGCCTCTTAAGTGGGACAGGCAGGGGCAGGCTCTTCCGCAGAGGGTTTAGGCAGAGCTTCGGAGTGTTACCCACAGGGCTTCTCTGTCTCTCTTGCAGGAAAAGCCCAAGGGTGTGGATAACTTGGCCCTGGAACCTTAATGCTAGACCTTGGCATGGGTCCTGCTGGATGACAGTAACAAAGCCAATTTTGCCAAAGCCTGAGTCTGGACTGTGTTCTGACCCCGCCATGGCTCTGTCTTGGACGCAGGGCCTGGACTCCCAGGCTGACATCTGTCACTCTCCCACGGGGCCACTCTGCAGCCAGGGGTCCCTTTCTCAAATGTGTGTTCTGCCTGGGCACTGGCTGTGATGCCATCACTAAAGAGGCTGAGGCAGGAGGAAGGCAAACCCCAGGTCAGACTACTTCCAAGGGCTTGACATGGTGTTGAGTGGGGGAAACCAGGTGATAGGAACATGGGAGGCCACTGATCAACCAGGGTCCTTCGACCTAGTTCCACTAAGCAGAGACAGACAACAGCACTCAAGTCAAAATCTGACCTTTATTTCTTAGCGGTGGGTTGAGGTCACAGGCTACCTCCCGCTGCCTGGGTCCCTCTTCCTCCCTGCACGTCATAGCTCAGCGTCAACCCCCCATCCTTCTCTAATGGGAGCCGAGAGAGTGGGAGAGAGGAGAGCCCTGGCCCCACCCTTAGTCCAAAGGTTCCCAGAGTGTCCAGAAAGGCAGGGTTAGGACCATGGCCACACCTCAGCCCACCTACTTGACTGCCCTCCCCCATCATAACAACCAGGTCGGCACCCCTTTCTCTAGGTGCCTCTAATGTTTGCTTCCAGCAGTGCAAATGTGTCCTAGGGTGGTGAGAAGGGAGAGCCTGACAGTGACAGGCATCACAGGGGGTATGTGTTGGGGACTCCAGGAATCCTGGGAGGAGGATTCCGGCAGGTGCTTGCTCAGAAGGGCCGGGAGCTCCAGTAGCTGGAAAACACAGAGATCTGCAGAGGGTGGGGGTATGGTCAACAACATGTGTGGCTTCAGGGGGTATGGTCAGTGGGGCGCTATACCCCCCAGAACCCAGGTACGATGTCAAGGTTACAGAATGGGCTCATGTCTGGGAACTGCTGCCAATGGGCTTTACGACTTGGGGGCACTTAAGTATGACGCGGCTTCTGAGTGGCCTTCCCTGCCCCAGATGCCCCGACACACCTTATCCTTGAGCTGCTGGCAGAGCTGCAGGGAGACAGTGAAGTACACCAGGGCGTCATTGAGCCAGGGGATCACGCATTCTACCTTGTGTACATGGCTCACCTCTAGGCGCTGGGAGCCCCATTCACTGGGGAAAAATGAAGTGGATCCCTGAGAGTAGGCCTGGACCCCAGATGCAGAGGGCAGGAGAGAAAGGGCTCTAGGACATCTTGTGGTGTACTTACAACATGGCCCCAGGGCTGTGCAGCACTGCACCTCCAGAGGGGCGGAAGTTCTAGGCAGAAGCAGCACAGTCCGTGAGGCTTGGGTGGAGAGTTCTCAGCAGGGCTGGTGTGGGGGCATTGGGACGCGGGGAGAGCTTTACCTTAGTGGAGGTGGGCTGCAGGGCGTGCAGTTGGTACACGGTGAGACATAGCTTGTTGAGGTTGATGTAGACATTGACCAGCAGGTCAGAGGGTAGGGTAGGCGCAAACATCCGCTGGGGGAGGGAGGAAATAGGAGGGGAGAGGAGGAATAAGGCCCTCTCCCACTTTAGGCTGGACCACTACAAGGTATGAATTATCTATGTGGGGGGGGGTGGGGCACTAGAGGCTCCCCACCTGTCTCCATAATCTCCATGTGCTGCTAGGATGGAAGCCACTGGCTGAAAACTGGGTTAACATAATTGGGGGCCAAGAACTGAACCCAGAAATCTGTCCCCAGGCACAGAACTCCCACTGGCTGTGTTTCTCAGAAGGGACGTCTCTCTTGGGGCAGAGGCTACCTGAGGTACTAACCGTGAGGCCGCTGGCAGCAATCTCAGGCAGGGTGAGGGTGGCTGGGGTAGTGAGCCGGTTTCTGGCTCTCGTCAGCTGCAGCATCACAGCATCCATGAGCTGGGAAGGGGCAGGTCATCACTGCTACTAGAGCGGTAGCAGCTGGGGTCCCTTGTGTCTCACCCCCTAGCATCAGTCAGCAATATCTGTAGCTTCTACTCCTGCCAGGTGACCATGGTTCCCAGGCCTAAACTCTGTAACCCCAGGAGGGGTGCTTGCCATTCTGAGGGTCTACCATCTGGGGTGGGGGGTCTTAGAAAAAAGCTAGAGTCCTGGGCATCTGACAGCTGTCCTCACATACCATGTGGCCTTGTTCTGTAACAGGATTTTACTGCCACTACCACTGCAATACTAACAGGTAGATATGGGTAAACAGGGCACTTCACCAGGTGTCCCTGCAGGTGAATTTTTAACATGTGAGCAAATGGGGGCTCACAGTAGCAAAGAACTTAAGGTTGCACATCTTATGTCAAGGTCTGGGGACTGAAACCAGGCCTGATACTGCAATCCAGGTTATCAACCAATAACTGTGGCCAGACCCATGAGCAATGACTGGGAAAAGGCAGCTTCTCGTGAAGCCTGGGGACATGAGGCTAGCGTTGTTTGGAGTAAGGGGGTGGGACAACAGGAGTCACCTTGAGGACCTCGGCTCCTGTCTTGAACTGGTAGCTCTCATCCCGGTTTGCCAGGAGGTAAATGGCTTGGCTCACGTGGTTTCTGGCATCCTGGATCTGGGAAGAGCCCCCCACCACCCACAAAACCAAAGTCTATTAGTTTCAGGATAGCCACATTTCTGAGTTCTCAGCCTGTTCCCATAACACAGGACCTCACTTGATGGGCTAACCTCTCAGAAGAAAGTATCATCTATGGTCACAAAACCCTCCAGAGCTATAGTCTTTGAAGCTGGATGACCAGGCCCTGGATATTCCTGACCAAGGCACACTGGCTCTTGGCCCTGTGTCACAAACGGCTCGACACAGACAACCCCTAGTACACTTACAAATGAGCCTGCAGTGCTCAAGGAGGAAATAAGCAAGGTTAGGAGAGACCTTACAGGATCGGGTGGTGGTGGTGCACGCCTTTAATTCCAGCAGATCTCTGCATTCAAGGCCAGCCTGGCCGGCAGAGAAACTTCAGGACAGCTAGGGGTGTACAAAGAAACTGTCTCGAACCCCGCCCCCAACACAAAAAAACTGAAAACCCACAGAAGCAGGAAAGGGTAAGGCTCCAGACAGAGCAGCACACACAGGCAAAAGCCCTGGGGTAGAAGCCAGTTTCAGATCAGGGTGTGTGTATTCATGCCCACATGTGGCCTATGGACTATGGGTAGGCAGGAGACCTGTGTATGATCCCAGGTACATGGGAAGCCCCTTTGGAGTAAGTGGCATTCAAAGGGACCTTCAGCTGTCCTCACGTGGTCAAAGTTACAAAGGTAGGGCCAGTTTCACATCCGTCATGTGGAGCAGACACTAGGGTCCCAAAGCACCACCACTGCAGTTCTGCTACCAAACAGTCTCCTATGTTTGCTGTGGTCACCAAGTCCCTACAGCTAGACTTCCCCGTGAAAGGCAATCCCAGGGAGGCCTTTTCCTGCTCAGGGGCCTGAACCAGGGTTGGGCAATGGGCCTCACCTGCTGTAGCTTCCATTGCTTGTCCTCCCGGAAGGCAAAGTGTAACAGCTGGTTGTTCCGAGGCATCTTCAAGTTCACATCCTATGGGCCAGGGTGTGATAAGCAGACAAAGGTACCCCTGTCCTCCCTGAACCCCGGGAACCAGGAATGCAGTAGATGGGTGGCTGAGGGCCCATGTACTTGGGGGTTAAGGGAAAAAGATGTCTAGAAACAGGAACTCAGGTCCCACAAAGCAGTGAAAGGGGAAAGCAGCTGAGAAAGGGGAAGGTCTTAAGAGGAGGGAGTGTTGTAAGATCAACACAGACAGGGATTATCCCCCAGGCCTTGAGGCTTTGCATAGTCCATAGCTCAGATGTCGACTTAATTTTGATCCAGGGCCAGGCTGCCTAGGCTGCCAACACTCACATTTCACAGGGTCCAGATGTCAGGCCACCCACTCCTTCCCACCCTCCCAAACAGGATTTTTCTGTGTTACAGCCCTGGCTGTCCTGGAACTAGCTCTTGTAGACCAAGTTGACTTCAAACTCAGAGAGATCTGCCTGCCTCGGCCTCCTGAGTGCTGGGATTAAAGGTGTGCACCACCACCACCTGGCTAAGCCACCCACTTCTTGTGCCTTGTTGAATCTAAATGCCTGTCTCATGAGGTAGTGTTAGGGTTGCCTGACAAGTTACAGACATACAAGGAAACAGGGCCAGAGAGCACAAGGGTCCTACCCAGAGTCATGCAGCTAGCTGGTGGCAGAGCTAAGAGGCCATCACGGTCCTCGTCACCAGCAGCACTGTTAGGGAATAGGGCCCGGGGGACTCACCGCCTGGCTGAGGGCATCCCCTTGCAGAGTCAGCACACCCTTCACCTGGTCTGTGCTATAACACACAGGAGTCAGAGGTACCTGCTACTGTCCCCTCCCCTGCAGGCCGCTTCATAGTGCCACAAACATTTCCTCCCCCAGGTACTCCAAAAGTGCCCTCCCCAAAGTTCCTGCCCAACCCAGCTTACCCACAGCTGCCCAGGATAAAGTTCTCCTGCTTGGTAGGTCCCTCTGTGCTGGGACCTGGGAGAGTGAAGCGGAGAGAGGCCTCCTGTGGAAGACAGGGCAGTTCCAACACCCCATTCTGAGGCCCAGATATGTTGCCAAATTAGCCAGGGAAAGGACAAGGTGGGCAGGCCTGACTTGGCTCATCTGCCTTTGCCCTACGAAGCCTTCAAGCCTCTGTGAACTCAGACCTGTTCGTTCCATGGACTGCCTTTGCCCTACGAAGCCTTCAAGCTTCTGTGAACTCAGACCTGTTCGTTCCATGGACTGAGTATCGGGAGCTGCCAGGTAGGAACACGGAACAGAGAGGCACAGTACCCAGCTACTGGAGCACTGTGATCCGGTGCTGGGAGCAGAGGCAGGGAACCATTCAGTAGCCATAGTAACGTGCTTTCCTAGGTCACCGTGCTAGGCATTTTGTGAGATGGTTTATTCATCTCCACAGTGCTCTGTGAGCCCAGCTGGTTAGGGTCAGGGATGAGGCTCACGGATGTAAATTGGCTGAGATCACACTGCAGGGAGGGGGATACTTCAGAATTCGGGTTATCAGTTTTTGTTTTGAGACAGTGTTTCATTATGTAGCCAACGGCTAGTTTCTAACTCGTGATCCTCTAGCTTCACCCTCTCGAGTGCTGGGATTACAAATTCACCATCATCCGGTTTATAGATGAAATACCACTGTTTCAAAGTTAGTTCTCACTCAAGACCTCGTGTTAATCTTGGGGTCTAATACCTCGCTGCACACTCACACACGTCACCTTGCCTGCGTCTGGACTGTAACTCTTCTGAGAGCGTTGGTACCTGAACGCCACCACGCTCAGCCGCCTCCGTTGCGGGACCGGTGGAAAGAGGGATGGTAGGTCGGCCGTGACCGGCACTTACCTTGAGGATGTCCTGCAGCTGTTTTAGCACCGCGTGCACCTCAGCGTTCAGCAACCAGCGGAACTCCTCCTCCTGTGGACAGCGCGGCGTCAAACCCGTCCGTCCCTGCCGCCCGCCACCCACCGTCCGCGCCTCACCAGCACAGCCCGCTCCGCAGCGCTCGCAGCCATTGCGGTCGCCATCGTCGCGGCCGCTTGCCGTCTCTGAGGTCTGTAGTCTGGAACTTGGTGCACCGGGCCCAGCCCTTCTCCTCGCCCCGTCACTGATTGGCAGATGAGGCCCAAGCTCCACCCCCAAACCAGTGACGCCACACACGATCAGCTACCGCTTCGGATCCCATCACCGCCTATCCGTCCTTCTTAACCTCCGTTTTTCAACAGGGGGCGGGACGCTACGCCAACCAACCTATCTCTATTGCTTACTGATTGGCCAGCGAAGCCGTCCCTCACTGCGCTTTCTGTATTGTTCCGCCAGGTGGCGCCCGCCCAGCAGGGACACCGGAGGACTCGGGGGCTGACGTTGGAAGGAAGCCTAGGCATGGATGCCCTCTGGCTCCCACTCAAGGTCCCCCAAGCGCTCTGGCACAAGTGGCACAGCTGTGGTACCAAGAAATGTTTTATTTTTCTTTTTTCTTGCAGTAGCTTTGTTAATTGCACAAAATCATGTTTTGTTTTTGCCATTTAAACATTATCACACAATCCTATTCTGAAAGACAAATGCTCATTAAAAACAAAGCGAAAATAAAAATTCACAACCTTAATCACCTAGATTTGTCATTAAAAGGAAAAAGGGGAGAAGGGGCTTTCTTACAAGCATTTTCACAATGTCACATTTTCTCCTTAAAAGGGAAGGATTTCAAAACAAAAGGTGAAATAGCTTAAACAGAAATAGTCATAAAAAGGAACTTTACAGAATTGTCAACAATATTAAGACAACATTGACTAACCGGTTTCCTTACAGCATCTTCCCCTCTCCCAGCCCCCAGGATCAAGACAGGATGTGTTCAGACAGAAACAGGCTCAGCATCCCAGTGAATGAGCAATTGTACTGAACCCCAAAAGCATTTGTTGCTCCATGCCTATGTCCTGAGATCCTTATCCCAGGTTCTTCCCAGTGGAATAGTCAAATTGTGGCTTTGGAAATCCTAACTCATGAGGAGGAAGGCACACCCCGCAGGTGATTCCTCTCATGTGACAGTCTAAGCCTCTCTCTCTGGTCCCCTCTCCAAGGAGAAATGCTGGGGCCTATAGAGGACTGGTTCCATCTCTGAGGAGCAGTTTAGGTTAACAGAACAAGGCCCAGCTCTCTTTTGTCCCAGCGAACCCAGGACTTGGAACCACTGATAATTGGCAGAAGTGAGGTTTCACTTCAAAAGCCCAGCCTATGAAATGCTCATCTATGAAATGTTTATTATTGGTGTTGGTCAGGCTGGGTCTGGGCCAAAAGAGGATGTGACAGAAATACTATCTCCCTGCGAGGAAAAGGGAAAGAGGGGCATGCAGGGGACCTGTGTAGAGCAGGCTGAACAGGTGGCCCGGCTGAAGAGACTGCCATTAACGGAAAGAGGAAGGAGCCACCCCCACACTCCACTGCTCCCAGTGCCCTCAAGACCCCATCCCATGGGTTGGAATGCAAATCCAAACAAAACCTCCTGGGAGGAGCAGGCTCCAGCCATAGAGCCAGCCGTCTAGTCATGGAGCCAGAAGTTGTCTGTGTGGCCATGCTGGTCTCTCTTCAGTTCACAAAGGCGTTCTGGGGAGGTGCTGCATAATGGTAGTGTCTACAGGAAAATCCTCCTCAGGAGGAGACCCACAGAGCCTCCTTTGGGAGTTTGCTGGTTCATGATGGCTCAGGGGCCTCTCCTTCCAGGGGCTCAGTCAGGGGCATGGACCCTCTGCCAGCCTCTTTCCTGGGGAAGTTGAGAGAAGGCTTCCTGTGCTCCCTGCCAATTCTAGTTCCTCTAGTCCCTTGACCAGAAGGGTGCTGAGATAAGACAAGCTTGGAGGAAGAACAGCCAGGCAGCAGTTTCTGGGCAGTTTCTATCCTGGGGTGGGTAAGAGTGTTTTTGTGTGTGTGTGTGTGTGTGTGTGTGTGTGTGTGTGTGTGTGTGTGTGAGACAGAGACAGAGAACACAAGAGAAACAGAGAGAATATACAGCCTCCTGCTCCAGGGCCAATGCCCAGCTCAAGAGTTCTTCACAGTCACCTGTGGAGATCCTCCAATCCCTGCCCAGGGCCTCAGGGAGGGAGAGTGCTGTTGTTTACTGTGCTGATGCAAGTTTCAAAGTCTGTATAAAAGGAAATGGAGACAGGTGACTGGTCCAGAGCTAAGTCCCAGAACCCTGACCCCACATTGGGGAGAGAGGCCAGAGGGAAGATGGGAGGGGTGGATGGATGGGCAAGGCTTAGTGTATGTAGGCTCGGTACACTGCAGACATATCATTGTCAGACTGGTCCAGTGCCTTGGCTCTTTTGTATACCTGGAAAAAGAGGCAGATGTCAGTCTCTAGTTACAGAGCTATTGTGTGGAGACCCAGCCCTGATATGACTCTTGTCTGCTACTTAACAGGCAGGACCTGCAGTTGGGATATCTGGGTACCAATCCTGGTTTGATGTAGGGCAAATGTTCCAGCCTCTGTGGGCTTCTGCCACAGCTTGATCTGCAGAAGCCAACAGTCACAACTCGCATGACTTTATTCAGAGGACTATACATACTCAGAGATGTGAAGTGTTCAGTGACACTAGGAGCCACAGTGGCAGCCCTCAATGAAGAAAAAAGTAATGTTTTACTGTCCCCAGGGTCGCTGTGCCCCACTGTTCCTGCTGCATGAAATATTTTCTTAAAAAATGGTTGGCACTGCCTAGCCAACTTTACAAAAGCTACTTTGCGCTCCTCATCAACATGGCTACGGGACCCTCTGATTTACCTTCTACCTGTTATTTTGTTTTATTCAGTTTAAATTTTTTATATTATTATTTTGGTCTTCGAGACAGGGTCTCTTTGTGTAATAGCTCTGGCTGTCCTGGATTCCCTTTGTAGACCAGGCTGGCCTTGAACTCACAGAGATCCACCTGCCTTGTTTATTAATTTTTATTATTATGTTTTAAAGACAGGGTATCACTATGTAGCCCTGGCTGACCTAGAAATCATTATGTAGGTCAGGCTGGCTTCAAGCTCACTGCGCTCAGACTGGGATTAGAAGTGTCACTTATCTTATGTGCATGGTTGCTCTACCTGTATTTGTGCACTCTTAACTGCTGAGCCTCTTCTCCAATACAGCCTGCCTCCCCCAAACTCTATTTCTTACACCCTGAAATTTTTACGTGTTTAAAAGCTTCAAGCTCATTTTCTTTTTCCTCCATTAAAATACAAAAGCTGCAGAGAAGGGAACAGCTGCCTGTATACCAGCATGTCCCCAGAACCTAGAGCAGAGTCTAGCAATAGCAGCCACCCAAAACTCTATAATCATTTAAAAGGTTGAAAAGAATCAAAACCACTGTGTGACAGGCAACAGAGCACCCAGTTTTGCTGGAGTGATATGCGTGGCCACACACAGGGCAGCTGAACAGTCTAACAGAGCCACCATAAAGAAGAATACACACTCTGGTCATTCTGATGCATCTGTTAAAGCAGAATGAAGCCTGAATAGCTTTCTAGACCAAACACCAAGGACACCATCACTGGCAGAAATAACCCCTCTCCCTATTTTTTCAGATAGGGTTCGTCTCTGGCTATCCTTGAACTAAGACCAGGATTGCCTTGATCTCACAGGGATCTGCCTGCCTCTGTCTCCTCAGTACTGGGATTAAAGGCGCGGCCATCACTGCTCGGCGAGCGCTAGGATTAAAAGCATGCACCACTACCCGGTTTGATAAGAAACTCTTAGCAGTCTTCCAGGTAAAAGGAATAATGCCAGAGAAACCTAATTTTTAACAAAGAACAGAAAGATGGGAACAGCTATCTAGAGGATCTAGTCAAGAACCTATGGTTAGGGACGAGTATGTGGGAAAGTGAACACGGTTTCTGATTTTTGCAAACTGGCACAGGATGAATTCTGAAGTCATCAAGTTTAGGGTATCCACCGAATACTGACTACAACCACTACAGAAAAGCAAAGTACTGACAAAAAGTTAAGATATGAATGAAAATGAAGTTCTACCACACACACAGATAGCCTTAGAAAAGATAAGAAAGAAGAAACAGATGAAGAAAGGCACTGACAGGAACAAATGTTAAAAGGACAGCTCCAAATCCAAGCGCTCTTCAATACAGGGGCAACATGTTAACAGAGGGGCTAGCCTGGGGAACATGCCCTCAGGGTCTTGCACAGTACAGTGCCTAAACTCACATGATCCAAGGGTTTTACAGTCCATGTTGGGGTGTGAAACGAACCAAAATTCTGCAGCCAGAGCAGAAACAAACCGGACCCATTATGAAGCTCTCCCAGAACTAGCTCTATAAAGAGCCCTTCCTAATCACATCTAAGATGAGTTTTATGAGGAAACTGCAAATATAAAAAAAATTCCCTGCCAAGAACTCATAGTTAGAAATTAAGTGGGGGACAGAGATGCTCAGCAGTGAAGAGCACTTGCTGCTCTTGGAGAGAACCCTGCTTTAGGTGGCTCACAACTGCCTGTATTTCCAGAGGGATCTGACATCTCTGGTCTCTATGGATACCAGAACTCATGTGCACACATAATTAAAAACAAAAGTGATTAAAAAAAAAAAAAGAAATGAAGTGGAAACTCAAATTCCAACTACTTAGGAGACTGATGGGAGAGAATATATGAGCCCAGGCATAAAGAAGCAGCCAGGGGGCTGGAGAGATGGCTTAGTGGTTAAGAGCACCGACTGCTCTTCAAGAGTCCCTGAGTTCAATTCCCAGCAACCACATGGTGGCTCATACACATAATAAACAAATCTTAAAAAAAGAAGTAGCAGCCAGGACAACAGGGACTCCTTTTCCAAAAGAAATTTCTCAAAAGTGACCATGTGATACAACACACTACATTATATGAGATGGACATGTGAATGGACACAGCACTGATATTGAAGATGGCTGAAAATGAAAGACCTAAAACAACAGGCCATGCAAACATGACATAATTCAGCTAGGTATGTTGAAATATACCTGTAGTCCTAGCACTATGGACACTGAGGCAGGAGGATTGTGAATCTGGGCTACCTAATGAGATTCAAGACAGCCTGCACTATAAAATGAAATCCTATGAGAAGGGCAGAATTAAAGGAGAGTAACAGGAATCCCACAGGTACAGCTGAAATATGTGAACAGTCAAACACCTTGATCAATAACTGAACAAGACAAACGAGCCATGGAACAAACACACACTCTATTTTTTCTTTTGGGTGATATTAGGGATTGAACCCAGGATCTTGTGCATAACAAGAAATGTTATCTTTAGTTCTTGCTGTGTTCTGCCCCCTATGAAGACAGGGTTTCTCTGTGTAACAACCCTGGCTGGAACTTGCTCTGTAGACCAGACTGGCCTTGAACTCAGAGCTTTGTCTGTCTCTGCCTCCTGAGTGCTGGGATTAAAGGCCTCCACCACCACTGCCTGCCTTTAGCCTTTCCTTTATTTCTGAGACTGACTCTCACCAAGTTGTACAAGCTGGCCTTGAATCTTCTGCTTCAGTTTTCTGAGTAGCTAAGGCTACAGGTATGTATGCCATACTTGGCTAGACAAGCTAGAATAATCCACAGAGCAAAGAGGAAATCATGAAGGAAATAATAATTACTGTGGCTCAGAAACATGAGTTCTGACATGGTAACATGTCATAGGTAAGTCTAGAACTGTTGCCTAGGGTTCCTCCTTCAGGACTCCACAGGAAAAATTCAGATCCTAATTTAAGACAAAAATAGTGCAATCCTACACATGATGTTCTTTTCCTTTCTTGGTTCAGTGTATTGAGAATAAAATATAAAGATGTAGCCAGGTGGTGGTAGTGCATACCCTTGATCTCAGCACCTGGGAAGCAGAGGCAGGAGGATCTCTTGAGTACAAGGTCAGCTTAGTCTACAGAGTGAGTTCCAGACACCTAGGAATACACAGAGAAACCTGTCTCAAGAAACCAAAAACTAAAAATACAAAAACA
Source organism: Myodes glareolus (assembly GCF_982192425.1). Lineage (NCBI taxonomy): Eukaryota > Metazoa > Chordata > Mammalia > Rodentia > Cricetidae > Myodes > Myodes glareolus. Next base: position 97,603,933 of record NC_142034.1, read on the forward strand.
AAAAGAAAATTTAAGAATTAGGTGTGGGGGTACACACCTGTAACCCCAGCACTCAGGAAGCTGAGCAGCAGAAGGATCTGTTCATTAAAATGGGCTAAGCAAGCAGGGAAGAAATAACAAACAACTAAAGGCAAGAATCTAGGGCCTGGACCTCTTGATGTCAAGTTACCTCATTGGCTGCAGCTGCCATGGGGGTAGGGTGGTTGACTGCATCGCCCAGTGCAATAGCCAGGCGGAGATCCTTCTGAATATATTTCAGGTAGAAGTCAGGTTTAAAGTTTCCTTGTAGAATATCTGAGGAGGGAAAGTCATTCATTAGAAGTCTGAAGACCTACATGAAAACTGCTTTAGAGTATCAGCCTCACTTCTAGCATTTCCAAAGTCCATCTCCTAAAGACTGGGGACCCCAACCTGGGGTCTCAAAAACCATTCACTGTGTCTCTGGGCCTTCTCTGACTGGGTCAAGAACTGACTGGAAAAGTTCTTTCAACACAATGAACCAAGAAAGGACTTTCCTGGATGATCTGGCCCAACTGCTCAGTTCCAGTGAAAACAAAAATGCAAGAAGAGAGGCCAAAGGTGACTTACTTTGGCACTTCTGGTCCAGGAAGATGCTGGCCAACTGTCCCTGATTGAGGATGTCCAAAAGTGTTTGCTGTGACTGGCCTGTCACCTGGGCCAGCGTCAGCCCCTCAGCGATGGTAGCCATGAAGCTCCCTTGGACCATGTTCACAATCAGCATCATCTTGGCTGCATTGCCAACTTCACCTGTAGGGCAAAGGTGATGTCTCAAGAATCCTATAGGCAGGTCATCTCTATCTGCCCTCAACCATGTACCCTGAAAACTTCTTTCATCTGTCCTGGATAGGACAGGTTCTTTTTCCTTCCAGATACTAATTGTGCCTGGCAAAAGAAGCCTTCTTTCAGGGAGCCTGGTGGGAAGGCCATGTGGGACAGAGACTGAGCTTCCCTGCCCCCAAGCTTTCAGATCCAATATGCCCAGATAGGTGGGCAGATATATTACCTAAAAAGAAGGAAGTCTTTCCCATTGCTTGGAAGCAGCTGCTGCAGTCCTCATATAAGCCCCTGTCTCCGGCTGCTAAGATCACCAACATCCCGTCATTGGACAGTTGTTGATTCCCTGAGACTGGGGCTTCCAGAAAGCGCCCCCCTCTGGATACAATTACCTGTAAGGAAAGTCACAGCTTCTGATGGGTCTTGCTTCTCCAAATACAGAGGAAGGAACACAGGGGTCATGGCACCCCATCATAGAGTATGTTAGCATGTGGCTATCTACACTAAGGTTCCAAATTCTACTACTACTGTAGTAGGGTCAGTGGGCTATCCTTTTAGCAGAAGTAAGTCACAGAAAGGAAAAAGGGAGCTAGGGTCTGCATCTTGTTTCCCAGAGTTCTGGTTCTCAGAGACCAAGGGGCAAACATAGTCATACAGATACCTTGGCTGAATTCCTACCCACTGGACCCTGCCCATCACTGAATTTAGCCACCCTCAGAACACAAGTGGGCCCAGAAGATTGGTAGGAGGACACTATGCTAGACTCAACTGTAGACAGTTGCTTAAGCCAAAAAGGCCACACTGGAAGTCTGGAGGCTTCTCACTGCCGGAGGGCTGACAGCATGGGGCCTCCTGTCTACTAGCCTGCAGTGACCTTCCATGGCAGTTCCAACCAGTTGAGGCTCTGAAGGGGGACAGTCAAGAGGCTAGTCCCAAGGTTCACGACGTCCGTTCTGGCTTTGGCTCTAGTGTAACCAAACTGCCCGTACTTGGGTGTGGTCAGCCTGGGTCTTGGGCTCCCACTGAAAAGATGATCCAGAGCCAGCCTAGATAAGGCTGCTACCTGGGCCAGCTCGGTGACTGTATCTGCATCCACCGTTGACATGTCCACGTAGCACTTCCCAGGGCGGATCCCTTGCAGCACACCGCTGGGGCCCAGCACCAGCTGTAGGGACACAATGAGGAGCAACAGCCCAGGCTTGCAGTTAAGTGCTCAGAAGTCCCTGCAGAACACAGTCTGTTGTTTTTGGGGGGCTCACTTCCTGATCAGAAATTAACTATTAAGAATGAAAAGGAAAGAGCCACTTAATATGTACGGGACAGAAAAGTAATTCCAGGTCGAGGCCAGCCTGGTCTACCTACATAATAAGTTCCAGACTGGAGACAGCTACATAGTGAGCTTCTGTTTAAAGTCATTCCAGAATGTATCCCTTTACTTTTGTGTTCTCTTCCAATGGTTTAAAAGACATAATCTCATTACTTATTATGGGGCTTCTTTGGATTAGATCATTCAATTTAACAGGATCACTAGTGCTCCTAACTTTGTAACACGTGCAAATTCAACAACAGTTAAAACAGGAGTTGGTCCTTGGGTCAAAGAAAGGCACACTCCGCTACAAACAGTCCAGCTCAATAGAATATCTAGAACAAGTTCAGAAAAATGTTCCAGCAGACTTCAAGGACCCTAGAAATTCATTTCGAATTAAAGGAAGTCTGTATTCAACTTTGACAATATCTTTCCCAATGGGAGATGCCCCCAGATGGGATGTCCCCCCACATGCAAACACTCACTCAGTGTGCAGGGGAGAAAGGGAGGAGGCCAGCCAGTTCTCTTGGCTACGACCTGAGATGCTGAGGGAAGGGGGATCCTTACGTCCTTGGCTGCCTTTGGATCCGACACACAGGCAAAAGTGATGTCACAAGTTGAAACGACTTCAGCGGGGGTTCTTCCTAGGCGGGCCCCCTCCTGGATGAACAAATCACACTGCAAAAGTCACAGATCCTAACGTGAGCTGCATGCAATGCACAACAAACATGCCGGACAGGCCAGAGATGTGTGGACCCCTGGCTGGTCTCCCAAGGCAGGAGGCTGAGGCCCCAGAACACTGGAGCTGGAGGCCTGACCTCTTGAGTATAAAAGGACAGAAACTTTAAGAACTATATTGTTTTTGTAGATAGACATGGTATCTAGAACGATATGCTGTTTCAGAAACACAAAGTCAGTGTCTGTTGAAGGCTGGCAGCTTGAAGTTTGAAGAGCATGATACGGACAGTGCCTATGTCCAGCTCCTCTATGCTGGGAGAGCTCTGGTAAAACCAGCCTAGGGACCTGAGCCACTAGCACACGCAGAGGAGCAGGGCTGGGCTGTGTTGTCCCTTTCTTCTGACCACCATTCCCTCTTGGACTGGTTCCAAATCCTGTAGCCAGATTAAGACTTATGAAGGGTCTTGAAGACCTAACTTCTTTTTGCCTAAAATTAAAATCATCAAGAATATCCTGCAAAACAGATCACTGGTATTTTGGTGTACAATTCCCCCATAAGAGAAAGCAGGGCGGGAGGAGGCGCACCCCTTTAATCCTAGCACTTGGGAGGTGGAGGCAGGGACATCTCTGAGTTCAAGGCCAGCTTCATCTATCCAGGATAACCAAGGCTACACAGAGAAACCCTGTCTCAAAAAACCCAAAAAAAAAAAAAATAAATAAATAAAAGGAAAAAATCAGAATAACTTGGACACAAATTTTGTAAACAGGCTTTTCTTTTTCGTAATAAAAATTTTTTAATATAGCTTATTTTATATGTACAAATATTTTGCCTATATGTATATATACAACGTGTGTGCTTGGTGCTCAGCTGAAGGTGTTGGATTCCCTGAATCTGGAGTTATGGATGTTTGTAGGCCAACACATGGGTCCTGGAAATGAAACTGCATCCTTGGCAAGATTAAACAGTGTTCTTAAGTGCAGAGTCATCTCTCCCGGATTCCTAAAACTTTTTTGTTTTGTTTTGTTTTTTTAAATTGTATTAATTTTATTTGTGTGCCTGTGCATGCACATACATGCGAAGGTCACAGAACCATTTGCTGGAGTCAGCTCTCCTTCTACTGCAGGGGTTCTGGGCAGTGGTGCAGGTGGTCAGTCTAGGCAGCACACATCTTTACCCACTGAACACACCAAACCACGCACTGCCACAATTACTATCAGTTGGTGGACAGTCAATATTGTCTAATTTTTGCTTTGGAAAACTATTATCCAATAACTAATGATCTAGAACTGTAGAGAAGGCTCAGCAGTTAAGGAGCACTTGCTATTTTTTCAAAGGACATGGGTTTTATTCCCAGCACCCACAAGGCAGTTCAGAATCTTTTGTAACTCCAGTTCCAGGGTTCCAACACATTTTTCTGACTTCCAAGGGCACCGGGCATGCATGCTGTACACATACACATACATACAAGCAAAATACTCATACACATAAAATATAAAGTACATATAATATAAAAAAATATTTAGGTCAGATGTAGTGGTATACACCATTAATCCTAGTACTTGGGAGGCAAAAGGTGGATCTCTGAGAGTTTAAGGTCAGCCTTGAACTCATATATTAACATTTTTGTTAATTATCATTTTTATTAATATTTTGTCATCATTTAGCTCCAATGTCTCCTTTAGTGATCAGTTCTCACTTCAGCCCTGCAGCTATTTATCATTCACAGGACTACAGCACCTTTCTAGTCTCTGGTCCTTCAGTCCATATAAGACTAGTGGTCTCATTTCCTGAAGCATGCCTTGCTGCTTAACCTGCTCAGAATGGGCCACATCATAGATACAGTATGGTGGTTACAAAGGATGAAGCTGGTCTGCCTACATACTCCACATGATAGGGTACTCTTCATTTTACAGCAATGGTATTTCTGCTGCTATTGTTATTTGTATTTTCTTTTTAAAAAGACTATTTTTTAAGTATGTGTGTGTGTGTGTGTGTGTGTACGGACACATGAGCACAGGTGTCCTTTAGTCAGAAGAGGACATTGAATTCGTTGGAGCTGAAGTTATAAGTGGTTGTAAGTTACCTGATGTACATGCTAGGGACTGAACTCTAAACCTCTGGAATAGTACACAGTACACACACTTTCAACTGTTGAGTCATCTTTCCAGCCTGCTTTTTTTTTTTTTTTGAGACAAGGTTTCTCATAACTCTCATAGAACAATATGGCCTTGAATTCATAGAGATCTGTCTGCTTTTGTCTCCTGAGTGCTACAATTAAGGGAGTGCACTACCATGCTAGGCTTCTTTGTATTTTTGAGAAAAGGTCACACTGTAGTCTGGGGCTTCCTATATAACCTAGGCTGGCCTAGAATGCAAGGCAATCCTCATGCCTCAATCTCCTCAGTGCTGAAATTACAGACACGGGCCATCATGTGTGGCACACCTTGAGTAGTTTTAAATATTCAAATTTTTATAATAACATCTTATATATCCTTCTGTCTAGACTAAGCTTAGCTCATTTTCCTGGGTACAGAACACTACTGAATGGAAACACTGAGTAACTACCCTCAGTTACTCCACTTTCCAAGTGACAAACCTCACCCTTAATACTTACTTTCTCTGCAGTCCGGTTCCAGACAGTCACTGTATGACCCATTTTTAGCAAATTGGAGACGATGCCACTTCCCATTAAGCCAAGGCCCAAAAATCCTATCCTGAAAGAGACAAAGATTGGTTGGTTCAAAGGCATGTCCATCTTGCAGCACAAGTAATAATGTACTTTTTTCTTTTGACACTGGGCATCAAATCCAGGGGAGATTCATGTTAGGCAATGCTTTACAGCCTTGGTCCAGCATCGTACCTCTTCTTCTGGATGGTAAGGGTCCCTAAATGCATATGGCCATATCTAAATCTTTGACCACCAGACACCAAAGCATGACTTCCATACCTCATGGCTAGTCTTCCAATTGTGGGCCCCCTTGCTTTTGATAGAGCATCTGAGCTTCTATCAGTGACAAAGTGACAAAGCACAGAGCTGTCTTCAGCTCCTGAATGGCTTCCTGATCAGCAACTCCGTGCACTAGGCTTTCAGACAACTATATAGTGTGCCCAAAATCCATAAACTACAGAGACAAGTGTTGAAAGCCAGGCGACCTCCATGATGCAGGAGGCAATAGTAGTAGTATGCACTGCCTCTCCCTGACACCTGTTCTTCCAGGTTCTCACCCTACATCCTCCAAAGCTTCGTTTCCAACACCTTATTCTCAATCCATCACAACTCTCAGTGACTGAAGTGCAAGTGGTAAATTTTTCCAACCTTTAACTTCTGCTACTTTTCTAACTTCCTGCCCCTGGAGAAATCGATGGGACTGCTATCTGTACAAGTACAAAGCAGTAGTAGCTATCTTTATGTACTTGTACAGAGGTACAGAGATCTTAATCTTGCCTAAATGTCTTTTCTGATTCTTATACTTTGTGAGTATGTGTAGGTCAGAAGATAACCTTGAGTATCATTGTCAGACACAAACAACTTTTTTGGGAGACAAGATTCTCACAGGCCTGAAACTTGCTAAGCAGGTGAAGCTGGCTGGCCAGTGAGGTCCAGTGATCTACCTGCCTGTCTCCTTATCACTTATGTACAACCATGTCTGGCTTTTTCATGTGGGTACTGGGAACAAAATTTAGGTCCTGAATTATGTGGTAAGAGTTTACCAACTGAGCCATCTCCCCAATTTTTTTTTTTTTTTTTTAAATTGACACAGGGTCTCACATTGTAGCCCAGTCTGGTCAGGTAAGTGGCTCAGTAGCCTCAACTTAGAGCAATGTTCCTGTGTCAGCCTCCTGAGTTTTGGACTCCACAGTGAACCACTATACCCAGCTTTTTTATATACCTTCATTTCTTCTTGCATGGTGTTAATAGTTAAATGCCTTTCTTTCAGAAATTTCACTATTTTCTTGTTTTCTATTTGGGTTTTCTCTCAGTTCTCAACATTTTCTGCAAATTCCTCACAAAGGCTCTGTGCAGCCTCTCCATACTTTTGGTTTTTCTGGAATCTTACCTGCAGGCACCACTGGAAAATGATTCCTTTACTTGGAGGCTTTCCTTATTCTGGCAGAAATATCTAGTACTCAACACTCTCTGTCCCAGCATACACAACATCATGTTAATCAAAGTCACCACCTTCTTCAACAAAGGGTTCTTTGACTACTAGGTTTTATGACAAGACTTTTGACATTCATAACTCTCTTATGTAGTACTATAATTTCCCCCCACAAAGCCTATCAAGTCAGTCATTTTCTTTCCTTTTGTGTTTTAGGAAACTCAACAGATATGAACAAAGTATCTGTATTTCCAACATGACAAGTAATAGTCCAACAGTTGCTATGTCAGTGTGGGTTAACAAGGATCAGTTGCTTTGTGTGGCTGGCTTCAAACTCAATATATAAAGAAAGAGATGCTTTGCCGGGTGGTGTTGGCATTGCACGCCTTTAATCCCAGCACTCAGGGGCAGAGGCAGGCGTGTCTTTGTGAGTTTGAGGCCAGCCTGGTCTGCAGAGTAAGTTTTAGGACAGCTAAAGCCACAGAGAAATCCTGTCTTGAAAAACTAAAAAACAAAACAAAAGAGTTGCCTTGAAAGGGAGTCAAGGTCTTGGGTGAGAATATGATTCAAGTCATTAGTTCTGTGCTGGTCTTGTTTTTAAAATCAATACAATCCTTACTAAAGGATACCTACCTTCTATGCCTGGCCCTCACCTTTCTGTTTTGAGAAATGGTTGTGCTAACAAGTTCATGTTGGCCTAGAACTGCTGATCCTTTTCTGTCCCAGCCTCCCAAGTGCTGGGATCGCAGGTGTGCACCACCACCTCTGGGCTCTATCTCCCCCAACCTTTGATCAGTTTCCAACAAGCTCCTATCTTCTGCACACTGCAGAGGGGGAGTTCAAGAAGAATCTATAAAACCTGGGGTTTCAAGAGTTTGAACTGAAAATCGGTTGCCCTCCTATACACAAAGGATAAAGAAGCAGAGAGGGAAATCAGAGAAACATCACCTTTCACAATAGCCACAAATAGCATAAAATATCTCGGGGTAACTCTAACGAAGGAAGTGAAAGACCTATTTGACAAGAACTTTAAGTCTTTGAAGAAAGAAATTGAGGAGGACACCAGAAAATGGAAAGACCTCCCCTGCTCTTGGATTGGGAGAATCAACATAGTAAAATTGGCAATTCTACCAAAAGCAATCTATAGATTCAATGCAATCCCCATCAAAATCCCATCAAACTTCTTCACAGACCTTGAGAGAACAATAATCAAGTTTATATGGAAAAACAAAAAACCCAGGTTAGCCAAAACAATCTTATACAATAAAGGAACTTCTGGAGGCATTACCATCCCTGACTTCAAACTCTATTACAGAGCAATAGTATTGAAAACAGCTTGGTATTGGCATAACAACAGAGAAGTCGACCTATGGAATCGAATAGAAGACCCAGATATTAACCCACAAACCTATGAACACCTGATTTTCGACAAGGGAGCTAAAGGTATACAATGGAAGAAGGAAAGCATCTTTAACAAATGGTGCTGGCATAACTGGATGTCAACCTGTAGAAGAATGAAAGTAGATCCATATCTATCACCATGCACAAAACTCAAGTCCAAATGGATTAAAGACATCAACATTAATCTGACCACTTTGAACCTGATAGAAGAGAAAGTGGGAAGTAGTCTACAAGACATAGGCACAGGAGACCACTTCCTAAGTAGAACCCCAGTAGCACAGACAATAAGAGAATCAATGAATAAATGGGACCTCCTGAAACTGAGAAGCTTCTGTAAAGCAAAGGACACTGTCAGTAAGACAAAAAGACTACCTTCTGACTGGGAGAAGATCTTCACTAATCCCTCAACAGACAAAGGTCTGATCTCCAAAATATACAAAGAACTCAAGAAACTAGATACTAAAACTCTAATTAACCCAATTAAAAAATGGGGTACTGAACTGAACAGAGAATTCACAACAGATGAACTTTGAATGGCCAAAAGACACTTAAGGTCATGCTCAACCTCCTTAGTGATCAGGGAAATGCAAATCAAAACAACTTTGAGATACCATCTTACACCTGTCAGAATAGCTAAACTTAAAAACACCAATGATAGCCTATGCTGGAGAGGATGTGGAGTGAGGGGAACACTCATCCATTGTTGGTGGGAATGTAAATTTGTGCAGCCACTGTGGAAATCAGTGTGGCGGTTTCTCAGGAAACTGGGAGTCAACCTCCCTCAGGACCCAGCAATTCCACTCTTGGGAATATACCCAAGAGATGCCCTATCATACTACAAAAGCATTTGTTCAACTATGTTCATAGCTGCGCTATTTGTAATAGCCAGAACCTGGAAACAGCCTAGGTGCCCCTCAATAGAAGAATGGTTAAAGAAGGTGTGGAACATATACACATTAGAGTTTTACTCAGCGGTAAAAAACAATGACATCTTGAATTTTGCATGCAAATGGATGGAAATAGAAAACGCTTTACTGAGTGAGGTAACCCAGACCCAAAAAGAGGAATATGGTATGTACTCACTCATAAGTGGATCCTAGCCATAGTTAAAGGTCTTTGAGCCTATAATTCGTGATCCTAGAGAAGCTAAATAAGAGGGTGAACCTGAAGAAAATCATATAGTTATCCTCCTGGATATTGGAAGTAGTCAAGATTGCAAGGCAAACTTGGGTGCACGGGGGGGGGTGCACGGGGGTGGAAGTAAGGGGAGATGGTTAGAGAGAAGGGAGAGGGGGAGGATTGGGGATGGCGTGGGGAAATGAGATGCGGGGGAGGAAGGATGGATATGGGAGCAAGCAAGTATATATCTCAACTAAGGGAGCCGTTTTAGGGTTGGCAAGAGACTTGTTTCTGGAGGGGTTCTCAGGCCCAAGGAGAGGTCCCCAGATTCTTCCCTGGGCAGCAGAGGAGAGGTTGCCTGAACTGGCCTTGGCCCATAACCATACTGATGAATATTTTGCATATCACCATAGAACCTTCATCTGGTGATGGATGGAGATAGAGACAGAGACACATATTGGAACACTGGACTTAACTCCCTAGATCCAAATGAGAAGCAGAAGGAGGGAAAACGTGAGCAAGACAGGCAGGACCAGAGGGAACCTTCATCCGACGATGGATGGCGATAGAGGCGGAGACCCACATTGGAGCACTGGACTGAGCCCCCCAAGGTCCAAATGAGGAGCAGAAGAAGGGAGAACATGAAAAAGGAAATCAGGACCGCGAGGGGTGCGTTTACCCACTGATACAAGGGGACTGATCGAATGAGAGCTCACCAAGGCCAGCTGGACTGGAACTGAACGAGCACGTGATCAAACCAGATTCTCTGAATGTGGCTGACATGGGGGCTGACTGAGAAGCCATTTACAATGGCAGTGGGTCTTGTTTCATCTGCATGTACTGGCTGTTTGGGATCCTAGTCTGCTTGGATGCTCACCTTCCTAAACCTGGAGGGAGGGGGGAGGAACTTGAACTTCCCACAGGGCAGGAAACCCTGACTGCTCTTTGGACTGGAGAGGGAAGAGGAGAGGGAGTGGGGGGGGAGTGGGGGGGGTATTGGGAGGAGGGGAGGAAGTGGAAATTTTTATAAACAAATAAATTAATTAATTAATTTAAAAAAAAGAGTTTGAACTGTTAAAAGTTATACTGAGTTTAGTCTGTGAGAGAACTATGTGGAAAGTACAAATTGGAATTCATACTTGTTATATTGCTCAAAACACACTTCCTTAGTAATGAAACCTTTTCCATCAAATGACTGCAGGCTCAACCGGCTCGGCTGAAGTAGCAGTGAAGCTGCAAAGACAAGTCTCCGGAAGGTTTGGGGCCCATCGTGTAGGCAAGGTGGAAAGCAGCTGAGGGTGCATGGGAGGGATAGGGAGGTGACAAAGTGAGAAATGGGTAAGTTAATACAAAGGGTTTTATTCCAAAAACCTGCTTGCCTCTCGCCAGGGCTAATCTTAGAGGTCCCATCATGCAAGGTAAATGTATATACTGAGCCAAATTTCCAAAAGTGGCTCAAGAGCAGTTCTGCTACTTGCAAAGAAATGAATTCTTGGGCTGCACCCTAGACATACTCTATCAACCGGGAAGTCCTATCCAGGATGGGGGCTAGAGATAGTGCTTTACAAGCCATCTTTTGGGAGGCTCAGAGATCTTCTGAAGTAGTTGCTCAGACTCATTGACAATTAGGGAACCAAGACCTGAGTCTAGTCTCAATGAAGGACCCCATGGGGGGGGTAGGAATGACAACTTCCTCTGATAAATAAAACTGTTGCCAAATTATTATCAGGCTTGGACATGCCCTTCAGGGTTCCCTTGGTGCCACTTCCCCAGCAGTAACAGAATCCGGAGTCTCCAGGAAGCCTCATCATCCAAGGTCTTACTTTTTGTCGGTGGGTGTGATGCTGCCATTCACCGCTGTGCTGTCTGCTGCCTGGATGGAGGTGGAACCAGTTTCCTAGGGATAGGGAGTACAAATGATCATCTAGCAGTCTGACCACAGTGAGATTACAAATGAGATAAAAATTGAAAGGCAGGGAGCTTACATACCTCTTCACATATTTTCAGCTTCTTTGTGATTGCCTGGTAACAGACAGCTGGCTAATAAAGAGGAAGGAAAAAGTCAGCTTATTAAATGCAGTGCAACAGTTCTACATGGTAATTCCCCTAAATGGTTATACCTAAAGTGAGACAATAACACAGGATATTTTTTTTGTTGTATAATTTTAAGAAACCCAGAGGGAAACATTCATTACCCTTCTACACTCCACATAGCTCTTTGCAGGTCTTTGTCTCACTCTGGGTATTAGGTATCAACTTATGTATCTTGTTATGGAGCTGGTCAGTAAAAGCTGGGCTGGAAATCAAATATGCCCACCTCCAAAGTCACTCATTGCTATAGGATCCCTGCAAAGTTTGGCCCAACCCCCACTCTCACAAATTTTAGTAAAGCTTCTTGCAATAGCCACAGGACTGGGAAGCTCTCCTGACCACAGATCCACAAGATGTGGACCCAAGAAGCATGGGCAAGCTTATGGAGACAGCCTTCATGTCTAGCTCCTTCTGCGTCAGACTCTGAAGGCAACTGCTGATATCTCAGCAGTACAAGTGGCTGAGTTCTAAAAACTATTCTCAGGCTTAATTTCACTGGCACGTGATTCCCTCATGGGCCTACACTGTCACTGAGTTTGTTGCTACAGCATTCATAAACAGGTTGGCCCCAAGTGACACTCACCTTCTCTGTTTGGCTCAGCAGAAAATGATGGAAATGAGGATCGGCATCTTTGACTGGCTGAAATCAGAAAACAAGGAAATCAAATGAGTTACCCTCTACCAAAGTCACTTCCTCTTGCCAAGATGAGGGACATCTTCCTGCTACAAGGTTTCTCCAACAAAATCTCCTTCAAAGCTGTTGGGAAACTTCTATTTTTTGAAACAGGGTTTCTCTGAGTAGCCTTAGCTGTCCTGGAACTTGCTCTGTAGATCACACTGGCCTCAAACATACAGGGATACGCCTGCCTCTGTCTCTTTATTTGGATTAAAGGCATGTGCCATTCCCAACCCTGGCAGTGTTTTTTTTATTTTCTGTACTAGGGATTGAATCTAGAGGGCCTTGCCAATGCTAGACAGGTGCTCTACCATTGAACTCTACCTCTAAGCCCTCTTTCCACATGTTTGTTTGTTTTTTGTTAAGACACTCTCACTTTATAGCTCTGGCCTCGAACACATAGATTCACCTGTCTTTGACTCTTTGTCTCTTTTCACGTTTTTTTTTTTTTTTTTTTTTTTTTTTTGAGACACGGTTTCTCTGCGTTATAGCTCTGGCTGTCCTGGAACTTGCTTTGTAGCTCGAACTCACAGAGATCTACCTACCTCTGCCTTCTGAGTCCTAGGATTAAAGGTGGGTGCTACTACCACCTGGTTTCTTTTCACTTTTTATTATAAGCTAAAATGGATTCATGCTACTCAGGCTGGGCCTTCAGCTCACTTGGTTACTCAGGCAGGCCATGACCCTGTGATCGTCTTGCTTCAGCCTCTGCTAGGATTGCAAGCCTGTGCTATCAGGCCTAACTCTGGTTTTTCATAAGCCAGAGTTAGCATAACTGCCATTCTAGTTAAGAAAAAATGGGTTCAAATACAAAAAAGACAGATGCTTCTGCAGTTTAAGACCAATCACTGTAGTGGAAAATACTATAAAGCTCTCTTGCAGAATATTTAGTACTAAATATTCACCAGGCATGCAGCTGGCCTGGCTGCATAAGCCACAACAGTTTCAGGACTCTCGTTTCGTTTCAAAACTCTGGTCTCCTTGGGCCTGAGACCAGACCGTTGTAGGGAGGGCTTGGCTTCCTGGAATAAATTCTGATTACAGTTGCCATGACCATAGAGCTCCACCACTGTTCACAGCTATGCGTACTACCAGGTGCAAGCACAGGGAAGCCAGTGTGACCCCAGGCTACAAAACATCAAGAACTGCATTAACGGGGCTTAGTAGCTACATTTCTGTAATCCTAGTATCTAACATTGGTATCTGAGGTGGAAGGATATCTAGTTTGAGGTAGTCAGGGACTACCTAGGGAGACCCTGTCATAAGACAAAATAACCTCTCCCTCAACCCCCCCCAAAAAAACTACTTCCTCATACTTCCTCTAAGGTGGAGTGGGGAGAGGGGAGAGCACGCACAACAAAACAGAGGGAAAAAAAGAATATTAATGGAAGAGAGGGTGTTTACAATAAATACAAAAACAATTCTACTCCAAACAGTAAGAATGATAGTGGGTCTATAATCCTATATATGAGGCTAAATATAAAATGTTCTGCCTAGAACATTAAACCTAAAACACTGAGCAGTTTTTTTCCTCCTAGACCTCTGTACTGCTATTCAATAAAACAAAACCAAACAACAGAAAGGGTGGAAATGGAAAGAGGATCACATAGCAAAGTCAGAAAATCTGCTATGTGCTTGTTCTGACATTGTGGCCCAGTGCTATCAGCAGGAAAAATTCTTTACCTCGCTCGCAGTTGGCTGCCATTTAAATGCAGCCATTGGTCCCGCCATCATCCCTTTCACAGTGCTAGACTCAGGGATGGTGAGGTCCTAGAGGAGAAAAGTAGAGAAACCATCAGGATACTTTGCTTCCCTTTTGGCCACACTCAACCCTAAACTAAGCTCCGGGCAAGTGCCATGTTCTAAGTTTAAGTTCAAGCCAATCCCCTGGGCAAGGCTCTAAGTAGGAGAAGGGCAACTGCTTCCTGCCAACACAGAGTGAGCCTTCTTCTCCAGTCCTGTAGTAACGAAACCCACACATGCACTTATGTCACAAGAATGAAGGTTAATTAGGAAGCTGCCAGCAGGTCACAGGGAAATTCTTTATGGCAAGTAATAATCACTAAGAAAACAGTAGCTTCAGAGAGAATCTACCTTGTCTTAAAAAAACAAGAACAAGAACAACTCCATGGTACTGCTGAGGAGACCTGCCCAGATCTGAAAGTGATGAATGCCAGAATACATTTGGCATGGTTTCAAATGAGTAGCTCTTCATCTGCATGGCCTGGGCCCCACTCCCTTGAACCAAGCCTGTCTGGCCCCTCCTACCCCTGTTTTAATAAATCATAACTCACCCACCTTGGTGGGATACCAGGGCGAATGCCCAAGTGCTCACAAACACTCTACCTTCCTGGTGCCAGGTCTCCTCCTCTACTAATTTGAGTTTCCCTTGACTCAAAGGGCAGTGATCACCGCTTTGTCACTATAAAGCCACCCTTCTCCCTTGTCACTCATACCAAACTGGCCAACATACCACCATCCCTGTAAACAGGCAGATGAACAATGCATCTCCTGCTCCTTCTCTGGCTCCATGCAGACTAGATTTCACACAGCTCATGTCAGACCCCCTATTTGCCTGAAGCCAGTTTCCCACGTCTCACAAGGAAGCTAAAGTTTGCCATAGCAGCCTTCAGGAAGGGCTCTACAGTCACCTTACTCCACACTCTTCTTCCCTTCCTCCCCCACCCCCCGAGACAGGGTTTCTTTGCTTAATAGCTCTGGCTGTCCTGGAACTTGCTCTGTAGACCAGGTTGGCCTCAAACTCACAGAGATAACACCTGCCTCTGCCTTTCGAGTGCGGGGACTGAAGGTGTGTGCCACCACTACCCAGCCTGAGTCCTAATTTTTTCTCTTTCCTTGCCATTCTCTAGTTTACCAGCATTGCATTCCCCCATCCCAAACACCCCAAACTTAAACCCACCTCAGAACTTCTGTATTACAGGGCATGGTCTTCCACCATGTCTACTGAGTCACAGGCTCACTTTAGGACACCGTGGAAAGGTTCCTTCATCAAAATAACTTTATTTGACCTCTCAGTACTTTCTCCCAATTGAAGGTGATGTTGATTACAATGACAGCAAAGGTTTCAAAAATCACCTTAGTACTAATTTATATATATGGTCTTATGTAACCCCATTACTCACAATGGAGAACTAATACTGCCTTCCTTTTACAGAAAAGAAAAGCAAGGAGATCAATTTGGTTAACTGTGAGACAGATTAAAAATTCAAACTCATGGGAATGGTGGCACACACCTTTCATCCCAGCCCCCGGGGAGGCAGACACAGGCATATCTCTCTGAGCTTGCACAGGTCCAGGCCAGCCAAAGTTACATAGTGAGACCTATCTAAAAATATACACACAAACCCAAAACAAACAAACAAAAAACCAACCAGAAAAAAAAAATCAACCAACTAACCAAATGAACAAAAACACACACAAAACAATCCAAATTCCAGTAATTTGGACCCAGGGTTGGTGCTATTACAAGTATGTTCTCCTTCCACACTACTCCACGTTGGGAATCATGCTGGCATGTAGATGAACCTAAATACGCCTTAGAGAAGTGGGGGTGGGGATCTCTTCCTGAGAGGAGACATGTCTGTACAGTTCTCAGGTTTTTTCCCTAGACATGCGGCCTGTGATGAAGCTGCCCAATAAGCATCTGTGTAATAGACAGGACATTGTAGCACTGCCCCAAAGACAGTTCTGAAGTGACAGATACAATCCTTTTGAGCTAACATTGAAACCTCCAATCATGTTACTACACGGCACCTGGCACAAGGTTGGTGAATTTTAAATCGTATTCAACGAGGGGCTAGGGAGATGGCTCAGAGGTTAAGAGCACTGGATGCTCTTCCAGAGGTCCTGAGTTCAATTCCCAGCAACCATATGGTGGCTCACAACCATCTGTAATGGGGTCTGGTGCCTTCTTCTGACCTGCAGGCATACACAGAGACAGAATATTGTATACATAATAAATAAACATTAAAAAAAACCAACAGAATGAGAACAAGGAGTTTATTTATAGCTCTTAGTTCAAACACAAAGTAAAGAACTCTATCCCTGATTCACTCTTCTTGATGTTTGTGAAATTTCAGGACTACCATGGGACTGACTGAACTTGGGCTGAAGCTGTAGTTCTTAGCTTAGAAGCAGGAAAGGAAAGTACAGTCAAAACATGGGAACAAGCCTCCAGGCAAGATCTGAAACAGATGTCTAGACATAAATTCAGTCTTGTCTGAAGGTAAGAATTTGACACCTCTGAGATCAAGGTTGGCCTTTTCAGTTATCCTTAGGGGACAGAAGACTGTACCACAAGAGAATGGCACTCACCTGGGACTCTGCAGCTGGGAGTCTGTGCTTTACTGCTTACTGCCAGCCAAATGACAATTGCTATGGTAACACACCTGCACTATAAGCTACAGGACAGATGAGGTCAGATGTACTGTCACTCCAGTACCAGGGCACACTCTCTGAAGCACTGAGCATAGGCCCAACCCAAAAACACCTAGAAAGGACCCAGTTAGGGGTCAAGAGCAGGTTGCTTTCCTAGACTGAAACCTGGTTAAAAGTTACTACCACCCAAATGAGTTACTCGGTTGTAAGGTGAACTGCTTCTCATTATCAGCTTGAAGAAAGCCTTGAGATAGAAGAAAGCTTGGGTAGGATCCTGGGAGGGCTAGACTGAAGTAACTTTCCACCTCAGTTCTCTGGCTCCTATCCTGGAAATAGCTCACACAGGATTTGGATCTGATACCCATCACTCTTCAGGTATGGTCTTCAGCACCACCTGTGGACTCATTTCTCACAGTAAACCTATGAGGCTCCATCAGACTAGGAAACTGAAGGAAAGGAACTTGGCCACAGTCAATCAGTTGCAGGAAGCCACAGGTTATATATAATCCAAACATAGGGCCCATGTTCTAACCTCTCCATTGTACTTCCCTTTATCTAATAGTAAGCTGTTTCTGTCCAGAGTAATTAAGGAATCTATGAGGAGCTTGTCTGAAGACAGTGTAATTTGGAAGACAGTATAAAACGTGACAACTCCAATTTCTTCTTGACTGAAAACTACACTATGTCTTTTGGGAGCTCATATCAGGTCACATTCCTTGTAAAGTCCCCTACTCACTGAGTCTTACAGTTCTCTAAAGCTCCCTACCTCCTGATCATGATCATAGGGGAACTCTTACTCTCTTAGTCTCAAGACAGTGTAAAGGACCTTCTCCAATCAGTGGCCTACAGAGGCAGACCAGGCTGAGTGTTTTAAAAATGTTAATTAAATTCAAACATTTAAACTTAGGGTGTTTTGTATACAATTCTGCATTTCTGGCCCCTCTCATGAAGATCAGACAAGCTGGCAGCAGTGGGCCAGGCACCCTGTGAATGGGTATAACTGGGCCTGCCCCAAGATGCAGGGAGCTCTCCTCTTCTTTTTGCAAACCCAAGGCAGCTTTAGTTGCTGTGTTGTTTCACTGGTGTCTGACTGAAACTGCCAGTCTTGCTCTGGTGTGTAGTGTTTTATCACCCAGTATTCGTCTGCCATCTGGCTTCTGCTCCTTTTATCCTGACTCCATTATCTCCCAGAGTGCGCCTCACAATTCACAGGTCACTCACTTCCTGAAATTCAAGACTTGTTAGACACAGGTGAGAGATACGCCATTTCTTCCTGGTTTCATCTGGCCACACGTCCAACTTTACTAGCCCCGACCATTCTCTTTGCAGTACAGCCTGTCTTCTTGAGCACCCCTCTTCATATTCCCGAGACAAGCTCATATAGTCTCATGGATAAAGCTATTCTTCATCCAAGATGGCTTCCCAAGTCTACAGTTCTAATACTGTTTAGGTCATGCTTCAAATGCATCACACTAAAAGAAAGAACCAAAGGCTAGCATGTAGCTTAGTGGTAGAGTGTTTGCTGACCATGCATGAAGCTTCAAGTTCTACCTTTAGTTCCATAAACAACGACAACAGCAAACCCCAAATCCCTCCAAAAGCCAACAAGAACCAGTTTTCTCTTCTGTGAGTCCAGTTCTTGACTCCTGATTATGTAAGAAAGCAAGAGCACTGTCTTCTAGGGGTGAAGCTTGGCGCCACCTTCTCTTTCCTTTTCATCTACACCCCTCCACCTAACAAATTGCCAAATCATAGAAAGGCTTCCTCTGACATAACCCTGCCCCATTTCTTTCAGGAAATGCTATCTCTTCTCATGGGTAACTATGGCTTTTTATTTTGCTTCAAGCTGTCTTTCTGTCCTCACAGTTACTAAGGCTCAGTTTGGCACACAATGCCATCCAAACAACCAGCGTAAATAGCTTCCTAGGAGCTTCCATTATCATGAATTTACTGTATGGTCCTCTGTGATCCAGTGTCAACTTATGTCCTTCTACCTGCCAGGATACTTATGCCAGATTCATGCCTCACATGGGAGACATGCTCACCTCTACAGAGCTTTCCCTCCCTTCATGCTAGCCTTACCCCTGGCCAGGCCAGTGTACTTAAGCAACTCAAGAGATTGCTCTCCTGCCTCCACCTCCTGCTCCTACTATGTCTGTACATTTTTTGTTTTCGCATCATTTATAAAACATGGCAGGGACTCCACCCCACTAGATGAGCATGGCTCTACTTTACACAAAAAAAGCACTAGTTTGGTAAGCTACAGTGGTAAGACAAACCTTCTCATCCTTTGGGGGCCGACCCCGCTTCCGGGGACTTTGCTCTTGGGCTCTTTTAAGGCATTTGGAGCCTCTCTCTGAAGAACCCGAAGTCACCCTCTTCTTTCCTTCTCCCAAGTTCTTCTTCACCTTCCCTTCAGACAGGCTAAGCTTGCGTTTCTCATCACCTGAGTTTGGCCTACTTCTCTCCTCACTGGAATTACGCCGATTCTTGTCATCAGCAGAAGTGTGGGATGATGTCTGAAAGTTCAACAACAATAATGATGACCACTACAACAGCCACTGCCAACACTGGCCATGTAGTGCTCTAGGCACTTCTGTGAATTGTCCTCATAGCCACCCTGAGAAACAGGATTCTTGCTCACCCCTGTTTGCACTGGAAAAAGAGTTTAAAAAAAGAAAATCATGTCACTTGTGTACAGCCCTAACGCTAGGAGGTGGCTATGTTCCTAAGCTCTCTGCGGTACTCCAGAGTTGAGCTACTCCTTCTAAAAACAACATGCTTCAGAAAAAAGTGAGCCTCAGAAAAGTGAGCCATGGGCATAGAGTTCTGGGATCACAGCTGTTCCCTTGCTAGGCATCTCATGGGAATGGAGAGCGTCTGTGACACATTTTATCTGCTGGTAACCACGCTAAGCCACGGGCCTGCTGTTGCAGGGAACTGCTAAAGTCTCTCTCACCTGGTCTTTCCCCTTGGCTCTCCTGAGGAACTCTTCAACAGCATCCACAGCTTGCTGGAACCGTTTGCCCTTGTTGATCTTTATCATTTCCTCTTTATGAGCATGATAAGGCTTTAGCTGTTCTACTTTGATCCAGGCACTAGTAGAAAACAAACACAGAAAGAGTTTTATCCATACTGCATATGCCAACACAGTCCTGAGATCTCACCAGGGTAGGATTTGAACATCCATTTGTTTTGGCTGGAAATTGGAAGAGAATAAACCTCACCAACCATTCATCTCAAACTCTTATGCCTAAAGCACATTTTCTTGAAACAAACAGAAACACAATAGGTCAGAACTTTCCTTAGTGAAATCACGGTTATACATTTTATTTTCACTCTCATTTGCTAGCCTTCCATACCCAACCACACACACCTGCAGCTGCAGGAGAAGCCTGCAGACAGTCTGCTGTTTACAGTGTGCAGCATGATGGCCAAGGATACCTGCAAGCATTATAAACCCTGGCAACACTTTCACACAAAGAAACAACTGCTGCTGATCAACTATTTTTGTTTGCTCTTTTTTTTTAGACATGTTCTCAATACATAGCTCTCTGTCCCGGAACTCACCATGTAGACCTGGCACTCCTCCTACCTCTGCCTCTTGAATGCTAAAATTACAGGTATGAACTACCACATGTGGCTTAGTCAACTATTTGAACCAGATTTACAAAATTTGTCCATCAACCTAGAGCCTAGAGTCAGGAAATGTAACCAGGACTATATATCTATATCTATCCATCTATACACACACACACATATATATATAAAAAGCAAGGACTCAGGTTAGAGAGATGGCTCAATGGTTAAGAGCACTGGATGTTCTTCTAGAGGACCCTGATTCAATTCCCAGCACCCAGGGGATCTGGACTCTATAGGCACTACACATACATAAACATGCTGCACAGACATATAAGCAGGTAAAACACCCACCCACATTAAAGAAAAAGAAAAAAAGACAACGATGCATGAACTTTGATTCTTTTGCCTCCACTCCCCAAATGCTGGGATTACAGGTGGTGCTGGGGATTGAACTACTTATCAACTGAGAACTCTACCCCAAAAGCAACATCTAAAGTTTGCTGTTCTTTAGATATTTGTAGCCAGTGAGCCTAAATTTGTTCCTTAATGATGATATCCATTGCTACTAAACCACACACACATATGGTTTGGGATGAGGGGAGCAGTCACAAATGGAGGCTTTAAACGACATTCTTCTTGAAAGGCAAAATGAACTTCTCTAATTGCTAATTTTAACTGTCAACATGTATCACATTAAAGTAAAAAGCAAAACCCAAAACAGTTAGCTGTTAGTTCTGGAGTATCTGGCCTGTCATGGAACATAAACAAGTCTTCTGTAGTAGGTTTTCTGCAGCTTCCCCAAATGCTGTTCTGATTCCAAGCACAAATGAGAACACATTACAGGTATCAGTTGTACCTGACAAATTATCGGTTAATTTACATATGTTTTCTCCTGTAATACTCATAGGATCTCATAGAATAACCTTCAGAAAAAGTGGGCCAGGCTAAGAATACAGAAACTGGGTTACAACAATAGCTGAAGTTTCATTCTTTAGAGAAAGCCAGAGAATATTAACCCATTATGGCCCAAGTGTACTTTATCCACCTCCATCTTCCTGCACTCTGAGTGTTGTGTGAGCAGTTGTGAGGATGGGTCAAGAACAAATATGGTAGTCCTTAGACCTTGGCCCACAAGCTTTAGGCAGCACACTAGGGCAGGCATGGTATCTATGGTTAAGGCAAAAACCACAAAGGAACAGACACTGGTCTCTGGCACACAGGGTCAACAACAGCAGTGCAGTGACATTTTTTTAGTGGCTAGTTCAGCTATAGTTTGCAACCTTACAAGAGAGGCATGAATCCAATCCACAGGGAGGAAACATGGACTAAGGTACTAACCTCCCAATGCTGGCTAGTATGTCCTTGGGACCCCAACCCCGACTTCTCACTGTATTTATAGAACTCTAAGGACAGAGGTAAAGGTAGTAAAGCTGCAGTACTAACTGGTGGCTCAATTCTGAGACTACACCAGTGTCAGGGATAAAGCCTAAACAGTCATGGTTCTCAAGATCCACACTGTCCATCCTTCCCCGAGCTGTAAAATTAGGTTACATGCACCACAGGCAATTACCCTATTCATTCCTTTTGGTCACTGCCATGCCTGTTCCTCCCACCAACCTGATTCAGAGAAAAAGCAGAGGTGAAGATTTCTCTGAAGAATGCCAATAAATTAGCCCCTATTTTTTTGAGTCAAAATGTTTTAGACAGATTTCTGTAAGAAAAAAGAATATACACAAATTTCTACTCACCTTCCTGTCAGGACTTTGAGAAACTATAATGAAAATATCCTCGATACAATGATCTTTGAAATATTCAAATGTATTTTGACATTACAATACAAATATGACTTTGAGAGGAGAAAAGAGAGAAATGTTAATCTACTCAGGAAATTGATCAAGTGCCAGGGAGGCATGCTGCCCCACCAGAGTATAGTCAATAAAATGCCAGCTCACTAGAGTTCAGAAGGATCACTTCTAGAAAGCAAACTACACACAAATCACTTCTGCCATCCAAACAAAATGTGTTCCATAGCGATTATGGTGCCTTTTAGCTGGAATCTCAGTAAGACTTCAAATCCTGGAGGAACAGCAAAGCAGCCTAGGTTGGCATGAAACTGGGGCCGGTAAATGATAGCTTCCATGATAGCTTCTTCCAGCCATTTTTAGGGGCTAGAAAAACTGCTTGCCAAGTGGGTGGGAAGGTGCTAAATAAAATGCTCAGCTGGATAACTAATTTATCTTGCTTTAGTTCATGTGTATGGATGTTTTGCCCACATGTATGTTGACATACCATGTGTCTAGTACTACTCATGGAGGCCAGAAGGTGGTATCCCTAGAACTGGAGTTATAAAAGGTTGTGAGCTGGTGTGTGAATGCTGGGAATCAAACCAGGTCCTCTGGAAGAGCAGCCAGCACACTTGACCACTGAACCATCTCTCCAGTCCCTTGGCTGGGTAACTCTTCAGCGTTAAAAAAATAAAAATTTTCAATAAATAAAATACATAAATAAGTGGGAGGGCAGGGTCTAGACCACTGGTTTTCACTGTCATCTAGGCTAGCTTTAAATTCATAGAGATCTGCCTGCCTTAGCTTCTCAAATGCTTCAATTAAAGGTGTGTACATTACCAGCCCTAGCCTTAAATTAATTTAAATTCATCCATTTATTGATTTTTTTTCTTGTTTTTTTGAGATAGGGTCTCTCTGTAGCTTTGGAGCCTATCCTGGAACTAGCTCTTGTAGACCAGACTGGCCTCAAACTCACAGAGATCCACCCACCTCTACCTCCAGAGTGCTGGGATTAAAGGCGTGTGGCACCACCGCCTGGCACTTATTGAGTTTTTGAGAACATGACTGTATGTAGCCCTGGCTTTTCTGGAACTCAGAGATCCGTCTGCCTCTGTATCCCAAGTGCTGGGACTAAAGGCATTCATCACCATACTAATTTTAATTTTTGGAGGAAAGGTTCTCAGGTGGCCCAGGTTGGCCTCAAACTCCATGTGTAACTAAGGATGAATTTATCCTTAAATCTTTGATCCTTTTATTTTGACTTCTCAGGTGCTAGAATTATGATTATAGGGGTGTATCACCATGTCTGATTAATGAGTGATCAGGATCAAATCCAGAGCATTATGCATGTTAAGCAGACACTCTGAGTTCCAGTCCTAGCTCTTGTGATGGCATTTTAAATAAACACTGTTCTCTTTTGTGTGGGGTGGATGATAGTGGTGGTGGTGCTAATATGAAGCCACGGTTTACACATGCTAGCCATGTGGTCTACCAGTAAGCTAGACACTCAGCTTTATACAGCTGTTTTGTTTCTTTACTTGTAGTGAGCTATTGTGATTTGTCTCACAACCTTTTCCTTGGACTTAGAAGAAGCTGTACCTATTGAGACCACTTTGCCATAGATCAGGAAGTTAAAAAATAACAAACTCATCCAGTCTGTGCCTAAAGTATGAAGTCTTGCTTTGATATACAAGGGAGTTAATTATACATTGTTTCTGGTAGTAAATGCTGGAAAACAAGAACTGGAAACCTGTGCCGTCACCCAATCAGATATTTCTTAAATGTAAAAAGAAGAAAGAGCACTATGTGTATTGTAATATGCTATTAGCTACATAAGAGGAATAAGCAAATCTTGATTCTGTATCTCTGGGATGGTACAATCCAAAAAAAACCTAGTCAACCTGAGCTGAGTATGTTACTCCCAGCACCTACCTGAGAGTTGGTTGCAGGCAGTTCTCTTGTGACGTCCAGGGCAGCCAGGGCTGACCTGGCTCAAAAACAAAATGAAACCAAAAAGGTCCTTTCTAAACAACAAAAACTAAAACCTATAAAAACAACAAAAAAGAAACTAGAACCTTGGGTTGTGGTGGTGCACTTGGGAGGCAGAGGCAGGCAGCTCTCTGAGTTTGAGGACAGCCTGGTCTACAGAGTGAGTTCCAGAAGAAACCTTGTTTTAGAAAACCGAAAACGGGAAAAATTCCAAAACAATAACAATGAAAAACCAACCAACCAACCAAACAAACAAACAAACAAAGGGGTGGGGGCAAAAGAGAAACTAGTCTCCCTGAAAGGCTGAAGGAAAAAAAAATTGAATCATCTCATTATTTTCAGATTCATTTTAAAAACTATTAACATTACCAAGAATACTAATTTAAGACCTTTATGTAGTCCATTCCAGCCTCTCAGCAGGTGCTGCCATAGACTCCTGGTTTAGAGGCCAGCTGTAGTGGGAAACTCAACCTGGCTGTTGCTTTGAGTTCATCTGACATGGCTGACAGCATATTCCTTGGTGTCTTGTCATACTTTCTACAAATTCTTCAAATGGAAGACAGACCTGCCACTAAGTCATTCTCAAGATAACTCCATTTAAATAAAAATGCCCATACTTTGGAGCTGCTTTCTCCTTAAGTGAAAAACCGTATGACAACCTCACACATGTGTCTTAGTCACTGCTCAGATCCAAGAACCTTACAAGAACCTGGGCTGGAGCTTTGAAATGGAAGCACACAAAAACAGGAGTGGATGGGGAAAACATACAAAAAGACACGGGAGCAGAAAGCCCACATCAGACTATATAGGTCTCCTTCTCTATCTGGAGATGTGAGTAGTCCTTAGAGGCTGAAGATGACATGTGTCATCTCCAATTTTAAGCTAGTTAGAAATGAAGGCATGAGGAAACAGACACACACATAGGCAAACAAAGGCAACATGGAAATGTCTCAGTTCACTTCAAGAATGTTTACCTTAGAGACACCAACAAAGTCAAGCATGGCTGTGCACTCCTCTGATTCTAGCACTTGGGAAGTGGAGGAAAGAGGATCAGGAGTTCAAAACCACAACAAGAACAACAAAACAAAGTATCACCATCACTGCCACCAAAAACAAAAGAAAACACCAAAAGACTTATAATTAGGATGAATTTAGAAAACTTTGTTTCTAGAACTTGATGTACTTAGTTTTTATTGTCAACTTGATACAACCAAGCATGGATTAGGTCCTTCTCCTGAGAAGAGAGAGCCTTAAATGAGGGAGAACTCAGATCACATTGGACTGTAGTTCATGGGGAAATGTCTTGATGGTTGATCAACCCCTGTGTGCAATGTCACAACTAGGAAGTTGGTCTTGGGTTGTATGATAACTGACTGAATATGTCAGTAAGCAGCATTCTTCCATGGTTCCTGCCTGGCTTCCCTCAAAGATGGACTGTGACCCAGAGGCATAATATTGAAAGAATCCTTCCCTTCAAATAGTTTTTGGTTGTGTTTAATCACAGCAACAGAAACTAACAAGGACACTGGTAACAACCTCAAGTGCCTTTCTACTTATGCTGCCTCCATTAAGCAATAGTCATCACTCCTCTACGGGCATGTTTCTATAATTCTATTACATGACACTTGCTCACTCATGACACTGTCATCAGTCATGGAGGGAGTCACTATTGGACTGTTCCTGTTACTAGGGAGAAGAATCTAATCCATTCTATTCAGGACAACTACTATGCAGCCCTGGCGCAGGACAGGTTGAACATTGGATCTCACTACTCACTTAGCTCCAATCTCCAACTATGAATGATATGAGAGAGAAAGTGGATAGCTCGATGGCAGGTGAAAAAAGGTATGCTCACACATTTCCAACCAGTATGTTCTTCATCAACAACTACATCATTTAGTTCTTTACACCTTATATCAGTGAGGCTTGGCTCATCTTTGATATGGCTTGATTTAAAAAGCTCCTCAGTCCGGGATCCTGGACATCTTACCATTTAAATTTGCAATCCCTGGTCCTCACATGAGAAGAGTAAGAACACCATCTCTATCCACTTCCTGAAAGCAGAGGGGAGAACTGGCCATAAAGATTGCCATGGAAATTGAGGTCTCTAGTCACAAGCTGCCAGTTGGCCTATAGTATTCTCTTAAAAGAGAAAAGTCCTTAGGGCCTTTCCTTGATTTATCATCATTTATTTTAATTTGCTGTGTATCTATGTTTTACACGTATGTATGTCTGTGCACCATGTGCGTGTCTAGTGCTCATGGAGAGTAGAAGAGGGCATGGGATCATATGGAACTGGAATTATACACTGTTGTGAGCCCCATATGGGTTCTAGGAATTGAACCTCAGTCCTCTGGAAGAGAAGACATTGCTATTAACCACTGAGTTATCACTTCATTTCCTGCAGTAGTATTCTTGAACTGGTGGCTCTGAGTACCTGCAAACTAAATGAACATTTTCTCATTTCACTATCTCCAGCTAGAGAGTAAACCAAAAATTTTCAATAGTATGAATGTGGATGTGGGCATGTACTAGACACCACGGTGTATAGAGGTTAGAGAACAACTTCAGAGAGTCAGTTCTCTCCTTCTACAAGAAGGTTCTGAGTGGGTTTTGAGGACTGAGCTCAGATTATGTGGACTGGCAGCCAAGTACCTTTATCTCATCTTTGCCAGCTTGCACTAATCAAAATACATACACTGATAAAATACGTAATTTCTTTTTATTTTTTTATGTTCAATGGTGTTTTGCCTGCATATATGTCTGTTAGAAGCCCAGAAACTTGAGTTACAGACAGGTGTGAGCTGTCATATGGGTGCTGGGAACTGAACCCAGGTCCTCTGGAAGAGCAGTCAGTGCTCATAACCACTGAGTCATCTCTCTAAGCCTTGATCAAAAAAATTTTTTAAAGATTTATTTTTATTTATTTGTATTTGCATGCACAAGTATGTGCATATGCACATGTGCATGCATGTCATATGTGTGCAGGTACCAGTGAAAAGCAGAAGGTGCCAGATCCTTTGGAACTAGGGTTATAGGTAATTATGAGTTAGGTACTATGTGTGTGGGGAACCAACTAGGGTCTTCCAGGAGAGCAGTTAAGTGCTCTAATTCATGGAACCACCTCTCTAATGTCAGGTCAAAATTTTAAACTCTGAGCCTCATCTCTTCTTTGATGAGCCATAACCAAGAACAGACTGATTCTTGATATTTAACTGTGGCCATGTGGTATAGTTAATAGAGTTATGCTGAAGTTATTTTTCCCTCAGTTATTTTAAAGTAAAAGGGAAAAGGTGCATCTTGGAGAGCTGACTCTATATCATTAAGTCCTGTCCTCAACAGGGAGGCCTGATGAGGTAGGCTGGGCCTTCTTTTCCTAACTGTGGGACGCCAACGTAATTTGTTAGATGTTTTCATAAGAAAGGAAAGGAAAAGCCAGATGTCTAAAACTTTAGGATCATATATTTTATATACACACACATACTGAAAATTTTTGCTTTTTATTTATGTGCATGAGTGTGTGCCATGTGAGTTAATGCGTACTATGTGCATATTACTGCCCATGGAAGTCAGAGACACCTGGTGTGAGTGCTGGGAACCAAATTCAGTCCTCCACAAAAGCAAGCAGTAAATGCTCTTAACTGCTGAGCCATCTCTCCAGGACCATCATAAGACATTAATAATTTTACTTAACTCTGCAATAAAGGTCCTTGCTAAAATAAAAATTAATTACATGCATTTTCCATTAATTCATGTGTCAATTTTGAAACCAAGTATATCTGACTGATTTCTATGTTTTTCAGGAATACAATAGCATGGGTTGGGCTCCATTCACTGGGTCAGGGTTCAAGTCACCAATGAAGTCTTCAAAACAGGATGAGCCAGGGTCACATTTACCCTCAATCCTAATGTCAGTCTTAAAGCTTCCACCATAGTCACAGACATATTTGCCCTTTAGAAACTTGTTTTTATCTCTAAAATATTCAGTTATCATTTGTCTATAATACCTTCAAAGTGACTACTTCACAAACTAGGGATCATTGCACTGTTCTTGAACAATCATGAATTTTATTTGAGGTGTCCCTTGCAGAACTCTTGAAGGCCACGAGCTAGTTCCTAACTCCTGACCATGGTTTTTTTTTTTTCCCTCCAGGGTTTGTTTTCCCATAGTAAAGAGGGCTACTCTCCTGTCTGACACTTCCCTTCTCTGGATCTTGACTAGCTCTATCTGGTCTTCTGGGAAACATAACTAAACTGCACATAGTTTTTCTGGAGAGACACAGTGCTAAAGTGCAAAAATGTATCCTTTCATGTTAGAAGTGATGCTGCTTTTTCTCACAATGCATTCCATATGAGGATGATGGCTCCGAAAGGTGAAATAGTTTGCTTAGATCAGAGAGCAGGTAGAACCAGTTATCTGATACATGTTAGGCAGACAACACATTCCAAGTTATTTCCTCAAGTACTCTGCTGCTACCAAATGATCTGGAGCTCTCATTCCAGCGATAATACACTGACCTAATAAACCAGCTTTAACACTGAGCACTGAGGAGGCTGTCCTTAACAAGAGTGCTGCAAACTCATATCACTTGTTCAGTGTCCACAAAACAAATAAACAAGTACTTGAGTCCTACACTGGGTTTCATCTTTTGGGAAGTACTGGGCATTGAACCCAGAGCCTCATGAATGTTAAACACATACCACACTACTAGGTTCACTTTGAGGCCTTCTAAAAATTTTTTTTAATGTGGAAATCCATCAAAGAAACTAAGAGGCTTAAAGTCATTTATAGTTACTTGTTGCCTTGTATCCACTTGTTACGTACCTACTCGAGAGAGCTTATTGTTTAGAAATCACACCATCTTAGTCATCTTAAAGTGTGGCTAATATTGCCTCTGATTCCCTAGCATCAATTATGTCAGGCAAGAAGCCTCGTCTTTCCCGTAGTTCAATAGGATCCACATTGCCTTTTTCATTCCTGATCATCCAAACTCTATTCATGCTTTCCAACTGGATTCCCATCTTGTTATCCATCATCTTTCCTAGACTTTGCTGTTCTCCACTGACCTCGCCCTCTTCCACCACAGTTTTTAGTTACTTTGGTTACTCTGCACACTATCCCAGCTCAACTACTAACTAAATCTCCTTCCTTTACCAAGCTCTCAAAAGGTGAGGACTACAACATTCACTATCCTAGGAATTCCTTCAGTGTCTAGCACTACTGAATGTAGACTCATGCAACATCACCAATACCTGTTTTTCTATGAGGATAATCTTCTTTAAGTAGTCTATGGCAATAACACTTTCCTTTCTTCCTGAGGCAGATGAGGTAGTGGTGGTGATGGAGATTGCATCCAAGGTTTTGCACATGATAGGCAAGTGCTCTACCACTGAGCTATAGTTCAATCTCAATTCATGGCATTGAAGAACATTCCCTCTTCCACAGGCTCGCTCTTAGAACTCAGAGTAACCTTCCTTGAAACACTGCCACCACTAAGCTGGTAAGTTGGCTTGTGAAAAGAAAATGGGGGCAGGGTATATCTGTATTGTGAAAGTCAACATACTATGTAAACTGAAACTGGTAGAGCGCTCTGACACAAACTCCTGAATGTGTGAAGCAAGCTATAAGAAACTTTCATATACAGTATTATATGTTGCTTTTATGGAATTAGTATTTTGGCCATCAGTATCAGATTTAGCAGAAAAATAACATTTTTTAAACTTAAAATAACATTTTTCTTTTAACAATTATAAATAGAAAAAACAACTGCTTAAAGAAATCAGGTTACCTAGCCAGAACCAACCTCTTGTACTGAGGAGAAAGTTAAACAAATCACTGCAAATCCAAGTTAATACATATTCTTTCCTCTGTGTTATTTCTTAAACTGATGTAATGTCAAAGACCCTCAAGGAAATAGTTTCAGATTCTTTCAGTTCAGCACACACTAGGAAATAAAGCTTTATAATTACAATGACATAGTAAGTTACTTTGTCTTAATAATGAGAACAGGATTAAACAAGTACTTTTATCAACTAACAGCTTAGCTTTCAGTGTACCTCAAAAACAGAGCACACTACAGAGGATCAGCTGGGCACGTGGTTCAGGGTAAATGGCTTGTCAAGCACGGGCAAAGCTCTAGGTTCCATCCACAAGGCAACAAAATTGTTAAAAAATTGGTGAGAGAGAGAAGCAAATAGGAACTGGTGATTAAGTGAAGATATAAGAAACTACTTCGATGTGCCTATAAGATGTAGAAAGCTATGAACTCTGGTTCTTACCTGAATGATATTACTATTGGCCCCAGAACAATTTTTGCCAGATAAGAAAGAATACCATCCATTATTTGGGCATGCAGTCAGAAAGAGGTACCATTTTTTTTTTTTTTCACACACTGCAAGCCTGAACTGAGGAGCCTTAGAATATTCCCAAAGCAGGTCAGACTTGGGGGAACACTCAAAGGTACTATGAACTCTCAGGGAATACTACTCACTGATCTTCTGTTCCAAAAAACTTCACAAAGAAGCATTTCTTTCCACGTGGTTTCTTCAAGTCCTTGGGTGGATTAACAATCTGAAGTATAAAAGGGAAAAAAAGGTATGAGAACCCAGCAGTCTACTAGAAAAGTGATCTGAAAACAAAACAAAGAACCACAAAGATTTTAAAAAGAACTATGTTCCAAAAGAAACCAAGGCTTTTATTTGTCCTGTATCTGGCAGTTTTCTATTGTGATATGAAGAAATGTACAAATGTCCCCTAAGATCCCCACGGCTAACATGTAGAGTACTGTTTAGTAGTTTTTATGCAATGGCTCCTGGTATACAAACAGTTAAAACTAACAGCAATACTACCTCTACCCCCAGGTAATATGCGATCAATGAAGAAACAGAAAACATTCTTCAAAATACTCTTGGTGCAGGAAGAGTTAAGACAGGAAGTGGTGAAAATAAAGGACCTACTGAGGCACAGGAAACACCATATTGGAAAGAGTCTACAGACATTTCCTGGATTCCTAGCAAGACTGAAAACTCAGAACATTTGGAAAGCTATGATGGATCACCTCTCGAAAAATCTGGAATGTCAGCTTCTGCAGATATGCACTGGAGCAGCACATATGGTAGCAGGGAAAGAAGATTTAAACTTAGTTGGGACAAAAATACTTTGGCTTTTCACTAACCTACATTTAGACTTTCCTCTTTCTGCAGAATCTGTTTCTTCTTAGACTTAAACATAATGCTACATTCTGATTACAACTGATTTCAAGAAAATAAAACAACAACGAATTTCACACCCATCTCTGACTGAAGACAGACATGATGACTGTACATTAAACAGTCATCTGGTTTATGACATACCTTTCAAACCGACTGATAACTAGAGGTAAAATACCAAGTGTTATCTGAATGAGCCCATTTGAAGCCAGTGTTAGAGACTGAAGAAACTTAGTATTCTCCCACACCCATAACTTCAGAGGGTTTCCTTTAATAGTAGCAACACACTCACCTTTCCCGGCCAGGGAGGATACCGGCCCAGTTTCCCCCTAGAGAAAATAATACAGAGTCAGAACTTGCCCTGGAAAAGCCAGTCCAGCTCCTTCAGCCCACTCAACACGCAATTTATGCTCCTGTAACTCTAGGCTGGCACTTTCAAGGGCCAGAACAAAAGCAGGCAAACTGGAGTCCTTACAGGGCCTTGCCCAGCTGGGCTCAGGACCCTCACACATGAATACAGAACTGTGTGTGCGTGTGCGCCTGCGGTCCGTACAGTCTTCCACTGAGAAAGAATAAAGAATAACAAAACCATTAAGAGTCACTGGTCTGGGCCCTCCCAGTGACAGGGTTGGAAACAGTTCTTTCTTAAAGAGACTTTCCCTAAGTCTGGTTTAATTCACCACAAGATCAGCCTGCCTTTGACAAATGATCATGGAAACCTTCCTCTAGGTCGGGAAACTACGCAGCTCCAAGGAGACAATGGTCAGTCTTGATTCTGGCTGTTGCGCGGGGACACAAGGAATAGAACGAGAGGTACTGGTCACCGCCTAGCCATCATTTGCAAAGGAGAAGTCCCCCCTTCCCTCGGTTTATTCATGGGGCAGCGCCGGGCAGTCGGATTTCGCCGCCTGGAACCGAGCCTCCAGCCCATGTCTGTCCCATCGGAACGCGGGTTTGGATGACTCTGTCCCCCGCGAGGCAGCCTCTCCTGCCTTGAGAAGAGCACCGGAGAGACCCCGGGACTAGGGAACCTGCGCGACAACGGAACTCTCTGCAGTGGCAGCCAGCGTCCGGGCTCCAGAGCCGTAGCCCTCCCCTGGGATAGCCTCGGGGTTGGGAGACCGGACCGCTGCCGCCACCCTCGGCCTCGGTCCCCCGGGGACCGGACAGCCCCTTCCGCCCAAGCGTCGTTCGCAGCACGGCGGCACCTCGTCTTCCCCACTCTCCGCTGCCAGGAGCGCATAATAAAGCAATTCCTGGGCCAGGTGCCAACCCTGCAACCAGGAAAAACAGCTTCGCGCCGTCTTTCCTTCAGCCCTGGCAGCCGGGACTCACCACACCAAGTCGCCGAGCCGCAGACTCACAGCCGCCATCTTACCACCCAACCACCGCCGCCGCACGGGCAGCCGGGAACTTCAGGTCGCCGCGGCACCGCCCATTGGAGTGGGCCTGACCACGTGATGGGGGCCTGCTGTCATCCTCCAAGCGGATGCGCTGACGTCACCGCGCCGCTGGCGCTCATTGGACGACTTGGAGACACGTGACGTAAGCGCCGCGCTCTCAGCGCGTCGAAGCCCGGAGAGTCCGGGCTCCTGCCCCCTCCTCCCTCCGGCTCGTGACAACGAAGCGTCCACGGTCCAAAGCAGCGGCGGCGGAGGCGGCACGGCCGGACTAGCGCGAAAGGAAGCCGACTGAGCTGCCCACCTCGCTTCCGGGGCTCTGGACTCATCTCAAGTCTTTCTCGCCGCTTCCGTTACGGCCGTTAGTCGGGCGCGGGCCCCGGGCCGTTCCTGAGCCTGAGGTACCGGGCGGACGGGTCTTGGAGCTCGGGTGCTGCCCCGACTGACCCCGGCGCGGCCTGGAAGCCCGTCTCGGTCTAAGCTGGTAGCCCGAGAGGCCCTGGTTCCCCGCGAGCCCGCGCTCGGGGCGGGAGCTCCAGCCTGCTGAGGAGGAGCGCCCCGCTCGACGGTCGGTTTCCGGAGCGCCGTCCGCTCCAAGCGTCCTCGGCGTCGCCCGACTTGTTTTCTTGGACGTCGACTTGGCAAATCTCGGCTCCCACCCCTCCCCCGGCTGACGAGAGAAAGCGGCGGTTTGTAGAGAGACTCCCTTCGCACGGGCTGGGGACCCGGCCATGGGCCGCGGCGCGGGCCCTCCGCGCGCCCGCACGCAGCGCTCGGGAGCGGGCCGCTGAGCGCGCCGCAGCCCGGGGGTCCCGGGCCGGCATGAGGACCGCCGCGGGGGGACGTCTGCGGCCCACGTCGGCTCAGGGGACAACCGTGTGTGCCGCGGTCCGGTCCAGCCTCCCGCGTTAGCCTTTGTAAGTAGTGTGGCACTTTGCAAGAAGTTGTGACAGCTGGAAGACAGATGACAGCGTAGTGGGAACAGTTAGCCGCCAAGGGGCAGGACGGCTGCCCCTAACTTCCGCAGACGGGTAGAAGCCTGACTTTTGAGTAAGAGAGTTTCACTCGGAGCGGGTGGCTGGGAATCCGCGAACTTAACTCTAGGGTGGACTTAACTTTCTTGAGTCAGTGCTGGCTGGAAGGTGTCAAGTTCATGCCCATCTATCTCCCTAAGGCAATGTCCCCCGTGTAGAGGCTTTGATTGTAAATTGCTCTGGGGGCAGTAGGATGGAGAAGCTGGGTGGGTGCCTTAGGTTAACCCCAGCCTGTTTTTCTTTGGAAACAAATTACCCAGAAGTACCACAGATTAGTTGTAGGGACTGTCATTTATACTGTTATTTTAAACACAAGCTGACCATTTTAAGTGTATTTAATGTTTCATAAAATCACCTAATAAAGCCGGGCAGTGGTGGCGCACGCGGGAGGCAGAGGCAGGCGGATCTTTGTGAGTTCGAGACCAGCCTGGTCTACAAGAGCTAGTTCCAGGACAGGCTCCAAATCTACAGAGAAACCCTCTCTCGAAAAACAAAAACAAACAAACAAAAATTATCTAATAAAGTTCAACAAGTGTTCTTAATTTAGAAATTAAGAGTTTTGGAGGAATTAAAGAATATTGTAATGACTTCTTTAAATGTTAATCTTTACAACTAGACCTAGAAGTTATCCCATTAAAGTAAGGAATCCTGTTAAAGTAAGGAATAGAGCAAAGACTACATTGTCTAATTCTAGCTAATGAAATAAGATAGCTATCTAATTCTAGCTAATGAAATAAGGCAGGAAACAAAAGTAAATGTGAAAGAAAAGTTGTCATTTCTGTAGATAATACTGCATTTTTCAAGAAAAAGAGGAAAACCTTTAAGGAAAAAATGATTAAATTAGCATACAAGTTTGTCTCTTTTTCATCAGTAGTCTGTTCAAAAAGTAAAATGGTTAAAAAGAATATTTATGAGAACAAAAACATAAACAGCCCCTGGGAATATCTGGAGATGCAGAGCAATCCAGTGACTTTTACATGCTCTGAGTTTTTTTTTCTTCTTCTTCTTCTGGGTTTTCAAGACACGGTTTCTCGGTGTAGCCCTGGCTGTCCTCAAACTAAGAGATCTGCCTGTACCTGCTGGGATTAAAGGCATGTGTTACTGCCTCCCTAGGCACAATCTTTTTTAAAAAGAATTTTTGCCTACTTTGTGTGGCATTCTAATATTCAAATCATTCAGAGTATTTAAGAACCTAATTTCACAGCCTGAACTACATGGAGAAACCCTGTCTCAAACCAAAACCAAAAAAATACTTCCAAAACTTCGAATTTCTAGGTGTGTTTTTGTTTATTTTCTTCTTTGTTTTATTTGGAGACAGAGTTTCACATAATCCAAGCTGGCCTTCAACTCCTTTGTTAGCTAAGAGTAATTTTAAATTTCTGATCCTCCTGCTTCCACCTCCACAATGCTAAGATTACAAGTGTCTATTGCTGTTCCCATTTTAATTCACTGTGGGAATTGAACCCAGGGCCTCCAGCGTACTAGGAAAGCACTCTACTGAGCTCCATCTCCAGCTCAATCTTAGCTGTTTTTAAGACTTATAAATTTTCATTAATGTTTTGTTTACAAATTTAAGAATTTATATGTCAAAAAATTACTTGAGGGTCTGCAAGATGGCTCAGCAGATAAGGGTGCCTGCCTCCAAGCCTGAAGATCTACTTTCAGTCCCTGGAACCCACATGATGAAATGAAAGAATCAACTTCTGTAAGTTTTCATACATGTGCACACGTGCATACATGCATGTGAAAGTAAGACTTGGACAAATGTTTGAGACAGCACCAGATTAAATTCTCTTAAGTGGTTTAAACTACACTAAGAAAAAAACTAATTTTTATTAATTCTCTCAGATACTTCATATTTCTTTTTTCTTTCTCTCTCTTTGGGAAGGGGTGGGCATCAAGACAGGGTTTCTCTGTTTAGCCCTGGCTGGTCCTGGAACTTGATCTGTAGACCAGGCTGCCCTCGAACTCATGGGGAGATCCACCTGCACTTCCACCTGGGATTAAAGGTGTGTGTCACCACTGCCTGGCTACTTCATATTTCTAAAGGGATAAACTTGTAAGCCTTATAGTAAACTCTTTCCAAGATCATAACTCATAAATTTGATTGTATAAATATAATTCAGAATCTTTTATGGACCTTAGAAGTTAATTGCATTTTCTTGAGCATTTGGAATTAAATGCATAAATTTAACATGACCTTTAATATACCTGATTGTCTTAAATGTTTTTAATGGCTTAGCCCAAGAACAAAATAGAATGTTGTGATGATCATAAAACTTAACCAAAATCTGATTTGTGGGAGGTAATAGGTGATCTACTTCTTTCTCTAGTCCTGTCTCCCTGCTAAGACTTGTACAAATTAGCTAACAGGAATATTGTTACTAACTGTGTGCATTTGAATTGTGCCCTCTAAAGACCTGGACTGAGACAAGGCTACATTTTAAAAATTTTGGCTTGACAGGAAGACTAGGATCTGGTTGCCAATTTATTCATCCAATTGAGTAACTTGCTGATCCATTTCTTACAGTAAGATTGTGCTTCCTCTCGGTGGGGAACCTGTTAGCCTTTAACTTTCAGTTCAGGATTATTTTCACAGCCAGGTGAATTTTCAGCAATATCCTGAGGCCCTTGGAAGTTTCTTTTAGGGTTCTTTTTTCCAGTATCCTAGTGCATGTTGGTAAACATTTTGCACAGGCCAGTCTATTTTACTGGTTGTGTCTTTGCTGCCTGATTAGAATGATTTTTTTAACTCATTTATCTGATCTTCCATCACCTTTTTATGACAATGAAAGAAATGAATATCCAATATAGTTTACTATATCTACATATATGTGGAGATAGACAAATCATTCTGATTTCATATTTGTGATTCATTTTGCAAAATACATTTTGGAGGGAACTTGCACAAATGATTCTAAAATTGATCTGAAATAGATTAGAAGCCAGTTATCATTATTTTTCAGATATTTATTTTTTGTGCATTAGTGTTTGCCTGCTTGTATGAATGTGTGAGGGTGTCAGATCTTGGAGTTACAAACAATTGTGAGCTCTCATGTGGTGCTGGGAATTGAACCAGGGTCCACTGGAAGAACAGCCAGTGCTCTTAATCGTTGAGCCATCTCTCCAGTCCCCCAGTTAGTTACTATTTTCAAAAAGAAAATAAAGATGAACTTTAATTTCATATACTAAAAGTATAAGTTTTCAAGACAAAGCTGTATTGGTTAAAGAATCTCTCAAGTACTTGATTAATGTAATACGGCTTTTAGCATGGATTGTAAGTATATAAGGTCTGCTTTGGTCTGTGACAAATCATCAGGAAAAGGAAGATTATTCAGTAACTGGTACTGAGGGAAAAGACAAGTTAGAGCCTGTTCTCAGACCTTAGAGGACATTAAGTCTAATTTAGGTTAGAAGTTAGTATCTATAAAAGACTGAGGGGGTGATTTCTTCTTTATGGTCTGTTTGTAAAGAGCTTTCTAGGTACATAGGAAATGAGAAGGGTCACATGCCAAAAAAAAAAAGTTTCGACTGCATTAACACACAGGCTTTTAACCTGAATTATGTGATGTGGAATGATTTCTAGAATAGGAAAAAATTTATATTTACCACTTTTTGCTTAAATGAGTTAACGAAATTATAATTTATCAGTGGATTCTTCTTGACAAGGAATTTTTTTTAACTCTGTGTAACTGACAACTGTTTTTGTTATTTTGATAATGTCTGCCTTTGTTATTTTAGTTTGACCTGGCCCTTCTTTTCAATGTTAACAGAAATCATGCAGTGACACCTGCTAAGACTTGTTGGTAGCCATGTCGGAGCCCCACAGGGTCCAGTTCACCTCTCTCCCAGGTTCTTTGAATCCTGCATTTTTGAAGAAGTCCAGGAAAGAGGAGATTGGAGGAACAGAACAGCATCAAGACTGTGAGCCAGCTGCAGCTGCTGTTCGGATTACACTCACCCTCTTTGAACCAGATCACAAACGCTGCCCAGAGTTCTTCTACCCAGAGCTGGTGAAGAACATCCGAGGGAAGGTGAAAGGCCTTCATCCTGGAGACAAGGTACATTCCGGTAGACCCAGAGTTGCTGCAGATCTAAAATGAAGACACCAATATGTTCACATGGGCCTTTATATCAGGGAAGTGAGACTAGAGAGGCCTGGACTCTCCCAAGATCACCACTCATCTAGAGCAGGCACTGGGTAGGAAAAGAATTCTTTTAAGACTCTTTCTCCTGATTTACACTAGAGAAAACCATATGACACATCCAAGGCCAGTTTGAATTATGACTGGTTATATAAATAAAAGAAGCAACACATTTTTTATGTTAACTTTTTCTTTTTTTATTTTTTGGCGGGGTGGGGGGGTGTTGAGAAAGGGTTTCTCTGTAGCCTTGGCTGTTTCAGAACTTACTCTGTACATCAGGCTGACCTCAAACTCACAGAGATCTGCCTGCCTCTGCTTCCTGAGTCCTGGGAAAGATATGCACCCCCATTACCCAGCTCATTAACATTTTTAAAAAGTGTGCGTGTTTCTATGTAGTTTCGAAACAGTGTCTTTGTTTGCTTTATTGTTGTGAAAAACACAGAGACCAAAAACAACTTGGGGAGGAGGAAAGATTATTTCAGTTTACAGCTTACACTATAGTCCTTCATGAAGAGAAATTAAGGTAAGAACAGAAGCAGGAATTATGGGAGAATATTACTCATTGACTTGCTCCTTTTGTCTTGCTTATACAACCTAGGGCTACCTGCTGAGGAATGTCACCACCTAGGGTGGGTCATACCCATATCATCCTTTAATCAAGAAAATACCCCCCACAGACTTGCCTATAGTTCAGTCTGATAGACATATTTTCACTGTTGAAGTCAAAAAATAAGCCAAGAAGTACATAGTCCTACTCTATAGCTCGGAATGACCTTGAACTTAAGATCCTCCTGTGGTGGGATTACATACTTATGCCTCTATACCCAGTTAAAAAAATATAAATATAATTTTTAGTTGAGTCATTCATACATGATAAAATTTGTGGATTTTTCACAAACTCAGCACAGCCATGCAACCTGTACATGACATGATTCACAAAATAGAACTTTTACCAGGATACTAATAACATTTCTACTTGCCTCAAAGAACACTGTCCCCCCATAGACAACTGCTGTCAATTAAGACCAGTTTTGCATATCTTTGTGTTTTATGTATATAGAGTCATATATCATAAGTAGAAGGTAGATGAAGAGCATTTTAAGCATATACTAGTGTACTGTGTTAGACTAGGAGAAGAAGGTAAGATCATATTCAGTGGAAGTTGGTCTCTAGAATAGCCTTTACTAGAACAAGGATGAAGGAAGGTAGCACCTGGCTCACAGTGTCTGAGGGTGGAGTAAGGTCATGTTGATAAAGTCTGTAGCATAGTATCTCAATGTCAAGTACTCACTTAGCCTGACTCATTTTAGGGATGTTTGGAGGAAGCATGTCTAGTTAGAAGCATTCCTTACTTTTCTTAAATAAAAATGTATAGGGTTATGTTTTTTGTTTGAGGCAGGGTCTTGTGTATCCCAGGCCAGCTTCTTAATTTACCATATAACAGGATGCCCTTGAATTCTTGAACCTTCTTCCTTCACCTTCCAGGTGATGAGATTAAATATGCCACTATAGTTGACAAAAAATAGTTTTATTTATTATTTTTAAAGCTATGAGTATTTTTCCTATATATATGTGTACTGCATGTGTACCTGGTACCTGTAGAAACTAGAAGAAGGTGTCAGAATCCCTGGAACTGAAGTTACAGATAATGGTGAGCCATCATGTGGGTGCTGGGAATTGAACCCAGGTCCTCTACAAGAGCAGACAGCACTGTCAACCACTAAGCCATTTCTCCAGCTCCATTATTTGCTTTTATGTATATGACTGTTTGCTCTACGTGTGTGTTGCATATAGAAGCTAGAGGAGGGGGTTGGATCCTCTGGACATAGTTACAGTGGGTTGTGAGCTACTGTATGGGTGCTGGGAAGGGGACCACAGGTCCACTGTAAATAGTCTTAGCTACTTAGCCATCTCTTCAGTCCAAACTGTTTGCTGTCTTGTTTGGTATCTTACTGATAGAATAAAGTCAATGCGTCTATACCAGGGGTCATCATGCTGTATAAGGGCCAGTAAACAGGATGAGAGAAATAATTTAAAATCTGTTCACAGTTCCTTTTTCAATGTAAGGTTAATGTGCCCTTCCTTAAGAGACGTTAGTAGGAGTAGATTAACATATTTATCTATGGGCTCAAACCAAATGGGTAGAGCAACTGAAGTTAGAACTTGAGTGATCTTGCTTCCCTTGTTTTGTTTTGTTTTGCTTTTTGTTTTGGCAGCTGGAGTAGAGAAGCTCTGTATTTTCAATATTGCAGAAAAATACATGGAAATACACAGAGAAATTTAGATAAAGTTTCAAGGGAATCACTCCTGGACTTCAGTTTTACAACTCCTGAGTCAGTTTTACAAATCCTGAGTGTGGATCTGTCTTGTTAAGAGTATAGTATTCATTAAGTCCTGGACACCATTACGACTCTTAGCATAATCTGATACATTCGTGTGTTGGCTCAATTAGCACATATTCTTTACAATGTGAAGTGCTGCTGTATGGTGAGGACCATATAAAAGTGGGAAGGGAATTTACAGTCTCATAGGTATTTTAAGAACAGGAGAACAGGTAGCAGAAGTTAAAATATGATGAGGTTTAAGCTCCAGAGGGCTTTGTGTGAGCTTAATAATGGCCAGGATGCTGTGTTTAGACATAGGTAAACCTTTGATCCAGAAATAGTAATTGATTGGCTTGACTTTGGAGTGTTCATGTTGAATTGGGTAGTACTCAAAAATGGGATTTCTAAAGTTATTTTAGCCGCTTAGTTGTATGTGATCATTGTAGAAATATTAGAAGATACAAATAAGCACCTGTTTTTTAAAAAAGCCTATGTAGGTTTGAAGAGATGCCTCAGTGGTTAAGACACTGACTGCTTTTCTATATAGGACCTGGGTTCTATTTCTATTAACCACATGGTGTCTCACAACCACTTGTCTGGCGGATCTGATGTCTTCTGACCTCTTTGGATACCATGCATATACTATACAAATATACATTCAAACAAAGCACTTATACATATAAAATAAAGGTAAAAAATTTAAAAAATTAAATCATGTATTACTATTTAAATGTTTATATTTTGTATGTACAACAGTATTTCAGTATATAGGCACACTATAAATCACATAGCTGATCTTTTGGGTAGGTAGGTTTTAGTAGACCAAAAGGTGTGAAATAAAGGGATTATTTTTTCTTTTTTGTTTGTGTGAGATTGGAAATTGAGCCTTACTATGTAGTAAGCTGGCCTAAAGCTATTCTTTTGCTTCTCTTTTCCAAATACTGAGATTACAGGCACATAGCTCCATGCCTGGCCTAGAGTAGAGACTTTTTGTTTGGAAGCAAACATTCATTTTTCAGTATTTTATTTATACTCTTAGTATTTAGTTAATCTCTATTAATATTAAAATCCCTTGTCCAAGAGCATATATCCAGCTATGGAAAATTTACTGGATTAAAAAATGCATGAGTAACCTTATGGAGTAAAAATAAACTTTCGAAGACAAGATGAAAATATTTGGAATGATTATCGAGGTTGGCAAACAAGAGGGTTATGACAGTGGACCCTTGAAGGCATGGTTTCCAAGGGTAGCAATTTATTGAATCAGTGTTTGACTTGAGAAGTACTATTTAGACCACTTTTTGAATTCCTTTAAGTTTTCATTTGATGATTATTATTTTATTGTTTTGGTTCCTCTTTTCTTCAATTGTGTTGTGCTTACTAGGTAAAGACTATCAGTGGACTAACTTCTCAAACCTCTCATACACTTTTCTAAAGACAGAATGCTTGTTAAGAATTTGTGTTATATTCAGTGGATTTTCAACCTTTTTTTTTGACATCCTTTTCTTAATTTAAAGAATATAAGAAATGTTCATGAATTTGTGTGTCATTACAACAGGAGCCATGCTAATCTTCGGTATATTGTTTCAATTTTAGTATATATACTGCCAAAGAAAGCATTTTTTTAAACTTTTTTTTTTTTAAATCTGTTCCTGGGTATGGTGGGGCACACCTTTAATTCCAGCACCTGGAAGGCAGAGGCAGGCAGAGCTCTTGAGTTTTAGGCCAACCTGGTCTACAGAGTAAGATTCAGGGCTACAACAGAGAAACCCTGTCTCAAAAAACAAAAGGAAAAAAGAAAAAAAGACCCTAAAACCTTTTTATCTCTCTATTTATTTAATGTGTGTATGTACTTTGTCTGTATGTGTGTCTGTGCTATGACAGGCCAGAAGAGGGTCTTAGATCCCCTGAGACTGGAGTTAGACATGACTCTGAGCTGCCATGTGGATGCCTGCAGTTGAATCAAAGTTGTTTAAAGAGAAGTCAGTGCTGTTAATCCCTGAGCTATCTTCCAAGACATCATTTTTAACCTTTTTGGACCTTGACTGTTACAGAAGTTTTATGAAGCCTATTGATCTCAAAATGTTTTCAAGTACCTAAAATAAATTGTTACAGAAAGAATCAACTTTATTGAGCACAGTTCTGTAGACATTGAACATCTCCAGTAAAGGCCCTTTGCTCTGTTTGAAGCCTCATTGTTAGGCCATTGTAGATATTTATTAACTTTTGTTGAAATTACATATTCTCCGTTGCTCTCTTTTTAATGTATGGTTCTTGGATTGAGCCTAAGGCCTTGATCATGCAAGGGTAATAACACTAAACTAGGCCCTCTGCCCTTTTTTCCTTTTAGTTTAAGACAAGCCCTCAATGCATTGTTTAGGTTAGCCTTCACCTCACTCAATATTCAGGCTGGCTTTGAAATTGAGATCCTTGTGTTACAAGGAGAGGCGTGCTGTTTGTCCTAGCCGCTTGGCTAGCTTACACCCGAAGTAACCACACAGAAATTGTATTAATTAAATCACTGCTTGGTCCATTATCTCTAGCCTCTTATTGGCTAACTTTCATATCTTAATTTAACCCATTTTTATTAATCTGTATATCGCCATGTGCCAGTGGCTTACCGGGAAAGATTCAGCATGTCTGACTCTGGCCGCTCCATGGCGGCTCTCTCCTACTCTCCTTTCTTCCTCCCAGAATTCAGTTCTGTCTTCTCCGCTTACCTAAGTTACCCTGTCAGCTAGGCCAAGGCAGTTTCTTTATTCATTAACCAATGAAAGCAACACACACACAGAAGTACCTCCTACATCACTTGTGTGCCTCAGCCTTTCCAGGAACTAAGATGACAATGAACTGATACACTTGCTGCAATTTTTTTTAAAGATTTATTTATTTATTATGTATACAACATTCCTTCCTTGTATGCTTGCATGCCAGAAGAGGGCACCAGATCTCATTATAGATGGCCGTGAGCCACCATGTGGTTGCTGGGAATTAAACTCAGGACCTCTGGAAGAGCAGTCAGTGCTCTTAACCTCTGAGCCATCTCTCCAGCCCTGCAATTTTGTTTTTTAAGCAATAAAACATGATGTGATGGCAGCATGTATTCTATCTTGCTATTTCTAAATAATAACTTTTTTATTATACTCTTGGTTCTGTAAACCAGGACTATGGCTTTGTATGTGTGTGTGATT
Organism: Myodes glareolus; assembly: GCF_982192425.1. Lineage (NCBI taxonomy): Eukaryota > Metazoa > Chordata > Mammalia > Rodentia > Cricetidae > Myodes > Myodes glareolus. Next base: position 97,647,156 of record NC_142034.1, read on the forward strand.
TATTTTTTGTGGAATGATCTCTTTCCAGAAAAAAGATGTCTTGGATCCTTTCAACGATGAAGAAAAAGAAAGGCATAAGGTGGAGGCCCTTGCACGGAAATTTGAAGAAAAATATGTAAGATTTCTGTGTTGGGCAAGACAACAACCTCATTAGTGAGAGTAGTCTCCAGGCATTTTCATGTTCATTTAGTGGATTATCATGTAATCAGAAGTGATCTGGAAATAGATGTAGGACTCAGAGGAAATAGATTACAGCTATTAACCAAATGCATTAAGGTTCAGAACTCTCATGTGGCAGGAGAAATATGTGACTTAAATGGGCAAATAAGGCATTAGAGAATGTGTTTGTTACAGAGCAAGAGAATTCATTTATTTCATTCTTCTGTCGTAGGCCACTTATGCAGATATAAATCTGCCCTATTTCCAAAGGTCTTTAGAGATGGGGTTTGGGGTGTGTGTGAGGTGAGAGAGGGAGAGAGACAGAAACATGGAGACAGACAGGAGATAAGGTTAAGGGTAGTATATGTTTTCAGTGCTTTTCAACCTTTAATCACTAGCTGTTGAGAGTCAAGGCAACATTTATTGTACTTACCAAAAGCATGTCACCCCTTGTTTTTAAATTTCAGGGTGGAAAGAAACGTAGGAAAGACCGAATACAGGATTTGATTGATATGGGGTATGGCTATGATGAATCAGATTCTTTCATCGATAACTCTGAGGCGGTAAGTAGTTACTGAATGTATGGTACTGACAGTGGGGCAGGGTTGTGACTTGTCAGTTTGTCCTCTTAGTACGAAGAGTCCTGAACTTGAGAGGAAGGGACTTCCTGGACCCAGGCTTTGTTTTTTTCATGTGCAAATCACAATCTTTTCTTTCTAAAATACCCAGTAGCTTGGACATTAGTGATTGAGGAGAGGATGTCTTAGCATGGTGTTTGAAGAGTGACAGAAAATCCTAGTTGCTTTCTCAAGATGTGCTTTGTACCTTGTACTATAGAACCATAAATGGGAGCTGATGATATGTTTCTCTCCCTTAGTATGATGAACTTGTTCCTGCTTCTTTGACAACAAAGTATGGAGGATTTTACATTAACTCGGGAACCTTGCAGTTTAGACAAGCTTCAGAATCTGAGGACGACTTCATTAAGGAAAAAAAGAAGAAATCTCCAAAGGTTAGGCTATTCTTCCTTTTGGATTTCAGAAATACCTTTTGATGTGAGTGTGAGATCAGTGGGTGACTTAGAACATGCAGTCTTTTAGGAAGGCTCGGGAGACTGGTGGAAAGGTAGAGTTGTCTCAACATGATGTGAATATGGGAATACTGGTCAGGCCTCAGTCATTTCATCCATGTCTCAAGATGTTCCAGTAGACTCAACAGCGTCATATTTCCAGATACGTCTCAGAGTGGGTGGAGCCATGAGGGTGTGAGCCAGTGAACTGTATGCCATTCTTACTGGCTTCTCCACTGTGGACTTGGAGAGAACTTTAGTTCTAGGACTGTCACCCACTGAAAACTAGTCAGCCTTAGATTGAGCATATTAGGGTCTGTCTACCACTGCCCGTTATTTAAAATGAGAGGACCCACCTACAGCCTATTCTAAATCTGGGGACTGGAGAGGTGGCTCAGCAGTTAAGAGTATTAGGACTTCTTCCAGAGGTCCTAAGTTCAATTCCCAGCAACCACATGGTGGCTCACAGCCATTTTTGTGGGGTCTGATTCCCTCTTCTGGCATAAAGGCATACATGCAGATAGAGCACTTTTATACATAAAACAAATAAGTAATTTTTTTTTTTTTTAAATCTGTCTTCAGAACAACCACCATGGAGTTTCCATCTGGGTGTTTACTGAACACCATTGATGGGATCTATAGGTTCGTGTCCCAGGGACTGTTTTGAATAAATCTTTTTTTTTCTTAAAGATTTATGTATTTATTATGTACACATTGTTCAGCCTCCACATATGCCTGCAGGCCAGAAAAGGGCACCAGATCTCATTACAGATGGTTGTGAGCCACCATGTTGTTGCTGGGAATTGAACTCAGGACCTCTGGAAGAGCAGTCAGTGCTCTTAACCTCTGAGCCATCTCTCCAGCCCCCAGGGACTGTTTTGAAAGAGAAGCCTTTTATGTTCATAGAGGAAATAAAATGAGTCTGAAGATGTACCCTACCTGGAGCAAGGCCAGTGCTGTTTTGTGTACTTGTTCTTTAACTCAGGGAGTTGTATAATTGTACCTTGTCTTTAATTTTCAGAAGCGGAAATTGAAAGAAGGTGGTGAAAAGATAAAGAAGAAGAAAAAGGATGACACCTATGATAAGGAGAAGAAATCGAAAAAGTCCAAGTTTTCCAAAACTGGGTGAGAGGCAGCAGCTTTTCACCAGGATAAAGTTTGGCCTGTGAGGGCCAGATGAAGGCGTGACACTTGAGAGCCAACCTGCCCTGTCCCTCTTCCCCAGCTTCAAAATAGACTATAGGGCCTGACCTTCCTTTTCTGTCTTCTCAAGCAGGGCTGTTCTGGGTATAGTCAGCCATTCTAATCTCTGTGTGTCAGATAGCCTATATGCCTGTGTTCTTCTGTCAATGTCGGCAGCTATTTCTGTCACCATATGTTTGTTGATGTTCCTTGTTTTCTTAGAACTCCTCCCTGTCCCAGTTCTTCTGTCTTAGCTGTTATGTCTATGGTCGTGATTCCTCTTTGGCCAGCCCACCTGCCTTCAAGTTACTGCTGTTCTTTCTCTGCTTCTCATGCTTTCTTCCTTGAAATACTTTCCTTACCCCTCCCATTTTTTTCTACCTTTTATTTCAGCCTGGCAGTGGTTTTTAACTCACTGGATATTTATATTATATGACACCGTGTTGCTAATCTGTATTCATATTCAAGCTTTGGTCTGGCAAAAATGAGTTCTCTCTGCCAAGAGGATGGAGGCATGATAACAGAGTGGACTGACAGAACAGAGGCTTTCTTGGAGATTCTTTTCCTGGGAACAGGGATAAAGGCTGCCCTTTAAAAGGATAACATTTCTCGTGGAGAGAGTTCTGCAAGCTGAGTAATCAGTTTCCCTCTTGCTTACAGCTTCACAGCCCTCAATGCCAATAAGGAGAAAAAGAAGAAAAAGTACTCTGGGTTAAGTGTTAAAGAGATGCTGAAGAAATTTCAGAAAGAGAAAGAGGCTCAGAAAAAGAGGGAGGAGGAGCATAAGCCCATAGCTGTATCATCAATAGATGCTCAGAGCCTGAGAGAATTGGAGGGCACTTCTGACCCCTTGCTCTCACTCTTTGGCTCCACTTCTGATAATGACTTGCTCCAAGCTGCCACTGCCATGGACTCCCTGACAGACTTGGACTTGGAGCAGCTGCTCAGTGAGTCTCCAGAAGGAAGCCCTTTCCAAGATATGGATGATGGAAGTGATTCCCTTGGAGTGGGATTGGATCAGGAATTCAGGCAGCCCTCTTCCTTCCCTGAAGGCCTGCCAACACCCCTGGAAAAGCGCGTTAAGGAGCTGGCTCAGGTATGGAGACACACAGTATGACTGAGCTTTCCTGGAAGCTATTTGGGTAGAATGGCATTAGCTCTACACCTTGTGAAGTTTGCTGCCAAGCAGACCCTTAGTGAGTTGGGAAATGGAAGTGTAAAGTTCCCAAGTTCTTATTTCATCTAAGGAACTAATGTAAGCTTTGGATACCAGGTTTCATTTCTATTTTTTATTTTTTTCTTTTCCTTGCCTCTCTTAATTCTTCACTTCTAGAAATTTTACTTTGGGGAGTTGTTTTCTCTTGTTTTATTTTCTACCTATTAGTTTCTTTCCCACAATTCACCTTTGCTTTTGTGGTTGTCAGCCCTGATGTTGGCAGCAGGCAGCTAAGGTAGAATGTCATTTTTTAACATTTTGAAAATTCATTGGTTTGTAAACACATGTATAAACATAGCACATGCTTAGCTGCTACTTGGTTTTACTTGCTCCCTTGTGTTGGGTATCATCAGGAAGAGTGTTCAGGTGTACCTGCATGGTAGCATGTGGGAGCTTAACATTGTGAGCACTTTTCCTGTCCCAGACAGCAGCAAACAATCTTTAGCATGGGATAGCTGTGCTGCTGTTTTCCTCCAGTATTTGGAGTTGATCCCTAAGTGCTAAGAACTGTCAATTCAGTAATTTACAACTAGTTGTAATCTAACTGTGGATCATTAGTTTTATATCATTGCCTTTGTTAAAACAACGTTTCTATCTAGGCACTATGATTTGAACTTTAGTTCGAGGAGCAATTGTGTTCAACAGCTGTACATTTTGAACTAGTGACTCTTATAGCATTTTCAGATTGTGAATAATATTCCATGTTTTAGGATAGTGTAAAACGTCAGCTTCATCTAGAAATGCTTTTCTCGCTTAGAGAAGATACTTAAACACAATATACAAAGCAAACAAAATATCTTATTTACATCTGTGATTCCTCCTTGTTAGCCATGTGTAGTATTGGACATGTGTTCTTGAATATAATGCTTTAATGAATTGTGTCATGCCAGAGACTCATAGTATATCTTAATATGATGTTGAAGGGAGAGCAGTTAAATGTGCACTTGGCATGTTTGAGCATAATAATCTATTGCTCAAAATTCATGTTTAAAAAATTGCTTCTTGTTCTTTTCAGTGCCTTAATTTTTAAGCACTTTGTTTTGTAGTCTCTCAAAGTTTTATTAGCTAAATTAAATAGGACTAAGCAATAGATTGTTGTCTATAAAATAATTATAGAAAAGTCAAAATAAAATCTTAGGTATGCCCTCACTCCCATAGTAGATTGTGATTAGAGTATTAACCTATTATTTCGCTTTTTTGGAGAAAAGGTTTAGTGATAATAAAGTGCCACAGCCTGAAAAAATGTTGGACTGTGGTATAAGAAAGCCTCTCTAGGTAGGCATGCTATTTGGCAAGTTGTAGTGGCTCCTTGGCATTACAGATTTTGCTGTGCCTGGAGCCCTTTGTATGTGTGCATGGGTGTCTGAATGCCTGGTCCTTTTTTTTTTTACAATTTATTAGAAAGGAAGTCTTTCCAGAGAAGAATTTATTTGAACACAGAACATTACATAGAATTGCAAAAGCCACATTCAGTTATTTGTATCCTTAATAAAGAGTTCTATGCTAGATCTTGAAATGAACACATCATTTTAAAAATATGAATGCTGGGCATGGTTTACACTCACCTATAATCCCAATAGTTAGGAGGTAGTAGCAGGAGAATGGTTGTTGAAGGTAATTCCTTGGCAACAAAGGAAGTTCAAGATTAGCCTGAGCTGCATAAGACCCTGTCTCAACTCCAAAATTAAGCTTGCTGTGTATAATTATTGGTAGAAGTTTAAGTATTTCTTGCTTTATTTTTTACTTCCCTAATTTCATTTTCCTCTCTATTTAAAAATAAGATTAGATTTTAAATCTTGCCTTTAGATGAGATACATGCCCATTTCCATTGCTTCAATTTGAAAAGGAATGCTTAGCCTCATTTTGCTCTTGACTAGACTGGCTGACTGGTTCTTTTCTGATTTTTGTCTGAGTTCACACTTGTGACTGTATTCAGCCAGCACATTAGCCTAGCTAGATTCTAGCTGAACCTCCCTTTCGAGACCTTCTGTAGATCGTGGTTATCTTACTGAGTTACTCAGCCTTATCTCAAATTTGTAATCCTGCTTCAACCTCCCGAGCAACCGGGATTATAGGTGTGTGGCACTAAGCCCTACCTCCGATGATCTTTAATTTGGATTTATTTAAAAATGTAGTACCTAAGTAATTTAGTATAAAACCAAATCCTCAAATACAGTCTAAGCAGTATAAAAGGCTTCAGAAAGAAAGTTTTTAAAGGGTTATACAGGTAGAAAGGTTCTGAAGTACTGGAGAAATGGCTTAATAAAATAAGTTTATAGCCTGCATGCCCTTTAATTGCAGTTCTCGAAGTAAAGGATAGAATCAAGAGTTCAAGGCTAGGAGCCAGAGGGATGGCTCAGTGGTTAAGAGTACTAGTTAGTTGTATAACCATGAGGACCTGAGTTTTGGATTCTAGAATTTATATAACAAAGCTAAGTATGGTCTAGCATGTATCTGTAACTACACTTAGTGCTCTCAGGTGGGGTGGAACAGAAGGATCAGTGGGCTTGCTGGCTAAAAGCTGAGCTAAAAAGATTGAATTCCAGGTTTAGAGAGAGACCTTACCTCAAAGGAATAAAGCAGAGAGTGATTGAGAAGGACACTTGACATGCTCCTCTGTCACACACCAAGGTAGAATTCTGAATGCTTTTGAAAGTATAAGAAATTGCATGTCCTTAGCCATACATAGTAGCTTATGCCTCTATTCCTATCACCCACAAGAGAGAGTGACATTTTGGGGAAAAATTCTATTTTCATGCTGATCTTAGCTCTTGGGAGGTGGAGGCCTGAAGATCAGGAATTGAAGGTCAGTTTCAGCTTCTGAAACCTGTTTCTGGTGGGGAGTGGGTAAAAGACCTAATGGCATAGTCAGAGGGACCCAGAGACTGCAATTAGAGGAAGGCAGAGATTTAAGATTTATATATCTATTCCACAGTCACTTTGTCCTCAATTTATTTAAAGTCTGATTTCAGAAAGTGTGCTCTGCCTTAATGTCTCAGGTCAGTATTTCTTTGGTTTAGGTCAGTGGTTCTCAAAGCACCATGTGTTATTTTGAGAGAACTAATGTTTGGGCCACTTCTCAAGAAGATGTTTGGGCCGCTTCTCAAGAACATACATTCCTCAGACCCAATTCCCAAGATTGTGGTTATTGGCCTTGGGTAGGGAAAGCTGCCTAGGTAACTTCCATGTGCAGCCAAGAGAGAATCACTTCAGGGATCTCTAGGCTTGTTCCCAAGTGTCATCTTCAGTATCATGTATTATTTCAAGATTCTGGGTGTGAGATACCGTTAAGTATATTACAGATTTTCAAAGGATATCCTTAAGTACTGAAATTACACAATAATTTCTTTTCTAGTAGGAGGCTTCTCTCTGGGTATTAGGTATGGCTGGAGTACACAGTATTTTTTTTTTACTACTTTCCATAATTTTTCATACATAAAAACCTTTAAATCAGTGGTTTTCAACTTGCGGGTTGAGACCCCTTGGAGGTTGCCTAAGACCATTGGAAAACACAGATATTTACATTACAAATCATAACAGTAGTAAAATTACAGTTATGAGTTTGTTTTTTTTTTAGCAACAAAAATAATTTAATGGTTGGGTCACCGCAACATGAGGAATTGTACTAAAGGGTCACAGTGTTAGGAAGATTGAGAACTACTGCTTTAAATCTTGTAGGTTTGCTTAAGGTCTTAGTTGCTTTTCTACCACTGACAGTGTAGAAATTCCAATTTACAGTGTAGTTGGTAAGCGTCTGTACACAGATGCAGGGTTACTAGTTGAGCTGGCCTCTGACCAGATTCCTCAAGATCACTGCTTTTTTATTCCGTGATTAGTATTGTAGGTCCCAAGAAACTTGCCCACAGGCATTGCATCAGCTTTATAATTTTTAATCTGGGGGGGCTGGGGTATAGTCAGGAAGATGGTGGGAAGTGTTTTGCTGGCAGGTGCTCTTTGGGAACAGTGATTCTGTGCCTGCTAGTGAGTGTGAGGGAAATTGTGAATGGGGAAAGGGCACTAATATTTGTTACTGTCTACTGTGAATCAGGCTGCCAGAGCTGCTGAGGGAGAGAGCAAACAGAAGTTTTTCACTCAAGATATTAATGGCATCCTGCTAGAGTGAGTATAATATGTTTGTCTCTGTTTTCCTACTTAGAATGAAACAGGGACACTAGATCCCTGTCTCCATAATGATAGGCTTTACAGACATTATTAAAATGCTGTAATATGTGTATTGTCATGACCTATTGGAAGAGGATTTCTTGGCAAACATGAGATGAAAAGAGAGAATCCAGAAGAATGAGTGACAATTTGGTAACCTCAGGTTTGTTCTGCATGGGGTGCCTCTCAGAGTTCATTCTTGTTTTTACATGTGCTCCCAGTACATTTCATCCCATCATCCCCAGATCCCCAAACATCTGGGTACTTTGCTGTGTGGACTGGATTAGAAAGGACAAGTATACAAATCTAAACAAAATCTCTATGTCAGGCCAACAGAGGATTTTTTTTTTTCAATGTAAGAACAGTTGTCAAGGCTTGAGAATGTTTCCATAAATGCCCACTGAATAGGATGTGGATGGACCTTTTGGCTCAGGAAGCACAGGGCCTCAAAGAGCACCTGAGGGTCAGGTCAGAATTTTGTGTCAATAAAGAACCCATTTGATTGTGCTATATACAGAAAGCTCAGGCTTTTCCTGTTTGTCCAGGTGGAGAAACTATAGAGGTGCATATTTTCCTGATCTCATGATCATGGGTAGAACTAGTAACTGAAACATAAAAACATGCTGGAGAAGGCTGGAGAGATGATTTAGTGGATAAGAGAATGTGCCATTGATCTTGCAGATGACCTGGGTTTGGTTCCTAGCACCCTCATGGTGATTCACAACTGTCCTTAACAACTGACTCCTTAACTTCAAGTTCATGGGATCCAGTGCCCTCTTTTGACTTTCATGGGTACCAGGCATGCACGTGTGATAAACACATATATGTGCAGGCAAAATATCCTGCATAAAAGAAGAACCAATCACTGGGTGGTGATGGCGCATGCCTTTAATTCCAGCACTTGGGAGGCAGAGGCAGGTGGATCTCTATGAGTTTGAGCCTTCTTGGTCTGCAGAGTGAGTTCCAGAACAGCCAGGACTATTTCACAGAGAAACCCTGTCTTAAAAAAACAAAACAAAACAAAAGAACAGGGAAAAAACAAGAAAGAAAAAGTAATCTTCAAAATGTTGCTGGAAAGTATTTCGTGGCAATCCCAAGCAATTTCACTTTTAAAGCTTTTATTTATTTTTTTTGTTTTAATGCTCATACCCCGCGCCCCCCCCCACCACCACCTTCTCTCTTTTCAAAACAGGGTTTCTCTATGTAGCCTTGGCTGCACTGGAACTCACTCAGTAGACCAAACTGGCCTCAAGCCTAGAAAGATTCACCTGCCTCTACTTTCTAAGTGCTGGGATTAAAGACATATGCCACCACCGTCTACTTCTTGGCTTTGTTCTTTTGGCTACCTTTGACTTGATCTTATCCTTGACCTAAGAGCTTTGACCCTCTTTTCCTAGCCAAATTCATTAAGCTTGAGAGTTTTTCCTTATGTTATTGTTGGAGATTTTGTTGCTGTGGCTACGTGGTTATATTGTCTCCATCAATATAAGGTTCAGACTGCTTTTGGTACCTACCTTTCTTCTCTAGACTGCAACCTAAGGAAGATGAAACTTGCACCAAGCTGCATGCCATTAATTACTGTGTTGTGGTTTTCAGCATAGAGGTGCAAACCCGGGAGCTGACTAGCCAAATCCGTTCTGGGGTGTTTGCTTATCTGGCTTCATTCCTGCCCTGTAGCAAGGATGCTTTGGTCAAGCGTGCTCGGAAACTTCACCTCTATGAACAGGTGGGTGGCAGCGTCTGCACAGGGATCATATATGCTGCATCTTCTCCTTTTGATAGCCTCTTGTGGGTCCTCAGTGTGAGAGTGGTGCATGAATCAAACCTGGACTTTGTCCTTTCTTTGCAGGGTGGGCGCCTAAAGGAACCACTCCAGAAACTCAAGGATGCCATTGGTAGGGCCATGCCTGAGCAGGTGGCCAAGTACCAGGATGAATGCCAAGCACACACACAAGCAAAGGTTGCTAAGTAAGTGTGTCCCGTCTCACTTGGGTGTCATTATTTTCCTGTATCTTCTACCCCTTCTTAAAATTATTTGTGTGAGTCTGTGTGTAGAAATGTGCATGTGCCTACAGCATCCAGAAGAGAAAGTCAGATACCCTGGAGCTGTAGTTACAGGTGGTTGTGAACTGGGGTGCTGGGAACTGAATTTGGATCCTCTGTAAGAGCTGTACATGCTGTTAACCACTGAGCCATTTCTCTGGGTCACTGTCTCTTCTTTTTACACTTCTCAGTATTACATTTCCAACACAATTCTAGGCTTTTCAGCATTTTCTGATCTTAAATCAAGGAGAATATTGTAGAAGGGAGGAGGGAGGGGGAAGCTGGTGGGCAGGAGGACCTCAAGGTTCTTTCTGTTCCCTCTGTAGGATGCTGGAGGAAGAGAAAGACAAGGAGCAGAGAGAACGAATTTGTTCTGATGAGGAAGAAGATGAAGAAAAGGGGGGCCGGAGGATAATGGGACCCCGGAAGAAATTCCAGTGGAATGATGAAATCAGGTGTGCACAATCTGGGACCTTGCGTCATTGGAGGGTTTGTGAGACCAGTGTCTGAGCCTGTCCCCATATTACTAATGAAGGTTAGGATTAATTACTTTCATGGGTTGCTGAAAGCACACAGTGACAACTGTGAAACAGCATTTGGGGTGGTGGGAAGTTTCTGATCTCTCTCTGCTTCTCAGGGAGCTTCTGTGCCAGGTGGTGAAGATCAAACTGGAGAGCCGTGATCTGGAGAGGAACAGCAAGGCTCAGGCCTGGGAGGACTGTGTGAAAGCCTTTTTGGATGCTGAGGTCAAGCCTTTGTGGCCCAAAGGCTGGATGCAGGCCAGGTGAGACAGGCTAGTCTAGGCTGACAGTGATCCCTTCCCTTAGAAGTCACTGTCTTGTTGATTCAATTCTGATGTCACTTGAGTACCTAGGGACATAATGGGATCTATAAAGGAGTCTTCTTATCCTTAAAAGAGAGATCTTACTTGTAGAGTGTTTGTCCTACTTTAGTCAGAGGATTGGCTGTATTTTCATTTCATCACAGTATGAACTTTGTTGTTTTGATGCAATGACTCTACCAGAGGCTGAGAGATTGAAGTCGTCTTCGGGACTTCATAGATTCACAGGGTGCAGTGCTAATTCAATGTGGGAGCCTAGTGTTGAGCTTCTGTCCCAGAAGCTCCTTTACGTGTGTTGCCACCCATGAATGGAGCATGTCTTTTTTATGTAGGGCATGGGAGGTTAAATAAAGACAGTGATTGATTCATCAGTGATTTAGACAGATGGTGGAACCTTGGGAATTATTATTCTTTCCTTATAGAATATGTTATATGAAGATAAATTTTGTTAAGTTTCTCTGAGGGAAAAAAGACATGCTATATGTGTTACTTCACATTGTCTCCTTAGGTGGATTTAGAATACCAGTAAGAAAAGTACCACTGTCTTAGGGAACTTGTGACTTTGAGAGGTTGCAGCACAGCCACTGACTTTCTTAGTAGGTCCTGGATGCTTGGCTTTGAGTTGGTGAGGTCATATTAGGCCCGTCAGCTGATTTGTGGCTGTCTAGTCAGGTAGATTAAGTGCCACTGAGTATCAGGGTCTCCAGGGAAGCTCTAGAAGTAGAGTTGTGGCATGCTGGGGCAGATATGATAACCTAGCCCTTTTTCTTTCAGGACTCTATTTAAAGAGAGCCGGCGAGGCCATGGGCACCTGACGTCACTTCTGTAAGTACCTCAGTGTTTTATTTCTTGGGATGCTGCTATTTTAATCTCCTCTTTAGGACCTCTTTTGAACCATTTCTGTGTTTATTTCTTCGAACAGGGCCAAGAAGAAAGTAATAGCTCCCTCAAAAGTCAAGGTGAAGGTGAGTCAGCTTGCTTTGGCTATGTGCCGTTTCTGAAGCCATGCTCAGGAAATGTCTTGACTGCTCATGGCTGCTTGGTAAGCTTCACTGAGAATAGTTATTCAGGTGGCACTCTTGAACAAGGCAGGCTTCTAAGCAGAGCCTTTAACCCTCTCTCTCTAACTTCAGTTTTTCACAGCAGTACTCAGCCAGCCCAGTTGCTGCGAGACTCAGTAGAGTTTGACGCAACTCCAAAGAAGCACAGGACAAGGTCACTGTAAATATGAAAGCTCAGCGGTGTAGTAGACCTCTTAGGGAGGCAGTATATTCCTGCTATGGCCAATTAGTTTGTAACAGTAGCAGAAAGGAGAAGTGGCTCTGTTAGTTACCTGGGAGAATCACAGGGAAGTAGTGGATGGAGCACAGAAATGTGAAAAACATCTTAGAGATCGCAGAAATCTCTCACTGGGGAGCATTGGTCCTTGCCAAACTTTTACCTGTTGAGTTTGCTGTTCCCTTAGCCCTACTTAAAGCGATTGTTAGAACAGATGTTTAAATTGTTTATTCCTGAGTATCTGAAAGGTTCCTACAATATGTGAGAACATACTGTGTTAATAAGTACTGGGATGCAGGAGCAATGATGTAGATCCCATTTCTGTTACCATGAGAATGGCTGGTGAGTCAGGTATTGAGGAAAAGTAAGTTAATTGAAAGTAATTCTCATTAGTCTAATTTCAGTCAGGAGCATTCCAGATAGTGTGACTGTCAGCAGATTGTCTTGGTTAGCTTTCTATTGTTGTGATAAAACACCATGACTAAAAGCAACTTGGGGAGAAAAGGGTTTATTTTACCTTACAACATAGTTCATCATCCAGGGAAGTTAGGACAGGAACTCAAGCAGGGCAAAAGCCTGGAGACAAGAACTGGTACAGAGGCCATAGAGGAGTGTTGCTTACTCAGTCTGCTTTTGTATAGCACTCAGGACTACCAGCACAGGAGTGGAAAGTGCCCACAGTGAGCTGGGTCCTTTTGTATCAATCATCAATCAAGAAAATGCACCACAGGCTTGCCCACAGGCCAGCCTTGTGTGGGTGTTTTCTCAACTGAGATTACCTCTTCTAAAATGACTCGAGCTTGCATTAGACAGTTGATATAACACTAATCAACAGAGTGTCTGAGCAAGTCTTACACTATTTCAGAAACTAAAAGAAGAAAAATTTTACTGTGGGCATGGTTGTACTTTGTGGCAAAGCATGTTGGCCTAAAATCAACCTCCACCAGCTAGGCAAATGCCAGATAGTACTACAAGGCAAGGCAGGCATGGTACCTACTCTCATGCATCACTTGTCTTATAATTACCCATTTCTCTTGTTGACATCCCTGTAACAGGCCACTATTGTTATCTTTGAATACTTCTAACTGTGAGCATCTCTGCTTTTCTTTAGGAATCATCTGCTAAGCCTGACAAAAAAGTTTCTATCTCATCAGGACAGCTTGGCGGTCCCACTACTTTGCTTTCAGAACATCAGGGTGGAGGCCTGAGCATTGGAGCAACTAGTAGGGAGCATTCATCCCAGGCAGCTTGTGGCCTCACTGACCCTGTACCTATCACCCTGGAGGACTCACTGGATGAAGACTTAGCCCAGAATCCAGCCTCTTCTGTGGAAGCTGTATCTAAAGAACTGGCTGTATTGAACAACAGAGCCGCCAGCAGTTCTGAATTCACACTGCCTGTACCCTCCAAAACACCAACAGAAAAAGTTGCTGGTGTTTTGTGTACAGAAGAGAAACGGAACTTTGCAAAGCCTGGCTCTTCTGCACCACCACCCACTAATGCTCTGCAGTCACCTCTCAATTTTCTGGCTGAACAGGCTCTAGCACTGGGGCAGTCCTCTCAGGAGAAAAAGCCAGAGAGTTCTGGCTACAAAGAGCTGTCCTGCCAAGCTACCCTCAGCAAGGGTATGTCTGAATTGCACCAGTCCAAAGCAAAGCACCATAGTTTGCCACGGACGTCTCATGGAGCCCAGGCAGCAGCTCCCATGCCTAGCTCCCAAGTCAAAGTCTTTCATGCAGGCACTCAACAGCAGAAAAGCTTCACACCCCCAGCCCCCTTTGTCAACAAGCTGCAAGGCCCAAAGCCTGCCTCTCCACAGTGTCATCGTTCCCTCCTGCAGGTGGTAAAGACAGCAACCAAAGGCCAGGCCTTCCATGCCACTATGCCAGCCTCCTCTGGAAGTTCACCAGCCTCCAGCAGCAGCTCTCATAAGAACACAGCCTCATCCTCCAGTACCCTGAGCCATCCAGCAAAGCAGCATCCAGCCAGCACTGTGGGACCATCTTATAAGAATAACCCCTTTGCTGGCTCAGTCTCTAAACATGGGGCTTCTACTAGTAGTCCATCTCCTGGAGGAGCCCAAGTACAGAGCTCTGTTTCTGGGACCTTGCTACCTGGTGTGCAGTCTCCCTCAGCGGGACAGCCTTCAAGCCGAGCTGCCCCAACTTCAGCTGTGAAAAAAACACCTGTTTCTCAGAAGCTGACCCTGGTGGCTCCTCCTGGAGGTCCAAATGGAGATTCTGGTGGTGGGACCCAGGGAGTGGCAAAGTTACTGACCTCCTCCCTGAAGCCTGCTGCAGTTAGTAGTGTGACATCGTCTACCTCCTTGCCAGTGAGTATCCCAGTATTGCAACCTACCCCTACTGAGGGCATTTGGGGACAATGCTGCTTGCCTTGCCCTGGTTTTCAAATGTAGTCTGAAACAGAAAGCCAGGTAGGGGACAGTAAGTGAGATTAGATACTAGAGAGAGTACTGGATTTCCTGTTTAGTCTCACTTTTACTGGTGGTTGGAGGACTGGTATTACCTGAATGTTTTTTTAGTAGGGGAACTGGAAGGGGAAAGGGAAGGGAATATCTGTTGGCATTGGGTTCCTGGAGAGATTGAGCCTGCGAGGAGTAGAGTGTGCGCCACAACCTGCTCTCCCCTCTAAATAACGGTACCTTCAGCTATTAGTCAGGTGGTAGTCAGAAAATGTTTAGCCTCAGCACAAACCGGCAGTACCTTCTGGTTGTAGTTCTCTAATAGACTCTAATAGTTCTCTAATAGACTAGGTCAAAGGTGGTTTGACCTAGCAGGGAAGGTGTGTTGTGAGTTGTGTATATAAATTTAGAAATCTGGCCAGGGTTGTGTTGCACATCTGTAATCCCAAAGATAGAAGCAGGAGAATCAGGAGTTCAAAGCCAGTTTTGGTTACATATCTAGTTTGAGACCAGTCTGAATACATGAGATCCTGTCTTAAATTAAAAAGGGATCTGGAGAGATGGCTCAGCAGTTAAAAACACATAAGCCAGATGGTGGTGGTGCATGTCTTTAATCTCAGTACTGGGGAGGCAGAGGCAGGCAGATATCTGAGTTTGATGCTAGCCTAGTCTATAGAGTGAGTTCCAGGATAGCCAGGGCTACACAAATAAACCCTGTGTTGTAAAACCAAAAGAAAAAAGGTGTAGATAGGTCAGTCCATCAAGGTCTTGATTCTCCCTGCCTCTCTGAATAGTGACTGTACACATTAGTTTCCAGTAGAAAAGAAAAAAAAAAATGGTGTATGCACACATGTTTGTATGAGTGGGAGCACATGTAACATGGTGTGTGTTGAGTTCAGACTTCACCTTCTGTCTTGTTTGAGACAGGATCTCTTTGTTGTTCACTGCTATACCAGGCTAGCTGGCCCTTGAGTTTATAAAGCTTCTCATCTTGTAGGTGTACTGGGTTACAGACTCATGTCACTACACCCAGTTTTATATGGGTTCTGGGGATTTAAACTCGGGCCTCAGAGCTGAGGCTCTATCTCACAGTACATGCACAAAGTCTTACATTGAATCCTCTCTACTGCTAGGAAAAAAAGGAAAAAGGGAAACTATTGCCTTAATGTTGCCTTAACAATACATTATAGGTTGGGGCTATAGCTCAGTTGGTAGAATGACTAACGTGAAGCCCTGGATGTGGTCCCCAGCACTACACTAACTGGGCATGGTGCTACATACTTGTTTTGGTTTTTTTTTTTTTTTTCTTTGTTTGGTTTTTGGTTTTTTCAAGACCGGGTTTCTCTGTAGCTTTGGAACCTGTCCTGGAACTCACTCTGTAGACCAGGCTGGCCCTGAACTCACAGAGATCCGCCTGCCTCTGCCTCTCGAGTGCTGGGATTAAAAGCATGTGCTACCACTGCCCAGCAGTGGTGCATGTTTGTAACCTCAGCACTGAGAGGTAGAGTCAGCAGGATCAGCTACATAATAGACCAGTGTGGGCCTATTATGAGACTCTGTCTCAAAAATAGAACAAGGACTTCCTGTTTTCTATAAGCCCTTTGATTGAGGTTTGCAGCCATGGTGAAAATCTCTATTAAGACTTACGCTTTTTGTGATGATCCATGATCTTCTTGAAATATCTATAAGTAAGATAAGGGCATATAGTGGATAAGCTGCAACTCAGCCCATTAAACGAAAGCACACACACCTGCCTTTGCCTTCTGAGTACTGGTATTAAAGGTGTGTGCCACCGTGTCCAGCTAAACAGGACTTCTTTTAGTTTATTTTTTAACTTACTGTGGTGTCAGGGTTCATGAGTATGTACTAGCTAGTCTCATTGAAAATTTAATTATGATCTGGTGCAGTTAGATTTTACCAGCCACATTCCACCATAGTGCTACAATGAAGCTTTCTTTTCCAATTAACTTTAAAAGACCAATAATGGGACAGTAGTGTTCACTTTTATGTGAACATGGATGTGTATGGGGGAACCATTTTCAGTTGGATCTTTTTGAATGAGAATCTTGCCACACTGTTTATACTTATGAAGGCTTTGGATGGGATCCTGGGCTCTTCTAGATAACTTCTGGTTTTTTGTTTTTTTAAGTGTGTGTGTGTGTGTGTGTATGATTGTTTTGTCTGTATGTATACCATGTGCATGACTGGTGCCCACAGAGGCCAGAGAAGAATGTTGGATCTGTTGGGACTGTAGTTAAGACCATTGTGAGCCACCATAAGAGGTGCTGGAAGTCCAACCCGGACCCTCTAGAAGCATAGCCGAATTTTAAAAACTGCAACAGCCAGACAATGGCAGCACATGCCTTTAATTCCAACACTTGGGAGCAGAGGCAGGTAGACCTCTTGAGTTCTCAGTTCTAGGACAAACCAGGGCTACACAGAAAAAACCCTGTCTTGAAAAACCAAAAAACAAACCAACAAACAAAAAACACAAAGGTCCTCACTGAGCCATCCCTGCCCATGTATGTATTATATAGATTTATATAATAAATTTAAAATATGAGTATATATAAATTTTTTTATTCTATATTTGTATATCTATGAGTTTGTATGCATTATAGACATCTATATATAGTATATATTTTATAACTATATATATTTTTTGTTTTGAGACAGGGTTTCTCTGTGTAACCTTAACTGTCCTGGAACTCATGCCATAGACTAGGCTGACCTCAAACTCACAGAAATCCACCTGCCTCTGCCTCCTGAGTGCTGAGATTAAAGACATGCGCCACCACTGCCTGGCTCATACATGGTATATTACTTACATGCTTCACAAAAGAAACATATTTACTTTGGATTTTTGGGTGAGGAGGAATTTTTTGAGACAGGGTTTCTCTGTGTAACAGCCCTAGCTGTCCTGGAACTAGCTCTTGTAGACCAGACTGATCTTGAACTCAGAGATCTCCCTGTTTTTGCCTCCCAAATGCTGGGATTAAAGGTGTGCGCCACCACCTCCTGGCCATATTTACAATTTTTTAAATTGTCTGTGTACCCTGGAAGCCTCTAGATGCTGGCTTATAGACACTTCCTCAATCCTCTTTTGAGTGCTTGAGTAGTAGGGACTCTCACAGGTGAGGTTCTTACTGTGTGTGTGTTTCCTCCCCAGAAAGGAACCGGAGGGGCAGTGCTGCTGTCCAACACCTCTCCCTTAAGCCTGCTGCCTTCAACCTATAAGTCCAGCAATCCCAAGCTTCCGGGGGCTATGAACTCAAACTCACTGGGAATCATAGCCCCTGTCCCATTTCCACTTCATGTGCTCTCCTTCAGTTCAGACTCCTCTGCCAAAGCAGGGGTCTCTAAGGACGCCATTGTTACAGGCCCTGCCCCTGGGACCTTCCACCATGGCCTCAGCCACAGTAAGTTCTTATCTCCTGCCTCTGTTCCTATCTTGTGTGCCATGTTGGGTCTTGTATGTGTTTGGTGTGACTGTGGGAGCATCCCTTGTCCAGGGAAGCTGCTTAGTACCTGGAGTAGCTGTTTTGTTCCAGACTGGCCCACAGGTTACCTGGGGCTCTGGATCTCCCAAGCTGCTTTTCTGTTCTGTCTTCAATGTGTGTGTTTTGTTCTCTCCCTTCCTGTTTTCTCTCAGGTCTTCTGGCTGGCTTGCACTCCAGCCCACCCCACACAGCGCCTCTCCCACATGCTGCTGTGTCCACCCATGTCCCACAGAGTCTGCCAGGTAAATGCCAGATGGGCAGTGTGCCATGAGCCTTGTGCACCATACCCCTCCACCCTTGGTGCTTTGCCGCCAGCACTTTTAGCCATCCCTGCTTCATCATCACTGTTCTGTATTTTGCTTTGTCTTTTGAGGCTCTGACTCTTTGGCTTTGGGTTCCAGAATAATATAAGCCTATTATCAGGCTTTTCCTGATTTCCTATTGGAATGGCCACTGGGTATGACTTAGCCTGCGTGACAACAGTATATGGTAGAGCCTGGAAACAGAAGTGTTCCAACCTTTAATGTGCATTTAAAAAGAAGAAAGGTAATGGTGGCTCTTGTCCACCAAAGGCTAACCAAGCACTTTAGGGCCTTCATGATGAAATCCTATACACCTGCCAGGCATTGTCAGGTGGCAGATGCTCTTTGAAATGATTAAATAGCCACAGAATAGGGAGAGAACATAGTTCATTTAGTATGAACCCGAAAGAGAAGCAACTGTCAGTCCACCCTGGTGTAACCTTCCTTTAAAACAGATTTGGAAATGCACCATTAATAAAGCCAATATCTCCTGACAGAATGGTGCTTCTGAAAGTAGGCAGCTCTAAGAGCCCTGGGTACATATGCTACCAGCTTGAGAGCATGAGAATGGGAAATAGTTATCATAGGCAGACATCTTGTAATAAGTGGACTGGCCTCACTCTCTCCTGGATTCTTTCATATAGACACCTCATGGGATTTTGGCTTAGGAGCCCGATGGGAACCTGATTTTGACCTAGTGTTCTTAGCACTTTAGACCTGTTCCAAACAGGACCCAGGACTGTACTGGGGAGAACAGGACTGAGCTTAGGGAACATGGGGATTTGTGTAGGGCTATGTCAGATGCAGACTCTAGGGCTATGTGTGCCTTTCACCAACTCATGGACAGTCAGGGCTCCCAACTCCTTGTCTGCTTTGTGATCTGCTTGTGTGTTTCTTGTTCCAATGTCTTAAAGCTGAGAACTCTGTAGTGAATGCTGGAGGTCTTGTTAGGATGAGGGCGAGTTTGTAGGTCTCCACAGTGGGAAACCCTTTGAGGAGCAAAGTCAGGGTCAGTAGTCATTCCTGTCCTCTGAAGAAGCAGTCACATCTGAGGACTTTCAACACTGGTGGCTGCTACTCGGATTAAGTGCAGTGTGGGTACCTCCCCAGCTCCAGAGAGCCCGTGTGGTGTGAAAGTGAGATGGTGCCACTTCCACCTGCTTTGGAAATGGCTTTTTTTGAGAGAAACAAAGTGATTGAAGAACCACTGGAAACAGACTCTGGATCTATGGAGTTTTCAGTCAACAGGGAGAGGAGGGAGACTGATAGAAAGGGAAAAACATTTCTTACACTATTTTCCTATCGTGTTTCCCCAACCCCCCACCTCACCCCATCCTCTGTCTTCCAAAGCTGTATGAATGGTTGGGGATGTAGTTCATGACTGAGCACTTGCCTAGCATATCTAAAGCCCTGGGATCATTACCAGTACCACAAAGAGTAAAAGAAAAAGTATTGGAGGCAAGCAGAAGAGCAGTCACACAAAATGGGTTAGCCAGGAGCTGAAACTTGTTTCTGCTCTGCTTTTCCTTTCTCCCACGTAGACTTGATGCTGATGCTTTTGTCTTTGTCCCTCTGGTACCTGAGTGCATTTTGATGGCAAGAGGGTGGATATTGTCTGGATTCTGTGTGGTCATCAGGCCTTGCAGCTGTCCTTGTCACGTTGCAGAGTGCCTGTTCTATAGAGAGTGCTCCATGGCCCCCTGCCTGCACAGTGCTAGTGCTCATGCATGATGCAGGACGCTCCAAGAAGCAATGCACACAGCCACTGTTTGGGGACATTTGCTGCTTACTTTCCTTGTGAAGTTGTTAATGTCATAAAGGAATTGGAGTGTTTAAAGAATATTCTGTTTTTGCTTATTTTCTAGATGCTTCACAGCTTCATGGGAAAGGGCCTGTTGTACCGAGGAAATTGTGACCACTTTGGAGGATGGAATCAAGGTCTAGGAGGAAGCCCAACATGTAGGTCTCTGATAACAGACATTTGCTGTGCTCTTCCTGCCCTCTACTTTTATCCTGGAGCAGGAACAAGTTTGAAATGGAGCACTTCTTAGCACTTCTGATGGGCCTTCAACCAAGGGGCAGCTTGTACTGCTCACAAAGCACTTACTGACCTGGTGCTCGGGGCCTCATGGCTTTGTCGCTGGACGACATCAAGGGGCAGCTCTGGGCTGAGAAGTGTGCCTAGACTGTGTTGGGAAACATGGTGTGCGTGAGCTCCTGTGGCACATTTGTTGGCTACTGTGTTCTAGATCTGCCCAACTCCTGGCATTTGGTGTATCTCAGAGCTCCCTACTGATCAGGGACTCCTGGCCACAGTAGAATCCCTGGATGGTTGTGATTCTGTCCCATCCTCAGGCTGTGTGCTCAAGAGGACAAGATCCAGGCCAGAGCCACAGGTGGGAAATCTTGCAAAATACTAAGAACACCTAATGTGTGCTCTTATAGGGGCCAGTTTCTCCTCAGAACATGACAATGAAGCTCTTAAAGAGAAAAAGATCTTTATAGATTCAACAATCGTGGTAGGATTTTTAAAGACACCTATCTTGGGCTGTTTTCGTCATTACCATTGAATGCATTGGATAGAATGGGACTGCTCTTCACACATCACATTATAGGAAGACTTAATTCCAGTGCCTTTTTGGTGGAGCAGACTTTGACAACTCTAATCTATCCATTCAGCCCACTGAGTGGAT
Source organism: Myodes glareolus (assembly GCF_982192425.1). NCBI lineage: Eukaryota > Metazoa > Chordata > Mammalia > Rodentia > Cricetidae > Myodes > Myodes glareolus. Next base: position 97,668,022 of record NC_142034.1, read on the forward strand.
CTGAGATGAAGACCTTTTTTTAAAGCTAGTCTGTATTTAAGACAGTTTTATTTAATTGGTTTTTTTTTATGACTGCACATCATAATCTGTGCCGTCCTGACTTGAAAGTCATCTGAGCCCCCAAATCCCAGGTTCCCATGGAGCTACAGCTCTGTTTTGTTTTTCTAGAGTTTATGCAGATGGGCTGCAGGGAGCCCATCAGTCCTCTGTGTCTTGAGCCCAGGGGTTCCAAGCCACAGGTAGACATTCCACTCTGTCTTATTCTTAGAAATCTCTCTGGCAGAGCTGCAGGACAGGCCTCTCTGAAGCCTCTGCCACAGAAAACAGGTCTGGGGTACTGGTGCTCTCTGGACAGTGAGCTTTTGTGTGGTCTTAGGGGGATGTGCAGAGAGTCTGGAGAGTCGACAGAGGACAAAAAATAGTAACTACAGAGCTTCCATCACTAGGCTATCACACTCACCCAGTGGCTATTTCATTTGGACTTGGAGGGCCCTTGCCTATCTTATAAATCTACCACACAGTGGGTCTGGCTGACTGCCTAGCCAGACATTTGGGAAGGTGGTCAGCACTCAGTGTGCACCCAGGGTGAGTCCAGTGTGCTTTTGGTTCCTGCCTCAAGGATGTGGAACTCAGTAGCTCTCCGTTTCTGTGAAGGTGGTCACCTTTCCACCTTTTTGGGCACAAGACCTTTGTCAATTCTTTGGTCTGGCCTCTGTTCTGATTCCTTTTGTATGGAAGAACCAATTGTTTTCACATTGGGCCATGTGGATTCCTTATCCTTTTATTACATATATTTTTTGCAACTTGGATTTCCAGTTTGTTTACAGAATAGTCTTAGGTAGTAGCAAAAAGAGCCAAAGAAGAGATTTGTATAGCTGAGCTCTAAGCAGAGCTGAGGCCGCCAGCAAAGCTGAGCAGTGGGAACTCTCCAGGCTCCTCTGCCCGTCAAACAACGGGCCCCAGCACCCCACCCCTTTGGTGCTCCCTCCTCCCCATGTGCCACTGCGTGTGCAGCTAGAGCAGGATGCCCTCATCTTTAGGAATCTAGCGATGCCTCTTGCCTCAGGGAAATGTTTCTTTGATGGGGAGTTTATGAGATTTCTTTTCCTTGTTTATGCTTTATTTGTGGTAATGAAAGAGTGAGTGACTTAAACAGCCATGGCCAGGGAGACCTGCGGCCTGGCTACAGCAGAGGGTGGGGGTAGAGAGCGCTCAGTGGGATGCAAGGGTTTCTTTGGTGGGTGCAAGGCTCTGAGCACTTAACCAGGCGTGGCCGTTTCTTAGGTGTGAGAGGGGCTGTGGCTTTTGTGCAGCAACTATGTTGGTGTTAGGGGGTGGTGTGGAAATTGTTAATCTTGTATAAAGCAACTCAATAAATTGTTTTGAGGTTTCCAAACTGTCTTTCCTCATTCTTTTGTATTTGCGAGTGATTCTTCCATGCATAGTAGCCCTGGTGTGTATGGAATGCCCACTGTGACTGAGCCAAGTCAGCCTCCTATAAATGAATCATACTTGCTTGGAGTTAGGAGCAGCCACCAGATTTTTATTTTCATGCTACAAATAAAGTTCCCTATCACTTCCCATTTTCTTACATAATACTTGAGATACAGAGAAGCAGAAATTTGATGAACAATCAACCTTCATATATCCAAATGCCAGTGAGATAATGAGGACTTGTAAGGCACTGAAAGTAAGGGTAGCACATCATCCATTACTAAGATCTTTTCACTTCAGAACTAGGAAATAGTTGTTGATTCCTGTCTTTCTGGTGCATTTTGGCTAGCTTTCTAGCACCAAGAGCCAGGCATTGTGGATTCTGGACACATTTCAGTCTGTCTCATGGGAAGAGTCACTATTACTGAGTGGGCACTGCTGATAGTTTGATCCCAGCCAGAAAGTTGAAATGGTGAGAAGGAAGGTCAACAGCCCCGATGACCCAGTCTTGAGTGGAGTCAGAAAGGAGGCCTTCTGCCCTCTATGTCACTGTGTATATGACATGCTAAAGCCCATGCTGTTTTGGTGAATGTGTCTGCAATATTTCCTTGTGCTATAGTTTCCAGCTATAAGCACTGATGATGGGAACATATAGGAAAGGGAGAGAAGAGAATATCAAGGTTATTGATGTGGGAGCAAGTCACTCACCAGACTGAATAATGCTGAGCTGAGAATTGCCTATCCAGTTGGTGTCTGTGCTGGTACTACAATAGCTGCACTGTAATCAGCCTGATACAGTGTGGATAACACCTAACTCAGAGGCCTGCATGAGGACTGGGGAGCAGCAGACACCCAGGAGGTTGCAAGCCAACCACCCCCCTCCAAGGAAAGCCAGGCAGAAGAGTTGGCCCTACTTCTGCCCAGAAACCAAGACTGCCAGCTCCTGAATGGACATATCCTTGTTGATGTAGCGGTTGTACTGAGCAGGGGTTAGCCTTCCACTTTGCAAAGCATCCTCAATAGAGAACTTCTTGCCAGATTTCCTGTCATGGATCACTGATGACTCCCCATTAGGGCCTTTCACTGATATCTCCTCCCAGTCGCACTCCTGGCTTCTGAGCTTCACAAACATGTTCCAGTCGATGAGCCCAACCCTGTGGGCCTCCTCTGGGGACAGCTCGCGGCCTGTGTCAGGGTCAATGACCACTATGGAGCGCCTCAGGTGGTTCTCCCTCTGCTCTCTCTTGACGGCCACAGAGCCCAGGCGCCTCTGCAGTTCATCAATTTCCAGATCCTTGTCCTTGGACATTTTCTTGAGGTCATCCAGTTCCTTCTCTAGGGACCACAGCCTAGAGTTGAGGTGGGTTCCAGAATCCACTGTGGTGATGTTCCTTAGATCTCGAGTTTCTGTTGTTGCCATCTCAATCTCTGATTGGAGTCTCCGGGTCTCCAGCTGTAGGCTTTGCCGCTCTAGCTGCAGCTTGTGGTTTTCTTCTCTGAGGAAATCCAGTTCCTTGGATGACTTAGAATTATAGAATTCTAACTCAGATAACTTGGCTTCCAGCCTGTTCATCTCTACATCTAGCTCCCTCTTGCTCCGGGTCTCCTCTTCCAGGCTCTTCTTGAGCCGCTGGATCTCTTGCTCAGTGTCACCCTTTTCCACCTGAACGCTCTCAGAGAAGACCACCTTTTCCTTGATCTCTGTCTTCTCCAGGGTAGCCAGCTTTCTACGAAGGGGTTCAAGCTCGCCCTCCAGTAGCTGCCTCCGGTGCCGCTCTTCCTCCAGCTGGGCTCGGAGCAGGGCATGCTCCCTGGTTTGCTGTGGGTCCTGCTGCAGCACCACCTTCTGTGTGTGGGTTACCTTCTCACCTGCCTTGGCCTCCTCCTGCTCCAGTGCAGCCAGCCGCTGCTGAAGCCTCTGCACCTCCAGCTCAGCTGCCCTGCGTGCCTGCCGCTCACGCTCCAGTTCCTCCAACTGCCGCTCTAGCTCTGCTCGGCAGTGCTGTAGCCGCCGTAGCTCCACACGCAGCTTGTCAATCTGCCGCAGCTCTGCATCAATGCTGTCTGTGAAGGCAGTCACCTCAGCTCTTAAGTCTGGCTCATCTTCGTACTGCACCACCTCCTGGCGTACAACCCTTTCCTTGCCCTGTGCCAGCTCTTCCTCTTTGCGTCGGATCTTCCCTTCCTGGGATGCCCGTTCCCCTTCTAGGTCCACCTGTTTCTTCTGTTCTTCCAACAGCTTTATACGCAGAGACTCTACCTCTTTCTTGGTTTGGGGGTCTTCTTGGAACTGCAGGATCTCCTGGACTACCTCTCTAGTCTGCACCTGTGGCTTGGTGTCCTTCAGGGCCTGGATCTCCTGCTTCAACTGGTAGATCTCCAGGTCACACCTTTCTATTAGCCTGGTCTTGTCCATGATCTCCTCCCTTAGCCGCTGGAGCTCCTGCTCGGTCTCTGGGTCAGTCGTGTATTTAATGACCTCTTTGGTCACTTCTTTGACTTCCACCTGTGGTCCACGCTTCCGTAAGGCCTCCAGCTCACTCTGGTAGCTCTTCAGCTGCTCCTCAGCACCCCTGAATTTGCGCTCCTGCTCTACCAGCTCCAGGCGGAGGTTGGCCACTTCACTTTCTGCCTTGGGGTCTGGCCGCACGATCTCCCGGACCTTCTCCTGTACCACCACTTTGGCATTCTCCTCTTCCAGTGCCCATATCTTTCTAAGAAGCTCTGTCTTCTCTCGCTGGCCAGCGCGTGCCTTGGCAGCCTCATCCTCATATTGGCGGGTGAGGTCATTGACCTCCCTCTCTGTGGCTGCATCTTTCTCCACCTTGAGCACCTCTTTGACAGTGATCTTGCCTTCTGCCATGGCCCGTTCTTTCTCCAGTCTCCTAAGCTTAGCCTGCAGGAAACTCAGCTCCTCTTCCTGCTTCTCCCTGAGTGTACCCTCCTGCTCGTGCTGCTCCTGCAGCCTCCGGTATTCTGCTTCCAGCTGAGGGTCATTCTGCAGCTTTACCACCTCCCTCTCAGTGACCTTCTCCTGCACCCTGCTCTTCTCAGCAGTCAGGGCTGCCACGCGCTGCTGTAGGAGGAGCACCTCAGCCTCGCGGGCACCTTTCTGCCGTCGCAGTGCCTCCAGCTCCTCCCGAAGCTGCAGTACCTCATCCTCCTGGGCTCTGTCTGGCTCAATGCGCAAGACCTCCTTGACCACATATTCTTGTCCCCCGTCCCTGGTCTCCTGCTCTAGGGACTTCAGCCGGAGTTGTAGTGCTCCCAGCTCCTCCTGCAACAGCTGGTTCTTGTGTTGTTCATCAGCCAAGGTCTGCTGCAGCTGCTGGAAGCTCTCTTCCAGGGTGGGGTCTGGCACCTTCTTCAGCACCTCCTTTCTCACCAATGACTCCTGAGGCCCCTGATCCTTCAGACTCTGGATTTCCTTCTGAGCACTCTTGACCTCATTTTCCAGCTGCTGCCTTCGCTCCATCTCCTCCTCCAATTCCTTCTTAATCTTCCATGTTTCCTCTGTGCTGGAGCCCAGCTTGCCCCCTTGCAGGGTCTCATGGGTCACTCCTGCTTCTGGCTGCTGTGGCAGAAAAGATAGTGAATATATGGTTAGAAACAGGCAGGTCTGTTCACGTAGAACAGGTTGGGCTATTCCTGTGATCTTCTGGGGACTCTACTAGTCTAAGTTTTACTCTTAAAAATTGAATACAGCAAAATTTTGCAGGCAAAGAGGAGTTTGAAATGACCCCAGTCTTCCACCTCTGCCCTGTCCCTAGGGGATGTCTGTTGTCCTTGGAGACATTTTCAGTGTATATTTAGTGAGCTCCACATTTACTTTTTCTTCCTTTTTTTTTTAAAAAAAAGATTTATTTATTAATTATGTATAGTGTTCTGTCTGTGTGTATGCCTGCAGGCCAGAAGAGGACATCAGATCTCATTACAGATGGTTGTGAGTCACCATGTGGTTGCTGGGAATCAAACTCAGGACCTTTGGAAGAGCAGGCAGTGCTCCTGACCACTGAGCCATCTCTCCAACCCCATACTTACTTTTTCTGTACGAACAGTAGTCTGTTCTGTCGTTACTGACTGGAGGGACAGAGCGTCATCTTGACTCAAGGTGCCACATCACTGCTCAGCACACTGCTGAGGAGTGTCGAATTACTTCTAGTTTCTTGATATGTCAGGTAATCCTGTCATAAATGTCATCGAGTCCTAAAAGGTAACTTTTGGAGCTAGAAGGATCAAGTTCTTGGAAGGACTTGAGTTCTGTCCCCAGCACTGATAAGAAAATGTTTGGTGTGGTGCTCTAGTGTGTGTGCACTTGTAATCCCAGTTCCAGGGAGGTGGAGACTGGAAGCGTCCTGGGACTTGCTGGCTGGCTAGCCTGGCCTAATTGTTAAGTTCCAAGCTGATAGGAAACCTTGTCTTACAGGAGGGAGATGGCATTTCTCAGGATGATACTTCAGTTGTCTTTTGCCCTCCACACACAAGAGCGTGTGCATGCACCTGTACATATGTGAATCCACGTAAACATGACCATGCTGTTAAAAATAACTACAGGCTAGAGAAATGGCTCAACAGTTAAGAGCACTTGTTCTTAACAGAGGATCCTGGTTCAATTCTCAGCCCTCACATGGTGGCTCACAACCATCTGAAACTCCAGTTCTGGGGGCATGCAAAGTCTTCTTCTGACCTCCTTGAGCACCAGGCACACACGTGGTACACATACATACATGCAGGCAAAACACTCATAAAAAAAAAATCAAACCTTTGATAGGTCCTCAGGAAATGTCTTCTGAATTGGTATGGAAGTTATCCAATGCTAGTGTAGAAGACCGGCTCAGACTAGTATTTGCATTGGTCCTTCTCAGAAGTGTCAACAGAGGACACTCTTCATTCACAGCCTTGTCTCTGAGGCAGGGGAGTCTTTATTACCTTGTAGAACAATCTGAAGTGTTTTACCTTCACTGAAGATGAATTACCTGTCTCAGGAGATTCAGTGCAAACTCCAAGTTCTGCAGCCTCTGTCTGTTGATGGCATTGACCTCCGTGAACTTGGCAGCAAGAGCAGCTTCCTACAGAGAAATTTTAGGAGAGCAGTTAGCAGGCAAGCCAACCAGCAAATCTTTCCAAATACTCTTTTCACATGTGTTGTGGTCTGTACTGTTCTCCACTACAGACTTGTACAGAGGATCAAGATGGGAGCTTCCATGTGTCTGGCACTGGGCTAGAACCCCTTCCAGACTGCCTCTTAGTTATATTGATATCACTGCCCCAAAGCAAGTTCTTCCTCCTTGTCTATGGGTATCACAGAGGCCTGCATCCAGAGAGCCTTTGGCAGTTGGTACTCATCTCACCTCTTCCTTCACCCTGGCAGCAGGAGACTGCAGCCTGGCTCTCTTGTTCACATGGCTGCTCCGTCCATTCTCCAAGTCCAGCAAGGACCTCAGCTTCTCTGCTTCAAGCTCGTAGTCCTGGGTAAAAGAAAGACAATGCAGCAGTCAGCTAATGGCAGCGAAGAAGAAGCTACAACGATTTATGCTCCCTCTAAGGACTCTGACCTGCCCTTGGCCAGGAGCTGGCTTTAAGCCTTCACATCTTCCTCACATCTTCACCTGAGCTGGCTGTCCGGAGGTCCTGAGAGCTGCTAAGACGGTGATGGTAAGCTGCTACCTCACCCAGTGACATGCACAAGAGAAAATATGCTCTGTAATTTCCACTACTGCAGAGACACAAACCGAGTGTCCAACAGGTCCAGAGGTCAGATGCTGCTGCTCTAGTGAGCACTGCATCTTGAACCTCTCCTGCTTTCCTCTACCACAGACCTTGACGTTTCCCATCAAGTAGGCTCGATCATTCACACAGACATTTCTGCATAAGGCTTTGCTACCTTGTTTTCCTGTTAATAAATAGAGCTATCACACAATGTTGTTTGGTGTACATTATTCTGTTGTTTTGCTTTGGTTTAGGGTAAATACTCCAAAGAATTTACTGTTTCAAAGAGTATAACTGATGATATTGTGTGCCTGGTGCCATATTGTTTTGTCAAAGGGCTGGACCTACACATGGCTTCTGCCCGTTTTCTCAGCAACCTACCCAGGTTTCTCTGTACCTCTTTTTTTTAAAAAATATTTATTCATTTATTATGCATTCAATATCTGCCTACATGTGTGCCTGCAGGCCAGAGAGGGCACCAGATCTCATTACAGATGGTTGTGAGCCACCATATGGTTGCTGGGAATTGAATTCAAAACCTTTGGAAGAGCAGGCAATGCTCTTAACCACTGAGCCATCTCTCCAGCCCCCTTCTCTGTACCTCTTAATCAAAAGCCCCTCCTGTGTGCACTTAAAGGGTTCATGGCTCACCTTCACAGCTTGCTGATACTGCTGGGAATCCATATAGACCTTCTGCACCTCTTGTTCCCTGCTTGCTATCTCATCAAGCAAGTTCTGTAAAACAAAAGATACTGGAAAACATGTATATGCAGGCACACACATATCCACACACACCCATCAAAAGTCTGAATCCATAGAACCTAAAGTCAACATGCTATAGTTCCGAGTGTAGTGATGACTTTCTTGTATACATTTGTTCACCACAAAGGGCAATGCCAAGGCCTGGAGCAAGAGCCATGAAGATGCTTATCTATGCCAGGAAACAGGTATTGATTGTGCTCTGGAATGCCAGGCAGTGCTCTGACAGAGCATGTAATCCTCTAGTGAGCTTGTGAGCCAAGCCTAAGGAACTTGTTTGAGAATGAGGAAACAGAAGCCCAGGATAGGACAGCAAGTTGAATGTCAGCCATGGGGTTTCTGTTCCTTTCGATCTCTGTCTGTCTGTTAGTCTATTTCTGTGTGTGCACATGTGAAAGCTAGCGGTCTACATCATGTGTCTTCCTCTACTGTGCTCTACTTATTTTTTGAGACTGAATCTCTCACTGAGCCTGGAACTCAATCAATTTGGCTGTGCTTACAGGCCAGTGAATTTCCGGGATTCATTGCCCCCTTTCCTCCTTGCTCAGTGGACATGCTTAGCCATGCCTGGCTTTTTAAGTGGGTTCTGGTCATCAAATCAGTTCCTTGTGTTTGCATGGCAAGTACTTTTCTGACTAAGTCACTTAGCCCCGGCCACTGGGTTTCTGAGGTCCTTATGGCACTGAAGAGGCAGGAAGCCCAACCTGGATAATGAGATCTTCCCTACAGGGTTCCCTATGTTTTGTTCATCAGGCACCATGGAGCCAAGACACATGAGTATCTGTTGGGTCAAGCCCTGTGAAGGGCACCGAGAGGGAAGAGGTGACAGAGACATGCGGTGCTTGGGAGGTGACACTGAAAGCTGTGGCTTAGTCCTTTGTCTTGCCCCATTGGGATTGAGGAACCTCTGATCCTCCCAAACATTGCAAAGTAGAAGCAGCCATATTACCTTCTGGTTCTTCAGCTTGGTCTCCACCTGGCTGATGCTGTCTGTCTCCTGAGGCTGGTAGCTGGGGGTGTTAGCCAAGAACTGGAGCACTTGGTCATAACCACGGCGGTACTCATTGTAGGCAGCCCTGGCATTCTGCAGGCTCTGGGCCCTGAGGAGACAAAGCCAACCAGGTCGACATAGCAGGCAAAAGCATCACTGATCCCTCTGTTTGGGGGCTCTTTCTTGGTTTGTATGTGTGTAGGTAAATAAGTCAGATTGACTGGTCAGTGAGCTCCAAGGGGGCCCACCTGTTTCTACCACCCCAACTCTAGGATTCCAAATCTGTGCCGCCATGCCTCCCTTTACATATGTGCTGGGGAGAAAACTCAGGTCCTCGTTTGTGTGACAAGGACAATGACTGAAGCTATCTTCCTAGCCACTCTGAGTTTTAAAAGAGAAGACAGGCCAGCTGTAACTGAGCTTGGCAAAAGCGAATGGTTAAGTCTGGATTATTAATGGGAGGGTTAGGAGCTGCATTCTAACAGGCACAGGTGCCCAATGTGTATCACTTGAGCAAAGGGAGGCCATGGTGGAGGCTGGGAAATCCTCTAATCCCCTCAAGATGAATATTTCAGCATTGCTAGGGTGCAACAAAAGCAGAACTTATACAGTGTTAAATGGGAGAGAAGGGAACCACCTTGAGACAACAACAATCTAAGTTTCCACCTTAAGTAAAGAAGAATGGAGACAGAGGAGGAGTGGATGGGGAAGGTAGGAGGAAGTGGGAGGCGAGAAGGGAGGGGAAACTGCAGTCAGTATGTAAAAAAAATGGGGAAAATGTTATTTAAATAAAATAAAATATAAAAGAAAAGAAGAGACAGATACGTTAAACCCAGTGTAAGCTGCATAAAGGAAGCCAAGGGAAAGGAACACAGGAGAGAAAGTTCTGGAACACCAAGTTCTTTGAAATGATGTAAACCTATCGACCTCAGACAGACTTACTAGGAACAGCGACTTTAGCACACAAGCAGAAGTGGAGGAGACAACACTGACAGCACAGCCCTTCTTGGACAGAAGAAAGACAAGCAACAGCCCACACTGATGCTGCCACATCCACCAGCCTTGAGAGACGTCATGTAAAGAAGGGTGGGGCTAGGGAGGTACTTCAGTGGAAAGAAGCACTGCTGTGCAAGGCTGATCGCCTGGGTTCAGCTCTCCAGGCTCCAAGCAAAAGCCAGTATATAGTAGCAATGGAGAGAGGAGGGAGAAGGTGGGTGCAGGCAGGAGGAGGTGGGTGCAGGTGGGAGGAGGTGGGAGAAGCACAGGAAGCTCCCAGGCAGCTAGCTTTACTCAGCTAACCTGAGAACGGTGAACAGAGACCCTGTAAACAAGGTAGAAAGTAAGGACTGACATCCAAAATGATCCTCTGACCTCCACACATCCCATGGCATATACAATCACACACATACACAGATATCTCTCTCTCTCTCTCTCTCTCTCTCTCACACACACACACACACACACACATCATACATACACGCACACACATTGCTGATGGCTTAGCTGGGGACATTGCACTAACTTTCTTATTTTGTGTGTGTCACTTTATTTTCAAAAAGAGGGTACCAGGGCTGGAGAGATGACTCAGTGGTGAAAAGTCAAATGCTGTGCATGCGTGAGGACTGGAGTTTGGCTCCTCAGAACGCATGTGCATTCCGGGTAGGCATGTGACTCAGCTGTAACTTCAGCTTTAGATCCCCAGAGCAAGGCGACCAGTGTGAATCTCGCTATATTGGTGAATTCTGGGTCTGATGGAGAAAGCCTGCCTCAGTGAATAAGGTAGAAGAATGATCAAGGACGATTATTAAAATACCGTCTTCTAGCCTCCACATGAGCAAACACACACCTGTACCCCAAACACATAAAAACATGCTTATGGGCATGCACACACCACACACACATACAAACACATATGGAAAACACACAACGAAGAATGGTCTTGGGTGACACCAGAGGATCCCCAGCCTAGTATCTCAAGGCAGGCTGGCTAAGCCAGGCCCTTGTCCCAGCCCACTTGTCTGTGGTACCCCTCACCTGCGTTCCACCTGCTGGCTGAGGTTGTTGAAACGCTGGTTCAGCTTGTGGACCTCGGCCTCCTGGCGCTCCAGGTCAGGGTAGTGCTCTTGGAAGCGACTGGCCAGTGAGTTGGAGCACTGCTTGGCCACCTGCAGGTTCTGTTCCACCTCACCCAGGAGGGACTTCTCGGCCTGCAGCTCAGAAGCCATGGCCTGCCAGATGGGCAAAGAGTCAGCAGCTCCCTAAGAGCCTGGCAGCATTACTAGAGCACTGGGACCTCCTGCTTTGGGAGGAGGCTCAGGCCTAGGACCAGGGAGAATGGCTCCGCCTCTACACTTACAAAGTCTGGGCCACTGTAGCAACAACCTTTTTCATTACAATAAACTAACACTCTGAAAGTCACCTTCTGTAAACTGTTGAAGGGGTGGCATATGTGCCTGCCTCCTCCAGCCATGAGGTCCTCACTCAGCCCAGTCTCTCTGCTCCAAGGCTGGTCATGAAAAGGGAACAGAGAAAGACTGCAGGCCACTCACCAAGGGCCTCACTGCTCAGGCAGGCAAACCTGTGTCCAAGGCCACTGGTATCAGTGACTGTGGACCTGCCCACAAGCTGCAGGGCCAGGATGCTACACGTGCTCACCAGAGCTTCCGAAACCTGTTTTCTGCAGAACTGCCATTATGAAATACTGGCCTTACCCACACCTCCCTCACTGGGCCAGGGGCTAGAGAGATGAATCAGTGGTTAAGAGCACTGGTTGCTATTCCAGAGAGCCCAGGTTCAATTCCCAGCACCCATATGGGTAGCTCATAACCACCCGTTGTTAATTCTAGTTCCGGGGAGATCCAATGCCCTCTTTTGGCTTATGTGGGCATCAGGTATTGGTGCACAGATATACATGCAGGCAAAATACTCACGCATACAAAATAGAATAAATAAAACCTTCCAGGATGCAAAGATCCTAGGAACAGCCATGTTACTACTTATGTTTGTAACTCCCAGCTTGACACACCAGATGCTCTAAACCTTCAGGACCCTCACTCTCATCTGGTGATGGAGGCAATTGTCCTGAGCCCAAAGAAAGGACTTCATGGTCCCAAGATTCTAGGTTTACCTCCAGCTCCTGCCTCTTGTTGTCCAACATGTGGCCACTTTCAGGCATTGTGTCATCCTGGATCAGCCGGTTCTCATGTGAGGCCAACAGTTCCCTGCCCTGCTGAAGACTCTTCTCCAAGTGGTTGGTCACGTCCATCCTAAGGACACAGGTCACCGTCATGTGTAGGGGTCAGGTGGCCCCCTTGACCCCACCGTGACCACCCTCCTGTCCACCTGCCACCTACTTCTTCTGGGCTGCATCTAGCAGCTGCACCAGTCGTTCATATTTCTGGTTGGTGTCTTCCATCCGGGTCCTCAGCAAGGGGGTAGTGCCGCTGCCCGGGAGGGCCTGCACGAAGGCCTCACACTCGGCTGTGCACTGTGTCTTCTCTGGCTCAATCTGTAGCAGCTCACTGGTGATGTTCTGTGGGATCAAGACTGCCCAGGTCAACCACAGTCCAACAGCTCTCTTCCCCCCCCCCGGGATTTGCCCTGGGACAGTGTAAATGGATGAGAAGGCCAACCTCCCTGGGGTGTCCATCTGGGGCTCAGTCACCAGCCCAGTGGTCTGTGGTTTTGTTTGTTTTTGTGTGTGGATGTGCACATACATGTGTGGGTATGTGTGCATGTATGAGAAGCCAGAGGTTACCTGCAGGTGTTCCTTGGAAGCCATTCACCTTGTTTTGACAGAAAAAGAGAGAGAGAAAGAGAGAGGCAGAGGGAGGGAGAGTGGGTTAGAGTGGGTTGGTGCTAGTGTGCATGTGGAAGCCAGAGGCCAATGCCAGTTCTTTCTAGAACCTTATCTTGTCTTCTACTGAGAACAGTGTGTACTGATCGGGTAGACTTACTGGCGAGCAAACTTCACCGAAAGTCAGATTTACGGACAAGTGCAACCATGCTGGGATTTTTTTTTTTTTTAACGCATGTGCTGGGGATCTGAACGCAGGTCCTCATGCTTGTGTGCGGGCACTTTATAAAATGAGCCTCTCTTGTACCTTGTTTATTAGTGTTTGACTTTGACACAGGTCTTTTACTAAGAACTGGGGCTTGTCAATGAGGCTGGCCCAGCAGTAAACCTCCAGATCCTCCTGACCCTACCTCCTCGGCAGTGGAATTACAAGGGCATCCCACCACGCCTAGCTTTTTATGTGAGTGGCAGGAACGGAATCCAGGTCCTCATTCTTGCATGTGAGGTAAGCAAGGCAAGCACTCTACTGAAAGAGATCTTCTCAGCTCCTGGGTCTATGTTTTTAACGAGCATCTGGTGTTAGTGAACTGTTAAAGACAGTGACGCAGACAACAAGCAGGGTGTCACTGGACACTCGATACTCTGCACCACCCTCCGGAAGAGTCCATGGAATCTTAGACATCCTGCCAGGCAGATACTGCGAATTACCCATGCAATGACTCCAAAGAGTTTGGGAAGGGATATTGTGGGCCTGTCCCTCTCTGCCTGCACCAGAGACCACTGGATTTTTCTGAACCCTTACCTGTCTCTACAACAGGGGTGACAGACGCTACCACAAAGAGTTGTCAGGCAGAAGGCCGTGAAGGCAGGTGGTGGTACATTGAGACATGGTAGTTGCAGTACTCAGATGAGGACCAGTTGGCTTTAGAAACCCTGGTCTGGTTTCAGAAGTTTATCTCAGAGGAAGCAGAAGTGAAGTGGGCCTTCAGTTCCACAGCCCACAATACTCCTTGCTCACAGCCTCACTCAGCAGGTACCCGTTAGGATCCCAGTTCCTGCTCTCATTATTATGGCCATGATCTCAGGCTGAAAAGCCATTTGGAAGCAGTATCAGGTCACATCTAGGGGCATGGTCAAGTACCAGGTCAGAACATCTACTTGGAGCCTGATCCTTGCTGCCTAACCACCATATTTATCCAGCACCTGCTTTGAAAGTCTTAAGATACCTTAGAGATAGAACCTTGAGCAGGAGCCCCAGAGGGTCAAGGGCCCAACCTGAGCTCCAGCCTGGTAATACCTTGAGTTCCTTGGCCCGCTCAGTACTATCCTCTATTGCCCGTCCCTGCTCAAGCGGTGGCCGTAGGACCCCTGTGATGGCCTTCTCCTGTCGGTCCAGGTCACTGGCCACTTTGTCCAAGCCAGCTAGCAGGTGTCGCCCCTGCAGATCAGAGGCATCTGTGGGAGAGAAGACAAATCTGGTATGGCAGGAGTATGAGGCCCCAAGAACCAGCTGGGACTGTGGGCTGGGCTGGCCTCCCTCCCTCAACCCTCTAGCCGATCCCTGTCACCCATGTACAGCACAGAGTCTAGTCCGGTCCCTCTTCCACGTCCCCGACCCCTGGCAGGAAGCCCTGGTACCCACCTCCAGGGTTCTCTGTCCTGAGCACCTCATGCCGCTGCTGAAGAGTGTGCTTGCTCCCAGCTGCCTTCTGCCGCACACTCCGGTACTGGCTGCCCAAACTGTGAGGACAAGAATGTACTGGGAACCCAAACCTCATGCATACTTCCCTCCTTCCCGGTCCCCAGCCTGGGTTGGGCAACAGCCCATGGAAGCCAAGCAGCTCCCTGGAGGGTTGTGAAAAGTCAAAAGGACTAAGTGGGGCCGACAGGATGCTCAGTGGGTAAAGGCGCTTGCCACCGAGCCCAGATGACCTGACCCTGGTCCCCAAAACCTACGTGGTGGAAAGTGAGAAGCAACTCCAGCAACTTTTCCCGTCACCTCCATACATGTGCTGTTGCATGTAATGCACCCCACCCCCCCCCCCCTAAGTAATATAATAAAAGTACCATGCGAGCCACTGCGACAAGGTTTGGGAGAACCTCTTCTGCCTTTGTCCTTTCCCCTCCTTTACCATTCGTTGCAAGCCCTGATACCTAAAACCATCTGTTCACTAGCGTTCTCTAACATGTGACCGCTCAGGGGGCCATGCACAGAGGTGCTTGACAAATGTCTGGGAGATGAGTAAATAAAGACATTTCCTTGAGTCTACTCCTTGAGCAAAGAATTCTCAAGTGACTGAATGACTTAATCAAGGGGCCAGAGCCCAGGAAGGCCAAAACACAGATATTAGAGAAATAAAATGTTGAAAGAGCTTTCCAGGGAGGAAAGGTAGGAGCCCTACCTACTAAGTCTGCAAAATGAGGACCAGAATCAGGAACACAGCACACAGGTGCTGCGGGCAGGATGTGGAAGACCTGCAAAGGCCCAGAGGTACGAAGACAAAGTGCTTGCTATTATACTGGCCCTCAGCCAGACTTCCAGTTCAGCAAGCCAGCCTTAGCTACCACTTTTCCTGGAGCCTTTAAGGGAGGCCAGGATGAGAGGGGTTGTTGGGGGATATTCAATCACACTGTGAACCCCGAGTTTGTATTTGTGTTAGTTAAATAAAATTAACCTTGGGTCAGGAGGCTGAGTTAGCAACTAGTTGATAGAAAGTAATCATAGAGCATCAGAGGGCATCTGGAGCTGGGTGGTGGTGGCGCACACCTTTAATCCCAGCACTCGGGAGGCAGAGGCAGGCGGGTCTCTGTGAGTTTGAGGCCAGCCTGGTCTACAAGAGCTAGTTCCAGGACAGGTTCCAAAGCTACAGAGAAACCCTGTCTAAAAAAAAAAAAAAACAAAATAAAACAAAAACAAAAGCAGAGGGCATCTGGAAGGACGGGGAGATGCACCAGAGTAGCAGGGAGGAATCTGGAGTGGACAGACTTTTTGTTTTGGTGGAGCAGAAGGATGTTCTCTTTCGGAGATGCCAGCAAGGAGAGAGGGTTAGCTAGGTGCTACTCAACCTCTCAGAGCTAGCAGGTTTTCATCCTAGCCTTTGAATCTCAAATCTTACTTATAAACAGAATGACAGAGACTCAGTTAAAGCTACCTTTAGTGGCTGTAACAGCCAGTGCCTGCGGGAACAGGATTCCCACCAGGCTGTGGCCTGGGCAGCCAGGGAAGCAGGCCAGTAACTGTGGAGTCACAATTGCTGGCTGAAATAGCAGTAGAGTAAGGCACAGTCACTGTGCCAAAGATAAAACAACAAGGCATAAGTCACACCCTACTGTCCACTGAGAATGCCCGGGGTTGGAACGGACGAGGCCTGCGGAGCCCAGGTGTGGGTCCACCCTCGTGCCCTCCTGTACCTGTCAACAAGAGCCAAGGCCTCAGGGTCGGTGGGGGGAATGATGAAGCAGACAGCTGGGGCACTCAGCTTCTTTCCGGTGCTGTCTGTCAGCTCCCAGTTCTCCCCATTGTTCTTCTGCAGAGTGTAGCTATAGCCCCGAGAGATCAGGCCCTGGGAGTGGGACAGACCCAGCCGTTAAGATTCACCTCAGGCCTGAAAGCCCAGTCTCCCCTGCCTCAGTCTTAGTCCACCTCTTCCTCAGGCCACAGAGTGAAATGGAGCCAGCTAAAGGGTGCATTGTTGATGCCAGCTCAGCACCCATCTTTCTTTCAGCTTCAGTTTTGTTTGTTTTTGCGACAAGGTCTCGTGAAACCTTGGCTAGCTTCAGATTCACTATGTAGCCGAGGATGCTTTGAACTTTGGAGCCTCCTGCCTCTACTGCTGGAGTACTGAGCTGACAAGTCTGTGCATCATCCTTGGCTGGTTTCTGCAATGCAGAGGGCTCCAGGGCCTCATGCACGCCAAATCAGTATTCTACTCACCGAGCTACATCCCAGCTCCTCACCTTCACTCTGGGGAACCATCCCTTCCTACCCCTAGTCCGAGTGGGACACCTCGTCTATAGTCCAGTCTCCAGATGGACAATACGGTGGAGATCTGGCTAGGGAGAAGTTGGCAATCCCTCAGCCGCAGGGATTGGTTAGAGGTGGCTCACATTACAAAGTGGACCAATGAGGGGCTTCCCCAGGACTCTGGATAGAATGGCTAGGGTGGTCAAGCTGGTGAGAAGATGGCAGGGCGGTGTGGACAGGGAAAGAACATGGGGGAGCATATTTACCCCCAGGTGAAAGGGTGGACAGAGAATGACACCCATGGGAGATGATTGTTCAAGGTCTCAGGTATAGCTAGCTACTCCTAAGTGTGCTGTCCAGGTCCAGGCCGCCTAGGGTTCCAGCTAGTGACTGACCTGGTCACCCTCGAAGTCGCAGAGGGCCTCCACAGGAATGGGCTTGAGCGGCGTTTCGCGGCGGTACTTGAGCGGCACCACCTGCTGCCCTCGCCTCTGCAGTCCCCGCACCACGTCCTCATACTTGTCCAGAGCCTTCTCCTGGTCCTGGAAGAGCAGCCCAGGGCCAGGTAAGGCCGGCCTCTATGTCCCGGGAGGAGGATGAGGCAGGCGCTGGGTGGGATCTGCTCAGGTCCAGAGCAGGGGAGGTGTGGGGAACCCTCCTCTGGCCTGGCGGGGTCCCATGCTGTCACTCACATCCAGTTCCCGCAGCAGCAGCTCTATCTGGTACCGGTCCTTGAAGTCGGGGTTGTATTTCTGGTTCAAGTCCGAGTCCACCTTGTGTAGCAGCTCCTGAGCATCCTTGATGTCCTTGTGAAACTGGGGAGACCCAAGGGTACATCACAGATGGAAACCAGCCACAAGTACCTCAACCCCTGGCCACGGCTTCATGCTTATCTCCTAGGTAGGCCTGAGCCTCCCACTCACTCTAAATCTAAGATGTGACCTGTCTGAGCCATGGGACACTCCCTCTTCAGCCTGGCTCCCCAGCGTCTCCCCAACACCCCACTTCTATATTGTATTTCTTTAGATGCCAGTAAGTTCAGGTTTCTTTTCTTTTTTTTTCTTTTTTCTTTTTTTACATTTTATTTATTCAAAATAAATAAAATAAATAAATTTTATATTATTTATTTATAAAATTATTTAAATTTAATTATTTAAATAATTAAAGAATAATTTAATAATAATAAAATATTATTAAATTTATTAAATTTATAAATTAATAAAATATATTAAATAAATAATTTAATAATAATAATTTAAATAATATAAAATTATTTATATTATTTATTTATAAAAATAAATAAATAAATGCCTGCAGGTCAGAAGAGGGTGCCAGATCTCATAACAGATGGCTGTGAGCCATCATGTGGTTGCTGGGAATTGAACTCAGGTCCTTTGGAAGAACAGTCAATGCTCTTAACCACTGAGCCATCTCTCCAGCCCCAAGTTCAGGTTTCTGCGTGTACCCTAACAATACAGTCACATGTAAACCTTCAGGGGAGTACCCTCCATATGACAGGTACCTCTTACAAATACCTGACCCAGTGGAACCACTGGCGTAAGCATACTCCATGGGTTTGCACACTAACAAGATCGCTCTGCCACATATTTCCCAGAAGCCATCTGCACTGTTGAGCAGCACCTAACCATACTTCAATTCTAAGCCTGGCCAGCTACCTTCTCTTCGAGTTGTAGAAAGTTCCCTTGCCCATTCTTTGGTCTATCAACTCTTGACTCATTTATTTTTAGCTGTCCCCTGGGCTGAACACTTGGACTGCTGCCTTGAGCAGGGCTTTCGGATCTTCGTGAAATCCCACCAGAGTCACGCAGAGTCTGCTGAGTTCAAATTCCAATCTAAAGACCTCAAGTCAAACATGCTTGGTGGCACTGTCACACTAGCCACTCAGGAGGCTGAGGCAGGAGGATCACAAGTTCAAGTTTGCCTGGGCTACAGTGAGTTCAAGTTTGCCAAGTAGTAAGACTGTCTCCAAACAAAAAAGGCAAAAGGGAGACTGGGGATATAGCTCAGAGACAGAACCCTTGCCTGGGAAGTGTGAGGCCCCGGGTTCCATCTCTAGTGCTAGGGAAGAGTGAGGAAGACCCTGCACCATGACAGCCACCTACAGCTCTTATTAGAAACACACATTCCCATGAGAATGCCAATTTCTCTGGATAGATAGGTGTGCAAAGAGGTGCCCTCCCAGGCAATAAGCGGCTGCTTGGCCATAAGAAGGAACCAAGTGCAGAAACCAGCAGTGCTGAGGTGAGTACCAGGACACTGTGCTCAGTGAGAAAAACCAGGCACAGAAGGACAAAAGATGGGGTTTCTGTATCCCTTATGCCCACCCTAGCTAATACTGGGCAAGTCCAGAGATGGGCAGTGGGTCAGAGGTCATCAGGGTGGGGGAAGTAAGGGGGCGCTGGTACAGTTGAGGAAACAGACGTTGTCCTGTGTTGTGAATGTAAGAAATGGCGTGGCAGTGCTTACCCAAGAGGCTGATGCAGGAGAATTGCTGAGAATTTGAATTCAAGGACAGTTTGGGCTCTATACTGAGAACTTGTCTCAAAAAGGTAGGGGTAGAAATGTTAGTTTTCTTGAAAGGGGGCAAAAATGGCAAGTTTTATGTTTTGTGTAACTCAGCAAAATTAAACCCTAAAGGTGCAGTGGGGGCAGGAGGACTGGGAATCAAATTCATCCTCTATTACATATAAATGGTTAGCCTGGGCCATGTGGAATCCTTGGTCTAGTTAGATCACTTGGTAAGTAAAAGTGCTCATAGCATTGGCAAGATGACCTGAGTTCAGTTCCTTGATCCCTCAACAGAGGCACAAGAACTCACTCACGGAAGGCTATGCTCTGACCTCCACACATTCAAGAGGCCCTGCATGCAACCAGTATCTCCCGAGCCCTCTCCCATGCCTGGAGTCAGGCAGGTACCTGGTGGTAATGCACCCAGTATCTCCCGTGCCTGCAGTCAGGCAGGTACCTGGTGGTAGTCCTCCATGTACTTCAGGTGGCTCTCCTCACAGATGAGCAGGTTCAAGTACTGCTTCCACTCCGCATGCACGGCCTCCATGTGTGCCTGCCAGGGAAAGGAGAGACCCATTACTGCAGTCTGGGAGGCCAGGGGAGGGGCTGGTAGGAATCCAGGTAGGGAAGGTAGAGAAAGGGGGGTGAAGCCTAGGTGAAGCCCCCCAAAAGGTAGCCAGCTCCTGTTCAGATGGGACAAAGACAGGGGGACATACTGAGACGCCAAGGAGGGTTACCATGTACAACCAAGTTGGGGGGGGACTGTGTCTACTCAAAGTGGTGTCTTTAACAAAGTCCCACCAATAGAACTGTAGCTCCATCGCAGGGTACCGCCCAGTATGAACAAGGTCCCAGGTTCCATTCCCAGAACCATATAAACACTAGGAAAGGTAGCACACTGTAGTCCCGGTAATGGAGAGGCAGAAGCAGGGGCTCAGAAGTTCAAGGTCATCCTGCTGTTCTTGGTGATATAGTAAGTATAGCCCAGTAAGCCTGGGCTACGTGGAACTCAGTCTCAAAAAATAAATCCCACAATAGACTAAGAATAAGTTCAGTAATGGGAATGCTTGCCTAACAGGTTCCAAGACCTGGGGCCCCATGCCCAACACTGTATATGAACAAGGCTTCTGCTCTGGTTGCCCAGGGCGGACTGAGCGCCTCCGAAACTCTCTCCACCTGGACCACTTGGAAAAGACTGGGCTGACTGAAGATTGCAGGGTGAAATCACGGTGGAATTAGGTCCTTTGAAAGGAAGGGAAATGGCTGGTATAGTGGTCAAGACTCAGGAGGGCGAGGAAGGCATGAGGATCCAGAGTTACAGCCCAGGCTAGGCGTGCAGCACACACCTTTAATCCCAGCACTTGGGAGGCAGAGGCAGGTGAAATCTATGGGTCTGAGGTCAGCCAGGGTTGTACAGTGAGATGAGAAAGAGAGAGAGACACACACACACACACAGAGAAGCATGGGGAGAGAGAGAGAGAAAGAGAGAGGAAAGAGGAGACAGACAGAAAGAGACACAGAGAGAGTGAGTTTGAGGTCAGCCTGGGCTACATAGGGCGACTGCCTCAACATAAGAAAAGAAGAAAGGACACAGACAGGCTGAAAAAAAAGCAAGAAGTTGGCAGCAGAGGTAGGAGAGGTCCAATTCCTGGAGGAAGATGAGAGGACCAGCCTTGGATGGAAGAGATGGGGGAGCCTCTGAGGAGTGAGGGACTGGCCACACCTGGGGTTCACAGTTCAGCCTCCAGATCTGTGAGCACATGTACCATCCCATGTGACAGTCTGTGTGGGAACCTCAGAAAACAAAGCCAGGCAAAAGTGGGCAGCCTGGGCAAGCTTAGAAGAGGACCAAGGCAAATGGGGAAACAGAGACAGTTGGCTCAATGGTTATGGGGTGCAGTTAGAAGACCCCAGCTCGAGCAGAGGAGCCCCTACGGTGGGGCACACACACCTCAATGGAGTTCCTTCCTGGGTGCTCGGCTGCCAGCAGTTGGTCACCCTCAGTGTGCAGTTTGTTGATCCTTTCTTCTTTAGCCTCTAGGTTCCGGTTGATAAAATTCTGCCAGGAAAGAGGTGGGGTCAGCACTTGGCTTGGCAGCCCTGTGTCCCCCTCCAGAGCTGCTCCTGGCCTTGCGCTCACCTCGTACTGGCGCCGGCGGCTGGGGTAGTCGAGGTTGCGGTCGCTCCAGTCATACTGCAAGCGGCCCTTGGCCTGCTGGTCCAGCCAGTACAGCTCGTTGGTGCAGCGTTGCATGTAGTCCTGCAAGGAGCTTAGGTGCTGCTGCCGTGCCTGCGATGCTGCCTGTGGAATGAGCGTGAGGTGAAGAAAGCACTGGGGCCTGGCTTGGCTTCCCTGCTCACCTCTTCTGGGGCCCAGCTCCGCCATTCCCCAGCCAGGCAGAAAGGTCCTCTGAAAGCATTCATTCACAAGTGTTTATGGAGCACCAGTGAGATGTGTAGCGCAGTTTGGGGCCCAGGGTACGGAGCAGTGAACAAAGGTACAGGGTACAAAGGGAAAGACATCCTTGGGAATGATGTGTCCTTGGAGCTTCGGTTTGCCACCTGTAGCGTGCTCACCCCAGGGCATAGGGGCTGCCACATAGCTGGCACTCAACAGAGGGCAGCCATACCTTCTACATTTGCTTTTTATAATTATTTATTATTTATTTATTGACTTGAGGCAGGGTCTCATGTAGCTTAGGCTGGCCTCAAGCTTGTCACGGAGCTCCTAAACTCTGATCCTCCTTCCTGCCTCTCCTTTCAAGTGCTAGGACACCAGGGGTGCACGACCAGACTTTATCTGGTGCTGGGGCCGGAAGCCAGGGCTTTGTGCCTGCTAGACAAGCTCTCTACAAACAAAGCTACATCTCAGCTCCTTATGATTATGTTCAGAGGAGCATTTGAAGCCTCTGGGGGTAAAGAAGGGTTGGGGAAGACTGGGAGGCTTGTAATTCATCCTGTAGAACAAGAACAGTGATGCCAGGTGGTGGTAGCACACTTGGGAGGCAGAGGCAGGCGGATCTCTGTGAGTTCAAGGTCAGTCTGGTCTACAAAGTGAATTCCAAGACAGCCAGGGCTACACAGAAAAACACTGTCTCAAAAACAAGACAACAACAACAACAACAAAAGAACACACATACACACACTCATACATGCGGGCACATGTGCACACACATGCCTGGACCACGCTCTAGAAAGTACATGGCATCTACTTGGCATGTAGCAATGCTGCATAAAGAATTGGGTAGGGCTCAGTGTAACTCCATTGGTAGAGTGCTCACCTAGAATGCATGGAGCCCAGGCTCCTCACAGACGGCTATGGTGGCACTGGAGTGTGAGTTTACAGCATCACCTTTAGAAGATCATGGTGTCCCAAGCTCCCAGCCCAAAAGCCCCCTACCCGTGTCCTCTCCCATCCCCCAGGGCTTCTCACCAGCAACTTCTGATACTTTGCCTGGAGTTCACTGTTCTGTTCCTGTGGGTAAAACCAAGGAATGAGGTTAGACCAAACTTGCCCCTCTCCGCCCCACGTCTCCAAGACTCCACCACATACGCACCTTGTCCTTGGCCAGGTGGGGTCCAATGGCTTTGACTTCGTTGTGAAAGATGTTGTGTTGCTCCACCTGGCTGTCCACCAGAGGAAGGTCAGTCCCAAAGCCCTGGCTGCTCAGCTTGTCCTGGAGGGTCGGTGGAGAGACACCAGGAAGATGTGGGCTGGGGGCAGACTTTGGCATACCCCACAGGAGCCTGGGCTTTTGGCCCCAGCTGGGTGAGTGCCTTTTCCCAAACTTTTTCTGGAGCAAGTGGTGGCAGGTATCTATCTGGACCACTGTTGATGCTCATGGCCTTAATCTCACAGTGACCTGTGGGACCCTGGTCACTGTTTTCATGTTACAAGTAGACACACTACTAACAGTAGACGTGCTACAAAGACACCAGGATGTGGCTGCCACAAGCTTTGCCGTGGCGGAGATGAGCTTCTCCAGTCTGCCCCTTTAGTCCTGCTGGATACCAACGAGCTAGGCATGAGAGGCACAGCTGGCGGGGACTGAGGTCTGACTGTGTGACTCCAGGCTAGGCACCTCCCTCTCTGAGCCCTAATCCTCTTGGCATGCAATTTCAGGAGACTTCATACTGAAAGTGACCCCTACTCAGCAGGGCCGAGCTACTGTGAGATGACCCTTCTCCAGCTCATACCAGCTTCTCATCCACCAGGGCAGCCCAGTTGACCTTCGGGTCGGCCTCCTTCACTGCCAGGCTGTACATCTGCTTGTGTTTTCCCCGTAGGTTGGTCACACGCTCTTTCAGCTGGCGGATGCTGCGGGAGATGAGGTGGGGGGTGGGATAAGCTACCATGTTAGTGGGACTTGCCCAGATGATTATTCTGTAAGCCCTAGAGGGGCCTTGGGTCTCAGCATGGGCTTCAGATCAGTGACCTGGAGAGGAGACAGCAGCCTTGGGTACCACACTACCTCTGAATCCTGTTGTTCATACTGTCTGCTTTCCCGAACCTTCCCTCCCTTTTTTCTGAAGGGCTACTAGAGAAGGTTTTGGAAGAAACAGGCAAGAGCACTGTTCACTGAAGCACATGCCCAGCACAGGCATGGGCAGGGCTGTGTCACACAGGGACAAGCACAGGGAGCAAGGGGCACGGAAAGACCCCTGAATCTACTGGGTGGGTGCTGGTTCACCTGTGTTGAGCTGCAGTGTGGGCCGTAAGCTCAGGAGACACAAAGACTATAGAGTCATGGAGCAGTGAGTGCATCTATTCCCAAAGCCTCAGCCTCCGGCTACAGCCTTCTCATTAAGTTTAACTTAAGGCCTCTGGTACACATGCTGGATGTCCACCTGCGCTGTGTACACCCTACAACAGAGAGTGTCCTGGGAGCTAGAGAGCACCAGCCCTCCAGCCTGGATCCCAGCCTAGCATGCCCCCCAGGGACCACACAGAGGGGACTTACTCCTCAGCGATCATGTCCCCCTGTGGATGCTTCATGTGCTTGGCAATGGCCGCATCCGCCTCCAGCACGTACAGTAGCTTTTCTGAGTCAGACACCTTCTGCAGGGCCACGTCCCGGTGCTCAGGGGGCTGCCCCTCTTGTAGCCGGGCCAAGTCCTGAGAAGGAAAAGAAAGGCTAATAGTGGAGACTCGGAGTTGGTAGTGAGAGCACAGGGCCTGAGGGGGGCTCCTCTGGCCTTGTCCGGACTGGCACTCAGCAAACACAGCTGGGCACTGACACACAGGGGTGAATGGTCCCACTGGTACCTAGGCATGGCTCTGCCTCCTGGTTTTCATAGCCCAACCTGGGAGTCCCCTGCAAGGCAAGCTGACAGAAACCTTGCAGGCACCAGAGATGGAATAAGGGAAGCTACGTTAGCTCCAGCTCAGGGAAGCCCCTCTGAGGTGCTGACATAATCTAGGCTGAAGGACGGAAGGAAAGTATATTCTAGGCAGAAGGAAGAGCCTATGCAAAGTCCTGAGGAAAGACAGAGAGCAAGTCTCATGATCTAGGCACCAGTGAGAGGCCACTGGCTGGAGGCAGGGCTAAGAGGAAAATCAGAACAGATGGGGGCTGGTCACGTGATCTATGGACACCAGAGCACAGGACTCCAAGGAAGAGCCAGTCACATGGCTCCTTTTATGCCTGAGTTGAGGCTTTCAGGAGCCATGCAGCAGGCTGTCAGCATTAGGGTGTGAGCGGAAATAGAGGGTAGTGCATGACAGCACCTGATGGGGTGAGCTGGGCTGTTCCGTGCTGCGGAGGAAGAGTGGGTGGTAGATACTTAGAGATGAGAGCTTCCCTGTGAGTCTAGAATCTCCGTTTAGAGAAAACAGCTAGTTGACAAGATGGGGTTCTTTCTTTGTAAAAGGAATTATTTTGTATTTGTTATGTGTGTCTATGTGTGTGTGCACACACACGTTTGGGTAATCACAGAGGCCAGTAGAGGGCATCAGATCCCCTGGAGCTAGGTTTACAGGCAGTTGTGAACTGCCCAACATGGGTGCTGGGTACCAAACTGGCCCTCTGAATGAATGGCAAGTGCTCTTAACCACCGAGCCATCTCTCCAGCTCCAGGACAGCGTACCTACATACAGTCTGTGTACTGCAGCCGCTGTGAAGCCGGCCAGTGTTTTGAATCCCTAAGGGTGAGTTCAGCAGGGGAGGTCAGGAGGGCAGTGAGTGAACTGAGGGCAGGATAGGCAACACTGATAGGCAGGATGGGGCACCTGCTGCTGCTTGGTTTTGGGGACCCTGTCTCCACCTGTTTTCAGAAGAGGAAAGTTGAGGCTGGAAACCAGTTCAGTGTGCAGGTGGTTGCCTAACAGGTGCAAGAATCTGCATTCTGTCTCAGCACCACAAAGACCGAAAGAGAGAAAGCAGGCTGGGGATGCAGCTCAGGGGCAGAGGTGATCCCACCCAGAGAGAGGTGATCCCACCCAGAGAGAGGTGATCCCACTCAGAGAGAGGTGATCCCACCCGGGAGATGAGATTGGAGAGAGGTGATCCCACCCGAAGAGAGATGATCCCACCCGGGAGGTGAGATTGGAGAGAGGTGATCCCACCCGAAGAGAGATGATTCCACCCGGGAGGTGAGATTGGAGAGAGGTGATCTCACCAGGGAGGTGAGACTGGAGAGAAAAAGACAGAGTGACCAGGGGTGTGGGATTCCACTGAGGTAAAAACTTCCCAATAGGCTGACTTAAGGGCAGGAGGCAGAAGGGCAGGTACCTGGCCCCGGACTAGGAAAGAGCATGAAAAGAAACGGCAGAGAGGCTGACACTGAACATCATGCTGCCCAAGAGAGGTCCTAAGAAAACTGGATGGTGCACTCGGACCGTGTGTACCTTGTCAGGTGTAAAGTAGGCTGCACTCTTTAAAGTGAGAAGAAAGGGTGTGTGTATGAAAGTGATTTTGGCCCTGGAGAGGCTGAGGCAGGAGAATCACATTCAAGGTCAGCCAATCCATTATAGCAAGAACTTATTTCAAAAACAACAACAAAGAGGAAAATGGGGTTGGCAAGATAGCTCTGTGGTTAAGAACACTGCTGCTCTTGCAGAGGACCTGGGTTCCGTTCCCAGCACCCAAACAGCAGCTCCCAACCATCTGGGAGTTCAGTTCCAGGGGATCCAAAGCCCTCTTCGGGCCTCCATGGGAGCTAGGTATGAAAGTGATGCACAGATACAGATGCAGGCCAAACACCCAGATACAGACAACAAAAACACAATTAGGAAAGGGAACTGATGGGGCGTTCAGTGGGTAGGGCATCTGCCACCCGGCCTGATGAACTGAGTTCATCCCAGGACCTGCATGGTAGACAGAATGAACTCCTAGAAGTTGTCTTATGATCCTCATACGTGTGCCATGATGCGAGTGAGCGCGTGTGCGTGCACACACACACACAAAACAAACAAACAAATAAATGCACGTGTTTTTTAAAAAACATCAACAAACAAACAAAGGGAGGGAGGGAAGGAAAAAGAGCCAGACTCAGTTACATAGTCAGTTCAAAGCCAGCCTGGGCTACATGAGACGTGAGACTCTCTAAAAGGAGGAGGAGGAAGAGGAAGAGAGCAAAGTCGAGGACATGGATGTGCAGGCCAGTGGCAGAGTGTGTGCTTAGCAGGCGAGGCCTTGGGTTCCATCCTGAGGACTGGAAAAGTAAAAACAAAAGCAGAAAAAGAAATGGCAAAAGGCAATCGTGTATATCTCCAGATCCAAGAGATCTGACATCTCTTATGGCCTCATTAGGCACCAGGCTTGCACCAGACATACATTCAGGCAAAATATCCTTATATACAAAATATTTTTGAAAAAGAAGCATTCTAGGAGAATCAATTAGTTATATGAAATAGGCAGTTTCAAGGGGGACATATTTTATCATGATTTAAAAATATGTGCTATAAGCCCTTTAGATGATTAAAATCTTAATAAAAACAATGTACTTTGGCATTTTGAAAAAAATGGCAAAAGGAGGGGTTGGTCAAGAGGTGTTACAGTGTCGGGTACAGGAGAGCTCAGCTCCCTGTGGATGAGGAAATGGTATCCAGGCTTCCCAACCGGGGCTACTGGGGAGTCGGAGCGGAAAGTAAGCCCGGCTCCCCCAGTGACTTGGAGAGGAGGCTGTGGAGTCAAAGGCCAGTGGGCCAGGCATCCCCTGCAGGCAACACAACACACTTCCTGGCTTGGGTGGAATTTCATCCTCTCAACCACTGACAGACGCAGGGCCACCCTGGGCAGCCATAGTGTCAAAGATTAATTCATCAAAAGAAAAGCCCATAAATCTTCACTGAGTGCTACAGATGATGTGGACGGAACATGTCTGGCCGAGATGAGGAGACCTACTGGGGACAGGGGGAGGCTGACAAAAGGCTCAGGTCAGTCGGACTAATGGACAGTGAGAGGAGTTAGGGAGAGGTCGCCTCTAGAGGGCAAGCACTAAAGACTTTCTAAAAAAAACTCCTACCTAGGTATTCTATCCTAGGTAGGTGACTATCTACCAGAGCAGATGCACGGGCTGAGTTCATTGATGGGAGCCACTTCTGGGCTCTTTCTGTGAGTTGCACCTTTATAAAAACAGTCCTTCAGATCAGAAGGACTGCCAGGGCCCCTGCAAGACTGGCCCACTGATGAACAGGTGGGAGAGCGAGGTGATCCCTGTGGGCGCCGGGCAGTTTTGGTGGAGGAGCTACAGAGAAACATGCTCCATCCTTCAGGCTTCTCTGCACACAGGACACCTCACTGGATAGCTCTGTCACAGGGATCTGCAGGCCATGTGACACAGAGACAGAGGAGGGGAGGGGTTGGGGCAGGGGCTGGGGGAGAGAGAGCAGGGCACAGCTACCTCAGGGTGCTCCTGGGGAATGGGAATGACGCCAACATTGTACCGAGCTGTCTGAAGCAACTCTCACCAATTAGAAAAACGAAAAGTTCAGGAAAATGTTTGGACAATACAATAAACAAATAATGATGCCTTCTGCAAACAGGGAAGGTAGGAAGGAGGGGGAAGGGAGAGAGAGAAAAGCCCAGAGGAAGGACATGGTTTGGCCCATGTACTCTTCAAAAAGTGGCTGCTGCCTGGGCTATGGTAGCACACACCTTTACTCCCAGCACTCAGAACAGAGGCAGGAGGGTCTTGAGTTCGAGTCCAGCCTGTTCTACAGAGTGAGTTCCAGGACAGCCAGGACTACACAGAGAAACCCTGCTCCCCCCTCCCCCCAAAAAATCCAAAACAAAACAAAAAAGTGTCTGCCATTTTTTAAAACTGTGTTCTGTTGAGATTAAGAAGCGACTCCGGGTTGGGGTGCCGCTCAGTGCTGTAGCGCCTACCTAATGTGCACACTGCACGGGCTCCATCGCAAGCTCTACATACACAGGCAGGCTGTTGTTACTCTGAGTCTGAGTCACTCCTCAGGCAAACCCAAAGGGAAGCCTGAACATGCACCCCCAACACACACACACACATACACACACGAGAGAGAGAGAGAGAGAGAGAGAGAGAGAGAGAGAGAGAGAGAGAGAAGATTGGCTACCTCTATGGATGTTAATGCCCCTCATCATATTGTTTATCTGTCCTAAAATGTTAGTAATGAGCACATGCTATTCTGGTTGTGAGGAAAAACAGACACACCCCAACAAGATGATTTTCATTTAGGAAAATAAAACAAACAAAAAACACCATTGCAGGGCCCCAGGAGAGAGGATAGCAGAAAAAAAAAATCATAGCGGCATCTTGGGAGGGGATAGGCATTCTGAGTGGTGGGGGATCTAGGCTGGGGAGGAGAGCTCAAGGACCCCAGGCAGGGGGAAGGTGGCCCCATTCCTGAGTCCCTGCAGGGCCATCAGTGGCCCCCAGTGTCCCTACTTGCCACCTGCCACCCCCACCCTATCCCCTGGGCACTCTGAGCTGTCTGTAGACGGACCCTGGGACTGTACACGTTGTCTGCCAGAGGTGGTTGTGGGAGCAGGAGCAGCCACAACAGAGACAATAGTGGGACCTCACAGACCAGGACTTCCCCACCCTCAGTCCCCCACTGCTCAGGGCTGGCTCTTAGTCACCTGGTGACTAAGAAGCCAGATGAAACACAGCTCTTGGCTACACTTGAATTCCAAATAAACAACAATCCACACTAGAGTATAAGTGAGCCCTGAGCAGCACCAGGACCCGCTGACACTCAGGGAGAAGTGCTCTGAAATTCAAATGTAACCCGGTTTCTCAGCTTACTTCCTTTGTCCAGGCCCGCAGTCCTACATGCAGCCACTCCTGGGCCGGCTGTCACTGACTAGTTCCCAGTTCTTTTAGCACCTCAGCTAGGAGGCCAGAAGAGGACTTTCTATGCCCAATGCCCTGGGTTTCCTCCCAAGCACTGGGGTTCTGTGGTGGTGGGGGTGGGGGCGGTGGAGAAGGGAGAAAGAATGGGAAAGTGATATGCATTCCCCAGCAAAGAAGGCTGCAGACTATGGCCTTGGAGGTGTACAGGGAGAACAGCCGTGATTTCCCTGTGGAGCCCCAGGCTGTACCTCCTGGGTTTCCTGACTGGGTGAGCGCTCCTACTCTTTGAGAGGGAGTCAGACAGTGGAGACTTTATTCAGCCAGTACAAGCGCGGATCCCACCCCAGGTTAAACCCCTAAGAGTTCGGCTCCAGATCTGGAAGCTCCACCCAGGGGAAGCTCCGCCTCCAGACCCGGAAGCTCCACCCAGGGGAAGCTCCGCCCACAGGGAAACTTTACTCTGGGTAAGGCTCTGCCCAGGAAAAGCTTTGCCACTTCAGAAGCTCTGCCTATGTCCTCGAGGACAGTATAAGCCAAATAACCCCTCTGCTGTCTTACTAGGTTACCAATTCACCTCTCCATTTTTTCTCCCAATTTCTGTCTGTGTAAGACCCAGGGCAGGAACTCAGCATCCTTTAGGCCCTGGGCTGGCGAGGTCTCTCGGCACAGATAGGCTGAGTGAGTACCGCAGGTTCCTCACTCTCTAGAAGCCAAGAGCTGTACTTCTTGGAGAAACCACAAAGACTTCTGGATGTGGGTGAAGCTGGGGCTGTCGTTACTAGGTGTAGACCGAGATGCAGAAGGCCCTGATGGGGAGAGCTGGGTACTCACGCTCTGCATCTTGGCCTCGGTGTCCACAATGTTCCTCTCCACCTGGTCCGCATTCTTCTGCAGCTGCTCAATCAGATCTGAGAGTTCCTTGTTGGAGATGCTGTGGATGAAAGGAGAAGGGAGGTGGAGCTCAGTGCAAGCCCCTAGCTTCTGGCCTCCCAGGCTGGCCCTCCCTAGGCCCCAAACAGGACCTGCTACCTCAGTCAGACTTCCAGGAGCTAGCTTGTCCCCACAGGATAAAGCTACTAACACCATAAACAGTGCATGGGGCAGGAGTACCAAACCTCACTTTGTCTATTGGATTTAGAGCTTCTATTCGGTCAAGTTGTCAAAGTTGTCAAAGCATGAATCTTTTGTTTATGTCTTTTTTTTCTTTCTTTCTTTTTTTTTTTTTTTCTGGAGTTGGCCTCTTTGTGTTGACTGACTTCCACTCCTGGCTCAAGCTATCCACAGTGGAACCGAGACCTATAAGAGGGGGACCCAGCTCAGCTCTTCTTGTGGCACTTGGCAGGTTGGAGCACTTAACCCTTAAAACACTATTGAAGTCTGTAAAAATCACTATGTGTATTAATGATAGTCCCTTGGGTTCTTATTGTAGACGCTGGTCATGTGCATGGTCCAGCAAATGAGCGAAGACATTGAGAATGTCCCCCTTGTTGCCCTGGCTGCCTTGTGCAAAAAG
Organism: Myodes glareolus; assembly: GCF_982192425.1. Classification (NCBI taxonomy): domain Eukaryota; kingdom Metazoa; phylum Chordata; class Mammalia; order Rodentia; family Cricetidae; genus Myodes; species Myodes glareolus. The sequence continues at coordinate 97,698,989 of NC_142034.1, forward strand.
ACCGTGGGTCAGATAGATAGCAGAACTGCCCTTATGCCAGCTCTGTGTTTTCTGAGCACTTGATGGACATCTTGAATAAACTACATGACAGTCACAGCTTGTTGTCACGGCTCCTGAAGGCAGCTGGAGTCAGAACTGTTTGAAACAGTTTTTTTTAAAGATTTATTTATTTATGTATACTTTTTTGTATATTTACTTATTATGTATATGTATATTTATTATGTATATTTATTTATTATGTATACAGTGTTCTGTCTGTATGCTTGCTGGCCAGAAGAGGGCACCAGATCTCATTACAGATGGCCGTGAGCCACCATGTGGTTGCTGGGAATTGAACTCAGGACCTCTGGAAGAGCAGTCAGCGCTCTTAACCTCTGAGCCATCTCTCCAGCCCCCTGTTTGAAACAGTTTTGCATCAGACTTTTTGTTGTCACAAACCTTGGTGAAAGCAAGATGACCCTGCAACTATTCCTACCCAAGCCAGAGCAGGAGCACTTCCCTGGCATTCTATCAGAAGGACTGCTGTGATTGGTGTGGAGAGAAAATGCAGTGGTGGGTGCCAATAGGAGCCTTCATTTGCATGCAGGGTGTGCTGTGATTGGTACTGGCACCTCTTTTATCTACATAAGCAGGTGCTACCTCACTTGGGGAGTTGGCTGGACAGTTAGTTCTCTTCTATGCTGCCTCCCCTGAAACACTCAGGTTAGGTATCATTGCAAAAGTGTGGACCGCAGCAGCCCCAACAGCAGGTGGTGGGGTTAAGCCAGAGGATAGTGGTTAGCAATGGCAAAAAGGAATAATGGTGGCTAGGATGGGGGCCACAGGGACCCGTAGTTCTAGGCTGTCAGGGGCTGAGGAATTCTGGCTTTCTTTCTTTCTTTCTTTCTTTCTTTCTTTCTTTCTTTCTTTCTTTCTTTCTTTCTTCCTTTCTTTCTTTCTTTCCTTCTTTCTTTCTTCCTTTCTTCTCTCTCTCTTTCTTTCTTTCTTTCTTTTTTTCTTTCTTTTGTTTTTCAAGACTGGGTTTCTCTGTGTAGCCCTGGCTGTCTTAGAACTCGCTCTGAGACCAGGCTGACCTCAAACTCGGAGATCTGCCTCTCTCTGCCTTCTGAGGGTGGCCAGGTTTCTTAGGCTTGCCTGAGAGCTGGAACACTTGAAGGGCTGAGAGTCCTAGTGGCCCAGGCCTGCCTGGGTAGGTATGTAGCTGAGTCTGGTGATACAGGCCAGTCATCCCATCTACTTGGGAAGCTGAGGCAGGAGGACCACACATTCAAGGTCTGACAGGGTTACACGATGAGCTCAAGTCTGGCTTGGGCAACATAGTGAGACCCTGCCTCAGAATAAAAAGCAAAAAGAGGGCTGAGGAAAATAATTAATTAATTAATTAATTAATAATTTAAAAAAGGGCTGAGGAGCAGGTCAGCAGTGGAGTGCCCACCCTGGTAACAACCCGGCTCTAGGTTCTATCTCCAGATGGTTAAAACCCAAATGAAAAGAGAACGGGAACACTTGCAGGGCTAAAGGTCCTGCTACCTGAGGCCTGCCCAAGACTGGAGACTCTAGCTGGCTGCCTCTGCTGCTGCCTCTACCTGCCATCACAACTGCTGCCAATCACCCAGAGATGGCGCCCAGGGCCGTGTTAATGCTAAAGCCCCACCCTTGCACAGCTCCTTCCCCACCCACAATTTCAATAGAGCAGAAGGACCCGACTGGGTGACTGATAACCAGATAAGAGGTGCAGGCCACTGGGCCACGTCCAGTATATTCTTGGAGACATAATTCACACCACATTGGTTCACCCATTGAAAATGCACACAGTGGGTTTTAGTATATTTAGAGTTTCACAGCCGTCACCATTAACTGAAGAATCTGTTTGTCACCCCTAAAACCTCATGCCTATTAGCAACTGCTTCCCACCTCCCTCCCGCTCCCTTTCTTGCAACCACGACTCTACCTGTATGTATTTTATACTGGCCGTTTTATCTGTGGCCCCTCATGTCTGGCTTCTCTCATTTGCAAGGTCCATCCCAGCCACAGTCTTTGTGAAAAGCTTACCCCCTTCCACAGCAGCCTAAAATTCCATTGTATAGGTGGACTTTGAAAGATGTGGACAAGTTCAGGGTCTTAGCCAAGATATATATAAGAAGAGACTACAGAGAAAGGTGGGTCCTGGGTGCATCCTTTGGGTTAGGCTCAGGGGAGGTGGGGTGCTAGATCCTCAAAGTGACCCTCCTAGTTCAGGGGGGATTGAGGATGCTGTGCATTGCTCCAAACCTTGGAGTCCAGGTCTCCAGAGCCCAGGGCTCTGTGTACTATTGCTGTTAGTTTTTCAGGTCTCCTGGGGACCTGGATACCCCCGCCCAGTGGTTACTAAGGAGGTGAACAAAGCTGGGGGCACAAATGACAACAGCAAATAGAAGCTGAGTGCACCTGCTCACCTCCTCGGCTTTGCCGGGGAGCCTGCCCTGGGAGGCTCAGGGAGAACAAGACTCAGGCCACACTTCCGTAGAATCACCTGAGGAGGCAGCATTTCCTACAGAAAGTCCTCATTCTGTGCGTCACTCAGGACTAAGACCTGCCAGTTTAGGCAGTTAGGAAGCCTCCTCCACCCAGACAAAGTCACAAGCCAATATCAGGCTCCGAGAAGGCCAGCAACAGACACTGGTGTCTGAGGGATGAGCCAAGAGGGAGCAGAATGGGGGAATTCATGCAGAAGCCAGGCTAGAGGAATACGCTGAGCTTTCCAGAAAGGAGAGGTCAGGTTCCACCCTGCTCTCCTGTGCCTCAGCTGGGCAGATTATAGGAGACCGAATTCCCTGCCTCCCGCTCTTGTCACCAACTGGCAGTCCACCTGCTGCAGCTGGAGGTGGCAGGGCTCTCCATGACCTGCTCCTGCCCCTACAAGCCACTGTTAGGACCTCCCAGCCTCTCCTCAGGGAATGTGTCACGTGCTCACCCAGCATTGCCCCGGGCTGGTCACTTGTGGAATGCCACCACTGTTAGGACCTCCAGCCTCCCCCAGGGGATGTGTCATGTGCTCAGCCAGCATTGCTGCAGGTCACTGTTCCAGCAGAGTTCAGCACACAGGATGGGGCACAGAGAGTGGGAACCGAGAGGGGCCAGCTGGAGTTTGGGCAGTTTCAGGCAGAAATTGCGTCTAGGTTTCTCTATCTGCTGAGTAAGGATGAACACAAAGGCATCTTGTTCGTCAGGCATTGGCTGAGTGACTGGCCAGACAGCAATACCACCTCTGCATCATCCTCACCTCGAGACTTAGGGAGGCTTGTGGAGAACTTTGCGGATGAGAAAAACAGGGCTCAGAGACATCAAACACTCTCCCGGAGTCACACAGCCTGTGAGCAGAGAACAGCAGTTCTCCCCAGAGCTACTGACTGCTACCCAGATGGGTGTTGCGAAAGCCACGTGACCCAACACAAGGCAGCAATACACATCACGATAACAGCAGGCGCCAATACCGACTTTCTGCACACCAGATTCCTACTCCTTCCTGACGTTATCTTCTTAGAACCATGTAATTAGCATGATGGAGAACATATGATTATCCCAACTTTATAGATGTGGAAAATGAGGACCAGAGAGGTTAGGTAACCTTCCCTGAGTCACACAGTAATTACATGGCAGAGCCAGGAGTCCAGTTGAGGTGGTACCCAGAGTCCATGCCCTTAATGTCTCTATTTGACAACCTTAGAGCACAGAGTACATATTTAATAGATTGTTTTAAGATGCCATGCACTCAAAACTGCCACACTTCTACCCACTATGACATGGTTGTAAGAATAGTAAAGAATTGTGAAGAACAGTGTCAGCTGCTAACAAGGACATGGAGAAATAGCCCAGCCCAGCCTCCTGTGCTGCTGGTGAGAATGTCAAATGGTGTGGGGGTGGTGGAAAAAAATGGATCCATAAAGTGTGACCCAGCACTCGGGAGGAAGGGCTGCAGCAGCAGAGGTTTAAGGCTACATAATGAGTTTGAGGCCACCCTGTCTTCAAAGGGTGATAAAAGGATGGAGTGGCAAATGGTCCAGTAATGATCGGAGTTCGGCTCTCAGTGCCCATGTAAAAGCTGGCATGACACCACACACCTCTGCAGCCCCAGCACCGATAAAGGCAGAGACGGGGATTGTTGACGCTTGATGGCTGCCAGCCTAGCTGAGGGGTGGGGAGAGAAAGACAGACAGATTGCGTCTCATTAATAGACCCTGTCTGAATGAAACAAGGCAGAGAGTGATAAGAGAACTCAAGACGGCCTCCTGTGGCTGTACCTACATGCATGCACTCACGCACACGTGTTCATTCACGTGTGCACACACACACACACACCACAGAATAAAGTCAAGTGTGGTAGCTCACACCTGTGATCCCAACACTCAAGAGGCAGAGAGAGGAGGATCAGGAGTTCAGGGTCACCCTCCATAAGTAGCAAACTGGAGACCAGGCTGGGCTACCTGAGGCTCTGCCTCACAAAAATAAATAAAAATGCATAAATAAGTAAGTAAGCTGGGTATGGTGGCACATGCCCTTAATCCCAGCACTTGGAAGGCAGAGGTAGGTAGATTTCTATGAGTTCAAGACTAGCCTGGTCTACATATCAAGTTCCAGGACGTTAGGAGCTACACTGAGAGATCTTGCCCCAAAACAAACAAGTAAATAAGCCAGTAGCTGAATGCAGACTCACCATTCAACCCAATGCGTTCTCGCTCCTGGATCCTAACCTAAGAGAGATAATGCGGCTTCTGTCTGCCCAACGTTTCCATAACTGTTGAGAACTAGAGACAACTCAAATATCTACCAACCAATGAGCAGGTGAGTTACACGGGCCCCATCTGTATGGCTCAGTCACACAACAAGGCCTGCTCGGACACCTGCTGCAATAAAGATGACCCTTGTGAACGTGACCCTCGGGGCCAGGTACCAGCTGTGAAGGACACATTGGTGTGACATGTCAGAGTGTTGGGGGGTCCCCAGGAGTAGAAAGCAGATTAGGTGAGGCTGAGGACTGAGCCGGGAGAGGGTTCAGAAACACTAAGGGTGGGGGCAGTGGTGCTGGGGGTTGGGAGTGATGGATTGTTCTATGTTACTTGTGCTGTTGGCTGTGCACATCCTGAACATACTAAACCTCGTGAGCTGCATCTGCTCAGCGAGTGAACTGCAGAGTTAGCGTATTTTGTCTCATAAAACCCTTTCTAAAGAGACTGGCCAGCTGGGCACATCTATTTCCAGAGGCCGAGGCAGGGGGATTGTTGCAAATTCAAGGCCAGCCTGGGCTACATAGGAAATTCTACAGTGTGGGACTATCTCAGAAAAAGTCAATGCCAGATAACTAACAGGAATAGTTAGAGTGAGTCTGGAGTATGGCTCAGCGCAGTAGGCCTAGGGTTCCATCCCTGCGACATAAACAAAAGTCTGTTTACAGTGGTTGTGAATATGTGGTGGGGGGTGAGACAGGGTCTCTGTTGTACAGATTTAGCTTTAAACCTCTGGAACCAAGGGATCCTTCCACCTGAGGGCTGGGGCTGAGACAGGTGAAGGTACCCCTTTCTATCTGGGACACCCACCCAACTGGTGTTAAGCATTGTCAAAATTTGTAAATATCAGGGTTAGTGATAATAGTAAGTTAAGTTTATATTGTCAGCATGGCTGGTGTTCATTTTCTGTGTAAATAAGCAAAGATTTGGGGGATGGTGCCATGTGACTCCCTAGTAGGAAGCTATTGGCCTCTGGCTTGCTGCCCCGGCTGCCTTGAACAAAAATTCTGTCAGTCAAATAGCTAGAGGAACTGCCCTTACGCCACCACCAGCCGACTAAAACACTCTGTAGTAGACACCTCTAGAAAACCACTCACTGATCAAAGGCAGCCCTCCAGCCCTGAAGGTGTGCATGCCATCTTTTGCTGTCACAAGCTTCAGTGAACTGGAGCTGACCTTGTCTACCCAGGTAGAGAGAGAGAGAGAGAGAGAGAGAGAGAGAGAGAGAGAGAGAGAGAGAGAGAGAGCACTTCCTGACTGGCCTAGCAGAGAGAGTGCTGTGATTGGTGCAAACACCACCATTATTAGCATGTGAGAGTCTGTGATTGGCTACATAAGCAGGCTCACTCAGGGGTTCTTAGGCGACACCCTCCTGTGCTTCCCGCCCTCCTTTTGTGACCTTAGGACCTTTGGGGCTGAGAGGTGAGGCCAGGCTGAGTAGCAGAAGCTGGAGGAGTCATTAGTGGCCCTAAGAGGCAGAGAGACCAGGTCAGTGGCCAGCAGTGGCAGTGGCAGCAGCCACGACAGCAAAAGGCAGATATAGGAGCTGTACCCAAATGGATGAATACCCCAGCCTGACTTTGAACTCTTCTAGCTTAGCTTCTTAGGGGCAGGCAACCCCAGCCACCTGGAAGATGCCAGTGGGTGCTTCCAGGGTCTGACTCTCACCAGCCCAGTGGTGAATGGCCTGGTACTTATGACACTGCTTAGGAATCCTGCTGCCCTCTGAAATAAGTGACATTATTTATTGTATTTTTTTGAAATTTTTTTAATGTGTGTGTTTGCCTATATGTATGTCTATGTACCATGTGTGTGCAGTGCCCAAGGAGGCCAGAAGAGGGCATTGCATCCTCTGGAATTGGAGCTATAGACTATTGTGAGCCTCTGTGTTGTGCTGGGAATCCAACCCAGGTCCTCTGGAAGAGTAGCCAGTGCTCTCAACGGCTGAGCCATCTCTCCATGTCAGCATTATTTATCCTGCTTTTACAGAGTTGAGGCTGGAACATTCTGTGCTTTTGTTCTTTGGGTTTGGGGTCTGAGTAACAGAGTGAGGGCCACGTGTGTTCCAGTGAGAGCTGTGGAGTTCCATGCCAGCAGCACAGGAATGTGGGTGGGGGTGGGACCCACAGGGCGGGGCACAGGAACAGGCCTGGCAGGTTGGGCTTTTAATCTTACCAGTGAACCACACTGGGCATCCCCTCTTGATGGGCTCGATGGAGGCTGAGATACGGTCCTTTCCTCCACCCTCTTCCAAGACGTCCCACCCACAGTTGGCAACCACCTGGTTGGAACAGGGAAACCGAAGCACTCCCAACCACCTACCCCCATGCCCAGCCTCATTTCCAAGCCCAGAAGTTAGCAGAGGTGTGCACACTGACATTTGAAGGTGTCTCAGAAGCCATCAACTCCCATCTGCCCATTGCCCAGGCAACTTCGGAAGTAAAGGCACCACCCAGGGTCACAGCTGTGGAGGGGAAAGACCTGTGTCTAGAGCCAGACAGGGCTCAGATCCTGGCCACACCAGCCTACAATGGGCCTTTTCCTTTTGTACTGAGGATTGAACCCAGGGCCTTATACAACCTAGGCAAGTGCTCTACCCCTGAGCTACAGCCCCAACCTTCTTTTCAGTTTTTCGGACATAGGATCAAAGTTGTACAGGTTGACCTTGAACTCACTCTGCACTCAGGCAAATCTTGAACTCTTGATTCCCCGGCTTCAGTTTCCCCAGTAGCTGTGGTGACAGACCTGTATCACTATGCCCAGTGAACTATTTATCCCATGACCCTTCTCATCATCCCTACAATGAGATCAATACATCCTGCTGCATCTGACATCCAAACTGAATTTCAAAGACATTCTGTATCATTTTGGGGGGCACAAGGACTGAGATGGGGGTTCAGAGCAGCATCTAAAGGCAGTAGGGTACCACCGTCTGTCTGACCACACAGGGTGCACCCAACATGCTTCTGGAACGCACGTGGGTGGCCTGGCACCTCAGCAGTAATAATGCCCCTGGGGTCACTGATTCTCTGCACTGTCCCTCCCTCTAGAGTTGCCATTAAAAAATGGAACTGGGGCTGAACTGCCACCATACTGTGTGTGGCTTTTGCAGGGGACAGGGCTTGATTTCTGCCATGCTGGTCCTGTAAGCCTGGTTCACAAGGCCAAGATGGGACTTAGCAGGGGTCCTGATACCTGTGACTTGTTACCAAAGCCAACACCATGCCACTGCTGGGACTCTTGCCCAGTGACTCCATGCTCTCCACCCCACAGTCAGCCAACACACAGGCCTAGGTGGGCCAAGGCCACAAAAGACAAAGACAGAGGAATTTCCTTGACAGCTACAGGGGTAGGGATGGGGTGGGGTGTGTATGTGCTGGTGCTGGGAAGACAGTGACATCAGACATTCACCGAAAGCAATCTGGTGGGGGGGGGGGGGCTCATGAGGCCTGAGAAATGCTACCTCATAGTCTTGGTTCAGACTCCATTGAATGTTAAGGAGCAGGACCAAGATGGCTTCCAGGACTTCGCCGGCCCCAGAAATGTCAGCCCAGGCCTGACTTGTGGGTAGGGACTGCCAGCTGAGAGATCTTGTAAGTCCAGTGGGGTCCTCTCACGTTCCTCTTCCTTCTCCCAGGACGAAGTGAGGCCAGGCTGCTAGTGCCTCCTTAGAGCCTGTGCTGGCTAGTGAAGTCACGAGAGAGGAGGGAACCTCAACTAAGAAAATGCCTCGGGACTGGAGAGATGCTCAGTGGTTAAGAGCATTGCCTGCTCTTCCAAAGGTCCCGAGTTCAATTCCTGGCAACCACATGGTGGCTCACAACCATCTGTAATGAGGTCTGGTGCCCTCTTCTGGCCTGCAGACATACACACAGACAGAATATTGTATACGTAATAAATAAATACATATTTAAAAAAGAAGAGAAAAGAAAATGCCTCCATCCGTGTTATTAAGTTAAATAAACCAATCTGGGGGACAAAGGAAAAGAAAGAAAAAAAAACAAAAACAAACAAACAAACAAAAAAAGAAAATGTCTCCATAAGGTCAGGCTGCAGAGAAGCCTGTCCGGCATTTTCTTAATTGATGGGGGAGGGCCCAGCCCATTGCAGGAGGTGCCACCCCTGAACTGGTGGTCCTGGGTTCTATATGAAAGCAGGCTGAGCCGGGTGGTGGAGGCGCACGCCTTTCCCTGAGTTTCTTCATGAAGGAGTAAGATGTAGAAGTGTAAGCCAAATAAACCCTTTCCTCCCCAAGTTGCTCTGGTCGTGGTGTTTCGTCGCAGCGGTCGTAACCCGAAGACAAAGACGATGGGGACAAATGGGCATGACCAGGGCTGGGTCTGAGAACATGAGGACCTGACAAGAGCTTTCTGGGGACAGAAACAGGAACAGGTATCTCTTTGTGTCCCTAGGATGTATCTGGAGCAGAGCAACGTAGGGGGTGGGGGCAGGGCAGGGAGTCACAGACTGGCCCTGGCTCCGTCACGGGCTGTTAGAAGTTCAGCAGCCACAACCTGGCCTGCTTTGTACTGGGGATGCAGTGATAGTGACCGCAAAGTGAGAAACTGGGATGTGAGCCCTGTGCTGTGTGATTTCACAGCACGGCTAGGACAGCACCTAATCCTGTCAGTCCCATCACAGACATCCTGCAGAGGAGCTAGGAACAGGGACATCCACGGCATACCCAAGCACAAACGCTCTAAGATGGGACACAGGTGTCTTGAGAGACCCTGACTCATGTCCTGCTGGACCCCTGACCAACTGTTATTTCATGCAGGGTCACTGGTCCTTTTCCACAGCCGGGGCGGGGAGCAGAGCTGTCTGTTAAGCACATAAGCCAATCAGATGCCTCCTGTCTTAGTGCATTGTCAGTGACTTAGCTTCTCTGAGCCTTCGTTCTGTGGCGTGGGAATAGCTAGGCTGGAAGGCCTGCACCACCAGGGGCTGCTCACACTCTTTCACATGAAGTCTCCCAAGTCTGACAAGGAAGTCATGTGACCTGGATGATGGGGGTGTGACTCCAGGAGGTTCTAAGGCCTCTGTGTAGGATGAAGCAAGCAAGGGCTCAGAGCATCCGTCTGTCTCACTCAGGGTCTGGTACCTATAGATACTTAATAAAGTCAGTGTTTGCTCCCAGGTACCTGCTCCACCTCTACACACACACACACACACACACACACACACACACACACACACACACTGGCCAGGCCTTTGCCTCCAGCTCTTTGACAACCTGAACCCCCAAAATCCAGGGCTTCAGCCTTGCCTAGCCAAGACCCGGTCTGACTGTAGAGGGTCAGTGTATGAAGATGTAGCTGGACACCAGTTGTAGTGACAAGGCCCCCCAGCACACGGGGCTGGGGACTTGGTTTGTCCCCAGACTAAGAAAACAGCCTTCTCCCCAGAGCAGACATGCTGAGAGTCAGTTGCTTCCTAGTGACCCTGGAGAGGTCAAGTCTATGCTGCGACCCTTATCCCTGCCTGTCCAGCTTGTCTTTGCTCCCCTGCCTCTCCTTGGCACTCTGTTCCTGACTCTCCAGGCCTGAATCAGTTCCCATGCATCAGCCCTTGGTCCTGTCTCAGTTCCTCCCTTCCGGGGTTAATTCGGTCTTGATGAGTGTTGGGTGTGTGCAGGTGGGGAAACGGGAACCATCTGAGCAGGAATGCCTGGAACGTGGGAGTGCACAGCTCCCGGGAACCGCTCACCTCCCCAGAGCCTCCTGCCGGCCCCAGCCACAGCACATTCTAGGTCCCACTTGCCATTCCGGGTCCTACCGGCCTCTGGAACCAGGGATGGGTTCACTGGCTCCTGGGGCTTCGGGTCTTATAAAGGCTGACTTGGGTGTGTCTTCTACATACTGACTCTGAACATAACTAGAATGTCAAGAGTTAATTAAACACAGAGCACCCACTAGGTGCTGAAAGCTTGCCCAGTCTTTTCATGTGTCATAATTTTCATTTATTAAAATCTGAAGATCTGAGAAGGGCAGCACTATAGAGTTACTGGGGCTGGGCTCTTTCTTTTTTTTTTTATTACATTTTATTTATTTGTGTGTGTGTGTGTGTGTGTGTGTGTGTTGTTGGAGAAGAGTGGGCATGTGTGTAAACGTGAGTATGCGTGTCTGCACATGTGAAGGTTGGAGGACAACCTCAGCGGTCATTTCTCAGCTGCCTTCTACCAGTTATTCGAAACAGGCTCATCCATAGCCTGGGACTTTACTAGGTAATCCAGGCTAGCTGGCCAGCACGCTTCCAGGAACCACTGTCTCCATCACTGGGACTACAGATGCCTCACAGCACACCCAGCTCTTAACACGTGGTCCAGGGGTTGGACTCAGGTACTGACACTGTAAGACAAGCATTGCCCTGACTGAGCCATCTCCTCAACCCTCTTTGGCATTTGGTTTTATTTGTGTGTATGTGTTGCTTTTGTTCTTGTTTTTGAGACAGGGTCTCATTAAGGCCTTCAGCTGATGAGCCTCCTGCCTCGGCCTCCCTATGGCTAGATTACAGGGGTGCACTGTCACACACTACTTTTCAATGGCCCTCAGTTCCAGGTCTTGAAGGTGTTTGGGGCTTCATTAGCATTGCTGCACTGAGCAGGTACATTAAGGAACATCAGCCACTCCTATACCTCCTACACTTACGCCTCCTACAATCCCACACTTAAACCTACTACACTCCTACAGTCCTACACCTCCTATAGTCCTACAGTCCTACAGTCCCACACTTAAACCTCCTACACTCCTACAGTCCTACACCTCCTACAGTCCTACAGTCCCACAGTCCTACAGCCCTACACTCCTACAGCCCTACAGTCCCACAGTCCCACATTCCTACAGTCCCACAGTCCCCACAATCCTACAGTCCCACAGTCCTACAGTCCCACACTCCTACAGTCCTACAGTCCCACAGTCCTACAGTCCCACAGTCCCACAGTCCTACAGTCCCACAGTCCTACAGTCTCACAGTCCCACACTCCTACAGTCCCACAGTCCTACACTCCTACAGTCCCACAGTCCCACACTTAAACCTCCTACAGTCCTACAGTCCCACAGTCCTACAGTCCTACAGTCCCACAGTCCTACACTCCTACAGTCCCACACTCCCACAGTCCCACAGTCCCATAGTCCTACAGTCCTACAGTCCCACAGTCCCACACTCCTACAGTCCTATACTCCTACAGTCCCACAGTCCCACACTCCCACAGTCCCACAGTCCCACAGTCCTACAGTCCTACAGTCCCACAGTCCTACAGTCCCACAGTCCCACAATCCCACAGTCCTACAGTCCTACAGTCCCACAGTCCTACAGTCCTACAGTCCCACAGTCCTACACTCCTACAGTCCTACAGTCCCACAGTCCTACACTCCTACAGTCCTGCACTCCTACAGTCCTACAGTCCCACAGTCCTACAGTCCTACAGTCCCACAGTCCTACACTCCTACAGTCCCACAGTCCTACAGCCCTACACTCCTACAGTCCTACACTCCTACACTCCTACAGTCCTACACTCCTACAGTCCCACAGTCCTACACTCCTACAGTCCCACAGTCCTACACTCCTACAGTCCCACACTCCTACAGTCCTACACTCCTACAGTCCCACAGTCCTACACTCCTACAGTCCCACAGTCCCATATTCCTACACTCTTACACCTTTTCCCCGAGGAGGTTATCTGAGGCTCACCAGACTTTAGAAATCTGTCCAAGGTCACACAGCTAAGAAACTGTAGTATCAGGATCTGAATCTAAGTAACTGGGCTCTGAAACAACCTCCCCAATCCAAGGGGGACATCAATACTAAACCACATCCACGACAGCAGGGACAAAAGGGTGAGGCATTTGCTACCAGGAGTGACACAGTAATTGACATCTTGTTGGCATCTTTGTCAGGACAATTAATCCCAGGTAACAGGCAGGGTAACAATCAGTGGTGGTAAACTGAGGCTGAGTCATTCCTTCAGATGTGACCACAGGGGACTCCCCACCTGTCCCTCTAAACAGGACTTTCAAGTGTCAGGAACCAGCTTCACAGGAACCCGGGCCACACACCCCACCCAGTGGTGAAACAGGCTCCCTCTCTGACCCTCGGGCCACCTGCCAAGATGGGTGTCATTGGCTTCCATGAGCTTCAGAGTCGGCTGGTGTGATGGGGGCCTCAGTGATTCACCTGACACATCTGCATGTCTCTACCCAAGAGGGGCCAGTGGAATTGCTTCGTGGTGGTTTTTTAATGCAGTTATTATTATTATTAATTTTATTTGAGACAGTCTTCCTATTTACCTAGACTAGTCAGTAAGACTAGTCAGTAAATGTCTACACTAAGGACTGCAGTAGCCCAGCAGGTACTCCGTAGATATTCAATAACCGCTCAATACATTTCACTCCTGCTCCCCGACTCCTTCCATCTCCCTTCCCCTGTCACAGGCCCTGGAGACTGGACTTTGACCATAAGCCCCTGGAGATATGAGCTGTAGACAGGCCATAAAATGCCTGGTTCATTTAATGCCTATATCCCGAGCCCCAAACTTATGCAAGCCCTGGAATTAAGGGTTACAGATGGGCCCACCCTAAAGATGAGTAAATCTTTATTGTGCTAAACTTTATAGGTTAATAGGAGGGCTAAGAAAACACCCCAGTGATTATAATTTGGATGATTACCTAGCCTCATTAGTCCCATTCAGACCTCATAATCCAACTTGTTTTTGTTTTTTGTTTTTGTTTGTTTGTAGAAACAGAATCTTCCTTTGCAGACCAAGCTGGTATTGTACTTGCAATCCTCCTGTTTCAGCCTCCTGAGTGCTAGGATTACAGGTATTCTTATGATCTAAATTGATTGTGGAAACACAGCTCAATCCAGTAAAAATGAGTAAAGAACAAAGAAATAAAAAAGTGAAGCATTGTAAACAGCAACACAGAGTGGATCCAAACACATTGATTATTACAATAGATGTAAATGACTTAAATTCACTAATTAAGGGACTGGGGATCTAGTTCAAGTTAGCAGAGTGCTTGCCTAGCACGCACAAAACATGGATTCAATCCTCGGCACCTCATAACTTGGGCATGATAGCTCATTCTTGCAATCTCAGCATTTGGGAAAAGGAAGAAAGAATATCAGGAGTCCAAGGTGGTCCTTAGTTACATGGCCAGTTAAAGACCAGTTTGGGCTACATGAGACCCTGTCTGTCCAAAGACAGATGGTTATCCTTCCCAGGCTGGCCTGGAACTCACAGAAATTCACCTGTCTCTACCTTTCAAGTATTGGGATTAAAGGTGTACACCACTGCTGGTGGTGGCAGCACATGCCTTTAATTCCAGCACTCGGGAGGCAGAGGCAGGAGGATCTCTGTACATTCCACACCAGCCTGGTCTACATAGTGAGTTTCAGGACAACCAAGACTACACAGAGAAACCCTGTCTCAAAAACAAAACAAAAGGTGTGCACCACCAGGCCTGACTTGTAAGACATTTTAAGACTTACCTGAAACTAAGTGATAAAAGAGAGACAAACATAGAGCAACAGAAGGTGACGTTCCAGGAAGCTGCCACCGAAAGGGGAAGTATGATCTACACAGCTCTAAAGCCAGGACAGAGCATGACATCACTACTGTGGTTACTCCTGACTTCACAGTCCAAGTACATAGGGAACTTCTCAGGAAGGTTCAGACTTCATTAGTCTGAGATAAGATATATCCTGGTAGACTTCCTCAGGGTATTTTGAAACACAGCCAGGGCTGAGAACAAGGAACTAACTCACAACAACTGTTAAAGCTGAGTAACATGGATGAGACAAAATTCCAGTCTCCACCGGAAGAAAATCTTAAGAGAAAGCCACATACTGGTGGTGTTCAATAAATGCCAGATTGATTAGCCAATTGACTGATACTTTCCCTACTAGAAACTTCTGTGGTAATTATGCAATAAATTCCCCCACACCCAGTTATTAATCCTGGGGAAGTAAATTCTACACTGAGTGGGTTGCTGGGGTAGTAATTCCTGCTCTATTTTTAAGGCCTGAACTGTTTCTGCCCAGGGAAGGCCGCCCACCTGCTGGCCTCTGGGTGTCTGGCTCTCATTACAGACAGAGGTCAAGTTGCTTTGGGTCATGAAGCTGGTCTTGAAGATTCCTATGGTATTACAGGGCTCAAGATAACCATAATGCCTCTGGGCATTAGAATGTCACTCTGAGGAGTAAATCATCATGACTCAGTTGAGCTAGCAGAATAGTACCAAAAGGAAGTGATCACCCCATGCCTGCCACCAGGACTAAGTGAATGTCCTTTCATGGCCATATTCATTTCTGGTTTCCTTTAAAAAGAAATAAACAGTCATTTATGTTACTTTTCTAGACCCCCCATCTCAGGAATATATAAATTTATTTTTTATTTTTACATATTTATTATTTTATGGGTGTTTGCCTACCTGTAATCTATACACCACAGTGTGCCTGGTGCGTGAGGTGGTTAGAAAAGAACTCTGGACACCCTGGGCCTGGAGTTGCATAAGGTTCTGAATCACCTGGTGGTATTAAGAACTGAACCCAGGTCTTCTGTAAGAGCAACACGTGTTCTTAACTGCTGAGCCATCTCTCTAGCCACCCCATTTATATTTTTAATACATCTGTTTGTCTACGTCCAAACGTAAGTTACCAACAAAATTGCTTTGTGTTTTTTTTTCTTTTTAATTGTTGTTGTTAGTTGCTTTTGTTTTGTTTTGAAATAAGGTTTCACTATGTGACCCAGATTGTCCCTGAAGTCACAATCTTCCTGCCTCAGCCTCCCCAGTGCTGGGATTCCAGGCCTGCACCACCACACTTGACTGCTGTTTGTGGGGTTTAAAAAACCTATTCACCTTTCACTCTCTTGCTTTGCCTGCTCAGGACGACCCCATGAGGAGACAATGCGCCTCCTCGAAGCCCCTCTGAAGCTGTCTTTATCAGTCCATCTCCTGCTGGCCCTTGGCTCTGCTTAGATGCCCCCAGCTCACCCTCCTTCCGATATGTCGGTACCCAGTGCTTTTTCTTGTTACCTCTTGTTTACTCTGCCTTCTCCCTAGCCCAGAGACTGTGTAGGGGTGGGTCACACTGCTCAACCTCTAGTATTCCCTTTTCCAGAGAGAACTCCACCCTCATCTACTTACCTTCTCCATTCCCTAGCCTCTGATTTGATGGCTGCATCCCTTCTCTCATTCCTGGTCCAGTGGGTTACCACACAAACCCAAATGACCCTGAGATAACACTGACTTAGGTGAGATAATGGGCTGGGAGGATGGCTGTATCCCAGTAGAGAGGCTTGGGGGTGGCACTCCCCTGGGAACCAAAGTAAATCAGGGAGAAGACCACAGAGAAGGGGAGAGTGCACGTTAGGCAGGGGGCACAGCCTAGGCAAAGGCCTTATGGTTGGCTAGGAACAGCTGGAGACGGGATAGGAACTGCACTCACGCTGTGCAGGGTGGCATGGGTTAGCGCAGGAATGCCAAAGGGCATCTGCAGCCATCCAAGGGCCTGAGAGGGTTCTCTGAGTTCCGGAGGCCGCAGGAGTGAGGAACCATTTAAGGGAGAATCGGGTAGCAGGAGGCTGCTCGGGTTTAGGAGGCAGGGACTACAAAAGCAGCAAGAACAAAGCCCGGAGGCCAGTTTCCTTTTCTGCTGCCTGGACAGGCTGAGGCAGGCAGGAGGGCACAGATGGTGCCAGAGAAGTCCCACATTGCCTACAGGAGATTGCTGTACCCTGGGAGTGCCTGATCCCCATCCCCTCGCTTTGGGTGTTAACAAACACTTAGGGTGTTGACTGAACTGTGTTTCCCCAAAACTCCTCCCCTCTTCCCCGCAAGGTTGGCCCCTGACAATGCCTGCCCACCGTCTTCATTAGCAGTGCTGCACAGGGGCTGAGTCCAGCTCTGTCCCAGATCTCTTCATCTGCCAACATCACCTGCAGAGAGGCCAGACCAGGATGTGGAGGCTCCCAAGGGCAAGCCCAGCACAAGGGAGCTAGGCAGGAAAACTGCCATGAGTTCAAAGCTAATCTGGGCCACATAGTTAATTGGGGTCAGCCTGGGATATATAGTGAGTTCAAGGTTACCTTGGGCTACATAGTAAGTGGAGACCCTGCCTAAATCACCTTCTCCAATGCCATCCCTAGCAGTGTCTGCAGAGCTGGAGGCAACATCCTGCCATCTGGCTTGAGAGTCCCTGGACTGGGTTGCCACCAGCCTCAGGTATGGGGGTGGGATTCCTCCTCAGGCCCCAGTGTAGGTCACTTGTGAGTCAGCTTCACTGTCCACCTCTGCGAAGTGGGACCCAGTCCCTCTGTGGGCGTGCAGTCAGAACGACATATGACCATATCCCAGCCATGAGGCTCTAGTCAGGTGCAAGGGAGTCATGGGCAGCTGACTCTGTCCAAGACACCCAGGTACCTGGAGGGTGGCACACTTAGCTGACAGGCCCTCCCCTGAATCATTCTCCTTCTGGCTGTCATTCATCAGCGGGTACACGCTTGGCCTTGAGTCTGCTGCCTGGCAGGCTTCTAGACATCGGTTCCTGATCCTCAGCAGTCTGTGATGGCTGCTTGCTCTGAGACTGTCCCATAGCTGGGCCTATCACACAGTCGATTTGCTGGTCCACTCAGAAGCTGGTCCGAGTGGTGTCTGTATCAGTATTCTCATCATTCAGAGATATGATTCCTCAAGGTCACACAGCTCAGGAAAGGCACAGCTGACTGGGGCTTGAACTCATGCCTAGTGGACATCAAACACCTCTCTTTGCCACCAAGATGGTCAGGGTGCCCTCAAGACATGCTTCTTGCCAGTCCCCCCTCTACACACAGGATCCTCCCACTCAGCCAGAGCCATTTGTGTTGGTATTCTTGACTGTCAACTTGATAAGATCTAGACTCATTTTGAAAACAAACTTCTGGGCATATCTGCCAGAGAGTGACTAAATTAGGTTAGTTGAGGGGCAAAGACCCACCCTAAATGCAGGCAGCAGTGTCCTACAAGCTGGGGTCCCAGATTGAAGAGAAAGGAGAGAGTGACCTGAGCATCAGCGTCCTTCTCTTTCTGCACACTGCGGGTGCAGGGGGACCAGCTGCCTCACACTCCTGCCACCAGTACTTCCCCACTGTGACAGACTGTATCCTAGAACAGTGAGTTAAGGTAAACCCTCCCCTCCTTAAGCTGCTTTCGTCCCTGCAATGAGTAATTAACACAGCCTTCTTCAAAGACTCAGCTGGGTCAGGAGGTGCTGTCAGCTGCTGGGAGAGGGTATGAGGGTCAAGCGGGGTGTGAGGGGCACATGATTGGAGGTGGACGTGTGAGATCAGTTCTATTTAATTTTTTAGACAAAAATCTCTCTATGTTGACCAGGCTGGCCTGAAACTCACAGAGATCAATCGTTGTGGTCCATGTGGATTCAGCCTGACCCCAAAGCCAGATGATCTTAACTCAGACATCTTTCCCAGGAAACCCCCCCTACTCCCCAACCTGGATGCTCTTCAACCTGACAACCTCACTTACACAATTCCAGAACACAGAGTGGGTGGGTTGCAGACCTGGTCTGGCCAAATTGATGCTCTGTCCTCCTGGCCCCATCAATCCAACAGTCACAAGGTCATACCTGTGTTTAAGCTTAACCTCATCTTATCTCCCACTGTGACGCCAGCAACTGAGTGCAGGGAGTTGTCTAGGTCTCCTTTAGCTTTGCTCCACCCACTGGGAATAGCCCAGTTTGTTCCTGGGTAGAGGGCAGGTACATCCCCTGCATTCATACATTTGTTTTCAGACAGGGTCCCTTGCAACTTAGGCTGCCTTCAAATCCTCTACATAAACAGGGTGACCTTGAACTTCTGATCCTCTTGCCTTCACGTCCCAAGTGCTCGGATGGCAGGCATGTGCCGTCATGCTTGTTTTTGTACAGTTCTGGGACTCAAACTCAGGGCTTCGTGCATGGTAGACAAGCATTCTACCAACTGATCTATAGCCCCGGCCACAAAGACCCTGCCTTTGTACCATCACCACCATCATCATCACCACCACCACCATCATCATCATCACCATCATCACCATCACCATCATCATCACCACCATCATCATCATCATCACCACCACCATCATCATCACCTTATGTTGACGCTCCCTATGGCTCTCACCCTTTTCTCTGGGTTATTTCATGTAATCCATAGCCAATACTCACAAGCAGACACTCTGCCATCCCCATTCCAGGAGAGAAGGTGGCTCAGGAAGGTCAAGAATCCCCACTAAGCTGTCCAGTCAGGAGAGAGGGAGCACGTACCTCCCTGTTATTCTAGCTGCTGTCCTCGGTGACCTGCACCACCAAACCTGACCCTGTCATTAGATCAGGTGTGAACACCAACTTCTACACCTGTCATTAGGAACCAGGGCGACAGGAGCAGCGGGGTTCACACCCTGCCTAGCACCCCTCAGACAAACAGGGAGAGTGCTTCTCTGTCCCCTGACAGGGACTTGTGCTGTCCAAGTCCTTGGATGCCTGGTGTAAAGCTCCCTCAGGGCTGCTGGGTCCCCTGAGCTTGGGAAAATGCTAACAATCCTTGCTTGGGTACTTCTGATATGCTGGGAATTTTTTTCTCCAGCCCTCCACAGGTAAAATGCTGATCATTCCATACTTTTCAGGCAGGGAAACTGAGGCTCAGAGCTTCCCACCAGTATAGCAAGACCAGGATGAGCAGCAAGCCTTCTGTTCCCTGGACCCGAATTCCTTCCCCCAGGACTACACTCTCCCTGCAACAGCGACAGAGAAGCCACAGAGAACGGAGTGAGGAAAAACATAGTGGGTGTTCCCCATGGCTAGCAGCTAAAGTTTAGAACAATAAGGGGACAGACACCATCACCACCACACCATCATCATTGTGTTGTTACAGGGCTGGCTGGACACCAGCCATTGCTACAGAGATTCCTGTAGTCCAGGTTCTGGGAAGGCTGAGGCAGGAAGATGAAAGATGGAATTCAAGACTAGGCTGGGATTCACAGGGGTTTTGAGGTAAACCTGAACTACATAGCAAGGGCCTGTCTCAAAAAGGAAGAAGAAGAAGAAGAAGAAGAAGAAGAAGAAGAAGAAGAAGAAGAAGAAGAAGAAGAAGAAGAAGAAGAAGAAGAAGAAGAAGAAAGAGAGGGGAGAGGGAGGGAGAAAGAAAAAAAGGAAGAAAAAAAAGAAAGAAAGTGATATTGCGTAGGCACAAGGTGGCCCATCCACAGTTTTGTCAGGAACTAGTCTTCCAGCGAGGGTGGGAACAAACAGAGGGCATCCTGGGCTGGGAGACCATGAAGAGAAATGACTGGTCCCCATTCAGGGCTTGGTGACCACAAGGCCATGGGAGCCCAAAGGAGGCTTCACCCTGTCCTGCAGCAAGAGACCTCTGAGCTGAGGCCCCTGCCAAAGCTGCTAGCCAAGGACAAAGTGGGGCTGCCTAGGCCAGGAGGAGGGCAGGACTCCCTTACTTAACCGCAGTGCCCACAGAGTCCCTGCAGCTGGAAAAGATGGAGCTCTTCCTTCCTCCCTTCCCTGATCTCTTGGCTTTTCTGTTAGTCCAAGCCCAGGCCTTCGGGGCTAGAGGGCTGGGAATGTGGGGTGGGACCTGGCCCAGCTCCTGGGATGTGTGACTCTTCTCCTGTTGAGGACCACAGGGGCCTGACCCTTGTGGGACTGACATGGAGTATCAGATTGTGCAACACTCAAGAGAGGAGCGCAAGGACTGCATGGGACTCCAGCTGGGTCTGACAGCCAGCTGGATCAGACACAGAGGAATAGTAGGAAGGGCCTTGCCCAGTCTCCGGGGTTGTGAAAGACAGGGTTGATGAGGGGAGGGCGGGAGAGGGGAGGGGACCTCGGAACAAGAGAAGAAATGACTGAGCTTCAACAGCCCTGTCCGTGGGACAACAGGGCAGCGGAGTTTCTGAAAGCACAAGACCGTGCAGGCCACACTTCAGGCTGTGGTGCCCAGGACACCTGTCTCATAAGTAGGTCTGGATTGAACATCTGAGACAGTCAGTCAATGGGGAAGCTCTGGGCCCAGAGTGGAGTCTCTTGCCTCCATCTGGAGTTTGGGGAAGGGGGCGGAACTGCTCTTGGGCAGGTGGAGGAGGACAGCTAGGTATAAAATCTCTCAGCCAGGTGAGCTGTGACATTTGTTGCTTCTCACCTGACTGAAGTTCTTTGCGGGGGAGACCACCCCCAACTTCCCCTAGGGAAGGTATCAAGGCAGAGGCACGAGTTCCACCCCCTCCCTCAATCTCAGCAACTCCACCAGTCTCCCCTAAACCGGTTATTAAGCGAATGAATACATTAGGCTTATCAAAACCGACGTGGGCTGCTTCTCCATCCAGACACATCAAGACATGTCATTCGCTTCTCGGGCGGCCCTGGGAACCCAGGGATAGTAGACGCGGCCAGTTTCGGGGCTAGGGGGGTGGGGAAGCGCCGGGAGCCACACCCCTCAGAAATCGTGCAGTGAGAAAGAGGCCCGTCCCCACCCAGCCAGCCGGGCTGAGCGGGGACTCCCGAGAGCCTGGGAGTGACTAGATCTGGACTCCCGCGGCCCCTGCACCGATCGCGGCCTTTGAGTGCTACAGCGCAAGTAGGCAGGTGCAGCCGCGGAGAGTTAGGACAGGTGACCTACCGTTGGACCCACCGTCTCTCACAGTCCAACTCCAGCCGCACCTGCTCGGTCTACAAGTCCCTCGGAGGAGCACCCTACACCCAGCTTATTTTCCTAGAGTTCCAGGGTGACCACACAAAGCTTCACAACCGAGATTCCAGGCTCAGGGAAACTCTACAGCTTGGGGTACAGTCAGCGCTTTGTACTTCCTCCCTACTCAAGCCCCCACCATCTAGGCCCCCAAGTAGCGCATCCTGGGGCTCTAGAGTTCCTTGTGTCACTCTAGGTGCCCCTCACTGGTCCCATTCCGCCAGAGCAGAACTTCCCAGCTCCAGCAGAACCTCTGCCTGGCGTTACCACGCATTTCCAACTCCTGGCTCAGCTCTGAGTCTCCCGCATCCCAGCCCAGGGTGTCCCCTCACCTTCGGGTTTGCACCGTTGGGCTGTATTTGCCTTTGTTTTTCTTCCTGAAGAGCGAGTGCATGGTGGCGCTTGGGACGGAGGGACCTGGGACGCGGCGACAGGCCCGGCGCGCACCGAAAGCGGGCGGCGGGCTCAGGTGAAAGGCAGCGGCGGTGGCGGCGGTGCGCGGAGCCCCTAGTGAGGAGGGCCGCGACTCTGGGTCACTACTGGGACAGGGCGGGGCGATCGCCCGCCACTCGTTTGCCTGCCGCTCCCCAGGAAGGTGGCGCTTACCTTGCAGGCGGGGCTTCAGGCGCGCTCCCTTGGTCCCTGCCGGACACCGCCCCCGCCGCCTGGTACTGCAGAGGCTGCGCAGCCGGTAGCCAGAACCGGGACTCCCAGTCCACCTGCGCCGGCACACGAGACCGCGCCCATCGTGCACGTCGGGCCTGGCGCGCCCCCTGGCTGAAGGGCTTACCTGGGCTTACCAAGACACCAAGACACTCCTCTTTTGATGTCTTCCTATGGCTACTCAAGATTTCTCTGTACCGGGTTTTACTTATTGCCGTCTGCCTCAGTTTCTTCCTTCATCAAAGGATGATAACGATCCACATCCTTAAAG
This sequence comes from Myodes glareolus, assembly GCF_982192425.1. Lineage (NCBI taxonomy): Eukaryota > Metazoa > Chordata > Mammalia > Rodentia > Cricetidae > Myodes > Myodes glareolus. The sequence goes on from NC_142034.1 coordinate 97,721,409, forward strand.
GCTGTAGGGAATTTCTGAAGCTAATTCACAAAAGAGCTTGGAACACAGTGCCAGCCCAAACAAGCAGGAAGCTTGGCCACTACTGTCACCCAGCCAGCTGGGGAGGACATAAATATCCCTTGAAACTTTCATAACCCCGGGCCCTGGTATGATAGAGACTTCATGGTGGGCCATCAAAGCTGCTTAGTTCTGGCTGAGCATAGCAACGTTGCGCAATCCTGCCAGCATGTCCTGGGGTGAGACAGGACTGGGGACAGAAGGCTGGCGGAAACATGGAGCTTTCTCCCATTCCGAACTGTACCCGCATCCCGCGAGCTCACAGCCCGCAGCAAGGGACGCATCTTTGTTTGTGTTAACTGATGAAAAACTGAGTCGTAGGAGCGAGAGTGGAAGAGACACCCGAGAGAGTGCTCAGTGCCACCCTGGGGCGGGTATTGAGGGGTGGGGGTGAGAGTCGGGTGGGAGCTCATCAGGGAAGATGCACTCCGGAGAGACTTCGCAGACAGCCAAAGGGCTTCGAGTTCAAGTCGGTGGAAAGGGCCTTGATCATGGCAGCAAGAGACTTGGATTCAAGTTCAGCTGTCAGTCTCCAGTCTCGGTCCCACGGGTTTAAAAGAAGGAGGGTGGTGCTGGGGTGGGGCTGGGGAGTCTGGCTCAGCAGCTAAGAGAACACACTGCTCATGCAGAGGAGCCCGGTTAGTTCCCAGAACCCATGTTTGGTGGCTCCATCACCGCGGATCTGGTGGCTCTATCACTGCCGATCTGGTGTCTTCTTTTGGGCTCCTCAGGTACCTGCTGTCACCTGCACACACTATGCACACACCCACGCATGTACCCACACATACACATAATTTTAAAAATAGACTTTTTGAACTCTAGAGGTTGAGGCAAGGAGAGCAACTCCTGAGATTTGGTGGGTAGGAATACCTGTACAATATGCTTTTGTATACATAGAAAACTTCTGGAAGGACCCATGAGAAATTGTTAGCCTTGAGTCCCCCCAAGGGTGAACAAGTCTTCAGTGGGGAAGGAGGGGAGGCAGCCAGGACAGACCAGTGTTTGAATCTTTACTTGGTCTCTTTTCAGCTCTGAGGAACAATGAGCAAGACCTTTTGCCTCCCGGGGCCTCAGTTTTCTCCATCTGTGAAGTGGGTCAAAGCAGAGTGACTGTCATGGGATGAGACCCTTCATAGTGAGTCCCTAACACAGCCTGGTTGTGATCAGAGAACTCAACAAAACCAGGGACGTGTTCTTTGCTCTAGGCCATCGACTCCTTGGATGCCAGGTACAGAGCTCTGAATAAAACTCCAGATTTCCCCAAACACTCAAATCCTTTCCTCAACAGTTCCTGGGTGGATGAGTGGGTGGATGTGAAGTGGTTGGGGAAGGCAGTGCACCGGGAGCACCAGGCTCATAAGCTTGGAGCACCGCAGAGTAATGACAACAACACTGATAGCATCTTACTCAGGGTCTCATCTCTGATGATCAGTTCTCCTGAGTGCTCCCTGTGAAGTGAAACCCGCGGGACTCCCTGCTCAGGAGGGACCTGGTATCCTGGCTTTTTCTCTTGGGAAGGGAAGCCATACCGAGAGTCACAGTGCCTGACTGGTCTGTGGCCCCGTCTGCCAGCTGCAAGTGCCCCAAATCTGGACACCCCTCTCTCTACCCACCACAGTTTCCACTCCCAAGCTCAGGGCAACTGGGCCTGGTGCCCACTGACTCAGCTGGGCCCAGTCCAGGAGTGTTGGAGGGAATTAACAGATTAAGGGAGGAATTCCACTTGGCCCTCACCCACCTTCTCACTCCACGTTCTAAAACAGCCTGCCCAGGGCTGGTGCAGCTGTGTATGTATACATGGGTGTGTGTGCACGTGTGTATACACATACCCCCCCCCCACATCTCTGGGCAGGCAGGATGGGGTGGGGGATCTGGCCTCACTTGTACATCCTCTGGGGGCCAGATGGGGTTAGTTCGGCATTGCCAAGCTGCCTTCTGCCAAGTGACTCATCCCCTCTGCTGTGGCGGGGGCGGGGAGGCCAGCACTGGGGCTGGGTGGATCCTTGTTCCAGGATGGTCAAACCTCATGGAGGAGGCACCTGCCGGGCCATCCAGTGCTCAGCAACCAGTGACCCTTGGCCTCTCACACCTGTCCCTTTCCAAAGCTGGAAGGAGGGACTTCATTGTTGCAAGGGTTACCCACGCCCTCTTTCTGCTTAGCATTTCCCCAGAAGTTGGAGAGGAATGCACACTCGGCACTCACTTTGAACCAGTTTGAAACAGGAAGAACAGCATTCTCTCAGTCGCGGAGCAGAGGGCCATGCTCACAGGACCAGGATGAAGCCTTGTCCTCCCAGGGTGGAGGCCCAGGCCCATCTGCTCATAGACTGTCCCTCTCGCCTCTCCAGCATGGCTCTGCCTTCGCCTGGAGAACACTCGTGATAGAGATTCCAGTCAGGCATGGTGGCATAGGCCTGTCACCTCAGCAGAGGCTGAGACAGGTCAGTTGAAAGTTTAAGGCCCACCTTGGCTCCGGAGTGAGTTCATGGCTATCCTGAGTGACTTAACAGGACCCTGTCTCCAAACACAGACTAAAAAGAGCTGGGGCGTAGCTCGGTGGTGTACTGTTTACCTGGCATGCATGAGGCCCTACGTCCAATTTCAGGTTTCTCTCCCTAAGATTATGACTGAATGGGTCTTTAGAGAAGAACCCAAGAAGCTGCGTCTTGTCAGGAGCAAGCTCTACTCAGTGAGATAACCAGTGAGATAACCAGTGAGATGAAAACCAATGAGATGATAACCAGTAAGATAACCAGTGAGATAACCAGTGAGATAACCAGTAAGATAACCAGTGAGATGATAACCAGTGAGATGATAACCAGTGAGATAGCCAGTAAGATAACCAGTGAGATAACCAGTGAGATGAAAACCAGTGAGATGATAACCAGTGAGATGATAACCAGTGAGATAACCAGTGAGATGAAAACCAGTGAGATGATAACCAGTGAGATATCCAGTGAGATGATAACCAGTGAGATAACCAGTAAGATAACCAGTGAGATAACCAGTGAGAGAACCAGGGAGAGAACCAGGGAGAGAACCAGCCCGATGAGCACTGATTTTTAGTGAGCAGCCCTCCTCTGGGACGCAGAAGCAAGCACGTAGAGGACTATTTGAAAAACACAGTTCAAAGCCAGCCTGGGTTGTGTGATCGCAACAGGGGCTTAACCACTCTGGACTGCTTCACCTCCTGTGTAGGGAGCAGTCAGAGCAAAGGGATGCTTGTGTTCAGAGCCCTAGGTATTGTGGTCTCTCTCCTGCCCACACTCCCAGAGGGCAGGAGGGGGCTGGCCGAGCTCTGCCCTGTGTTGTGTAACATGTTTACTTTTCTTGCAGGACAATTCTTCGGATGGAAAGTCAAGCTGGCCCTTCAGTTCACATGCGCTGACTCATACCTAACCCCGAGCTGTCCCCCCCTCCCTGGAGCTCCCCATAGTTTCCCGTTGGCAAGAGGGGAAGCTGAGCTCTGGAAGCAGGCACAGAAGAGGGTCCAGGGTGACTCATTGAGACTTCTTGCTCCTGAGTCACCCCTAGAGTATTCACCTCGGGCTCTCACCCTCTGGGGCCCCGGTCAGCCTCCTCCTGCCTGATGGTAGCCCTGCCCAGCGGTCACTCCTGGAAGACAGGTTCCCATGACTCTCTGCTACCCTCCCTAGACTCAGGTATGCACCTGTACAGTTGTGTATGTTGCCAAAATATGGAGACAACTCCCACTATGGTTGAGTGGTGATTGCTCTGAACCCCAGGGCCCTGGCCCTCTCCCTACATAGCCTAGTCACAAAGGGGTGACTCTGAAGATCAGAAAGCTCACTCTAGGATCATCCCTGGCTCTCTCACACTCACCATGAGGGTTTTTCTGCAAGGAGGTCACTCTGCCAAGGCAGGGTGGCTCTAGGTGGGGCTGAACAAGCTCTGCCAGGCACAGCATCCCTGCAGGACAGGCTGCCTTGCCTCCTGTCCACGCCCAGCTGCTGCTTCCTGCCTGCTGCCCGCTCCTCCCCTTCTGAGCCCTGCCAGGCTCACACAGACCAGACCAGTGCAGCTGCATTCTTGGGCCAGTGTCTAGGGTGTGAATGACCCTGGGTCTGGTCGGGTCAGAAGGTCAGGGCCTTGTTCCTTCCAGTGCCCAGAATCCCAAGTGAGTCAGGCTACAAGGCACAGACCTAGAAATTAAACCAGACACAGTATGAAGCCCCTCTGGTTCAAAAACCAGTTTAGCTCTGCTCCCAGTTGTGTGACCTCGGAGGGATGATTTGCCCTCTGTTAAATGAGAACTTGGGAACTGAACTGTCGAGTCTGAGTTCTTTCATCTCCGTGTGGTGTGACTCTGAGCAAGTATCTTCAATTCTCTGAATCCCAGTTTCCACACCTGCAAAATGGGAGCATCCAGATACCAACTCCATAAACTCAGTGAAGACGCAAGACAATGTCAGGTAATTCAGGTAATGAAAAGTGCATTCTCACAGCGGCGTTCTGATGCGCCTTGGCTCGAGCGCCCAGCTGCCAACCCTGACGGAAACGATGGAGGAGCTACTTCCGCTCCCTGCTTTTCAGCTGTAGCTGATGATCATGACATGCCTCTCGAGGTAACTCCTGGAGGCTCAAGACCATGTGCTGGACCAGCCCCCTCATCCCCACTGCTGTCAACACTAACCATTTGCTGGACAAAGACTATGTTCAGTTTTCTCACCGAGTGAATGAATGTGGACCCAGGGAAGATCCCCAGAGATCCAGGCAAGAGTTAGAGAAGAGGTCACGCAGAGCTGAGGATGACGTTGGATTTCCAATCCTCCTGCCTCCACCTCCTAAGTACTGGAATTACAAGAGTACCTGGTTTGTGTGGTGCTAGGGATGGCAGTCAGGAGTTTGCATGTGCTAGGTAATTACTTGGTCAGCTGCACCACATCCCCAGCCCATCACATCATCCAATACTTATTGAGCAGATATTATTTGACAGGTCAAGTTCCGGCTCCTCAGTACGTGATATCAGGGTGGAGCCCTCAGAGGGCTTTGCTGTGGAGAAGCAGGGAGAGGATAGGAGATGGGGTTCAAGGTCCCCAAAGAGCAGCCCAGCACAGGAAAGAGCTTATGCACAGACACTACGGGGGGGGGGGGGGGGGCGGGGGGGAGGCGGGAACACTGAGGGGAAAGTGGTCAGACTTAAGGCCGAGGGCGTTGGGAACAGAAGACCTCAGTTATAGGCACGAGGTCCCTCATGTCCTCCTGCATTACTTGCCAAAGAAAGAAGTGGACCCATGGCCCCTTGTGCTTCCTTCTTGTGCAATGATCCAATTACATAGCACCTTCTGTCCATCTAGCCTAGGAGTTACAAGATACATCCTGGGTGAGGAGCCCTTCCCACTGGAAAGATGGTGGAACGGGAAAGCAGGCAGCCACGTTGTTCTTTTCCTCGCTGTGTCCATGCATTTGTATATCCTTGTATTTGGGTGCATATGTATCTATGGGTGCCCTGCACACACGTGAGCATGTGGAGTCAACCTTTGGTAGATGTTCTACTACTACTACTACAACTACACTGTCTCTGTTGGTTGCTTTCTGTTTGTTGTTGTTGTTGTTGTTTATTTTGCTTTGCTTTTTGAGACAGGGTTTCTCTGTGTAACAGCCCTGACTGTCCTGGAACTAGATGTGTAGATCAGGCTGGCCTCGAACTCAGAAATCTGCCTCTGCCTCCCAAGTTCTGGAATTAAAGGTGTATGCCGGTATGTGCCTGGCCTTTATTTTTCATAAACCTCCACCTGGCTCAATATTTTTTTGGGGGGGGGGCGGGGAGCTGGTAGAGCTCATTGTAGTTTCATTGCTGGAAGATAGAGACAGACGGGTCCCTGGCAGCTCTCTGGTTACCTAGCCTGACCAAGTCGGCAAGGCCCAGGTCAGAGTGAGAGACCCTAGCACAAAAAAACAAAAAGCAACGGGCAATAAATAAATTAAATAAAAATAAAAGCGTCTACAAATAAATAAAAATAAAATAAATACATTGTGTTTATTTTTAGTTTATGTAAATGACTGGTTGCGTGTGTTTATGTGCACCACATGTGTGCCTGGTGCAAAAGAGGGCATCAGATCGCTGGAACAGGAGTCACAACCGGTTTTGAGTTGCCTCATGGGTACTGGGAAATGAACCGGGGTCCTCTGCAAGAGCGGCAAATGTTCTTGGCTGCTAAGCCAAGTCCAGCTCCAGCCCCAACTTTTACGTAGGTGCTGTGAATCAGGCCCTCACGTACGGTAGACACCTTACACACCGAGCGGTTTCCCCAGCCGCTCCCCGCCCTAGAAAAAGAAAAGAAAGAAAGAAAGAAAAAGCACAAGCGCCAACCAGTCAGGGAGTGCGGCTAAGTGAGCGACCTCTGCAACTGGAAGGTGTGCAGGTGACTGGCGCGTGGGAGGTGTGACGTCACGAGGAAGGAAGGCCTGTGATGCAGTGGGAGCGGATGCGACTAGAACAACCTCTCTCCTCCCTGCCACCATCTACCCATTATGTCTACTTTGACTTTTGTACCCTCTCTGCTGAGCTCAAACATTCCAGCCTGGGACCCGGTGCCAAGCGCCCATTGGCTGCTCTCGCAGCAGTTCTTGGATCAGATTCAGGGTTTAATCCCAGCTCTGGGCCAAGGGCCCAGACTGATGAACCAATCCCAGCTCTGCATAGAGTTCCCTCCTCCCTGCCCAGGGTCCCCGCCCCATCCTTGCTTGTGGGCTGGTCATCCAGATCCTCATCAAAGGACCTGGCCCTGCTGCTTGTGGAAGGGGCCCTATCCAGGAGCTTCCCCAGCCGGAGGATGCTGGAATGTATGTGGAGCTGCCAGCCGCTCCCTGCCGGGATTTTTCTTTCCATTTCCGAGATTTGAGACTGCATGAATACAAGCGTCCTTCTGAGCTACATGCCCAACCTTAAAAAAAAAAAAAATTATATATAGCTAGGCACAGTGTCTCATGCCTTTAATTCCAGCCCTTGGGAGGCAGAAGCAGGTGAATCTCTGTGAGTTCAAGGCCACCTGGTCTGCGTAGTATGTTCCAGGATAGCCAGAGCCACCTAGTAAGACCCTGTCTCAAAAAACCAAAAACAAAATAATAAATTTATTTATTTATGTTTTCAGATAGGGTCTTACTAAGTTGTCCAGCCTGGCTTTGAACTTACTCTGTAGTTCATATTGGCCTTAAACTTTTACCCTCCTGCTTCAACCTCTAGAGTAGCTGCCATTACAAGAGTGTGCTACCAGAGCTAACTGGGGGCCTGACAATTTGACCATTTATTTTGCTTACGTGGAAGTGTCAAAGGCTTCTTTCTATTCATGTCAGCTTGGCCAGCTGGGTGTTGGAAGTTGTCATATGGAGCAGCTCTGGAGCCAGTTGGTTGGTGGAGCTGGGCAGGGGTCCTTCAGGCTGAGGACAGATGACCCTGCTTTGTGGATATGGCACTCTGACCTGACAAGCCTGTGGAGAGACGCACACAGGGAGGTGAGGACCTCACTGACCTGGGCCCTGACATTGTCACAGGTTCCTGTCTGCCCTGTGCGAGTGACCCTGTGCGGAAATGGGCTTCTCCTTCCTCTGGCTGCAGGTTCTCTCAGCTTCCCCTTCATCCGCGAAAGTCATCTTTGGGACCCTTGTCACCTGCGGCATTTGTCTGAGGTTCAGATTCAAGGCCTTGCCGCTCACCTACTCTTCCTCATCCCAGCACTGCGGGAGACTCACTCGGTGTGCTCCCAGGCCCCTCCTCCTCCTCCTCCCTCCTCCACATCCCTGCTTCCCCCTCACTGGTTCACTGATCTATTCTAAGCCCAACAGCCAGAGGCTGAATGGACAAAGACCTGTGCTCTCATGCTCACCCTGAACAGCCCGCTCACCCTGAACAGCCCGTCAAGTCTCCTCCTCACTCTCCTGGGAACACACTCTTGCTACAGGGCCTTTGCACCTCCATAGTCTCTGTCTGCTTCCCCACTCAGGTCTACCGTCACCCTGATTTTTACTGCCCGTATCAAGTGCTCAGTGAAGTTTCATGTCCTGCAGAACTGGCTCCTGTCTCTCTCTGAACAAACAGTTGCTTCCTTTGCTTCCCGGCAACTACCAGGCCCAGCACCTGCCTGGATCTCCCTCCACCTGACTCCCTCTCACTGAACCAGTGTCGCATCTTTGCCCTGTAACTGGGGACAGCGAGATACTAGTCAGTGCCCAGATCCCTCCCCTCCCCCACTGATCTTGAGAGACAGGGAATCAATCGGTCTCTTACTTCCTGGAGAGCTTGGGGTTGGCAAAGAGGGGCAGGGAAGTAGCAGGATCCTCTCCCCTACCTTTCAACAGGTCCATGCTTCTCTGTAGGATCATGGAGAGAGGTGGCCCCAGGGTAGGCAGAGCCTTGTTTCTGTGTTTTAGGGTGCAGTGACAGGTACCTGGCTTTCCCTTGGCCTTAGCATGGCCACACTACTTAGGGCTCTATTTGTTGACTCTCTCCCCTCAGGAGGCCTCTCTCTGCAGATGGCCTGGTGCCCCAATGAGGCCAGAAACCATCTCCCTTCAGAGCCTGCAGAAGGATGGGTTGGCTGACACTCACCTCTAGCTCAGTGGGGCTCATTTCAGCTTCCAGGCCTTTAAGATTTTGAGATGGGAATTTGTATTGGGTTTCAAGCCACACGTTTGTTGCCTGTGACAGCAATCCGGGAACTAGCATGGAGGTTTGCTGTGGGATAATCCTTCTGTTCACTGTGAAGATGTGTTGCTTTCATTGTTAATAAAAAGCTGACTGGCCGACAGTTAGGATTTTTGGGACAGAGAGAATGCTGGGGAGAAGGGCAGAGTTTGCAGAGATACCATGGGACTCAGAGCGAACAGGATGGGAAGTACAGACATGAACCTTGGGGCAGCACATAGATTAATAGAAGTGGGATGATTAAAGTTGTAAGAGCTAGCTAAAAACAAGCTATTGCCAATCATTTATAATTAATATTATTAGGTCTCTGTGTGGTTATTTGGGGAGCGGCTGACTGGACAGCCTGCAGAAGCTCCTTCCCTAGCCTGCAAGGGTCCTGTGCCTGGACCACCAAGACCTCCGGAGGCAAGCAGAGGAAAGGACCTTGGTGAAGGAGGGAATAAGAATCAAGGAGGGCCTCCTTTCCGGGCCTTGATTCCCATCAGAGATACCCTCTAAATACAATCATCCAAAGGGTAGGCAGTGATCACCCAGGACCCAATAGACGACACCTCTCAGACTTCCAAATCACACCCTGTCTCTGCTCTTTTTGAGATGTATTCAAAACCCAAGAGCTGGGCATGATGGTGCACACCTCTTATTGGAGGTTCAGGAGGCTGAGGCAGAGGAGTGAGAAGTGGAGAAGTGGTAAGCCCTGAGAAAAACAGCAGAAAACAAAGAGTGTGGTTCACGCCTGAGACCCCAGCACACAAGAGATTGAGGCAGCAAGGTCATTGCAGGTTTGAGGCCAACCTGGACGGTCTAGTGAGTCAGCAGGAGGTTGATGGGGCTACATCCTGGGCTACAAGAGTAAGTCTCTGCCTCAAAAACTTCCAATCAACCAAACAAGAAACAACCAAGAGATTCGGAGGGAGTGTACCCAGGTTCAGAACCCACGAAGGCTCCTGGGGTGCTGTGGCCTGTCTGGCCGGCTGTTTGTCCGGATCATCTCCCCATCGCTCACGCGCTTCTTATCCACCTGTGACAGCCACGCTGTCAGCCCAGATGCTTGTCCGCAGATGACTGAAATGTGCCCTATCCACAGAGGAGCGTGACTCAGTCACAGAGAGGAAGGAAGGGTGGGGACACTGCGCTTGCCCAGCAGCTGCAGAGAGACGGCCCTAGGGTCTGCACCCGACTCTGGATAAAACAAACAAGATTCTTGACCAAAGCTGTGGTAGTTCACACTTATAATCTCAGCTCCCACGAGGTTGAGTTGAGAGGATGATATGATAGGAATGTGGTAAGTTCAAGGCCAGCCTTGGCTATATAACAAGACTGTCTTAAAAAACAAAAACAAAAACACAAAAACCAGACATAGTCACTGTAGTGATGGCTCAGCATTTAAGCTTGCTTGCTGCTCTTACAGAGGACCAGAGTTCAATTCCCATGTTGGGTGGCTCACTACTGCCTCTAATTCCAGCTCCAGGGAACCTAATGTCTCTGGCTCTGCCGGCGTTGCCGGCGTTGGTCCTCATATTCTCATAGCATACACACACACACACACACACACACACACACACACACACACACACAGAGAGAGAGAGAGAGAGAATTTAAAATAAAAATAAAATTTAATGCAAAATAAAATGAAAGAGGGGACAGTATGGCCACACCTCTGTGAGCAGAGAGCCCGAATTCACTAGGGTGGATCTGTGAAAGCATCCACACTGCCTGCTGAGCCACATAACCCCGTGTGCCCCCTCACTCCAAGCTGAGGATCCTCCACTGTTTAAAGTCTTCTCACCTTTCCTTGACCTTTGGCTCACAGGTGACTCTGGGTGGAGTCCAGAAGCCTTTATGGAAATGAAAAGATTTGGGACAGGCTAGGGATCAGAGTGGACAGGGACCCACAGGGCAGGCCCCTGGGTTAGCCCCTCTAGACCACGCTCCTGCCCATCAAGGCTGTCAAGTCACCAGGAACTCTGTGTGGCATTGTTAGAACCTGTGCAACTGTGCACCAAAGCCCTGACGGTGACCTGGGTGGCCCTAGAGGGCCCCCAACAAGGAGGCCCTGGGCTGTGTGCTGAGAATTGGAGAAAGAACACAATTTTGTGAGGTGGTGGTGGCGTACACCTTTAATCACAGGACTCAGGGGGCAGAGGCAGGCGATCTCTGTGAGTTTGAGGTCAGCCTGGTCTACAGAGCTAGTTCTAGGACAGCCAGGGCTACACAGAGAAACCCTGTCTCAAAAAACAAAAACAAAACATACAAACAAAATACCCCAACTAACCAACCAACCAAACAAAACAACAACAAAATAAAATCTATATCCTAGATTCTAGGCCATCGGGTGCAGATGAGAAAGCCTTCAGAAGCAGCTGTTGGGCAGGCTGAGACAGAGACTGCTTCATGGGTGTAGGCTTTCTGGGAGGGGCAGTGTCGTGAAGCCCTTCCCAGGACTGTCACGTTGGTTACACAGCCTTGTGAATGCACTGAGATCTGCTGAACTGCACAGTAAGATGCTTACAATAGATACGCTCATGCTATATGCATTTTATTTTACCATGTGTGTGTGTGTGCGTGCATGTTTGTGTGTGTGTGTGCATGTGTGTGTGTGAGGATGCAGACGCTTGTGTGTGCAAATGTATGTGGAAGCTAGGTATCTTCTTCCTTCTTTTGTTTTGTTTTTTTGAGACAAGGGTGTTTCATGTCAACCTGACACAAGCTGGAGTCATCAGAGAGAAGGGAGCCTCAAATGAGAAAATGCCTCCCTAAGATCTGGCTGTGGGCAAGCCTGTAGAGCATTTTCTTAGTTAGTGATTGATGGGGGAGGGCCCAGTCCATTGTGAGTGGTGCTATCCCTAAGATGGTTCTTTAAGCAGATTGAGCCAGACAGTGGCAGCCCATGTCTTTAATCCCAGCACTTGGGAGGCAGAAGTAGGTGGATCTCTGGGTTTGAGGCCAACTTGGTCTACAAGAGCTAGTTCCAGGACAGCTAGGGCTGTTACACAGAGAAACCCTGTATCAAAAAGAAAGAAAGAAAGAAAGAAAGAAAGAAAGAAAGAAAGAAAGAAAGAAAGAAAGAAAGAAAGAAAGAGAAAGAAAGAAGGAAAACTGAGCAAGCCATGACGAACAAGCAGTATCCCTCCACGTGCCGACCCTGTGTGAGTTCCTGTCCCGACTTCCTTTGATGATGAAGAGTGATGTGGAAGTGTGAGCCAAATAAAACCCTTTTCCCCTCAAGCTGTTTTTGGTCACGGTGTTTCATCATGGCGATAGTTACCCTAACAAGGACACAGGATTTCTCTGTGTAGCCCTGGCTATCCTGAAATTCACTCTGTAGCCCAGGCTGGCCTCAAACTCAGAGATCCACCTGTCTCTGCCTCCCAAGTGCTGGGATTAAAGGCGTACACCACCACATCTGGCTAGATGTCTTCTTGAGAACTCTCCACCTTACACTTTGAGGTAGGGCCTCTCACTTGAACCCAAAGCTCACTAATTCTGTTAGTGAGCTTGCTCCAGGCATCTCCATCTTCTGCACACATGCTGAGGTTGCAGGTGCGCTGCCATACCTGCCTGGAATTCACGTGCGGGCTGAGTTGTCCCCTCCCATTGCTCACACGTTCTTAGCAAGCACTGTTATCCACTGAGCCATCTCCCTACACCCGAGTTACTGGTTTATTATTTATATTTATTATTGCTTATTTTCGTTTCATTTACTTGTTCCTGATCATGTGAGTGTATGCCACAATTGCGGGTACTTTAGAAGTCAGAAAAGGATGTTGGGGATGTTTGTGCTGGAGTTAAAGACAGGTGTGAGCCACCCAGCGTAGGTGCTGAGAATTGAACTTGGGCCCTCTTAACCACCGAGCCGTCTCTCCAGCCCCTATTTATTTATTTTTTGAGTCGGGGCCTCATGTAGCCCATGCTGGTCTCAAACTTGCCACGTAGCGAGGATGACCTTGAACTTCTGGTCCTCTTGTTTCCATATCTGAGTGCTGATAGTACAGACGGGGTATGTGTGGTGCAGAGGGTGAAATTCAGAACTTCATGGGAGCCACCAACTCTCCAGCTCCCCCATTTTGTTTTAGTTGAGGTGAAACTTAGAGAATGTACAACCAACCAGCCATCTTAGTGTAGACCATTTGACGGCGTTTAATAAGCCACAGTTCTCTGCCTACACTACCTCCCTCCAGTTCCAAGTCGGTCCCTCACTACAGCAGCTGTCTTGGGGATTAAGTGCATTCGTGTCTGAGAGTCTTTAGAAGAGATCTGACCGGTATGTACAAATGAAGTGGTGGAGATAATTTGCAGAACCGAGCTACGAAGAGGTTATGTGTGAGTGGAGGTGGTGATGTTATTAATTCACATTCATTGGGCTGGGGCAGGAGGGAGCTTGTTTCTCTCATGCATCCCCTTTCCTCAGACTTCCCTGCACCCAACATGCCACCCACTCTTTCTTCTAGTGCAGTCACGTCTCCCCTTAAGGTCTGGAGTAAAGGAGGTTGTGATTTAACTGTGGTGTTGGAAAACACCAGATGACAGTGTCACAGTCAGTGTGGCTTGCTGATCCCGGGGCAGAGAACAAGATTCCCTCAGTGAGTCCCGTGAGGATAAACACCTGGTACTGAACCGCAACCTGTTGCAAATTGGGTTATCTTTTGCTGCCACCTTGTGGTAAGTCTGGAAATTTCGACTCCTATTTCTGTACTTTTTAACCTAGATAGCACTTCGCACATGCTATCTGCGAAGTCCTAGTAAGATCTTGCCTCTCCCTGGACAGCCACGACAAAAGAATGGCAACGATACTGGGGCCATCTCCTTTGCTCTTGCAAGGTGAAACAGCAGGTTGGGAAACGGGAGGACTGACGGGGGTGAGATTGGTCCCTGGGCACCCTGGGAAGACTGGCAGGATTTGGATGTGGGTGAAATTGGAAGAATAGGCAAATGCCTCCCTCCCAGAGTCACCCCGTGCACTCCTTTTCTGGTTATCTCCTTTTCGGCACTTTTCACCATGTCTAAATTATCAAATAATAAATATTACTCTATTCTTAAGATTTATTTTTGTTATTTTAAATTAAATTATGTATGTGTATGTGTAGGTATGTACATGTGAGTGCAGGTGCCCACAGAGGTCAGAGGAGCTGGTTCTCCCCGGAGGTGGGTTTACAGGACGTTGTGAGTGCTTGACTTGGGTGCTGGGAATCTAACTTTGCTACTCTGGAGAAGCAATACATATTTTAACTGCTGAGCCATCTCTTCAGCCTGCCGAATTTAACATCCGAGGGCCTGACAGTGGACGCTCTGCAAAGGTGTGAAGGGTGAATAAACAATGCTTCAGGAAAGGTTGGTCTGGACCACTGCTGCCACGGAAGCGGTCAGGTGGAGGAGCTGAGCTCAAGGCCAGGTATCAGCTGGGCGTGGTGGCACACGTCTGTAATCCCAGCACTCGAGGCAGTATAGGCACGAGTTCGGGGATGGACAGGTCTACAGTGTGAGTTCCGCCTCAAAGCAAACCAAACAACAACAAAAAGTTCATCCCAGTGGACGAAGGAGAGGTTACACAGAGCGAGGCTGCTCTGAATTGTATCTATGAGCAGGTTCTGATGAAGGGAGGGCAGTGCCAGGGGGCTGGGTCCTCATGGGGGCGGAGATTGGGTAGGGGAGGAATCTTTGCTGAGTCTGGATGACTGTGGACGCGTTCAATGTGGGCGGGGCTTTCTCGAGCCGTGGCCAATTGGGAGCAAGGGCGAGGCTGGAGGCGTGACCCAGCGAGGGACTGGTAAAAACGAGGGGCAAGGTATAAGACAGCGGGCAGAGTTTGGCCTGTGTGGGTTGGGACCAGACCAATCAAGGAGCAAGATAAACCTCTAGGGGCGGGGCCAAGTCAAGCTAAGTTCTCCCGCTGTCCCGGGTCCTGGAGCTCTCCAGGCGGGACACGTCTGTCACCGCTCTGGTCCTTCTTTTGCGGGCTGGCCACCGCGTATGTAGGATTGAGCAAGAGGCTGGTACCAGGCTGAGGCTGTTGAGCTCCAAGGCTCTGTGCTCCGGGCAAGGTGTCTGCTGGGACTCTGGCGAGCTCAGCTCCCTGGTCAAGCAGGTGCCAGAGTACTGTGCTGTGTCTCCAACAGCTCCAAGGGTGAGCGGGACTGTGGGGCCTGCGCGTGCTTTATAGAATGTTTGAATAGCTTTGTGTGGGTGCGCACTGTATGCACCTGGGGAATAGTGTGTGTGCGTGCGTGTGTGTGTGCGCGTAGTTGCTACAGAGAGCAGAGTGCCTGTGCAAAGTTCTGTACTGCGTGTACAAGGTCTGTTCTGTGTGGGCGTGGAGTGCAGGAGAAATGTACAGAAGGGTGCATTTTCAGGGTATTATGCAGGAACATGAACCGGCAGGCACAAAAATACTGGGGGTGGCGGGTGGGCAATAGGGCAGGATATGCACGGCAAGCCATGGGGAGAGCATGCGAGGACAATCGTGGGAATGGAAGAGTTGAAATGCATGTGCCTGTTTGAGTGGGTGGCATTGAGGGTACCTATGGAGGGCTCTGGAAGAGTGGGGATGGGGCGATGGCAAGGCTTGCTCTCAGAGGTGAGTGCGGGTAGCGGTGGTGGGTAGTAGACTGGTACCTGGCCTGGAGCCGCTGGCAATCATATCTGTTCTTCGTGCATCGGGAGCTGCCACCTCACTAGTAACGCTTTGTTCCCAGGCTCTGTGCTCACCCTGTCCTGGTGGTGTCTGAATTTGAACATGGTGCAAAAATACCAGTCTCCTGTCCGAGTGTACAAGTATCCATTCGAGCTGGTCATGGCGGTGAGTGACTCCTGGTTCTCGGTCCCTCTTGCGACTGGAGGTCAGCTATGGTGGGAAGGAGAGGGGGCATTTCAGACTATGGAATGGGAAAGAATTGCTGAACTATTCAGCTGCCCTGACTTCTTTGCCTGGCCACCCCCTTCCATCTGTCATGACTCTTGGAACACTGCCTCGCAGATAGAATACAAGATCTCATGCGGTGGTATGTGCCTGTAATCCCAGCATATGAGAGGCTGAAGCGGGAAGATCAGAAATTCAAAGTCCTCCTGGGTTACATAGAAACAAAAACAGGGGATGGAGATGTAGCCTCCCAGTCTGAGGATGTAGACACCATACGTCTGAGTGTCTTACAGGAAGGCAGTTGGGTGCCTCCTGGATCAGATCTTTGCACTGAGGCCAGAGCTGGGGCATGCTTTGGATTCCTTCTCTGGGTTTCATCACTCTGCCTCCTGGAGCTTCAGTCTCTCCTTGGAGAAATGGGGGCAGTGCTACAGGCTTGTGGAGAGTAACAGAAGTGACTGGTGGTCCCGGAAGCCACATGATTGACACATAGTAGGTACCTGTGACATGGCACGCCCTGAAATCACACAAGATCTAGAGCTGAAAGCAAAGCACAGTGGTGAATGCTTGCCAAGCTAGCACGGGCACACAAACACACACACATACACACACAGAGAGAGAAGAGGGGGAACACACACACACACACACGGGGGGGGGGAAACAAGGTTTTATAAATAATTAAACTGAAATATCTTGCAAGTGTGTCCAACCTGTGGCCCATGGACTTCATGTGTCCCAGGACAGCTACGAATGTGGCCCAATATAGTAGTAGACTATATTCATTCATCATATGAATGAGTGCCGAAGTGTCCTAAACACCAGTGTCTCCCCAGTCTGCTGCACCCCACCCCTACTGCTAACCCCAGCCTTCTTTGTAAGATCCCATCTCAGCTGGTGGCTATGCGCAGGTTTCCTGTTTGGTCCACCTCTATGAGCCCACATGCTTCTGTTTTCCTAGTCAGATAAACGATGAAGGCCCACAGGAGGCATCCTTACACATGACTGGTTCCCAGGGTGGGAGGTTGGTAATGTGGGTTACTTCACTCCCAACCAACCCTCTGCTGCCTGTCTTTAAAGTGGGCATCCCTGGCTTTCCAAATCATGGTGATGCCTGTGGATTGAGTAAGCCATTATCTGCAAGCTCCTACAGCAGGCTCTGATGAAGAGGAAATGAGCCTTGAATTCTGGCTCTTACTGTGACTCTTGTCCAGGCAGGCTGTAGGGTTGATTCCCCTTCTTTGCCATGGGGCTGTGACTCCAGAGGGTGAGACTCAGTCACTTTGGTCAGAAGCACTAGATCCACATTGTTTCATGGCCCACTCTGGCATAAGGTTGTCATGGTGATTAACTCGTGTGTGTGTGTGTGTGTGTGTGTGTGTGTGTTCATCCCAGCACAGAGCTCACTCCATACCAAGCAGGTGAAAAATACCAACCAGATGAAAGGCTGTATCTCATTGGAGGCGTGCTCTCCCAGCATGAACAAAGCCCTGAGCTCAGTGCACAGCACCTCATAACTTCATATGATGGTGCTCAACTATAATCCCAGCACAGAAGGTTAGAGGCGGGAGGCTAGATTATCCTCATCTTGTCATGAGTTTGAGGCTAGCCTGAGCTATTTGAAGATGCCATGTAAAGGAGAAAAGTCTGCTGAGATGACCCATTGGGTAAAGGTGCCTACCTTCAGACCCGAGGACCTGAGTTCCATCCCTGGCACCCAAATGCTGGAAGAAGAGAACGAGCTTCCGCAAGCTGTTCTCTGAACTCCACATGCACAGCCTCCCAAATAGAAAAAGTATTATTATTATTTTGGTTTTTTGAGACAAGGTTTGTCTGTGTAGCTTTGGAGCCTGTCCTGGCACTAGCTTTGTAGACTAGGCTGACCTTGAACTCAGAGATCTGCCTGTCTCTGTCTCCAAGTGCTAGCATTAAAGGCGCATGCCACCACCGCCCGACAGTAAATGTAATTTAAGCATTTGAAGACATCTCTGAGGGGTAACGGTGGGTGACTCTAAGTCCTCTACCGCTCCTGGCTACTCATGCTTTGTAAGCTTCAGAACCCACTCGCTCACTGAGTAGAAGAGAGAGCCTGTCCTCACCTTCTGGGGTTGTTTTGAAACCAGGGCATTCAGTCATGAAACCAAGACACCTGTCTGTAAGGTGGAAAATGATCTGCTGTGTGGGCCTAATAAATGTAAACTCAGGTTATCATGCCTAGGTTATAAAAAAATTCGCAATCAGATGTGGTTGGTACATGCCTACCCTAGCAGTAGAGGCAGAGGCAAGACTCAGGAGACCAAAATCATTGTGAGCTACAAGGCTAGCCTGAGCCATGTGTGACACTATCTCAAGCCTCCTCTGCCCCCGATTTTTTTTTTAAAGGAAGGTTTTCAAATAGTGAATTTCCAGCACTTGGGAGTCTGAGGCAGGATGATCTCTGTGAGTTTGAAGCCAACCTGGTCTACATAGAGAGTAACAGGTCAGCCAGGGCTGCATAGAGACACTGTTTCTAAAACCAAACCAACCAACCAAACAAACAAACAGCAAATTGCATTGAGTCATTTTCAAAGAGTTCTCTAGAAGGTGGCCACAGCCATGGCCTCTCTTCTTCCGTCCTGTTCTTGTCTGTATCCAGATCTGCAGCTTCTCCACAGACAAAGACACTTTGCTAACGTTGACAACACACTATTGTCCCTCAAATAGCTACATAACTAAGCGGAACTTGTGGCTCTGGAGGCACAAAGGGGTTTTTCTGCCCTTAATGCCACTCTTTGTCCCTCAGCTGGTACTCGTCCTCGGCGTGGGTTCCAGGTTGGACCACTGGGGACGAACTCAGCTGCCTCCAGGCATCTGGGGAGCTGCTGGCCAGCTGGTGTCTGTTTAACAGAAGTGTATGGGACACTGAATCACCCCTTCACGCTTCAAAAGCCCACCAGCAGAAACTGAAAAACAATTGATTTTCTGACTGATTTCTAAACATTTTAATGATTAATTCATATACTTATTTATGTGTATGCATGTATGTATGCCTGCATGAATTTACATGCATCTTATGCATGTAGGCGCCCACTGAGGCCAGAGCATGTTGGAACTGGAGTCGCGGGTTACTGTGAGCACCTGATGTGGGTACTGGTGACTGAACCCTGGTCCTCTGGAAGAGCAGTACGTGCTTTCAACCACTATCGCTCCAGAAAGGTTTCTAAAAGATTCTATTACACTATTTTAGAAAGAGAGAGATGCTGAGAACGTGAATTTATGTGGAAGTCAGGAAATTTGTATGGATTCGGGTTTTTTTGTTTGTTTTTGTTTTGCTTTTATTTATTTATTTATTTTTACCATGTGAGTTTTGGGAATTGAACTCAGGTCTTTAGTCTTACCACAGACACCTTTACCCACTGAGCCATCTCATTGTTCTAACTGATTGAGTTTATTTTGAGATAGGATCTCACCCAGGCTGTAGCTCAGGCTGATCTGGAACTCACAGCAATACTCCTGCTTCAGCATCCTAAGTGTGGAGACTGTTTTAAAAGATTTGAGCCACGGAGATGACTCAGTGAGTAAAAGAGCTTGCTGTGGCTGTGTAGCTATGAGGACCTGAGTTAGAACTCCCCTGCACTCACATAAAAGCTGGGTACAATAGTGTGCACCTCTAACCCTCAGGAGGGGGTACAGAAACAGGCAGATCTCCAAAACTCACTGCTCAGTCAGCCTAGTAGAGACACACGGAACTCCAGGCTAAGTGAATAATTCTGCCTCAAAATTAAATGGAGAGTAATGGAGAAAGACACTGCCATCAACTTCTGATGTCCACACACACACACCTATTCATACACACATGAACACACGCATGCACACACAAAGAGAGAGTTTGGACATTTTAAGCTGGGCATGGTGGCTCGTGCATTTGACTGGCTAAGGCAGGAAGACAACAGATTCAAGTCCAGCTTTGGTTACATAGTGAGACCTTTAAAAGGAGAAAGAAAGCCGGGCAGTGGTGGTGCATGCCTTTAATCCCAGCACTCGGAAAGCAGAGGCAGGTGGATCTCTGTGAGTTCAAAGCCTGGTTTACAAGAGCTAGTTCCAGGATAGGCTTCAAAAGCTACAGAAAAACCCTGTCTCGAAAAACCGAGAGAGAGAGAGAAAGAGAGAGAGAGGGACTGGTGTGTGTTTATGTATGTGTGTGGTATATGTATATACAGTGTGGATGTATACATGTACATGCATGTGTATGAGAAGGCCAGAGGTTGCTGTCAGGTACCATGTTTCCTTAATCATTCTCCACCTTTATTTTATTAAAACCCTTTTTCAATACTTTTCTGTGGGAATTCTGGGGGACAGGGTCTTATATATAGACTTGACTTGGCCCAGAACTTGCTAGGTAAGCCAGGCTAACCTCAGACTCATGGAGATCTGCCTTCCTCTGCCTCACAAGTGCTGTGATTAGAAGTGCACTACAGCATCCAGTAATGACTTATAAAAGATAATTGTATTTTAAATTATGTGTGTGCATGTGTGTCCATGGGTAAGCATGCAGACATGTGTGTAGGTGTCTGTGGAGTCCAGAGACATCAACCTCCCTGGAGCTGGAGTTCCAGGTGGTTGTAAGTCTCCTGACATGGGTGCTGGGAACAGTACTGGGTTCTCCTAGAAGAGCATTACATGCTTTTTCACTGCTGAACACTTCTATAGCCCCTTAAAGTTTTTATTTTATGACTAGGCAATTTACACAATGAATAATACTATAATAGGATGATCTGATTTTTTTTGAGACAGGGTTTCTCTGTGTAGCTTTAGAGCCTGTCCTGGAACTCTTTCTGTAGACCAGGCTGGTCTCGAACTCACAGAGATCTGCCTGCCTCTGCTTCCCAAGTGCTGGGATAAAGGCGTGCGCCGCCACTGCCTGGCTTCTGATATAATTTTAAACAGAAGGATAAAGGGAAGTTTTGAGGCAGCCCTAGCTCCTGCTTCATGTACACAGGCCGAGAGAGACAGAGCAAGGCACCCACCTTTATTTGAGACAGGCTTTCACCGAACCTGAAGCTCCTTGTTTTTAAATGAGGGGCTGGGGATGAAACTTAAGGCTTCATGCTCGGTACCCACTCTCACATTCTCATTAGAGACATCTTTAACAAGACACAACTCTCTCTGAACGAGATTTTGGCTTTCTGAGCTGCATTGAAGTTTCTTGACCCAGTCCTAGGAAACAAACCTCAGACTCCAGGGTGAGAGACTTTTCCCCCTTCCTGTGTGTGAGGATGTAGTGTTAGAATCCCACTGCCAAGCCCCCTCGCAGATACCTACGGACGGGCACCCTCCTGGGACATGTCTATTATCTCACTTGGGAAGTGCACCTACACAAAGGGCACATATTGTGTTCCTCACTCTCTCCCCTCCCTGCTCCTGCCTGGGAAGCAGAGAGCCTGGCTGCTGGCTTGCTCTGAAGCAGAAGAAGCTCCCTCCTCTGCTGGGACTCCACCATGCTGCCTGTCTCTGGAGCTGCAGCCTGAACTCTGCAGAACGTTCACCGTATTGTTGCCACTCTGGCTGTCCACAGAGTTTGTAACTCTTGTAGTAAATTCCTTATTCTTCAGGAATCTTCTGTGTCCTTTTGAGCCCCTGCCCCCATACAAACCTAACACTATGTTCCTTTAACTTTTGGTGTCATTTTGTCCTGTGTCAGTAACACCCAGCACACAGCAGAACTGGGACCAAAATTTAGAGAGCTTCACTCCGTAGATTGAGTTTACGTGTGACATTTGGTAAAACCATGATCAAACCCTTGGCCCGGAGGATTCAGAAATGACCTTGTCCTTTCTTGTGTGGGCCACTGTCCCAGGTTGTCTTGGGTTCCAAATCCCCTTTGATTCTGCAAATGTAAGGAGGAGAGACAGCATAAAGTGGAATTTTGTAAGCAGTAGATTTCCCACAGGTTGTAGAGACGTCATTCCATCCCCCTGCAATTTAGTGTTAAAATATTTAAAACCTTGACCGTGCTGTATTGATACACAGCATGTAATTGAGCAAATGGATCATTAATAAGGAGCCGGATACTCTTGCAGCACAGGCCAAAAGCAGTTCCAGTGGACTGGTTGCTGTGGATATCCTTTTAATAAAGCAGCTGGGGCCTTATTTAAGTGAGATTAAATGAGTTCCCTGGGGCATCATTTGATCTGGTTGCTAACTGATGAAGGGAAGCAATTCTGCCTTGGTGGTGAACCCTGATTTAGGCAATCCCTATCAACTACCCAGCAGAGTCTCCTGATGTCAGAGGCAGGCAGGACATGAGAAGGTCCTTGGCCATCATTCCTTTCTGCATGCATTAGCTCCCAAAGGCACTAGATCACTGATTGCTTTTGTTACAGAAATGCGTCATTCTGTTGACTTGTATAGCTGTTTTTAAGGGTCTTTTTCTTTTATTAAAGAACTTTCTGGAAGGTGATACCATGTCTGTCTGGTGGTAAAGCTTTCTTTCTTTTCTTTGTGGGTACAGTATGGTGTCTGGCTGTGCACCTGTGTCCATTTTCTCCGCCTTGACAGGTCTCTCACTTAATTTAGAGCTAGTAAGCACCAGCGAGCCTCTTTTCTCTGCCAGTAACCGTGCTGGGTGTTGGGATTCTAGCTCAGATTCTTATGCTTGCATTTTCTTACCCGCTGAGCCATCTCCCCAGTTTCTCTTTATTTATCTTTATTGTTTATTTGTTCGAGCAGGGTTTCTCTGTGTAGACCAGGCTGGCTTCACACTTAATAGAGATTCACTGTCTCTGCCTTCTGAGGGCTGGGATTAAAGGTTATCTCTTGAGACAGAGTCTTGCTCTGTAGCTCTTGGCTGGCCTGGTACCCTTATGAATATCACGATACCAGGATGGCTTTGGACTTGTTTCTGTTCTCCTGCCTCTGTTTCCTGTGTTCTGAGATTATAGTCCTGTGCCATCATGTCTGGCATTTAAAAAACAAAAACAAAAAACCCACATTTTTTAAATTAAAATTACTAATTTATGTATGAGTGTTTTAGCTGGAGTGTGTGTGTGTGTATGTGTGTGTGTGTGTTTGTGTGTGTGTGTATACCACATGCATGCCTGGTGCCCAAAGAGGTCAGAAGAGGGTGTTAACTCTCTTGAAACTAGAATTATAGATGGTTGTGAGCTACTATGTGGGAGCTGGAAACCAAATCTTGGTCATCTGTAAAAGCAGCCAATATTCTTAACAGCCAAACCATCTCTCCAGCCCCCTCTCTAGCACTTTTTGTCTCCCTCCCCTCAAACTCTCATGTAGCCAAGGCTCAAATGCAATATGCAGCCAATAATGAAATATGCTGCTAAGATTGGTCTTGAGTTCCTGACCCAGCTTCTAGGTGCTGGGGTGGTAGCTGTGTGCTACCTGCTTGGGTAGTCAACAGCACAGACATAGAGACGTTGGTGCAGAGACCAAACGTTCCTGGTGCTGAGACATGCTGTCCGAAGCATGTGCCTGTCGCTCACAGTGAAGTACACACAAAGTTCACTGCCGCAGGCTGGGCTGCTGCTCAGTGGCAGAGCATGTGCTAAATGGGCTCCAGCTTCCGCTCCATAAACAACAGCAACAAAACAAAGCCCCACCATGGCAACTGCTTTATCTCTACTGTCAGTGACGTTAAGGACAAATGCATTGCTGGGCAACCTGCTCCCCCAGGGGCCTCTCACCGCCCAGCTGAGACTACCTGCAAAACACCTCTCGCTCCACCACTGCCCTGGAGGCCCTCCGCATTGCTTGGTCTACAAACCAAACTGTTCTAGGTGTCTCGAAGGGAGGGAGTCACATTGTGTTTTCCCTTTTGTGCGTGGTTTCATTTCACTCAGCTCCATCCAAGTTTTATTAATGTTTGTACTTTGTTTGTTTGTTTATGTTATTGGAGGGGGTAGTGCTCATACCATGGCTCAAGTGTGAAGTTAGAAGACAACTCTGAGTCAGTTTTTTTCTACTTTATGGGCACTTTGGGGAGGGATCAATCTCAGGACTCTTAGCAGCAATCACCTTCACCTGCTGATGTAACATGAGGGCCTGCTCGTTGGGGTTTCTGTCCTGCCCAGTTCCCACAGCCGGTAAATCCCAAAGAACAATCACACAGAGTCCTACATAAATTATAAACTGATTGGCCCATTAGCTCAGGCTTTATATTAACTCTTATGTCCTATATTAACCTATTATTCTTATCTATGTTAGCTCAGTACCTTATTGAGCGGGGCAGGTTACATCCTGCTTCTTCAATGTCTGGGCAGGACTACAGAAAGAGCTTCCTTCTTCCCAGAATACTCCTGTCATCCTTGCCCCACCTCTACTTCCTGTCTGGTTGTCCCGCCTGGCTACTGGCCAATCAGCATTTATTTAAAACATGATTGACAGAATACAGACAATTCTCCCGCATCATGCTGAGCCATCTCACTGACCCTGCACTCCTAACCCATAACCCCCCCACCACCGTGTATGTGTGTTTGCATGTGCATGTGTGTATGTACACGTAAGTGTGGGTGCTTCATGGAGGCCAGAGGCATTGGCTCCCTCAGAACTCGAGTTCCAGGCAGTTGAGAAGCACCTAATGTGAGTCCTGGGAACCAAACTCAGATCTTCTAGAAGAACAGTGGGAGCCCTTACCTGATATCCTGCCCAGGCATTGGCTTTTATAGACTTCATCATCTCTCAGTAGTGTTTCACTGGTGACCAAGTGAAACTCACTCAAAAACGTGCCTTTTGTGGGAGAGGAGGCTGTTAAAGATTCAAGCCATAGTTAGGGGAAGTTGTATCAGAATTCTGTTGCCTGGAGGTGGGCATCCAGCCAGGAATGCAGGACTGCTAGACTCCGGTCTTCCTTCTCTACCCACTAAGGATGTGGGTCTCATTCTGCAGAATGGGTCCCATAGGATGTGGCCTTGCCTGGACGGGCTCTGGGCCTTGGACCTGTTCTTTTGCCGAGCAGACAAGCCCGGTTGTTCAGCACCCTCCCTCCCCTGCCAGGTGGTGACCTGGCAAAGAGGCTGTAACTTGATTCTCCTGTCACCCTGTGACCCCATAAGGCCACACCACATGCCTATTTGGTCTGAACAGGCACAGGCTTCCTTAGTAAGTGTCCAGGCCAAGTATGGGGACATGAGCTGGTGGCTGAGGCCCCTGGCAGGGACCGAGGTTCTGTGAGCAGTTGCGGCATAGGCAGGCCCTGTGATCCACTGGTGAGGACAGTGCTAAGCCACCCTGTCACGCGCTGAGCCAGCATTTGAACTTCTCTTCCTTTTCTGAGCGCAGCATGGGAAGGGGATACAGGGATAGCTCAATGGACCCTCAGACAGGCTCATTACATGGGCTGAGTTGGGAGGGCAGACACACTCCCACGCAATTGAGTGACTGTCTAAGAAGCCATGGGATGGGAGTGTCAGGGCTGCATGGTCTAAAACATGAGTTTATACCATTCCCCGTGTGTGTTTATGGTGTGTATATGTTTGTGTGTATGTGGTGTGTGTGTGTTTGTGTTTGCGGTCTGTTTGTGTGTGTGCGTGCGTGTGCACATGGGGGACCATTTGGTTTGAGGGGTAACACAATGCAAGAACCTAGAACCCATACTTTTAGCGGCCAGAGGGTCAAATGTCAGCTTCTCTCCTCACAAACTGTGTGACTGTGGACAAGTGGCTCAGTCTCTCTGAACTTTGGGTTCTCTGTACCCACACGATTACTGCCTACTTCCTCGGATTGTTGGAAAGGGTAATGTGAAATGCCTGGAATGTTTCATCCTGACCCTCAGTGCTCACTGTTCATGTTGCCACAGCGACAGCCAACAGCTGCACTGTACACATGCCTTCTCGGGACTCAATACTAGGAACTCAAGCAAGATTTTCTGGGCAGTGACCACCTTCTCGAACATTCTCCTGTGAAAAGGCAAGGGCCCTCTAGTTCCTGCCCTGGGATAGGAAGGAGTGACTTATCATTCTGCAATTGGAGTAGCATCCTGTTTTCCCAGCTTTAGGATGAGAATGTGAAATATGAGAGGCAGGAAGGAGTGGCTCAGTGGTGGAGCGCCCTCTCGCCAGGCTAGTCCTCTGACTTCCCTGGCCTACACTTACACATCTGTGGAAGGGGAGTATCATAGAAATGTGATGGGGGACACCAGGCTTCCATACTGCTGCTCCCTGAGGTTAGTACTCTGAAAGAGGAACAGCGGTGCACAGCGTTCCTTGGTGGCCACTGTCCTCGACACTGGCAAGTAGCTTTGGGTTGTTTACCTCCCCCATTGCACTGGAGCTCTGGGGGCCTCTGGGTGAAGATGGAGCCCTTTATTTTACAGTTGTTGAGAGCCACCTGCTGCTAGTCAGCATCCCCAAAACTTGTTATCTGAGGTCTCCAGATGGAATTTTCCCCCATGGGAAGCAGGCCATCCATAGCT
This sequence comes from Myodes glareolus, assembly GCF_982192425.1. NCBI lineage: Eukaryota > Metazoa > Chordata > Mammalia > Rodentia > Cricetidae > Myodes > Myodes glareolus. Next base: position 97,747,386 of record NC_142034.1, read on the forward strand.
GTGGTGCTGAGTCTGTGGCCTGTCCTCTCTCCCTGGATGCCATTCAGGTGGTTCTCGGGCCTTGACATGGTGATATGAGTTCCCTGATTGCATTGCTATTTGTGTGCCGGGGATGGAGCCAGGGATGGGGCAGAGGACTTCTGTGGGAAGCAGGTTGTGATAACACCTCACTTCCATGTGTAGACACTCATGCGCGCACGCGCGCTGCGCGCGCACACACACACACACACACACACACACACACACACACACACAACTGATTAATAAAAACCCAGAAACAGGAATTGGGGTTCAACCTGAAGGTCAGAAAAGCAATACAGTCAGTCACTGACTCTTACCTTGACCTCACTCCGAAATAGCGATCCTGCCTCCAGGAGTCTCAGAATGAGACTGTGTGTGAGAGATGTCTCCTCCCATCTTATATTCCTCTCTAGGGCTGGGATTAAAGGAATGCACCACTACCACCCAGTTTCTATGGCAAACTAGTGTGGCTATTGGGATTAAAGGTGTGTGTCACATCTTTCTGGTCTGTAAGGCTGACCAGTGTGACTCTTTTACTCTCTGAATTCAGGAAGGTTTATTTATTAAAATACAAATGAAGTATTAACTCGCACACGCACACACGCCTATCACTAGCGTGTTGATAAGAGCTGTCGAGGAAATGAATGGAACCAAAGGATGGAAAGGAGGCAGCTATGGGGGAAGATGCCCGGGATGGATCCCTGGAAGAAGGGTAGCTCCCTCCAGAAAGTCCTGGTGACTCATACCTCCCACTCTCTCAGTCATCCAGTAGATGAGCTTTTCAAGCATGGGGACAACCGGTGCAAGGTCCTGTGCAGGACAAGCTGGGTGTGGCTCAGAGCTAGCAAGGCTAGTGTGGCTGGAACAGGGTTGGCGGCTGAGTGGGAGGTGGGTCGATGGACCTGGATGCCAAAATAAGGAATGTGGGGTCTGTGTGTGTGTGTGTGTGTGTGTGTGTGTGTGTGTGTGTGAGAGAGAGAGAGAGAGAGAGAGAGAGAGAGAGAGAGAGAGAGAGAGACAGACACACAGACAGACAGAAAGAGAGTCTTTGCACACTTACAGTTACATATGTAAAGGCCAGAGGTCAATCTCTTGTTCCTTAGGTGCTGCCCATCTCATTTTTTGAGACAAGATCTCTCATTGGAGGAGAACTCAGCCAATAGAAGCTAGACTGGTTGTCCAGTGAGCCCCAGGGATCCACCTGTCTCCACCTCCCATCTCTTAATCACTAGGATAGCAAATATGTACCATCTTGCCCAGCTTCTTTTACATGGATTCTTAGGAACTAAAGTCAACCCTTGTGCTTATAAGGTATAAGGCAAGCACTTTCTTAATGGAGCTGCCCCTAGTCCAGGGCTTGCTCCTTTGTCCACTTGTTTCTCTAGAGTGGCAGCAGGGACTTGACAATAGTCCAAGCCAGGGGGTGGTGCGGCCACGGCCTTGCAGGAATGGGAAGACTTAGGGCAGAAAAGGGAAAGATGTGGCTGGACAGGCCCGGAGCACAATGTCTGGTTCTGTTTCTGAGCCTCCCACGGGAGCAAGTGCTGAGCAAGGGGTTCCTGGAGGAGAGTGGGGGCTGGGTACTCTGGATTCAAGTCCAAATTCATCATTTCATTCTGTGTGACCTGGGGTGAATCAATGAGTCAGTGAATCAGTGAGCTCTGGCTTCCGAATTAGTCAAAAGAAGACATCCTCCCAAGGATGGGACGGAAGAGAGCTCGCCGCCGGAGGAGCACAGTCCAGACTTGCTGTATGACAGCCCTACTTGACTCTCATTCAGTGACATCCTTGCTGAGCTCTGGTGATACAGGAACTTAGCCACCTCATTCTAGAGATGGATCAATGGAGGCTCTGAGAGAACCAGTGACTTACCCGAGGTCCCCTAGTTAGGAGGCAGCAGAAACCAGGTCTGCCTGAGTTCGTGCAGGGGTCACTTTCTGCCCGCTTCCCAGATGTCACATCTGTTGGTGTTGAGAGCATTCCTTCCCCGGGGAGATATAAACAACATCCACCCCCACCCCCCAATAAGGTCTCAACGGTGAACCAAAGTACCATGCCACCGAAGTTCCACATGGGGAACCGATGAGCTCATTGGGCTTACTTCAGAGCACGGGTGAGGGATTGCTCGTAGGAGTGTGTATGACCCCGAAGACACCACACCGGAAGGTGACCGCAGTGAGGATGAAGGCTCCCTCGTAGCCTCGGAGCTGGAGATCTTCTGTCAGTTAAACTATAGACACCATATTCTTTAGCACATCTGAGACCCCACATGAACTTCTGGCAGAGCTGCATTCAAATCGCAGAAGGCGTGGTCGGGCCAATGATCCTCCCCACTCCCTCCTCCCGTGAGAAAGTGTCAAAGGCTCCCCAGCCTAATGGGCAGTGACTGCTCCTGCAAGCAGGCCCAGCTGATCTGATGGAGATGGTGACCACTCTCCTCTGTAGCAGCTACTCAGAGGGGAGGTGGAGTCTAAGCCAGCCCCACTCTCCTTCCTGCATTTGGTGCCTGAGGAGGAGTCAGCTTGTCATACCACCCTGGGCTGTCACTGTGTTCTGGACACTACCTTGTTTCAAGCCTAGAGAAGGGTCTTGTTTGGGCGAGCTGGGAGCAGGCGGCTGCCCAGGGCCCCTGCAGTCTCTTATACTATCTGCTCCGCAGCCATGCTTAGAGGGGAAACGCCTGTTCTGGGTGGTGGGACACACGGTTCTCAAGTGTCTCCCTCAGCAGCCTGCCTGTCACGTTGGGCTGTTGGAGCCAGAGGCTGGGACCCAGCAGCTCTAACGGGTAGGCTCGATTATTCATCTTCAATGAGCCTGTTGAACAGAAACATAACAGTGAAAAGCGGAGAGAGGGGGGTTCTTCACTGTGGTCACACCTGGAAGAAGAACAAACAAAGAGGCCCAGTGACCTTTAGATGGGTTTTCATTGGGACCGTCGGCTCCCCAATAATAACACAGAGATTGATTATTAATTATGAAAGATCAGCTTAGCCCAGGCTTGTTTCTAACCAGCTCTGATAACTTAAATCAACCCATCTCTATTAATTTACTTCCTGCCTCATGGTTTTATTACCCCATCTCCATGTTGCCCATCCTGCCTGCTCTGCGTCTCCACTTTCTTCCCGGCATCCTCTCTCCTGCCTAGCTATTGGCTGTTCAGCTTTTTATTAAACCAACCAGAGTGACACATTTCATGGTGTACAAAAAGATTATTCCACAACAGAGACCACCCCTCCCAGCCCATCTTTGGTGCCTTGACATCAGGTTTGGGTTTAAGTAGAAGGCAAGAGGTCTATGTGGCTAGGCTGTCTTGACCAAGTCTGGCCCCACACATTGCTCACCCATCACTTTCTGGGTTCTAATGGCTCCTGCAAGGTGGTTTGACAGCTTGTCAGAATGGTGTCATCTGTTCCTGGGAGACAAGTCCCCCCTTTTACTGGCACCAGGCTTCGGTCTTCTCCTTCTATATGAGGCTCCTGGGAAAATTCTAATTTCTTGAAGACCATCATGTCGATAGTCAAAGAGAGGGGTGCAAGTGTCTCTCTTTTTAAAAATTTAATGCTTTCATTTTTGATATTATGATATAATCACATCTTTTCCCCTTTCCTTTTCTCCCTCCAAACCTCTCATATACTCATCCTTGCTCCCTTTCAAATTCATGACCTCTTTTTTCATTGTTTATACATATGTATATACATGTATCTTCCTAAATATATAAAACCAACCTGGTTGGTCTATATAATGTGTCTGGTGTATATGCTTTCAGGCTTGACCATTGGCACTGAATAACCATAACCAGTTGGTGTGCCCATTCCTGGGGAAGACTATTTTCCCCGCCCTCAGCATCCTCAGTTGCCTTGGTTCTCTGCATAGGGTTCAGGCCTCATGGGCTCCCCGCCCAAGACATCCCTTTAGAAGGTCTTCATTCCTGCCATGGAGAATATGCTGTTGCCCCAGAAGCCAGGAGTCCCAGGGTGTGTGCCACATATATTAGCGATGGGTGTTTGCTTGGCACTCCGCGGGACCATGTCTGTGCCTCCCCAGTGGAAGAATGGCCTCATTGGCCTCTAGCCCCTTCTGTGAGTCCCGAGGCCCCTGCTCCTTCCGGGCCAGGGTGGTGTCTCCATCCCAGGGGCTGAAAGGACAGACAGGAGGTTACTGTCCTCTGATGCTGCCACTATTTCTGGAGTTTGTGTTGGTCTCAGGTTTGGGGCACATGGGTTGTGCCAGGCTAAGAGCCGAGTCTGGTTGGAAGCATCTAGAAAGGCACAGGGTGCTGCCATCTCTGAACACTTGATAGCTTGGGGGTCTTCTCTAGCCACTCTCACCATATCTCAGGGGGACCTCAGTACTCAGAAAGAAGAAACGCTCCCATCCAGGGTGTGAAGCAGTTTTAGGGACCGCAGTCTCAGGGACACTCCTTTGGTGGGCTCATCGGTGTGGCAGCTAACTAGATACTGAACAGCCATAACGGAGGATCCCAACTGCTCCTCTCTAGCCCCTCATCACTCAGTTCTCAAAGTGACCCTTTACAATGGCACAGAGAGGTTCAGTGTCCTTCCTAAAGCCACCTCACTCATCATGACTGAAGCAAGCATTCCATGGGATCACACACACACACACACACACACACACTGAAAATATACCATACTAGCCAGGTGGTGCACACCAATCATCCCAGCAGGTAGAGCAGACGTTCAAGGTCATCCTCCATACACACCCTCCATACAAAGCCAACCTAGGCTACATGAGATTCTCTCTCAAAAAAAGAAAGAAAAACTGTAAAACCCCTGATAATAAGACTGGGAACATAGCTCACTGGTAGAATGCAGATGTAGGCTTAGCACGCATGAAGCAAGAGGTTCCATTCCCCTAAACTATCCATATGTATACTATGATATGTTCATATGTAAAATGAGTGCCATATTTAAACTACTTATATACTTGTATGTAGAACATATTATGTAGAACACATATAGTTAAAGACACATATCATATGGATATAGTCTCTACATACACTGTAAATACTTGCTAGCAATATTGATAATTGAATTTGTATGTCTATAATCACGTGCATTTTGCATCAGATATTTATTTTTCTACTATTAAGTAATTAATTTTTGAGACTGGGTCTCATGAATCTCAAGCTGGCCTCGAACATGTTAGAAGGTTATCCCCCTGCCTTCATTAGCTAAGTGTTGGGATTATAGGTAAGCATTCAAGGTTTTTTGGGTTTTTTCCCCCTCTGAAACAGAGTGTTATTTGTGGTCTGGAACTCACAATGGAAAACAAGCAGGCCTTGAACTTTTGTTGGTTCTCCTGGCTCTGCCTACTGAGTGCTGGGATTATAGGTGTGCAGCCATGACTGACACATTTTAACCTTGTTTATTCCTTTTTTCTTTTCTTTCATTCTTTATTTAAACTTTCCCCATTTATTGTGTGTATGTCTGTGACGAGTATGCGGGAGTTGATTTTCTCTTCCATGGAAGTTTTGGGAATAAAACTCGGGCTGTCAGTCTTGTTGGGAAGTGCCTTTACCTGGCAAGCTATCCTTTCTCTCTTCTTTAAAACAGATTTCAGTAAATTCATGTGTGTGTGCAGGTGTCCTCAGAGCAAGAAGAGACCACTGAAGGCAGTTGCCAGGCACCCAGTGTGGGGCCTGGGAACCTGATTCAGGATTCAGGTCCTCTTGAAAGCACTGACGGCTCTTAACCTCTGAACTGTTTCTTCAAACAAAAAAAAAACTCCATTTTTTGCTTTCTTATATTTTTTTAGATTATTTAATTTTATTTTATGTATATGACTATTTTGCCTGCATGGTTGTCTATGTGTCTCAGGCCAATACATCAAACAGCATCAGATCCCCTGGAACTGGAATTGTAGATGGTTGTGAGTTGCCATGTGGATGCTGGGAATTGAACTGGGGTCCTCTGTAAGACTAGCAAGTACTCTTAACTGCTGAGCCATTTCTCCAGTCCCTCCTTTCACTTTCCTGATGGAGTCTATTAAAGTCACAAAGCCTCAAGTAAAGTTCAGTTTCTTTTTTATTTTGACACCACAATTAGGGAAGTGTCGCCTAGCTCAAGGTCACAAGTTTGTTTGTTTGTTTGTTTGTTTTTCTGAGACAGGGTTTCTTCCTGTAGCTTGGAACCCGCTCTGTAGACCAGGCTGGCCTTGAACTCGCAGAGATCCACCTGCCTCTGCCTGCTAAGTACAAGGATTAAAGGTGTGCAGCCACCACTATGCCCAGCATGGTCACAAGATTAATTCGTGTCGTTTTTGTTGTGTGATTCTGGGGGCAGAATCCAGGGCCAACCACATCCCCTCCATCAGTGAGCTAAGTTCCCAGCCTGAAATTTGTCTTAATATATGGATCTTGTATCCTGTGACCTTACTGAGCTTAATTATTAGTGCTAATACTGTGAGTGTGTGTGAGTGCGTGTATGTGTGAATGTGTGTGTGAGAAAGTGTGTTTGAGTATGTGTGTGAGAGAGAGACAGAGTGTGTGTGTGAGAGAGAGACAGAGTGTGTGTGCACATGTGTGTGAGAGAGAGATAAAGTGTGTGTGTGAGAGAGAGATAGAGTATGTGTGAGAGACAGTGTGTGTGTGTGTGTGCGAGAGAAAGTGTGTGTGTGAGAGAGAGAGACAGAGAGTGTGTGTGCATGTGTGTGTGAGAGAGAAAGTGTGTGTGTGAGAGAGACAGAGTGTGTGTGAGAGACAGAGAGTGTATGTGTGTGTGTGAGAGAGACAGTGTGTGTGAGAAACAGTGTGTGTGCATGTGTGTGAGAGAGAGACAGAGTGTGTGTGTGTGAGAGAGAAACAGTGTGTGGTGTGAGAGAGAGACAGAGCGTGTGTGTGTGTGTGTGTGTGTGTGTGTGTGTGTGAGAGAGAGAGAGAGAGAGAGAAAGAGAGAGAGAGAGAGAGAGAGAGAGAGAGAGAGAGATAGATTTCAAGGCTTCTTTTATGTAAGATAATGTAGTCTATAAATAGAAGTAGCTTCACGTCCTTTCAGACAGGGTTTCTGACCCCAGCCTGAACTTTGGTTTTAAATAGAACTGAGGAGAACTCACACCTGAGTCTTATTTCTGACTTGCTGGGCAGAGTATTCAGTCTTTCACCCTTGAGTATGAAGTTAGCTATGGGTTTTTCCTCTGTGGCTGCCAGTTTATTGGTGGTGTTATTTTTGTTTTTTGGGTTTTTGGTCTTTGTTTTTTGTTATATTTTTAATCAGGAAGGGGTGTTGAGTTTTATCAGGTTCTCGCTCTGATCTCTGTGTCTCTATCTCTTTCTCTCGCACCTGTAGGGCAGTTGTGTAACTTGGTTTGACACTCAGCACTTAGTTCTCATCCACACTGACTGCAGGCTTTTGTATGTGGTAATGGGGTCATAGGTCACCAAATTACAGCTCTTGTTTGGAGAATCCTCACTCATTATTTTTTCTGGACAAATATACACGCATATGACATGGGACATTCTCTTAATGTGCCATCTGGAGTTCCATGTCCTAAATGCAAATTCCAAACTTCTCTGGTTGCCTGAGGATCATGCTTCTTGAAGCCAGCCTTCCCAGGAACGCCTTGTGGATGGCAGAACAGCCTTCATTTTTCTGGAAATCCATCTTTGTGTGGGAGCCATTCTGCCTGGCCCAAGATAGAAAGGCTCAGGTACCTTTTCTGAGAAATAGTAAAAAAAATTCCTTTTATTGTTGAGCTAGGAACTAGGTCTAGTAGCTCAGGCTGTCACCCCTGCCTGAGAAGGCTGTGAGACTGCTGTTTTTGTTTGTTTGTTTGTTTGTTTTTCGAGACAGGGTTTCACTGTAGCTTTGGAACCTGCCCTAGAACTAGCTCTTGTAGACCAGGCTGGGTCTCGAACTCACAGAGATCTGCCTGACTCTGCCTCCCCAGTGCTGGGATTAAAGACATGTGAGGCTGCTTTTAACTGCAGAGTGAGTTCAAGGACAAACTGATCAACTTAGGGGGACCCTGCCTCAAAAAGGAAAGAGCTCTGAGGATGTAGCTCAGGGTTAGAGTGCTGGCCCTGTTGGGTTCAATCCCTAATGTCACCAAAATAAATAAATGAAAAATATAAACACTGTCCTGACAGGGCCTCTGTGTATCATTGCTCTGGAGTCAAGAGGTGTGTGTTGTCACCGTGACTGGGTGTTTCTGTCTAGGGACGAGAGCATGAACTCACTGTCTCTCTGTCCACAGGCCTATGAGAAGCGCTTCCCCACCTGCCCCCTCATCCCTGTTTTCCTGGGTAGTGAAATCCTGGGCGAGTGGAGAAGCACAGATGGGGCTGTGCACACCGTGGAGCGGAGCTGCCGGCTGCGTGTGGATGCCCCGCGGCTGCTGCGGAAGGTGGGCATGGGGCTGGGGTCTCGGTGTGCGGGCTGTGAAATGGGTCCACTTGCGGTAGAATGGGGACGCTGGAGCCTTTTGATCTCGGGAGGTCTAGCAGCCGGAGAGCCCAGGCATAGGGTCTGGGAATCAGGGATAGCTGAGAATCCTGGGATGTAGAGTAGGGTGCAGGTTTCAGGGTTTGGGCCGCAGCTGGGTAGTGGAGGTGCTTGGTGGTAGTGCTGTGTCTGGGATTGGGGACAGGGCCGAGCCACACTGGTGACAGGACAAAGGACCCCCAACAGCGCGATGCGTTGGTGGGGGAACTCTTGGCTTGATGGTGGTGGCGTCTAAGGCCCTGAGGGTTCTCAGGGTGGGAGTTATTTGAGAAAGACTGAAAGTCTGCCCAAGGGACCCGAATTCTGTGTTGGGCGTGGCCTGAGCCAGTGTGGAGGGTAGCGAGTGCAGGGGTCCTCCTATCCCCAGGGTGGGTGTCTCTTGTAAGACTGGATGACAGAGAAAGCAGGGTGTCTGTTTCTAGACTGTGGATGACACAGGCCACACTAGAGGGTGACAGGAGATGGAACTTGAATTTCCAGCTGAGGGGTGACCCAGGCTGTGTGGGAGCGGGAGTAGGAATCAGGGTGGGTGGCCTCCGAGCTAACGCCTCTTCCTTGGGCTCTCCCTTCTCAGATTGCTGGTGTGGAGCACGTGGTCTTCGTGCAGAGAAACGTGCTGAACTGGAGAGAGAGAACCCTGCTGATCGATGCCCACAACGAAACCTTTGCCAGCCGAGTGACCGTGAAGGAAAACTGCCGCTACACAGTGAGCTCGCCTGGCCCACCTGGGGCCCTGATGCTGTCCCAGGGCTGGGACCTGTGTGTCCCTCCCATCTTCGCTCCCCACATTCTCCTGGACCCTCATGAGTGGGTTTTATTCCCCTCTCCTTTTTTAAGACCGAACGTCACTATGTAGCACAGGCTAGCCTGGAAATTTGCCATTCTCCTGACTCAGCCTCCTGAGTGCTGGGATTATAGGTGAGAGTCATCATACCCAGCAAAGATTTCTTTTAATTGTGGACATATATAAATATATGAACATTTGAGGCTATTTAAAGTCTTTAATATATAACATAGTAACTATCGAACTGTATCTAAACACATATTGATAATTTGTATCATATAAGCATTACATACACCATTTTATCTCTGTGTATGTGATTTCTCTCTCTCTCTCTTCTTTTCTTTTCTTTTTTTTTTTGAGACAGGGTCTCTTTACATAGCTCTGGCTGTCCTGGAACTCACTATGTAGATGTAGACCAGGGTAGCCTGGAACTTTTAATTTTCTTGCCCCCACCTCCTAGTGCTGGGATTATAGGTGTGCACTGCCATGCCCAGCTTGAGAAAGGGCTCTTTGCTCCCCGCACTTAGACTTTGCATCTTTGTCTGGGTGGGGAGCGCTGTCTATGGCAGGCTCTGGTGGCCACGAGAGGGAGAGAGCCCAGCACCCCGTCCTGAGGCCCTGCCGTGGCCCCGTCCCATCTGCAGGTCCATCCTGAGCGTGAAGACTGGACTTGCTTTGAGCAGTCCGCCTCCTTAGACGTCCGGTCCTTCTTCGGCTTTGAAAGTACCTTGGAGAAGATCGCCATGAAGCAGTATGCTGCCAACGTCAAGAGGGTGAGTGAGGCTGTGCTAGCCACACCAGGAAGGGGCACAGGCCTGCTCTGCCACCAATGGTTCCTGTGGTGCTAGACAGCAGCCCTGGGCCTCAGGCTTCTTATTTATGAAATGACCACTGGGGTCATGTGTAACATGAGGGGGCCTGCTTGTTTGTGTTTTTTGTCCTGCCCGGTTCCCCCAGCCTGTTTAGCCCCAGAGAAAAATCAACCACACAGGAGATCTCTATAAGTTATAATGCTGATTGGCCCTTTAGGTCAGGCTTCTTACTGGCTAACTCTTACATCTTGACTAACCCATTTTTCTGATCTATTTTAGCCATGTGGCTCAGTACCTTTTTCAGTGGGGCAGCTCACATCCTGCTGCTTCGGTGATCTGGGCAGGAATGGGAGGAATCAACTTCCTCCTCCCCAGAATTCTCCTGTTCTCCTTGCATCATTTCCACTTCCTGTCTGGTTTTTCCACCTACACTTCCTGCCTGGCCAATCAGCGGTTATTTAAAATATGATTGACAGAATACAGACAATTCTCCCACACCAGTCATGACCACGCCAGTGAGGTCACAAGTGGGAAGAACTGGCTTGTTCTGGAGGCGTCCTGATGTGGTCCCAGCACTGCTCCGAGGTGCTGCAGCAAGTTCAAGGCCAGCCTAGGAACTCAGTGAGATCAACAGCTGGAGGCATAGCTCAGTATGGAACACTTGCCTAACATATGTGAGGTCCCGGCTTCGATCCCCGGAACCAAGTCTTGGGAAGAAAAGTCTCACTGAGGCCAGAGTCAGGATTTAGTGGTGCAAACTCAGCCTAAAGTCTGCCAGTGAGGGGCTGAGGGTGTGGCTTAATGGTAGAGTGACTGCCTGGAATCCTCCAGTGAGGGATTGAGGTGTAGTTGGGTGGTAGAGCACCTAGCCTGTGGGAGACCTTGGGTTTCACTCCTAACACTATAAAGTGACTGTTTATTTCAATGGCCTCAGACTCCAGGTCAGATAGTGGCCTGTTTACCAGGCGGACAGTTTTCTTTTGGTGATATACATTACCAATATAAAACCGAGCTATTTGCATTTGTTCTGTGTTTAGTCTCTCTCATCTCCACTCCCCTTAGCCCTGTTTTAGCTGTGCAATAGCCATATGTCAGGACTGGGACCTGAGCATGTAGGTTCCTCAGAGCCGGTGTGGTGACCTCGCAGTGCTGCTTGCTTGGTGACATCTTTGGGTCTGTTGCTTCCAGGGGAAGGAGGTGATTGAGCACTACCTGAGCGAGCTCATTTCCCAGGGAACATCTCACATTCCCCGCTGGACACCTGCCCCAGTCCAGGAGGAAGATGCCCACAGCCAGGCTGTGCACCAGTGTCCCAGCTCCATGGTGACCGATGACTCCAGTAATGCCCCAGGCCCTGATCCTGAGATGGCCACAGCGGATGGTAGGTGACTCCAAGTCTGTGCCCTCACTTGTGGCTCTAGGAAGCCTGCCACGCAGCCTGGCTCCCCGAGAAGAGGGAAAGGTGCAGTAGGTTGCCAGGGTTGGGGACAGTCTGGCACCCACTCAGCCTCCTCCCTTGCTTCTCAGAGTCGATCTATTTCTAGACCAGGAACTGACCTCTGGTGATTTGAGGATATTTTTAATTGCATGAGTAATGCAAGATCATGGTAGCAAAATATCTAAACGAACTGCAAGAGGAAAAGCGAGAAGTCGGGGCTAGAGAAGTGGTTCTGCCAATAAAGGGTTTGTCTTGCATGAATTGCATCTCCAGACCCCACTAAAAAAGCCACCAGGCACGGGGCGCCCACTCATGATCTTACCACTGGAGATGTGCCAGCCGAGACTAACTGGTCCTGTCTTGAGAGGCCTACAGCAGTGAGAGATTCTCCCTCAAACAAAGCCAAGGGAGGTGATACCTGAAGAACCACACCTGAGATTGGCCTTCACATACATATACACATATATACATGCATCTGTTATTCACACATGCACACACGAACACATGCAAAAGAAAAAGATGGTGTTTTGTTCCCTCTCCCTAGAGTCGTCAGTAGTTCTGTGTTTCATAAAGCTTGCTGAGGCATATGGCACATGAGGGGCACACGCCTCCACACGCATGTGTACATGCATATTCACATTTAGAAAATATGGAAAGGGTGGGAGGATGCCAGGCATCCTTTTGTACTTTGCTAGTCCTCACTAACGCTGTTGGCACACACACCCTAACACCTCATTGTACCGTATGAATGCTCTATGCCTTACTAATGTTGGCTCATTATTATCATTATTGTTTGGGACAGGAGCTGGCCAAATACCTGAATTTGGTATGCAGCCGAGGATGACCTCGAACTTACAAGCATGGTGCAGGCTATTTTAGTCTACTTTAGAACTTACTGCAAATCATATGGTATATGAAATCATATCATGTGTGTGTGCCACAGTTCATATGTAGAGGCCAGAGGACAACTTGTGGGCATTAGTTCTCTCCTTCCACCATGTGGGTTTTGGGCATCGAACTCAGGTCAGCTGATTTGGTAGCAAATGCCTTTACCTAATGAATCATCTCACCAACCCCCTAGTTCTTTGTTTTAAAACAGGATCTCAAATAGCCCAGACTGGCCCTGAATTTGCTGTGGAATTGAGGATGTCCATGAACTCCCTATCCTCCTTCCTTCTCCTCTCTAGTGTTGGGATTACAGGTGTACATCACTACGCCTGTCTTAGGTGTGCAGGTGTGTGTGTATGTGCACATGTATGTGTAACATGAGGGGCCAGCTTATTGGGGTTTCTGTCCCGCCCAGTACCCCACAGCCAGCAAGCCCCAAAGAAAATCACACACAGGAGTCCATAAGATTATAAACTGCTTGGCCCATTAGCTCAGTCTTCTTATTAACTAATTCTTACATCTTATGGTAACCCATAATTCTTGTCTGTGTTAGCCATGTGGTTCAGTACCTTTTCCAGCTGTCAGCTCACATGTTGCTTCTTCGGAGATCTGGGCAGGAGTGTCGGAGGGAGATTCCTGCTTCCCAGAATACTCACGTTCTCTTTGGTCCACCTCTCCTTCCTGTCTGGTTTTCCCACCTATACTTCCTGCCTGGCCAATCAGCATTTATTTAAAATATGATTGACAGAATACAGACAATTCTCCCATACCACGTGTGTGTTTTAACTACAAGTAATGTGATACATCTTTGTACTCAAGGAATGAAAAATATATGTACTATATACATAGTACAACATCATTTTATCTTATTTTAATTTTTAGAGACAGGGTCTTATTATGTGTTTCTGGCTGACCTGAAACTTGCTATGTAGACCAGGTTTGCCTCAAACTCATAGAGATCAACCTGCCTTTGCCTCCTAAGTATAGACCTAGTACCATGCCTGGCTTTATTTATTTATTTTGAGTTAAATTTATTTTGAGATATTATCTCATGTATCTCAAACTGATTGTTAGTTCTCAACCCTCCTGTCTTTACCTCCCAATTGCTGAATTTATAGGGGTGCACCCCCATGTCTAGGGACAAGTCAGTCTTTATTGGTAAAGAAAGTGCTCACCATACGATGTTACAAACAGAAAGTAAAGACTGGCGTGTCAACAGTCAGAACCTCAGCAGAGTGCAAGAATCACCTCCACACCGAGACCCGGGGAGGGGAGATCCCTGCCCATGGTAACGTCCAGGTTTCAAAACTATCTAGATAACCATATAGAGAGACGATTTTGGAGCTCTTATGGTTGTCTCCACAGCCTAGCTAAGAACCCCACTCCAGAGCTCAGGCAGCTGACAAGTCAAGAGGGCCACAGAGTGTAGGCCATGTGGGAAAGACCCAGTGCCACCAAATGTGCTGGTTAGTTTTATGTCATCTTTACACAAGCCAGGATTACCTGAAAGGATCTGGCTGCTGGGAAGCTTTTTAATTAGTGATTGATGGGAGAGGGCCCAGCCCATTGTGGGCGGGGCCACCCCTGGTCTGATGGTCCTTAGTTCTATAAGAAAGCACGCTGAGCAACATCCAGCCAGTAAGAAGCTCCCTTCCGTGGCCTCTGCACTGTCTTCTGCCTGTATGTTCCCGCCTTGTTTGAATTCTTCTCCTTACTTCTGTGGTGAACAGTGACACGGAAGTATAAGCCAAACAAACCCTGTCCTCCCCAAGTTGCTTTGGTCACAGTGTTTCATCAGAGCAGTAGGAACCCTAATGAAGACACCAGATACAAACCTGTATCCTAGCAATTGGGAGGTGTGGGTGGAAAGATCAGGAGCTCAAAGATAGCCTCTGCTATACAGTGCCTTTGAATCTAGCCTGGAGCACATGAGACCCTGTCTCAAAGCAAAAACAAAAAACAGAAACAAAACAAAAAAACCCAAACAAACAAACAAACAAAAAACCCCAAAACAAAACAAAAAAAAAACAAGGAAAAGAGAGGGAGATGGAGGATGATCTCTTACTTCCCCTGCCCTGAAATCCCCATTTTCCTCTCTCCAGGGCACAAGCTGGATGCAGACTACATCGAGAGGTGCCTGGGTCATCTCACTCCTATGCAGGAGAGTTGCCTGGTCCAGCTCCGGCGCTGGTTACAGGAGACTCACAAAGGCAAGGTGGGTGTGGGACATGCACTTTAGTGAAAGGAATCGGCCTAGGACTTGGGGAGGAGAGATAAGCAAGCTTATGCTATCAGTAATACTAAAAATTTATGTTTTGATTCATTTGCATCACATCTGTCCTGTCTGTCTGTCCTTTACACACACTGACGCCACCACCCTCCTGCTAGTGATATTCGGGGCCAGGAAGTTCTTTGGTGTAGGTGTTTATTATGTGTGTTGTAGGGTGCCTGGTAACATCCCTAGTCTCCAGTCAGTAGATGCCAGTTCCTTGCCCCATGCAGGTATGACAATTCGAAATGGCCCTTGGCATGGGCATATGTCCCCTGGGGACCTGTGTGTGTGTGTGTGTGTTCATGCACAATCAGGTGCAATTGAGGATCATAGCTATACAGTACCATGCTCATTTGACCGTGGACTCTGTCCATTTCTAAGAGTCATATGACTTAGTAAGGGTGATTGTTGATTGTCTCGCTTCTGCCTTTAAGCTCTGCCTTTAAGCACTAGCTCCAGTAACAGGAATGTGCACCACACACCTCAGTCCCAGGCAGGACTACTGAATCAGCTCTATTGAATCAGAACTTCTTGCTTAGCACGGATCGCCTACCTTTCCCTCCCCAGCCCTGGGGCCAGACAAGAGAGTTGCTCAGTGTGGGCCTATGGTATAACCTGTCTGCAAATGTAAAATGGGGACATTGTTCATATCATGTGGGTCACAAACACCGATCCACATCAAATGCTTAGGGCGGAATCTGGCTCAAAGGAAGAACCCCAGAAAAGACAGCTTGTACTAGGATTGGTTTTGCACCGATGTTATATTGGGAAAGGAAGAGGAGTAGAAGGGGGGCGGGAGAAAAGGGGGTGGAAGAGGAGTTAGCCCAAGGAAAGATGCTATTTCCAAGACAAACAGGGAGGGATGCTAGGCAGCCACAGTGTGCAGCTGTTCACCACAGCCCCTCCGCCTACCATTTCTCTTTGCTTTGGGCTACTTTCCCCAGCTGTTTTGCAGATGAGGTAAGAGGGTCATTTCTGGCGCTTCATCTGAAGGGTTGGAAGTACCGTTCTGTGGTCTTATCCCTTCCCTGTCTCTCAGATCCCCAAAGATGAGCACATCCTGCGCTTCCTGCGGGCACGAGACTTCCACCTGGACAAGGCCCGGGACATGTTGTGCCAATCCCTGAGCTGGCGGAAGCAGCACCAGGTGGATCTCCTTCTGCAGACCTGGCAGCCCCCTGCTCCCCTGCAAGAGTTCTATGCCGGTGGTTGGCACTACCAGGACATAGGTGTGTCCCACATCTGAGCCGCGTGTGAGCACCGAGGGCACTCTACATGATACACCCCATGCTGACACCTCAGGTTCCCTTTTAGATTTCTGGGGCATCTGGAGATAATTGTGACATGTTACCCAGCTATGCAGAAGGTGGAATAGGCATAGATTTTGGTCTTGGGAAAATGTTCTTCCCTAGGGTCACTGCAAGTCACACTCTTGTTAATACAGTATGGATTGACGTAAGCAGCCAAAGCAGACTGGTACTAAAACAACCGGTGCCAGCTCTGGAGGCTGGAAGGCTGAGATCAGAAGACAGCGGACGTAGAGATCCTGTCATTCATACACAAGCAAACAAATAAACAAACAGAGTCAAGAAGCTCTAGGGGAGAGTCCTACCCCTCCCCTTTCAGCATTTGATAGCCCCTGAGTTTGTGGCTGCACTGTTCTTAATTCCTGCTCCCACTTGGCATGGCCTTCCCTGTGGGTATCTCTGCATGTCCCTTCACCACCTCACAGGAGCCTGGGTCATTTAGAACCCACCCCCACATCCATCCTGATGTCATCTTGAGATCCTTAATTGACATCTGCAGCTCCATTTACAACTTAGGTCCCATCTGAAGGTTCTGGGGGACACTATTCTTCCTACTGTAGGTACCCTTTCCAGATTTAAAAAGTATAGAGCCCTGAAGCCAATGACTACTGTGTTCTTTAAGGTCTTTTATGAAAAATGGTACCCATGCTGATGGTGGCAAACACTTGGTTCTTCTGAAGAACAGGCCGGGGGGGTTTCTTAACACGTAGTTGACTCCTTATTCATGACTTCCGTATTTGTGAACTCTCCCTACTGGCTATTTTGAAATTCCCCAAACTAGTAGTTTGTTCCAGGATATATGTAGAATGGTAAACATTTCCAGTGCTCCGAGGGGCTAGGGAGATGGCTCAGTCGGCAAAGTGCTGACTGTGCAAGATGAGGTCCCGAGTTCAATCCCCAGCACGCACAAGAGAGCTAGGTGTAAACGCATGTGCTTGTAGTCTCAGGGATGTGGAGACAGGAGGCTATCTGTGGCTCACTGTGGAGATAGGGCTATCTGGGGCTCACTGGCCAATCTAGGCAAACTGGTGAGTTCTAGGTTTAACAAGAGATCCTGTCACATAAAAAAAAAACGTGATGGACACTGGGTGATTGTGGCACACGCCTTTAATCCTAGCACTCAGGAGACAGAGTCAGGAGGATCTTTGAGTTCAGGGCCAGCCTGGTCTACAGAGTGAGTTCCAGGACAGCCAGGGCTACACAGAGAAACCCTGTCTTGAAAAAACAAAACAAAACAAAAAAATCTTGATGGAGAATAAATAAATTAAGTAATTAAAAGATACAGAGGATGAAATCTGATGTTGACCTTTGGCCTCTACACTTACACACACACACCATACTCATACTCATACATATCCCATACACACCACACACCCACATACACACACACACTCACACACAGAGTCACCTGGTACACAGGATCTCTGTTGAGATTGGCCAACTCCGTTCTGTATTTCTTCTTTTTTTCTTAAATTTTATTTTATGTGCATGGGTATTGTGTCTGCCTATACGTCTGTACAGCATATGCGTACTTGAAGAAGATATTGGAACCCCTGGAACTGGAGCCACAGACAGTTGTGAACTACTATGGGGGTGCTGGATTGAGCCCCAGGTCCTCTGGAACAGCAGCCAGTACTCCTAACTACTGAGTCATCTCTCCAGCCCACGTATCTTCTTGTAGCTGTCTCGTTCTAAACAAGTGTCCTTTTCTTATGACACTTTTGTGTCTTGGAAAGATTTACTTTTGTGTGTGTGTGAATGTGTGTGTGCACGCGCGCGCGTCGACAGAAACCAGAAGAAGGCATTGAATCCTTTGGAACTGGAATTACAGGCAGTTGTGACTTTTTGTTGTGGGTGCTGGCAACTGAACTCTGGACCTCTGAAAGAACAGTATGGTTTTTGGGGTTTTTTTTGTTTGTTTGTTTGTTTTTAACTGCTTGAGCCATCTCTCTACCTCCCAGCTTTTGGATTTTTTTGGGAGAGGGTGGCTTATTTTGCTTTTTAGAATAGCTAGCAGTGTTTGCCTAGTAGTTCAGACCTGGCATCCCAGCTACTTCAGCAGCTAAGGTAGGAGGATTGCAAGTTTAAAGCATGTGTTGGCTACAAAGTGAGTTCAAACCTGGCCTGGGAACTTAGTGAGACCCTATTTCAAAACACAGTGTGAGAAGAGAACTGGAGATATGACCTGGCGGTAGGGCCTCCGCCTGTGTGAGGCCCTGGGTCCCAACCTTAGTACCACAAGAGGGAACAGCCAAATGGGATGGGATAACTCAGAGCACAGGGTGGATGCAGTGGTTCCTGTGTGCAGGACCTTCTCTAGGAGACGCTGTTCTCAGCAAGTTTCCACCTCTGAGTTATGGTGCTGCTGGTTTTGAGGTCAAGGTTAGTGAATCCGTGGTCTAAATTAGTGTGGTTAGGTAGGAATGCAGGAGGCAAGGCTATTTGGTGATAAGGAGACCAAAGAGGTGACAAAACACTCAAAGGGACCCAACTCTGTATCCCCAGAAGTGTGGCTGAGCCTTCCCTAATTCAGGGTTCAGGTGGCTTCACAGAGCACAACTCGCACACAGCGCGTGCGTGAATGTGGAGCCAGGACTTACTGTTTGGTGTGGGTGTCTCACTGAACCTGGAGCTCAATGACTAGATAGACATAGCAGGCTGGATGGCCAGAAGCCCCGGGACCCTTAGGTCTCCGATTCCCCAGCATTGGGATTACAACTACATGCTACCAAGATGGGATCAAATTTACAGAGACCCACCTGTTTCTGCTCCCCTGCTGGGACTAACCATGTGTGGTCACTCTTCACGGCTCTGCCTGGCTTTAAAAACAAAACAAACAAACACATGGGGGCATTGAACTCAAGTCTTCACACTTGCATAGCAAGTGCTCCACTGAGCAATTGTCCCAACCCTTAAAAAGAAAAAAAAAAGAGGGGGGTAATGATCTCAGTTTTAGGCAGAAAAGATGGTGAGATGGTGCAGGTGTCCTCATGTCCGACTTAGGCTCCCTCTCCATTTTTGAATGTGTCTTTGTGTTCAGTTTTCATAAGGGGTGACCAGGTGCTGTCAGAAGCAGGCACAGTAAGCGCACCGAGTCCCTCGGAGAACCCCCAGCATGACTCTGCTCCTAAGAGGAGAGTTAAATTCTTGTGCATCGCTTTGCCAGTTCCTGATGTCAACACTGCCCCTAAAAGCTGTCTCTTCTCTTTGCTGGGCTCCGCCCACTCGCAAAGATGGTCGCCCGCTGTACATCCTGCGCCTGGGTCAGATGGACACCAAAGGCCTGATGAAGGCAGTAGGCGAGGAGGCGCTGCTGCAGCACGTGAGTGGGTCCTTCGCTGGCGTCGGGGGCTGGGGCGGGGCAGCGTAGTCAGCTGTTCTCAGTACCATGCCTGCCTTTTAGGTTCTTTCTGTCAACGAGGAAGGACAGAAGAGATGCGAAGGGAATACGAGACAGTTTGGCCGTCCCATCAGGCAAGAACCCGAGTTGGGAACGAAAACCCCAAAGCAGGCTAGCTAACGTTGACTGCGCATGTGCGGGGCCAGGTAGCTGGCTAGGCGCTGTGGGACAGTGCTATCCCCTAATTCTTACAATGATCTGCTGAGGCAGGACCCCTGGCCTGGATTTTGCTCGTGGAGGAACTGGGACTCTGGCTGAAATAATTTGAACTGTTCCTGACTGTTCCAGCCTTAGCTCCACAGTTCCTCCACTTTGCTTCTTAAGGCCAGCCTTCCTCCTCAGCTCCAATGTGACCTGTCTCCTCTTAGGGACCCATTATCCCCCTCTTCCTCCCGCACATTTCCGTTCCTGGGCTGAGTAACCTACAGGGACTGTGAAAGTGTCCCGTGTCACTTCCAGCCCTGCCTTCCTGAGCCCTTTGCTTCATTCCAGGTGCCTGCGGGGGAGGAGGGGGAAGGTGGTGCTGGAGGCCCTGGGAGGTGGCAGAGCCAGGTAGAGCCCCGAGGTCCCGTGTCTGTCACAGCTCCTGGACCTGCCTACTGGACCTCGAGGGCCTCAACATGCGGCATCTGTGGCGGCCGGGGGTGAAGGCCCTGCTGCGAATGATCGAGGTGGTGGAGGACAACTACCCCGAAACTCTGGGCCGGCTGCTCATCGTGCGTGCGCCCCGCGTATTCCCGGTGCTATGGACGCTGGTGAGGTCAAGAGTCAGAGTGGGGCCACAGTGGGTGAATCCTCTACCTGAGTGATCGGGCAGAGATGATGCAGAGCCAAGGTTGTCAGGCTCCTTTCCTGGAGATGGACATATAACTGGATTATGGTAGGGGTTTTATGACATGATGAATGGACCAAAAGCCTATCAATCATGCACTTTTTTTTTTTTTTCTGAGACAAGGTTTCTCCGTGTATCCCTGGCTGTCCTGGGACTTGCTTTGTAGACCAGGCTGGTCTTGATCTCAGAGATCCACCTGCCTCTGTCTCCTGAGTGCTGGGATTAAAGGATTAAAGGCGTGCGCCACCACCGCCCAAATCCTACACTTTTTAATTTTATGTTTTTGTGCATATGTGTTTTTTCACGTGGGTGCACACGTGTGTCAGGTGCACGTGCACATATGTACATTCGTGCAGCAGTCAGAGGTCGACCTTGGGTGTCCTTCCTCAGGAGTGTTTCACCTAAGTTTTTGAGACAGCATCTCTCACCGAACATGGAGCTCACTCATTAGGTTAGGTTAGCCGGCCAAAGAGTCCCACGGATTCAGGCCAAGCCCCAAGCACTGGGTTGACAAATGGGTGCCACCAAACTCTGGAGATGCAAATTCAGTTCCTTCTGCTTGAGTGACAAGCACTTTACTGACTGAGCCATGTCCGCAGCCTGAATCACTCACTTTAAAAAGATAAAAACAACTAGCTATAGTGGTGTGCACCTTTAATCCCAGGACTCACGAGGCAGAGGCAGGAGGATTTCTGTGAGTTCTAGGTCAGTCACAGTTTCAGGACAGCTAGGTCTACATAGTGAAATCCTGTGTCCAAATTAAAAAAAAAAAAATCAAGTCATGAGCCTTTTCAAAACAAAGCAAAAAACCCCAAAGCAAAAAACAAATTAAAAAACAAATAAACACCACCAAACCAGAAATAAAATGAAATAAAGCCAACCAGTAAAATGACCGATTCGATTTCCTGCTCTATGACTTTGGCCCCGCCCTCAGGTAAGTCCCTTCATCAATGAGAACACCAGGCGGAAGTTCCTCATCTACAGCGGCAGCAATTACCAGGGCCCTGGCGGGCTGGTGGACTACCTGGACAAGGACGTGATCCCTGACTTCCTGGGAGGAGAGAGCGTGGTGAGTCTGGCTGCTGGTCCTGGGTCCTAAAAAGGAGTGGGGCAGGAGCCTGGGAACCCAGATTTCTGGGGCCAGGAAGCCAATGGACAGCACTTTAGGGGATCCCGCCCCCCTTCCTCTGGCCAAAGGGAGATGCTGGCTTTAAGTGGGAATAGGCCTGGTTGTAGAAGCTTCCCCAGAGAGGTAACATCTCTTGAGGTGGGGTCTTCCTTTGGCTCTTTCAAAGGCAGTGAGAGCTGGAGAGGTGGTTCAGCATTTAAGAGTACTTGCCGAGGCTGAAGAGATGGTTCATCAGCTAAGGGCACTGGCTGCTTTTCCTCAGGACCTGAATTTATTCCCAGCATCTACATGGTGGCTCACACCAGCTGTAACTCCAGTGTCAGGCAATCTAGTGCCCTCTCCTGGCCCCCGTAGGCACTGCATGCATGTGGTACATAAACATGCTGACAGAAAACATCCATACACAGAAAAATAAATGTTAAAGCATTTCAAAAAGAGCACTTGGTATGCAATTTAAGGATCTCATATAGGAAGGCAGGAATTCACAAATGCACAAATCCAGGGCAGGTACATGCAGGAGGACAGAGGTGGCTTACCAAGAGAATTGAGCCCTGGGTTCAGAGAGAGACCCTGTCTCATAGAAATAAACAGTGTGATGGGAGACCCCCCCCAATACCCTCTTTTGGTCTTCCCCCACATGTGTGCCACGTGCATAAGTTTACACACACATACACACACAAATTAAATAAATAAACATCTTTTTAAAAGGTAGTGAGCCAGGCCCAACCCATGGCCCCTCCACCTGGAATGCTCAGGGAAAGCAGTGTCTGGATTCACTTATGCCTCCCAGGAGGGCAAACCTGGTTGTGCTCTCATGCCCATGGCCATCTGCGGGCACACTCGTCAGTCCACCAGCACAAAACGCTGCACAGACGCTTGCCAGTAAAATGATCTGCTTAGGAACTTTGTCCGACTTGGCTGCTCTGTTCTCGTCATACAGATGTAGGATTTCTTTTGGGTGGCCGACCTACGGCTCTCTCAAGGACTTACTGAAGGACAATGGGCAGCGACTGGCCCGCTATCCACCCTCCCTTTTTGTTTTCAAAGTGAAACAAGGAAACTTGTTGTGTGTCTATGCTTGGGGTCTGAGGCTTGGCCTTCCAGGGCACCTTTGTCTGGGAGACATCTACAGAGCTAGACAGGCCCACGCTGGTCAGTTCCCACTGCTGAAGGAAAGATGCTGCCCCCACTTAGAATGTATTGCAGAAGAGGGAAGCACACCTGGCCAGACACCATGAAAAGGGCCAGGAGGGGGTCTCTCTCTCTCTCTTATTTTGTGTGTGGGGGGCACAAAAATACCGCATCATGCATGTGGAAGTTGAACATGGCCTTCAGGAGTCAGTCTCTCCCTCCAACGTGTGGGTTCTGAGAATGGAACTCAGGCTCAGACTTGATGACAAATGCCCTTAGGCACTGAACCATCTCACCAGACCCTGTTTGTTTTGCTTTTGAGAAGGGTCTCACTGTTTAATCCAGGCTGGCCCAGAACTTGGGACTCCCCTTCCTTAACCTCCTGAATGCCGGAATTATAGGCATGAACCATCACAGGGCACCTAATAAGGCAACCCTGGCCTGCTAACCATTTTAGTCTTTGAAACCTCTCCTCAGTGTAACGTTCCAGAAGGAGGCCTGGTCCCCAAGTCCCTGTATCTGACCGAAGAGGAGCAGGAGCAGGCTGACCAGCTACGGCAGTGGAGTGAGACCTACCATGCAGCCAGCGTGTTCCGTGGGACCCCCCACGAGGTGCCACCTGGTCTGGGAGGGCTTGGGTGGGACGGTGTCTTGGATCGTGTTCCTTCAGATTGGTTGTGGGGTGATTCCAGTCTCTCAGTTTCAGCTTTGTTCAGAAACTTTGGGACATGGGGTGGTTGCAGAATCCCTGGCCTTACACCCCTGGCACCTGCAGTTCACCCCAAGTGACCAGGGCTTTCAAGGAGAGGTGGAGTTCTAGGGGCAGGGAATAGTGTGCGTTGGGGTCTTAGCAGCTCATCCTGAACATAGGGAGACTGATAGATGACCAGAGAAGAACACCCTGACCCTGAGGCTCTTCCACCTCTACTCCACTTATGCAGGTTGCCGTGGAGATTCCAGAAGGAGAGTCAGTCATCACCTGGGACTTTGACATCCTCCGAGGAGATGTGGTGTTCAGTCTGTATCATGTAAAGCAGGCACCCAAGCTCGGTCCCCAGGAGCCTGGGGTTAGAGTCAGTGGGCAGCTGATTGACAAGAGCTGGGTCCTTGGGGCAGATTACAGCCGTGTAGAGGCGCCCCTCATCTGCCGGGAAGGCCAGAGCGTTCAGGTGCGTAGGCATGGGCTTTGGTTACTGACTCAGCATGGGGTATCAAGCATCCCTCCCAGGCCAGGTCTCTGGGGAGGCAGCTGTGGACAAAGAGGATGTGCTCCCAGCTTCTGGGACCCAGCAGGGCGACTGAAGAGAGAGAACCACAGTGTCTGTGTAATAGGAGATCCTTCTCCACTCCAGAAGGCTCCATGAAGGGCGGATGGGGCACTAAGCTAAGAGGCAGCTGGAGGCCAGGGAGAGGTCTTGGAGCTACAGTTTTCCTGCGAGGAAAAGAAATCATTAAATGGCCTAAGTGAGGCTGGGGCCATAGTTCAATCAGTGTTTCTTGTAAACACAAAGACCTGGGTTTGATCCTCAGAACCCATGTGGAAAAAAGCCAAGTGTGGACACACACTTGGGCACAAGCACATGCACACACGTGGGGCCCCAAATGGCTAGCACTGGTGCCATTTAATCAAACAAAATTTCTTGTCTCTAAATTTAGAAGGCCACAGGTCCAAAGTCAAGGAGCCTGCAGGGGTTTCCCAAAGGCTTTAGGAAGGGTTCTTTCTTGCCCCTTTGGTGGGTTCCCGGCTTGTGAACACATAACTGCAGTCCCCACCCGGGCATCTTTGGCTCTGCCCTCCATGTCCCTGTTTTGTTCAGGTCCCCTCCCCTCTCTCATGTAAGGATAGCAGTGGTTGTGTTTGGGATTGACTCTAAATCCTTAGCTGAAAAACGGGAGAATCATTTAAATAAGGTCGTCTCTCTGAGGTTCTGGGTGGACATGGATTTGGGGGGGGGACACTTTTCAACCCATGTCATCACCCCCATGGTGAGTGAAGGATGGGGCTTTGGAACCCCAAGTCCCACTTTTCCATATGAGTTCATTGCAGAAGAGGGCCTTCAGGGTGGTCGGGGCTAGAGAGGTGGAGGGGATGTCCCAGGTGGAAGGAATGGCAAGGATTACACTGGAGAAGGAAGCAGGAGATGCCATGGGCCTGGGATGAGTTGTGGAGCCAGAGAAAGCCTGCACAAGTCAGTAGCCAGATCCAGCACCCCAAGACCCTGGCCTCAGAATCTTCCCAAACACCCCCACTATGAAGTTCTGAATGTAGGGCTGGGAGTCCACATCTCCTGCCTCCTATGACTCTGGCATGAAGATTTCCATGGCAGCTGAGAATCCATGGGTCTAGGGTTAGAACATGAATGTGTAATTGGGTTGTAAGCTACCATGCTCATTCCCACAATCTCCCACAATTAGGTCAGTGTTACAGGTGTTACAGACGGAGTGTTATACCCCTGCACGCACACACTCACACACTCTCTCTCAGATACACACATGTGCATATGCACACACACATATTTACACATACACACATACATATACATTTACACATAAGCACACACATGCACATATATGCACACAGAGACACCCAGCCACCCAAAACACATATACACTCACACAAACACATAACCCAGATACACTGACACCCACAGACACACTCTCTCTCTCTCTCTCTCTCTCTCTCTCTCACACACACACACACACACACACACACACAGAGTGAGAGTTCTCTGAACCCATGAGCATCATGGATCTTACTGAAGGTTCTGTGGAGCCTTGCAGATCACAGCCAGCTCCCCACCATCCCACCAAACACCCCCACAGTGTTTCCTAAGAGCTGCCCCACCTCCAACCTTCCCATTTCCCCCTCCCTGTCCATCACATATTCTCCCTAGCACCCCCTAGTGGCTTCTCAGAAACTCTTGGATTGTAAAACTCATCCCATCAGCTGAGACAGCGTCCCACAAACCCATCTGCTGTCCTGAACCCCTACACCCTAGCACCTCCTCCCCCACAGTAAGCAGGAAGCTCTGGTCCCTGGGATATGGCAGTCACCACAAAGAGGCTTTGGGAAGTGCTTATATAGGATTATCTGGGGTATTGGAAAAGACCAAATAGAAGGAGACTCCTTTCACAAGGCTGGCACAGAAAATCCATGAAGGCTCAACTTCCTATCCCGTCTCCAGGAGAACCCAATTCCCCATCTTGTCCTCAGGAGGGCCCAGTGGAATGCAGCTCCCCAACCTGTCCCCACCTTGTTTCCAGGGGAACCCATTTCTCCATCTCTTCCCGAAGAGAACCCGGGCTTACTGTGGGTTCTGTGTTTCAGGGTTCCCATGTGACTCAGTGGCCTGGTACCTACCTGCTTCAGTGGCAGATTCACAGTCCCTCTGAGAGTGTGGCCTGCAGCCTCCCCGGTGTGGATGATGTCCTGACGGCTCTGCACAGCCCTGGCCCCAAGAGCAAACTGCTGTACTACTGTGAAGTGCTGGCATCCCAAGACTTTAGGTAGGGGAGGCCTGGGACTCCCACCTGCTCTGGCAACATGGCTGTTTCTGTGATTGCTGACTGATTATGCAGTGGCTTGAGGTCGGTTTCTCTTGGGTGGACATCAGTAGCCCTCTCTAGGAAGTCAGGAGCCCCTTAGGGAGAGGAAGAGGCTCAAATGCTGACCCTTCACCCTCTGTGGAAGCAGATCCCTTTCAAGGATCTCAGTGCACCAGGCCAGGAGAAGAGAAGGGACCACCCTTCACCCCTAGATTCCTCAGTTTGCAACTACTCTAAAATATTCTAAAACGATATCTTGCAGATAACTGTCTACAGGTTGCTACTTTGGGCGATTAAGATGCCTCCCCCCGACACACACACCGAGCTTCCCCGTTGCCTTGTACTGCTAAACGAGAAGCACTGAAGATGCCACTTGGCACACAGTGGGCACTCAGAAGTGCATGAAGCAGGCAGCATCTTCAATTTCACCCCCCCTTTTCACATTTAATTTTAATTTTTCACTAGTCTTGAGTCAGGGTCTCACGGAATATAGGTGGGCCTTGAAGTCACTATGTGACTGAGAAAGAGCTTGAACTCTTGACCCCCTTGCCTGCCAAATGCTGTGTGTGCACCTCTACACCTGGCTTTACGTGGTACCGGGAATCAAGCCCAGAGATTCGTACATGCCAGGCAAGCACTTTGCTGATGGAATTATGCCCACTCCCTTTAGTTTTACTTGTAAGGAATGAGTGTAGCTATATGTGGTGGCATATAAAAGGCCAAGACAGGAGGATCCCAAGTTTGAGTCCAGCCTTGGCTCCATAAGAAGAAGCTATCTCAGAAAACCAAAAGAAACTAGACAGTTTTTCCCCGCTGGCCATCTATGGTCTGTTATCTGGAGTGGGGTTAACTGGACAGAAGGCACATCTTGGTAGCCCAGGCTGACCTGGGACTCAGTTCTCTTACCTCCACCTCTTGAGTGCTGGGTTTGCATATTTGGCTACCATACTTAGTTGGGTTTTGCTTGTTTGTTTTGTGTTTTGCTTTTCGAGACAGAGTTTCTCTATGTGACTGTCCTGCCTGTCCTGGAACTCGCTTTGTAGACCAGGCTGCCTCGAACTCATTGAGATCTGCCTGCTTTGCCTCCTGAGTGCTGGGATTAATGGCATGAACCACCACCGCCAAGCTCCATACTTAGTTTTGACTGAAGAAAACCAGAGAGAACAAGCCTGGGACTGAGATTTCCCAGGCTGTGGGTTTTTCTGCTCCATTCTAGTCAGCGTAGCTCCTGGCTGCAGTAGGTCTAACTGGTGGGAACGAGTCGCTCCTCTCTGCTAGTGATGGCATCACTGAGTTTCCCCTCTGCATTGGTTAGCCCCTGGTGGTGGTTAGCAGTCTTGAGGCCCCTGGGGCCTCATTTGCAGTATTAATAGCTTTTACCTGGGAGATAACTTAAGGTGTACACACGCTTCTTCCCCAGGGGCTCCATGTCCAGCCTGGAATCCTGCACCAGCCGTTTCTCTCAGCTCAGCGCCACCACCTCTTCCTCCTCCTCTGGCCAGTCCCACAGTGGCTCAGTGGTGTCCAGATAGCTGGCTGGGAACCTGCTGGCAGCCAGAGTGCTTCTGGTATCAGGCAGTGTCCAGCCTGAGAAGAGAGCCAGTTCAGACACCTGGGACCATGCTGGATACAGACGATGCCACAGCTGGGGTGTGGCGACCCCCACAGCAGAGATCCACCTCTCTGCCTGTGAGTTGAGGGAGCCTTACTTCTCCGTCCACTCCTGAGGGGACAAGGACAGACACTATACTTTGACTTTCTTTTAAAAGTTGAGACCTCATGGTACTCCATCTCCTATGTCCTGGATCTGGAGTCTAGGGCTGAGACCAGGATTAGGTGCCATCTCACCATTTACTGTGCTTCTAATAGGTTGGCTCTTTCCTCTGGGAGGCCTTTTCTACCATGGGATCATCACTGTTCGGCGCCCTCCGCAATCTCCCAGGAGAGTGAAGAAAGGAACTTCCCTTCCCAAAGTTCCCGGCCACTCTCCTTCGCTTGCTGGGGCCCGGGGCCATTCTGAGCCAATCACAGTTGTCAGGGCGCGTGAAAGGCACTTGATTGGGGCATGGTCATACAGCCAAGCTGGACCAATCACTGTGAGTTGGGGGGGATAGAATACAGTGTAGTGATTGGCCAGCCTGGATTGCAGGACTAGTACTGGAGCCAATCACGTGGTCTGGAAAGGGCAAGGTGGGCTGAAGGACTACTGGAGATGGGTGGCTGGGGAGATGGTGCCTTGGTGCCTGTTGTTTAGCTGTTTGTAGCTGAGCACTGCCCAAGGAGCTATGATGGGAGTCGGGACGCCTCTTCCTACAGGAAACAACCCGCCATAGACTGCATTTCTGCTTTCTAGTCTGGGACGCACCTTACCCTGACTCAGGAACATAGGGAACCTAGAGCTTCTGCCTAGTTCTAGGCAGTGATGGGGTGCGGGGGGTGACTCCAGCCGCTCTTGTTCCCCTCCAGAGTCTCTTCTTCCTGAGGTGCGGCTCCTTTATGATGTTAAAAAAAGCAAAAAACAAAACTAAAACCCTGCCAGGTGGTGGTGGTACACACTTTTAATCTCAGTACTCAGGAGGCAGAGGCAGGTGGATCTCTGTGAGTTCGAGGCCAGCCTGGTCTACAGAGCGAGTTTCAGAACAGGCTCCAAAGCTACACAGAGGAAACCCTGTCTCGGAAAACCAAACCAACCAAACAAAAACAAAACAAAACAACAAAAACAAAATCTAAAACCCCTTTTCTCCAAATGTCAGGACTCTCCTGGTCAGCCCAGGAGGACTTAGTTCAGACTGGATCCGGTCTCAGCATGGTGCTGGGAATCCCTTGAGGGTGGAGGTGGTTGTCTCTGTCCCGGAGTTGCTCTGACTCCAGAACTCCAAGACTGATACTACTTTCCCGGATCTTCCATGGGAGACTAGTGGGTCTTCTTGGAGACCAGGGACTTGTTCTTTTCATTTCCTGGATCCACAGAGGATGAGGTCGCTGCTTGGTGACCTCCTCTTAGTTGCTGCCTTTCTTTGGCCTTTTTGTGTTTTGCCTACAGTGTGGCTTAAAACTTGAAGCACAGCACACAGAAGTCAGGGTTTCCGGTTTTCCTTAGCCCACACTGGTTTCCATCCCTACCCAGCGCTGACCTACACCGCTGCCCCGGGTTCCGCCCAGCGGAAGCCCTGTGCAGTCTCAGGTCAGGCTAGCCCAGAAGTTCTGCATTGCTCTTCTGCCAGCCTTGCTTAGACTTGGGGTCACTTCTACATCTCCCCAGGCTAAGGGGTGGTTTCCGGCTGTGGGGCCAGGTGAGCAAGTCTAGACTGCATGCTGGCACCTGCCCCAAATCCAGAGCAGTAGGCGAGGGACCGGTGAAGGGAGAGAACCTTCCACGGATGGAAAGCCTGGCCGGAATTCGTTCTTGTTCTGCTCTTCAGGAATAGCAGTGAGACATGGGACTGCAGCATTGTGTGTGTGTGTGTGTGTGTGTGTGTGTGTGTGTGTGTGTGTGTGTCCATCTTCCAGAGAGACGCTGAAAGCCAGTTGTCTCCACTCACCAAGGACAACTAGCGATCTTTTCAATAATCTTTATTATTTTGATTATCATTGTTGTTAATTATTTGCTGTCGTTGCAGTGCTGAGGCGCAAACCCAGGCCTTGTTCATGCTAGCAATCACTCTGCCGCTGAGCCACATGCGAGGCCCATTGCTGTGGTGACTGGTTTTTTTTTTTTTATGGTTTCTTGTATCCTGGCCTTGAACTCTACATAGGCTAAGGGTGAGCTCGAACTCGTGGTCCTTCTGCTTCTGCCTCCAAAGTTTTGGGATTACCTGTGTGTGCCTCTACATCAATTGTTTGCCGTTCTGGGAGCTGAACTCAGGGCTTCATACATGCTAGGCCAGCGCTCTACCGCCACACCTCAGTCCCAGCCCCGCTCAGTGATCTTTAAATGAGCTCTACCTGGCTGTCAAACCAAAGTGTTCCCCTAGATGTGCTTTGGGGAGAAGCTGTCTGGCGGCCTTTGCACATTTACCCTCCAGACAGTGAAGAACAGAGCAAGACAGAGTCTTGAAAGGCTGTGCCTCTCTGCTCCCCAGCAAAGTTGTCGAATAAGTGCAATCCCTTGGTCCTTTATTTGGGGTGGTGGAAAGGGGTCTTACCGCAGAGCTCTCAGCTGCACCTAGGCCTCTTGACTCCTCGTCTCTTTGCACAGTGGCCTCCTGGCCTCACTCTGCTGAAAGGCAGCTCCAAGCCTGTACTCACAGGGTTCCCAGTGTCTAAGAGAAAGACGGGTCCCTAACTACAAACTCCCAAACGATTCTAACTGACCCTGCTCAAGTCATACACATACACAGACTAGCAGGGACTGCGGAATAAGAAGTCCTTCTGGAGGAAAGCTGGGTCATAGCACCCGCAGATGGCTGTGGTGGCATCCACTGTGTCCTCCTACACTGGCACTCGGGAAAGTCAGCGATTATAGCCTGAGGGTGCTTGGGAGGTGACTCAGCTGGTCACTCGGCTGGTCAAAGGATTTCTGCGCAAGCGTGAAGACCCGGGCACTCGTGTAAAAAGCCAGATGCGGCAGTGCACACCTGCAGTCCCAGTGCTGAGTGGAAACTGGAGGATGCCTGGCACTTACTGACCAGTCAGTATAGTGGAATTGGTGAGCGCCAAGCTCAAGGAGAGACCTTGTCTCAAAAAAGTAAGGTGGAGCGCAAATGTCGAAGACACCTGATATCAATCTTCGGCCTCCACATGTGCACACACATGTATCACACACGTACAAAAGATGTCATCTTCAGTCGCTACATACTGAATACATTACACACACACGTAGAAGACACCTGGCATCAATTTTCAGCCTCTACATATACACACACAATCATCACACACACACACACACAAGTAGAAGACACCTGACATCATTCTTCAGCCTCCACATGTGCACACATATGTATCACACACGCACAAAAGATGTCATCTTCAGCCTCTACATATGCACACACATACATATATCACACACACGCGTAGAAGGCACCTGACATCAATCTTCGGCTTCCACATGTGCACACACATGCGTTACATACATGCACAAAATGTCCCCCAGGAGGGCCTACCAAGCTTGTGCCCATTACCCCAGGATAGACAACCACATGGGGTGGGTTTCTTCCTTCACTTTGTTCATCATCCTGCTGTGGCCAGATCAGAGCGATCTACACCAATATGACTTCTTGAAACCCAGACTTTCTTTCACTCGCTGTGAAACCCTGTGTAGGTGACTTGACTTCTCTGTGCCTCAGTTACCTCATCTGTAAAATGGGGTAGCAGTGCCTACCTCACCAAGTCACAGTGGGACAGAGGGCGTGACTGGCAAGGCCTCCACACACAGAATGCACTTGGTGAGTCCAGTCCTGGCACACTCAGGGAGAGAACTGTTGGGATCAGGGGAATTGAAGAGGTGGCTGTGTTTCTGCTCTGGAATCCTTGGGCATTTCCCTTAACTCTGAGAAACTAACCAGTCAGCAACGACCACATCTTCCTGTTCAGTGAGAAACAGGATGTTTGCTTGATCCTAGGATTTGACAGACGCATTAAACATTTTATGTTTGAATATCATGTGCTGTCAGCTTCTTAGACCCCTGGTGCCTGTCCTGGGCCAATTCCAGAATTTCTTAGCTGTAGCCACATGTGGTGGGGGACACCTGTAACCCAAGCTCTCGGGAGGTGGAGGCAGGAACATTTCCACACATTTGAGGTCAGCCTGGTCTGTGTAGCAAGTTCCAGGCCAGCTTGGGCTGCAAGGTGAGAGACCCTGTTTCAAAAAACAAAACCCCAGACTCAAAACTTTCCTCAACTGATTTTTCTGAGGGTCTAGCCACAGCTGATCAAAAGTGCAAGGCCCTGCCCAAGGCTTGGCCTCCCCACCCCCCATCACAACTAAGAGCTGGGTGCTGGTTACTGTGTGGAACATCATGGAGCTGGGACATTCCTCTGTGTGATGTCTTAGAACTCAGCGACAGCATCCCAGCAAGGAGGGCGGTGCTCACCTGCTACCCAGCATCCCAGCAAGGAGGGCGGTGCTCACCTGCTACCCAGCATCCCAGCAAGGAGGGCGGTGCTCACCTGCTACCCAGCATCCCAGCAGAGAGGACGGTGCTCACCTGCTACCAGTGCATGCGTCCACCCACTCAATCATCGCTCATTTACCTGCTCGCTCATTCATTCTCCCGTGGATTTCTCTGCAGCCACAGAAACAGGTGCACCAGAGGAAGACAACCCCCAAGAGAGCACAGGCTGGGCTCAGGGCTGAGCTGCTAGCCCTGCTGACGTCTGCCTCAGCCCTCAACCCTCCCCTGAGGCCTCCTCTGGGAGTCTGGGTAAGAGAGAGCAAAACCTACCCCAGTCTCCCTGCGGCCCAGAGCTACTCCTGGGGAGCTACCTCTGGGACATCAGGGCACCGTCTTGGCAGAAGCAGTCACTGTGGGAGTTTGGGCGGGACCTTGGCGGCTGAAGCCACAGCTGCTAGGAGGTGAGGGGGTTGACAGGGAGACAGAGGTAGCCAAGGCTGATTATTCCTTGGCTGTTCTGGGTCCTGCTGGACCTACCAAGATGTTTCCCAGGAAACATCATGTGAAACCCTAGAGCTTCCTGGATTCCAGATTTTCCCCAAGATATGAATTCCTTTGAGAATCTATTATGAACCATGGACACATGCACATGGGTTTAATTTCTATACCAGGCTTTTAAATATAGAAAATGGCTTTGGGCTGTGCTGTGGAGGGCCGCAACCACATTCTCCATTGCTTCAAGGGACAAAGGTAGAGATTGACCTCTGTGACCTCAAGGTGTGGTGGTACACGCCTTAGTCCTGATGCCTGGGAGGCAGAGGCAGATTGACCTCTGTGACCTCAAGGTGTGGTAGTACACGCCTTTGGTCCCAATGCCTGGGAGGCAGAGACAGGCAGATCTCTGTGAGTTCAAGGTGTTGTAGCACACGCCTTTAATTCCAGCGCATGTGCTTGGTAATTTACTACTGCTGCGTCCCTGCCTACTTCCAAGGCATCATCTGGGATAATGGGCAGCGGACCAATCCAAGAGTGACACGTCAGAAGCGAGGACTGTTTCCTTTATAAGGGCTGGGTTCCCCTCATTCCGGGTCTCCGCTTTGGAAGCTGATGCTCTCCCTCTCAAGACGCATTAAAGCTTTACTGCAGAAGAATCCTAAGTGCCCCGCGTCGTTCTTGCGGGCAAGACGGTAGCGCGGGACACTGTGCCAAAGTCCTCTTGATACAGGATGCCAGCACTTTCTGGGGCCATCTCTTACACAAACCACTTGCCTAGGTCCTGCAGGGGTGGGCCAGGTACACAGGACTGTCAAGAGAAGAAACGGAGCTGAGCCAAGCCTGCTGCTACACAACTGTAATCCTAACTCTCCGGACGCCGAGGAAGAGGATCGTGAATTTGAAGACAGCCTGGGCTACATATGAAGACATTGTCTCAAAAACTAACAAACAAAAAACCAGGCTTGGTGGTTCACCAAGAAGGAGGAGCCTTGTAAATTCAAGTACATTGCTATTTCTAGAACAGTCAGAACAAAGGGCTTACACAGGCCCATAGACACCACAGACAGGTTTACCCTTTTTTCCCCCTCTCCCTTGCTAAACCATTAGATTACATTACTAAAGCTAGTCCCCCAAGGTCTGTTCTCTTATTTGGTCACTAACTCATTTAGATCCAGCCATCAAAATTCATTATTTGGTTACACTGCTCACCTGTCCAATCAGGACTTACCAACTCACCGTAGCACAGACTTCCCCCTTTCTCCTTAAAAACCAGCTCTGGCAGACAACCCCTGCTGCCTGCTGTCTGCTTTTGCCCAATCCAGAGACAGCTCACCCCTTGCTTGTCCCACTGGGGTAATATATCTCCTTTGTGCTGAGAATTGGATGTCTGGGTGTATCCTGTACCAACCCTGAGGGGTCCTCCAACGCTTACACAGACCCTGTCTCAACAAAACAAAATTTAAAACGGGAACTAGATATTGGGTAAAAAAAAAGGCAGAACTCTTTGGCAAATTAAAACAATATTCTGCATGGCACAGGAAGGTTCACGTGGCTTAGTTTATTCAAGTCATTTTGTTATAATGTAATAAAATGGCGGGCAGCAGCCTTGGCAGGTTGGAGCCAGTGGGCCCCACTGACAGGCCGTGCAGGCAGCACTCACGTGAAGAGTTTTATTGGGGTGGGGGAGAAATGAGAAAGGGAGCATAGGGCAGCCTTGTGGGAAGAGAGAGAGAGAAAGACAGAGAGAGACAGAGACAGAGACATGGCTGGGGAGAGGGGAAGACTGAAGAAGAGAGAAGAAGAGAAGAAGAGATGAGGAAAGGGAACGAGAGGAGGTGCAGATATGACCTTGTGGGAAGAGAGAGGAAGAGAGAGAGAAAGGTGGGCAGGGCCCCCCTCTTAAAGGGGACTTGGCGCATGCACAAACAGGCTATACAAACAGGCTAAGCAGGATGACATTGTCAGGACCCCGAGTAGGCCAAGGTACTGCCTGCTTACTGGCAAGGTTCCCATGTGGCTGGGCAGGTAATGCTTAAATGCTAACACATTTTACCAGGACCCCAGAGCATGACATGACAGACCCTTGCTGTCGGTATTGGCCTACCTGGCATAAATAGGTATCAGTTCATAACTTCCCAGGAAGTCATACAGTGAAAAGATAATGAACACAAACATGTTTGGAAAGCCCTGCCCTTCTCCCAGATGCTAAGCACATAGTATCACATACTCATGAGGAACCTTCTGGGCCCTTCCTGAAGCCCCTCCATGGCCCAGGAGTGATAAGCTCTGATGCACACTGGGTAGGGCAGCTCACAGACTGGGGTAGCTGTTGCTGGACTGGGAGGCTGGGGAAGGCATCCAGACCAAGGGCAAGGGAAGAATGTCACTACTGAGTGACAGCAGGGGTGTCTGTGTGATCTCTTCTAAAGAGAAACCAAGAATTTGGAGTGCTGACTTTAAACACGGACAACTGACTTAAATTGTATGGATGAGGGTGTGGCTCAGTTGACAGTGCTTGCCTAGCAAGCACAAAACTCTGGGTTCCATCCTTAGCATTCCACATACTGGCTGTGGTGGCTCGGGCCTGCACTTCTGGAACTCAGGAGGAGGAAGAGGTAGAAAGATCAGGAGTTCAAGGTCATTCTCAGCTATGCACTAAGTCTGAGGCTGGCCTAGGCTTTAGGAGATGCTGTCTTGACAAAACCAAACCAAATTGGACTACCACCACCAGTGAGAAATGGCCCCCATTGGCTCATATATTTTATTTACAATTTTATTTTATTATTTTTAAAACAACTTTTTTATTTTACATACCAATCCCACTTCCCCCTTTTCCTACTCCCCCACCTCCTCCCCACCCCACCACCCATTCACTCCTCAGAGAGGGCAAGGCCTCCCATGGGGAGTTAACAGTCTGTCACATCACACTGAAGCAGGAAAGGCTCCCCCGCACTGTGTCTAGGCTGAGCAAGGTATTCCTCCAAAAAGCCAGTTCATGCACCACAGATAAATTCTGATTCCACTGCCAGTGACCCCACAAACTGCCCAAGCCACACAGTCACCCACATTCAGAGGGCCTTAGTTTGGTCCTATGCAGGTTCCCCCGCTGTCAATCCAGAGTCAGTGAGCTCCCACTAGCTTGGGTCAGCTGTTTCTGTGAGTTTTTCCTGTAGAAGGAGACTGATCTTTTGTTTCTCAGTCTCCCAGCCCCAAATAATTACAGAAACTATATGAATTACAACACTGTTTGGCCTATTAATTCAGGCTTCTTATTAACTAACTCTTACATCTTAAATTAACCCATTTCTATTAATCTGTGTATCGCAACAAGACTGTGGTTTACCTTCAGCCAATAGCCTTTAAGATACCAGCCCACTTTGGGTGTGGTCTCATGTACATTTATAAATGCAGATGAAAAGTGTGTGCGGGCCTCTTGGCTGCTGGGGTCCGTTCCAGTTCCCAGAGCATGCAGAGGACTACAGATCACTACTCTTTCTGTGAGTTTATCTCTAAATAAACAAACCTTTGTTATACTCCATTCAGGGCTATGGTAGAACTCTTCTGTGCACCAACATTTCTCATCATGGTCTTTACACCTTAGCTCATATTATTACTCCTACCTCTCTTTGACTGCATTCTGGGAGCTCAGCCCAGTGCTTAGCTGTGGATCTCTGTGTCTGCTTCCATCAGTTACTGAATGAAAGTTCTATGATGACAAGTAAGGTAGTCATCAACCTGATTACAGGGGAAGGCCAGTTCAGGCATCCTCTCCACTATTGCTTAGATTCTTAGCTGGGGTCATTCTTTTGGATTCCTGGGAAATTCCCTAGTGCCAGATTTCTCACTAACCCCACAATGGCTCCCTCTATCAAGATATCTCTTTCCTTGTTCTCCCTCTCTATCCTTCCCCCAAATCAACCACCCCATTCTCTCATGCTCTCCTCCCCTTTTCCTTATCCCCTCTCATCTTTCACCCTCTGCTCTCTCCCTCATGCTCCCAGTTTACTGAGGAGATCTTGTCTATTTCCCCTTCCCAGTGGGATCCATGTTTGTCTCTCTTAGAGTCCTTGTTACTTGACTTCTCTGGGGTTACAGGGTGTAGGTTTGTTCTCCCTTGCTTTATGTCTAACATCCACTTGTCTCATATATTTTAATACTTGGTTTCCAGTTGATGGAGCTGCTTGGGAAGGCTTAGGAGGCATGACTTCAAAGGATGCATAGCACTGGGATGATCTTTGAAGTTACAAAACAAACCTCATGGGATTCCAGTGTTTCTTTCCTCACTCCCTCTTTCCTTCTCTCCTTGGTGGTCTGATGGTTGCAGATCAAGATGCTACCTCTCAACTGTTTCTTCCCTCTTACAGATTGGACTCTGGCCCTCTAAAACCATAGGCCAAATTAAACACCCCTCCCTTTTCTTTTGTTCTTTGAGACAGGATTTGTCTGTAGTTTTGAAGCCTGTCCTGGAACTAGCTCTTGTAGACCAGGCTGGCCTCGAACTCACAGAGATCCGCCTGCCTCTGCCTCCCCAGTGTTGGGATCAAAGGCGCACGCCACCACCAACCAGCAACATTTTCTCTTTATATGTTGCCTGCGTCATGTGTTTCATTACAGCAATAGAAAAGTCACTAAGACAAAAGTGGGTACCAGGAAGTGAGCTATTTCTGTGAGAGGTCTGGCCACACATGCTGTTTTTGGAGGAAGGTGGAAGACTCTGGACTGTGGACTAGGAAAATAGTTAAATGCTATAAACAAGACTTA
This sequence comes from Myodes glareolus, assembly GCF_982192425.1. Lineage (NCBI taxonomy): Eukaryota > Metazoa > Chordata > Mammalia > Rodentia > Cricetidae > Myodes > Myodes glareolus. The sequence goes on from NC_142034.1 coordinate 97,784,714, forward strand.
ATGGGCGATCTGAGTTGGAGTTTGGAGGACAGCAATGCTAAAAGCCATGTGGCTATGGAGGCCTAGTGCAAGAGGCTTTAGAAAAGAGTGACACAGGAAACTGGGGAGACACTCTCCATGAGGGGTGCTGTACTCAGACTTAATGCAGAGAGGAGGGGCTTGGTCCTGCTCCAAATTAATGTGTCAAACTATTGACCCCACCATGGGGGCCTTTACCTGTTGGGAGGATTGGATGGGGGTGGGCTGGGGGGCAGATGGTGTGGAGGGGAAGCAGTGGGGGAGAACCTTGGTTAGAATATAAAATTAATATAAAAAAATAAATGTTTAAAAAAGAAACTGGGTCGAGATCACAATGCAATAGTTTGGCAAAGAATATGACATTCGCTCTTGTCCAAAGAATTTACCTGAGGCTGAATTGAAAAACTTCTTTAGTGGAGGGGATTTGTTTTCTTCTCTTTCTCTTTCTTTCTTGGGGGGGGGGCTTGAGACAGAGTTTTTCTGTGTAGCCATGGCTGTCATGGAACTCATTATGTAGACCAGGCTGGCCTTAAACTAAGAGATCCGCCTGCTTTTGCCTCGCAAGTACTGTGATTAAAAGTGTGCACTGCCTGGCTTGTTGGAGATTTCAAGATGGCCTACTACTGACTCTACTGTTTAGTTATGGTAATCACTCTTATGCAGGTCTAGAATGAAAAAGAGCAAGTGGGACCAAAAAATCAAATCCTTGCTTTCAAAGTATAACCTAGCCTGCAGCAACAACACTGATTGGAGCTTGCAGGAACACAGAACCAGGGCTCAGCATGGCCCTGGTGGCCTTGTGCCTGGCCACATTTGTGTAACATTGGCTAACAGAGGGCACTAGGAGTGGCTCAGACCCCCATGAGGAGCCCCTGCCCAGGACTCAGACCTGGTGGCTCATTTTAGTATCCCAATTTATTCAAGTATTAGAAAATTCCTTTAGAGAGCAGGAGAACAAAAATAGAAAGTCTGTAAACATGGCGACTTCCTTCCTCCCCATCCCGTCTTATGAGGAGCTTATGTGACAGGTTGCAGAATTCTAGTTGGCAGTCTGGCAATGAGGCTACATAAGGGCGTACACCGTGGCTGAGCCGGGGGTAAGTCTTTCTACTCTACCCCTGTGCAGGTGGTCCAGGCGAGTTGACCACTCTTATCATGATTAGGCTACAGAATTTCATTTGCTAGTTGCTTCCTGGGAGTCTTTGGCAGTGGCGAGACCTCTGTGGGAGACAGGTCTCTGGGCAGCAGACACAGGCAGGCGGGGAAGCAGGTGCAGGCTCTCCAGAACTCTGCATTGCTGGGGTGGCATGAGCCACAGCGTGGGGACAGGTGGGTCATGGCCAGGCAAGGAGTGGAGCGTGCAGCATCCATGCCAGTGGCCTCACATCCCTCCCCATAAAACTGAGGAGCAGGGACAGCGTTTGGGGCATGCCATTGGCAGCCCAGGTCTCTGTCAGTCCTTGAAGGGGTTGCAAGTGTCTTCTGTCTGTTCCTTCTCTGCAGCCAGCAGCTCCCCGTTCATCTCCTGCAGCGGGTGGTACACATAGTCCCCGTCGAGGTGTCGGTTCCTCTCGGCCTTGGAGCCCAGGATCAAGCTCACATTGACTACAGTGCTGATCAGCAGCAGGACAACTAGGATGAGGGTAAGTACCAGCCACGTGGTCCTAGGACAGAAGGGACACTTGAGAGGGTGGCTGGGGAGCATTCTCGGGGCAGTCAGAAACCACTCGGGGAATGTTGGGCCCAGTGGCTTGGGTGGGAACTGGGCATACTGCAGACACATGCAGGAAATAAGAGAGGCATTTTCTGATGTTTTAAGGATGTTAAAAACATTTCAGGAGTTGGGGAAATAGCTCGTGACTGTCTTATAGACATGAAGACCCAAGTTGAATCACTAGAAGGTACTTTTTAAAAGCCAGGATCAATGGGACACACTGCCAACTGCACTGCTTGGAAGGTGGAGCTCCTGGGCCAGCTCGTCTAACCTAATCTTTGAGTTTCAGGCCGACGAAAAACAAGGTAGACAGCTACTAAGAATGTACACGTGCGTGCGCACGCACACACACTTCTAATGTGAACATTACTGCTGTTCAGATGTCACTAATGTATTTTTTTGAAGTACTGGGAGTTGAACCTAGAGCCTTGTGCATGCTAGGTAAATGTTGTACCACTGAGCTACAACCTTAGACCCCTTTTTACTTTTTTATGTTGCAACAGGGTCTCATTAAGTTGCCAGGGTTGGTCTTGAACTCGATCTGTAGCTCAAGCTGGCCTTGAGTTTACTGTCTTCCCACTGCAGCCTCCCAGAGTAGCTGGGATGACAGGCTTATGCCAGAAGGCCCAGCTCATGAATCTGTTTATTTATTTGGGGTCTTATGCAATCCCAGATTGGCCTTAGACTCCTGATGACCTTAGATTTCTGATTCTCCTGCTTCCACCTCCCAAGTGCTGGAATTAAAGGCATGGGCCAGTACACCTGGCCTAGAAAGGGCTGGGGATTATACCCAGAGCTTCTGGCATGCTAGTCAAACAACCTGCCAATTGAGCCACATCCACAGCCTCACAATCCTTCCCATGAGCCCTCTGGGGATGGAGTTGGAGATCCAGGAAGCAGCTAAAAGGAAGCAACAGCTACCCAAAGCCTCAACACATGGACGAATTCAAAAGTGAGGCGAATCCTATCTCTACAGCCTGGCTTCCGATTCTGAGTTGAGTCTCTATGGCCAGGGAGATCAAGCCCATAGTCTGGTCTGGGTCCTTCTCCCTTGCACTCACGGATGCCAGTCTCACCCATGCCTATCCTTGATCTCACAAAGTAGAGGATCATCTGCAACCTCTGGGCTTGGCTGGTGCCTGGATAGATGCCAAGCGTCATGGATGGGGTGTAGGGGCTCGCCTCTGCTGAAACGCCTACCTGGTGAAAAAGGCCAGCTCTCCTGCCCTTGGTGTGGCCTCCGTTGACTGGAGACACTGCTTCACTGTAAGACACCAGATAGAAGATGCAGAGTTTGGGGACAGTTTGCCTACCCCAGACCTGTCCCAAGGATTCCAGGAGGCCCTGTACCTTGTGAGACGCTGCAGTTGCCAGTCTGGGGGTCGCAGGGACACTGGTGATCACACTGGCAAGGACTCTGGCAACCTGGCCCATACCAGCCCAGAGGACACTCTGTGGAGAGGAAATGGTGGCAGACAGGTTTCACCTTAGAGGGCAGAGTCTATTGTTATTGAACAGCCTGGCTTCTGGATGTGTGCAGGGCCATGCTGAAAGAGATGTTCCCTGACCCCTGGGGTCAGCTCTCAAAGGTAACCCAGTTGCAAACAGGGTTGTGGTTTCAGTTTCTAGAGTGCTTGCCTGACATTCATGGGACCCTGGGTTTGATGTCCAGCACCCTATAAGCTGGGCATGGTGGGAGGTGGAAGCTGGAAGCAGCTGTTCAAGGCCAACCTTGGCTACATAGTGGGTTAGAAGACAGCCTGGGCTGCATTAGGACCCCATTTCAAATAAAAAAACAAGCTTATCACCTGACTTTAAGGGGGGGGGCTCTAGAGCTGATGACCATAAAAGAACGAAGAGACAGGGAATGGGAAGTGAGGGAATGGGAAGTGTGCCGAGGCTGACCCCAGAGTGACACCATCCACGCCTAGGAATACCAGGGGCTGCCTTCAAGGTGTTAAGGACTTTGGTGGATCTCCTTCAGAGCTGTGTCCTGACCACACCTTGTTTTTTGCTGTTGGTCTTTGGAATTGAGTGGACAGTGCTGAAATCCAGGCTCCTACTTGGTGGGAATTTTTCAGCAAATTCAGGGAGGACATAAAGAGATTTGCATGTGAAGTGAGAAGGGGCTCTGAAGGCGACTTCCAGGCCAGCAAGAGGAACGAAGGCATTGCAACAGCTGCATGTCGCCAGGCCACCCTCTCCAGGAGCTTTTGCAGGCCACTGCAGCGCTCACCTTCACTGCAGTTGGATCCCATCCATCCAGCATCACAGCGGCAGCCAGCTGCAAAAGACCACAGAGGCCAGGTGAGGGCAGAGGCAGGCCTGGCGTGAGAGAACTGGGGTCCCACCAGAGCGCCACCCTCCTCGTGGGCTCCCCACTCACTCTCTGTGCACAGCCCATGCTGGCTGCAGTTGGAGGGGCCACAGTCTAGCTCGTTGCAGGCGGCACCCCGCCAGAAGCGGCTGGTGCATTCACAGCGGCCATCCACACAGGTCCCGTGGCCACTGCAGTTGGGCGGCTGGCAGTGGGGTTCATGCACACATACCACGGTGGACACACGGCGAGGACAGCGCCACATGTTGTCCTGGCTGTGGGGGATTCATTGTGAGGAGAGGTCTTGGCCTTGGTGCTGGCCTCTTAAGTCTCTGCGGCAGCCTATGGAGGCTGCTCCAGCTTGCTTCCATCTCCATCCTGACCCTTGTGCTCCTGCATGTGTACGTATGTTCGCGCACACACTAGGGGATGCACATGAGCGTGTGCATATGGAGTCAGGACAACCTTAGGTACCCAGCATTTATTTTATTCATTTTGTTGGTATCTCTCTGGCCTGGACCTTGCTAAGTAGGCTAGGCTGGCCGGCCTGAGTGTCAGGTCTACCTGTCTCCTCCTCCAAACACCGGGATTGCAAGCATGTGCCGCTGACATCTGGCTTTTAAATGTGGGCTCTGGAGCTTGAACTCAGGTCCTCTGCTTGCAAGACAAATCTTTCTCCTGTTGAGCAGTAGCTCCAGCCTCTTGTTGGGCCATTTACAGGCTCTCCATCTTGCATACACTGTGCCTTCTGGCAGAGGGCTCGCTCACTGCTGGCCAGCCATGGCCTCGGCTCCTACTTCACTATCCTGACCACTGTCCCAGGTTTCTGCAGCACACTGAGGAAAGAGAACTTGGCTCACAGCCAGGCAGTGGTGGCACACACCTTTAATTTCAGCACTTGGAAGACAGAGGCAGGTGGATCTCTGTGAGTTTGAGGTCAGCCTGGTCTACAGAGTGAGTTCCAGGACAGTCAGGGCTGTTACACGAGAAAACCTATCTCGAAAGACAAGACAACACACAAAAAAAGCGATCTTGGCTCTTCTGTTCACCTTTGGAGACCCAGGGCCTGGCATAGAGCAGGTTTCAATATTGACTGATTGAGACAGCTGAAGATAGGTCAGGGCTTCCACTCTCACCAAGGTGGCTGAGGTGCTCTTACCAGTGATCCGAAGGGTAACTGGCCAGGCTCCCGTTGAGCACAAAGGTGGCAGAACCACCTCCATCCAGGTTGATGGCATTGACCACATCTTGTTTCAGCAGGAACTCCGCCATCTCCCATAGGTTGATGCTGTGCAGAGGGGGTGTACAGCTGAGCCCCCACGGGCTCTGGCTTCACCATCTCCCTTCGGTCAGCAGGTAAATACTATCACCCTATTGGGGCAGGTGAAACTTCTAGAATGGCTCAGGGCTGTCTTGTCCCACCCACTGCCCAGAAACTATCAGAAGGTGGGGTCAACTGAGCACAGACATCCCCGAGGATTCCTGGGACTCACCCACGCTGCTCCGTCTGTCCATCTGCATGGAAGAGTACGAGCTGCCCCTTACGGTCATGACCCACAGCTGTCCTGGCCGATATCACGTTCACAAATTTGCTAAAAGAACCTGAAGGAGAAGAGGCCTGGCTGGTTACCCAGACCTCCAGGGTCCAGGGGACCCTCTGTGCTCTTCAACTTTCTTTTGACGGTGCTCGGGAAGGAACCCAGCACCTTATGTATGCAAGGCAAGTACTGGATCACTGAGGCACACCCCAACTCCACCTTCCGTGAGCCTCCATGACACAGACAGAAGACTCTTCAAATGACCTCAGTCTCCATTAGAAACTTCCATGTTGGTAGAACAAAACACACAGGACATGCATGAAGCCCTGGCCCAGTTTCTGTGGTTCCCCCTCACCTAGCAGCTGCTTTCTGCCTTAGGGCCTTCACTCTGCACTCTCAGAACTGTATGCCTCTGCCCTGAGTTCTTCTGACAGCTTGTTCTTTAGATCCAAGACAGTCTCCCCAGTCATCCCCCACCCCCGCCACTCTCTACCCTGAAATAGCAGAGACTCTCAGGAAAAAGCATCCTCTCTCACACCAGCACTCTGCACTCTGGAGGTGTGCACGCATGTGTGTTCGCATGTGCACACACCTATGAGGGGGCAGAGGACAGCTTTGGGTGTTGCTCCTCGAATGCTTTGTACTTTCCGTTTGAGATAGGGTCTCACCATGTAGGTTAGGTTATCTGGCTGTTCTGAGACCCACCCATCTCCACCTCCCAGCTCACTCTCCCTGGGACTGCAAGCATGCACCCTGGCATTTGACCTTTTATGTCTTTTCTGGGACCCGAACTCAGGCTCTCACGCTTTCAAGGCAAACATTTTACTGCCCAAGCCAACTCACCAGCCACACCCAAGTGGCTCTTAGGACTTAACCGGTGGGTCCTGAGTGGGAGCTCTAAGGCTGTGGGCTCTTGGTTCTGCCTTTGTGACAAGCTCCACGGCTGTGCGGAGGCCACCATCCCACAGATCTGCAGAACTTTTCTCGTACCTGTGCACCTGTTCCCCACCAGTCCCCTTTCTCCTTCTTTCTCTTTTGGCACTTACCAACTCTTTCCAGCTTATTGCCAAATATTTCCCTTCTAAGGAAGACTGAAGTCCTACGACTCCCGCCATAGCTGTTCAGTAAATGTTCGGGAACACTGAAGAGTAGCCTACTGACACTGTTCCCAGGTCTCAAGAAAGCTGGTGCTAGGACCAGGAAGGTGGCTCAGAGGGTAAAGGTGCCTCTTGTCACACTTGACAGCCTGAGTTCAACACTCAGGACTCACACAATGGAAGGCGAGAGTTGTCCTCTGACCTTCCCCACATACTACGGCACGTGTCCCCCTCACAAAGTAAATAAATCAAAACATAATAACAATAAAAAAGAAAGCACTACAGCTGCCTCCCTTCCTGACCTGTCTCCTGCGTCTCATCACACTCGATGGCTTGGCTCTCGTTGATGTAGATGCTTCCGTTGCGGACGAGCCACACAACTCCACTCAGCAGCTGCATGAATGGATTCACGGTGTCCAGGACCTCCTCCTCAGATAGGTACCTGGAAGCAGGAAGGCAGGAGGCTCACTCACGGGCAGGAACAACTCCAGGTTTTTCTGTCATTTTCTTAATTCATTCACTAATTAGCGGCTGTTAGACTCTGCTGTCCTGGATGCTTAAGCAAAAGTCAAACAGCCAATCAGACAAAGCCTTATGTCAGCACCAGTGGTCTAGAACACTCCATAGAGATTTCGAGGCAGTCACGCAAAAACTGCACCAATTGCTCGGGTTTCTGGAGGCCTCAGTCAGGGCTGTTTGAAACAGTTTGTGCCAAAGTTTTTGCTGGGTGACCCTGTAATCATTTCTACCTAGGTCAAAGGGAGAAGGTATCCCCTGGTAGCCTAGCAGGACTAAAGGGCGCCAAAGAGGCAAGGTTGTGACTGACGCAAAGGCAAGCTTTTATTCGCGTGCTAGGTGTGCTGTGACTGGTGCAGACACTCTCCTCTGAATGTGCAAGAGGTTTTCAGTTGAGTTGGGGAGTGAGCTAGAAGATACTCTCTTGTGCTGCCTCCCCTGTGCGTCTACATTAGACACCATGAAAGAATCTTCTTCTCTTGCCATCTTCAGTAACATGTACCGACCTGATAACACAATGAAGTAGCACTGCCAGAAGGCGGTGGCGCACTCCTTTAATCCCCATACTCGGGAGGCAGAGGCAGGTGGATCTCTGAGTTTGAGGCCAGCCTGGTCTACAAGAGCTAGTTCCAAAACAGGATTGTTACACAGAGAAACCCTGTCTTGAAAAACCAACCAACCAAAAAAGGAAGAAGTAGCACTGAGCTACAAACGGACAGAAGAGGCAACTGCTTGGCAGCTAACAAGTAGGGAGATGGACTGCAAAGATAGCTCAGTGGGTAAAAACCTTTTCACCCAAGCATGAGGACTCGAGTTTAGATCCCCAGCACCCATGTAAAAGTGGGGTGAGGCAGCAAACATCTGTAATCCTAGCGCTGGGGATGGACTAGGGAAATAAGAGGCCAGGTGGGGTTTGCTGGCCAACCAGGTTAATTGAATCGGTGAGCTCCAGATTCAGACTTTTTATCAGCAAATAAGAGAACAAGAGAAGCCACTTGAAATCAAACTCTGGCCTCCACACATTGGCCCAGATGCACACATTCAAAAAAAAAAAAAAAAAAAAAAAAAAAAAGGAGGTGAGTGGTGGACCATCATAGAAAGAGCAGGAGGGGTAACTGAGACAGAGGAGGCCACGGCAATAAGATATCTGAACAGTCTGAAAGGCAAGCCCAAGAGGTGAACAAGAGAGACAGTGGAAGAGTGGAGAGGATGAAACACTGAGGTTGAAGGACAGAGTCAGGGAAGAGAAACTGCAGGCGCTGGTCACTGGAAGAACTTTTAGGGTCTCTGACAACCAAAGACCAACAGTTGTGGCCCTGGCTGCTAATGAAGGATGAAGATCGAGAGGCCTGGGCAGGCCCAGAAACTGCAACCAGGGGCTGCTAAGAACTGGGGAAAGCCCACTTTCCAGCCTTAGCAAGAACTGTTCATCTCGTAAGAGAGCTTGGACACTAGATGGTGCAATCTTCTACTCCTGCCTGCCTGCTGCCACTTCTGGTTGCTGTCAAATTTCAGTGGTACAGAAACTGTCAAAGAGGTCACTCGACAAGCTTCTTGCCTACCCACGATTTCTATCCGGGATAGCAAAAGGCCTCCAGCTAGCTGTCTGGGACTTCTCCATAAACTCTATATTATTTCCAATTGGTTCCATGGCTTCGCTGAACATGAAATGTTTGTTTTCTCTATTCCTAGGGAAAGTTCACTAAGGCACAAACTGTGCGTTCAGGCTCATGGTCGCCTACCCAGGATCCAACACACGGCCTGATCACAGGAGCAAGCGTTCAGTGACACACGAGTAAACTTCAAAGAAGCTGTCAGCGTCTCCATTCTTAAGGTGAATAATGGGAAGCTTGGTTAGGTAATCTGGGCACGGAGGGGTGGCTCTAAAGCACATCGGGGAGACCTTCTGCCCTCGACAGCCCCGGGGCTCCCCACCTCCTCACCCGGTGACCAAAGTCCCGTCGCGGCGGATCCCGAACTGCGCGTTCTGCAGCCCCCCGGAACTGCTCACCAGCCGCCCGTCGCTCACCACGTTCCCCAAGCACTCGCCGGTGCCCATGCGGAAGAAGCCACCGTTCTGGGCGACGAGGCAACCGGCCGGGATGGCTGTGTCCTCCACAGTGGAGCGGCGCTTCTGGGCGCAGCCTCCGGGTCCCCCGGGCTCCAGCACCGAGAAAGTGCTCAGAGGCGCGGCGACCCGTGTCAGGTGGCCGGCCACCGCGCGGCCCCCGAAGTGCGACACAAAAGTGCGCACGGCGGCGCGATGGCCCGCGCCAGGGGTCGCGGGCGGCGGAGGCCAGCTCTCGTGCTCGCGGCTGCCGGCGCGCACCCGGGCGCAGTCCCGCGAGGGACGTGTGCGCGCGAGTGGGTAAGGCAGCAGCAGGTCATCGTCGCGGGAAACCCTGCGGGGGACGGGGCGATCGTGAGCTCGAGGGGGGGCTGTGCCCGAGGGCACGCAGAATAGGGGCACCCCAGCAGGCCGGCCCGGCAGCTGCACTCACCCCGAGCCCAGGCTGCACCACGCCACTCCAAGCAAGCCGAGCAGCGAGGACAGGAAGAGCAGCCTGCGCCTCCTGGGCGCCGCCATATTGGATTGGGGCTCCGGTCACGTGGGCCCGCCCCACGTGACTCCAGGCTAGCTGGTAGGTGCTTCCAAATTCCAAAGGCCTAAATACCTTCCTGTTTTACTCCTCCAAATTCCATCAGGGAGGGTAAGGCTGGAAGGGCGATAGGTAATTTTTAATATTTATTTGTTTATGGTTTTTTTCCAAGAGAGGGAACAGCTCTGGCTGTCCTGAAACTCGCTCTCTAGATCAGGTTGGTCTCGAACTCACAGAGATCCTCCTGCCTCTGCCTTCGGAATGCTGTCATTAAAGGCGGGGGTCACCCCTACCCGGCAACTTTTTATTTTTATATGCTGTCAAACTTAGAAAAGAATCAAAAACTCAAGAATGGGGCCTGGGACTGTGTAAACTGGTATAGTGCTTGCTTACTGTGCTCAAATCTCTAGGTTCCAAAGCGGAAATGGTGGTTTAAGCCGTAATCCCAGCATTCTGGAGAGGGAGGCAGGACAATCAGAAATTCAGGGTCATCCTTGACTACCTGACCAGTTTGAGACCAGTCAGGGCTACATGAGAGTTTGTCTTAGGAACAAGAAAAAAAAATGTAAGAAAGAATATTGGTTCGTGGAGCTAGAGAGATGGCTCAGTGGTTAAGAGTACTGACTGCTCTTCCAGAGGACTGGGATTGGACTTTCAACAACCACGTGGTGACTCACAAAAGTCTGTAACTCCAGTTCCAAAGGATCTAACACTCTCTTCAAGCCTCCACAGGCACCAGGCATGTAAGCAAAACACCTATACATATGGAATTTTAAAAATTAAAAAAGTGAGATTTCTTTTAGATGTTTTTTGTTTGTTTGTTTGTTTTGTTTTTCGAGACAGTGTTTCTCTGTAGCTTTGGAGCCTGTTCTGGAACTAGCTCTTGTAGACCAGGTCTGGAACTCACAGAGATCTCTGCCTCCCGAGTATTGGGATTATGCGCCACCATTGCCTGGCTAGATGTGTTTTTAAAAAGTACATGAGCTCATCAAAGAGGTAACATTGTGTCTCTTTAGTGCTGAGTAGGCGAACAGACCTTTCTAAGGTGTTCCTGCCTCCCAGAGGGGTAGCGTTGCCAGGTGAGTGACCCACCTGACTGGATTATCTCTTTTGTGTTTTGGGTAGCTTGGTTTATTTTTGTTTTTGTTTTTGAGACAGGGTCTCCTTATTGTAGGCAGGCTGGCTTGAAATTCTATGTAGACTGGTCTATGCTCTGGTGGAACTCCACCCCAACCCCCGGCATCCATAATCCCAAAGAGTCTGGAATGTTCTAGTGGAAGCTCCACCTCAATCCCCCTTCCCCATCTCTCCTCAAACCCTGCCTCACCTCAGACAGCCTGCCAAATAAGGTCCCTCCCTAGAGATAGTCAAGGCCACTCCCATAGGACATTTACCCCCACCCCCCAAAAAAAACCAGACAGGTGGTTTTTCGATCTCTCTTCCCCAGCTTCTCTTTGGGGGGCTGGAAAATCATCCGGGATTTTTTTTTTACTCATTAAACCTGGGCTTTTTCTAATTTGGTTTGATTTGGTCTGATTTGGATTGCTGCATCATCGGAGAGACTTATTGGGGTGCAGAAACTTACTGGTCTAGATTCTCTTGCTTCTGCTTCATCTCCAAGTGATGAGATTAAAGGCACAGGTCACCAAGCCTGGCTCTGGACCTATCTCGACATGATAGATCTCCACCCATACCAGAGATTTCTTCTTCTTGAAACCAGTTTTCCTTTAGCTGGCCTCTGGGATGTCGGAATGATTGGTGAGATGACTCAGCAGGTAGAAAGAATTACTTGCTGGGGGGCTGGAGAGATGGCTCAGAGGTTAAGAGTGCTGGCTGCTCTTCCAGAGGTCCTGAGTTCAATTCCCAACAACCATATGGTGGCTCACAACCATCTGTAATTCAGTCTGTTTTTCTCTTCTGACATGCAGGCAGAACACCTTATACATAATAAATAAATTAATTAAAAAAATAATTACTTGCTGTGTGACCTGAGTTAATGCCTGGACCCATATAAGAGAGGAAGGAAAGAATCGACTCTAGAAAGTTGTCCTCTGACCTCCACATGTGCACCGTGGCTTACATACCCACCCACATCACACATACATTGTAATAACTAACTCACGATCTCTAGGTGTCAAGTGTAGTATGTTAAAGCAAGTCCTGTGCCTGGGACCCTCCTGGCCAAGGCCATGATGTCACCTGGAAGCACGGTTTATTTTGTATTGCTGCCTTCACACTTTCTTTCAGATGTTGCTTTTCTTGGGGCTTCTTCTCCCAGGGCAGTGACCAAGACAAGGTCTGGTGCCTGACCTCAGGAGGCATTGCAAGTCTAAGAGGTGCCACTGGGATTTAAGCAGTTCTAGCCCCTTTCTGTCCATAGTGAGCAATGTGTGTGCTTGAACCCTAGCTTCCCTGAGCCATGCTTCTGAGGGCTGGTGATCTGAGGGATCATGCTCCCTCCCAAAATTCACGTTCTTTGCAAGACCTCAGAATGGGTTATTTGTGTGTCTGATGTTTTTTAGACATAATTAGTTCATGTGAGGTCCTCCTAGAGCTAAGCTGGTGCATGGCACACCTAGTCTGACTGCTGTGCCGAAAAGAGACAGATAGTACACACGGAGGAAGCAAGGCTGGAGTGGGGCATCCTCAAGCCAAGAGATGACTAAGATGCTCAACATCCCTAGGTGCTCAGAGGCTTGCAGCAGTCCCTGGGCTGTGGTCTGAACTCACATGCTTCTCCCGAGATTTCAGAGAGAGCCTGGATGGCTGACATGATGATTCTTCAAAGCTCATACAGTCAGGGCCCTCAAATGGCTCTTCGCAATGACTGTGAGGTCTGAAGTAGCCACTCCAGTGAGCACTGTTCGTAGAGACTGCTCTTCTGGGGGATGCAGTTTTAAATGGTCTGCTTGGAGGTGGAGGGACCTCCACCGTTCTTTACTTTGGGCTGCTAAAGGCAGTTGGCCAGCAAGCCAGGCCTGCCAGCATTTCCCCCTTCCTCCAAAAGTACTTTATTCACTCCGACCACCAGGAGTGGGCCGCTGCCATGGCAGGTTCTGATTTTGGTGTTATCTGTTTCAATGCCTGCTCCTCTCTTGAAGGTGCTGTTTAAGCTGGGCTGACAGCTGAGCCAGGGATGCCCTCCTCAGCTGGAGATAGCTCTGCCCATGTCCTTGACTGAGTTCTGTCATCGTTTGTGTGTTCAGTGGTGTGCACAACTTTTCCTGGGGGAACGAGAGTAAATATCTGTTTATCTCAGAGCACCAACAACGGAGTGCAGGAACAGTTCCTTCCAGATCCAGCCTGGTGGAGCCAGTGAGTTTATTGGGGTTCCTTATAGAGGCATGGGTGACGGTTTGTGCGGAGGAACATGGGTAACTCAGAGATAGCTGCAGCAACTGAAAGGCTTCCCCACCATGGGCGCTGACTCACAGAACCTCACACAGAGAAACCCTGTCAAAAAAACAAAACCCAAGAAACCAAAATCAAAACAAAAAAGACCAAGCTATACATTAGCAACAAGCCCCATCTCATCATTTTTGGGATGTCTTCCTTTGTTCATGACTTCAGCTGCTGCAGGCGTATGGTGTGTTGGAGGCAGGGTGAGACCAGCACTAAGCAAGGAAAGCATCAGGGTTTTTTTTGTTTGCTTGTTTTTTTGTTTTGGTTTTAGCTTTCTGGGGTTGAGTGAAGTCTGGCATCTGCCTGCCGCTGCCAGGCACAGTTGCCCTCTTGTGCACACATTCTGCCTCAGCTTGGCAGGCTGTGGGTCGTGGGTGAGCCCAGGAACTGCAGAGCTCCTCCTGCTGCCGCTCCTCTTGTGGAACAGCCTGGCCTTGTGGTTAGTCTGGGCCCTCTGATAAAGCTGGGGGATGGTCAGCGTGTGAGCTGGAGGGGAAAGCACAGGAAGGAGCATAAAAATGTTAAGTCTAGATTCTACCTGTGGGAGAAGCAGGCAGTGTTTGTCTTTCTCAGTCTGGCTTATTTCTCTTAAGTGGTGATCTCTTGTACTGTCCACTTTTCTACAAAGGGCATAATTCTTCCTTCACGGCCGAAGAGAACTCCACTGTGTACACGCACCACATTTCCCTCATTACCTGCTGACGGGCATCTAGACCGATGCCTATCTTGGCCGCTGAGAACAGTGCTATGGTAACATGGATCATCAGATATCTCTGTGCTGTGCTGACTTAGCTTTTCGGGTAAGTACCCAGGAATCGTGAGTCATATGGTAGATCTATTTTGTTGTTTTTTTTTTTAATTTAATTTTACTTTGTTGTATTTTTTTTTCAGAAACAGGTTGAAGGGCTCTAGCAGGCCAGAGGATGGCAAACATGACTGTGGCAGGCCTTGTCCTTTCCAGATTCTCTCTGCCTTGCTGAAAACCATTAGATTACATTCCTAAAGCTAGCTACCAAGGGTCTATTCTTTTACTGGCCACCTCTTCCTCCTGAAGCTGACTACCAAGGTCCAGCTCTCAAAGTATTGAAGTCCCGCAATCAGAAGTCCCCGCTGACTCACCTAATTCGTGTGCCCAGTCAAAATCAACCAGCACATCCTAACATGAGGTTTCCCTCTCTCCCTTTATAAACTTCAGTTTGCCTACAGGCCAAATCTGTCTCCGCTCTATCCAGAGGCAGTCCTTTGTCCCTCTGGGGCAAATACCCCTTCTCCTTCTCCCTTGTCTTTTTCCTTTCTGCATCCTCTATCTCCTGTATTTGTCTCCTAGTCCCTGCCCATTGTCCCTCTGAAGCAAATAAATTTCCTTTGTGCTAAGAACTTGGTCTTGGGGTGTCTTGTGATAATACTGGTTCTTTTATGGGGACTAGCTATGTAGCCCTGGCTAGCCTGTAAATCACTATGTAACCCAGGCTAGCCTTGAACCCACAGAGATCCTGCTGCTTCTGCCTTCCAAGTGGCCGGATTAAAGGCATGCCGATTTTTAGTTCTTTAAAATTATATTTGTTTTTTATGTGTGTGCATTTATGTGCATGTGTGCTCACATGTGTACCACATAGTATACATGTGAAGGTCAGAGGACATCTTTCAGGTGTCAGTTGTCTCCTTCCCCTCTGTGGGTCCTGGGAATAGAACTCTGGTCGTCAGTCTTGGCAGAAAGCACGTTTGCCCACTGAGCTGTGGGTATTTGGTTTCTGGAGGTTCTGTATGTTGATTTCCACAGTGGCTGTGCTAGCTCACATCTCTGCCAGCAGAAAATATGGGTTCTTTTGTCTCGCCTTCTCACCAACATTTGTTGGGATCCCTGGGTGACAGCCACTCTGACTCAGGTGAGACAGACTCTAGGTGTTTCTTGTCTCCTGGAACCTAGTCTACCCTTGTGTTCCTGATCCTTCTCCAAAGTGCTGGGATCACAGGTATGTGTCACCATGCCTGCTCTTAACATGATGCTGGAGAGTGAACTCAGCGCCTTAGGCCCTATCAGCTACTACATCCCCAGCCCTCAGTGCGGTGCTAGTTGTGGCTTCCAAGAGGCTCCCTGACCTATCAGCATAGGCTCTCCTACCTTCTTCCAGCCCTGGTTTAGTAACTTAAGCTTTGAGACCACATCGCTGTCCAGCTCAGTCACTGATCTAGCTCAGATTCAGGAAGGATGAGGTGGGTGTAATTCTTCTCTAATCCATTTATGTGCAACTGACTTCTCCAAAACCTGAGAGCCTGTCTCGGTAACTTTGTGTTGATGAAATAATGCAAAGGAAATCTCCCAAGGCCAATAAGGATTAAGTTCTGGCTCCTGAGTCCCTAAGAAGACAACAGCCTCAGAAGCATGTCAAACTTGCCAGCAATCCCAGGCACCGTTCCTGTTCCGGGCCTGACAACTTAAGAGGGATTATGGTAAAATGTCCTGGGGACAGTGGGGAAAGATTAGGTGAAGAGAGATTTAAAAGATCAGTCCCACAACCCCACCACTGGTTTATAGGTGAGCACAGGAACAAGTGCACAAGGAACAATACATTAGGTTATTTATTTAACTAAAAATTTTAATAATTTATCTCTTCTTTAAAATTTTTATTTAGCAGTGTGCCTGTGTGTGCACTCTCGGACGTGTGGATGCTAAAGGGCAGCTTTCAGGAGTTGCTTCTAGCTTCTTTCTTGTTGATGCACGGTCTTTTTCATTTCTGTTCCTATGCTATCTAGTCTAGTTGGCCACTGGACTTTTAGGAGAGTCTACGTCTCTGACTCCTGTCTCCAGGTAGGAGTGCTGGAATTGCAGATATGCACCATCCCAGCTGTGTGCAGGGGTGTGTAGGTTAGTGTGTGCACGCCAAGCACAGGTGTGAGGGTCAGATGATGGTTTGAGGGAATGGGCCCTCTGCTACCGTAGAATGGTCCTCGGGATCAAATTCAGGCAAGTATCTTTACCTGGTAAATCATCTTGTAGATCCCACATCTGTTCATTTTTGAGACAAGATCTAGCTAAATAGGGCTAGCATGGAACTCAGCGATCAACCTGTCTCTCTGCCTCCCAAGTGCTAGAACTAAAGACATGCACCATCAGGCCCCATCCATATCTGTTTTTTTGTTTGTTTGTTTGTTTTTAATGGAAGGATTGAAATTGGGTTGTCAGGCGTGCATAACTAGTTCCCTTTTGGCTTTTTGAGATATGGTCTCAAGTAGTACAGGCTAGTCTTAAACTCAGTGTGTAGCCAAGGATGACCTAAGGCTCTTGCTCCTCTTTCCTCCACCTCCCAAGTGCTGGGATTTCAGGTGTGTGCCACCATGCTTGGCTGACTAGACAAGGGACATGTTAATTCCCAGGCTCCGGTGTGGCTCAGCTGTCACCTAAGGATATCAGCAGTCTTTTCCACTCATGGCAAAGCAGGGCAGTGGGGTCAAAGCACCCTCAGGATTAAGACTGAGTTGGGAGCTTGTCTTCTGCTCTTGAACCTGGTGCAAGCAGTGTTTACAGTGTGCCATCATTCCTACAGATGGTACTGAACCCTAGCAATGTCCTGGAAGATCTTCTCTTAAATGCTAAAACATTTAGATACCTTCCTGAGCCAGAAGAGAGGAAGAACCGAGACAGGGAACTGCTCCAGGAAGCCAGCCGCCCCTGCTGATGCGTTGGGACCCTCCCCTCAGTCTGTGACGTTCTGACCTCATAACCCCAGATGACGCTTGCTTGGCCCTTATTGCGACAGGCAGTTTTTGACATCATCTTCATGCCGTGAACGTCATACTGAGGTAGGTGATGTCATCATCCTTATGTTACAGGAGGGGAAACTGAGTCACAGAGAAGTCAGGGACTTTGTCCAATGACACAGAACCCTGGAGCCTGTGCACAAAGCCACAGTGCTGACCACTGGGCAGTCTGCACTGTGTTTGTGCAGTGCTGTGGCTGCATCCACCATGCCCTCAGGACGCCATGCCCTCAGAATACTTAAGAATTCAATGCACAGGATGTAGAAATTGGCATGAGCCACCTCTCGTGGTCACAGACTGTTCTTAGCCTCACCTCCTCTTCCAGGAAAGATGCAGTGTTCACATCAGAACAGACAGACATTCATAGTGGTGAAGGTGCCACAGTTTGAAGGTTTTTCATAGAACTCATTTGCAATTTATCTTTAATTAATTTTAATTATTTTATTTTTAATTAAAAAACTCTTTTTGTTTTTTTCAAGACAAGGTTTTTTTTTGCATGTATCTCTGGCTGTCCTGGAACTCACTCTGTAGATCAGGCTGATTTTGAACTCACAGAGATCCAACCTGCCTTTGCCTCCCGAGCACTGGGATTAAAGGCGTGCGCCACCTCGCCTGGCAATTAAAAACTTTTAATTATATTTGTGTGTGTGTGTGTGTGTGTGAGTGAGTGAGTGGGTGTGCATGCATGAGTGCCTCCCTTTTTTTGTTCAGAGGACAACTTGAGGACACATATGTATGTGCATTTGTAGGTGGTACGTGCAGAGTTCAGAGAGGATGCTGGATCCCCTGGAATTGGAATGACAAGCTGCTGTGAGCTGCCATGTTGGTGCTGGAACTGACCCTTTGGGAAGAACGAGTGCTCTTAACTGCTGAGCTGTCTCACAGCTTCCTGTTCATGTTTCTGAGATGAGGTCTCCTAGCCGGGGCTGGCCTCAAACTCCCTATGGAACCAAGGTCGAGTTTGAGTTTCTGATATTTTTTGTTTCCACTCCTGAGTGCTGGGTTTGCAGGTACACACCATAAACCTGGTTTCTACAGTGCTGGGGATTGATCCCAAGGCTTCACACACGATAGGTGAGCACTCCACCAGGAACACACCCCAGCCACCACACTGTAATTTCATCACCCCTCCAGCAGTTTTAAGAAGTGGGACCGGGCCAGGGCTGGAGAGATGACTCAGAGGTTAAGAGCATTGCCTGCTCTTCCAAAGGTCCTGAGTTCAATTCCCAGCAACCACATGGTGGCTCACAACCATCTGTAATGGGGTCTGGTGCCCTCTTCTGGCATGCAGGCATACACACAGACAGAATATTGTATACATAATAAATAAATAAATATTAAAAAAAAAAGAAGTGGGACCTCAGGCAAGGCACGGTAGCACACACCTGTACTCCCCAGCACTCGGGAGACTGAGGCAGGGGGAGCGCTGTGTTTGAGGTTAACATGGGCTATGGTGCCAGACACTGTTTTAGAAAAACACCACCAACAACAACAACACCCAAACCAAAGCGAAGTGACAAATCGTGAGGTGTGAGGTGGGACAGTGGAGGTTTGAAAGAAAATGGCCCCCAAAGGGAGTGGCGTTATTAGGAGGTGTGGCCTTGTTGAAGAAAGTGTGTCACTGACTGCGGGGGTGGGGGGGATGGGGGGATGGGAAGTGGGGCAGTGGAGGCAGGCTTTGAGATCTCTTTTGCTCAAACTTCCCTCAGTGTGACTTTCACTTGTCTTCCTGTTGCCTGCAAGATGTAGCACTCTCAGCCCCAGCATCACATCTGCCCGCATGCCACCATGATCCCGTCATAAAGGTAATGGACTGAGCCTCTGAAACTGTAAGCGAGCCACCCCAATTAAATGTTTTCTTTATAAGAGTTGTCGTGGTCATGGTGTCTTTTCACAGCAATAAAAACCTACACTAAGACAGGGACTGTTAGAAGGAGATTCGGTTTTGGGTGCTTCTGGTAGGATTCATGCCATGCTGTCTGGAGTGTTCATTATCATGGCGTGGGTCCGGCTTACTCCAGTGTCTCTCCCCATCTCTGTCTCACGCATGTTCTCTGCCCTTCTGCCATCTATGAAGCAGTGCACGGCCCCCACTTGATGCTGGTACCGTGTCCCTACATTTCCCAGACTCCAGAACGGTAGGCCAAACAAGTCTCCATTGCCTGTAAGTCACCCAGACTCAGGTTCTCTCACAGTTGCAGAGAACAGAGCAGGACCCTGGCTCCATTCAGGATCTGAGCTGACTCCGAGTGGGGACTTGAAACAGAGACCCCACAGTCATCCAAGACTGTCCTTAGGACCGAGAACCCAGACTCCACTCCCAGCAGGGTATGATGGCACACACCTGTGATCCTAGCTCTCTCTGGAAGTGGAGGCAGGAGGATCGTGTGCCCAGTCTGAAGCACACGTCAAGATCTGCCACAGAGCCGGATGGGCACCTTTGATCTCAGCGCCGGGGAGGCAGAAGCAGGCAGGTCTCTTGAGTTGCAGTCCAGCCAGGGATGCATAGTGAGATCCTGTCTCAACAAGCAAGCAAATGAACGATCCGATCTGTACACAAAAAGACAGAAGACTCAGCTGCAGTTGTGTTTTGTGTATTCTGCTGACCTCTGGTCCATCCGATTCTCCAGCCCTGCCTTTCCTGACCCGCTCTCAAGACTTTTAAATACCCAGATGTGGCGATGGGGTTATAACTGCTCACTTTCTCCAGATGCCCCCTCAGCATGTGACCCCTGACCCCAGGATCTAAGAAGACATGCCAATCCTCTGGACCTCCAGCATGAGAGTGCCGTCTTGATAGTTGCTCTCTGGTGACCATGCCGGTGGATGTGGCTCTCCATTGTCTGGGTGGTATTCTGCCAGGATGTAAAGAAAGCCACCCAGGGCTGCAACTGCGGTGGCTGTGTTGTGGCAAGAGCAGCCGTCTATGGAGGGGAGAGAAGTGCTCAGAGCAAGCTTGGCTCTTTGTTCAACACACTTCACCAGGAATGCTTTATGGGTCTCCCCCAGCCAATTTGCCAGGCACAGTGTAGGCATATTGGTGTCCTGCACATCATAGATGCCCCCTACAGGTTAGGCTCAGGCCCTTTTCCACTGAGGGCGAACTGTCAGAAGGGGGCAAACAGAGGTGGGAAAGCTCAGTAGTAGAGCACTCAGTGCGATGCTCTAGACCCTTGGTCTTATCCCCTTGTACTGGGGGAAATGACAACCACCAATCAGGAAGAGCTTTGATTGCTTGGGTGATGGGTAAGTGAACCCCTGGGTATTTGTTACCTGTGAACAATTTTTCCCGCCTCCGCACTCTTCTCAGAACGCCCTGCCGATGTGGCGTGTCTTCCGGAAGCTCCCCCTTTGCATCTGAGAAGAGCCAATGGCAAAACTCTCAGAATAACTCCCACTCAATAAGCCTCTTCCCCTCCTGACCCCTTTAGGGACTTAGAGCAGGGGTTATTAACCCTTAGGTCGCGACCCCTTTGGTAATTGTGTATCAGCCTACATATTGGATATTTACATTACGGTTTGTAACAGTAGCAAAATCACACTTAGGAAGTAGCAATGAAAGAGTTTTATGGTGGGGGTCACCACAACATGAGGAACTGTAGTAAAGGTTTGTGAGAGCCACTGCCCTAGAGATTTCTTCCTGTGCCTGTCTGCAGAGCCCACCACAGGGCCATGCTTGTCCTCTAAGCGCCACCCCCTAAATCAGAACCTCTAGAGGAGCTCCTAAGAGATGCAAGGGTCTACCCTGTCTGACACTCACTCTTAAAGAGTCCTAGGACTCTTCATTTTATAAACCATGGTAATAATTTTTTTGTTTGTTTGTTGAGATGCGTGTCTTGCTATGTATAGCTCCGACTCTCCTGGTACTCTATCTATAGACCAGGCTGGTTTCAAACTCACAGAGATCTACCTGTCTCTGCCTCCCTAGTGCTGGGATTAAAGGCATGCACCACCAGGCTAAGTTGTTTTGAGATAGGTTCTCACTCCGTAGTCCAAGCAGGCCTAGAATTTATAGCAATCTTTCTGCCTCTGCCTCCCAAGCATTGGTATTATAGATATGAGTAAGCTGCTTTTGAAATTTCTTTTACTTAATTATTTTGTTTATTTATTTTTGTGGTACTTTGGGTTGAATCTGGAATCTTGCACACTCTGGGCCTGCACTCTGCCACCTAGCCCTTTTTAAAGTTATTATTGGGGCTGGAGAAACGGCTCAGCAGTCAAGAGCAGTCAAGAGCACTTCCTGCTCTCCCAGAGGACCCAGGTTTGATTCCCAGCACCAACATGGCAGCTCACAACCCTCTGTAACCGCAGTCCTAGAGGACCTGAGTTCTCTTCAGGCGTCTGTGGACACCACATACATATGGTACACAGACATGTATGCAGAAAAACACTCATATACATACAAATAAATTGAAAATAGCCGGGCGGTGGTGGCGCATGCCTTTAATCCCAGTACTTTGGAGGCAGAGCAGGAGAATCTTTGTGAGTTCGAGGCCAGCCTGGCCTACAAGAGCTAGTTCCAGGAACCAAAGCTACAGAGAAACCCTGTCTCGAAAAACCAAATAAATAAATAAATAAATAAAATTACTATTACATTTAATTATTTAAGGGTGACATATGGCATGTGTGTAGAGTTCAGAAGACAAATTCTGGGAGTCAGTTCTCTTCTACCATGTGAGACTAGCTCATCATACTTGGTGGCAAAGGTCTTTATATCCTAAGCCTACTTGAAGTCCTCTCCCCACTGTGACTTTGAGGCAGGATCTCACTGAACTGCTCGGGCCAGGCAGGTCTTGGACTTCTGTTCCTCTAGCCTCAGTCTCTTCAGTGGCTAGGACGGCAGAGCTGCACCACCATTGTTTTGGCATGTCACCTCGCCTTAGCGCATCACCATGAACACCTTAGTGCATCACCACGCCTTAGCTTTCTTCTTATCTCAAAAGCAGTTGCTGCTTTAAGGACCCCAAGCTTCTCATGGAGCTACTGGAACTTCCCGGGAACCTGTCCTGTGGCGGGCACAATCTGGGGGTTCCTGGAGGTGGTGATGCTTATATATTTTCAGATGGGAAAATTGAAGATGGCCTACTGTCACATGGTTAGAAGAGGCTCATCTCGGGCTTCTCGACTGTCACCCCGTCTGGGTGGTCTTCCCTGCTAACTCTGTCTAAAGAGCCTTCCCAGTGTTCTTTCTCAGCTCTTGGCAGAGCTTGGCATGGCCACATCTGTATGTGGAAGGGGTTTCTGTCTCATGTCTGGAGTATTCACAGATGCTCAGGAAACACTGAAGGAATGAAACTATCAACACACGTGCAGCGGGCCAAGCTTCCTCACAGGACTGACTGCCAAGCCCATCACCCATGTGTGTGCTTGCCTGTGCACACACACATATGTGCTCTAAATCACAGTTAGTGCTCAGTGCCCATGCATTCGTTTCTTGAGTGACCCACAACTGAAACCCCACCAACCCTTCTCCCAGGTGGGGCAGACAGGCAGCTCACCAGGCTTCCCGAAGCATCCCAGCTGGGGCTTCTGCCAGCTGAGAATAGCCTCCAGCCAGCGCAGTTTGTAGAAGTCGGAGAAGCCGGCCATACCGCAGAACATGACTGCAAACACACACCAAGGCTGCTCTGTAGGCCTGTCTCCACCACCCACCCTGTGTCCCTGGGGCCACCACAGAAGGGGGTGCTTAAGGGACCTGCCTGCCTCTTTCTCTGCTCTAGGATAACAGGGCCTCAGAGGATGTTCTGTCTTGGTCCCCAGAGGCTCCCAGGCCCTAGTCCTGCCTCTCCAGTCCTATCACAGGGCTGCTGGGGTCAGGCTTGGTGGAGGTGTCTAGAAAGAAGCAGTTACCCAAGGGCTCCTTTTCTCTTTATCTCCAAGACCCTGGTGTGTGTGTGTGTGTGTGTGTGTGTGTGTGTGTGTCTTTATCAGTTGGTCAGTCTGTCCAGAACTCCCTCAGTAGATTAGACTTGGTAGAAAAAGAGTAGTCATTGTGACAGACACACAATGATTGGTTACATTTAAGCCCCTAATAAGCAATATGTGCGCAAGCATATGTGGAGGTCAGAGGTTAACTGCAGCATCATTTCTAAAAAGCTGTCTTCCTTATTGTTTATTTTCTTATTGTGTGTGGGCATGTGTGTAGAGGTCAGAGGACAACTTGTGGGTGCTGATTCTCTCCTCCCACCATGTGGATCTTGGGGACTGGATTTATGTCCTCAGGCTTAAGGTGGGTGCCTTTTTACCCTCGAGCCATCTAGCCAGCCCCATCTTACTCTTGGTTTCTTGGACTTTGCCCATGCACTAAGGCTGGGTGGTTACCAAGTCTGGAGGATCCATCTGTTTCTAACTCCTCAAACTCCTCGGTACCTCCATGGATCTGCCTGTCTCTGCCTCCTCTGCTCTGGGATTACCAGCATGTGTCACCTGTCACTGTCGCTGGCTTTTCCACAGGAGTCCTGGGGATCAAACGCAGGTCCTCATGCTGCAAAGCATGCCCTTTATTGACTCCCCAGGCCTGTTCCTTCGGTGTTTACTTGATTCACTTAGCAATCTTGAGTGTGTGCATGCAGCCCCCTTGTCAGCAGCCCCCTCCTCTACCACGAGGCTAGGCTCACTGTTTTCCATGAAGAGGTCTCGGGTGTGGTAGGTATATCCGACGGCCTCAGCTCTCCGGTTCAGTTCCGTCATGTTGGCACAGAAGATGTCTATGTAGTGCTGGCTCTGGCGGAACAGCCCCTCGGTGCACCCTTGCTGTGGGACAGACAGACAGCAGGAGACGAGGAAGTGGGTATGTGGGAGATACATGCTCAGTTAGGGAGGGCCTACAGCTCTGAGCTGGTCTTGCAGGGGCTGTGTTTGGAAGAAGGTTTCTCCTCCTTCCCCAGCCACACTCCCCTCCTTGCAGTGGAGTCAGCTTACATTCTGGCTTGGTCAATTAGGAGCCGAGTGACCGTGGCTCACTCATTAGCCTTTCTGAGCCTCAACGTCTTTTTCCAGAAAGGGATGGCCTTGTAGGTGTGTCCAACCTTTTGACCTTCTGAGCTGATTTGCACAGTAGAGTTGCAAAGGAATCTCAGAAGACTTCACAGTGTTTGAAGTGGGATTACAGTTTTGTGCTGCCCTGCGTGCATAGGTTGGACACTATCCATAGAGGGGACTTTGCTTGGGTGGGCACTGTAGGTAAGTAGTGGTAGTGCCTGACAAGAGAACAAACACTAGGTGGCGCTCTAAGGCAGCAACAATTGCTGCTAGAACGTGTGGTCCAGGGAGCCTCGAAGGACGTCGCCAGGCTGTGGGAGGGGGAAACGAATTGAGAATTAGCTTTCTCTGCACAGCACTTACCATTCTGGCCCAGAGGAAGAAGAGCAGCTGGTGGGACAGGCTGTAGTCTGAGCAGCCGGCCTTAGTCATGAGGGTTCTGCAGAAACTGGAGAGCCTGCAAGGCTGGCTGCTGTCTGTCCTGCAGAAAGACAAGCCAGGCTGATGAGGACAATGCTCCCTCCCATCCTACCCCGAGTCTGCACACCCCGTGTTTCCCTCTGTGATAGTTAGGGTGAGGGTTCTGGGCTGGGCGCAGGGTTTCTAATTAAAATACAGGTGTCCCAAGTCTTACTTTGTTTTGAGACAAGGTCTCATCCTGTAGTTCAGTCCTCCTGTCTCAGCCATTTTGCGTGCTGGGACTACAGGTATCTGATATCATGACTGGCTGTGTCTTGGTCTTGAGCTAGCTCAGAATAGGCACTGCGGAACTGTACTGGGCTTGGACAGCCACCAGTGTCTGAGACTTCCTATCACTCCGTGGAGTCCCCAAGAATCTTTCCCATTAGTCTCCTAAATAAAGGACCATTCAAACCCAGCACACTGGGGAGTGTGATCTGGGCTTAGCGTGCTTACTCATACCCTAACTGACAATAGAGGTCATCACATAGAGTGCAGCCCCTCTGTGGGTCAGCTGTGGCTTGGCATTTCTCTGAAGGCGGTTAAGAAGACAATGACCCCTCCATCCTGCTCTGCCCCTGTACTAAAATGCCCTATACCTTCCCGCAAGCCTGTCAGCTGCAGACGGAAGTGGGGAGTACGACTGTGCTCGGTACTGCCCCTAGAGGCCGGATGGGAAGTGCTGGGGCCCTGCAGGGATTGGTGGGGATTGAAGTTTAGCCCTGTGTGGAGAGGGACAGACGAACGGGAGGTGGGGGAGGGGGACGGGAGCGTAAGTGGGGAGGGACGAGGTGGACGACGACATGTGGATGGTGGGAGACGACACGGGGAGGGGGCACTTTGGGGAGGAGTTCAAATGCTGTGGTCCAGGGAAAGTGAGGTCTGGATTGCATGGAACAGGGCGGGAGAGGCCTGCTGATACCTGTGCACGTGCACCTGCGTTTACTCAAAGCTCTGGTTGTGGCTGAGGGGACACTATGGGGCTTTTAGGTACTGGGGAGACAGGGGACCCACCCTGTTCCTAGCAGTTGCACCAGGCACGCATCGCTGCTTTCCTCTGAGAACGAATCCACGGGCTCCAGCCAGGGGTAGACCAGGGAGGCATTGGTGCGTGTCCAGGCATGGGGCAGCTTCCAAAACCCAGGCTGAATGCTTGGTTGGAACTCTGCAGAGGAGAGGAAGGAAGTGTTAGCAGAGAAAATGAACCTGATCTAGGTCTCTAGATAGTAACAGTTCCAGGCTTGTGTAAGTCATACTGGGCTGGGCTTTCAATGATGAAGCTGTCTGTGAGTCCTCCATACTCCTGTGAGTTCCCCCTTACCCACACTCCTGCTTGTAATCCCAATAAACTCAGTGGTTCACTAACACCGTTTTGGTTCATCATCATTTCCTATCTTAGGTGAGCAGACATTCATGTCTTCCCAGGAAAAGTGCCACACAGCAAGCACTGGTGTCCCCACCCCCACCAGGAACTGCTGTGGAACAGTATTTATGCACTGTAAATATGTATTAGTTAATAAAGAGCTGACTGGTCTATAGCTGAGCAGGAGAGTTTGGGCAGGAGAGCCAGACTAGGAGAATTCTGGGAAGAAGAAGGGAGGAGCCAGAGGAGTTGCCAGAAGATACAGAGGGAGCAAGACATGCTGGAGGACAGATAAAGCCATGAGCCACGTTGCAATACATAGTTTAATAGAAATGGGTTAATTTAAGTTGTAAGAGCTAGTTAGTAATAAGCCTGTGCTATTGGTTGAACGTTTATAATTAATATTGAGTCTGCATGCCAGTTATTTGAGAACTGGCATGTGGGAATGAAAAGTCTGTCTACAAGAAACAGATGAATGAGGCTTAAAGGACAGGAGCGTATGTGGCAGTGGTACTCAACCTGTGGGTCTCAATCCCCTTTTATAGGGGTCACTAAGACCATTAGAAAACACAGATATTTACATTGTGATTCATAACAGTAGCAGATTACAGTTATGAAGTAACAATGAACATAGTTTTATGGTTGGGGGTCACCACGACATGAGGAATTGTATTAAAGGGTCACAGCATTAGGAAGGTTGAGAACCACTGCTCTGTGGGATCCTAAAAGGGGGTAAGGTGATGAACTTATTATTATTTTTTGATACAAAATATAGAGCAGTAGGCACTAAGGTTCTCTGTGCAAAGAGACAGGCCACTTTAGATCTGCCTCTCTGGTCTAGGATGGGAAATCTGGATTAAAGCCAGGAAGTGACTGGGTACCTGTGGCTTCTGATGCCTGGTGTGGACTGTCCTGATCTGGCCTCACTTCAGGAGATGCCCATACCTAGGTATTTCAAAGGATGCTACTTCTGATGCAATAGGCCCACCCTGCTCTTACCTCTTAGGTATGTGGGGTCACTCTTCTTGAGGTAGAAGATGGATTTTTGGAGCAGAACAGACAGTGTGTTGGCCAACTGTCCAGCACGCAGGCTGAGAGGCCGCAGCAGGGGGTCGGAAGCCCATTTTTTCTGGACTCCTTGGAGTTGCACTAGAAGAGGAGAGGAGAAGTCATCCATCCTAACATCTGACCACACGTGTGCAGGGAAAAGACCCAAGGCTATAGTCATGGACCTGAGTGGAAACAAGGCTCCTATAAAGCGGATCTGGCCTGTGGGTACAGCTAATCTTGAATTATAGAATCAGACTTGGGTTCAAATCTTGATTCTCTATGCTTTTTCATCAACCGGCCAGAAAAAGTCACATAATCTCTTTACATTCATCATCAGAAATTGTTACTTCTTGGAGGATGTTTTAGGGATTAAGTGAGCTAATGCCTGGAGACAGCATTTTCTGTTGTACAAAGAAAGTACGTAATGAAGTTTGGTTTTCTGTATTGACTCGGCAAATGCAGCCTGCGAGGGATAAGCAAGGAGGAGTCTAGACTGGGGGAGGTATCTGGAGACATGGATTTGTTCTTATGGCCAATGTCTGCTCATCTACCATTTAAGATATCTTCACAGGTACCTAAAAATACGGGTGGAGGGGAGGTCGGCACTGTGCCTGCTATGCCTAACAGGAAAGACAGCCAGCCAGAGAAAAATCTCTCTGTCTCCCTCTCTCTTTCTCTCTCTTCCTCCTCCTCTTCCTCTTCCTTCTCCTCCTCCTCCTTCTCCTCCTCCTCCTTCTTTTTCCTCCCTTGTTTCTTTATTGGATTTTGTTTTGAGACAGGCTCTCTCTATGTAGCCCTGGCTGTCCTGGAACTCACGAAGATCCACCTGACTCTGCCTCCTGAGCGCTAGGATTGTAAGCACAGATCACTGCATCTACCTCATGCTTCTTTTCTAGAGGAATTTGGCGCTGCTGCGTACGTCTCTGTCTCACTTAATCTCAGCCAGGAGGGAATGGGAATCTCCATGGAGATGTCCACTGCCCAAGCCTTGGCAGACACCAGGCATGGAATCTTTGCCACTTTGGGCAGGACCTCACTGCAACCCACATGAGCACTTGTATGCGTGCACACCATTGTGTCTTGGCCAGGTTCCAGCCCACTCCTTCCAGATTGTATGCCTCCCAAAGCTAACAAACACTTGACTGTTTTCTCAGGACCTTTAGCTGCCTTTGGCAGAAGGGGAGGAAACCAGGTAGGGGCCTGATCTGGAGGAGAGTTCCTGTTTTGTCTCCAGCCACCCTGAGGCAAGGGGAGTGACATTTCCTTACTGTCCCCAGCCTGTCAGGAAGGGCTGCCAAAGGAATCTTTTCCTTCTGAGCCTATAATTGCCAAATATTTTCTCATATTGCCTTTAAGTCCTTATTCTACAAAGTTTGATAAGAGCTGGCTGAGAACTACACTCGCAGGGAGAGCCCCAGGTCTTCACCTTATCCAGGAGGAGGCCCTGGGGTCTCAGGTTCTGGGGGAACTGGCTTTCCTAGCATCCATCTGGGAGCAAGGCTTTCATACCTTCCAAGACTTGGAATCCCACCGCACCGTCCAGGTTGATATTAGGCAGTCTGTTCTCCAGGAACAAGGTGGCTTTCTCTAGTGCAGTCAGGATCAGGCCTGCCATGGTGCCCTGTGCAGTGTCTGGCCATGACAGTGAGGAGGAGGGCTGTGGTGGCAGGGCCAGCAGCAGAAGTAGAAACAGCCTCAACCGGGCCATGAATGGCTTTCTGTTGGTGGATAGTCACACCCTGAAATGCCAGGAGCCCTCCCAGATCCTTTAAAGACCTTGTTCCCGCCTCTTCCTCCACCTCTCTTCTCCAGGAAGACTTGGAGACAAGAGCCAGGGCAGGGTTGCAGCCAGCCACAGGGCCATGGGCATAGTCAGGTCAGTTTGGCATATGGGGTTCGCTGGTTGTCTTTGTGTATAGCCGTATGTAGGTATGAGTTTGTGTGAGTACATGTACTTGTAGGGATATGTGTGCCTGTATGTGCATATGTGTGTATGTGTGCTGTGTGTCTGTGTGTGTGTGTGTGTGTGTGTCACGCATACACATGTGGAAGCCAACGTCTGGTATCATTGCTTAGAAAACACCATTCACCTTGATTGAGATAGAACCTCTCATCCACCTGGAACTTGCCAAGTAGTCTAGGCTGGCTAGCCAGGGAGCCCCAGGGATCCTACGGTCTCCACCATCCTGGTGCTGGGATTGCAAGCATGTGTCGTCATGCCTGATTTTTTATATAGGTTCCAGGGATTGAGCTCAGGTCCTCGTGCTGGTTCAGCAAGCACGTCAGTGTCTGACAGCTGTCTCCCCAGCTCCTGTATCTTTCCCACTGCTGATCTAGCCATGGTGTAACTGAAGTCGAAAAATTCAGGTTTCTCCCTTGCACCAGGATCTCACCATGCAGTCCTGGCTGTCCTGGAACTCACTTTGTAGACCAGGCTGGCCTCGAACTCAGAGATTCACCTGCTTCTGCCTCACAAGTGCTAGGATTAAGGGCATGTGCCGCAGGCTAGATAACAAGGAGGGTCCAAAGAGGGATATATGGATTTCCTTGGGAAGGGGAAATAGAAGATATCTCCTGGGTAAACTGGGGCGAGGGTTGGGGGGATGGGAGGGTGGGAGCTTGAGGGAGCAGGCTGAGCAGGCTGGGTGCAGGAGGCAGGTTGGGGGTCAGACAGAGTGGAAAAGTAAGGAAAAAGACGTCTTGATAGGAGGGCCCATTTCAGGATTAGAGAGAAACCTGGTGCCAGGGAAACCCCCAGGAACTCACAAGGATGACCCAGCTAAGACTCCTAGCTACAGTGGAGAGGGTATCTGAACTCACCATCTATTGTAATCAGATTGGTGACCTAATTGTCATCAAAGAGCCTTTATCCAGTAACTGATGGAAGCAGATGCAGCGATCTACAACCAAACACTGGGCTGAGTTCCAGGAATCCTGCTGAAGAAGGGAGGAGGGATTGTGCGGGCAGGTAGGGGGTGTTTGGGAGAAGGGTCAAGATCACACATGTTGGGGGAACCCACAGAGACAGCTGACCTAAGCTCATGGGAGCTCATGGACTCTGGACCAACAGTTAGGAAGACTGCATAGGACTGACCTAGGTCCTCTGCATGTGTGTAACAACTGTGTAGTTTGGTCTCTTTGTAAGGCTTTTAGCAGTGAGATCAGGACTGGTCCCTTAGCTGAGAGAGCCTGTTCCCAATGCTGGGTTACCTTGCCCAGCCTTGATGCAGGGGGAGGAACTTGGCCCTGCCTCAAGTTGATGTGCCAAGCTTTGTTCAAGCCCATGAGAGGCCTGCCCCTTTCTGAATGAAGACAGATGAGAAGAGAATGGGGAGGGGGTGGGTAGGAGGTGGGGAAGGGGGTGGGAAGAGAGGAGGGAGAGGAAACTGGTTGGTATGTAAAATAAATGAGAAAAATGTTAATCAAATAAAATTTTAAAATATAAATAAAGGTGTGTGCCCAGAGGTTTACTTGTGGAACCAACTCATTGGCAGGTACATTGTCTTCCCAAGCTTCCTCAGAGTGGCACTTGACCAGTGGGAACTGATTTCAAGTTAGGGAGGTAACCCACAAAGCTGGGCGCGGTGGAGCATGCTTGTAATCACAGGACTTGGGAGTGTAAGGAAGAAGGATCCACTGCAAATTTGAGGACATCTTGGAATTTACAGTGAGCTCAAAGCTAGCCAGAGCAACCTAATGATTCTGACTCGAAATTTAAAAGCATAAAAGGAGTGCCAAGCTGTAGATCAGTGGTACAGAGTGTAAGGAGTAAAATCTAACAGTTCACTTTCAAAAGAAAAGCAGCATGGGTCAGTTCAGGTCCAATTATCGATAAACAGAAAACCCTGGACTCCCGGGGGCAGTCTACTAACTATTAATAGATTTTCTGCCCCCCAACCACCACCCCATAATAAGTTTCTTCACAGACTCAGTAAGCCAGATCAAGCTGAACTAAAAAAGTGCAAGAACAGATTGATTTGAGCAAAGCAACTCCCAGACAATTTCTCCAATCCCAGAGATTGAGGCCCGAGAGGCTCCCCTTCACAACTAATGCAGGAAGACTTTATAGGTTGTAGACAAGGAGTGATGACGTGTCTCCCACAAACTGGGTTGTGCACAAGTATGGTCAGGGGAGGAAGCTGCAGTGGCTGCCAAGAATGTGGAACTGGGCTTTTAGCATTTAAAGACTCTCTGAGTGGGCAGGGTTTGGAGACAGAGAAACAGGAATGGGTATTGCAGCCCGGTGAGACCAGCTCCCAGGTCTGCACCAGGGTTGCAGAAAGAATGCCTTCAGAGCGGCAGTCCTTAGAAAAATTTCCTATCTATCTGAGGGAAAGACTCCCAGTCACGGACTGAGGTCATGCGCTTTATATTGCCAGTTCTCATTCTCCTTGGTTTCTTTGTTCACACAGCTTATATACACATTTGACAGCAAACTTTAGGCAATAAAAGAGGTCACAAAAAGTATTTCTAAAGGTCATAATGCATTCCTCGAGTAAACGATAAGGGGCACACAAGAAATAAACCTGTCAGCTTTCTGATTAGTGGGCAGCTGCAAAGGGGGATTCATCTGTAACATTATCTTTAAGAAGATAGCCTACAAGGGGTTATGAAGGAGAAAGGCTAAACTATTGAGAGGTCTAAGGAAGAAATATAGAAGTCGTGTACAGCCAGTACCTGCTGGCACAGCCCAAACAGTACCTGAGCGGGGAGTGAGGACTGAGAAAAGACAGAGACAGAAGAGAGATTCGGAAGGACTGTCCGTGAATACTGCAGCCCGAGTTTATTTCTCAGCATGCTTATATACAACTCTGAGGCAGAGAAAGTGATACAAAAGTTGTATTCAAGACAACGCTGACACTACTCAGGATAAGCAGACGCTATCTTAAGAAGACTACATCTCAGCTGGGCTGCGGTGATCCCAGCACTCAGGAGGCAGGCAGTTGGATCTCTGTGAGTTGGAGGCCAGCCTGGTATACAGAATGAGTTCCAGGGCAGGTTCCAAAGCTACAGTGAGAAACCTCTCGAAAGCCCACCCAAAAGCGTCACAAGTCTAATAATGCATTTTCTTATCTTGTGCGCCACCCCACAGAGCACAAGGAGGAAATTTGTAACTTTTCATTCAAGGGTGTGAGGCCAGACCGTCTTCTGGAGTCCTGGCCATTTGTGAAGCCTTTCCCATGGTTATCTGGGCATAAGGCTGTGTCTCTCCGGACTTGGTTAACAAAACAGACATCTGCAATTCTGTCCTTGTGTACTATCTGTGAAAATTTAACTTATGATCTATTCACAGAGACATTCAGTCTAGTTAATTATACTTAATTGTCTTGTCAACCAGTTAAAGATAGAAAACAGGCATCTAAATTTCTCACCAATTTGTGAAACAAAGGTTTAACTATAAAGGCATATTTTATTCACCAAAATCACACAGTACAGGAAGAAGTCATTCTCCAGTCAATTCACAGAAACAGCAGTGCCAGCAAAGGAGAAACACACTGCCAGCCAGCAGTTACGGGAAGCATCCTGTGGCCGTGTTAGAGGAGGGGGGTTGCAGCACACAAGAGAATTACAGACAGAAGCAGTCTGTTATTCACAGGCAATGATCTCATAAACCTCGCTCAGGAGGCTCCTCCATCAGATAGTTTAGTCATCTATGGGTCAACCTTATGAATATCAGCTGTCTTCTACTGCATACTCTTATGGAGACTGACAAATGGGGTTTTCCAGACCACGCAGGGCAAGCTGGAGGTTCCGAATGAATAGTTCCTACCATCTGAGCAGTGAGTCTAACTGTCACCCCCAAAACCAGATGTTTAGAATGAAAAATTACTAATAGCCAAGGTGCCTAATGATCTGCAGACAGGATAAGATCATGTACTTGGTAAGCTTTAATATAAACAGGATGCAGACCATAGCTGAACCCATACATAGTTTTTGTTGAAGAAAACAATAAGACAAAATTAAGAGGCAGAGGGAAAGACAAGACCCAGATTCTACCCTCCTGATCATGCAGCCAATGAGGAAAGGGGGTCCTAGTGGTTGTGAAGGGACTTCTTAGAAAAGAAGATGCTTAGTCTGTTATCCCATGACTCTGGCATCTCCAATATTTTGGGGTCTCCCACACAGCTTGACACAATGGTCTCTCTGGGCTTCTCCACGCAGGGACACTCTTGATACAGTACCGGGTCTCAGTGGCTTTCCTTGCTATGGAGGGAGGTTTCACAGCCCCTTTCTTTCTATTTTTTTCTAAATCCTGAGTTCTGGGATTAAAGGTGTGTGCCACCACCGCCCAGCTATCACCCCTTTCTTTTATCCTTGACTCTAAAGCCCAAACCACTTGGTCAAAACTGCCAAGGTCTGCTGCTTGAAAGAACTGGGACTTGGCCTCCTCATTCAATTACATCTTCACCAGCTGCCTCTTGCTGATGGTCTTCTTCACTGCTGATGCTTTTCTTTAATTCCTTTTCACTGTTTGGAATTTGCTTAGTTGGTTTGGGGTCTTGCCTGAAGCCACCATTCCATTTGTTTAGCTGGTTGGGGTCTTGCCTGAAGCTGCCACTTCTTCATTCCATTTAGAACCAGGCTTTTCTTTAAACTTATTTGGATTTGGCTCCAACATCATACTTTCTGGTGCTCCTAATCCCCTCAAGCTGTACATTTTGTATTTTCCTTTCTCAGTGTGGTGATTTGAAAGAAAATGGCCCCCAAAGGGAGTGGTACTATTGGGAGGTGTGGCCTTGTTGGAGGAAATGTGTCACTGTAGGAGCCGGCTTTCAGGTCTCATATAAGCTCAAGTCACATCCAGTGTCTCAGATCACGTCCTGCTGCCTATGAGTCAAGATGTAGAACTTTCAGCTCCTTCTCCAGCACCATGTCTGCCTGCACGCCGCCATGTCCCACCATGATGACAATGGACTGAACCTCTGAAACTGTAAGCCACCCCAGTTAAATGTTTTTCCTTTATAAGAGCTGCTGTGGTCATTGTGTCCCTTCACAGCAATAGAAACCCCAACTAAGACAGATGGTCACAGTGGGAAATCATACGGAAGTCAACAACTAAAAAGGAAATTTCCATGTGATTCAGGCGCATTGCTTCCAGAACCTATGCCAGCAGCCGCAGAGATACCTGCACACCCTTGTTTATTGCACTATTTACGGTGGATAAGAGATGGAACCGTCTAGATGGCCAACAGTAGAGGAGTGGATAGAGAAAACACAGGACGTGTGCACAGTGGAGGATTCTTCTTCTGAGGAGGAGGACAGGTCTCAGAGCTTGACATGATCCTCCTGCCTCTACCTCTTGAGTACTGGGATTACAGGTGTGGGCCACCATGCCTGGACACTAGAGTTTTATTCAATCATAAAGAATAGTGAAATCATATCATTTGTAAGACATTAGAATGAACAGGGGATTATGTAAAGTAAAAATAATCTAGACTCAGAAAGATAAGCAGCATTTTTCTCTCCTGCTTGGAATCCAGAGGCAAAGGGATAAAAAAGTAAAATGGAGACTATTGAAAATGATGAGTATCCTGGATAGTCTCCATTTTACTTTCTTGCTTTTACTTTATTTGCTGTGAAGAGATACCATGACCATGTCAACTCCTATAAAGGAAAACATTTAATTGGGGGTGCCTTACAGTTCAGGGGTTCAGTTCATTATCAACCTGGTGGGAAGCATGGCAGTGTGCAGGCAGACATGGTGCTGGAGAAGGAGCTGAGATTTCTACATTTGGATCCAGAGAAAGTGACTGCCACGCTGAGCGTGGCTTGAGCATCTGAGACCTCAAAGTTGGCCGCCTGTGAACACTTCCTCCAACAAGGCTGCACCTGTTCCAATAAGGCCACACTTCCTAATAGTGCCATTCCCTATGGCCTATAGGGACCATTTTCATTCAAACCACCACAATGAATAGGATTGATATGTGCTAAGGCATGCACAGAGCTGTCACAATGAGCTGGAGAGATGCTCAGCTGTTAACCCAGGTTTGGTTCTCAGCCCCTGAATAGCAGTTCACAGGCACCCATCACTCCAGCTCCAGAGGATGCAGCACCTTCTTCTGACCTCTTTAGGCACACAAGGTCTGTATGTTCATACAGGCAAATACATTTATACACACAAAATGAAAAGGAAATATAATAATGTGGTCTACCTCTGTCTTTGTATAACCAATACATGCCAATAAAATCTATAGTTTTTACTATCTTCCTTAGTTTATTTTTTTGTTTTTCATTTCATTTATTTAAATTAAATTGATGTAGAGTAGACTCTTAGATGTCAGAGTCTGGGTCAGTCCCCTCCACCCAAGGTCTGGGATAGTACTCCACACAGGGATCATTAAGAGCTATTTCCACTTTCCTTAAATGGACCCCCTAAATTCGCAGATGTGTCCAATTTGAGGTGCCTAGGTTGTGTGCAAAGTTAGCGATGAATGCACCTGACATGCTGGTGGAGTGTGGAGGTCGGAGGACGTTAGAGGGAGTTGGTTCTCTCCTTCCATTGTGTGGGTTCCTGAGATCGAACTCTATCATGGCAGCAAGCACCTTTACCCGAGGAGACTTATTTTTTTTTTTTTTAAATTTTGCATCAGTCTCTCATCCAAAGTTTTATCTCACTTGTTAGTGAGGCCGCTGTAGAGAGATAGAAGGCAGAAAGAAAGAGACTTGGTCTGATCTTAGCCAGGACCTTGTTTGTTCATGACGAGAGGGTATTTTTGTTACCCATGTGTGCCGATGGTCTAGATGCCCACAGTAGCTAAGATACGACCTCTTACAGCGGTGGAAATGACCTCTTAGTCCATAAGGGAAGATGGGAAGTGTATTCTTTCAGTAGGCAAGTTTGAAATTTATCTTAGATCTCTGAAAAATAAGTTCTTAGAGTCTAATAAAGGAACAGCTTTACTTTCATAGGGGCACAGTTCAGGGAACCTGACGTGGCCATGTCCTACTAATTTGGCTCCTTAAGCAGTTTCTCCGAGGCCACCGATCCTTTCCAGGCCCCGCCCCTCCCTTCAGTCCCCGCCCCCGCCCTCCAGTTCCCGTTTCCTTTCCTTTCAGACACCGCCTTATCCAAGGCCCCGCCCCCGACACAGCAGGACCTGGGTCTGCGGCTGCGCACAGCCAGGCTTG
The DNA here is from genome assembly GCF_982192425.1 of Myodes glareolus. Taxonomy (NCBI): domain Eukaryota; kingdom Metazoa; phylum Chordata; class Mammalia; order Rodentia; family Cricetidae; genus Myodes; species Myodes glareolus. The sequence goes on from NC_142034.1 coordinate 97,820,657, forward strand.
CCGGTCAGGTCACGTGCTCGGCGCCGGCGGGCCAAGATGGCGGCGTCCTGCGTGGCGGTTCTGGCTTTGGCGCTGCTGTTGCCGGTGCTGCTGCTGTGCGCGTGGAAGCGCGGGCGACAGGCCGGCGCGTCCGTGCACGTGGTAGTCGTGGTGCTGGGCGATGTGGGCCGCAGCCCTCGCATGCAGTACCACGCGCTGTCATTGGCCCAGAGCGGCTTCTCCGTGACGCTGCTGGGGTTCTACAGTGAGTGGCAGGGACCTGGGAGGGATGCTCAGCCGGGACCCTTGGCTCGCTCTGGTCTGGGGCTGAGGCAGGAACGGTTGTGCTCCTCTCCTGCCTGTTTAGGCCTGGATCGCTGCTTCCTGGTGTCTGAGAGCAGCCTGTGTCAGCCGCCCTTTACCATACGTGAGGACTACGAAGAGATAGGTTGCAAGGTCCCATTTAATTCGCCTAGGTAGTGCAGAGACTGGGGCTGAAACCCTGGTGTGTGAGACCTCAGTGCTGGCCACCACTTCCTCGTACTGCTTTGTCAGTGAGTTAAGACATTGTTTCTTTACATCCCTTATCCAGCGCTGAGCCTTTGTGGCTGGGGATGTTTCTCTTGTTCCCTAAGGTGCAGGCAGAGGTGTCCACTTCCTCCCCATTATGATCCATGTTGATGATTTTGCAGGGGTCCACTCTCACTAAGCAGCTTCTAGCTGGCTTGGACCTCGCGTATAGACCACAGTGTTCTTAAACTCACAGAGATTAACCTGCTTCTGCTTTTAGGGTGCTGGATTTAGAGGCATGCACTACCAAGCCCCCAGTGTGTCCGACCTTTTGACACAGCGATATGAAATCTACCAGCATGTCAGGCGTATTCATAGCTACACATTCTGGGCACCTCAAATTGTGCTTTGTAGCACATGCTAGCCTTGAACACTCTCCTTTTTATCCTATCAAGTACTGGAAGCACAGATGTGAGGGAACTCATCCTACGGCCTGTAACTACTTCTGATACCTTAAAGGACACGTTTGCATTTGCAGACTCCAAACCTCGCGATGAGCTCTTGCAGAGTGATAGGATTCAGATTGTGAAGCTGACAGAGCTGCCAAGTCTGGGAGGTAGGACCAGACAACTCCAGGTTCCTGACTAGGGGTAGGTGGTTTAGAGGGCGTGGTTGTGTGTTGGGGAGCTGAGGGAACTAGCAGACTGCCAAGAGCTCCCTTGTAGAGATGGATGTTTTCTGACTTGCAGCTGGACCCCGAGTTCTCCAGTATGGAGTCAAGGTTATATTTCAGGCAGTGTACTTGCTATGGAAGTTGATGTGCACAGACCCTGCCGCCTACATCTTCCTTCAGGTATATGCCAACTGCTGCCTGCTTCTATGAGAACCGCTGTTAGCAGTTCACTTGGGGGCCTTGGAAACATGCACAAATTGGGTTGTGGGTGTGGGTCAGTGAGGTCCTGGATTTGATTTCTAGTCCACACACAAAATGTACAAATTATTAAATATATTGCATACTTCTGTGTGCATAAAGTATAAAAAACATGAGGAGGGCTGTTGCATTCATGGACTTGTGGCAGCTGTGGTCACCTGTACGACACCAGCACAGATCTGGCCTGCCAACATTTAGCATGGCTAGGGGAGGAATTCATGCGGTGCTGTCCCTAGCTGAGGAACTGTTGGCAGTTAGTGGTTGTTAAGGGAGTAGAGTCCTTTTTCTTCCATAGTGATTCCTCTAGTGAAATGCCCATGCTCCAGGAAGTAACCCCATTCCTGTGTTCATACAAGCAACTCTAATTAAACTCAGTCATTAAAAATAAAAGATACGGGGCTGGAGAGATGGCTCAGAGGTTAAGAGCATTGCCTGCTCTTCCAAAGGTCCTGAGTTCAATTCCCAGCAACCTCATGGTGGCTCACAACCATCTGTAATGGGGTCTGGTGCCCTCTTCTGGCCTGCAGCATACACACAGATAGAATATTGGGTGCCCTCTTCTGGCCTGCAGCATACACACAGACAGAATATTGTATACATAATAAATAAATAAATATTAAAAAAATAAAAGATATGAAAATAGGAGGGGGCTAGTTGGGTTATTGAAAGGTTGGGAGGAGGCTAGGAAAGGGTAAGTTGTGAGTGATCAAAATACATTATGTATTAATGAAATTGTCAAATAATAAGTACAATAATATTAAAAACCAAATAAGCATGAGTTGTAGAAATTGCTGGAGAAATGGCTCAGCATTTAAGATTCCTTGTTCTTGCAGACAACCTAGGCTTAGTTCCCAGCACCTACAATAGTGGCTTACAACTGTCTGTAACTCCAGTTCCAGGGAATCTAACACCCCCTCCTGGCCTCTGCAGGCACTAGGTATGCATGTGGTGTACACATATACATGTAGGCAACCACTTACATAAATAAAAATAAATATTAAAAACCAAAAACTTGAGTAGGAGTTTCTAGTGTCTGTTGTGTGTGTCGTACCCACTGGTATCTTGATGTATTTAATTGATGTATTTTAATGCTCTCAAGAGCCCTGTGGCATAGGTTCTCACTATTTAGACCAGACTGGCCTCAAACTCACAGAGATCTGTCTGCCTCTGTCTCTTGAATTTTGGGATTAAGGATGTGCACCACTACACCTGGTCTTGTTGGGTTATTTTGATCTTTTACATATGACTGAGATAAGAGTATAGGGTGTATACATCTGTAACTCAGGTCCAGTTTCTTAGGAGAAATTCCTAGCAGTGGAATTGCTTTGTCAGAAATTCCTGTTTAAAATGTGTGTAACTTGATGGCCTCAGAGTGAACCTGGGCCTTTGGGGTGCCTGTCCTTTAGGTTCTGTGATTTCTGCCGCTGTTTGGCATTTTTCAGAGCTTGCAAACAAACAAACAAACAAACAAAAAAACCCAAAACCAAAACCAAACCAGAAAACCAAAAAAAACATGTTTTACCATTTTTGTGTTCTTATTTTTACCTTTCCCTTGGTTTTTTATTTTATCTTGGTGTGTGTGCATGTACATGCATGTTCATGTGGGCTTGAGTGTGTACATGCCACAGCATGTGTGTGGAGAGGATGGAGGACAACCTCGAGGGTCCTTTCGTTGTTTGAGATGGGGGTCTCTGTCCCTCACCTCGTATACTAGGCTTCCACAGTGTCTCCTGTCTCCCAGCTCCTATCTTGCTGGAGGAATCCTGAGGTTATTTTGGGGGATGCCATGCCCAGCTTTATATGGAGTCTGGGGTGAACGCAGATCCTTATGTTTGGGTGGCAAATTCTTTACCTCCCAAACCGTCTCCTAACCCAGGTGCTCTGGATTGTTCATGATTTGGGGGTTTCCAGATTGACCAGTTTTGATAACTTCTTACATCTTCTTTTGATGGCGGAGAGGGCCTTCCATCTGCCCATTGGCTGATGGGAGCCTTTATAGGTCATGGCCTCGTCTTTGCTCTTTGCTGTGTGGTCCCTCTTCTTCATTCGGGTACGTGGGCCATGGTCTGTGCTTCCTCCACTGCCTCCAAGTGTCTTTCTCCTAGAACCCACCGGGCCTGCCTGCCATTGCTGTGTGTTGGCTTGTGGGCTGCATATGTGGAAGCAAACTGGTCATCGACTGGCACAACTATGGTTACTCCATCATGGGCTTGGTACACGGCCCCCGACACCCCATTGTGCTGCTGGCCAAGTGGTGAGAGGGTGTGGGTGGGAGAGAAGGGCCTGGGGAGCGGGCTGGGTCTGGAGCAGGGTCCTTGGTCCTACTTTGACCCTGGTTGTCCCATCCCATTGTGTGCTTCCAGCTCTGGGGGTCACCTAGCTGTGCGTACCCTTTCCCTTTCCCTCCTGGGACTGATGTCCCTTGTTGACCAGCAGCCCAGGCAGTTCTTGACTGTCACACGATACCAGCTTCATGCCAGGTGCCAGGCCAGGCCCGCGTGTCTCCCATTTGTCTCCGTCACCCTGGCTATGGTACACTGTACGAGTTAGGAGAGTGGGCTGAGAGTCATGTTGTCTCTTGCCACCAGGAAGTAAGTCAGGAATCAGCCCCAGGGAGTTCCATTTCAGAACCTTCTCCATATCTGGAGTGGGGGGGAAAAGGCTGCAGTAGGTATTATGGTGGTAGCTAAGGATCTTTCTCACTTGGTCCAGACTAGCTTTGAATTCATGTTGGTCCTCTTGCCTCAGCTGCTTATGCTCTGGGATTATAGGCACACTCCTCCACATCCAGTTTATTACCCCCACCTCCCCACTGAGAAAGGGCTTCTCTGTGTAGCCCTGACTGTCCTGGAACTCCCTTTGTAGACCAGACTGGCCTCAAATGCAGAGATCTGCCTACCTCTGCCTCCTGAGTGCTGGGGTTAAAGCCTTATGGCACCACACCCAGCTTTTAGGTTTTTTTTTTGTAATTTTTAAAATTTATTTTTGTTTTTAAAAATTATTTTATATATGGATATTTTTTCTGAATATTTATTGGTGGACTTATGGAGGCCGGAAGAGGGCATCAGATCCCCTGGGACTGGACTTAGATGGTTGTGAGCTGCCATGTACCCTGGTCCTCTAGAAGAGCAGCCAGTGCTATCTGGTCCCTAAGTTTTTTGTTTTTTTTAAAAAATATTTATTTTATCATGTATACAATATTCTGTCTGCATGTATGCCTGTAGTCCAGAAGAGGGCACCAGACCTCATTACAGATGGTTGTGAGCCACCATGTGGTTGCTGGGAATTGAACTCAGGACCTTGGGAAGAGCAGGCAATGCTCTTAACCGCTGAGCCATCTCTCCAGCCCCCTAAGTTTGTTTTTTTGAGTCTCGCTTATTGCAGGTTGGCCTTGATCTACCTGAGGTTACAGGTATGCGCTGCCACGCTTATTTTATGATGTGCTGGGGATGGAATCCAGGACTCTGATGCATTATGGGCAAACACTCTGCCAGCTGAGCTACGTCCTTAGTCACATCTGTGTGAAGCAGTGTCTATCCCAGACTGGCCCTAGGCTCCCTGTGTATCACAGGGTGACTACCTTTTTCTCTTGAGTGTTTGGGTAGGCGCACACCACCATGCCCTGTTTTTGTAGCATTCAAGATAGAACCAGGGCCTTAGCTTGCCAGGAAAGCACTCTGCCAGCTGAGCCACAATCCCAGCCTGCTGCTTAGTAACCTTGACGTCCTCTTCCTCCCTCTCCTGGGACAAAGCCTCAAGTCACTAAACTCCCTTCATAGTGCAGTGAGAGAGCCAGAGAGCCGCAGCCCTGCTAGTCCAGGGGGCTGAGACTTGCTTAAGTGGCCATTACTGGGTTTCTCCTCTATTGTGTGGGACTGGATTTATGGAGACCGTTTCCTTTTGAAGTAACTGTGGAAGCTGAACAGTGACAGGGTAGGAAGATGTGAAAAAGGTAACTGTGTGTGCCAGGGGAGCACATGGCACATCCGACAGGCACAAGGGCCTAGTTCTGCAGCCTTTTCACTACCCGTGGGTATCAAGACATGGAGAATGGGGTGAAATCTAGGTTCATCCCATGACTACCTGCTGATCCCCAAGACATCTTTGTAGGTACGAGAAGTTCTTCGGGCGCCTATCCCATCTGAACCTGTGTGTGACCAGTGCGATGCGGGAGGACCTGGCAGAGAACTGGCATATCAGGTATGCGGGCCTGGGATACCCATCAGCCCGCCATGTGTTTGGAGAGCTGCAGCACCTGCTGTGTTGCATTGAAGCAGCCATGCTCTGGGAAATAGTTACGGGCTTGAGAAGCCAAGGGGGGAGGCCGTAGGCTGTCTTTCCCTCCCAGGTGTGTGACCTAGGACTTTTTGGTCCTGAAGGCCTGCAGTATTCTAAGTGATCATGGAGTTTCTTGTCTTTGGGATTCCCTAAACTTCCTTGCTTTTTGGAATCCTGCTGTGTCCTGTTGCTTAGATTTTTCTCTGCTCACTCCCATCTCACACGTCAGGGCTGTGACTGTCTACGACAAGCCAGCATCCTTTTTTAAGGAGACGCCACTGGACCAGCAGCACGAGCTCTTCATGAAGCTGAGCCGCACATACTCTCCTTTCCAAAGCAGGTATGTCTCCCGTCTCTCCGCTGTCCTGGGCTCCTGCAGACTCATCCAGGGCCAGTGAGCTAATGCTGCGGCCTGCCACCTATTCCTGTAAATCAGCTTTTTTTGGAACACAGTCCACCTGTTCACCTCTGTGTTGTCAGTGGCTGCTAGAAGCCTGATGTGGCGGTGAGTCTCTGTAATCCCAGCACTGGGGAGGCTGAGGCAGAAGGATTTTAAGTTTGAGGCCAGCCTGGGCTACATGGCAAGCCTTTACCTTATCTTAAAAACAGTGGTTGCTCCCAAACAGCAGCAGTGGAACCAGGTTTCACAAGAGTCTATGACCTACAAAGCCTGAAGCAGCTACTCTCTGGCCCTTTAAGAAACTGCCTGCTGAGCCTTGTGCTACCTTACCCTGCTGCCAGTGGGTTCTTGTGGGGCAGGGGACCTGAGTGTCCTCTGGGCATCTCACTGTGGAGAGAAGGCACCTGTTTCAATTCTGCCCCTGTCCTCTGTGTGCTCCTGGGAACCAAGCATGGCTGCTGGGAGGCGGGTCAGTACCTCCTCACTGGCATGCTATGTGCTCCTGGGAACCAGGTGTGGCTACTGGGAGCTGAGCAGGTAGAGTGGAGGGCCTGTGGGGGGGTGGCACTGAGTGATTGAATGGGTACTGTTCCTATAACCTCAATCCCAGCAACCAGGATCAGTGCAGTCAGTAGGGTGCCAAATGGCTGGGAGCCTGTGGCTCCTCTTTTGTGCCAGTGTCTAGTACCTCACCTCTCTCCTTTGATTCTTCAGCTCCGCACCCTCAGACCCCAGCGTGGAGAGGTCGGCCTTCACCGAGAGGGACTGTCAGAGCGGGGTGGTGAGGCGTCTGCATGGGCGGCCAGCACTGCTTGTGAGCAGCACGAGCTGGACAGGTCTGCCTCCCTCGGTACCTGGGGTGTGCGCCCAGCTTGTCTTGGGATCTGGGGATGGGTATATGAGTAGGGCGGGAAGTTTGGGAGGCAGTCTGTGACCCTTTTCCTTCTCTCCCTGCAGAGGACGAGGACTTCTCCATCCTGCTGGGAGCATTAGAAAGTAGGTGTGTGGTGCATTAGCAGCTTGGAGCTTGTCAGGGGCCGCTGCTTGGCACTTACCTGACCTTTTGTGGCAGCCTGTCATGTGGTGTGCCCCTGGTGTCATGGGTGGGCCAGCTTGGGACAGTAGGGGAGGGCATGAGAAGCTTACTGCCCTTACACGGTCATTGAGTGGCGTTTCCCGCCGTCTAAATGTATTTTGAGACTAGCAACACCCCCGAGAGCTTCCCTGCTACACTTATCTTACTTTTTCCTGGTTGGTGTGTCTTTTTTAAAACAGAGTTTGAACAACTAACACTCAGTGGAGACAGCCTTCCTTCCCTAGTCTGTGTGATAACAGGTACGATGGGAATACCATGCCATACTTTAGAAGGGCAGAGGGTGGCAGAAGAATGGGCATATGGCCTTTCGAGGACACCGCTGTAGGGCACTGTCTCAGCAGTCATCTCAGTTCTCCAGGGTAATTTCTCCCTTTCTCCTCAAGACCTTGCCCAAGCTAGGCAAGTGCTCTACCGTGGAGCTACATCCCTATCTGTATTTTATCTTTCTGTGTGGAGAGAGAGGGTCTTATAAGTTGTTCAGACTGGCCTTGAACCCACTCTGTAGTTTTGATATGCTAATCTGCCTCAGACTCCCAGGTAGCTGGTACAGACCTGTGTCACCATGCCCCTGGGGGTATAGGTTCTACATCCACTTGATATATAGGGAACCTGAGGCTCAGAAAGGACTCAAGAGTTCAGATTTCAATCCGGATGGCACTTGGGTCAAACCCTCCCCTTTCCTAGTGCATTCCCAGCCTCTGTGGTTAGGAAGCAGTGTGTTTTCTGTCCAGTCACAGGGTTAGGCAGCTACCCCCTCCTGTTCCCTCCCAGTTAGGTTCCTAGGGGACCCTGGCATGCTAAGGAAAGTCCCTGTATCACTTGGTGTAGGTGGAGATTTGGTGTCCTTCTTGTTGGCACCTAGCATTTATTTTAGACCCCATTGCAACCTGCAGCCCTGTGCCAGCTGACTGGGGTGTGCTTAGCATCTTGGCCATGGGATGTCAGGGCCTGATGGGGCCATTGGTGGGTGTGGTTTTGGGAGAGTTGTCAGGTGTCAGCTGGAGCAGCAGGACCAGTGGTAGTGATGGAGAGTGACAACGTTAGTGACTTTTCTTCTCTGTGAAGGGAAGGGACCTCTCAGGGAGCACTACCGCCACCTCATCAGCCAGAAGCACCTCCGGCATGTCCAGTTCTGCACCCCGTGGCTGGAGGCCGAGGACTACCCCCTGCTTCTAGGTGAGACAGAGGGCAGTATGACACTATCCCAAAAGGGCAGACTGAGCTCCTTTTTGCCCTGTAATCTTTGTACCCTAAGGTAGCCCTGGGTTTGCAGCACTGCCTCCTGCCTCAGCCCCGAGTGCTGGGGTCATAGGTGTGCACTGGCGTGTCTGGGTTTTGTTGTTTGTTTTTGATTTTTGAGACAGGGTTTCCCTGTGTAGCCCTGGCTGTCCTGGAACTCATTATGTAGGCCAGACTGGCCTCTAAGCTCAGAGGACTACCTGCCTCCTTGCCTCCTAAGTGCTGGAATTAAAGGCATGCGCCACCACCGGCTTTTTTTACTGTGTTTTTTTAACTTAGAGGAGTTGACTCTGTCCCTCCATCCACTGTGGGGTCCAGAGATGGAACTCAAGTGTGTCAGGCTTGGGAGCAAGCACTTTCACCTGCTAAGTAGTTATTTTTAAGTGGTCACTGGGTAGTATTCTTAACAAAGCTGAATGAACCACAGCCATAGCCAGAAACAGCTGATCACAGTGACTGCCTGGGAATTTTCTCTTTGAAAATGAATAATGGCTAAGAAGAAACAATAAATCAATACAAGTAAAAACAAAAACAAATTTTAATCATTAGGTAGTGGGAGACAGGACCCAGTGGTCAGCCATGTTTCTGCCTCTGGTCAGGCTGCCTGACTTTTTGGTCAGTTTATGCCATTTGTATTTGGGGACAGTCTCACAGGGACAGCTTCTGATTTCCCCTCCTTGTCTAGGGGTCATTACATAAACCCGGGAGAATGTGCCCTAGTGTTTTGACTGTCTTTGCAGGGTCAGCGGACTTGGGTGTCTGTCTACACATGTCTTCCAGTGGTCTGGACCTGCCCATGAAGGTGGTGGACATGTTTGGGTGCTGCTTGCCTGTTTGTGCTGTGAACTTCAAGTGGTAGGAACAGATACCAAGCTATACCTGGGGCATATTCTAGATCAGCAGCCGGGGGCCCTGTCCTATGTTTGGGCTGAGCCCTAGTGAAGGATAGTGTACTTGAGGCATCCACACCATGCCAGTCACCCAGATACAAAATGTAGTTAGGATGTTGGAAATATTAGTACATGCCTGTGGTCTGGAGGCAGAGGCAAGAGGATCCCTGAGCTTGAAGCCAGCCTGTGCTACATAATGAATTCCTGTCTTGGGAATGTTGTAGCAAGGAGCATGTTGATTGTGTCTGTATCAGCATGTAGCTTTCTTATCCTTGTTCCTTGCTGGGATGTTACACGCCATCTAGAGAGGATGTGAAGCATAGAGTAGGGTTCATGTGGATCACATGCAAAGCAGTACATAAAGAACCACCTGCAGATATAAAAGGGGCTCCAGGAATATGCCCTGCACAGACAGAGGGACAGGGTGGCTGGGGTTTGTTCATGGTTAACATTCTACTCAGGCTCCTGCTATGAGAAGGAAACGGTGGCCAGAGCGGCCTGCTGTCGACTGGATTTACATCCCTCTGTTCTGTGGCTCGTCTCTCAGTTGGATAGGAATCATCCACACCAGTGCAGTTCTGGGACTCCCCTTTCCCTGGCCAGGGTGGATGTGGGCATGGAGGCTGCAGTTTGACAACTGGAGATCAGCTGCAGGATGGAGTGTTCAGGATGCGAAACCCTTGTGTGAGCCAAACTCAGGGTTTGTCGGGATTAAATCTCCCAGTGACTCTGAAAAAGTACCCTTGATGTGTAGAGCCAAATACAGGCTTGCTGGGACCCTAGTTCTCTGGCTGGAGTGGAGAAAAAACACAGAAAGCATCTTGACACAGAAAGGTCACCTTCCTTTCTCCCAATCAGCCTGGTGTTTTGACGTGTGCTCTTGTAGGCTTTTCTTTCCAAATACTCCCATCTCAGAACACTGAGGCCAACCTACCATTCTCGACACTGGCTTCACCTGAGGGAGCAGTGGTGGCCCATCTGTGTTCCTGTCCTTTCCCCTTGTTTTGTCTGCAGTTTGCACGAGCTCGTGAAACATGGAGAGAACGGACTGGTTTTCAAGGATGCGGAGGAGCTGGCAGCACAGTTGCAGGTAGTAGGCCGACTCCCTGGGGGGTTTGGTGGCTTTAACCCAGCTCTCTGACTCTGCTTCCTCCACAAGGACAGCTATGGTGGGACTCTGGGATGTAGAGATGGAGGAAGGAAGCAGAGGCCTCCAAGACAGTCTCTCACCCTGCTCTGTCATTCACAATGACAAGAGCTAGAAGAGCGAGGCACACACATATACTCCTGCCTCCTGTTTGTAAAGATGGGAGCTGTGCTGCCCTCTGGGGGGAGTGGGGGGACAAGGGAGTTTCTGCAGAAGTATATTTGTCTTGATATTTGTGCTCTCATTTCTGACAAGGGACTCGTTTGTCCTTACGTCCTTGTGAGAACTCTAAAACTCCATCCTGGTGTGGATGGAAATACAGCTGTGGGCAGGACTCAGCCTGAAGCCTGCAGTTTGCCGGCCCCTGATAGCTGTTTCAAAGGCAAAGCTGTCATGGCCTCCATCTTAACTGCACCTGCAGTTGTGTTAGGGGTGGTAGAGGGAAGGGAAGACAGCAGGTGGAGGCTCTCCAGGGCAGGGCTGTGGGTAAGTAGATTGGTTCCTCAGATATCCAGTGAGGGAAGGGGCACTGCTAGGCATGAGCAAGAAGGACCTGACATGGGGCAGGGTGCGCAGGGAGCTGAATTCCAGTCTTCCTTTTCCTGTAGATGCTTTTCTTAAAGTTTCCTGACCCTGATGGAAAGCTAAACCAGTTCCGGAAGGAACTCCGGGAGTCAGAACAACTGCGGTGGGACGAGAGCTGGCAGCGGACTGTGCTCCCTTTGGTCACTCACAAATGACCTCCAGGCCAGAGACTAGGGCCCTGCCCTCAGGGTGTGGAGCTAGGTCCAGGCTCCATCCATCCTATACCCGCCCTTCCAACCAGCACCTGCTCCACTTGGTCTCTGGTGGGCTGTTGAGTGCCCCCTAGTGGTCAGAAGCCTAAGGACGGCAGTGGACAACTGGGAAATGGATCATCTGGCAGCTGCTTCATCCCGTGTCTCTGAGAAGCTCTTCTCTCTGGTGACCCTGTAAACCTCGCAGTCCCTGGAATTTTGTCTCCGGACTTTCACATTCCTTGTGTTCTGGTTCTTTTGGGCTGCCATGAGCTCTGGGATATCATGTGTTCACTGGGATTGGCTGAGCAAGGCCTGAGCTGTCTGGCAGGACAGTCATACTTGATAAATTCATGTTTTTATTAGTACAGTAGAAATGCTTGCTCTGAGCCCATGTCCACTCCAGATGAGCTGCGGAGGACAGGCACCACACTCAGCCTGTGCTTACTGTCCATTTGTGGTTTGCTGTTAACTTCCCTGCCCAACAGAAGCCTTCCCAGCTTTCCCACGCACTCTTCCCATGACAGCGATCTCATTTTTCCAGTCACCTTCAAATACTGTGATGATGGCTCAGCACGAGCTTCAGGATTACGATGGCCGAGTGCTCTTCATAAGGGAACAGTTTGCTGGCGTGAGGAGGCACTTCTTCCCAGTAGATCCCTGCACGATCTAGACAGAGGACAGAGATCTCAGGAGGGCAGTATTGGGGACAGGAAGTCAGTCTGTTATTGCAGGGCTGTTGACACAGGTGTGCATTCAAGCTGATTTACTTGGGCCACAGGTTTCTAGGCCCATGCAGATGCCCTAAGGGTCTGTGTGTGGGCCCGCTCAGTCTACAAGAGATTGGCAGGGGTTCTGCTCTGCCATTTCCCACCGTATTCCCTTAAGGCCCTGCAAACCTGTCTCTGCCCCCAGCAGCACTAGAGTTACAGGTGCTGTGGCCACAACCCGACCTTCCCCCCCCCCCCCCGCCCCCCAGATAGGGTTTCTCTTTGTAACCCTGGCTGTCCTGGAACTTGCTTTGTAGACTAGACTGGACTCAAACTCACAAAGATCTGCCTGCCTCTGCCTCCCAAGTGCTGGGATTAAAGGTGTGTGCCACCACCTCCAGCTCACACCCAGCTTTGTACATGGGTGCTGAGGATTCAAACTTGGGTCTTCATGTTTGTGCAGTGAGCACTTCTGCCTACTGGTCTCTCTCCAGCCTGAAGGCAGTAAACAGCAACAGTGTGGCCCCTCTCCCACCACAGCCCCTGGGCTGCCTGGGTTCATGGGGCTTGCCAGGACCGTGGGCCGATGCGATCTCGCCTACACTTCTATTATAAGTAAAGCTAGGAGTTTAAAGGGCAGAGCACCACAGGCACAGAAATATGCGAGGCCCCAGAGCCCACCACCTGAGTGCAACAGACACAAGTTAGCACACTTCTAACTCCTACCTGAATTTTTAAAAATCTTATGGATGGAATCCGGCTTTGCACATAGTAGGAAGCATTCTACCACTGAGCTAAGTGCCCTGTTCCCATAGAGAGTTACTGAAATCAGGAACAGGCTGACTGCTCTGTAGTACTCAGTTTTTCTAGGGAAAATAGATTGCAGGTATTTGTGTGTGTGTGCACACATGCATACAAGTACATTAGTGCTCTATCAGAGGGTTCTGGGAGCATTCACCTGCTTATTTGCTCTATACTGAAGCGGGGGAGTCTGTCCACAGATGCTACAGGTGAGTGGACAGCTTTGGTCTGAGTGCCTTAGTGTCTAAAGGGGATGCAGGATGATGGCAGGACAGCCTTCCAGGTGCTGACTGGAGTCAGACTGGAGGACAGACAAGGCTCGTAGTAGTGCCATCTGGGGGCTCTGCAGATGGCAGGGTCCTTATTCCTCTTCTAAATCACCCGTAGCTTCTTTCTAGTTGCAGAGTGCTCAAACAATGGCTTCCAACTGCTCACTGCCTCTGCAGGCCGGGCTGTGCCTCACAGAACAGATAAGGATGGGTGCTGAGGAGCAAGGCCAAAGTCAGCCCGATTTTTAAACCCTCCTAGGGTCGGGAACTGACCCAGCTCTGTGATGAACAGCTTGCCCGTGTCTTGGCTGCGGACGGTATAGGCCACATAGACATCAGGAGCATTCTTCCTCTGGCAGTCGCTGAGCATCTTCAGGACCCTGACCAGTGACAGTGTCACTTCCCCACAGTAAAGCACATCTGCAATGGAAAGGCTGTTATTGAAGGGCCTTCTGTTAGGGTCTGTACCCAGAGCAAGGGTGCGGGGCTGAGCTGACTTTGGCATGGGGTGAGGGCCCATGCATTGAGTGGTGGTGTTGAGACTTATGCTGTTCCATAGGAAGGTGCGTGGGTGAAATGGAGGAAGTCTAAAAGCTCTACAGTGGAGCCCCCCGCTCCCCCCATGGCAACATTGGCTCCATGCCTCTTTCTCATTTGCTTAGTGAGCAGGTCCTAGCCTGGCTCTGGGCTTTGGGGTGGGGGTGGGGGATTTATTGTGTCGGCTGCAGTGTGGGATGTACTGTTTCTGGTGACCTCTGTTGTGCTAGGGGAGGAAGGATCATTGGTGGCCCAGGCAAACACTGCTTTCTCTCCAAGATTCCATGCTCTTTGTCATCTCTGAACGTCACAGTACAGGGACCTAGGACCCAGATGTACTGGTGGGAACAGACAAGGCCACATGGCACAGTGATGATAAATCCTTGGCATATCTGCATGGAGCCAGCATAGACAGTGTGGCAGGGCCACTCAGCTCCTGTTCCCTGAGTTGGCCTCTGTCACTCCATTGAAACATGACCCAGGATGGTGCTATCAACAGGTGGAGAAGTTGGATGTGGTGCCCCACCTAAAGATCCAGGGTGGCTGTTTATCACCAGCAGTGGAAGGCACAGTCTTGGTGTGGTGGGTAGGACTTCCCTGGTGTTCACTCCAGGACCAGGGAGGGAATAGGTGGTCTCAGGGGAAGGTCCCCTAGGCCAGGCTAGTGTGCTGCCCTGGCACCTGTCCTGCCCATCTTAAGTCTTCTGGGGACAGCTCGTCGTTCATGCCACAGCAATGAGAGCATCTGTCTCCACAGAAGGATCTGGGGCTCTGGAGTGTGTGCTGTGACATCACTTGGTGGCCTAGGGTGTCACTCTGGGGCCCGGCCTGCCCCTGCCTGCAGCACCCATTGCGTCTTTAATCTGCCTGGGTGAGTGCTGTTGCAATGACAACATTACCTGCTGCAATGACGACATCTGCCTGGAAGGCGGAGAGCTGAGAGGCTGTCACCTCGTCCCAGTCCAGCTTGGCCACTGTCACCTTTGGGCTGCCTGGGTCAGTGGGAGTGTCGGGCTCTAGGGGGAAGCCATTGAGGAGCACATTTCCACGAAGCTGCTCAAGCACCTGGCCGTGACAGTCGCTGAAGATAAATGCTCTGGGGTAGCACGCCTTGCAAATGGCCAGGCCCGTGAGGCCAGCTCCACTGCCTAGCTCCAGGACAGTCCTGAGCGGGAGATGGGGACCTCTGTTCACAACTGCACCAGCGCCAACTTGCCTTAGTGCCTGCCCTGTGCCCAAGATTACCTGTCCGTGAAGGCTGCTGGGTTCTTGATGGCCCACTCTGCCAGGTAGAGAGCAGCATCCCACGTCACCAAGCCTGTGGTGCCATGTGACACAATGGCTGTGCTCTCAGAGAGTGTGACCGAGTCTCCTGAAGGCTGCAGAGACAGGAAGAATGAACAGAGTTACCAGAGTATTATTGGTGGATCCTAAACCACAGCAACTGAGCAGCTGAGCAGACTATGTCTATGCTGGAATGTACTCAGCAGTGAAAGGAAGCAAAATTGCTACAGCCAGAAATATGGGTGATCTTGAGGCTACTGTGCTGAGTGAAAGGAGCCATGCTGTGTGATCCCCTTCATCTAATACTTTTAAAACGACCCAGTCAATCACAGACAAAACATGTGGTGGGTGGGAGTAGGAACAACACAATCACATTCATTTCTCATACCAGCAAATAGCTCCGGTGGCACTGGGTGGACTCTTCGGCCATCAAAACCTCTGCCAGCGCCTCATACAGTGCATCCAAAGGCTCTGTGGGCACAGCCTCATGCTGGGAACAGACGGTGAACTTTAACTGAGGACCACACTGATCCGCATAAATAACCATTCTGTCGCTTGCTTCTATCTGCTCTGAACAGGACCTGATGGCTTTTACAGCATTCATGGTGCTGGGGATGGAACCCAGGACCTTGTGCAGGCTAGGTTGGTATTCTACTGCTGAGCCATGCTCCAGCCCGGTATTTACCAGATTTATAGGGGAAAATTTGGAGTGGGAGATAAGATAGCATATGGACAATTAGAATTAAAATTAGCAAAAGTGCACTGGTGGGTGCCTCAGGGAGAGGTATGGAGAGTTAGGGCAGGCAAGGCCTAGGCCAGCAGGCAGAGTCCAGGAGAAAGCCACACTGCCTAGGAGAGGTGCTACTGTCCTTACATGATGTGTTCAAGTGAGCCCCAAGCTCCCAGTGCAGCTTTTAAGCTGCCTTTTGGGGGTGTTGAGGCACAGCTTTACCTCAGAGCCCTGTCCCTTCTGGTTCTGCCAGGGCCTACAGAGGCACTGAGGTGGTAAGGCCTGGAGCCAGGTCGTGCAGAGATCACACCTGTGCTGAGCCTTACAGAGTCTTAAGGTGTCTTACAGAGGTGGGGAAGACACTGCAAACTCCAGCAGGAGTGAGTGGGCCAGCCAGGAAATGGCTGGTGGTGTAACAGGGGAGGAGGAGGCATCCTTCATTCAGTGGCAGGGATGTCTGATAGGAGGGAGAACCTGAGTCTAGATGAAGCTGCTGCTGAGAGCCCTGGCCTCTCTCCTACCCAGTTCCACCCTGCCCTCCCTTGATACCCCACCAGCATCCGCCTGCCCCAAGGCAGGGAGGTGGGGCTGCTGGAACCTGGCAGAGCTCTGGACCTCTGTGTTCCCCTATGTGGCCCAGCCCTGGCAGCCACTGCCCATCATTGACCTTTTTGATGAGCTTTGACAGAAAGCAGCGTGCGTACTTCACAGATGGCAGGTGCTGCACACACACAGGGTGCTTCACGGTCTAGACAACAAAAGACAAGAAGGTGATTGCTACAGAGACATGCCTTTAGTGTTCAAGATGCTTCACATGACTGGAGGGAGCCTGATGTGCAGGGTCAATGGGGGTGTGTGCCCTGGGCATCTGTAAGATGGAGTCTTTTCTTGAGATGATCTTACTATATAGCTCAGACTGACCTCAAATTTACATCTTCCTGCCTTAGGATTATGGGTATGTGCTGCCACTCCCAATGTAAGACTGAGCTTTAAGTTCTTTCTTTACAACATTTCTACATAGTGCACAGCTCCGGGCAGGAAGCTGAGTTCACTGGCCCTTTTCTGTCCACCCAGGGAGGCAGGTGGGAATGACACTAGTCTATTTTGAGGGCAAAGTGGGGTATCTGGCTTCATGGAGGAGGAGAGGGCCTAGCGGCGGACCCCCCAGATACCTGTCCTGGCTATGAGGCCTAGGTGGTGGGGAGGGTTAGAGATGGAGCCGAGCAGGCAGATATGGAAGAGCAAAGGAACTAATGACTCAGTGGAAGCCTCAGGAGTCAGGAGCAGGGCAGAGAGGGCAGTGTGGGGTAGCTCCCAGGTGATAGGAGGTCAGAGGACCAGCAGGAAGCAGGAGATGGAAATGGGCCTGGAGGGAGGTGTAGCTTTCTACCTTGGGAGGACAGCAGGATCCCCTTATGGTGTCTGCCAGAGCTTCCTACTGAGGGTTCATCGACTACAACCCCATTGGATCTTAAAGCAGCATGCTCTCATTTTTGTTGGATCACCCATGGAAGGTTGTAAGACAAAGCCTGACTGCTTCCTCCTTCCTTTCCCCCTTTATCTTCCTTTCTGATAACAGGGTCCCCCAGTATAGCTCAGGCTGACTTTGAGTTGGCTCTGGCCTAGGCTCCTAGGGTGGCCTTGGTGGCTGGGGGCATTGATTCAGGAAATCTCTACCCAAAGGCATGTGCATTGCTGAGACCAAACCCCACCTCTGCCTCTGACACTGAGCAGACAAGATGAGCTTTCTTATTTTTGCCTTAAATGTGAACAACATTTCAAAGCGGCTAACAAATGCTGGAAGCAGTCACCTATCACCCGTTGTCCCGGAAGTTCAGGACTTCCTAAGGTGGGTCGGCTGGAGAGATGGCTCAGTGGTTGAGAGCACTGATTCCCAGCACCTACATGGTGGCTCACAACTGTCTGTAATTCCAGTCCCAGGGAATCTGACACCCTTTTCTCCTTTTCTGAAATACACGTAGGCAAACACCCCACACATATTTAAAAGTACCCAAAAGTTAAAGCCATCTAGAAAAAAAGTGGCATAGTAGCACTCCGCAGAGATATAGTCTCTCTCTCTCTCTCTCTCTCTCTCTCTCTCTCTCTCTCTCTCTCTCTTTGGTTTTTGAGACAGGGTTTCTCTGTAGCTTTGATGCCTGTCCTGGAACTAGCTCTTACAGACCAGGCTGGCCTTGAACTCACAGAGATCCGCCTGCCTCTGCCTCCCGAGTGCTGGGATTAAAGGCATGCACCACCAATGCCCGGCAAGATACAGTCTTAACAAATAAAGAAGGCATCCCCTAGCTTCCCTTATCTTGTGCAGTTGTCTATTTGAATATCTTCTTCATCCATTAAAACCAAACAGTCAGAGCTGTCTGCAGTGCTGACACCGTGTGCATTGCCAACACAAGTGCTGTATCTTTGTTTTTTGGGGGCACTGCTCGGAAAGGATATAGGTGAGCCTTGGCTCCGCTATCTGGGTGTGCTGGGGCTCTTACCTTCTGCAGAATAGCCAGCAACAGCTCAGAACCCGAGGGCTCCCTTAATTTCTCTTCTAGGCTCTGTTCCGAGGAGAGAGAGGGAGTGAGAGATAAATCCTAGGGGGATTTTCTCAGCAATATTACACTGCTGTGGAATATTCTGATAAAGAGCATCAGTAATCTTTACCCAGGGACTTGGAACCAATCTGAAGTGGGAACCACCAGAGGTGAACTCAGTCTGATGTCACAGGCCATGTGTGGCTGAGTATCAGAAGACTAACTCCGAAGTCACATCAGCTGTGGCTGTCCTGCAATCACTGGGTTCCAGCAACTTTGAAGCTGAGCTGGTAAACTAATAAGTACAGCATAAAGGCTGTAAGCTTAAGTGGAATCTGCCACTTAAGCTAGAATGGGGACTTAGATGTGTGGTGTCAAGCCTGGCCATCCCATCTTTCTCACAGGGACTCAGCTCGTCAGGGCAGGTATGTGACACACAACAAGCCTTCATGTCTTCAGAGCATTTTACGATGTCCTAACAGGTCCTCTAAGACCTGCTTTGACGCTTTTCTAGCCTTGTCTACACTCAGTCTCATCCCTGTTCACCCCACTACAGCTGCACCGGCTCCTTTACTGTTCTTAATCACGGCAGCCATGTTTCTATCATAAGACCATGGCTTCCTGTTCTCCCAGACTATCCTGTGGTTGGCTGTTTCAGGGCTCCGGTAGCAGTTCAAGAGCTGCCTCTTTGGGAGGCCTTTGATGACTCTATTTGCCATTTTCTTGCTTATTCTTTTATTCTTTTGAGACAGGGTCTCACCCTGTAGCTGGGGTTGATCTCTGACTCACAGAGATTCTCCTGCTTTAGTGCCCCAAGCTGAGACTGGCTCCTCCACATGGTTTCACTTGGTGTTTTCTGGTTACTTACTGTGTCTTGTCTGAGTAGGGCTGGTCTCTACTGTGCCCTGTGTGCAGCTCATGGATGGCAGTCGGTAAGGATTTAGTGACTCACTAACTGCTAGGCAACACTCGGTGTGCTTCCAGAGCCAGGTGTGAGTGGGGTTCGTATTCAAGTGCTCCCACAAAGTGAGATGCAGGAGGGGCTGCCTATCTTGGAGCAACCATGTTAAGGCTGTTAAATCCACAGTTACTGTTCAAGGTAAAGTCTTTAGGTTCTCAGTGTAAGCACTCTTATGTTCATTTTCCTATAAATAAGCAAAGGTTGGGGGGGGGGGCGATGCTACTCCCTAATTTGGAGCTATTGGACTCTCCCTTCCTGCCCTGGCTGCCTTAAGCAAAAGGACTATCAGTCAGACAGCAGCAGGACTGCCCTTAAGTCAGCCTTGGCTGTCTGATCACTCCATAAACACCTTTAGACAAGCACAGCTGATTCGCATGGTGCAGCCTCGTCCAGGGCTGTTTGAGGTACTTTGCAACAGACTTTTTGCTGTCATAAGCCTGGGCACACACTATATTACTCTGCATTCATTTTGATGTGCAGATGAGGAGCGCACCCCCTGGTGGCTTAGTGGAAGGATGGCTTGGATGGTACTAAGAGGCAAGGCTGTGATTGGTTCAGACAACTACATAACCGGCTGTGGTGGCTCAAGAAGGGAGTGGACTATGCCGGTGGTGAATCCCAGCACTCGGGAGGCAGAGGCAGGCCTGGTCTACAAGAGCTAGTTCCAGGACAGGCTCTAAAGCTACAGAGAAACCCTGTCTCGAAAAACAAACAAACAAAAAAAACCAAGGGACTGGACTACAAAGAGCCCTCCTGGGAATGGTCTCTTCTCGGTGCAGGCTGAGCTGGTAACATGGAGAAGGCAGACACAGAGACAACAGAGCAGCGGTGGCTGGGCGGCTCAATAGTGGCTGGCAGAATTGTAAAAGCAGCCAGGCAGCTGACCGTGGTCAAGAGCTAAGGAATCCCCCACTCCCAAGGCCTGCACAAGAGCTGTATGTTTGTAAGCTGCTGCCAAGGGCTGAGGAAATCCAGCACGTAGTCCTGCTGGGAAGCTGGTAGCCAAAATGCCTCAAGAACTCCGGAGGTCCATAAGGACCAAGGGCGCCCTATATGCAAGAGACCTGCAATTGCTGCTCTTGTCTGCCTTCAGCTGGCACAGGAAAACAGCATGCCCTGAGAGCTTCTTGTCTGCCTATGATTTCTAGCTGGGGGGTGGGGGTGGGGGGAGACGAAGCCCAACTGTCTGGTAGCAAGAGACATTGTATTCCCCACAGTGCTAATTAGAAATGATGGTACAAAGATGTAGCCACTTGTATAAGGTCCCACAGTATATAATTCACACAGCACACAGAGGGCTGAGTTAGGATTCTCCTTTTTGTAGACCAGGCGGGTCTCAGAGTTCGAGACCCAGAGTGCTAGGATAATTGGCGTGTGCCACCTCCGGGCTTTGAGCTCTAATTCTAAGCAGAAAGCTGGTTTCCGTGGCCAGAGTTTTGGCTCTCACCCTTTCAAGCTTAAACGGAGTGACAACGGACCCCAGTACAGTGCACTGTGGGCGACCCTGAGCAAGTGCTTAGCACGGCTGGTGAATTGACATTGAATGGGGACCCATAAGCTATAGAGTTCCATTCTGTGTTAAGACCAGAAAAACCACCCAAAGAAGCCGGGCAGACTTTGGAGGAATACAATTTTACAGTGACTCATGCCGGTGAGCTCCTTGCACAGGAGTTATTAGCGAGGACTCTCCAAAGGAGCCTCGTGCCCGAGCTGCACATCCCCAGACCGCCAGGAAGTTCCCTTTCCAGTCTCAACTCCCTCCGAGGCGGTTCTGCCTGCAGCCAGCCCTTTGGATGGGAGCCTGGCCTCCCCTTCAGGAGAGCGCGGTTGAAGTTTTCAAAGCTGTTTTGCAGTTGCCAAGATGACCGATCACTGGCTTAAAAAGTTGCTAAAATAAGACAGCCCGGCCCGTGACCCTGCAAGTTCTGCCAGAGAAGGGCCCAGCCTGCCTCCCCAGGTCGGGCAGTGAGCGAAGGGGGCCCCAGACGCCCAGCCCGGCAGCCCCAGGAGTTCAACCCCGACACCCGCCGTACGTCCGCCGCCCACCTGCCAGGGAAAGGAGGGAAGCGCGCGAGCCGCCAGGAAGCGGCGCTCGAAACTCTGCAGCAGAGAAGTGGCCCCCTCGTGGTCCTCAGGCGCCATCGCGGGGCGGGGCCAATGTCGCCTGGAAATGAGCGGAAGCAAGACCTGAGTCTGAGGAGGCGGGGCAAAGAGGCGGCAGCTGTGGGCGGGGCTAGTCAATACTCCGGCCCAGGAGGTGGGGCAAGGGGGGCGCCCTGGAGGCGGGGAGTCCGGTGGGGCGGGGCAGAAGCGGGTGTAAACCGTAGGGTTCGTGCGCTGCTGCGTCCTGAGAGGCGAAACTTAGGAAAGGGCTAACGCGGGCGGCGGGGCGCGTTCTAAACAGGTTCGTGGAGCTGGAGCGGGTAATCTGAGGGCGGGTCTCAGATGGTCTGGGGTGGGGCTCAGAGGGCGGTCCTTGACCAGAACTGGGGCGGAGTCTAGAGGTTGGAAGGCTGGCCCAAGGTGGGTATGATGCGGGTCCGGACCAAGACTGAGGTGGGGCGGAGCTTAGGGGCGGTTCTTGACCAGAACTGGGGCGGAGTCTAGAGGTTGGAAGGCGGACTCAAGATGGGTGTGGGGCGGGTCCGAGACTGAGGTGGGGCGGAGTCTAGAGGTTGGAAGGCGGGCTCAAGGTGGATATGGGGCGGGTCTGAAACGGAGGTGAGGCGGAGCTTAGGGGCGGTCCTTGACCAGAATTTGGGACGGAGTCTAGGGGTTGGAAGGCGGGCCCAAGGTGGATATGGGGCGGGTCTGAAACGGGGATGGGGCGGAGCTTAGGGGTCGGTCCTTTGACCGATTAGGGTGCAGGCTCGGACCAGTCGGAGGCAGGGCTGAAGTGCTCGCCTAGTTGCGGAGGCGAATCTTGGAAGTGCTCCTGACAGCCTAGGATACTTATGCTGAGCCCCCCTCCCCCGCTATTCTGTAGGCGGGGTTATGGTCTAGTGCGGGGCTGAGTTGGGTGGGTTAGGGCGCGGCCTTGCTTGCTGCTTTCGGAGTGGGTCTCACTCCCCGGTTTTGATCCCGAAGGCGGGGCGGGGTTCGTGCCCACACAAGCCAGCTCCAAGTCATCTCCTGCCCACTGGTCTTGGTCCACCGGCACGTGCAGTCGGTGTGGGCGGCCTTATCCCCATCAGCACGGCCCTCTGGGACCCGCCAGGAAGGGCACCCTCAGTCTACTCTCCAGCTTTTGTGTCTGCATCCCAACATCACCTAATTCTTACTGAGCATCTCTAGTATGATTGGCAAGACCAGGGGCTGCAGCAGTGGGATAAAGCCCATTTGGTTTCTGCCCTCCAGGGCATGCTGCCTCAAGCGGGAACATAAAACAGTAGCAATATCTGCGCTGAAGATGAGTGCACAGAATCGCAGGGGCATCCAGCAGGAGTTTCGTTTGATCTAGCAAGGTAAAGAATCCCAACGAAGAGTGGGAGTTAGATGCCGCGGGTGGCCGAGTTTTCAAAGTTAAAGTGTCTTGCTAGAGTTGAAAGGAAGGACGCTGGCAAGCCACCCCTGCTGTCCCCTGATTCTGCACTGTCGTTCAAGGCAGAGCAGTTCACTTTAGCAAATGTTTAAAAAAAACTCCATTTGGAAGCTTTCTGAGTTAGCCTGTTCAATATGCTTGCAGAAGGTAGATGAGGGGGACATATTAAGTCCCATTACTTCTTTCAGTTGAGAAACCCCTTAGGAGAACAACAGAGGAGAATTGATTGCAGTCAGGTCGTGACCCTCCAAGGAGCCAGGCCAGCACAACCTTTAAAGAAGGGCTTGGTCTTTTATTCCCTGAGCTGGGTTGACTTAAACATAGTGAACTGTAGTTGTTTCTGTGGGATTTTGTCTTTTCGTTTTTTTTACGTTTATTACGTGTGTGTGTGTGTATGAGATTCACCATACGTAAGTGGAAGGCAAAGGACAGCTTGCAGGAGTTGGTTCTACTATGTGGATTGAACTCAAGACCTTAGGCAAGTGCCTGTACCCACTGAGTTATCTAACTAGCCTTATTTGTTTGTTTTACAGTCTTGCTACGTAGACCTGGCTAGGTTGCTATTTTGGCCTTGAACTTGCAAGGATACTCCTGCCTCAGCCTCCAAAGTGCCCAGGATTACAGGCATGTGCCACCATGATGGACTGTTACTGTGTTTCTTACATTGCATAATCCTGACTGCAGTCACCTGAGATTCTGAGGCCTCACAAGTAGGATGGGTCTGGGTGACTGAGGAAGGCTGACTTTAGAAGTGGCCTCAGGGACACTGGCTTACCTGTGCTGTTTCGATCAGCTTTCTGCCTGCAGTTGGTGATGCAAAACATGGGAGGCAGAGAGATGCACATCATTCTTATTAATCACTGTTGCTACAGAACAAAGGAGCAATAGCTGTCCTCATGATAATACTGCATGATGTGTTCCGCAGGTATTAGTAAGTCTCTGGCCTAGCCTTCCTGATACCACAAATAAGAGCAGATTGAGAAAAGACTCTCCATGGACTACAGAGTCGTCGTATACTGGAGTGTGACAAAAGCTGTGCATCTTAATTAGATCTGAATGAAGGGGGACAAGTCACTGAGGGATCCTGTGTGTGTGTACACACGCGTGCCTCCACTTTTGTTCCTGTTCATCTTGGTTTTTTGAGGCAGGGCTTCTCATTGGCCTGGAGTCCACTGCTGGCCAGTGAGCCCCAGGATCTACCTGCTCCCAAACTTAGCACTGGTGCTACAAGTGCGGATGAGTCTGGGGGATCAAATTCCAATCCTCATGCTTGTAAGGCAAGCCCTTTACCAACTGAACCATTATTCAGCTCACCGAAGGACTTTTGAGGACCCAGGGATCTCACAGGGGTGATGCGTTCAGGTGTAATTTAAGGCCAAGCCCCCTCCTGTCAAGCAGAGTGCTGATTCCAGATGTTGATGTCTGGAGCAAGGTCTGGGTGCATTCTGAGTGTTCCTGCCCCTTCATTGTAGGAGGCAGTAGGTGCACGAGCTATATTAAAGGCTCTCTATTATCTAATAATAGCCTAATGCATTTTAGCTGTATGAAGCCATTGCCTTTTAGAAATTATGCTTTGGTTTTGGAGTTCAATCAGCATGGGGAAGTTTTTCCTTTATCTCTCCTCTGGCTAATGGCTTCTGTAAGAAAAAGGACCAATTGATTTCTTTCTAGAATGTTGCTTCAGGGTGCAGCGACCTTTTATAGGCCATGTTTCAACTTATAGAAGAATTTTATAGTTCAAATATAAATTGCACCAAATGCAGACTCTATAATAGGATTTAAGGTTAAATAAAGTTTCAACCTTCCTCGGGCTGTTTCCAGCATCCAAGAAGCCCCGGAGCTTTGGAGACAGGTGCTGCAGTAAAGTCTCGGCTGGGTCAGGTGTAATCCATATAGGAAGCTTGGTGTAATGATCTCAGTCCCTGGACACGCAAAGAGAAACACAAGGATTATATGATGGTTTGAGACAGGGTCTCACACAGTCCAAGCTGGCCTCTAACTTGCCTGTAGCTGAGGATGAACTTGAGCTCCTTAACCTTCTGTCTCCACCTCCTAAGTACCAGGATTACAGTTGTGGGCCAGCACACTCATTTTAAACAGTGCTGGACATGGAACCCCAGGCTTCAGGCATGGTTAATAAGCACTCTGCCAGCTGAACTACAGGGTCAGCTCCAATTATATAATGTTTTGGTTTGCTGTGGAGTCAGTATTAAGGATTGAATTGTATCCTCTGCAAAGGTAGGTTGGAATTCCTAGCCCTTGGTTCCTAGGAGTGTGAATATTTTTTTGGAAGTAGAGTGGCTGTAGATACAATCAGCTTAATAGGAAAACAAGCTAGAGGATATCCTGGGTACCAGTGGCTTTCCTTATAGGAGAGGAAAATGCCACATAAAATCAAAGGCACAGAAGAAAACGGCCATATTGCTTTAGAGCTCAGAGTGATGCGGCTACAAGCCAGGTACCACCGAGGACTGCTGTAGCATCAAAGGCTAGAAGAAGCAAAGATGGAGGGAGCCTAGCATTGTCAGAAACTTTGGGACTTCCACCTTCCAGGTTTGTAAGACACTAGGCACCTCTTGCTTTAAGCCACCCAGTATGTTACTTGGCTACTGAAGCCCTAGAAATGAAAAGAACTGGTCTATTACTTTGGGAAGTCCTTTGCAAAAACAAACAAACAAACAAACAAACAAACAAACAAACAAACAAACAAAAAACCACCAAAAAACCAAGGGGCTTTGATAAAGAATCAAGGATTTCAAAGTGGAGCTGGGTGTAGTGGTAGATACCTGTAATTCCAGAACTCGGGAGCCTGAGGTGGAAGGATCTAAAGTTCAAGGCCAGCCTAGGCTTCACAGCAAGAACCCTTCTCAAAAACTGTAGCAATTAGGAATGTTGCTCACTCAGCAGAGTGTTGACACACACCTGTAATCCTAGCACTTGGGAGGTGGAGGCTTGGGATCAGGAGTTCAAAGACACTTTTGACTACAACAGGGTTTGAGGTCAACCTTGGCTGTGTGAGACCCTGTCTCAAAAATAAGATAAAATAAAGTAAGCACTGTCCTGGGCACCTTGGGTTGTGAGGTTGCCCTTGGGTTGTGAGGTCAGATAGCTGGATCATGGGGTCTCCCATGACTGGACCCCCAGTGGAGTGTAGGATACTGTTGTAATGGCTTATAGCAATATGATGACTGACCACCCCAAACCCAAAGAGTATGTATTTTTTCCCATTGAGAGGCTGTGTGGGTCATCCTAACAACAAACAGAACCCTGAGACCTTTTGTCACAGCACCAAGCCTCATAGCTCTGTTTCAGGAAGCCCAAAACACCCTGGATTTTTGAGCCTGTTTTTTTCCCCTTAATAAGACCATTTTTAGTAGTCTGATTATTACAAGTCTGTCCTGGATGCTCCTGGGTCCCTGAGATGTTTCCGATCCATGCTCCAGTGAATATTAATTTTGGAAATCAAATGGACATTTAGCACAAGAAAATGCTCACTGTAGCAAACTTTCAGAGGGCAAGTCATTGAAAGCCGATTCACTAAATGACCTCTTGGCTAAATGATGAATTTGCCTAATGACAATTTTGCATAAGGACTCATTTGCTAAAAGCCAATTTTCTGAAAAAAAAAATCAACTTCTGGGATGTTCAGCTTATCAGAGACTGAGTCATATTCCTACAATTAAAGTCAGTGGGGTGTTGGGGGCACCACACTGAGCTGTCATATGTCACGAGCCACCTTTTTGGGGTTACTCTTGCCACTACCCTATCTGCAGTGGGTTCAAACGTTCCAGGGTAGAAGCCTGAGAATTAGTAGAAAGAACAGAGATAAGAAAGAAATGCAGAGATGTGGGATAGTACCTGGAGGGCAACTCAGTCAATACTGAATGCTGAATTTCGGGTTCTCAGTTTGCCCGCGTTTATTTTTTATACACTTATACCCTTTTATACCCCAATACAAAAGGATGGGGGAGGGAGAAGGCAAAAGACTGCTTTTGATGCAAAAGACAACCAGAAGAGTTATTTGCTCCAATACTCAGACATCAAGCTATTAATTTCAAAGTAAAGTGTTTGATGTTTGGGGCAGTCAACCCATCCCTAGACCAAGTATCCTGCAGGCATCCATTCCCAAAGTAAAACCTCCTGTTTCAAAAGAAAGAACAGAAGTTTGCTTGAATTCTCTGACCTTTGGTCAGGGTGGAGCCTCTGTAGGCCGTCTTACCTCTCACCCTCTACGGGCTCTCTTCACGTCCAAAATACCTACTAACCACACCCTGGGTCAGGATGTTTTGTTTTGTAGCCACACCTGTTTCTAATAACTTTGAAAGAGCAAAACTAATCTCAAACTCTCTAACCTTCAGACAAGGTGAAATAGCTCACGTCTGTGTCTGTGTGTGTCCCCACAGTGGGGCAGCCCAGGCCTGTAATGCCAGCACTCAGGAGACTAAGGAGGATTGAAAGTTTCAGGCTAGCCTGGTCTACAAAGCCAAATCCTGACTCAAAATAAGAAAATCACCTTAGGCGATAAATAGCTGCATTTTTCTGAGCGTATCTCTGCCAACATTGAGCACTGTTCTCACCCTTGTTAAATTCTGGCGTGGTGACAAGCCCAGAGGAAGAAGGCTGTCCAAGTGAATGTACACATCTCCTGCTCACAGCAAGTGTCCTTCACACCATACCGGGGGCCACATCTGTTACACGGTACTTCTGACATCTAGATTTTCTTGGCGAGAATTATCAGTACCAGCAAAATGCAAACCACTTTGTTGTTTATCTCACAATTAGTATCAACTTTTAGCATTTTCCTTTGGGAGCTTGTTTATCATTTTATTTATAAAATTAAAACAACTATTGTAATGATTGTTTTGTCGCTCTCTCTCTCTTTTTTTTTTTTTTTTAAATTCCAGCCTTTTGCTCCCCTCTGTGGCTTGTGGCATGACAGCTCAGCCACAGGGCGGATCATGTCTCTAGGTCTGTCTTATTAAGCTTAAAATCCCTGCAGCTCAAAAATCGTGGCTTTTCCATACAACATGTGACTGCTGCCATTTTGACTGGGGTCAGGTGACTTCGCCATTATCTTGGGTAAGAAACAGGTCAGGTGGCCAAGTTCTGCCATCTTTACTGAGGTATTCCCTGCCTGGTTTCCCAGTGTTAACTCTGTTACATGGGTGACCTTACCTCCATCTTAACTGAGAGCCAGGTCAGGTGACCAAGTTCTCCCATCTTTACTGAAGTATATCCTGCCTTGTTCCCCAGTTTACTCATGTTTTTTCCTCTTGCTGACTCTGTTGCATGTGTGTTTTGTGCAGTGGCATGCCTTTGGTAGGGCCCACGAAGAGCATCCACTTTGCCCAATTTGTGTTCACTTTGTGTGTATGTTCATACATGTAACTTAAATGCACCCATGTTTACTGTTAAATGTTATAATTGTCTGTATATTGCATCTTATTTCAGACTACAAAAACAGTAAATCTCATGTTTTAAACTGGTATGTACTTTTAAGTCTCTTACAAAAATACTTTATATTTAATCCAACCCTCATTTAAAATATATTGAGAGGTTCTCTACTGTAATGCTCTGTCTCTTTAAGAGACAAGCCACACCTACTCCCTTCCTGCTTGCAGCCTCAGCCCCCCCCTCTTCTGGTACCTCTCTTGAAGAGGCAGCTTCTGCCTCTCTCCCCTTCTCTGTCTCTGTCTCTGTCTCTGTCTCTTTCCTCTCCTTTTCTCCCCTTTTCCCTTCCCCTCCACAACTCACCTAATAAATGTCCATTTTCATTCTGTATGGTATGCCTAGCTCTGTGCCTCCCACCTGCTGCCTGCCCACACCACTTGCCGGGGACTAGCCACTTTCGTTTGGGGACCTACTGCGTGGTCTCAACCCCGCAGCAAGCCGCCAGGGACTCACAGCAAATCCATTTCAGTTATACCTGATAAACAGCCCTCAACTGCTCAGAGATCTGGGGAATATGGCATTTAAATATTTAATTATTAAAAAAACTTTTCATAACAAAAAGAGACAGGTTGGCTCCTAGCAGCAGCACTATACTTCCTCCAAAGAAGACAGAAGACAAATGGGCACAGAACAACATCCACCCATAATTCACTTCAACGGCTAAGTGCTGACCACTGTGAAAAACTGCCTTTCATCTAAACTGAAGATCTCCAGACATGGACAAAATCGCTGGAATCAACAGCCTAGATGCTCAGGTCAAGGTAGGCTTGTTTTCCTACAGATTTCTTAGCCCACAGGATCTTCTGGAGCCTGGCAGGCCCCTCGCTAAACAGCAGAAGACAAATACGACCCTCAGTGACCATGGAGGACCCTGAGGAGTAGCTCTGGGTACCAACCAAGTAAGTTCTCTGTCTTTTTTTTTTTAATCAATAACTCAAGTAAAATTTTATCCTTCTCAAAGATTTCTGATGCAGTTTGACAGCTGAGAGGTTTTGTAAGTTTAAAAGGACAATCTCACCAAACAAATTTCAGTAAAATACCGAAAGACCAGGATAATTCCAGACCCTCTATCAGGAAGAGTACAGCCAAAAATCTAGGTTAGCCAGTTCAGTGACTTTGTTCCAGGAACTGTATGAGCACAAAGTTAGATTATAATCTTGAGAACAATCTTGAGAAACGGGGAGTTACCCCCTTGTGATTATCACTGGTATTTTCGGAATCTTCCAGTGATGCCCTCTCTACCCCCTTTGGGTTGTGGTTTCTTCCCTTAAATACCCCTTCTCCCAGCTACTCGGGGTCGAACTCCTCTACCCCTGTGTGGGTTATGAGTCTCGGCCCCAGCGTGCTGGTTCCTGTCAATAAACCTCATGTGATTACAGCAAGGATGGTCTCTCATGAGTTCTTGGGGGGTCGTGTTATCCTGAGACTTGAGGGAGAGTCTCCCAACTCCGGGGGGTCTTTCAATACAAATACAAGACCTGCAAGTTATAAAGTGAGGACAAATACAAGTTATCACACTTCTCTCTCATGCTACCTTCCATAGTCTTAAAAATACTTTTCATTGTGCAAAAATATCTGTCACAGTCATTCTGACATAAATATGCTACTGTTTATACAATGTGTATGTCTTAAACTTCTGTTTTCACAAACCCAAAGAATTCTTGTGATTTCCAGGGAGCCAAATTGAAAGATCCAACTTAAACAGGTCAGATACACCCCCGTCAATTCCCTGCTCCTAAAATTTTTTTCCTTAGCTTTGTCCTCTGTTTTGCTAATACCTTAAACAGGTGTAAGAGACACCATACCACATTTCCATACCACAAACACCAAACAGGAGCAAAGAGACCAGCTATGCCAGGATTTGACCAGCACCCAGCTTTCTCAGGTTCCCCTCAAAGACAACGCCCACAAATAAGCAGGAAGAAATCTTGAGAATCTGCCGCCCCAATTCCTTTAACCTGTGGTGCCTAACCTTCTGCCTTTTTATTATAAAAAAGAGATGGGAATGTAATGATTGTTCTGTCTCTTTAAGAGACTAGCCATGCCCATTTCCTCCCCCATCTGCTGAGACAGGCTGATCTTCAGCTTCCAGCCTGCGTTCTCTCTCTTTTCTGTCTCCCTCTCGGAGAGGCAGCATCCTTCTCTCCCTTCTTTCCTCTCTCTCTCTCTCTCTCTCTCTCTCTCTCTCTCTCTCTCTCTCTTCTCTTCTCTTCTCTACTTCTTCCCTCCCTTCCATAACCACTAAATAAATATCCAACCTCACTCATACATTCCCACCAGCAATGGATACGTGTTCCCTTTACTCCACATCCTCTCCAGCGTAAGCTATTATTAGTGTTTTTGATCTTAGCCATTCTGACAGATGTAAGATGGTGTCTCAGAGTTGTTTTGATTTGCATTTCCCTGATAACTAAGGAAGTTGAACATGTCCTTAAGTATCTTTTTTTTGCCACTTGAAATTCTTCTGTTGAGAATTCTCTGTTTAGTTCAGTACTCCAGTTTTTAATTGGATTATTTAGAATTTTAATGACTAATTTCTTGAGTTCTTTATATATTTTAGAGATCAGTCCCATGTCTGATGTGGGGTTGGTGAAGATCTTTTCCCATGCATTAGGCTGCCTTTTTATCTTATTGACTGTATTCTTTGCTTTACAGAAGCTTCTCAGTTTCAGGAGGTCACATTTATTTATTGTTGCTCTTATTGTCTGTGCTACCGGGGTTATATTTAGGAAGTGGTCTCCTGTACCCATGCATTTACGGCTACCTCCCACTTTCTCTTCTATCAGGTTCAGTGTGGTCAGATTTATATTGAGGTCTTTAGTCCATTTGGACTTGAGTTTTGTGAATGGCGATAGATGTGGATCTATTTTCATTCTTCTACATGTTGACATCCAATTAAGCCATCACCATTTGTTGAAGATGCTTTTTTTCCATTGTATAACTTTAGCTTCTTTGTTAAAAATCAGGTGCTCATAGGTGTGTGGATTAATATCCATGTCTTCAATTCAATTCCATTGGTCAATGTCTCTATTTTTATGCCAATACCAAGCTGTTTTCATTACTGTAGCTTTGTAA
Organism: Myodes glareolus; assembly: GCF_982192425.1. NCBI lineage: Eukaryota > Metazoa > Chordata > Mammalia > Rodentia > Cricetidae > Myodes > Myodes glareolus. Next base: position 97,851,799 of record NC_142034.1, read on the forward strand.
TAGAGCTTGATGTCAGGGATGGTAATGCCCCTGGAAGTTCCTTTATTGTACAGGATTGTTTTGGCTATCCTGGGTTTTTTGTTTCTTCATATGAAGTTGATTATTGTTCTTTCAAGGTCTGTGAAAAATTGTGTTGGGATTTTGATGGGGATTACGTTGAATCTATAGATTGCTTTTTGGTAGGATTGCCATTTTTACTATGTTGATCCTTCCTATCCAAGAGTGTGGGAGATCTTTCCATTTTCTGGTATCTTCTTCAATTCTTTCTTCAAAGACTTAAAGTTCTTGTCAAATAGGTCTTTCACTTTCTTGGTTAATGTTACCCCAAGATATTTTATGTTATTTGTGATTATTGTGAAAGGTGATGTCTCTCTGATTTCCCTCTTGGCTTCTTTATCCTTTGTGTATAGGAGGACTACTGATTTTTTTGAGTTTATCTTGTATCCTGCCACATCACTGAAGGTATTTTTCAGCCATAGGAGTTCTCTGGTTGAGTTTTGGGGGTCACTTATGTACACTATCTTATCATCTGCAAATAACAAAAGTTTGACTTATTCCTTTCCAATTTGAATCCCCTTAATCTCCTTATGTTCTCTTATTGCTATTGCTAAAACTTCAAGAACTATGTTGAAGAGATATGGAGAGAATGGAAAGCCTTGTCTTATTCCTGGTTTTAGTGGAATAGCTTTGAGTTTCTCTCCATTTAATTTGATGTTAAGCTGTTGGATATGATCCTTGTATCCCTAATCTCTCCAAGACCTTTATCCTGAAGGAGTGTTGAATTTTGTCAAATGCTTTTCAGCATCTAATGAAATGATTATGCTTTTTTCTTTCAGTTTACTTATATGATGGATTACATTGATAGATTTTCGTGTGTTGAACCAGCCCTGCATCTCTGGGATGAAGCCTACTTGATTATGATGGATGATTTTTTTGATGTGTTCTTGAATTCGGTTTGCCAGCATTTTATTGATAATTTTTGCATTCATGTTCTTGAGTAAGATTGGTCTGTAATTCTCTTTCTTGGTTGAGTTTTTCTGCAGCTTTAGTATCAGGGTGGCTTCATAAAAAGAGTTTGGTGGGATTAGAGAGATGGTTCTGCAGTTAAGAACATCAGCTTCTCTTCCAGAGGTCCTGAGTTCAATTCCCAGCACACACATGGTGGCTCATAACCATCTAAAATGAGATCTTCTGGCCTGCAGGTGTACATACAGGTAGAACATCATATACAAAAAATAAATAAAACTTTAAAAAAAGAGCTAGTGGAACAAGTGTAAGCTACAGGGTGAGCTTTCATAATTAGTAATTAGTCTCTGTGTCATTAAAAAAAGAGTTTGGCAATGACACTTCTGTTTCTATTATGTGAAACGCTTTGAGGAGTATAGGTATTAGCTCTTCTTGAAAGTTCTGGTACAATTCTGCACTAAAACCATCTGGCCCTGGGCTTCTTTTGGTTGGGATGTTTTTGATGACAGTTTCTATTTTCTTGTGCCTTCTAGATCTATTTAAATTGCTCACCTGGTCTTGATTTAATTTTGTTATATGGTATCTATCTAAAAAATTGTCCATTTCTTTTACATTTTCCAATTTTGTGGAGTACAGGTTTTTGTAGTAAGACCTAATGATTCTCTGAATTTCCTCAGTGTCTGTTCTTATGTCCTCCTTTTCATTTCTGATTTTTTTAATTTGGATGTTGTCTCTCCACCTTTTGATTAGTTTGAATAAGGGTTTGTCGATCTTGTTGATTTTCTCAAAGAACCAGTTCTTTATTTCATTGAGTCTTTGTATTGTTTTCTGTGTTTCTATTTTGTGGATTTCAGTCCTCAATTTGATTATTTCCTGTCTTCTATTCCTCTTGGGTGAGTCTGCTTCATTTTTTTCCAGAGCTGTCAGGTGTGCTGTTAAGTTACTAATGTGAGTTTTCTCTGTTTTCTTCATGTGGCCACTTAGTGCTATGAACTTTCCTCTTAGCACTGCTTTCATAGTGTCCCATAGGTTTGGATATGTTGTGCCTTCATTTTCATTGAATTCAAGGAAGACTTTAATTTCTTACTTTATTTCTTCCATAACCCAGGGGGTGGTTCAGTAGTTGACTGTTCAGTTTCCATGAGTTTGTAGGCTTTCTGGGAGTAGTATTGTTGTTAAATTCTAACTTTAATCCATGGCGATTTGATAAGACACAGGGGGTTACTCCATTTTTTTGTTTCTGTGGATGTTTGCTTTGTTACTGAGTATGTGATCAACTTTAGAGAAGGTTCTATGAGGTGCTGAGAAGAAGGTATAGTCTTTTGTGTTTGGGTGGAATGTTCTATAGATGTCTGTTAAGTCCATTTGATTCATTACATTTGTTAGTTCTCTTATTTCTCTGTTAAGTTGCCGTCTGGTTGGCCCGTACATGGCAAGAGAGGAGTGTTAAAGTCTCCTAATATTAGTGTGTGGGGGTTTCATGTGTGATTTAAGTTTTAGTAAGGTTTCTTTTACATATGTAGGTGCTCTTGTATTAGATGCATAAATATTCAGGATTGAGACTTCATCTTGATGAATTGTTCCTGTTATGAGTATAAAGTGTCCTTCTCCATCTCTTCTGACTGATTTTAGTTTGAAATCAATTTTGTTATATATTAGGATAGTCACACCCACTTGTTTCTTAGGGCCATTTGATTGGAAAACCTTTTCCCAATCCTTTACTCTGAGGTAGTGTCTGTCTTTGAGGTTGAGGTGTGATTTTGTAAACAGCAGAAGGCTGGATCCTGTTTTTGTATCCATTCTCTTAGCCTGAGTCTTTTTATAGGTGAATTAAGTCCATTGATATTAAACGATATTAATGACCAGTTGTTGTTAACTCTGGTTATTTTTTGATGGTAGTGTTTGTGTGTTTCCTTTCTTTGGGTTATGCTGATGGGGGGTTATCAGATGTCTGTGTTTTTGTGGGTGTAGTTAGCTTCCTTGGCTTGAGGTTTTCCTTCTGGTACTTTCTGTAAGGCTGGGTTTGTGGATACATATTATGTTTGTCATGAAATATCTTGTTTTCTCTGCCCCACTGAAAAAGGTACTGAGCCATGTGGCTAACATAGATAAGAATAATGGGTTAATATAACTGATAAGAGCTAATAAGAAGCCTGAGCTAATGGGCCAATCAGTTTTATAACTTATGGAGATCTCTGTGTGATTTTCTTTGGGGATTGCATGTCTGGATGGGGCTGTGAGTGTGAGTGCAACTGCCTGTAGTGATCTGAAGACACATCATATCCCTAGGAGCTAGAAATAACAGGCAGTTGCAAGTCACCCACTGTGGATGCTGGGAACCAAACTAGGGTCCTCTGTAAGAGCAACATGTATTCTTACTGCTGAACTATGATTCCAGACCCTTTTTTGAATTATTTAAAATACCATTTCATGGGCTGGAGAGATGACTCAGCGGTTAAGAGCATTGCCTGTTCTTCCAAAGGTCCTGAGTTCAATTCCCAGCAACCATATGGTGGCTCACAACCATCTGTAATGAGGTCTGGTTCCCTCTTCTGGCCTTCAGGCATACACACAGAAAGAATATTGTATACATAATAAAATAAATAAATATTAAAAAATATTTTTTAAAAATAAAATAAAATACCATTTCATTAACGTGTGTGTGTGTGTGTGTGTGTATGTGTGTATTACCATTATACTTTGCAAAAGTAAGTCCCCTCTTTCTACCATGTGGGTATGCGTGAGGCCAGAGGTAGAGCTCGGGTGTCTTCCTTGATTACTTCTCCACTTTAATTTTAGAGGCAGTGTCTCTCGTTGACCCTGGACTTGCTATTTTGGTTTGGCTGGCTAGCTGGCCAGTGAGATCTCAGGATCTGCTCACCCCCTAAGGGCTGGAGTTAAGAAGTACACCATTGCGCCTGACTTCTTACATGAATGTCGAGGATCCAAACTCAGATCCACATGTTTGCACAGCTAGTGCTTTACTCAGTGAGTCAGCTCCCAAGTCTTTATTACTTTGAATTCTTTGTGACTTTTAAATTATGGCTGACGGTTTTATTTGGGCTCCCAGCTTCGTCTTACCTACAAAGTCATGATCTTGAAGATCACCTTTGTACCGCGCCAGCACAGTCTGGAACCACGAGTCTCGGCGGAGGGTGTCCAGGTTGAATGAAATCCATAGAGCATGAGGTTGAGGTGAAACAGCAGCTTGTTTATTGTTCTGCTGGGGCTAGCTTTTATACCATGGTACCAAATGGGGAGGGGGCTGCGAAGGAACTGTCACCTGACCCAAGGAGGGACTCTCACCTGACCCCAGTAGGGGTCAAGGACTGATCACGTGCACTCAACCTTCATCTGTCCCCAGTAGGGACTGTCACCTGACCCCAGCAGAGATCAAGGAATAATCATGGGCACTCAAACTTTCTCATCCAACTCCAGGAGCAGAGAGGGAAGTTATGATTCTCTGCAGATAAGCACCTCAAATGGGGGCAGGGGAATATAACTCGGGGTAGCAATTCCCACAATTCCCCCAACTTTATTTTATAATGAGGGGTCCTGTCTTAGGTCCTGTGAGGGAAGTATCTTACCCGTCACTGGGCCCCCGATACCCTGTCTTAGGTGGGGGGGTCTCCCCATAGGTTGTCCGTTCTTGGAGACCCTCATTTTTTTAGCATCTGCAGCCATACCTCATGACTTTTGGAAGAGTCATGGGCCAGACTGAGTAACACCTGACGGTGGACAAGCTCAGTCGTGGTGAAGGTGTTTAGAAGTCGTTTTAAGAGGAGCAGACCTACTGCCACCCCTACTAGTCCCAAGATCCCCAGGGACAAGGCACCTCCCCATCGCTGTGCCCAACCCCCAATCTGGGCCATGGCATTCCACCATCCCTCAGCAGATATAGGTTTAACACGGGTTTCATTAATTGTAATAATCTGATGTATCAAAGAGTGGGTAAAGTTTACAAAGGAATCATTCCAAGGCCCCCTAAGGTAAGCATTAAGGCGTTGCACCTCAAAGGACATATTTTTCACTTCCATAAGGGTCACACAGGCAGAATGATAAAAATGAGAACAAGAGGCTTGTTGCACCATCCACAACACATTAATCTGTTCCTGAAATAAGGCTGTTTGTTGATTTAAATTTAACATCCCCAATTGAATATGTGAGTCCATGGTATTTTGAATCTCTAAGGCCTGGGCAACATGGGCAGCAAGAGTGTTAACAGTCTCTGCAGTAGCTGCATTTTGGGACACGGTGATTCCCGCAACGGTGGCAGCTGTGGCTGATATGGCAATGGCTGCGATGACTGCGGCGGTGATTCCAAAGTCTCTTCTCTTTCGATACAAGATAAGCTCTCGTCCATCATGTGGGTCGTCTACCACCAGGGGAACCAGAGCAGGAATTCTCACCATCAGCATGGACTCATCAGTCGGGGACCAGCAGTTGCTCAAAAAGCAGGAGCTGGAAGAACAATCAAGGACACCATCCTCCCCGACCGACCCATTAAAGGAGACAAACATAAAGGGAGACAGAACACAAGCCAGGCTGACAATAGAGAAATTCATTTTTGCTGTATAGTTAATCTGGAGGGATGTTTCAAAGATGTCTGATGTGTTCCATCTGGCTGTAGCATTGAAAGCCAAGCCGCTTTGAAGGGCTAAAGGCCTAATATCTGTGCATGCACGAGGGCCACAGAGAAACAAGCCCGCGAACGTAGGTGAAACTCCTGCCATATTTGGATTTCTATAGGAATAATCAAAGGCCCCTCTTAAGGAGTTTTTAGAGGTAGGTCGGTGACCAAACCACCATAAATATTTATCTCCCTCCAATTTCCATGGTTTCTTGGGAGCACAATTTCCCCAAGATAATGGTAAATACAATCTGAAGGATTGTGGCGTCTTCCAACATAAGGGAGCTGGTCTCGGAGGAGTTGGAAGTTCAGAAACATTTAAAATTTATTGGGTAAAAGATATCTCTCAATCCAAAACAAGGATGCCCAGAAGAATCAGAAGAAAAGTCTCCCAGAGAATAATTAGTAAGGACCACACATGGTCCAGAAAGAGAGATACTAGGCATTTTTGAAATATTGCTAATCTTCCGGAAGCAGAGGGCATGAGATATATCAAACGTTAAATTACCCAATGAAGATCTTTTTAATGCTATATTTGCTGCAGGAACCCCCAATGTATAATTGGTGGAATAAAAGGATGGAAAAACAGAGCTTACTTTACTTACTGGCATCAGTATGGGTGGATTTCTCACCAGTGCACATCTCAGGGCTCCCTCAATGTTCTTTGCTTGAATCCATATTGTCAGGACCAGTAGGATCTGGCTCCACTGGCCGAACATTCCGCTCTGGCACCCAGTTGGGTTTTTTGGTTCCTGGAGGGAAGACACAAACGGCCCCCCTCACCCTAGCCAACATGGGTGTGGGTGACTGCCACTGTCCCATGATACTATCCTTCCATCTAACCCAACCCAGAGATTGGGAAGGTTTCTGCCAATGTCTCTCCATTGCTGATAGACCTTGTTTTTATCTACTGCTAAAAAATTTAAAATGTATAAAATTGTAGATAACTGGGTATTTGGGGAGGTGATATACTTCCCCTTCTTTATTTTACAAAAAAATTGTTTAAGGGTAGCATGCATGTGCTCCATTATGGCCTGCCCTGTTGGGATTATGTGGAATTTCAAAGGTATGTGTAATTTGATGTTTTTGGCAGAATTTTGTAAACCTTTGGCGGGTATAAGCTGGTCCATTGTCTGTTTTGAGAAAATCTGGAATGCCCATATAGGCAAAAGCCTGTAGACAATTGTAACATGAGGGGGCCGGCTTGTTGGGGTTTCCGTTCCTGCCCAGTACCACACAGCCGGCAACTCCCAAGGAAAATCATACACAGGACTCCTTAAGAATATAAGCTGATTGGCCCATTAGGTCAGGCTTCTTGTTAACTCTTATAACTTATATTAACCCATTATTCTTATCTATGTTAGCCATAATGGCTCCGTACCTTTCTCAGCTGGGCAAGTTACATGCTGCCTCTTTGGTGGTCTGCGCAGGAGTGGCGAGGGACCTTCCTGCTTCCCAGAATTCTCCTGTTCTCATTGCATCACCTCTACTTCCTGTCTGGTTTTCACGCCTATACTGCCTGCCTAGCCAATCAGCGTTTTATTAAAATACACGATTGACAGAATACAGACAATTCTCCTGCATCAGACAATGAGCAATAACATTCTTAATCTTTTCTCCTGAATGTAGGGAGGCATAAATTACCTTGGAATAAGTGTCTACAGAAACATGTAAAAATTTAAGTCTGCCAGCTTGAGACAAATGGGTAACATCCATCTGCCAAAGGTGGTTAGGACGGAGGCCTCGAGGATTAACACCTTTACTGGGGGCATTATGAAATGGAGCACAAGCTGGACATTGGGATGTGATTTGAGTAGCTGTGGCTAAAGTACAGCCAGAGTGAAACTTTAGAGAAGAGGCATTTAAATGATACTTTTTATGAAGATGACGGGCTCATTGTTCCTCAGAAAGGAACAATGCCATTGGGCGGGTGAGGGAATCTGAAAGCTTATTTCCCTCTGCCAAGGGCCCTGGCAGATCAGTATGGGCCCGAATGTAGCCAACAAAGGCAGGAAACACTCTTTGGCATATAAGACTTTGCAGCTGAACCAAAAGGTGGAAAATCTGAGAGGTAGGTAATATATATGGCGAGGTTTCCAATGGCCCAACAATCCCTGCCATATATATACTATCAGTATATAAATTGAAGGGTTGATCCTTGAAAAGAGAAAAGGCCATAAGGCAGGCTGTGAGTTCTTCAGCTTGGGCAGAAATCGGACCTAGAGGCTGCTTTTCTTTAATTGAACCAAAGTCCACCACTGCATAGCCCTTGGAAGAACCATCAGTAAACACTGAGCGCACTCCCTTAAGGGGGGAAGTTTTAATAATTCTTGGAAAGATAACAGGATGATTCTTAAAAAATGAAATTAAACGAGAATCAGGATAATGGTTATCAAAACTGGCTCCAGTGGTTGCGATGAACAAGGTCCATCCATCTTGAACCCTCTGTAGCCTTGTTATTTTCTCTTTTTGATAAGGGATTAGAAATTTATTTGGGATCCTGCCAATAACTTGTAAACTAAAATCATATGTCTTCCATAGAAGTTGTAGCACCATTTCATAATATGGGGTCACTACCTTCTTAGGGGAAGCGGGTAAATGTAACCAATAAATGGGTCCCCCTTGCCAAAAAACGCCAGTAGGTGAAAATTGTGAGCTTGGGACGAGCCCCTAAATTCTGAGAGGAAACTCTGTCCCGTGACTCATTTTTCCCTCCCTCCTGTCTGGAGGTTTTTTCTTTTTAATCTTTTGCTCCTCTACCTTACCTACAAGCAGTTTGGCCTCCTTATCAGAGGCCATATCAGAACAAAAAGAAGCCTTTGCCTCACTATCTTGAATCTCAGATAACACCTTTTTTGTTGCTTCCAAGGCCTGCTTAACCTGGACTTTCTCTGTAAGCAAAGCATCCCTGATCAGTCTCCAAAGGGAGAACGTGGCAATTGGCAGGACTTCAGGCCCCTCCTTCCTCAAAGTTTTTTGAAGATCCCCGCGAACCTGTTCCCACTCAGAAATATTGAGGGCTCCACTGGTGATGAACCAGGGACTCCACGTTTCTGTAGTTTTAAGAAAATCATCCAAAGTCTTAGTTTTTACAGCTGTTCCTTTTAACAACCTCTTTAACTCTGATTTACCCGGGGTATTCCCCATTTTTTAATTATCTCTTATCTCGTAATTATCTTAAGTATCTCTTATTTTTTAATTATATCTTAATCCCCAATGCATCCTGGTCCGGACAACAGGATGACCCGGTCCACAATTCTCACCTTTCCGATCTCGGTGGGAGCCTCCAGTTACCTCGCCAGCACGGTCTGGAACCACGAGTCTCGGCGGAGGGTGTCCAGGTTGAATGAAATCCATAGAGCACGAGGTTGAGGTGAAACAGCAGCTCGTTTATTGTTCTGCTGGGGCTAGCTTTTATACCATGGCACCAAATGGGGAGAGGGCTGCGAAGGAACTGTCACCTGATCCAAGGAGGGACTCTCACCTGACCCCAGTAGGGGTCAAGGACTGATCACGTGCACTCAATCTTCATCTGTCCCCAGTAGGGACTGTCACCTGACCCCAGCAGGGATCAAGGAATAATCACGGGCACTCAAACTTCCTCATCCAACTCCAGGAGCAGAGAGGGAAGTTATGATTCTCTGCAGATAAGCACCTCAAATGGGGGCAGGGGAATATAACTCGGGGTAGCAATTCCCACACCTTTGTGCTTGAGAAGACACTCTGGTTAGGACATTGTGCTGGTCACTGTCACTTGGGGCTACAGTTACAACAGCTTTCACATAGTCTCATGGACCCAGGGAAACCAGACTGATGTGCCCCAAGACAGTTACTAATCCCCAGGGACTGAGAATAATCTAATCTTATTCACGTGGATGCAAGTTCAACTTGCTAATAAGCTAGACAGGTGTCACGGTTGGCTAGTGACAAGAAGCTGGAACTTTGAGGTCTTTGGAGTTCCTATCAGCAAAACCTTGAGCATGGAATGTGCTTGTCCTTGGTCACCCTGGTGTCTCTTTCTGATGCACACAGGTGTCCTGAGGAGACTTTGGAGTAGGAAGTATATCGAGGTTTATTTTGAGGTTAAGTCCATTAAACTTCTTAGGGTTCAAGAAAGATTCACTATAGCAGGTAAAAACCTGATTCCTAAGGTCTGGAGGTAAATGAAATAAATTAATCATGTTACTTCTGCATGTTCTTTATTCTTTGGGCTAAGAATCAGCAAGATGGGATGATCTCCACCATGTTGTTAGTTTAAACAGACATAGTTTAAAAAGTTATGTAGGTCAAAACAATATCAACATGCATTTCAGAATGATAAAAAACCAGGTAGAACCTGGCAAAGCAGTGCTCCAGGAAAAGGTGAGACCACCCAGGGAAGGCCAGCATCCAAGGGGAAATACCTGATATTCCAAACCATTAGATAAAAAGTCTGTGAACCCTGGTGTTGCAGGGGGCTGCTTGTTTGTTTCCTGGCTGCCTGGCTAGCTTAGACCTGAAATAATCACACAGAAACTATATTAATTAAAATACTGCTTGGCCCATTAGCTATAACTTCTTATTGGCTAACTCTTACATCTCCATTTATTTAACCCATCTCTATTAATCTGTGTATCACCATGAGGTTGTGGCCTAAGAGCAAAGTTTCAGCATGTCTGACTCTGGTGGTGGCTGCATTGTTTCTCCCTGACTCTGTCTTCTTCCTCCCAGCATTCAGTTTTGTCTTTCCCTACCTAAGTTCTGCACTGCTATAGGTCCAAAGCAGTTTCTTTATTCATTAATAGTAATCACAACACATACAGGGGACTCCCACATCACCTTCCTTTTTCTGTTTAAATAAAAAGGAAGGTTTTAACTTTAACATAGTAAAATTACATATAACAAGACAATTATCAAGCAAGAATTACAATTACAATGTTTATATCTACTTTATCTTTTATCATAACTAATGAAAACTATAACTATCAGTATAAATTCTTCAACTCCATCAAAGACTCCAGAAGGACATAATATTACCTAAGAAAACAGGAAGTGCATTGTCGGCAATTTCCAAAATTCTAGAATTGACAGAGACATCTCATTGCCTGGACAGTCACCCAAAGTTCTTCTATACCATTGGGGCACTCATCTTCAGTTTACAGGCCCATAGTATCTGGCAGACTTTTCCATGAAGCAGAAAATTTCAAAGACAGTTTCACCTATATTGGCAGTTTGTCAGTCACTTTTTTCTTCTGTGTCCTGCAGAATATCTAGCAGGCTCATGAAGCAGGAACCCCAAAGGATCATTTCTCCTTTAGGCAAGTTCAGCAGTCATTTCTCTTTGGGTCCTGCATGTCCAGTTAAGTAGTCCAGGTAAGAGCAGATTCTTGCACAAATGACTAGCAAACTCCATAAGGAGCCTCTTCAATGCCCATCTTCCTCTTGAAGTAGATTGGTGCTGCCAGGAGGAGATGTGTCTCATTGTCATGAAAAGTCCTAAATTTTTAAAACATTTAAATGCCATATTCTGAAGGTCTCTGAATAATTTAAAGAATCCCTATTCATCTGAAATACTTCTCTGTACATCTAGAAAATCTAACTAACATGATTACAAGCTTGATTATTATAGATGATTATCTATTAACCTATATTTTTAAATTATGCATTATATTTTTAAATGAACTGCACAAACACAATACCTTAATCAAGAGCAGAAATATATATATATAACAAAATTGACCTTAATTTTGTATCAATAAATCAAGATCCATACCAATGCAAAGTATTCATATTTATATCATATCCCCCTTTAAATGTAAACAAATAATTATAAATAATATTTGGGAATATGGGCGTAGTTTTTCCAACTGCTTCCTGATGTTTAGTGGGCAAAGTATTTTCTTTGTGGGAGTGTTCACAACAACCTTTCAGGTGGTCTTGTTCTGTCAAACTATATTGGTCTAGAAGCATTGCACAGGCTTTCATCCTCTGTGAAAACAAAAGAAGAACTTCTTTTCCAAAGTAACATATCCTTAGTCTCAAATTTGGAAGTCATGATACCTTTATAATATATATGCTGGTTTAGCTTAGCAGCCCATACAATGAAATGTCTCTCTGTATTTAGCTCCTTCCCAGTTAAAAAATTCAAAAAAAACACAATAATATACATAATCCCAACTCTCTGTGTATAGTCCATCTTTACATGACTTATTTTCTTTACTCCTTTTAATCTATGACTGTACTCTGTTTCTTTAAAGACTTTATTTTATTTTTTAAAAACCATTTACTTATTTTTATAACTCTCTATACTGTTTTTCTTCTCTCTCCCAAGCCTACATACATTTATGAAATACTGTGACTCATTTAGAGATCTTTTATGTCTGAATCTGTCCTATTGTGAATATATAATTTTTTACTTTCCAGAAGCACTACTTAAAATGCTAAGTCCTTCTTAAAACTTAAGCTGCACCATTACTATGGTATACATGGTATTTTCTGCTTGCCTGCCCAGTCTAAAACTTAAGCTGTGCCATTACTATGATATATATGGTACTTTCTGCTTGCTCCACACAGTTCAACATGGTGGAAGTTCATTCACTGCCTCTGCAAGACATGCACATTGCCCCAGTTTTAGGCACACAGCAGGTCTATGTTGCCATTAAGCAAGCTGCAGCAGTCGGCTCACAAACCACATTCAAATGCTCTGTAGCCGAACCTCCTGCCTGAAAGAGTCAGAGTTTGCACTGGCAGGATGGCTCAGAAAGCCTGCATTTCAAAACAGTGCGGCTTTTTTTCTTTTGCTACCACTGAATCAGGAAAACCTCTTTTAAAGGAACTGCGGCACACTACCAGCAAACAGCAAGAAGCTGTGTTAAACTCGTATTTTTGTGTCTAGAATTCTTTCCCAAGCCTTCTCAGGTTTTAGGTGGATTTATATAGCCACATTGGCTCCAATCTGTTGCAGGGGGCCACTTGTTTGTTTCCTGGCCACCGGGCTAGCTTAAACCTGAAATAATCACACAGAAACTGTATTAATTAAAACACTTCTTGGTCCATTAGCTCTAACTTCTTATTGGCTAACTCATATCTTTTTTTTTTTATAAAGAGATTTTTTTTTCTGATGGGAGTAGGGAGAGTGTTGTGTTTTTAAAAATTTTATTATTTATTTATTTATTATCTGTACAACATTCTGCCTCTACGTGTGCCTGCATGCCAGAAGAGGGCGCCAGATCTTATTACAGATGGTTGTGAGTCACCATGTGGTTGCTGGGAACTGAACTCAGGACCTCTGGAAGAGCAGCCAGTGCTCTTAACCACTGAGCCATCTCTCCAGCCCTAACTCTTATATCTAAATTTAACCCATCTCCATTAATCTGTGCATCACCACGAGGTTGTGGCCTACCAGCAAAGTTTCAGCATGTCTGATTCTGGCAGTGGTTTCATTGCTTCTCCCTGACTCTTCCTTCTTTCTCCCAGCATTCAGTTCTGTCTTCCCCACCTACCTAAGTTCTGTGCTGCTATAGATCCAAAGCAGTTTCTTTATTCATTAATGATAAACACAGCACATGGAGGTGACTCCCACATAACTCTGGAGTCACTCACACCCCTCACCCCAATCTCTACTGTGATAACCAGCTTTGGAGACTCCCAGACCTGTTTGTCAGTAGGAGCAGACACATTTGAAATTCTTACATGGACTATTACCAAAGGTAATTGTAGGGAATAGACATGTGGATTTGACCATTAGAACAGAGTGAATATTATTGCTCTAAGGCCCCATGGAAGGTCATTCTGTTTCCTGTGCAGGGGGAAGTTGCATTGCTGAGGTATTTTGGGAATTAATCCCATTTTGAATGGAGAAATGCTATGATTTCACCAGATTTCTACAGAATTGACAGTGCCTATCCAAGAGACCAGTGTTCCTGAAGCTCTGCAATCAGGTCCCCCAACAGAAGGATCCAACCAAGGAGGCCATGCTTTCCATGGTGAAGTCAATCCTCCAGGGCCATGTTGCCTTGGCGTCTGTCAACCTCACCCTGTAGAAGGGACACCAGTGACTTGTTTGCTTATCAGTGTCCAGCAAGATACAGAAAGAACTGGCTGTTCCTTGGTAGCCTGGTGCAGTCAGACATTGCACTACATTGCATGATGGAGATTTTTGGGATTCATTCCCAAAGGTGAGGGGTGGTCCGCTAATCTGTACTTGGAATGGTGCCAAGAACCCCAGGGATGGTGGTGATGGAGTGGGGTAATGCTGAGGAAAATGAAGACTTTGTCCTTCTAATGGAAAAGGTCTGCTTGCAAGAGGAGCTAAAATCTACCTACAGCCTACTAGAACTGGAAAGAACCAGGAGTCAGAGAGTTGTGACAAACTAACAACACAGGAACAATGACCAAGAGGGGACTTTGTGGAGCTGCAGTTAGAGGCAGAGTCTCCTGACATGGGTGCTGGGAAGGAAACCTATGACCTCTGCAAGAATAGCGGGTGTTCCTAATTGCTGAGCTACCTCTCCAGTCCCACTTCTTTTCTTAAATAAAAATTTAAGGTCAGCATGTAGAGCATTGGGTTTCAGCATGGCCTTTTCATACACAGGTGCTAGTACACTTTGTGGTCATTCAACACCCCCCACAGTGCATCTGTTTTTTCTTATTCATTCCACAAACATTTGAGTACATATGATAGCTATATCCAAATATAGCTGGGTGTGCAAATAAAGCAGGGTACAAACATATTCATTTTCTTCTTAGAGTTTATGTTCCATGGTGAAAGAGTGGTTTAAAATGCTACCTGAGATAGAGAAAGACAGAGTTAGATAGATAGATAGATAGATAGATAGACAGACAGACATAGAGGCAAAGAGAGAGAAAAGGAAGTTCAGTGGGTAGGAAGGTGGAGAGTGTAATGGTTTAGATAAAACGCTGTGCAGTTCCCTGAGGGGTGATCAGGCCACAAGGGTCAGCCAGGTTCCATGAGAAGCCCTGCTGGGTGAGAGACAGAGTCTCACCATGCAGAGTGAGTTTGGATATAGTTTATTCAGTAAAAGGGAAGGGGGAGAGAGAGAGGAGGTTGGGGTAGGAGAGGAGACCGCAGCCACCTCTTCCAAAGAGAGCAGAGAGTGCAGGCTGGAAGCCTGGAAGCAGAAGGAAGATCTGCTTGCCTGGCCTCGATAAAAGGTTGGGGAGTGGGTGGGGCTTGTTTCTTAAAGGGACAGGACAGACCATTACCGAGAGGATCTAGGAGGAGGTGGGGGAGGGGAAAGCATGACCAAAATATATTGTATGAAAAAAATTTTAATTAAAATATTCAAAAAATAATTAAAATATTTAATTAAAATATTTCAAAATATGGGGTGTAGGAGCTGGAGAGATGGTTCAGTAATTAAAATCACTTGGTGCTCTTGCAGAGGACCTGAATTTGGCTCCCAGCACCCACATTGGGCAGTTCACATCTGCCTATAACCCTAACTCTAGGAATCTTACACCCTTATCTGGCCTCCATGGACACTTACCTACCTACCTACCTACCTACACACACACACACACACACACACACACACACACACACACACACACGATAAACCTTCAGAGTGTGGGGTGACACTTTGGAAAGATAAGAGTCCACCGGAAGCCTGCCTGCTTTTCCACACACACAGGCCTGCAGCTTTTGCTTCTTGTCTGCAAATACAAACTGGGTCCATCTGTGGAATCCACCTCAAGGCACCGAATTTGCATGGCCAGCACTTACTCAGCAGATTCCACTAGCCTCATTAACCTCTGTTCTTTCGGGGGAGGCAGTGTAGAGAGGGGCCTGTAGCGGTGCTAAGGCTTACAGTGGTATTCTTTGCTGATTTCTTGAGTCTATTGGAGCAGAGTTAGACATTTTGCTGAACAAACAGAGGATTTTCCAAGCCCTGGTTTCTGGCGTGGCTGACAGATGTGTCCATGTGGCAGCCAGGGTGAACAGGTATCTTTGTGGTGACTTAGATTCCTTTGAGTAAATACCTAGGAGGGGTATATCTGGATCATGTATGAGTTCTATTTTTAGTTTCTCCAGGGCCGTTCACACTGATTTCCACAATGGCCATACAAGCTCTACATAAAGGCTACTTCCACACTGGCATTTATCAATTTCTGCGCAACAGTCATGTTGACTGGGGTGAGCCGGAACCTCAGTGCAGTTTTGATTTGTGTTTCCCTTCATCTCAACCTCCGCTTTATATGGTGCTGTCTGTGGGTGACGTGTGCTGTGGCTTGGGGTTGGTAAGCTCGCATCCCATCTTCTCCACCATTCTGCTCCTCACAAGAGGGACATGCCTGGTGCCTTGTTGTACTCTTAGAACACAGGATAAAAGGGGAGGACCCAGCCTCAGGAGTGACTGGACTGTTGTTGAGCCAGAATGTACTCCCCAGGAGAGACAAATGTGGGGGCTTGAGCTCAGAGTGGCAGAATGCACTTCATCCCAGACAGATTCCTTAGATGGCATCTCCTGCCCCATCCCATCACCCTGGTCCTGGGTCTCAGTGCAGTGTGTCTTTTCTGACCTGCTATGGCAGCAGGCTGTCCGGGTGTCTGTGTAGATGGATCTCAAGATCATGCCTTCAGGGCATAATTTTGACTTAATTTTTTTGAAATTTATTTTTATTTTATGTATGGGTGTTTTGCCTTCATGGATGTCTGGGTACTGTGTGTGTGCAGAACTGGTAGAGGCCAGCAGGGGGCACTGAATCCTTTGGAACTGGAGTTCCAGATATTTGTGAGACATTGTGTGGTTGCTGGGATTTGAATCCAGGTCTTTTGGAAGAACAGTCAGTGCTCTTAACCACCGAACCATCTCTCTAGCTCCCAAACTTATTTTTACTATTTATTTATTTTGACAAGGTCTCCCTTTGTAGCTCTGGCTCATTAGTAACTCACTATGTAGTCCAGAATAGCCTTGAGCTAACAAAGATCCACCTCCCTCTGCCGCCCAAAGACTAGGTTTAAAAGTGTGTTCCACTAATGCCCAGAGAGATTTTTATTTTTAAATTTACATTGTGTGTGTGTGTGTGTGTGTGTGTGTGTGTGCGTGCGTAGTTGAATGCGGCATATGACACAGTGCACATGGGGTCAGAGGATAATTTGTAGGACTGGTTCTCTATACTATGATACTATATAGGTCCTAGGGATTTGAAGCCAGGCCATCAGAGTTAGTGACAAATGCCTTTACCTGTTGAGCCATCACCTTGCTGGTCCTAATGGTGAAATTTTGCACGCATACTCACAGGTTATCCTCACAAGAATAGAATTTCTGCTTCAGGAAAATGAATACTAAATAACCACGGAATGGTCCAACTCTGAGGCTCCCTTAGACCTGGATCTCTCACTTGTTTTCCTGAATTTGGGGAGTTCTCAGGCTCCTGAAGACAAACATACACTAACAATTTTAATTAATTAATTGGAGGCTGGGTCTCACTATGCAGTCTTGGTTGGCACCATCACACTGGGCCCCAACACAGTGCACATCAGCCTGTGGAAATGAAGAGGCAGACATTAAGAGCTTTTCAGAAAGAATGCAGAACTAGAACTGGTGAGATGGGGATGGAAGGATCAAGAGTTCAAGTTCAGCCTTGGTTACCTGTGAGTTTCAGCTAGCCCATCTCAAAAACAAAATGACGTTCCTGCCACAAAACAAAACCACAGTATCAAGAAGCCAGCTCTTGGCCAGGTGGTGGTGATGCACTCCTTTAATCCCAGCACTCGGGAGGCAGAGGCGGGTGGATCTCTGTGAGTTCGAGGCCAGCCTGGTCTACAAGAGCGAGTTCCAGGACAGGCTCCAAAGCTACAGAGAAATCCTGTTTCAGAAAAAAAGAAAAGAAAGCAGATCTTCATAAAGAAAACTTCAACTAAATGTGAAGACAAGAGAATAAATGCAGTGGCTTTTCACCCAGCTTCGGCAATGATCAGCTTGTCCAACTCACCCCATGTCCATCCCTCTCCTCTTGTCTGCTTGCTCCCTGACCTTGTCGTTGGAGAAAATCCCAAACATGATACCATTTAACATATAAACATCTCAGAACACTTCCCTCTCCCTCTCTTCTCCTACTCCCCCTCTATTTCCTGCCCTTTCTCTTCTCTCTCCTCCAAGACTAACACTTCAAGCCATCTCCAGACCATGTTCCCTTCTTTTCCTGTGATTGCCCTTTCTCATTTATATTAGTTCTTTGAGAAATTAATACAATGTACTTTTATATTCACTCCCCACCAACTTCCTTTCCTATACATCCAATGTCATATATTATTTAAAAAAATATCCATCTACTCTAATTTGCGCTGCTCATATGCTCTTGAATGTATGACCTTCCACTGGAGCATGGTCAACCACCAGGGGCTATACCCTAAAAGAAAACCGGCTCTCTCTTGTCCCAGCTATCAATTGTCAATAGCTCCCTAGCGAGGAGCGCCCATCTCCTCCCTTCATGCTAAGATTTCGTCTGACTTGAGCTTGTGCAGACTGTGCATGCTGTCTCAACTGCTGTAAGTTTGTACATGTCTGGGAAATGCTGTTTTCCTTGTGGTCATTCACTGCCTCAGGTGCTTACACTCTTTCTAGTCTCTCTTTTGCAATGATCTCTGAACCTTGGGAGGAAAGTGTGTGATGTACACACGATCCATTTAGGGCCACATGTCCCAGAGTCTTTGTTCCCTGCACCATGACCAGTTGTGAGTCTCTGTGTTAATCACCATCTACTGCAAAAAGAAGCTCCCGAGATGAGGGCTGAGATATGCACTGATCTACAGGTAGAGTGTAGATGTATCATTGGGAGTCAGTATAATGCTGTACTCATTTAGGGGTAGGTGCTCCCCTAAGGACTACACCTGTCTAGCTACAGGGTTCTGGTCTTGCTATGGGTGCCAACAATGGGTTTCAACTTGTGGAGTGGGACTTATATGAAACCAGAAAGTGGTTGGTTACTCCTGCAACATTTGCGCCACTATTACACCGATGAGCACGTCTTGCTAGGTGGGTTGCTATTGTGTACATCTTTAGGGCTGACAGATGGATGCTATTACAATGACTTTTGTCCTCTGGCAGCATGCACAGCACCTTCCAGCACTGTGAGAGCTCACTAGTGGGGATGAAGCTTCCAGGTGAGTACCGGGTTGATTTCTCTGCTCTATGACTCAAATATGTGGAGTCTTACCTTCTGGAGGGCAACCAGATTATTGACAATTGTTGGGGAACATTATTTTAAGGTGTCTTACTTTTGTTAATGCTGCATTTGTTAAACTCTGTGAGGCTGTGATTCTTTTCCTGTCTAAAATACCTGAGGGTCTAATAAATAACTGGATGGTCAATAGTGGGGCAGGAGCAAGAATAGGCAGGGCTGGCAGGCAGAGAGTATAAATAGAAGGAGAAGCAAGCAAGGAGGAGGAATGAGAGAACAAGGGGAGGAAGACATTAGGGGCCAATCACACAGCCAGCCATGGAGTAAGAGTGAAAGTAAAATTACAGAAGTAAGAAAAGGAAAAAATCCAGAGAAAAAGGTAGTCAGGATATTATAAGTTAAGAAAAACAGGTGAGAAACAATCCGAGCTAAGGCTAGGCATTCCTAAGAATAAGCCTCCATGTGTGTGATTTATTTGGGAGCTAAGTGGCTACCCGCCCTCAACAAAGCCAAAAGAGTAAAATGTCACACAATAGGCCTATAATGTTTGGTGGTGGTGGTGGTGGTGGGGGTCTACGATACATTACTTGCCAAGAACTTCAAATGAGGTAACACATTCCTGGTACTGGGTATTTTGTTTGTTAGCCTATAGTGCCTAGTTGGGGCTTTGTTGGCCCATTCATTCTAGGGTCGTGCGTGTGTGTGCATGTGTGTGTGTGTGCGTGGTTGTGTGCATGCGCATGCATGTGCGTGTGTTTGTGTGTGTATATGTGTGTTTTAGGATGTTCCCACAGTAGCTGGCTTCCATTTCAGATGACTCAGTGTTAGTTATCCCTCCCCATATTCTCTCTTCTGCCTGCCGTCCTCTGTCCTCTCCACCCCATTTCACCATTCCTGCATCGTTATATTTCCCTGTAACCCCTACACTACAGGTACTATCCCTGCCACGCCCTTACTAATTTCCTGACCTCTCCAGCTCCCACTCTGTGAGCCCTCATCATCATGTGTGCCATTCTAGACCCCACACATCTGCCAGTATCAGGAGCAACAATCTTATTGGGAACTGGAGGAACATTCTGGAGAACCCAGTCTACCCGAAGCTTCAGCCCCACCCTCACAGCTGCATCCAGTCAAGCACAGTGAGCATTCTCGTTTGTGAATGTTTGCACAAAGGTATCTGCTGAGTGCAGAGGACTTCAGAGTGTGGGATTGTCTTTCTGCACTTCATGCACAGGGGGATTTTCATGGAGCTTTCTCGGGGTGGGGAGGAGGTATCCTTCCTGCTCATCCTCAGGCTAATGGCTACCTACGTTTTCAGGAGAAGCAAGGCTGTACCAGGCACTAGCGGGCACTTCCTCTCATCTTTGCTCTTTTAGTAGTGTGATTCTCTGAGGCTGCAGAATACGTTACTAGGCATCTTTTTCTGTCAACCATCATGGCAATGAGCTGGAACAACAAACAGACGAATAAAAAGGAATGGATAATCAGCCTTTAACAATTCTTTCTAGTCAGTTTGAGCTGGGTGAAGGCATCCACAGGCCCCCCTGCTGTCACTTAGCCCAGAAAGGAGAAAGAATATGGGAAGGGGTAACTGTGAGGTCCCAGGCTGGCTGAAGATATTCACAAGCCTGCCTGTGGCACTGGAAGGTAGGTGACATTATGTTGAACAAATATATGGTGGAGAAATGGGAAAGAGGTGGAGCTGAAGAAGCTAAGGCAGTGAGGAGTGGGCTGATGTGGGTGGGCTGCTTGCCACCTGGAGCCAGGGTGATGTCCGGGCCCAGACTGCTGCCAAGGGCCATGTCTGGGTCCATGGTCATACCACAGCCAAGGTCTGTGTTGACATCCTAACCCGGTTTCTTAAAAAATTGAGGTGAGAGACTTATATGGTAGAGTATATTCTTAAATATACATTTTGATCTTATGTGCTCTGGGGCATGGAACCCAGGGCCCCATACAGGCCAGCAAATGCCCTCTTTACTGCTGAGCTGCAACCTTACTTGATCAGACAAACGAATGAATGAATGGATTGAAGGGTCGGCTCAGTGGTTAAGTGTTCTTACAGCTCTTTCAACATCCAAATTTGGTTCCCAGCTGCCTGCCTGTAACTCCAGCTCTAGGGATTTATCACATGATTAAAAAGACACCAAATCTTAACACACACACACACACACACACACACACACACACACACACACACAATGTTGGTGCAGTAGTTCACTTGTAACATGAGGGGCCGGCTTGTTGGGGTTTCTGTCCCGCCCAGTACCCCAACAAGCCAGCAAGTCCCAAGGAAAATCACACGGAGTCTACATCAGGTTATAAACTGATTGGCTCATTAGGTCAGGCTTCTTGTTAACTCTTATAACTTATATTAACCCATTATACTCATCTATGTTAGCCATAATGACTCAGTACCTTTTCCAGTGTGACAGCTTACATGTTGCTTCTTCAGTGATCTGCGCAGGAGTGCCAGAGGGACCTTCCTCCTCCATAACCTTATTCTATTCTCTTTGCCCCGCCTCTACTTCCTGTCTGGTTGACCCGCCTATACTGCCTGCCTGGCCAATCAGTGTTTTATTAAAATATGATTGACAGAATACAGATAATTCTCCCGCACCATTCACTTGGTAAAATACTTGCCTTGCAACACAAGGGCCAGAGTTCTATTACCAAAACTGATGTGATTGGACTCCAGGGTCCAATATTTGGTGCATTGGCCGAGAAATGAGTTGCTCCCAGACCCACTACAGACCCAGCTGGAGGTATAAACAAGCTCACTTTTATGTCTGTCTGTTTCTGTTTGTCTGCTGTTTCTGCTTTTATGTAATTATGAGTCAGTAATTTGGTAATTTAACAATTGTACCTGTGCAGGGCTAGTATTGGATTGGGGCCAAGGGGGGAGGCAGACATGTCCCAGACCCCTGGCCCTAAGCCCTGAAGGATTCTTCACAGGCAAAGAAGAGCTAATACCAATACTCCTCAGATTGTTCCACACAACAGAAACAAAAGGAACATTGCCAAACTTCTTTTACAAGTCTACAGTTACCCTGATACCCAAACCACACAAAGACACAACTAAGATAGAGAATTACAGACCAATCTCATGTATGAATATTGACGCAAAAATACTCAATAAAATACTGGTAAACTGAATCTAAGAACACATCAAAAAATTCATCCATGATGATCAAGTAGGCATCATCCCAGAGATTCAGGGATGATTTAACATAAGAAAATCTGTATGAAATTCACCATATAAACAATCTTAAAGAAAAAGACCCACATGATCATCTCATTAGGTGCTGGAAAAACCTTTGACAAAATACAACACCCCTTCATGATAAAGGTCTTGGAGAAAGCATGTATACAAGGAACATACTTAAACATAATAAAGGCAATATACAGCAAGCCAACAGCCAATACCAAACTAAATTTCCACTGAAATCAGGAACAAGGAAAGGTTGTCCACTCTCTCCATATCTGTTCGATATAGTATCTGAGGCTCTAGTTAGAGCAACATGACAGCAAAAGGACATCAAGGGGATACAAATTAG
Source organism: Myodes glareolus (assembly GCF_982192425.1). Lineage (NCBI taxonomy): Eukaryota > Metazoa > Chordata > Mammalia > Rodentia > Cricetidae > Myodes > Myodes glareolus. Next base: position 97,874,077 of record NC_142034.1, read on the forward strand.
AAAAGAAATCAAACTTTCACTCTTTGCTGATGATATGATAGTATATATAAATGACACCAGAGAACTATTATAACCAATAAACATCTTCAGTAATGTAGCAGGATATAAGATTATCTAACAAAATAAAACAGTAACCTGCCTATATACAGATGATAAATAGACTGAGAAAGGAATCAGAGAAATATCACCCTTCACAACAGCCACAAATAACAAATAAACAATATATTAGGGTAACTCTAGCCAAACAATGGAAATACCTTTATGATAAGAACTTTAAGTCTTTGAAGAAAGAAATTAAAGAAGACATCAGAAAATGGAAAGGTCTTCCACGCTCTTGGATAGGTAGGATGAACATAGTAAAAATGATAATCTTACTAAAAGCAGTTTACAGATTCAATGCAATACCCATTGAATCCCAACAAAATTCTTCACAGACCTGTAAAGGACAATGCTCAACTTTATATGTAAAAACAAAATTCCCAGGATTGCAAAAACCATCCTGTACAATAAAGGAACTTTTAGAGGCATCACTATACCTGACTTCAAGCTCTATTATAGAGCTATTGTGTAGTTAGAGGCTGCTTGTTCATTCCTGGCTGCCCAAACCTGAAGTAAGCACACAGAAACTGTATTAATTAAAACACTGCTTGGCCTATGAGCTTATTCATAGCTCTATCTATCTATTATGTTTTAAATTAACCCATTTCTATTAATTTGTGTATTGCTACATGGTTGTGGTCTACCAGTAAGGTTTCAGTAAGGTTCCTTTTGACATCCACTGTCTGTCTCCTGTGTGGTTACCTGGCTTCTCCTGACTCCACCTTATTTCTCCCAGCATTCATTTTAGTTTTCCCATCTAGCTCTATTCTGCCCTTCCACAGGCCAAAGCGTCTTTTTTTATTAACCAATGATAATAAAGCACATTCACAGCATGCAGAGGGGAATCCCACATCACCTCCTCTTTTCTGTCTAAACAAAAAGGAAGGTTTTAACTTTAGCATAGCAAGATGACATACAACAAAATAGTTATCAAACAAGAATTATAGTTACACTATTTATATTTACTTTATCTTTTATATAAATAAGGAAAACTATAACTATCTATTCTTCAACTCCATCAAAGACCCCAGAAGGATATAATATTACCTAAGTAAACAGGAGTGCACTATAAGCAACTTCCAAAACTCTAGAATTGACAGAGACATCTTGCTGCCTGGACAGCTACCCAAAGTTCTTCTATAACATTTTGGCATCCATCTTCAGCCTACAGACCCATAGTATCCAGCAGACTTTTCCATGAAGCAGGAAATTTCAAAGACAGTTCCACCTATATTGGCAGTTTGTCAGTCACTTTCTTCTGTGTCCTGCAGAATGTCTGGCAAACTCTTCCATTAAGCAGGAACCCTGGAGGACTGTCTTACCGTCTTTAGGCAACTTTAGTAATCATTTTTCTGTGAGTCCTGCATGTCCAGTTCATACAGCACAGGAGCCTTTTTGATGCCCATCATCTTCTTGAAGTTGATTGGTTTTTCCAGGAGCAGATGTGTCTTACTGTTATAAAAAGTCCTAAGTTTTTAAAACATTTTAAATGCCATATTCTGTTAGTCTTTGAAAGGTTTGAAGAATAACTATCCATCTAAAATATATCTCTGTGGATCTAGAAAACCTAACTAATTGGGCTACAAGTTTGACTATTATAGATGGCTATCTATTAATTTGTATTTTAACTATACATTATATTTTTAAATGAGCTGCACAAACACAATACCTTAATCAAGAGCAGAAATATACATATAACAAAATTGACCTTGAATTTGTATCAATAAACTGAGATCCATACAAATACAAAGTATTCATCTCTATAGCATATTCTCCTTTAAATGTAAACACATATTTATAAACAATATTTGGGAATTAGGGCATAGTTCTCTCCAAACAGCTTTCTGCTTTTCGTTGGGCGAAGTTATTTGGGGAGTTCACGGAAACTTTTAGGGGGATCTTAATCCATTAAACAACATTAGTCTGGAAGGAATCCACAGGTTCTCATCTTCTGTGGAAACAAAAGCAGAACCTCTTTTTCAAAGCAATATATTCTTAGTCCCAAATTTTGAAGTCAAGATACCTCTAAAGTACATATGTCGGTTTAGCTTAGCAACCTGTACAATGAAATGTCTCACTGTACTTTGCTCCTTCACAGTCAAAAAATTCAAAGAAAGCACAATAATAGTATACATAATCTAGACTTTCTGTGTATATCCTATCTTTAAGTGACTTATTTTTCTTACTCTATTATTTTTTCTACAAGTTTAATATTTGTTATCTTTACTCCTTTAATCTATGACTGCCTATACTCTTTTATATTACATTTGCTGTCTCTTTACTTCTTTTCTTTTTTCTCCCAAGCCTACGTACACTTTTAAAAATGCCCTGTGACTCCTTTAGAGTTCTTTTATGCCTGAATCCTATTATGTATCTTAAATCCTTTTCTGTCCAGGAACACTTCTTAAAATGTTATATCGTGTCATGACTATGGCCAGCACAGCCCTGCCTGCTTGCTCTGCTCAGTCCAACATGGTGGAGGCATGTTTGTTGCCTTTGAGAGCCATGTACATTGCTCCATTTTCAGGCACATAGTGGGTCTATGTTGCCATTAAACAAGTTGTAGCACTCTGCTCACAAGCCCCATTTAAATGCTCTGTAGCCAGACCTCCCCAAAGCGTCAGAGTTTGTGCTAGCAGCATGACCCAGGAAGTCACCATTTTAAAACCGTGCTTTTAATTATTTTATTTTATTTTACTTTATTTTATTTTTTACAATCGCTGAATCAGGAAGACTGCTCTTAAAGGAGCTGTGGCATGCTGCCAGCAAACAGAACAAGAAGCTGTGTTAAACTCTGTTTTGTGTGTGTGCGTGTGTGTGTGTCTCTGTGTGTGTGTGTATGTGTCTAGAATTCCTTTTAAAGCTTTCTCAGGTTTTATGTGTGGGAATTGCTACCCCGAGTTATATTTCCCTGCCCCAATTTGAGGTGTTTATCTGCAAAGAAACAGAACTTCCCTCTGTTCCTGGAGTTGGATGAGGAAGTTTGAGTGCACGTGATTATTCCTTGATCCCTGCTGGGGTCAGGTGACAGTCCCTACTGGGGACAGGTGAAGGTGGAGTGCATTTGATCAATCCTTGACCTCTACTGGGGTCAGGTGAGAGTTCCTCCTTGGGCCAGGTGACAGTCCCTTCGCAGCCCCCTCCCCATTTGGTGCCATGGTATAAAATCTAGCCCCAGCAGAACAATAAACGAGCTGCTGTTTCACCTAAACCTCGTGCTCTGTGGATTTCATTCAACCTGGACACCCTCCGCCGAGACTCGTGGTTCCAGACCATGCAGGCGCGGTATTTATGTGGCTATAGTTGACTACATTGGCATGCCAATTTGTTGTAAGAGGTCACTTGTTTGTTCCCAGCTGCTCAGCCCTGAAATAACCATATGGAAATTGTATTAATTAAATCACTGCTTGGACTATTAACTCTAGTTTCTTATTGGCTAGCTCTTACAACTTAATTTAACACATTTCTATTAATCTATGTAATTAAGCCACATGGCTGTGGCTTACCAGCAAGGTTCCATACAGCATCTGTCTCTGACAGGGCAACATGGCTTCTCTCTGACTCTGCCTACTCTCTCTATTTATACTTCTTCCTGCCTGGCTATATTCTGTTTAGCCATTGGCTGAAAGCAGCTTCTTTATTCATTAACCAATAAAAACAACACATACACAGAAGGACTTCCCATACCACTTCATGATAAAAGTCTTGGAGACATTAGGGACACAAGGAACATACCTAAACATAATAAGTGCAATATACACCAAGCATATAGCCAACTTCAAATTAAATGAAGAGAAACGCAAAGCAATTTTACTAAAATCAGGAATAAGATAAGGTTGTCCACTCTCTTCCTATCTTTTCAATATAGTACTTGAAGTCTTAGGTAGAACAGTAAAACAACTAAAGGAGATAGAAGGGATACAAATTGGGAAGGAAGAAGTCAAAGTTTTGCTATTTGCAGATGATATGATAGTATACATAAGTAACTCCAAAAATTTCACCAGGGAAATTCTATAGCTGATAAACACTTTTAGCAAAGCACCTGGATACAAGATTAACTAAAAGGAATTGGTAGTCCTCTTATTTACAAATGACAAATGGACTGAGAAAATTTTTTTTCTCAGGGAAACAAACACCTTTTACAATAGCCTCAAATAATATATTTTAGGGTAACTCTAACCAAGCAAGTCAAAGATTTGTACGGCAAAAACTTCAAGTCTTGGAAGAAAAAAATTGAAGAAGATATCAGAAAACGGACAGACCTCCCAAGCTCATGGATTGGTAGGATTAACGCTGTAAAAATGGCCATCTTGTTGGACAGTGGTGGCACACACCTTTAATCCCAGCACTCGGGAGGCAGAGGCAGGCGGATCGCTGTGAGTTCAAGACCAGACTAGTCTATAAGAGCTAGTTCCAGGACAAGCTTCAAAGCTACAGAGAAACCCTGTCTCGAAAAACCAAAAAAAAAAAAAAGTTATCTTACCAAAAGCAATCTACAGATTCAGTGCACTCCTCATCAAAATTCCAACATAATTTTTTACAGACCTTGAAAAAACATGCCTCAACTTCATTTGAAAACCCAAAAGTGCTGTGTGGTGGTGGTGCACACCTTTTATCCCAGCACTCGGGAGGCAGAGGCAGGAAGAACTCTGTGAATTTGAGGTTCGTCTCGTCTATAGAGCAACAGGTTCCAAAGCTACACAGAGAAACCTTGTCTCACAAAACAAATCCAAAATAGCTAAAAAAACAATTCTGAATAATAAAGAAACACAAAGTGGTGTGAAAATTAGATAAGACAAGATATCAAAGTTCTGGTGGGTTGCAGAGAGGGTGCTGGCTCACTGATAATGTGTAGACACAGCAGGTTTCAATATATATAGGTATACTATAGCTCTGTAGCACAACTTGAAAGAAACCTGATTTCAAGTTATACTACAGAGCTATAGAAATAAGAACTGAATGGTAGTGGCATAAAACAGATATATTGGTAAGTGGAATTGGATTGAAGACCTCGACATAAACCCAAGCACAAATGGACATCTAATTTTTGATAAAGCCAAAAATACATACTGGAAAAAAAAAAGACAACATCTTCAACAAATTGTGTTGGCCAACTGGATATCTGCATGTAGAAGAACACAAATAGATCCATGTTTATCACCCTGCCCAAAATTCAAGTTCAATTGGATCAAAGACCTCAACCTAAAACTAAATAAATTGAACCTGATAGAAAAGAAAGTGGGGAAGAGCCTTGAATGAATTGGCACAGGAGACAACTTTCTGAACAGAGCATCAGACAAATCAGACAGAACAAAATTCTACTGAAGGGAAAAAAGATTTCACCAACTCCGCATACTATAGAGGTCAAATATCCAAAATATGTAAAGAACTTAAGAAACTAGAGGACAAAAAACCCAAATAATCAATTAAAAATGGGTGTAGATGTAAACAGAGAATTCTTAATAGAGGAATCTTAAAGGGCTGAGAAGCACTTAAAGAACTGTTCAACATCCTTTGCCATCAGGAACATGCAAATGAAACTACTTTGAGATTCCATCTTACACCTGTCAGAATGGCTAAGATCAATAATACAAGTGACAGGTCATGCTGGTGAGGATGTGGAGCAAGGGGAACACTCCTCCATTGCTGGTGGGAGTGCAAACTTGTCCAGTCACTGAGGAAGTCAATATGAGAGTTCTTCATAGTATTGAGAAAAGATTTTCCCAAGACCCAGTTATACCACTCCTGGGCAGAGACCTGAAGGACACTCCATCCTACCACAAGCACATGTTTCTCTCTCTCTCTCTCTCTCTCTCTCTCTCTCTCTCTCTCTCTCTCTCTTCCTCTCTCTGCACGTGTAGACAAGACATTAGCATCAGCTGTATTCCTCTGTTGCTCATTTTAGCTTTTGAGGCAGCATTTCTCAGTGAACCTGGAACTCAGCAATTAGGCTAGACTGGCTGCAAGCAAGCTCCAAAAATGACCCTGTTTCTACCTCCCCCAGCACTTATGTTATAACGACACACCCCCATGCCACACATTTTTGCATAGGTGCTGGGGGGATCTGAACTTAGATCTCCCCATCTCCCTAGCCTCACCTTGAAGTTGGACCTGCAGCCATCTGTGCATCCCCTGATCATCCAGGGTGTACCAACACGTTCTGCAACTAAATAGGTTGACTAGACTGGAGCAGTAAGAGCTAACCTTGGTGACTGTGATGGACAGTCCCAGGAAAGGGGTGTGCTGACTGTGCCATCATAGATGCTATGGCTCAAAACCCATGGACCCTGTATCAAGAATGAACTCTGTATCAAAGTGGGCAAAACCCTTTCCCTGAGACACTGGTTTCCTTCAGGTCCCCCCCCCCCCCGCCTTTTATTATTCTCAGCAAAGTATTGTGAAAATTTGATAAGACAAAGTTCTGGCGGGTTGCAGAGAGGGTGCTGGCTTATGATAATGTGTGGATACAGCAGATTTGAAAGTTCTTTGCTTTATTGCTTTGGGGCTCATGCTCCAAAGCAGCTGAGTCAGCCCATTGCTAACTACCCAACCTTCAAGAACATCATTTGCACAATTACAGTGTGACATGTGATGTGTATATCTGGGCAATCCTCTGGGGAGAGAGAAGATGTCTGGGGTGGCAACTAACAAAGCCACAGCAATGTGTGTGTGTGTGTGTGTGTGTGTGTGTGTGTGTCTCTGTGTGTGTGTCTGTGCCTGTGTGTCTGTGTGTGTGTGTCTGTGTGTCTGTGTCTGTGTGTCTGTGCCTGTGTGTCTGTGTGTCTCTCTGTGTGTGTATATCAGAAGTTGACTTCAGGTGTCTGCCTCAGTCCCTCTTCATCATTTTTTTTTGTAGGGTTTAATCACTAAACCTGAAGCTCTCTGCTTTATCTAGACACCCTGGCTGTGGAGCCCCAAGAATTCATCCTCTCCGTCTCCTCAGAGCTGGAATTCCAGGTGTTATAACAAGCATGTATGTGTGTGTGTATATATATATGTGTGTGTGTGTGTACATATACACACATATAAGCTGGATACATATGTGTATATGTTCTAGAATGTATATACCCCTAGAACATACACATATACTATATACACACACAATATGACTCTAATTATATATATATATATATAAAATTTATCACTCTGATGTCATGAAGCCCATTTTGCTACATCTTTATTATTACTGTATTGTGAGTTCTTGAGGTGCCAGAAAATTTCTTGTAGATTTTTTTTCTTATAAAGCAAAAACATTTAATTGGGGTGGCTTACAGCTCAGAGGTATGTATGTATCTCTCTCTCTCTCTCTCTCTCTCTCTCTCTCTCTCTCTCTCTCTCTCTGTGTGTGTGTGTATACACTGTTTTTTAATTTTCTTTTTTAATTGGTCTTATCGAGCTATATATTTTTCTCTGCTCCCCCTCCTCCTCTCCCTTCCCCTTCAATACTCTCCCATGGTCCCCATGCTCCTAATTTACTTAGGAGATCTTGTCTTTTTTTACATCCCATATAGATTAGACCCATGTATGTCTCTCTTAGGGTCCTCTTTGTTGTCTAGGTTCTCTGGGATTGTGAATTGTAGGCTGTTTTTTCTTTGCTTTATGTCTAAAATCCACTTATGAGTGAGTACACATGATAATTGTATTTCTGGGTCTGGTTTACCTCACTCAATATGATGTTTTCTAGATTCATCCATTTGCCCGCAAATTTCAAGATGTCATTATGTTTTTTTCTGCTGTGTAGTACTCCATTGTGTAAATGGACCACATTTTCCTTATCCATTCTTCTGTCAAGAGGCATTGTTTGGCCCGAGTTACTCCAAGATATTTTATGCTGTTTGTGCCTATTGTGAAGGGTGATGTTTCTCTGATTTCTTTCTCAGTCCATTTATCATCTGTGTACAGGAGGGCTACTGATTTTTTTGAGTTAATCTTGTATTCAGGTCACACTTTTTTATTTTTTTTTATTTTTTCATATCCTGTGTCCTCCTTATCCTGTGTGCTACTTTAAGAAAATAGAATAAGGTTCTGATTCTGGTGATGCAAGCAGAGGTGGTATTGGACTCTGATAGTGTCAACTACAAATGCTAGGCAAAAGACAAACAAGCATTTGTTCAAATGCTTTGGAAAGCTGCCGACGTGAGGTGAGCAGAAGTTAGTAGGGGCACGAGGCTTGAAAGAAGGGAATCAATGTGAGATAGAAGAACGAACCATCTTTCCCTCTGAGGGTTCTTTAAGCTACGGCCCAAAGTAGCAACCACATGCATCAATGTATTAATGTCAGCAATGTGCCAAGAAAGAGTGTTGATGGGTACAGTAGAAGCATGGTTATCATGGGTGCAACCATATTTTCCAGTGGCCTTAACACAATAGTACACGTTTGTTAATGTAATAAAAAATCTGGGGCTGGGAGATCACAGGCTCCTGGAGTAGCTACTGCTTTTGCTTTGATAAATCATCATGCTCCATCTGTCAAACTGCCCCCAAACATCTAGGTTTATGCCCATAGATTACTGATCTACCAGAAAACTCCTAGTTCTTATAAGCAACGTCAGGAAAGCAGTAGGAGACAAAATCAGCTAAAAGCAGTAGCTTTTATATGTCCCAATTATGAACTTGCTGAAAAATAAATCAGGAAAAGTTCCATTTATGATAGAAAAAAAACTAAAAAAAAAACTAAACAAACAAACAAACAAACAAAAAATCCTAAGGAAAGACGTGCCAAAGAAAGGGAAAGATCTCAGCACTTCAATGCAAGCTTTAACATACTGAAGAAAGATGTGAAGACATTAGAAGATAAAAGATAACCCGGCTTCATGGATTGACAGGATTAATTTTGTAAACTAGCTATATTATTAAAATGTAAATAGAGTTAATGCAATCCCCATCAAATTTCCAATGATACTCTTCACAGAGCTTGAAAAAAATGATTGCATTGAAGGCCCTGGATAGCTAAGGCAATCCTAAGCAGGAGAAGTGATACTATATAGAACAATACTTCATCTTTTTTCCCCTCTTTTTTTATATTACTTTATAAATAATAGCAATCAAAATTCCCACTTCCTCCCTTCCTCCCACTTCCCTCCCGCTCCCCCACACCCTTCCCCACCCCCCCTCCAGTCCTAAGAGAAGGCAAGGCACCCTGCCCTGTGGGAAGTCCAAGGCCTTCCCCCCCTATATCCAGGCTTAGGAAGGTATGCATTCAAAGAGAATAGGATCCCAAAAAGCCAGTACATGCAGTAGAGACAAATCCCGGCGCCATTATCATTGGCCCCTCCTTCTACCCAACTGTCAACCACATTCAGAGGGTCCGGTTTGATCCCATGCTCGTTCAATCCTAGTCCAGTTGGAGTTGGTGAGCTCCCATTAGCTCAGGCACACTGTCTCAGTGGGTAGACCAACCCCTCGTGGTCCTGACTTCCTTGCTCATATTCTCCCTCCTTCAGCTCTTCAAATGGACCTTGGGAGCTCAGTCCAGTGCTCCGATGTGGGTCTCTGTCTCTATCTCCATCTGTTGCCGGATGAAGGTTCCATGGTGATATTCAAGATAGTAATCAGTCTGACTATGGAGAAGGCCAGTTCAGGCACCCACTCCTCCACTGCCCAGGGTCCTAGCTGGGGTCATCCCCGTGGACTCCTGGGAACCCCTCCAGAGCCAAGCCTCTTGCCAACCCCAAAATGGCTCCCTCAGTTAAGATATCTCCTTCCCTGCTTCCGTATGTCCTTCCTCCATCTCAACCATCCCACTCCCCCAAGCTCTCCCCAACCTTCCCCTTCTCCCATTTTCCCCCTCTCCCCTTCTCTCTACTCCCTCTGCCCTGCTCCCAACTTTTGTCATCTGTCTCCCTAGCTCCATAGTCACTCTGGTTTTCTTTTTTTTTTTTGAGACAGGGTTTCTCTGTAGTTTTGAAATCTGTCCCCTGTCCTGTAACTAACTCTTGTAGACCAGGCTGGCCTCGAACTCACACTGATCCACCTGCCTCTGTCTCCTGAGTGCTGGGATTAAAGGCGTGTGCCACCACCACCCGGCTCCCATAGTCACTCTTAATGGCAGAAAGTACACAGACTCTTCAGGCAGAAAGTACACTGTCCTACTAACATTCATACACACGTGCACACATTCATGCATATAAATACACACATGCACACTGCCTTAGTTAGGGTTTCTATTATTTTGCCCTGAGGTCACCACTTCCTTTATTCTGTTTCTTAATGTGTTTAGCTCCCTGAACATAGATAGGCCTTAGCTCACTCCACTTCCTGGTGCTCCTTTTACCCTCAAATTTTACATTTTCTTGTCCCCCTTTTAAAATCATAAATCTGTATAAGAATGACCAGTAATAACCACACAATAGTCAATACTAGGCTGTTTTGAGGTTTTCTCTGCCAGCAGAATTAATCCAAATCTCTTCACTTTCACCTCAGGTAGACTCTTTGGACAATGGCAAAAAGCAGCCACTTTCTTCACCAAAATATTGCAAGAAAGCTCTCTAGGCAGCATACTAAAATTCTCCTCTAAACCTCTTGAGCCCCCACAGTTCAGATCACTCTTAGCGCCGCTGTCTTCCATGCTCCTATTGGTGTGGTGGGGTCCGGCCCACTAAGCAGTGGTTAAAGCAAAGGAGTCTGAGAATTAAAAATTTCCTGCATTTTCAGGCAGCTGAATGGTGTGGTAGTCAGCATGGCCTCTGTGAAATTTTTTTTTTTTGGTATTTTTGAGACAGGGTTTCTCTGTGTAACAGTCCTGGCTGTCCTGGAACTCACTTTGAAGACCAGACTGGCCTCAAATTCACTGAGATCTGAGAACAAACACTTCTTGTTCTTTTAAAGTTGAAAAAAAAAACACGTATGTGTGATATATGTCGGTGTTCACCCTGATGTGAGTGTTTCTGCGGAGGCCATATGTCTATGTTCTGCCTCACTACTCAGACTACAGATGTGTGTTGCTGTGCCTGGCTTTTACATGTGTTTTTGGGAGTCAAAGTCAGGACTCCATGTTGGCTTAGCAGGCTCTTACTGAGCCAGCCACCTCGCCGGTTTCTTACTCTTGTTGAGGAGTTGTTCTTGCTGTGGTACTTCTCAGGTTTTGCTTGTTTAGCTCCAGGTGATCCTATTTTCTGAATTCAGCTTTGAGGATTCTCTCTTCTTCTTCACACTGGTCAGGATTCCTGACGATAATGATGAAAGTGTTTCCCCAATGGGGTTAGGGACGTGAATGCTTTCAAACGCCTTGAGGTCCTTTTTACTCTTTTATTTTCCTTTGAGACAGGCTCTCACACTGTGGCCTCTGCTGGCTGGGCTCATGGCAATCCTCTCTGTCTTCGCCCCCTGAAGGGTGGGATTGCAGATGCGCTGCATCATGCCCCGTATCTCCTCCTCCTCTTCTTTTGTATGTCTTTGTGCATACATGTGAATGCATGTGCACATGTGTGCATCGGTATTTAGAGCCAGTGGTGAATCTTAGGTGCAGTTCCTTCATAGCCAGGGGTCCCTTGTGTGCCTCCCTCTTGTTTTGGTGACCTGCCAGCCAGCATGAGGAGCCGCCTCTCTCTGCTTCCCCAGCACTGGGTCCACAGACGTGTACCACTATATCTATTTTTTTTTAAAAAAAACTTTTAAATATTGGTTGCTGGGATTGAGCTCTTCTGAGGCAAGCACTTTACCAAGTGAGCTCGCTTTTTAACTCTCTTCCTCCTTACAGACAAGAACAATCCAGTCTCTGGTGTACACATTCAATCCCAGCACTGGGGAGGCAGAAACAGGTTTATGGATCGCTGTGAGTTCCAGGCCAGCCTGGTCTACATAGTAGCAAATTACAGGCCAGCAAGGTTATGTAGTAAAACTTTGTCTCAAAACAAAACAAAGCAAAACAAAACCCCAACCAAACAGAAAACCCCAAGCAATGACAGAAACAAACTGATTGCCTTGTGAAGAGGGGCATTAATTAAATCTGTGTGGGCAGGGTTGAACCCACTAATACAATAACTTTGCCTTTAAACCATCCATTGTGAAGTATTTAAGAGAATGATTAATCTCAAAAAACTCCTTTTTGGGTAGGTAATGGGAGCAAGAATTCTCAGAGGCTCAACCATCCAACATCAGCGCTTTGGCCTCTGGCTCCCAAGCCAGCCTGTCTTCCTTCTCTTTCAGTCTCCCAGGATGCATAGTGGCAGGGAAGGCCGTGGACCTGAAATGAAGCTCTCTACACATTATCTATTACTCTAATGAGCTTGAGAGAGGGGGAGAGGGGAGGGGCGCACTCTCCAGCTATTATGGCCTCCACCGGAGGGTTGACACACACAAGCTCATTATTGCGTTATGTTTTATTCAACAAAATAACTTTCATGTCGTAGCTTAAATTGAATTCGCTAAAACATCTTTATTTCCTGCATTATGTGCTTCAAGTGTCTTCCAGGGGCCTGCGTGCTCTCCAGAATGAAGCTGTGGAGATGGCACAATGAGAGTCAGTCTAGAGAACAGTGCAGCTATTTTGTGGTAATTGGCCTGCCGCATAATTAAAGGAGCCAAGTTCCTCATCAGAGACCCAGAGGCAGGAGCATAAAAATAATCCACTTTCGAGGACCTTGATTGTTGGTGGCCTATGGAGCTCTGGTTCTACAAACAGATTTGCTTATTCAGTTCCATTTGTAAAGAATCAGCAACATGACTGTAAAAAGGATTTATTTTTATTACATGTGTGTGTGTGTGTGTGTGTGTGTGCGTGTGTGTGTGTTGTGTATCCATGTGGATACACATGCACAGAGGCTAGGTGACCTGTTACACTCTCTGATTCATTCCTTGGGATATAGTCCTTACTGAGCCCGGAACTCACATTTTTGCTAGGCTGGCTAATCAGTGAACTCCCAGAATATACATGTCCCTACCCCTAGTCATTACTGGGGTCACAGGCACTCTTGGTCGTGCCTGGTTTTTATTTTTTTTTTTTATGTGAACACTGGAGATTCAAACTCAGATCCACTGTGATTTGCAGAGCTTTATCTTTTCCAGGCTAACTGGGGTGATGAAGGAATGAAGAAAGGACACACATACACACACACACACACACACAGAGAGAGAGAGAGAGAGAGAGAGAGAGAGAGAGAGAGAGAGAAAGAGAGAAGCTGGCATGGGGACATGCTCGATCTGGAGAAGTGGCATCTCCAAGAACAGCCCAGATCCTCAGATGTTCATTTTGTTCAGTACCAGGAGGGAGACTGGGGAGAGGAGCAGGAAAGTTACTTTGTCTCAACAGGCAGTCCCCATAGGTGACAGTCCCAGGTTGCAGACATCCAGGAGGGGGAAGCTGAGTAGCTGGTTTTTGTACAAAATGTTACTTGGACCAAGAAGGCTTTGCCATTCACATGAACCTCACCTTGGGTAAGGCTTTGCCATTTCCATGGATCTGAGACACTGGTTCTTGGCATGGCTGTGCCCATGTCAGCAATGCACATTCGCCCAGGGCTTCCTCAGCTCCCCACACAGAGCCTCATGTGGGTAGCAAGTGATCTTACCTGTCTAGCAGACTACCCAGTGCTTAAATTTTTTTTTTTTTTGATTTTTGAGACAGGGTTTCTCTGTAGTTTTTGGTGCCTGTCCTGGAACTAGCTCTTGTAGACCAGGTTGGCCTCGAACTCACAGAGATCCACCTGCCTCTGCCTCCCAAGTGCTGGGATTAAAGGCGTGCGCCACCACTGCCCGGCTCAGTGCTTAAATTTTTGAGACAGAGTCTCAGGTATCCCAGGGTGGCCTTAAATTTGCTATGTAGTCCAGAATGGCCTTGAACTTTTGATCCTCTTGTCTTAGAAGTGCTGAGCTTATAGGTCTGTGCCACTGCACTTGGTTTAATGCAGATCTTGGGGCTCAAATCCAAAGTTTCCTGAAAGCTGACAAACACTTTTGAGTTGCCTAAATTGGAGTCTCAGCCATCTTGGTTTTTGTTCCTGTACTTTATGTTCTGCTAGAGACTGAATGTAGCATCCATCCATGCTAGACAAAGACTCTACCAGTGAGCTTCACTCTAGTGCTAGACGTTTCCACGAAGGAGGCCTTTTCAGCAGTGGTTTTATTATGAATGTGATCTTTCAAGACGACTCTGACGAGCCTATGGAAACCACTAATCAGCATCTCCCTGAAGTGTATGATGGTCAGTTGACTTTAATACTGAGTCTCTTCTACCCATGTTCTTGTTCTGTTCCTCTGTGGGATCTCCAGGGGCTGTCCACCTATTGCCTCAAGCCCCTGCAGACTTCATTTCTTTCTCAGAACTCTGTTCAGATGTATGCCGTCACTCACAGTTCACTCTGTGGTCCTCAGCCCACCCATAATTCTCTATGTGGTTCTCTCTGTTAGACTTACCACATTTACTAAACCTCCAGAGCACCCGGGTGCCTCCTTGAAGTTCTCCCTCTTCTCCAGCCAGGCGCCTTCCGCCCATGGTCCCAGCCATCCTTCCTCTGCAGTTTCATCCACAGCCTTGGGTCACTACCCAGTTTTATTGGGCTCAGCACTGCCCCACCAGCCTCCTTGCTTTCCAGCATCCTTGACCACGTGACTCTTCTTATAGTGTCTTGATCTGAGTCCTTCAGCTTGTCGCAGACAGGATGCTGTCAGCACCAATACTCCCCTTCCACTGAGACCATTAGCTGGTTCTGTCTTCCCCACATGGAGTCAGCGGCTGCTCCTTGAACCGCACTAGCAGAACGGTTTCGGGACCAGAACTCAGGAGGAGGAAGAGTTAGTTACACATTTTACCCAGGCTCTAGCACTCACTCCACTATTGAGCTTCTTTGCCCAGAAAAATGTAAAGCAGCATCTGCTCACCCAGATAGACAGGACCCTGGCAGACTGAAGGATTCCACCTGAGTCCCACACGGTAGACCAATGAGTGTACTCACGGGCAGCTGTACTATGCACAAACACACCTCTAGTCAATTGCTCACCTCTTACATAATGCAGGGGAGGGGCATGAATCCCTCCTCCCTCTCCCTTTGTCCCATGAAGGTCTCCTGTGGGTCACTGTAGCTGCTCTGCTTCAAGATTGGAATGGCCAGCTCAGTGGTAGCAGCTACACCCCACTGGCTGTGTGAGCATGTGTTGGTGACTGAACCTGGGTGACATCAGCTTCTGTGAAGTGGGACAGCGGATGCTGAGATGCTCTCCTCAAAGGGCTCTGAAGCGGGGGGGGGGGGATTTTCTAACTCAACCACCAGGCTGGATCACAACCCACACAGGTTTATCCCACGGCTGGGAAAAGAGCTCCACTCTGTCCACAGACACTCCAGGTCACCCAAGGACTAAATCTCCTCTGTAGTTTGTTTCTTCATGCAAGCTTAATGTCACCTGGAGGCTTGTGGGGACAGGGCTGGTAACCTTTAAGAGCACAGGGAAGCTTTGGATTGTCAGTGGACAAGAGGGCAGATGGCAGATGGCCTTTCAGAGTACAGAAAAATTAGGAAAGAGAAACTCACCTCTAGGAAGAGACAGGAGTGCAAAGTCACGCTTGGACGGATGCTTTCCAGACCAATCTGTAGATGGAGACAGTTGGGAGGATCCTAGCTGCATCCCGCCCCTGCAGCGAGTTTTCCTTCCTGTTGTAGCAATTTCACACATTTCCAGAGGGCTTTGATGGGCGTGTGACAGCCGCGTAGATGCAGGTGTCCTGGACCCAGCACAGCAGCCTCTCTCTGGAGCTGTAAGGCAGTGTTTTAAAGAGAGAAAGAAGGAAGAGATGACTCGGCAGTTAAGAGCGTGCTTCTCTGGGAGAGATACCAGCACCCAGACAGCAGCTCACAACTGTCTGCAACTCCAGTTCCAAGAATCTGACTACCTATTCTGGCTTCCATGGATACTAGGCACACATGTGGTACACTGGCTTATATGCAGACAAAACATCCTTATACATACAATAAAAATAAAAATGTGGGAAAGCATTGCCTTGCTGTGGCCAGGATTTGTGTTGATGTCTGTGGTTCCTGTTACCACGAGGATTGTGCCATTGCCCAGGGTCTGGGCCATCACTCTGGGGGCCATGCAGTATATCTGAGTAGATATGCTACTACTTGGGGCCTTGGTAACATCCAGGCCCTGCTGCTGCTGAGGACCATGTCTGGGTCCATGGTGCTGCTGCAGCCCAGGTCTGTGTAGAAGTTCAAGGCCCATGTTGCCATGAAAGGCCACACAGATAGATGCCCAGGGGCTGGGCCACAACATGTGGCCTTGTTGGTGTCTGAGGACCATGCCACTGCTGGAGCCATGCTGATCTGAGTGGCCTGTGCTGTCACATGGGGCCGTGGCGTCATCTGTGCCTGAGCCGCTGCTGAGGGCCTTTCTGGGTCCATGACCCTGCAGCGGTCAGGGCCTGAGTTGACATCCATGACTACTGTTACCACCAAAGGTCATGCAGATGCCCGGGGTCTGATCAGCCTACCTGAGACCATGTTGATGTCTCAGGGCCATGCTGCCACCGGGGTCTTACTGATCTGGGTGGCCTGACCTGTCACCTGGGCCCATGGTGATGTCAGGGCCATGTAGCAGCCAGGGTCTGAATTGTTGTCTGTGTGCCACCGAGGGCCATGCAGATGCCCAGGGTCTGGTCAGCCACCTGAGACCTTGGTGTACAAGAGCCATGCTGATGCTGGGGCCATACTGGTCTGGATGACCTGAGCTGCCTCAGGTGCCATGGTAACATCTGGGCCTGAACTGCTGCTGAGGGTCATGTATGGATCTGTGGTCCTGCTGCATTTGGGGTCTATGTTGATGTCTGTGGCCTGTGTTACCACAGGGAGCCATAGGAACCATGCATGATGAAATCTGAGGCCATGCTGAGCTGGCCCTGCCCTTTGCTTGCCCTGGGGGAGCTGGCCCTGCACCTTGCTGGACACTGCAGCAAAAGAGTTGATCCCTACCATCATAGGAGAGTTGGCCCCAATGACCTGGGCATGAGAGAACTGCCCCTACCCCGCGCTCAGGAGAGATGACCCCACCACAACATAAAGGTGGGAGAGTTGGCTTTGATAGCATGGGTGTAGGAGAGCAGGCTCTGCCCCTTGCCTAGGGGAATGGCTCCAGTAGCCAGGATTGACCAGCTCTAATACCACCCAGGCCCATATCCAGGGCCTGGGGTTGACCCATCCTAACATCTACCCCATCTCTGACCTGCTGGAGCTCGTGAAGGGATTGGTCCTGTGGAACAATACCCACAAGGTCTCCATGACTTGGGGCAGCTGCAGGATATCTGAGGGTTTCAGTGAGGGCCCAGTGATGGTGGAGTAGCAGAAAGCAGAGGCCTGGAACCAGACTGGTGAGTCATGGCAGGGAACTTTTGCAAGGAAAGCTCATAGGACAAAAGGGTCTGCTATGTGACACATCACTCCCAATGCCACCAGGATGAGTGGAAAGGAGGACCCAGTGCCTCTGAGATGAATAAAGAGGAGGATTTAAGTTTTTTTGTTGTTCTTGTTTGGCTTGGTTTTATTTTATTTTATTTTTAATTTTCTTTTTTGGGCATGGGGCGCTGCAACAGTGAAGGTCAGATGTGGAGGGACTGGGAAATGAGTGAAGTTAGGGTGCATGATGTGACATTCCCAAAGAATCAATAAAGAAATTATGTTATGAAAAATGAGTGTGTGGGGGGTGGGGAGGAAAAGAGAGAGAACAAGCTTGTAAGTGGTCTTACCTAGCACGCTTCAAGCCTTGGGTTTGATCCCCAGCACTGCATAAAATCAGGCATGTAAAACATGCCTATAATCCCAGCAGGGAGTGGAGACGGGAGAAACAGAAGTTCAAGACCATCCTTGGTGAGTTCCAGACCAGCTTGGCTACAAGACACTAAGTCTAAAAGAGGACGGTGGGGTAGGGAGAAAAGAGCTGTACCTGATTGGCTGTGACTATGGTGACCTCAGCACACTGCAGTCTGTTCAGGGTGAGTCATAGATCTGTACACTCTAACACTCCTGTGACTGAGACAGCCTAATACCTCCCTCCTACAGCCCCACCCCAGCAGTGCTTCTAGTCACAGCTCCCAGGGCATTTCTAGTCTCCTCCTGCAGCAGCTCACAGCAAGGCAGGCGAGGGTGTGGGGGGGTAGAGGGGTTGGGGGGTGGGGGGTGGGAGTTTGAGGGGAAGCAATCCTTGAAAGTCACTTACTGTTTGGAGGGCTCTGGCAGCCCCTCTGGGTCTTTGCATTTTTAAAATTGGTAACGAGTTATCTCAAATGAGCTTCTAATTAGTAGAGCTCCAGGCTGTAAGGAAAGGAAGTGAAAATATGTAAATACTGCAGGGGACTTTTGGTGTGCCCCTGCCCTCTCCAAGTGTCTTTCCTTGGACCCCAGTGGCTTCCTCTCTAAACTCCCAAAGGGGCTCTTGGGGGTGACTTGTGGGCACTGCATATTAAAAGCTGAGCTGTAAATTGGAGCAGTGTGGAGAAGTGATGGAAAATACCACGGCTGTCACAGATTCTAGAAGTTTTTCTACCTCTACTGAGAGGCAGAATGTAAGCTCCTTCTCCCTGTACCCAAGTGTGATGGGGATGGTTTCTCCGAACTGGGATCAGACTGGGGGCTCCATGTGACACTGGAGGCTTAGTTAATTATTGTTATTGTTTTAACGTTTATTTATTTGTGTGCCTGTGTCAGCGTATATGTCATGGTGTGAGTGTGGCAGTCAGAGAACAATTGGTCCAAGCTGGTTCTCTCCGTGCAGGCCCTGGGGATCCAACGCAGGCTGTCAGGCTTCACAGCGAGCGCTTTTACCTACTCAGCCATCTTGCCAGCCCTAAGGCTCACTTAGAGAAGTATGAAATCACAGCTGCTTCTCTTGGCTCTCTTTGGACTCGTTCATGCTCTTGGGAAATTCAAGTATCCCGTGGCAAGCCCAGTGTGGGCGGGGACAACACCTGTTGGCTCACAGCCCTCTCAGGCTGAACTCTTGCCTGGTGCTGGTTGTCACTTTGTAGTTCCAGAGAAACGAACCCTACGGATGCCCAGGATGGAGGCGCACACTTACTGCCCAGCCTGGTCCAGCTGGGGTGTGGGCATCAGAACAAACAATGAAGTGTCTATGTCACCGGAGTTTGGGGTGTGAAGAACGGCTGTCTGCAAAGCTGTAGGTATTTAAGATACGTGTTGTCCCCGGAGCCCCTGCTCTGTGGAACAATGTGGTAGAGATGGGTCAGGATGAGTGAGCTCTAATCCCTTTAGAGAGAGGTGAGGGGACTCAGCCTTCCCTGGGGTTCTCAGAAGGTGTCCAATACTGTTAAAGCACTGTTAGAATTTATTAAAATCACTCCCAATGTTAACGATGAATTCTTATTGTAATAACTTCTGATCCCCATTTTTTGTAAAGCAAAGACGTTGCGAGTAAGTGAGTGTGATTTCCTAATTGGTAACTGTTGGACCCTTGCTGCCCTGGCTACACTGGACCAAAGGACAATCAGTCAGATAGCCAGCAGGGCTGCCTTCATGTCAGCCTGGCGGTGTAGAACACTCCATGACCCTTTGACAAACACTGCACCACCACCACAGTTGAAGGCTGCAGCTCCTGAAGACGTAGCTCCAGCCAGGGCTGTCTGAAACAGTTTGCACCATGTTTGGTGCTGTCACAGCCCGAGTACACTCCAGATGACCCCGAGGTCATTTCTACCTAGGCCAGAGAGTGAACTCCTCCATCCCTGCCCGCCAGGCCTTGGGCTGTGACTGGTCATAGTCAGAAACTGAGGCTTCTGATACCTGGGCTCCCAGATGCAGCCAGAGGTTGCGAAGTCTCAGCTTCTCAGGCCAAGACCTACTCCACATCAAGAGCTGCGGATCCTGATACCACAGGTCTGCCAGACAGCCGGGAGACTTGCAGAGTGAAGAGTCCTAGGCTTGGGAGACCGCCCTGTGGTTAGAGATCTTGCTGTGCAAGCGTGGGACTCCAGTAAAGCTGGGAGCAGCAGCGTGTGTTTGTATTCCTGTCACTCCTGTGGTGAGATGGAGGGAGAAGACAAGGGATCCTTGGAAGTCCATGGGCCAGCCAGCTTCATCTATACAGCAGTAAGAGAGACTTTACCTCAAACAAGGTGGGAGGTGAGGGCTGGTATCTAACATTGTCCTTTGACCAAAGCAGCTATGCAGCATCCTCCCTCCCTCCCTCCCTCCCTCCCTCCCTCCCTCCCTCCCTCCCTCCCTCTTTCTCTCTCTGTCTGTCTGTCTGTCTGTCTGTCTGTCTGTCTGTCTCTCTCTCTCTCACACACACACACACACACACACGTAACACACAAAATGTAAACAAAAAGACGAAGCTGGGGAGATGGCTCGGTGGTTAAGAGCACCTGCTGATCTTGCAGAAGGTCCAAGGTTGGCTCCCAGCTTACAATTGCCTGTAACTCCAGCTCCAGAGTGCTCTGGAGGCTGAGATCTGACAGAAGGCTCAGGGAGAAGCACACACAAAGGCTCTGAGGTACAAGAGACATCTTGGAGCTCATGACCAGGCCTCCCTCAGTGCTTGGTGATTTTGTATCCTTCCCTAAGTAACTAAGTGGATTCTGTTTCGTGTGTGGGCGTATATGCATGTTCGTTTGTGTGTATACGTGTCCATGCGTGTGTACACACACTCATGTGCATGTATGCATGCTCATGTGTGTGAACATGTTCATATGTGCATACTTAGTCATATGTGTGCATACACATTTGTACGTGTGCATGTTCATGTGTGTATACATATTCATTTGTGCATATGTGTTTGTGTGTGTGCATGCTCATGTGTGTGAGATGTTGATGTTTGATGTCTTACTTCATTGCTCTGCATTTTCCTATGATTACATTTAGACTATTTTTAGTTATTTTTGATAATTTCACATACATACACAATATATCTTGGTCATAGCTAACCCAACTCCTTTTACAGAAACCCTCAACGCCTCACCCCCAAATACCCTCCTCCTGCTTTGTGCATTACCCTCTGGGTCTTTATACACATAAGTGTGGGGCCGTCCACTGTGGCACAGGTGACCCACCAGAGGAAAAATTCCTGTCGTTCCTCCAGCAACCAGCAATGTAAATAGTTCCTCAGCTGGGGGTGGGGCTTGATGGTTCCTCTCACATCCATGCTGGAGTGTTGCTGGCTTGATCTGGTGCAGGTCCTGGGCAGGTGAGCACAGATGCTGTGAGCTCCTGGGTGTGAAAAGAAGACAATGCTGCACAGCATTCCGCCCGCCTCCAGCTCTCACCCTCTCTCCGTCCTCGTGGAAGATGTCCCCGGAGCCTTCTGGGCCATCGATGGGGACAGCTCATTTAGGGATGAACACTCATCAGTCACTTACTCTCTCTTAGTTTCTGAGACAGAATTTCATACTGAACCCAGAGCTCACCGATTCGGCCAGCCTGGCGGCCAACCCGCGGTGGTGCTCACAAGGTAATGTGATGAGGAAGTGCAGACACCCTGATCCCTGGGGCTCACTGGCCAACCGACCTGTCAAGTTCCAGCCAGAGAGAGGCCCTGTCTTACAAAGCAAGGTGAAGTGGCTGATGGTTGAGTTGGGCTCAGTGGTTGGGTCTACCCTCCCTGCAAACACGAGGACCTGAGTTTAAATTCCCAGCACTCATAAAACAAACACGCAAAACCAAAATCAGATATGGGCCTGCAACCCCAGCTCCAGGGGTGCAGAGGCGGGTGGATTATATGAGCCTACCTGAAACAGCAAGCTTCAGGTTCAGTGAGAGAGCCCATCTTGGGGCAATAAGATAGAAAGCAATATAGAAAGGCACTTGATTCTGGATTTGACTTCTACATATGTGTGCATGGATGCATGTACTTGTACAACCACATGTATGTTGCCACACTCACACATAACACCATAGATACAACACCACAGACACACACATGAAAGAAAATGCCAAAATGGACAATGCGGAAGGAACTAGAGCCAGGGACGTCTTTGGCCTCTGTATGCAGCACAAACATGTTAACATACACATACACACAAAATAGCAGAACAGAGTACTAAGAGGGCTGTCTTCCCATAGATGGGGCAGTGTCCCATCTTCAAGGGATGGTTTTTAGGTGGCTGTGCCCCTGGCTACCCTGGCCTCCTTGGGGGAAGTCCTGACTCGCAAATTATTTTCTGACTTGCTCTCCATTTGGCAGGCCTGGGGAGGGCCAGAGGCCTCTGGTTGACTAGCAGATGAGCGGCAGCCCTGCTCCTGGCCGGCAGCTTCACGGGAACACTCTCACATGACATCACCACTTTGGACTGCATCCTAATTCACTTGTGGCTTTTACAGCCTGGCTTTCTGACATGAGCATGGTGCATTTGTCATTTTATGGGACAGGGAGTGGCCTCGGAGCTGGCTTTCCTTATTTCTTCTCTACTCTGCATGTTTATTTTATTGGGGTTATGCTAAAGTCAGTGTTCCTGTGTGCCCTGCATGCGGAGCTTGACTCTGAACTCGAGATGGTAATTGTGACCTTTGTTGGCAGCTTTGGTCATGAGGTACTCAGTTCTTCCTGGGTGGACTGATGTGGAAAAATCTGTTGGGAAAACTTAGTCAGCTTGGCCCCAGGATTCTGGACCCAGAAAACCTCATTATGTGTTTAGGGGTGTAGAGGGTTTGGGCTGGTAGCACTTTCCAGTGTGGTCCAGGTGTGGAGGTGGGACCCATAGCGACACTGTTCAAAGTGATGCTCATTTTGCGGGGCTGAGATGGAGCCTTTGTGTCTTCTAGGCAAGTATACCACCATCACAGTACTCCCCGCCCAACAGTGCTGAGTTATGATTCCATTTTGGTTGCCTGAGACGTGGGACAGACTTCTATCAGTGGCCGAGGGAGAGGATGCAGATGAAAGAGTCCAGTGTGTCACGGGAAGCTGGGGGACTCTGGATTGGGAACCTTCCTGGTTCCCATCGCGCCGTTGACGTCAGAAGGTATAACAGGCCCCCAGATCTTAGCACTGCTGATGCCTTGTTAGAGGTACCTAGGTACCCTTCTGATCTAGGAGCCCAGCAGAAGACCCCAATATCTGCCCAAAGGAGAATAAAGATTTAACCCATCACTGTCCGCAGCTCTGGGAAAGTCCCTAAATGTACTAACCTTGCTTAAGAGTCTGTGCGTTCTCTGAAAGAGTTACCTTGTGACATTCTGGAGGCACCAGCAAGATTCTCAAAGATGCTGGGGGCCTGGGATCCCCCGGAATAATAACAAGGAGAATAGGACAGTTCATAGGGGGTTTGTACCCTAAAATATTGCTGGGCCCCAGAAACTTCTGCCTCTGTTCCTGTTGACCCAAAGGCTCCTGATGACTCCACCCTAAACAGGAGACTGGATCTGTTCTCTCCAGAGGTGAAACTATTTATGCACTTCTGCATAGGACATTAGGAAAGGCTGGATGCAGTTCTAATTCCAGTGTCCTGGACACATGCAAGATGCCGCTGGTTCCCAATTTAGTCTGTGTGATGGAAACCCCTGTTTGTCTTTGCTCTTTGTCTCTCCATGTTTCTGTCAGTTCTGTCATTCGGAGAAACAGATCTATCATGGGAAAGGGAATGAGCAAGATGGAAGCCACTGGTGCCACTGGTGCAACTGTGGCTGCTGTTGCTATGGTGATGTTGGCAGTGATCCAAGGTGGATTTTGTGGACAAAGACAGATATGATGTCTGTTTTTTTTTGCCCAGAGAATCCAGACCTTATAGGAAATTGGTTGGCCCAATGATAGCTCAGGCCATTTGGAACATGGTGAATGGGGGTGCCAGACATCCCAATCAGTTTTCATCTATTTACCAGTGACTTCCCTTGGTATATGATACCACCCAAGACCTATGCCCTCTTGTTGAGTACCCAAATCCTTTTGGTTCAGCCAGGTCACCCAGAGAAACCCCAAACCTCCGCCTGTTCTCTCAGCCCCACTGGAGGAAACCCTCCTTCCCCCTGCTGTTCCTGGAGTGTCTGTCCCAGCTCGTGTGGAGTTGTTGCTTGTGGTCTCCATCCTTGTCCTTTCTCCACTCCCTGGGACGACACCACTTGACTGCAGCACCTCCTCCAGTCCTGAGAGCAGGAGCATAACTGTTTGCTCTCTTCTCTTGGCTTCTTTCTCTCTACTTCCATAGTCCAAGTCCTATTTCCTGTATGAAGGAAGGAGGGGCATGGCCTCTCATCCATCTTGCCATCTGAGTGCTTTCAAGCAGAGGGCCTACAGGGAGAAGGAAATAGCCACTCCCTTGATCCCTCCACTATCCGTTCCAGCAGGAGGGCAGGGAGGGATAGTTCCTCCTGACCAAGTTGTGGGTGGTGGTGAGGTAGTCCCTTCTATCTCAGACCTCTTCACCCCTCTACACATGCAGAGTGGCTCTGGGGGCTCTGGGAAGAATTTCCTTGGGGAGAGTCAGGCCCTGCCCTCCCTCCAGCAGACCTAAGACCTGAAAGCTCCCTTCCTTCCCGATTCATGGTTTGTGTCTCCTTTTCAACCAATGATCTCTATGAACTGGAAAACTCTGAACTCATCATTCTCTGAAAAACCTCAGGCGCTCATTAATCTACCCGACTGGAACCCCAAACACTGAACAAGGTAAGGAGGACAATTTCCACCAGGCCTTTTTAGGGTGATTGAAGGCAACTGTTAGGAAACTTAACCAATTTAGTTGGGTGGTGGCGGCACACACCTTTAATTCCAGTAGAGGCAGAGGCAATTCTCTGTCAATTCTAGAGTTTTGGAAGTTGCTTACGATGCACTTCCTGTTTACTTAGGTAATATATTCTTCTGGAGTCTTTTATGGAGTTGAAGAATTTAGTTATAGTTTTTCTTAATTTTGATAAAAGATGAAGTATATATAAGTATTGTAACTGTAATTCGTACTTGATACCTGTTTTGTTATATGTAATTTTACTATGTTAAAGTTAAAACCTCCACTTTTATTTAAACAGAAAAGGGGAAATGATGTGGGATTCTCCTCTGTATGCTATGATTACCATTAATGAATAAAGAAAACTGGCTTGGTCTGATAGAGTAGAGCAGAACTAGGCAGGGAAAACTAAATTGAATGCTGGGAGAAAGAAGGACAGAGTCAGAGAGAAGCCATGTAGGTCTGCTGGAGACAGATGCTGGAACTTTGTCTGGTAAGCCACAGCCTCGTGGTGATACACAGATTAATGGAAGTGGATTAAATTAATTGTAAGAGTTAGCCAATTAGAAACTAGAGCTAATGGGCCAAGCAGTAATTTAAATAATATAGCTTCTGTGTAGTTATTTCAAGTCTGAGCTGCTGAGCGGCCAGGAAACAAACAAGCAGTCTCCTTATAACTGCAGAGGCAGATAGATCTCCGTGAGTTCAAGATCAGCCTGGTCTACAGAATGAGCTTCAGAACAGACAAAGCTATAGAGAAATTCTGACTTGGAAAATTCAAAACCAACCAACACCCCCCCCCACACACACTTTAAAAAAACCTGTAAATTGTCTAAGGTGAATAAGGTAATACAAGAGCCCCAAGAACTGCTGCCCAGGAGTGCTTCTGTGAGGCTTCCTGAGCACCAGATGTCCCAGAAAACCAGTAAGCAACCAATATTGCTTTTGTTACGCAGTTAGCCTGAGACAGTGGAAATAAGCTGTGGAGGTTATGAGGACACCTTATCCTGTGTAAGTGATTGCAAAGGGGGTCCACACCCAGGTGTTGGGATCCTGTTTCTGCTGGTTGGGGGATTGTCTGCTCGCAGCTGCCCCTTCAGCCATGCGAGCAAAGTAAGCTGACAACAGACTTTGGGCCAGGAATTGTTCCTAACCACATCCCCTCAGTAGCGGCTTCTTGAGAGGGACCCCAGAGAGGCGGCTATCCAGTGCTCCACACTGTCACACTCTTCTCCTGGACCAGCCCAGCATCTAATTCGGTACAGTTTCAGTCCAGTCAGCCTGCTGCCAAGCAATAACCCAACAGAGCCCCTCTGTATTTGTCTGAAAATGGCTGGAGAGGTCCAGTCCACCAGACCCAACCTAATGGATGTCCTGCTGTGAGAAGCAGAAGAGGTGCTGAACTCCCCAAGTGAACCCAGGTACTTCATTGGGAGAGGACAAAGCTGTCACCATGTACACGAACATATGGTGGGGGAAGGACAGGACTGTCACCATGTACATGGACAGATGGTGGGGGAAGGACAGGGCTGTTACCATGTACACGGACAGATGGTGGGGGAGGGCAGAGCTGTCACCATGTACACGGACAGATGGTGGGGGAAGGACAGGACTGTCACCATGTACATGGACAGATGATGGGGGAAGGGCAGAGCTGCCACCATGTACACAGACAGATGATGGGGGAAGGGCAGAGCTGCCACCATGTACACGGACAGATGGTGGGGGAAGGACAGGGCTGTTACCATGTACACGGACAGATGGTGGGGGGAGGGCAGAGTGTCACCATGTACACGGACAGATGGTATGCTACAGACCGCGCCCACAGGGCTCTCTATAACAAGAGGATTTTCTTATCTCTCCCAGAAGAGAAATCAAGCACAAAGAGGAAATCCTGGTCCTATTAGAAGCCCTCTGGTTTCCAATTGAGGTAGTCATTGTCCACTGCAAAGGGCATCAACAAGGGGAAATCCCAGAGGCTCAAGGGAATGAGGCAGCAGCCCTAGAACCATGGGGCTTGGTTACTCTGTCTGAGTCTGATTGGCTCCAGTGCCCAACCTGAACACAGGAAGAAACCAAGTGGGCCTTAACCAGGAGGCAAATGGGTGGTGGTTCTTGCCAGGTAGGACACATGCACTCTCTGCTGCCGTTAGAAAACCGATGGTCACCAAACTCTGCCAGGCCACCCATCTCGGGGCAACTAAGACTGCTGAGTCACACAGGCCCAGATATTCCATCCGTCAACTAGACAATCCTGTCGAGGACATTATACCCAGATGTGCCTCTTGTATACAGGTGAAGCCCAGAGGAGGAAGGAAAGTCCCAGAAGGAATCTGGCCTGAGGAAGCACCCCCAGAGAACACTGGGAAGTGAACTTGACAGAGATCAAACCCATGGGTGCTGGTTTTCTGGACTCCAATAGCCACCTTCAAGAGTTAGCTCCTAGATTTGGGTTGCCCCTCTCCTGGGGTCCAACCATGTCCTGGCCTTCATGGACAAACTTTCTCTAAACCTGGCAAAGGCCCCAAATGTTAGCTAGAAACTACACTGCGCCTATAACCCACCACACTCAGGACAAGTAGCAGGGATGAATAAGAAGGGGCCTTACATATGCCCTGGGCACTGGTGGAAATTGGGCCACACTATCTTTTGGCCTCCTAAGGGCCAAACGCACCCCATATCAAGAAGCTCACAGTGAAGAAATTACTAACAATTCTCTTCTTATATCCTTATAGGTCCTGCAACAGAACCAGATGAGTGTTCATCAGACGGTTCAGGAGCTGTGCCCTTGCTCACGGCTGAGCCTGCCCACAAGTTCCAGCCTTAGGTGAGTCCTGACCTGGAGCCTGGAGTCAGTGTGGAGAGACCCATACTGAAGGAGACCCCTTGCACAGTGGGGCTCCCTCCCGGACCCCAGATTAGGCACAAACTGCACCTAAACATCTGTTTTCACAGAAAGATCCTTTTTTAATCAGTGAAAAAAAGTTAAAGTGGCTGCAGAAAAACCTTGCAGGTGTAATTTTTTTTTTTTTCCTGAGACAGGGTTTCTTTGTAGCTTTGGAGTCTGTCCTGAAACTTGCTCTGGGACCAGAGCTGCCTCTGCCTCTTGAGTGCTGGGATGAAAAGTGTGTGCCACCACTGCCCAGCCTGCAGGTGCAATTTTTAAGAGGAGGAAAAGGAGAGGTTATGTTAGGATGGGCTAGGATGCCGTGGTAGAGGAGATAGAGGATGAAAAATGGGATGGGAACAAGGGAAAGGGGCAGGGATATTTGTCCCAGAGGGACGAAGGCTGCCTCTGTATAGAAGGGAAGACAGACGTGGCCCATTGGCAAATGACAATTTATAAAGGTACAAGGGGAAACCCTGTGTTAGGATGAGGTGTTTAATTTTGATTGCATATGTTAATTAGGCACCCAAAGAGGGCTTTTAATTGCTGGACTCCAATACTTTGATAGCTGGACTATGACAGTCAGCCTCAGGAGGAGAAAGTGTTCAAATAAGACCTTGGTGATTAGCTTTAGGAATGTCATCTTTTTTTTTTTTTTTTTTAAAGCAAGGTAAAAGGAATGGGAGAGAAGGGCATGGCCTGTGAGAGCCATGCTCACCACGCTTTGCTCACCACGCTTGAGCTGACCAGGGTGCCTTCACATACCCCTTGGTCCTCACCTCCCCTATAGCACTGCAGGTTTCCAGTGTCATCTCATTGATCCACCATATACATAGTGAAGGAGGCCACAGCAGATAAGGACAGATGGGCCATCACTAGGTCCTCTGACCCCCTAAAGATAAGGTTGACATGGGACCTATAATTATGGTTGTTCTATTTTTTTTAATCTCCCCGTGGGAAAGGCCCCTAACTCTGAATAAGCCAGAACTTTGGGTATGGGAATTAAGAAAGATCAGAACTGGGGAGATGACAGCCAGTCTATCCACTGAGACCTGACCCATCTTCCAGGGATATTTCTGGAATCTCACCTCTACCCTTGTCTTGGTGAAAGAGTGAACCTCTCTGTCTTAGTCTCTTCTGGAGTGTGGAAACAGCCTGTTCTTCCTGGGATCTTTGACAAAATGCTGTAAGGTTTGTTAATCTCTTGGCATCTAGGAAGAATTGTGAGCACTCCAGCTGGTCGCCTTGTTTTTCGAGGCTGGACCTCTCCGCTGGAGCTCACATTGATTAAGGCTCAGCTGACTAGCCAGTCAGCCTCAGGGATCTGCTGTCTTCACCTCCCCAACTACTGCTGGAGTCAGGAGCACACAATACCATGTCCAGCTTTTTGTGTGGGTTCTGGGGATCAAATTCAGGTCCTCATGCTTGCAAGGTGAAGCACGATTAATAAAAACTCAGGGTCAGAAATTGGGGTTCAACCTGAAGATCCGAAAAGAGAAACAGTCAGCCCCTGGCTCTTACCTCGACCTCAGTCTGAAATGGTGATCCTGCCTCCAGGAATCTCAGAATGAGACTGTGTCTGAGAGCTGTTTCCTCCCACTTTATAATCCTCTCTAGGGCTGGGATTAAAGGCATGCACTGCCCGATTTCTGTGGCAACTAGTGTGGCTACTGGGATTAAAGGTACATGCCATTATGGCTACTGGGTTTAAAGGTGTGTGTTACCATAATCTGATTTGTAAGGCTGGCCAGAGGGACTGTTTTACTCTCAGATCTCCAGGCAGTCTTTATTTATTACAATACAATTGAAATGCTGCTTCAGGAAGGCAAGCATTTGTTGATTGAACCATCTCTCCAGCCCTTGGCACTGTCTTTCACATTACACAGTTTTCCTTGGAAATCCCAACTCTTAGAGAACAGGAGTGTCTGACATATCTTGGTTTTGGAAACCAATTACAGTAAACAAGCATTGATTTCAGCAAAGACTGGAGTGATAGGCTTCTTCAATTTAGTGTGAGGTATCTCTTTTAGGTTCTGTTTAACTTTTGTGCCACTGAGATAAGACATTACCCATGAGCAACCTAGTGGAAAAAGGATTACTTTGTGGTATCCTTAATGGAGGGAAAAGCTTCATGGAGTTCATGGTGGTGGGAGTGGGTGGCAGACGCATGTGGAAGCAGAAAGTGTGCCTGAAACCAGGGATGGGGTTGTATTCAAGTCTTGCCCCTAGTGACCCATTTCTGCTAGCCAGATCCCACCTCCTAGGAACCCAAGAGACTCTAGTACTGCCAGCGAGAGACCACGCATTCAAAACATGAGCCTGGGGGGGACATTCAGGCTCAAACCATAATGCTCTGCCTCTGAACCACTGAAGCAAGAGAGGGGTTTGAAGGGCTAGTGTGCCTAGACCACGAGGCAGCTCACCCCACTTCTCTGTTGACTGAGGTTTCTGTCCCCACTGATCCTACAGCTGTTCAGTCCCAAAGTAACACACAGAGGTTTAGATTAATTATAAACAGGTTGGCTTATTAGCTCAGGCTTCTTATTAACTCTTATATCTTACATCTTAACCCATAATTCTTTTCTGTGTTAGCCATGCAGCTTGATACCTTTATCAGCGAGGCATTCTCATCTTGCTTCCTCTGCATCTGGGTGATGGCTGCAGACTCAAGCCTTTCCTCTTCCCAGAATTCTTCTGTTCTGGTCGCCCTGCCTTTACTTCCTGCCTGGTTGTCCCACCTATACTTCCTGTCTGGCTACTGGCCAATCAGAGTTTTATTAAAATACAAGTGACAAATCTTTACAAAGTGCGAGACCATTATCCCACAGCACCCCCCTCTCTCTCCCATCTCCATATTATCTGCTGTACACCATGAGGAATTTGGTGAAAGTCTCTCAGCCATTTGCCCTCTGGCTTTATCTTCAGGAAGGAAGTCATTTCTTTGACACCTCCAGTAGAGTTGTGACTGGTCTCTTTGGGACAGTTTAATTCTGGTCACACACTTTCCAGAACAGGGTTCCATTACTCCATCTCTGCTCTGGAATAAGGCAGAGTGCCGATGCCATCCACCAGTGCAACATGCAGCTTTGCTATGGCAAAAATGAGAGTGAAGTTAGAACAGAGAGACCCACGAAGTCTTACTAGTCGCTGGAAAACCAGCGATGGATCAACCCTGCCTTACTTCTTCTTGACCACTTGTAGTTGTAAAGTCATGGCTGAACAGGGGATGAGAGTGTGGCTGAGTTTAGAAGTTGTCTGGAGAAATGGAGGGAAAAGGAGGTGTGTGTGTGTGTGTGTGTGTGTGTGTGTGTGTGTGTGTGTGTGCTTATATGTATGTGTTTATGTGTGCAAGGTTGTGCATTTACATATAGAGGCCAGAGGACATCGCCAGCTGTCACTTCTTAGAGCTGCCTGCCTTTTCAGTTTTGAGACAGGATCTCTTACTTGCCTGGAGCCTGGTAGGTTAGGCAGGTTGGCCAGTGAGGCCCAGTGATCCTTCTGTCTGCATCTCCCCAGTGTTAGTATTACAAGCTTGCACTCCCATACACAGCTTTTTAAAAATCAGCTCTCGGGAATCTAACTCAGATCCTCAGGATTAGGAAGCAAGCATTTTAGTAATGGAGCCTTCTTCTCGGCTCATCACAAGACAACCTGAAAACGGAGACACAAGTCCCAGTGGGAACATCTCCACAGACCTTGAACAAATGGGATATAGAGATATTGTGGGACTGAGATGAGCCCAAGACCTGGAAAGAGCTGAGGAGGCAGCCATGGGACACCCTCAATTCCAAGCACAGGTAAATACTACACTCGACACCCTCATGTAGAGGACACAGTGTATTTCATCTCTCTTGTCGCCCTTCACGGTGGCCAGCAAGGCTTTTAGCATCACGTGTAAGGCGAGGAATGCTTGCTGAGGGAGTAAGGTGACCAGCTCATAGGCAGGGCCGCACTTTAAATTATTGACTTGTGGATTTTGTGTTTGGGGTTGGTCAGGGGCAAGAAGAACAGATAACTCTGCCTGGCTGCTTTTAAACTCAGGCAAAGGAGTCTGACACGGGGTGACTGCGCTGGAAACAGAATTTCATTGCTTGTCTAGAAGTGATCAACGAAGGCTGGAAGCCAAGAAGGACAAATGCCATCAAGTCTCCTTTGACATGTGAGGACCTGTGTTTGATTACCTTCTTGGGCTATGGAGCAAAGGGGACATATTTCTCTTTCTTGGAAAAACCTCTCCATGTGTGGCATCAGCCTTTGCTGTGGAGGGACTGATGGCGGTATTTTCTCAGCACGGAGTTGTCTTGCGTTCCTGGAGACAGAGCTGAATTGCCTGGATTTGTCAGTGAAGAAATATTGCTGAGCTTCCTACTAACTCAGGAGAGTCTCTGGGTTCTGTGGGAAGGTCTGTGGCAAGGCTGAGAAAAATATACCCAGTGAGAGTTCAGACTCACTGAAAGATGCCAGAAAGGTCCGAGATGCCTGGCCAGAACTGCACTTGGTACAAGGGTGAAGTCTGCCCACTGTGGAGTAGGGTAGAAGTGGGTGTCTGGAAGATGGGACCCCAGAGCTCACATCATTTTTTTCTTCTTCCCTCCCTCCCTCCCTCCCTTCCTCCCTCCCTCCCTCCCTCCCTTCTTTCCTTTCTTTCCTTGTGTAGGTGTGTAGATGCATGTGCTTACAGAAGCCAGAGGTTGATGTCAGGTATCTTTCTCCACACCTCTCCATATTGTATTTTGAAACAGGGTCTCTCATTGGCTAGGAACTCCCTGGATCTTCCTGTCTCTGCCTCTACCATGCTACAGTTACAGTCCCAGGCTTCCATGCCTGGATTTTTATGTAGGTAGGTGCAGGGAAGCTGAACTTGGGGCCGCATGCTTGATCAGTGAGCACTTCACCCACTAAGCCATTTCTCTAACCTTCACATCTCTGACACTGAGGAGCTGTGGGACACTCTTGACCGGATCCATTGGCCAAGACTGAATTTTAACCAAGATTGTCCTGATTTGCCTGACTCTGATTTGCATGGTGCTGATTTGCATAACCCTGGTTTGCAGGGCTCTGATTTTGCATAGCAGAGTCTGCACAGAGGCTCCTGCTGGCCTCCCTAAATGGTACAGCCAGTGGGTGTGCCGCAGGAAACTCACACAAGAAACCCACCGTAAGCCTGGGAGAACTTTTCTCAAGTGGAGACACCCTCTCACTCCTAGTCCTGTACCCTGTACCACCTGCGCTATGCCAGCCACTGCCCAGCCCTTCAGTGTAGTCAACAAATATTCTAAGTTCATTTGCTTCCAGGCCCTTCCCTGCTACTATGGTGACTAGTAGCTAGCCAGTTAGTTCACTACAGAAAATGACTGTGTGTGTGTGTGTGTGTATTATTGTGTGTACATGTATGTGTTTGTGCTTGTATGTGCATGATTCTGTTTGAATATGTATTTGTGTATATATGTGTTTATTTATGTATGTATCTCAAACACAGTCACTACATCCTGAAATTCTTTTTTTCCCTAAATAGCGTGGCTTAGAGACCTTCCTATGTTGGCATGTTAAAGTTTCCTCCAGTTTTTGGTCACTTTCTGACTCTTTACAAACACGTGTTGCCTTTTTCCCTCATAGTGGATATGCCATCAGTTTTTGGTCCTGGCTCTTCTCTATGATTTTGCTATGCATTTCCTCCAGTACCATTTTGGCCCAATCTCTGGAGTGTTTCCTGAGAAGTGAGATCTCTGGGGTGGAGGGCACATGCACTGAGCATATGCGAAGATATTACTAAATTAGACAGTTGAGTTTGCAAGTGAGGGTCATTAGCAGAAAAACCCGTTAGGTTAATTCTGCCCTGTAAATGTTGTATTTGAGGAATTCCTTTTACAAAATTGACTTGCGTTCTGCTTTTATTTTTCCTTTATAGAAGGGCTCATAGAAGTTTATAGCAGGAGGCATATAATTTAAGGCTGAAAATGCTGAACACATAGCAGTGTAATGCATGTATTAGAAAGCCAGGGTGGTAACAGCGTTAGCTCCTGCTGCCCAAGCATTGACAGTATGCCACCCAGTGTTCCAATGAAACAACGTAATGAAACCCCATGATGTCTGTGTAACACAGGCAAAGCAGGAGTGTGTTCATTGTTTCCTTGCTAGGACAAAGTTTCCAACTTAGGATGGGACAGCATTTTTTTGGGGGGGGGTTCACAGTCAGAAGGTCCTGTCCATGGTCACTTGGCTCTGAGGGTCCTGTCCACGGTCACTTGGCTCTGAGGGTCCTGTCCACGGTCACTTGACTCTGAGGGTCCTGTCCACGGTCACTTGGCTCTGAGGGTCCTGTCCATGGTCACTTGACTCTGAGGGTCCTGTCCATGGGCACTTGGCTCTTAGGGTCCTGTCCATGGTCACTTGGCTCTGGTGCTTCCTGGCCTGTGGTGAGGCAGACATTATGATGGGGAGTTAGGGGATAAAGCTGCTGACTATGTGACTATGAGGAAGGAGGAGAGAGAACGGAAGAGGAATGAAGGAAGAAAAAGGGCCATCAAGGACAAGATAGAAGCTTTGAAGCTACACTATAGTGACCTGCTTCCTCATACAGTCCCTGTGTCCTTGAATCCCATCAGTTAGGAAGGCCAGGCTCTCATTCAGGAGTCAGTGCTGTTTAGCAAAGGCGGTTTCTAGGCATCTGCTTCACTCTGGGGCTCTGGCCTCTCCTGGATGTTGGCTGAACCAAGCTGGGGTGAAAACTTTCCCAGTCTTAAATTTTGCCGTAATTAAAAAGGTGAAAAAGAATCAATGCCATTTGCCAGAGTCTGTTGGAAGGTCGATGAATTATACAAAACAAACCTCCTCCCAAAGGCAAAATTCCCATCCTATCAACAGACACCATCTTGGTGCCCACACCTGCGGAACCCGGACCTTTGTCCTGGTACTTTCACGAGGGATGGGATGTCTGGGTTCTCCGCTCATCGGCGGCTGGTGATGATGTCAGATGGTTGCCGTACATGTGACAGCAGAAGTTTAGCCTCTGTTTAACCTTCTAGGTGAAGGTCCAGAGACCTCTCAAGAAGTCAGTCCTGTTCTAACGTCCCCCCTAGGACCAAGAGCTCTTAGAGCCCTCATTTTATAGGTGGGGAAACTGGGGCCCATGGCGATGAAATACTTGTCAAACGTCAATGGTTAGGCAGAGGAAAAGCAGATATTCTGGGGGCCTCTGGACTCCAGACACACGGGCCTAAATGAGACACCATTTTGCTTCTGTGCTGTTGGGAACGAGAGTAGAAGTCAGGAAAGCAGAGTGTGGAGGAAGGATACACTATGTTGGTACCAGGTTTCCTAGTCAGTCTCCAGTCGGCATTGGGCCTCCTGGCCTCGTCAGTATCCAGTGCTCCCTGCTCTGGCCTGGCATAGTGTCATGTTCATCTTCCTTGTCAACTTGACCAGGATTCAGGATCACCATGACAACCAGCATTCATGTCTATCCACTTCCTGATTGTGGGTACAATGTGACCTCAGGCTCTTGCCGCCGTGTTTCCCCCACAATGATGGACTCAATTCTCAAATCATGAGCCCAGACAAACCCTCCTTTCTTCTCATTGCTTCCCACAAGGTGTTTGGAGGAACGAGAAAAGTGACTAATGCAGCCGGGCAGGTGTCATTCTGAGTCAGTGCATCTTGGGCCCACATGTGCAGTGAGATCTCTGTATTTAACCCTTTCCTGTCTTTGATCTTTTTGTGGGGGCTTGGTACCCAAATCAATGAGACATCAGGGCCAAGATGTCACCACAGGGGTGCTTGAGCCTGGAATCTGCACAGGCACTGTTTCCTCAGCCAGCTGACTATTGCCTGCTTCTGTCACCAAAGCCACCTTCCTTAGGCTGAAGTTTGACATCCCCACAGGTATAGACCTCAATAGGAAGAAGAATGGAGAAGAAAGGAAGGGAAGGAACAGGAGACAGAAGGGACAGGTTGAGGTGGACTCCAGTTTTCCCCAGGCTGGAGGAAGGGACATTTGCTCTGGCCATGGTGAAGGCAGGATCCTGTCCCTGAAGCGAGTCCATGGCTGGGGTCCGAGTGCAGGAGAAGGTGCTGTTAAAAACTGGAGTAGAGGCCGGGCAGTGGTGGCACAAGTCCTTAATCTCGGCGCTTGGGAGGCAGAGGCAGGCCAGGGAGTTCAAGGTCAGCCTGGTCTACCAAGAGAGTTCCAGGACAGCCAGGACTATTACACAGAGAAATCCTGTCTCAAAAAACCAAAAACCAAACCAAACCAAAAAGACCAGGAGTGCAGTGTGAGGACAGAAAACAGAAGAAGAGAAGGGGAGGAAGGGGAGGGTAGAGGGGGTGGGAGAGAGAGGAAGAAGGAGAGGGAGGAAAGGAAAGATGGAGGAATGTGAGGTAGAGAGGAGGTGTGGGGGAGAGAGGGAGAGAAGAGTGAAGGAGAGAGAAGTGGAGGGAAGGAGGAGAAAGAGTGGGGAGGGAGGCGCAGCCCCTATGTAGAGGAGGTGTCCCTGGGCACAGCAGGCAGTCTTTCTAGCTGTTATTCAGATCCCCAGATCCTTCACTAGCGTGTGTTCGTGGACGTGCACGCGTGGAAGTGTGTAGGAATGGGGATTGCTGTGGCTGTATCAATTTACCTGGTGGATCCTGGTGCTGGCGAATGTGGCGCTGGGGCTTGGAGTGTTATGGTGCTGTGGTTGTAGGGTCATAGTACTGGGGGGCAGTCCCTCATGAAAGAAAAGTGAAACAGACTCCTACTTAGGAGGTTTCAGCTTCTTGCTCAGCCTAAGGGCATGGGCTAAGGGTACTTTGTGTTGATAAAAATAAATTCCTGACCTCATGGGCACCTAGCTGGTTCGAGAATCTCTGGATGTGACTGGCTGTCACTATTGGTCTTTTGTGCTGGACATGGACTCTGTTCTTCCAGGACCTTGCTCCTTCCACTCAGAGCAGGGTGCCTGTGTAGAAACTGAAGGTGCCACACAGGAGCTGGACACACCTTGGTCATAATTCCTGCCGTGAATGTGCTATTGACGAGGCTTCCTCGTGCGCACTTGTGTGAGGAGGCCCCTGGATGAGACTGGGAGAGTGAGGAAGGCAAGGCTGCCTGAGTCCCGAGAGTTATTTCACACTATTTCCCTTGCTATCATAAACAGACAAGTCAGAATGGTTTTATTTTACTGAAGTCACCAGAAAGTTTTAGAAAGTGGCATCCCTGTTAGATTACGAGCACACAGCTGAGACAGGCAGCTGCCACACAAGTCTCTGCTGCATCTCTTTCTGGCTGGTCCTGCACCGGGCTTGCTTCTCAGGCTTTCATTTCCTCACCTGTGAGATGGGAGAAGGGCAGCATCCACCCTATGAGTTATGAGGAGGCTTACCTCACTAATGGACATAAAACACACAGGGCAGTGCCTAACCCAACCCATAGCAAACACCACCAACCAGCAGCTATTGGTATTTTCCGACTATTACCAGGGCTCTTACCAGTCCTGGGAACTATCAAGGACTTTCTCCTCAGGCCATCTGAAAACCTGGGCTATTGGCAAATACCCTTATAAACGCAAGAAAGAAAATGGATGGGTCACACAAAATGCTTCAAATACATAGCCTGCCCCCTCTACTTTTCTCTTCTTGATCATTTCCAAAACTGAAGTATATTAAATATTGGGATGCATATGCGAATTGATTCTTGTCTTTTGGGAGTCATGGACACCCTTATAAACGTGAGTGCAGGGAGCTGGGGGATGACTCCTTCAGCAGAGTGCTTGCTCTACACGCTGGAGGAGGGCCCGAGTTCATCCCCATCTGCGTAGAAGTTGAATGTGTACCTGTAATTCCAGCACCGAGGAGGAGGAGTTAGGAAAAGCCTGGAGCTTGTGGGCTGACTGTCTGGTTCAGACCGGGAGAGACCCGGTCTCAAAATTAAGATGGAAAAAATCGAAGAAGATATCCAACACTGACTTTGGCCACCTTTGTACACACATACACATGTGCACAAATAATACACATGCACCCCCTCACCCCCCCCCCCATCGAATCCTACTTTCCTCTCAGAGAGAATGGAGTTTTGCATGTATAACTTCAGGGAGTTCAAGAATTTAGGAAACCACTGTGGATTTTTGTCCCACTGCCCACAAGAACTCATTTCATCTCTCTTTTACACAATGATCTACAGAGAACAATCTAGAGAAGAATTAGAATCCATAAGCTGTGATGGTGACTCTGAAGCCTGTATTAGTTATTTTTCTTGTTGTTGTGATTAAAATACTCCCCTGAAGCCACTAGTGGGAGGAGAGACTGAGTTTGGCTCACCGTTTGAGGCCCTCTCCTTCACCACGGAGATGGCATGGTGTCAGGCAGATCTGTGGCAGTAGGAGTGCTGGGCACTGCTTGCTCACATGTGCGCAGGTCAGGAAGTCGGGGGACTCAGGTTGGAATCCCCAAGACCCGCTCCCAGAGATCCACTTCCTCTAACTAGACCCTACTTCAACACGGTTTAAAACCTCCCGAAACAGCCCCACCTGCTGGAAACAAAGTGTTCTAACGTGTGTGTGTGTGTGTGTGTGTGTGTGTGTGTGTGTGTGTGTGTGGCCAGGGAAGGACTTGTCTACAGGTCATCTGTGGGAGCCTCAGAGCTCAGGTCATCAGCCCTCTCCAGGACCCCTTGCGCTCAGTCTACTACACAGCCCTGCAGGAAGATGCCCCCCAAGTCTCTCACACACCAGGCTGCGTGGGCGTTGCCTTTAACACTCTTCTCTTAAGCTCTGCAATTTACAGTGCAGTCATTCTGGGAGAAGGCAAGGATTAGTCTTTGTTGTCGGAGCTGCTGTGGGTATTAAAAAGCTCTTGTGGCAATCAGCACCCCATGGGAGAAAACAATGGGGCCCTTTGCAGAAGCACTTAGTCAGAACAAGGGGGCGGAGATTTGGATAATCAAGACAAATGTTTCTGAACCCAGGATGCCTCTAAGAAGGGCTGTAGGAGCTGGGCGAGGCCCGTTTCCTGTTTGTTTTCTGGTCTTGGCAGATGCCTGCCCAGTCACATTAGCATTGAGGAGGAAGAAATAAGATCCTGGGGGTTAGAGTATCTGCCTCAAATCCCCCAGTGAGGGTCTGGGGGTGTGGCTCAGCAGAAACCTTACAGATCAGCCAAAGGCAGGATTCCAGTCACCCCAGTTGCAACTTTTGAACTTGACAGAATGTGTTCCAATTTTCTATTTGTTTGAGAACAAGATCTTGTTGTGTAGCCCAAGCTGACTCCAATCTTTTGATCCTTCTGCCTCAGTCACCTAGGTGCTGGGATTACAGACATGTGCTACTCAGCCAGCCTGTCATTTGTATTTTGATAATTAACAAAAAATTTTTCAGAATTAAATCTCTGGCAGAATAGCACCCTCCAGGTTCAACTAATGAAAAACTTACTGGTAGCCCCGGTGGCAACTGAATATCCCTGTGTAGTTCACAAACTTTAGCCATGGAGAGAAACACGTATTCCAGAGGGGGCAGAATCCAGACTGTCATAAACAAAGACACATGGGCATCAAAGTGTGTGGTCTGGGAGGAAAAGGTCACCTGTCTCTGCATTAATTACTGTTCTACTGCTGGGAAGAGACATTATGACCAAGGCAACTACTATAAAGGAAAACATTTAATTGGGGTGGCTCACAGTTTGGAAGTTTAGTCCATTATCATCATGGTGGGACATAGCAGTGTGTGGGCAGACATGGTGCTGGAGAGGCAGCTGAGAGTCCTACATCTTGCACAGGCAACAGGAAATAAATCGAGACAGGGGGTCTGACTTGAACACGCAGGAGACCTCAAAGCCCACCTCCACAGTGGCACATTTCCTCCAACAAGGTCACACCTCACACAACAGGGTCATTTTCTTTCAAACCACAACACACCTCAAAGCCCACTCCCAGTGACACACCTCCTCAGATAAGGCCACACTTTACTGTGGTGGTTTAAAAGAAAAGGACTCCCGAAGGGAGTGGCACTATTAGGAGGTGTGGCTTTGTTGGAGGAAGTGTGCCATTGTGCAGGTAGAATTTGAGGTCTCTTGTTCAAGCTTCCCTCAGTGTGATTGTCAGTTGACTTCGTGTTGCCTGTCAAGATGGAAGAGCTCTCAGCTCCAGAACCACACCTGCCTGTTGTCATGTTCCTCGCCGTGATGCTAATAAGCTGAGCCTCTGAGACCATACGCGAGCCATCCCAATTAAATGTTTTCTTTATAAGAGTTGCCATGGTCATGGTGTCTCTTCACAGCAATAAAAACTCTAACTAAGATACCTACCAAATACTTCCACCAACTGGGAGCCAAATATATTCAAATATATTAGCCTCACCATGGAAAGATGAGGAACCCAGCATCTTTGAGACCTGCTGCGGGAAGAGTCCCATTATCACCGGTACCTACTGATGCCCTCCTACTGACCATTGTCTGGGTGGAGCCATCTTGGCCACAGCTGGGTTGGGCTTTGTAGCAGGTGTGTTCCAGGCCTTCACTGTGATATACTTTGACTTTTTTGTCTGGAGTTCTCCATGGCTACTGATGCCCATTTTGGTGGAAGGGCTTAGATATTTATTATTTATTGAGGGATTGTGTGTATATGCAAGTATGTGCGTTGGTGCACATGCACATGTGTTAGCATGTGTGTGTGTGTATAGGTCAGAAGGCAACCTTGGATGTCATTCCTCAGATGCTCTCCATTCTGTTTTCCTTTCCTTTTTTTTTTTAAGATTAATTTATTATGTATACAGTGTTGTTCTACTTGCATGTATGCCTGCAGGCCAGAAGAGGGCACCAAATCTCGTCACGGATGGCTGTGAGCTGCGATGTGGATGCTGGGAATTAAACTCAGGACCTTTGGAAGAGCAGGCAGTGCTCCCACCCCTCATCCTGTTTTCTTGAGACAGGGTCTCACTGGCTCATTAGACTAGCTGGCCAGTGATCCCCATGGATCTGCCTGTCTGCTCTTCCCAGCGTTGGGATTAAAAACATATATATCTAGATTAATGTTTTTTAATGGGATAGTCAAACTTAGGTCCACATGATTACATAGTCAGCATTTTCCTGACGGAGTCATTTCCCTGTCCCAGACTTGGACATCAGATCAGCTGGGAGAAGGCTCTGTGTGCGCATGACTCGTGAGAGAGTGTGAGTGGCCACTCAAGGGCCTGCAGCTCTAGGAGTGGGCAAAGTGGAATCATACTCTCTTTCTCCCAGGTGGATGAAGCTTTGTACAGCCACAGTGGCAAGTTCATTAGCAAGCCTTTTCTCAGCTGCCTTCCCTTCTCAAGCTCCGACTCACCCCCAGCCCAGCACCACACTCCCTGAACTGCCTAGGAACCAAACCCTTTAGCTTGGAATCCTATCCGGATAGATCTCCTTTTGGGGGGACACGAGCTCTCGTCGGAGTGATACTGTGTCTTCCTTCCAGTGTTCATCATTGCTCATAGTTCCTGTCAATTTCCTTGTGGTTGCTTGTCATTGATGTATTTATTCTACACAGTGAGGTGTCTGGTCTCGAGCTGACAGGAGTGGAACCTCCATCCGTGTTCCTCAGATCCCTGCTCTTTAAGCCCTTAGCCAGGATACTCCTGTCTTGGTCAGGAGTTAGAGGAGCCTCTTGCTACAGCCTTTTTTCTGCCCCTACTATCAATCTGGTCACACTACCCAGAGGCCCAAGAGAGCTCACTGGGGAACTAACCCCACGACTTTGGAAACACTTTTTTCTTACAGTGCCAGGTCATTGGTAACCTCCCACTTCCCTTAATTGTCTTAGATTTTCATATCTGGCGGTATGAGTGGTAAATAACAGTCACTAGTAACCCCTGTCAGCTGAGGGCTTGGCAGTATGGACAGTCATGGAGAGTCCCCGAAATGAAAGCTGCATGTTGGAGAGTTCCAGGCTGCAGGCTTCTGTAGGACGCTGCCTTGTGATTATGGTGTGGGGCTGTCCACCTGTTTGGGTTAAGCAATGCCTCCGGCATTCCTCTGGGTGTCGCTCAGGAGTTTTCCAGAGAGAATTTACCCAGCGGGAAGAAAACCACCCCGAATGTGGGTGACACCACCCCAAAGGCGGGTGCTGTGGAACTGAATAAAAGAGGGAACTGGAGAAAGCCAGCCAAGGGCCAGCATTCCTCTCTGTTTCTAGTTTCTTCAAGAAGTCAGGCGCGAGTCCATCCTGCTACCCTCCCCCCTTTCCTATCATGAGTGACTATGGCTTCAAACCAAGAGCTCAGTTAGACCCTCCCTCCCTTAAGTTGCTTTTTATCTGGTAATTTGTCCAGACTCACTTATAGGAGAGAACCAGAGGTCAGTAATATACTTTTCTTAAAATAATGTATCAATATTGGCTCACAATTGTTACAGACATATTCCCCCAAAGTAGTAGTTAATGGTGGAGGGTTAGGGACCTGAGGGAGAAAGGGGGATAAGGAACTTCACAGCTCATTTTTCTGTAAACCTGAAACCACTTTGAACACAGTCTGTTTCCTGGGTATGGTGGTGCCCATCTGTAATTCCAACACTAGGAGCCAAGGCAGGAGGATTGTGAGGTCAAGGGTATTCTGGACTACATGGGAGATCCTGTCTCAAAAAACAAATCTATAAAGAAGCAACAATAAACCAGGTAGGTGGCGGTGCACGCCTTTAGTCTCAGCACTTGGGAGGCAGAGCCAGGCAGATCTCTGAATTCGATACCAGCATGATCTACAGAGTGAGTTCCAGGACAGTCAGAGCTGTTAAACAGAGACTCTCTGTCTTGAAAAACCACACACACACAGACACACACACACACAGACACACACACACACACAGACATACCAAGATAAAATAAATTAAATCTTGCTCTTTCTGTCTCTGTCTCTCCTGACCCCCTCCGTGGTGTGTGTGTGTATCATGGCATATATGTGACAACCTTGGGTGTCAGTTCCCACTTTCCATCATGTTTGAGACAGGCCCCCTTGTTCCCCACGGCAGACGTCAGGCTAGCTGGCCCTCTGGGGACTTTGCTGTTTCCGCCTCTATCTCCCTGCAGAAGTGTTGGGACTTCTACTCTAGTGCACACCACTGTCTGTCTTTGTGTGGGTTCAGGGGACTCCCACTCAGGTCCTCAGTGCTGCACGTGCATTCTCCCAGAATTGCTGCTGAGCAATCTCCCAGCATGCCCTTTTGCTGTGATTCGCTCTCCTCTTGCTGTTTGAGTTCAGGGGCTTCAAAAGGAGGGCTCGACAGGGACTGTGGACAAGTTAGATGGGGCTGGGCAGCTGGGGACTGATGTCCTAGAGGGTGTTTCCTCCCTAGGGATGCCAGTGCATTTCCAGGGCAAACAGACAGCGTTAGTGCGGCAACCAGGGCTGGAATCCCTGTAGGCCACTGTAGGAAAGGGACAGAACAAAGCCAGGGACACGCTGTGCGCTGGACTTGAGCAGTCACCTAACCTCAGTCTGTCCAGTTCGGACTGGTGGCTCCCTGGGCTTAGTGTCAGTTCAGAGACCAAGCCTGGTGACCTCATTTAAGGCTTGATGACTTCCTCTGTCCCATGTGGTATAGCTATGCTGAATGAAGGCTGGGGTCCATTCTGGAGAAAGAGCAAGCATGCAGTTAAGGCTTCTGACCTTCCCCTTGGTCATGGGTTCTGAAGCAGGACAGAAAGATAGAGATGATTAAGGGGACATAGGAAGAGGGAAGACATCTTGTTGAAGCCTCTCACCAGCTGAAAGTGAGAATTCTACCACAATTAGGCCTTGCTGTAAAGGTTGCATGTATAGAGATGATATTCCTTGTATATAACCATATTTGCAAATAGCAGTGTTAAAATAGCAATAAGCTGTACCTGTCTGACCTTCAAGTGTGGCCTTCTCCTTTCCCAAGATTTTCCTGGGAATCTCAAAAACACGACTGAACCGGTGTTTACCATGGCCCGTGTCCATCTTGTCTTTTCCCAAAGGCCCCATGGC
Source organism: Myodes glareolus (assembly GCF_982192425.1). Taxonomy (NCBI): domain Eukaryota; kingdom Metazoa; phylum Chordata; class Mammalia; order Rodentia; family Cricetidae; genus Myodes; species Myodes glareolus. The sequence continues at coordinate 97,917,596 of NC_142034.1, forward strand.
CTTAGCTTACCTTGTCAGCAGAGGTCCCATCCAATGTACTCCAAGAACCCCATCCGGTGTACCCCAGGAACCCCATCCAGTGCACCCCAGAAACCCCATCCAGTGTACCCTAGGAACCCCATCCAGTGTACCCCAGGAATCCCATCCAGTGTACCCCGGGAACTCCATCCAGTGCACCCCAGGAACCCCATCCAGTGTACCCTAGGAACCCCATCCAGTGTACCCCGGGAATCCCATCCAGTGTACCCTGGGAGCTCCATCCAGTGTACCCCGGGAATCCCATCCAGTACACCCCAGGAAGCCTACCCAGTGTGCCCCAGGAACCACCCTGTGATCTCATTTACCAAAAAGGTTCTTCAGCCAGCAGTTGAGATGAAACTTCAGAGCCACCAAAACAGAATGCATGGCCACTTTGGAGACACTTAGTCTCTCCTTTGAGAAGGCCACGCCCACATCTCAGGCACTCCTTATTGCTTCTCCAAGTAGCCTGACAGCAACCCGTGGTTAAATCTGCCAAGGAAGCCTGCTGGGTCGGTGAAGGGGAATGGAAACTCCTCCAGCTGCACCAACGCCCAGGCAGCAGCCCACTGGTGCCCCACCATTGCTTTGCAGTCCGGCTCAACTCTGAGCGAACGCAGTCCATGTTTCTGTGACTCAAGCTAGGCTTCTGACTTGTTCAAGTTCGAGCTAAAGCCCTCTTTAGCCATGTCAGAGAGGCTATCAGCCTGCTTCATTTTTAAGCACAGGAGACTCATGGCGGGCATCACAGACCCAAGTGAGCCAGACCTGATCCAGAATCTGACTGGCTTTGACTCTGCCACCGAGGCATTCACGTCCAGTCAGCTTTGGCCACTAAGTGTTCCCAGCAGGTCGGACTCCCTCTCTATGTTACTCGCCATAGGGCTGCCTCAGAGAAGATGGACAGTCACAGACAGACAGACTCTCAGGCCCTCGTTTGGTGACGGGCTGATCCCTGCTGGGGAGAGATGACACCTGGAGTGGATTCGCTTGCCCGCCCAGTAAGTTTTCCTGAGCATCTGTTACATGCCTTCTTGGGATGGCTCAGTGGGTAAGGTGCTTGTTTTGTAAGCATGAGGACCAAAGCTCGTTGCCTAGCAACCACATAAAAGGGAGCACGGCAGTGAGCACCTGTAGTACCAGCAATGTGGGGTACAAACCAGGTCCTGGGGGTTCACTAACTAGCCAGTTGGGGAATCCAGGAGCTTCTGTTTCAGAAGAGAGCCAAGCCAAACTCAATCCAATCCAGCCCAATCAAACAAAACCAGAGCCATCAAGAAGGCTCAGCTTGGGGCTGGAGAGATGGCTCAGCCGTTCTGGAGGACCCAGGTTCAATTCCCCACACCCACATGGCAGCTCACATCTGTCTGTAATTCCACTCCCACAGCTTCTGACACCCTCACAAGACACACTTGCGAGCAAAACACCAATGATCATAAAACAAACAAAAAAGAAAGGCTCAGCTGGTACCAGGGTTTGCTGCCCAAGCCTGAGGAGCTGAGTGCATCCCGGGACCCCGCCGTGGAAGGAAAGAACTGACTTCCAAGAGCTGTCTTCTGACCCTCTACCCACAAGTAAACAAACAAAATTAGGGTAAGTCTGAGGCCAGCCTGGTCTACATAGTGAGTCCCTGTCTCAGGAAAAACAAACAAACAAATAACAACTAAATGAGAAAAAGACGGAAAGCAATAAAGGGAAGGTAGCTGTTGACCTCCTGCCTCTACCGCCCGCTCCCTCCCCCCCCCACCAGGCCCCCGCCACATGTGTCGGCTGACAGCACATGTTCTCCAGAGTTCTTCAAGTCATTTTCTAGGCAGCCCCAAACCATTCCAAATACAAATAGAGCCAACTACCAGAGTGACTGTGCTGTCCATCCCCTCCCAACCTCTCCGGGCGTCCCTCCTTTAGTTTCCTTCCCACGGCACCGGTTGTGAGTTGGCTGGAGACAGGGCTTTGCCTTAATGGGCGTCCACTGTGTACCTGCTGTAGTGGGCGCATAGTCCTGGCCGGTCCACCCGTAGTGCCCATGACGACCAGGAGAGGGCGGTGGCGAGCCAGCAGAGCTGCCCGGCGCGGACCCCGAGCCCGAGCGCAGAAGCCCCGCTTCCACCGCGAGGTCGCTTGCAGCGGGAGGCGCCTGCTTCCTTCCTAGTCCCAGGCACCGAAAACCCCCACCTGAAGCCATGGCCAGCCCCCCAGGCAGCCCTGAAGATGCAGGCAAGCTGCGAGAAGGCAGGGAAGGCCGGCAGAGAAGGGAGGACGATGCTCCGGAGCAGAAGAGGTTGAGGCTGGGGTTGCGAGCGGGAAGCGAGCCCCAGGACGGAGCCACCGCACCGCTTCCAATCCGGGACGAGCTCGTCACCCACACAGGTGGTGAAGACGGAGGTGTAAGTAATCTTGGGGCAGCTGGGACGTGGGTCAGGGCTGTGGTGGTCCAGGGATGCTTGGCCATCGCCTGGTGAAGTTGGTAACTGGGCAACAACTCCTGCAGGCGCATTGTGTTTGCTCGGAGGGACCGCCCGGGGATCTGGATGCCTGGTGGCAAGAACTGTGTTTATGTGCTGTTGACTTCCTAATAAGCCCACGAGGTGTGGCTGGTAGGGAGCAGCCCCAGCTAGACTCAGTGTCTTACCTCTGAGGCCCCTGGAAGGAGAAGGATGTGGGGTTGCTTTAAGTACTCTGAGCAGACACCCCCATTCTGACCAGGGCTTATCGGGGTACCTCTTTGGGACTTCACTGTCTGTGCAAAACTGTCCCCTAGGGGAGGGTTCCGGGTGGGGACATAAGCAACACCAGGCTTACCAAGCCCTGCGATGCTCAGCCCGAGACTGCAGTCAGTGTGCACTGCTCACTAGCCCCGCACATTCCTGCTCTCTCGTCCCTTCCAAGTCTTCCGGGAAGTATGGAAAGGAGGCACACGGCTTCCACCCCAGTCTCCACATTCTTCTCCCTAGCCTCACAAAAGGGGACAGCCAGGCAAAGTTCTTGGATTCCCCTTGGCACTTCTGCCAGGCTCTTTCCCTCCAGCCAAGAACGCCTCTGTGGTTTATTGTTTCTGGGGGGCACGAATGAGGTGGAGTCCACTTGGCCTCCCTGTTTGGACTCTCTCCCAGGTGGATCCAGCAGACTTTGTGTTGGGGAGAGACGTACCTGAGGCAGATGAGGGCTGCTGTCCTTGGTGATGCAGCCACCTTGGCTGTTTTTTAATGGTTAGTGGAGTTGAACTCTTTGCTCCCCGCCGTGTTTGCTTGGTTGAGCTTGTCGCACCAGTTTGATGAGGGGCTGATGAGCCCCTCGAGGGAGCGGTATCTTTCTCCTGAGTCATTTCGGTGGCAGCTCAGTAGCTCTGGCATGGGGTCACTCTTAGGAGCTTCTGAAGCCTCTTGTACCAATGCTCACGACTCTACATGGATGCTACTGCATTCTGAAGAGGGCCACGGGCTCACTGGAGCCAGGTGAACGGCCTCTGAGTGGAAGATAGCACTTCTGGAAGGTTTTCTGGGCCACATGGTGGAAAGGCCGAGAAGGGAGGGGAGGAAAAGCCTGGTCCCAAGCACAGTGGCTGTGTAGTGTCGTGAAACTTTTGTGGCTGGGAGAGACCCCTGCCTTCCTTCATCTCTTGCTTTGCACGGAACTCTGCTAAAGATCAGGAATCCAAAATCAATGGAAGTGACCCAGGGCAACGAAGTGCTGACCATTGCTGAGTTGCCGAGTCTGAGTGTATATTCTGCCTGACCGTAACTGGTTGTCCTTGGGTAAATCACTTAACCTCTCTGACTGTGGCATCTTCATTGATAAAACAAATGTGCACTAGGCCCAGCTTCATGGGGTTATTGCTCCCGAGACTAAAGTTGCACTTTGTGTGGGTCCATGTGCTCAATAATGTGCTTTAGTGCCAGAATTCACCCCAAGGAACTAGCTGTAGGTGGGGTGTCCTCATTGAGTGCTTTCTGGAGGTCAAGAGAATTCTTTAGATGAGGGTGAAATTTGCAAAGACAGAAACTTCACTGAGCCTTTAGTACAGGGTAGGGACGCAGGAGCCCCCATGGCATGGATTTGAAGGAATGTATAAGCAGGAAATGGACAGAAATGATCCCTCCCAGACCTGGTCATAACCCTTCTCTTTAGGGGTTCTGTGATTTCCTGTGTTCAAACTCTTGCTTTACAGTTTAAAGATTGCCCAGAGCCCAGGGCTCCCTGTAACCCCAGCCAAATTCCTCTTCCTTGTTTGTGCCATCTAATCATCCACAGAGTGTTTCTAGGCTGGTGTGTGTGCATGTGTGTGTGTATGTGTGTGTGTGCGTGCATGTGTGAGTGTGTGTGCATGTGTGTGTGCGTGTGTGTATGTGTGTGTGCGTGCTTGTGTGAATGTGTGTGCATGTGTGTATGTGTGTGTATGTATGTGTGTGTGTGTGCGTGCATGTGTGAGTGTGTGTGCATGTGTGTGTGCATGTGTGTATGTGTGTGTGTGTGTGTGAAGGCGCAGAGGATGGGAAGTAGGGGTTGAGGGGGTAGTGAAGAGAGATGCCTCTCCCTGGGGGGGGCACAGACCCTGTCTCCACCATGGGCTCTGGGAGAACGGACCAAGCAGAGAGCAGCACCCTTCCGTGGGGTTTTGTCCTTAGTGACCATTATTTTGTTGAAAGTGTCATAAACCTCCTTGTTCCTTAGTGACAGGTCACTGTGAATTCTTCTCTGCAAAGCTGCTGAGCCATCAGGGTACATCCAGACGTGTTTTTATGTAAAGGATAAAATGTCCCTTCTCATCCCTGCTCCTGTCCCTCTGAGTGACTTCCTGGCTGTGCTCTTGTCTTTGGGGTAGGGGTTGGCAGGTTGTTAAGGGAAGTTCTTAGGGGACACACCAGAACTCCAGAGCCCCCTGAGTGTGACAACTTGCTGGGATGCTCGGCAGGACTTCTCACTTCTAACTCTCCTTTTCCTCATTTTATTCATACTTCGTTCATCTTGTAAACAGTCTTATATTCTTATTTTAAAGTCAGCATATGAAGTATTGAGTCCCATTATGGTATTTTCAAACACACACATGCATGTGCACATACACACCTGCACACACACGTATATGTACACACACGTTTATGCACACACACATGCACATGCACGCAAGCATGTGCACGTACACACACAAATACATGAGCGCACATTTAAATTCTCCTTCCCTCTTCTTCGCCACCCCTCCCTCAGTTTACCCCGTCCCTGTTCGTTCCTTTTTTCTGTCTTCTTGTTGCTTGTATTCTTTTGCCCACCCCTCCATTCCTCATCACCTCGTTCCTCCTCTCATGGGCACTTTCTAGTTTCACGACCTATCCCCACACCTGCCCCCCTGCATATGCACATAAATAACTATTAAAATCTAGAATCCATGCAACCCGGTCCCAGAAAGACAAATACTGCTGACTGCCTCGTGGGGTCAGAAACCTCTTAGTTTCCTTTTCTTCTTCATTTCTCTAAGATGAAGGGAAGGATCCCCGTGTGAATTGCAGCCCATGGCTCTTTCTGGAGGGGAGAAAAACCTTTCCAGGGAATTGCCTGCCTGCTTCAACTTCACCAGTCAGTTGGGCTAAGATTTCCTGGTTGTTGCTGGGTGGAGCTGAATTCTCAAGGTAACAACCAGTGAGCCCCCCCCCCAACCCCTGAAATTCCTGATGGATCTGCTTAGCCATTACTCCTGGAGCTGGGGTGAGAACAGGAAGGCCCTTTAATCCCAGCACTTGGGAGGCAGAGGCAGGGGGATATCTGTGATTTCAAGGTCAGCCTGGTCTACAGAGCGAGTTCCAGGACAGCCAGGGCTACACAGAGAAACCCTGTCACGAAGAACTTAAAAGAAGCCAGAGTAGGAAGGTCCCTGACAGGAGGGTGCTGGGTGGAGGAGCATCAATACTCTGGGCTCTCATTTGATCTGTTTTCTTGTCATCTTGACACAAGCTACAATTATCTGGGAAGATGAACTTCAATTGAGAAAGTGTCTCCACAAGATTGCCTGCAGTGTAGGCCATTTTCTTGATTAATAATTGATGTGGGAGGGCCCATCGGCCCATCTTATTGTGGGTGGTGTTATCCCTGGGCAAGTGTTGTAAAACAAAGAAGCCTGAACAAGTCGTGGGGAGCCAACCAGTAAGCAGTGTTCCTCCACGCTCTCTATTCCTGCCTTGACTTCTTTTGGTGATGGATTCTGACCTCCTACTTGTGAGCTGAAACAAACCCTTTTATCCCCAGGTTCCTTTTGGTCACGGTGTTTTATCATGGCAGTGAAACCCTAACTAAGACACCATCTTTGCTGGTGATAGGCCACCCGGGCCCCCTCAGCTGAGCACAGTTTGCTTCTGGGTGTGGATCCAGGTTGCTCTTAGTGAAGGTGTCAGGACTGTCCTGAGCTGCTCGGTGGGCACAGACTGAAGGTTGTTGAAGGTTGATGGTCTCCTTTCACTTCTTTATGTGTGTGAGCACACACAAGAATTTGTACATATTTCTTGAGGTTAACCTTGGGTGTTGCTCATCGGTTGCTATCTACCATTTTTTCTTATCTTGGCACAGGGTCTGTTATTGGTCTAGGTGGTCCATCATGTCCAGTTCTCTCTTTCTCTCTCTCTTTTATTTGTTTTATGTGTATGAGTGTTTTGCCTGCATGTATGTTTGTATACCACATGCGTGTCTGGTGCCCATGGAAACCAAAGGAGGGCATCAGAGCCCCTAGGACTGAAGTAATAGTTGTGAGCTGTCACGTGAATGCTGGGACTTGATCCAGGGTCAAGAGCAAGTGCTCGTCCATTGACCCAGTCACCAGAGCTATACTGATGAGAGTGCTCGGAAGAGTCACTGTTGGACGCCTGGGGTCTATTCCCTTTCACTCCGGACAGAGAAGGCAGTCGCAGACCAGGCAAACGATTTCACCGAGTCCAGCCTGGTGAAGCCAAGAACTTATTGGAGGTCACTCACAGGGGCATGGATGGTGGATGCTTACAGGAGCACAGGCAGCTACACCGCAGAGTAGAGCACCCCAAGAGTTGTTGACCTCTTCTACCTACTTGAGGATGCAAGGTGTGCTTCCTAACCTTCCCCTTACCCCAGCGGAAACACCAAGAGTTGCAGTCTTGTGAGGACCTGTGATTTCAACAGCAATGGCTGTGGCATATCCGGGACAGAGTCCCCCAAAGGGGCAGTTGAGCGGCAGCCTCCGCTGTGCCTCTTAGTAGTGTGGCCTTGAGAAGCTTGCAGGGCTGCCACAGGCCTCAGCTTCTTCAACTGTGGGCACTGGTAATTCGATATGAATATGTGGGGCTTGACTTACCTGTAGAAGAATGGGACATGCTTGGTGTAGCACTTCATCAGGATACAAAAACAGATAGGGAATGCTTAAACTTTTCATAAAATGGCATTTATGAGAAAGGAAAACATAGAGGAGAGAGAGAGAGAGAGAGAGAGAGAGAGAGGATATGACTAGAATACATGTGTCACAGTGTGCATTGGAGGTCTGAAGACAGCTTGTGGTAGTCATTCCTCTCCTACCATGTAGGTCCTGGAGAATGAACTCGGGTCATCAGCCTTGGTGGCAAGCACCTTTATTTGCTGAGCCATCTCGATGTCCTCAATTTTTATTATTATTTTATTTCAACACTATGTGGGTGTTTCCAACTCTATTACCCTTCTCAGATCTATTGGCAGGATGCACGGGGGTTCCTGCCCATTTCAACCTTCTGGGGGTTTCAGATATCATCCTTGTGTTCTGCTTCTACTTGGGGTTCCTTGGTCCCTAGACTGCCTGCTGGGATTTCAGGTGGCAGGGAGGGCAGAGCAGATGATGCCCCGTGTTTGCGTTCATGCTGGAGCCTGCCAAAGCCTCCCAGAACCGACCAGTGGCCAACCAGCGATACACAGTGTTTGGAGCACACCTGGGCTTCTGGATCCGCATCTGAGCACTGCAGGACTTCCTCATGGAAACTGTCTCCCTGAGGTGAGATGGAGACTTTCCCCTGGCAATGCTTTCTCTTGGGCCAACTTGGAGACATGGCCACTCACTGGAACCTGGTGTGTCTGCGGTTTGTACAGCAAGCTTCCATGTCTCCCAAAGGACAGAAGTTTGGGGTACAGTCCTAAGCACAAACAAGGAAGTTCCTTTGGACCAGAACAGAAAGTTTTGGGGTACACAGCACTCATATTAGTCCCTTCTGGAGATACACACCTCCTTGTATCTGCAGTGGTTTTAGGGAGTGGGTGTGCTAGCTCTGGCTCTATTTCTGATTTCAGAAATATTTAATCACTGCCTGGTTAAATGGCAGCTGCTGTGTTCTGCTAGGCAGTGGACATATGGACTATAGGCAAATGTCTTTGTAAATTGTTTTTGGTACATTTTTAGTGTGTGTGAGTTTGTGTGTGTGTGTGTGTGTGTGTGTGTGTGTGTGTGTGCATGTGTGTGCATGTGTGTGCATGGCCCACATGTGGCGGGCAGAACACAGATGCAGGAGTTGGTGCTCTCCTTCCACTGTGTGTGTTCTGGGGACTGAGATTTTTGTCCTCAGGTTTGGTACCTTTTCCTTTTGAGCTGTATTGAGTCATCTTGTTACCCCATGTCTTTGTAATTATTATTATTAATTTTAGACAAGTTCTTACTCTGTGGCCCTCACTGGCCTAGAACTTGCTGTGTAGACCAAGCTGACCTTGAACTCAAATCTAAGGTCTGTACCACCATGCCGGGCTGTACATTTGTACATTATTTTTTTTTTAAAGACAAGGTTTCTCTGTGAAGCTTTGGAACTCTCTCTGTAGTCAGGTTGGCCTTGAATTCACAGAGATCCGCCTGCTTCTACCTCCCGAGTGCTGGGATTAAAGGTGTGTGCCACCATTGCCTGGCTACATTTGTAATTTTTAACCTCAGTCAGGTAGCTGCTTTTCTATTGTGTACCCTGGAATGTGACATGGATTTCAAGGGGCAGGAAGGGGACAAGATTGCAGGTTGGTACAGGGCTTCTCAGGGCTGTTGGTGGCTTGGATGACGGTAGGGTCAGTGGAATTGAGGAGTATTCATGGTAATGGCTCTTGAGATCATGTCCGAAGGGCAGGTTGTGAGCAAGAGGTAGGGGCTGAGATGGCTTTAGGGCAATAGAAAGAACAAGCATTTGACTTGGGGCTCATTAGCTGAGTTTTCTCTGAGATCTAGTTGTGGTGACCGAAGACACAACCAGGCTGGGGACAGAATGAGAAGAGCAGGCTAGAGATTCTGAGTGGGAGTCACCAAGTGACTGGGGAGGTCACTGGCCAGCTTGCTCTGGAGATTTTCACTTCGTCTTTCTAAGGCTGGAGTTACTTACCCAACATTTATGTGGGTTTCTGGGGATCCAGACTCCAGAGCCCACACTTTAGCAGCAGGTGCTTCAACCACTGAGTGATCTTAGCTCTTTTAAATATTTCTACTGTGTGGTAGGTGGGGTCTATGGAAGCCTTGGATATGAAGGGCTGCTGTACCCCACATTTTTGCTAGCATATTTACAGAGAACAGGGTGCTGAGGGTGCAATGCTTTATTCCCAGTCTGGATGCTCTGTCTGCTGGCAATGCTCTGCTCCGCTGCACCTCGATCCTTGGAAGAAAACCCTGCCTCAGTGGAGAGTCCTGCTCTGGCCCTGTTCAGCATGTGATATCAAAATACGGTGCCCTTAGGAAGCTTCACATCTGTCCATAGGGAGGGAAGGTGTTGTTCCCATTCCATCTCCAAATATTTGAGCAATTGTAAGCTAGGTGAGCGTCTGTAAACAAGATGGATTGGTCTCTGTTGCCCTAAAAGTCATACTCTAGCAGAGATAGACTGCAGCTCATGGGCTGGAATTGGCGTGCAAGTTGTGTAGAACAATAAAGCTTTATTGAAACACAACTAATAGCTCTTACCTACTACAGCAGAAGCTTCAGGAATTTGGGTCAGAGATGGTGGTGCCTACTAAGCTGAACATATCCTCTGACTTTTGTTGGTCCTTGTACTCTGAAAGCCCCAGGTTAGGAAGTGTTTGTACCCTCTGGAGTTCATTGGGAGAATGAATTCAGGTGCTCATGAAGTGGTCACAGCCTTAGAGACTCTAAGCTACCGTGTAGCAGGTAGTCTCAGCTTTGCCTGTCTCTGGTATTGGACAGGACCTGGTATTTCCTGCTCCTGTGGCCAGACTCTGGGTTGGCACACCGTTCAAGTTTTGTATAGAAATGTGGGGAGGAAGGAGTGATTTGTCCTCTCCTAGGGCCCCTTTACTGTGGGTTTCCCAGCAAATAACAGCTTTCTACATGTGAAGTGGGGTTAGCCTCCCTGCTGCTTGGGCTCCTAGGGACTAGGCCTTTATGAGACCAGAGGCAGAGGGAGAAGGGCACAGGCCTGCAAGTTCAAGGACTGGAACTTTGGGAATGAACATTTCCCCCCAAGATCCAGACTGTCTGGGCGTGACTACTGCCGCCCTGCCTCCAAAGCTCTTGCTAATAGCCAGATGGTACATTCTCTATTATTTTTCTCTGAGCAACTTGCAGCTTCTTGCACAGTTCTTCTCGCAGTCAGCCATCCATGGCCAACAGCAGGACCTCCAGGGGTGCTTCAGAGGAGGAAGTGCCTTTCCCTCCCACTAGGCTGCACTAGGGGAGCACTCCCCGCAGACCAGTCAGCCTCTTGTCTTGGCTTCACCGAGATTCTTGGCTCCTCGGACCTCCCAACCTTCAGAGACACCGTGCCTCGCTGGTCTCTGCTGTGGTTCACAGGTTTCGCAGCTGGGTGGAACCATTGGTTGCCTCTCTCCCTTGGCAGCTTGCATGGCACCTCTGGTATCATGCCAGTTAGTTCTCAGGGAGGAGGCTTCCAGGTCAGCTCCAGTGTGGGTCCTCTGAGTTCTGTATCCAAAGCGCATAGTGTCTCCAGCAATAGGGACTTGCCTCCAACTTCTGGGTGCTTCCAAGGACAGTATGGCTTGTGTTGTTTTGGGAGTCTCTTGGACAACTCTGACAACAACTCAGTCCTGATCAAGTAACTTGAGAGGAGATTTCTCATGTCTGGCACTGAGGTTTTATAGTCTATGGCTCTTGCAGGAGGCATAGTCATCCTAAGTGGCCTAACTGCATCTAAACTTATGTATGTATGTGTATGTATATATGTATACACACATACATATAAACATATACAGTCACACATATACTCATAAACACACAAATATACATACACAATGCACTCATACATACACACCCATATGCATGTACACATATATACACATACACAAATATACACATATGCATGTATGTACACATATCTACATAGACACAATATATACACATGTAAACACACATCTACACACATACCCACACACATATACATATACACACAAATATATGCACACACATATATGGCCATATACAAATACACACAACATACACACATATACATAATAGACTTACATGTGTTATATGTAATTTTAGGTAAATATAAAATAATATGGTTTCCTTTAGCCCCTTTTCAACCCTTTCTATGTTATTTTTCCCACCTTCTTTCCTCCCCTTTGAACTGGCCTCCCTCCCCCTCCTTAATCCAAGCCCCTCATTTTTCCACCTCCCACATTGTAAAGCCTGTATCCCACACTCCCCTTATCCAGAGCCCCCCGCCCCACATCTTGGTCCTCCTTTACTTTCCTGGTTTCTGTGGTTACTTCAGGATGTGAACTCATTCATCTTTCTGCATTTGAGTTCCTTCACTCACTATAGTATTTTCCAGTTCTGTCCATTTACCTGCAAAGATCGTGATTTCATTTTTCAACACTCTTCCATGGGGTCTCTGTACCACAGTTTCATTATCCATTCATCAGCTGAAGGACATGTAGGGTGTTTCCATTTCCTGGCTATTGTGGATAGACCAACAGTGATCATGGCTGAGCAAGTATCTGGGAGTCTTTATTTTTAAGTTTTTTGAGGATTGTCCATACTGATCACCATATTGACCGCACCACTTTTTGATCTCACCAACAGTGAACTGAGGGCTCCTTTCCCCCACACCCTTGCTAGCATTCATTGTCGGTTATTTTGTTGATCATAGCCATTCTGACTGGGTAAGAGGAATGTTCAGTTTTTAATATGAATTTCCCTGAACTTTCTGAGGGATTAGTCATTTATGTTTCTTCTATTGAGAACTCTCTTCAGATCCACAGTTCATTTTTTTAAAAAATTGGGCCTTTTATTTTCTTGGCTTTTTGTTTTTTGAGTTCTTGTGTATTCTGGATATTAATCCTGTTAGACACACAGCTGGCAAAGCGTCCCTGTGGCTCTGTGGGTTTCCCCATCACTCGGTTTGCTGTTTCCTTAGCTATGCAGATACCCTTTAGCTTTGTGAGGTCCCACTTGTCAGTTGCTGGCCTTAGTTCCTGGGCAATGGAGTTCTCTTCAGAAAATCCTCTCCGAGTGTCTTTTTTGGTGCAGTGGTTGCCATCTTGGTGGAGTTGCAAAGTGGTACGGCCACTATGGAAGTCACCTAGGATGGGGATAGGGGAGCTACAGGTAGGGTAGATCCACAGGGATTGGCTCACCAGGCTGGGTTGAAGCACAGGATATCTGAGTCATGAGGATCCTAGGGGAAGGATCTGGCTCAAGCACCTTGGGGCGGGGACAGAGTAGTGGGCTGTACTGGGGAGCACAGGTAGTTACCTGCATCTCTGGGTGGACTGGGAAGCCAAGATCCCTGGTGAGCAGCTTCAGGGGACCAGAGTGGGAAGTCTTGATTGTCTAGTGATGCAGAAGACCCAGCCCACTGTGGGCAGCCCCATTCCCTAGGTAGGTGGCTTGAATTGTGTAAGAAGCTTGGAAAAGCATGAGCCTCTTAGAGCCAGCTAGCCTTGGCTGTGAAGTTCCGTGATCACACGCAGTGCTGCCCGGAACAGCAAGCAGGCCTGCCTTCAGGTTCCTGACCTGTCTTCCTTCCTGGACTGGCCTCATGATGTACTGTGACTTGGGAGTGTGAGTACAGTGAACCATTGTCTTATTACAGCAACAGAAAGGAAGCTAAAATCCTGGGTTGTATGAGACTTTGTCTCAAAAAAAAAAAGTGTCTGGGTAGATTTTTGGACCTTGAGATGTAGAAAAAAACTTAAAACTGAGCATTGTAAGAGTCACCAAGTGGACAGCCTGAAGGGCGCACCAGATGGACCCGGGCAGAGCTGTGTGTCCAGGCTGTGAGGCTTCAGCATACCCCACAGGCCTGAGCTGCCAGAGGTGTGTTGCTGCTGGTTAAGTCAGGTGTGCAGTGTGTGTGTGTGTGTGTGTGTGTGTGTGTGTGTGTATGTTGCAGACAGAGGGGTCTAGGCTGGCAGAGATGGTCAACCAAGAAGGGTGCTCAAGGCTGTGAGGAGTAAGTTTGGGAGGGGAAGAGGAGGTAGGAAGGAAGCAGGCACTGAGGATGTGGTTGGCATGGGGATTTTACATCTCAGGGCTTTCAGGGATGGAGATCAAACAGGATCAGGGCTGGAACAGGACTGCTAAGACACTGAGAAGTGCCCGGAGCTAGGAATATTTCTGTGAGTCTGCACTCGGTGGTGAGGGCACCGAAGACCTGCGCTCTCGTTATTTTTTCAACCTATTTAGAGCAGGATTTCTTCAGATGGTGCATCTTACGTAGTCCCTCTTGATTTGGTGTCAAATATTCATGGCATAAGAAGACAAAGACACTGAGAAGACACAGGACTGTGAGCATTGATTGAAGATTTTCTTTCATTTTTTCCGGGGGTTAGCGCTCATCCTAAGATCGTGTTGATTATATTGAAGTTTTTTTTTTTTCGTGTGTTTACAGATTTCAAACGTTATAAGGATAGAATTTCCAACATTCCACCCAGTTCTCTTTCTCTGTGTGGAAAGAGCATGCATCCTCCTCCATCTTGTGGTGGGGTGGTTGTGACTGGTAGTGACCAATGGTCTGGGCTGGAAGCACTGGGTCTGGATTCTAGACCGGGCATTCATCAGCTGTTTGCAGCTTCTGATACCGTCTTTCTTATTTCACCTGATCTGGGATGGGTGTTCTGGGAATAAAAGCCTTTCACCTCACTCCCCAAGTCCCCAGTCAGCTGAGGGTGGAAGCCAAGCCCATTCCCCACTGTCTTCTTCATATACAGTGCAGAAGCAAGGAAAGTAAGCTATGTCTTCATGGGGGATTTATTTCTGCAGCGGCTCACGATCTGACCTAACTGGTGGGGATGGCGTTTCTCTGTGTGTGGAAACAATAATATACAAGTCTCTTAAAAATTTCTTTTTGAGGGCTGGAGAGATGGCTCAGTGGTTAAGAACACTAGCTGCTCTTCAGAGGACCCAAGTTTAATTTCCAGCACCCATATAGTGGCTTGCAACTGTCTGTAACTCCTATTCCAGGGTATTTAATGCCCTCTTCTGGTTCTGCAGGCACCATGCATACATGTGGTACAAAACATCCCATATACATGAAATGAAAAGATGGCGATAATATTATTTTTTATTGGTATGTATTTAATGTATTTATTGTTTATGGTAATGGGTTTCATAAGGGACCCCCATGTGTGTGCATGCATGTGTGTGAGTGTGCACAGGTGTGCCCATCTATGTTCAGGTGCTAAAGCTTGTATGCATGTGCAGGTCAGAGGTTGACGTCAGCTATCGTTTCTCAATTATGCAACACTTAATTTTTGAGTCTGGAACTCACTGGTTCGGCCAGGCTGGCTGGCCAGCGAGCCCCAGGGGTCCTCCTGTCCCCATCCCTCCAGGGCTGGGATTGAGCTCATGCTCGCTCTCTCCTAACTGAAGCATCTCCGGCTCCTAGAAGGACATGTCATTCACGCATGCTGTGGCTGTGTACTTTGAGAGCGGCGCTCCTCCCACCTTCCGTCTCTTTTCCTCCCACTACGCCCCCTTCTCCCAGACAGCCTCACTTCTGTTTTTATTTCATGCCAGTGATTTTATGCAGCTATATAGAATCTAGGATCCGTAAGTGAGGGAAAATGTGATGCTTGTCTTTTGAGTCTTGCTTGTTTCTCTCAACACAACGACCACCAGGTCCATCTATTTTCCTGCAGAAATGTGTTTGCTTTTCTTCACAACTAAATAAAACGCCATCATGTACATTTACTCCATATTCTCCATCTATCAATCCATCCACCCTTCTTACTAAAAAGAAGAAAAGAATGTCAACTTTATCTTGTTTCCCAAATTTAAAAATAAATATTTTTTATGGGTTTACAAAATAGACAAATCAGGAGTCAGTGGCTTGAAGATCCACTGTGTGGGATGCCAACACACTAGGGAGTTCGGCTGCTTCTCCTATCCCATGTAAGTGGTGGCGCTCGCAGCACTGAAGTTTCCTGGTTCCACCATGTTTCAGGGACTTTGGGGACATCCCTCAGGGACATCTGCGGTGCAGCAGCTGTGACATCGCGAGCCTTCAGATGTATGCATCCCATGCTAATTGCATTAAAACATGGTCAGGGCTTTGGCTCTGTCATCCCCCCAAATTAAACACCTTAGTCACAGAAGCACGCAGAATTGGATTTAGGGTGACTGATTCCTACCCGTCAGGAGGAGTGTAATTAGATTATATTTTTCTCCAGTTCAACTAAAAGAAAATTGACAATAAAAGGCTGATCAATATGTGCAGCTCAGGAGGTAAAGCCTGCTTGTGGATGGAGAAGTTCTTGTTTTGAAAATCTATCTTTATGAGTAAAGGGGGAAAAAATCCATCTTTCTTTCCTAGAGGGGAAAGACTTGGTGAAGCAGGCTTAGCTGCGACTTGACCATCAGGGCTTTCTGTTGTGTGGCTGTGTATACCTGTCTGTCTGTGTGTTTCCGTTTGTCTGTCTCTATGGCTAGATGGCTACATGCAGGTGGCAGTGTGTCCTTGGGCAGGTGCACATACTCCCGTGTGAACCACACTTTTGCAGGGTTCTTGGTGCCTGGAGCTCAGCATATGCTTTTTAGAGAAAAAATAATCACTTGCAAACCAAGGCAGGGGGAAGGGAAGCCTGGTCCTAATGGCTCCAGGCTTCAAGTCCCTCAGAATCTTTTGATTTCTGCCTTCCTCCCTGTGAAGTTTTTGGATGGATCAGAATGGAGGCGAGCACTCAACAGCAGGTCACACGTGCTTGCCACATCCAAATTTCCCACTGTGACCTTCTTGCCATTCTGGTTAGACTGTCTCTCTGCTGACGCCTCCTAGTGCATTGTGGGATGCTGAGAAGCACTAATGGCCTCAGACACTAGATGCCAGGAACACACCTTCCCCATAGTGTGACAGTCACACACGTTTCCAGTTACCAGTGCGTGTCCTGGGGGACAAACCTGTCTTCATTTGCCGTTGTGCGGATATTATCCTGCTTCAGTAAATCGTCACCTGAGTGGGCAGCTGAAGGTGTTGGTAGCTGGGGATGGGGAGAGCTCAGGGGCTTCTGTGTGTCACCACACTGGGTGTTAGCTGTATACGTCTGTTAGTTTGTGTAGATGCCATCATACTTGTCTTACACGTCCCATGTGTATGTTCTTATTCTGATGCTATTAGAATTTTCTGTTAAAGGCATGATGGGAAGGGTAATGCTTTGATCGGGACAGCTCTCAGTGGGGGCTGCAGGATGGGACTTTTCGGGTGGGGTGTGTTGTGTGTGTCTGTGTTGCTGGTCACACAGGAGCCAGGGCTTGTAGCATATCTTACAGCAATCTCAGGCACCCCGGGTCCTAGGTAAACCTGGGTTGGTATGTGTAGTGTGAGGGGCCGGCTTGTTGGGGTTTCTGTCCCGCCCAGTACCCCAACAAGCCAGCAAGTCCCAAGGAAAATCACACACAGAGATCTCTATAAGTTATAAAGCTGATTGGCCATTTAGGTCAGGCTTCTTGTTAACTCTTATAACATATTTTAACCCATTATCCTTATCTACGTTAGCCACATGGGCTCATTACCTTTCTCAGTGTGACAGCTTACATGTTGCCTCTTCCGTGGTCTGCGCAGGAATGCTGAGGGAGCTCTGCTTCCAGAATATTCCCAGTCTCTTTGCTCCACCCCTACTTCCTGTCTGGCTTTCCCACCTATACTGCCTGCCTGGCCAATCAGCGTTTTATTAAAATGATTGACAGAATACAGACAATTCTCCCGTATCATTTCCCTCTTTTTTTTTTTAAACAAAGGAAAATACCCATAGTCCATTTGATGGGAATGTGGGCGTAGTATTTCAGGCTATTTCCTGCTGGTTGGGGGCGCTGATAATCTTATGGGGACCTAAAGAAAACTTAGAGTTATAATCAAGTCATGACTGGAGTATCCTGTGAGTCTTGATCATCTCAGGCAGCAGTCTTGAACCTGTTCTGGATGAAGAACTCAGACATCTGGGCCATCTGTTCCTGTCAGAGATTTCTCAGGTGGCCTTCCTTGGTCAAAGATGATTTTTCTTAACTCTGAATAAATCCAGAGCCTCTCATTTTCTGTGGAAACAAAAGCAAAATCTCTTCTCCAAAGTAACAAACCTTTTGACTTCAGTTTTGAAGCCAAGGTATTTTCAAAATACCTATCTTGGGTTAGTTCAGCAGCGTTTATAAACAAAAGTCCTTTAGCAGCTGTTGCTCCTTCCTCAGCATTCAAACAATTCAAAGAGAGCATAATAGCATACAGTATCATGATTCTCTGTGTATTTTCCATCTTTATGCGGCTTTATATTAAACTCTATGTCTTTTATTTTTACTTTTACTTTTTGAGAGAGGTTCTCTGTATATCTTTGTCCTGGAATAACTCTGTAGACCAGGCTGTCCTTGAACTCACAGAGATCCTTCTGTCTCTGCCTCCCCAATACTGGGCTCAAAGGTGTTTGTTACCACACCTTGAACTCACAGAGATCCACGTGTCTCTGCTTCCCCAGTGCTGGGATTAAAGGCATGTGCTACCATACCTTGAACTCACAGAGATCTGTCTCTGCCTCCCAGGCATAGGGATTAAAGGCATGTACTACCACACCTTGAGGTCACAGAGGTCAATCTGTCTCTACCCCTTGAAGTCACAGAGGTCAATATGCCTCTGCCTCCCAGGCATTGGGATTAAAGGTGTGTACCACCACACCCTATATCTCTCTTTCTTTCTTTTTTATTTTTAATGACTTTAATCTTTTAGCCTGCATATATTTTTAACACACTGTAAACCATTTAGAGGTTTTCTTCATCTTTGAATCTCTTTTTACTATATCTCTCTTTTTCTGACTACATGAGCCTTTAATTTACTAAGCAATATGGAGAGCCGTGGCTTTGACGGCTAGATCCATCTCATTTCTTAGCTCTCCAACCTCATGGCTGAGATACCAGCCAGAGCTGTGTTCACTGCCACAACTCTATGGCGTTTCAAGGTCCTTGCTAGCAAGCAAGCTGTAGTATTCTGCTCACAGACCACACTCAGTCGGACTGCCTGCCTAAAAGAGTCAGAGTTTGCCCTGGCAGGACAGCCCAGAAATCCGGCATTTTAAAATGACACAGCTATTTTCCTGCTACAGCTGAAAACCGAAAAGCATTCGTTCAGCTTTTCGTCAACACCATTTAAGTGTTTTGTAACAGGACCTTTTAAAAGAGCTGCAATTCCTGAAGCTGAATCAGGAAGCCTCTCTCAGATGAGAGTGCTTGCTTGCCGCTAGCAAACAGAGCAGACCTGAGAAATTGCTGCTACCAACAAAACATGCTTTACTCTATTCTTTCCCAAGCTTTCTCAAGCTTTCTGTGGATTCAGTTATCCACGTCTGGGCGCCATATGTAGTGTGAGGGGCCGGCTTGTTGGGGTTTCTGTCCCGCCCAGTACCCCAACAAGCCAGCAAGTCCCAAGGAAAATCACACACAGAGATCTCTATAAGTTATAAAGCTGATTGGCCATTTAGGTCAGGCTTCTTGTTAACTCTTATAACATATATTAACCCATTATCCTTATCTACGTTAGCCACATGGGCTCATTACCTTTCTCAGTGTGACAGTTTACATGTTGCCTCTTCCGTGGTCTGCGCAGGAATGCTGAGGGAGCTCTGCTTCCAGAATATTCCCAGTCTCTTTGCTCCACCCCTACTTCCTGTCTGGCTTTCCCACCTATACTGCCTGCCTGGCCAATCAGCGTTTTATTAAAATGATTGACAGAATACAGACAATTCTCCCGTATCAGGTATGCAGAACACTTTCATAGCAAAGATCCCACATGGGGCTCTAGTTCACAAGCAGGAATTGTGGCTGCCTGAGGAACTTGGCCAGTGTCTGAGAGTTACTAGCCATGCCTGAAATCCTGACTTCTCTTCTGGAGTTGGCAATTGCCATTGCTTTCTGTTCATTTGCTAGACTGGCGTGGATGCCCGTGGGCCCCACATTGCTAGGAGGGCAGAGGCGAAGATGATTGAAACTCAGGCTCCATCAGGGGCTTCTAACCCAGATTAGGGAGGAGTCCAAGGGCTGACTGGGCAAGCTCCTTGATTGGCATCGTCCTAAGCTTTCTGTGAGACTAAAGAACGTTTTCCATTGTCCTTGAAAGAGCACTGTGCATCAGAAAGCCACACACAGTTGTGTTAACTCTGATTCGGCAGTGCCTGGGTTCTTACTTTATTTTTTTTTTTTTCTTTTTGGAGAGAAACTTGTTTCTCAGAGGAGAAAAAAATCATTTTTTGAGCACGTTGAACTGGAATTTTCCTTGGGCACAATCAAAAGCCTAGGAAAGCCTGGCTATATTCACGAGTTAAGTTCTAAAGCCAAGTGAGTAAAACTGGTAGCCTGGGACAGCTCAGGCCACTGGGAAATCCCTGCTCAGTCTCCAGGGCTCACCAACAACTCGTGCAGCACTGGGCACAGGTGACTTCTTTGTGAGTAGCTGATGAGGTCTCCATGGAGCTGCATGTCCTTCAGGTTTCTTAGTGCACACCCATGGCCCACTTCTCTCTCTCTCTCTCTCTCTCTCTCTCTCTCTCTCTCTCTCTCTTTCTTGCCTCTTGGCAATGAGCAATAGTTCATTTACTGTGTGTGCATGTGTATGTATGGATATTCATGTGTGTGCATATGCACATCTGCAACCAAATATGAGTGAGCACAGCCTGGGAACACAGATTCAGGATGCTCTGAACAGTGTCCCAATGTGGTTAAGGGCGTGAAAATAGCTTTATATTTTTTTTAGTGTGTGTGTATGTGTGTGTTGTGCGTGCGCACACACGTGCACGTGCCTGCATGCGTGTGCAGGTACCTTTGACGGCCAAGAGAGCATCAGATCCCTGGATGTGTGAGCTACCTGTTGTGGGTGCTGGGAACTGAATTCCAGTCCTCTGCAAGAGCAGCCAGTGCTCTTAACTGCTGAGCCATCTCTTCAGCCCTTCCCCTTATGTTTTGCGACGGTGTCTTTCACTCAACCTGAAGCTTACCAATTCCTTGAGAGTGGCTGGTCAGCGAGTCCCAGGGATCTGCGCATCTCCACCTTCCTTGTCCAGTCACAAAGTTTTCATAGTAATGGAGCAAAGAAAATAATGCACCAAGGCGTGTTTCAAGTCCATCAGTCAGACGGGTTACAGCAAAATAGGGGAGTCCACTCTGTGCCTCAGAAGTGCTCTGGAGACATTCTCAGCCTTTGGGTTGTTGGAAGCTAGGGGATTTTTTTTCATACACCCTGAAAGGATTTACTTAATGACCTTAATGATACCAGACTGCTCACAGAAGAGAGCAATGGATGGCTATTTAGGGGACTAAAGATAGCTCAGGATAATTGGCTCTGGACCTGCAACTTTCCAGTTCTCCGCAATCCCAGATCATTGATCGGTCTCACAAAAATGTTTAGCACAGGTGTGCCTTTTCCCTGTGAACTTTGGTTCACACTCGCAGCAGCCCCCAGGCTGAGCCTGTGTTTGGTAGAACCACTCTCCGAGAATCTCTTTTCTGCCAGTGGCTCCAAAGGTTGAGAGACTAGGAGCAGGAGCTTTGAAGCTCCCCATCCTGGCCTCTGCGTTGGATTCTAATCAGCCATGGAGCCCAGAATTCTTCCCTAAGCCCATGGAGGATGGGCAGCAACCTTGACAATGATCTGAGTATATGCACCTGCTGGAAGTTTGGGGCTCAGAGCAGCTATAGCTGCAGATACAAAGACAGGAGTGTGATCCCTATCAGTCTTCTCTGGTTTGGAGAGAAGATAGACTTGAGCAGTAGTAACTCCATGGCGCGTGCTTTGGAACTCCAGCACTGGGAGGGGTGGGAGACGCTGGAGTTCAAGCGAGCTTCCCAGGTCAGCTTCAGCCATGTAGTCCCTTCAAAGCCATCCCCAGCTACCTGAGACCCAGGGTCCAATCTGCCTGTCTGCAGGAGTCTTGGAATACAGTCTGTGGTGGGGTTCCAGGGCCATGCAAGGAACAGGTCCACCATGGCTGCTCTTGAGCCAGAAACTCTGTTCTCCCCAGTTGTAGCTTTCCTAAAGAAACCCAGCAGACAACTGAGTTACCTGGCCCGCTTGGGCAATGGGGTCCCTGATAAAGCCATCAGGATGGAGACACAGGCCAGGGAATACTGTTCTAATGCTGTGGAGAAACAACATGGCCAAGGAAACTTTCAAAGGAAAACATTTAATAGTGACTCCCTTATAGTTTCCGAAGGTGAGTCCATGACCAACATGGCGGGCAGTGCAGTGGCAGGCAGGCAGACATGGTACTGAGCCATAGCTGAGAGCTCACATCTTAAGATGTAATCACAAGGCAGAAAGAGTTAGCTGGGAATGGAACAGGCTTTGGAAACCTCAGAACTCAAGCCCAGTGACACACCTCCATCAACAAGACCATACCTCCTAATTCTTCCCAAAGAGTTCCACCAACTGGGGAGCAAGTATTCAAATATATGAGTCTACGAGGGCCATTTTCACCACATGTGGCAAGCCCTTCACCAAATGTGATCTCTCCAGCTCCGCGAACAGTATTTTAGGGTGAGGGCAGGTAGGGGGGATGGCAGAGTGGTGGAAATGACTGGAGACTAGAGAGCAAGTGCGGAAAGAGTTTATTTAAGTCATGGGACAGCAGGATGTCAGGCTCCCTGGGCACCTCATTGAACTGCATCACTGCGGCCTCGCTGTGAAAGTGAGGGCTGCTGTAGGATGTGCTGGGACAGTGTATGCCCAGAGGAGGTGAACTCTAATTTTTTTTAAAGTTTTATTTTATGATCTATTTCTGTGCATATGTGTGTGTATATGCATGTGAGTGTACATGCCTGCTGAGGCCAGGAGAGGGAGCTGGATCCCCTGTGAACTCCAGTCCTTCACAAGAGCAGTCTGCGCTCTTAACAGCTGAGTCATCTCTACAGCCTTGGAGGTGAGTTTATAATCCCTGTTAACAGACAGGAAAGTGGGGAGCCATGGAAGGTGGGTGAGCTGTCTGCATGGGGCTTTTTCTTTGGTCCCCATGCTGAGTGCTGGTTGTTCTTAGGACAGAGGAAAAGAGAGGAGATGCTTCCCGCCGGCAGCTGGGGTGAAGGAGACTTGACTGATGATGAGGTTAAGAGACTGGAGACCATAGAGCAGAATGAAGGCAAAGAACAGGTGACCGTGGGTGGGGGAGCTGGAGGCAGGCTCAGAGCAGAAAGCTCACAGCTTGTTTCCAGGTCGGTCCTCAAGTGCTCTGTAGCTCCTGGTCCCTTGGTGAAGAGGAGTGTGTGTGTGTGTTTATGATGAAGATGTCTAGACTCTGGAATGCCTTCCGTCCTACCTCCTCAGCTGCCAACAGCTCCCTCCTATTCTGTTTCTAGAACTTAGCAATTTCTGGTCAGAATTCATGGCAGAGGGATTTCCATTTGCTTTTGAGAGAAATATAATACACCACCAAGAAACTGCATTAAACAATTCCGATTGCTGCAGGGGGATTGGGTCTGTTCAGATTTTTGCCTGCGTGAGTTTTCTGGTGTAAGGCCATTCCTAGCTGGGGCAGAAGGACCATTGGCCATTTGCAAGACCCCATTTGGCGTTTTTCAGCCAAGCCTGAAGGAGTGCTTCTGCCGTCTTCCCCACCGACTCACGAGGCAGGGCCGTGCTGGCGCTTGTCGGTTGATTTCCAGGGCTGGATGCCGCTGCAGAGCCTCCGCCGACGCTCGGGCGTGTTATTAAGCTCTGGCTCCAGTGTGGGCTGTGATTTGTTTTTCCTTTGAGTGACATGACCATATTTTCCATTAAAACCCAAAGCAAATAGCTGCATGAGTGCCAGCTCTGTCACTCTCCCTGCCTGGGAGGGAAATCAGTCGGGGTGAGTCTGGTTCTGTATTGGTATCCATATGGTTCCGGAAAGTTCCATCCTCTCAGATTAACTCTGATGTGCCCCACAGTGACTCAGACAGACTTTTGAGATTCCTGGAGGTGGCAAGTCACGTTTTAAATGGCATTTGGCAAGTTGGGTCGTGCCTGTGACTCAGGTCAAGTCCAATCTCACAAATGGTCTCTGTGTGTCAAAGAAAATGTTGCGCATGGTCGTTGCAATCCACCATGCTCTGGGCTTCCAGTAGCCTGTGGTGTCTTGGGACAAAGACCTCAGAAAATCCCCCACTGGCTGAGGAGAAAGAAGAGCCAAGATACCTCAGTGTGTTTGGGATTGGGGTTGCCGCCCCCACACTTCCCACCTCTGGGTATCACCAATAAACATTATCGTTCCCCTCCCCACCTCCTTCACTTCCTGAACTGACTCCCCTGCTCACACCGCTGTGCTCCACCACAGCTGTACCTAGGGTGCTTACACAATATTTCTGCCTTTCATTAGGGTGACATTTGCCAGGCTCGTCCATACTGCAGCATAAGCCAGAATGTTAGGGCTGAATCATATTGTTGTAGGGCTACCTCACAGTTTATATCCATCTATCCGTCACTCATTTACCTACCCATCCGTCTACCCATCCACCCACCAATCATCCATCCATCCATCCATCCATCCACCCGCCCACCCATTAACTACCCCATCTATCCATCTGTCAATTCACCTATCTACCCAGATTGCCCACCCATCTTCCTAAACATCTATCTATTCATGCATCTATCTATGCATCTGCCCACCCTCCCATCTATCTATCCACTAAATTTGTCTCTGTCCACACTTTGATTCAGTCACTAGCCATACATCCACCTATGCATCCACCCAGCCACACATCCATTTGTCCTTCCATTCACTCATATCTTTCCATCCATCTAACCTTACATCTGTCATCCATCCACTATATACATATCCATTCAACCATGCACCCATCTATCTACCATGCATCTCCCATTCATCCTCCTCCCACTCTCCTGTCCATCTACTTCATCCACTCACTCGTCTGTCTGTCTCTCTGTGGGTGTCTGTATTTTCTATCAGCTTGAGGTTGTCCTCTGGCACACACCCACACACACACAAATCCACCATGCATTCCCCACAGAGAGAAAAAGATGTACCTACAACATGTGAGTATATGTACCTACAACACATGCATCCACACACAGCATGCACACATATGTACACACACAAATAAGTAAAAATCGCAGTGAGGAGCCAGAGGCTGTGTTTAGTTTCAGGGACGGAAAAAGAGTCAGTAAAAGGGCTGAGATGTGGCTCAGTGGTTGAGTGCTTGCCTAGCTTCACGAAGACCCATCTCCTGTCTCACCACTGAACAAAGGTATCAGTTGGCACAGTTCTCATTAGGCATCTCACAGTTTAATGGAGCAATTCAGATCTGAAGCCAGGACCATTGTGACTCATTACATAAAGGAAATTTTAGCTGAGCCAAGAGCTGCTTGGGGGTGCCACATGGGCTTGGCTAAATAATATTTCAGTTATTTCATGACAAAGTTCCGCCTCCTTTGGTTCTCTTTCATCTTCACAACTGTGAAAAACAAAATCTGGTTGGTGCCGATACATCTTTGGCAGTTTGGGTTTTCTCTTTCAACACAGAGGACAGGTGCAGCCATTTCTTCTATGAACAGCAGGGGCTGGCAATTGGTCAGTTCCATTGTTGGCTTTCCACTGAAGTTAGTCCCTACAGACAGACCTATAAGTAGTAAGCCTTTCGAGAGACGATGTATTCAGACAAAAGCGTGATCAACTTTAGAAAGAAACAATTGCAAGTGGTACCTATTGATGGTGTGGTTAGGAAAAAAACAGCAGACAGCTGTCAGAAGAATAAAACGATAGAGAAAGTGATGGAACTGGAGATGATCAGGTTAAATGAAACAAGGCAGACGAGGAAGCAAACACACCTTGTGTTCTCTCATATGTGGACTCCAGACGGAAAAAACACGGGTCATGACAGTAGGAAGAAGACTGTGGAGGGGAGAATGGGAAAGTGGGGTCTGAAGGGAGGGAGAGAGGGAGAGGGAGAAGAGGGAAATGGGACAAAAGAAAAACAAATACCTCATGGCTTCTCTTATGTGGAATCCAGGTTTAAAAAGAGTGACTTGGAAGAAGGATGGGGCTAGAAGCACTCACTGCCAAGTATGAGTACATGGGTTCAAATTCCCAGTGCCTACATAAAAACATAGGTATGGTTATGTACCATCTGTAATCCCAGCTCTGAAGGGGTGGAGACAGGAGGACCACTGGGGTTGGTTGGCCACCAGCCTAGCTCTAGGTTCAGTGAGAGATCCTGTCTCAAAGGAATATGGCAGAGAGTGAGATCAAGGACATCAATGTCCTTCTCTGGCCTCCACCTGCATCCACCTTCCCACTGAGTCATGCTTAAGCATATCCTATGAGTACGTATGATGTGAAATCAGAGGCAATCTCTATGGGAGAGGAAGGGACATGTAGGAAGAGAGGAGGACAAGGGAAGGCAGTGGGGAGAGTGTGAGCTAAGCACAGTGTTAGGCCTGTGTGAAATGTCTTTTGTACAGTTGCTCAAATCATGAACAGAGAAGAAAATAAAGTCTGGAAGTTGACATTTTTCTCTGAAAAGTTTTGAGTTATTGAATGTTAGATCCAGTAAGAAAAAACTATGTGGCTCAAACAAAACCCACTGTGGACAGCAGGCCTGTGAGTTCAGTAATAAGGTATGAAGGCCCCAGGCTTCATTCTGAAGTAATAGCAGTGTTGGGTTGGTCATGGTGGCTCACTCACATCTGCATTCCAGTACTAGCGAGGCTGAGTTAGGAGGAGCACCTATCGGTTTTGAGGATAGCCTGGGCTACAGAGTGAATTTCAGGTCAGTTGGGTTATATAAAGTGAATTCCTGGGCTACAGAGCAAGACCTTATCTCAAAAGCAAAGTAACAAAAACAAAACCCACATAAACCAAATGAATCCAAATCAAACAAAAATGGTCAAGTGTTGAGACAGTTTTAGGGATAAAAAGCCTGGAACATGGTGGTCTTTAGGTTTCTAGATGTCTCCTAATACAGACTAAACTGCTGTGTGGGAGTGTGGTTCTCCAGTCCTTGACTGGAGGCTGGGCCTGGGTACACATTCCTGGAATCGCAGCACTCAGGACTGAGTCAGGGGGATCATAGGCTTGTTCAGAAGCTCACAGCCACCTTAGGCTACATAGGGAAGTTCTGCAACAAAGCAAGACAAAAGAAAATGAAGCCACACCATACAACAGTAATATTGTGAAGACTACCTGCCTGATCCCAGGTGTTGACCTGTTGGAAGTCAGAAAGTGGAGAAGGAAATGACACCTGAATTGTCCAAGAATTTGGTGTCAGCAGTTTGGAGGGGACAGAGTTTGAGAATACCAAGCTATGTGTTCTATAGGTTAAAGAAAGACTAGCAAAACAAATAAATACGTTTCAAAATGTATTTGGATCTGTGGAGAGGTTGCTTGCTGCTTGTTGCTCTTGCAGAACCTGGGTTCCCATCATGCACAATTGTCTTGTAGCTGCTTGACAATTGTCTCTAACTCAAGCTTCATGGGATCCAAAGCCCACCTCTGCTGGACGCCAGCTACACATATGGTACATCTACAAGCTTTCAGGTAAACGCGTAACACATATGCGATAAAATTAATCTAAAAAGGTTGGAGAGATGGTTCAGCAGTTCAGAGCACTTGCTGCTCTTCCAGAGGCCCCGAGTTTGGTTCCCAGACCCACATCAGGGAGCTCACAGTCATCTACAGCTCCAGCTGTGAGGGAGTGGACACCTCTGTTCCCCATGGACACCTGCACTTATGTGCATCTAAACATACACGTAATAAAAAATAAATCTCGAAACAGGTTGAGTAGGACAAGCTGGTTCATAGTGTCGTTCAGGTTTCGTGATTTTCCTGGTTGTGTTATCAGCTACGTAGGATGGGGTCCTAAAGCCTTCCAGCAGAACTGGTGAATTCTCCTTTCGTTTCTTTCAATAATTGGCTCCTATTCTCTGGAATGGCGCTGCTAGGTGTAGCATAATCAAGGTCATTTTGTCTTGCCTGTCCCTCGACTGTATTCTAAGTCACTGCAAATGAACAGTTTTTAATCTCTACTCCTTGTCTAAAGTTCTGTGTAGTCTGGTACGACGAGTATGACTGCTCCATGTGTCCCTGCCACTTTTAATCTAATCTCTATGCATTTTTATTTGTTTCTCATATGTAGCATGCTGTTGGTTCTGCCTTTTTGTTTAGCTTGTTCATCCGTGACTTGTACATGGAGTGTTTGGGCCAGGAGCATTTGATATAATTACTGATAGAGTCAAGTTCAAGTCCATTACCTTGACTTAGAAAGTGGTTTATTTTGATAACTTGTTTATGTGCTCGTCTGCGTGTGTGTATGCGAACATGTGCAGGTGCCCACAGAGGCCAGAAGAGGGTGCTGGATCCTCCAGAGCTGGAGTTACAGGCAGTTGTGAGCTGCCTGGCATGGGTACTGGGATCTGAACTCCAATCCTCAGAAAGAGCAGCAGGCATTCTTAACTACCGAACCATCTCTCCAGCCCTCTGACTTTTATTATTTTCTGTGTCCTCTATTCTTTGTTCCTTTATTATTTTTTGACCACCTTCTTTGGAGTTACTGCTATTTAGTTTAGTATGTTTTTATTCTTGGTATCTTCTTACAGTTACTCAGGAGTCTCTCTCTATCCTTTTTTGACTCGGCTGCCTTTAGCTTAGAGTCTGTGCCTGGGGAGAACGCTTCACGGTTTCATTAATATGATTATGGATTGATGGTCCTTGCAGTAGAGGCACACTGGGTACTGTCCCCTTTGCCCCTGGGGTTTGTCATTATGTGGCAGTGGCAGAGGTGACTTGCTGAAGTGCCAAGTGAGGTTTGGTCTGCGGTAAGCGCTCATCCTTTGGAGCCCGCGTCTCACTTCCCTCTCCAGGGGCCCCAGTCGTCTGCCCACTGTCACTGCTCTCTCCATGCCAGCTGCTTCCCCCATCTGGTTGGAGATGGAGAACATTCTGGAACCCTGTATGAAAGCTGTTTTGTAGAAGCCACAGGCGCTAATGTCTGGGATAGACTTCAGCAAGTCCCCGATTTCAAGTGTCACTGTTATGGACATGGCTGGGTCCTCTTGGCTTCCTGGCCGTGGTACATAGTGGAGGGAAAAGGAACCCTCCCTCAGAGGTGCTGAATCACCATTCATTTCAACCCACGCCATTTTTGCTTTGTTTATGACTTAGATTAATTCTGAGGCTCTAGTACCCAGGCTCCTATGAAAATTCCAATAAAGCAAAACTGATTAAAATCGGATTGCCCCAGAAGCGAGATGTTATTTTCTTCCCTGAAGCAGTATTCAGCATCTAAATAAAGTCAGGAGACCCCAAGCCCTCTGCATCAGCCTTTTAAAAAGGCTCGGTGGAAACTCCTCCATTTAGACCCATAAATATAAAACAGGAACTCTTAAACGGGACATTTCTCGCTTGCTCAAAAAAAAAAAAATCCAATATGAAATGATAGCCTTGATCATAACTTAATTTTTCATTTCCATTTGAACTTTAATTTTACTTAACTTTTCTTCTGACAAATCTCCAAAGGAATGTCTAAGCGACAGGGCCTAATGTGGGCCGGTTATTCATCTTTCAGCCCTGGGGCTACCCACGAAGGCTTCATCAGCTCAGAGCGAGTTTTATTAGAATCCGTAGCTCAGGAAATATTGCTTTCTGACAGCTCCTGGGCTGTAGAATTTAAAAGGCTTAAGTTTTGGGAGAATTTACACCATGGCTTCTTTTGTACCTTTCAGGGACAGTAAATCCCAGCTTCCTAGTGCTGCTCTGAGGAACGGTGTCACCTCGCCCCCTGCTTCCCTATGCAGAGGGCTGCGAGGCTTAGGCCAGCCCGAGCTCCTCTTGGTTCTGTACCCAGTTGGGCACTCTGACCAGCAGGGAGTAACTGCACCATTGGGTTCCCCCTACTTTGATGGAGATGGTCCTTGATATGAGCATGGACATGGGATCTTGTTCCAAGGCTGTAATGAGTTAAGGGTGCTTTGTCCTCATGGTGTGCATATAGGTATACAAGTATATTCAGTGTGTGTATGTGTGTGTTAAAGGAAAACCTCAGGTACCATATCTTAGATACTGTATCTACCTTTTTTTTTTTTTTTTAAAAAATAGGGTCTCTTGCTGATCTAGAACCTACCAGGAAGGCTAAGCTAGCTCAGCAAGCCCCGTGGATCTGCCTGTCTCCGTATCCTTAGTGCATGCACCATCACACCTGGGTGCATGAGCCCCCGGGATCGAACACAGGTCCTTGCACTAATGTGGCTGACCAATATTTACTGACTGAGCTATCCCCCAGCCCTGAGTGCATGCTCACTGAACATCTCCACCAGCTGCTCTTGCACAGCATTGACAAAAATACCCGAGAGAACAACGTGAAGGAGGAAGGGCCTTTTCTGGTCCACAGTTTCAGAGGGTCTGTGACAGCCTGGCTCTGCGAGTTTGGACAGAGCATCATGGCGGCAGGAGTGTGGCAGAGCTCCTTCAGCTAAGGCAGCAGGAAGCAGAGAGAGTGTGGAAGCCCAGGGAACAAGGCATAACCTTCAAAGGCACACCCCAGTGACCCATTTCCTCCACACCCGAACCTTCTCCAACCTCTCAAAATAGCCCCACAGGCTGTCAACCAAGCACCCAACACCCTTCACATCCCAACTGTCACAGCTGCTGCATTCGCCAGACATTCTTAGTCCTGGGCCACAGTGCTGAATAAATCAGACGGCAGTTGCTCCCTTCATGGAGCTCACGGGCTGGCAGGAAGACAGGGACTAAACTCTTAAATACACACATGAATCATAACTGGCAGCTAGAGCCACAGAGAAAATAACATCTCTTTGGAAGAACTGAACAGAGATCTGGAGGATGGGAAGGTGTTACCAAGAGGAGAGTGGTCCCAGATAACAGGCAGACTTTCATAGGATGGGGGGATGTTACTGTGTGAGTGTGTGTGTGTGTGTGTGTGAGGGTCTTAGACAACATAGACGGAGGCTTTCAAAGGATGGGTAGGTGTTACCCGGGGGCGGGATGTTTCTCTGATAACACAGACAGAGGTTTTTGTTTGGACTTCCTCACCTGAGCACTGGCAGTTCTGATCTTTTGTGAACTCTTCTTGTCCCCTCTTTTACAGTCCTCACTCTTGGCTTTTACTGGTTGCTCTAGAGGGTTCTGCTGTGTGTGCGTTGGAGTCAAGCCACTTGCAGTGTGTGCGTGTGATTGTTCACCTTGATTGCCAACTTGTTGGGATCTGGAATCACCATGGAAAAAGCCTCTGAGCACGTCCGTGAAGGAGTTTCTAGACTGGGTGAATTGAGACGGGAAGACTCAGCTTAGCAGTGGGTGGCACTGTTCTATGGGATACGACCCAGACGGAATAAAAGGAGAAATGAGCTGAGCACCAGCATCCATCTCTCTGCTTCCTTTCTGTAGAAAGCAGCATGACCGGCTGTGCCATGCCCGTGCCTCCCTGCTGTGATGGACTGGACCCTTAAACTGTGGACCCCAACAAACCCTTCTTTAAGTTGCTATTGTCACAGCAGTGGGAAACATACCTAATCCAGTGTGGCTGAGCGTGTTGTATGTGGGCCTTTCAAGTGGGCTGGGCTGAGGGGTGGGCTCACTCTGATCAAATACCTGAAGGGGCAGCTTAAGAGAGAGGAGGGTTTGTTTTGGCTCATGGTTTCAGGGAACATGGTCCATTATGGCAGGGATGACGTGGCATCATGGCTCTATCTACGGATGTTGTTCACATTGTGGCTGACCAGAAATTAGGCTGAGAGCTTGGGCTGGAAGCTGCTCCAGGCTATAGTTCTTAAGGCTCACTCTTAGAAGGTCCTGGCCATGCCTTCCTTTGGAAGGCTTTATAAACCTCCCACCTCAATCCAGAACCCAAGTGTTCAAACACACTAGACTGAGGGAGGGCATTTCACACCCATACCATAGCAGTTTCCAGCGTGAAGAAGTCTAAAGTGGTGGCCCCTCCACAAATGACTGGTCACAACAGTGTGGGACCAAGTCGGGCACGCATTGGAGACAGAGTGAAGCCGGTTTCTCTGCTACACGTCATTCCAGAATCTTGAGCTCAGTGAGAAGAGGGATGAGCAGCACCCATGGGTTTCAATGGTAAGCGGTCAACTCCTGGTAGAAATTTTCCTCACAGTGTCTGAAATACCAGCATGCTGTATTCTACCAGGGCCCTTACTTCTGTGGAGGGTGACTGGTGGGGGCATGGTAAACAGTGAGTGCTGCTTCTCTCAGCTCTGCATCTCTCGGTGTTTCTCTGAGGTCTTTAAAGACTATGTTTCACTCTATTGATCGGCAAAACAAAGTGGCGTTCAGAGCTCGTGTGTGGAGATCCGCGAGGTTTTATTGAGCGATAGCTCTATATTTCTTGCCCTTGCAAGGACTTTCTGGTGAAAATAAAGGCCGTGAAGAAGAAATGGGAAGTGCCTCAGGTGCAGAGGCCATGCAGAGACATCCTAAGACTTGTAAGTCACTTACTTCCTGAGTCTCAAGAGCCTCGCTCCAGGATGGAGCCTTCAATCAGGAGGAAATTGCTAAGCGACATTCATGGCACAGGCATCACTAATTGATCCTAACTCATTTTCAGGAAACGTATCTTCTGCAGTATTCTTGGAAATCTCTGACAGTGAGTTGGGGCTCGCTCACTCTCGCCCCACTTCACCCGAATTCTGTGCGTCTGCAGCTGTTTTCATTTCCAGCCGCTGTGCTCCACGCAGACATCTCTCATTGACCCCGGCTGTCCTTAGGATGCTTATCCATACAACACTTTTGGAAATCTCTATCAGAGATTTGGGACCAGCTCCTGGCTGGAAATATAACAGCCTGCCTTTCTCATTTTTCAAAGTTGTCTGGGTAACCCTGGATTTTTTGATCTGGGATTTTCCAAGGAATGTTAAGCTGACAAAATACTCTTGAGATAAAAGAATTCAAATAAATGCTCTTTCTTCAGCATCTTTCTCTGGGCATCTTTGTTCCTCTGGTGAGCACATGGGCACATTTGAGTCAATTTTTTTTTTTTTTTGAGACAAGGTTTCTCTGTAGCTTTGGAGCCTGTTCTGGAACTAGCTCTTGTAGACCAGGCTGGCCTCAAACTCACAGAGATCCGCCTGCCTCTGCCTCCCGAGTGTTGGGATTAAAGGCGTGAGCCCTCACCGCCCGGCTCTGAGTCAACTTTTTAAAAAGCATCTGACAGGGGCTGGAGAGATGGCTCAGTGGTTAAGAGCATTGCCTGCTCTTCCAAAGGTCCCGAGTTCAATTCCCAACAACCACATGATGGCTCACAACCATCTGTAATGAGGTCTGGTGCCCTCTTCTGGCCTGCAGGCATACATGTAGACAGAATACTGTATACTTAATAAATAAATAAATAAAAAAAGCGCCTGACAGCATCCTAACACCACATAGGATGCACCACCACACATCATCATGACTGTTCACCCTCTGGGATGCTAAGAGCTATTGGTGTTAGGTGCCACGTGAGAGAGGCCCTCAAGAGAAAGAACGGAGAGCAGGGTCCTAGGCTGAGGGAATTTGCTTTTCAGTGGGGTGGGAATTCTAATGTGAATTCAGTGAGGGACGGAGACAGCCTGGTGCCTGAGGGAAGGTCATCTGGGCTGCAGGAGGAGCAGGCACCAAGGCCCCGTTTGAGCTTTCTCAGGAAGTGCACCAGGGCAATGGATTGTGTCAGGGACCTGGATGAGAAGCCGGGAGAGACCGAGAGCTATGGAGAGGTCCTCTGGCTGGGAGCATGGTGTATGCTTTGGTCTGAGCATGGAGGGCTGGGTCTGCGGTACCTGCTACAGGGCTGAATGGGTGCCAGGGTGGGAAGATGCCAAGGAATTGATTGGGACAGAGTTTCGTCCTGAGTGTTGACTGACATGCTTCTTTTTCTTTAAAACATTTGATGGAGGACTGGGTAGAGGGGATGTGGCGTATACACTATACAAGATGGGTAATTCTCAGCGTGAAGAAGAATGCAGTTATGTTGTTTGGAAGGAAAATGGACACAGGAGATCATCACAGCAAGCCCGTTTCACAGAGGTAAATAGTTTATATGGACACATTACATCATACATGTACACATAACAAGGAAGTAAGCACGGCATCTCTTAGGGGAACAAAAGAGACTAAGAAAAGGTGGGGGGCAACCAGGGAAGCACGGAGTGCAAGGGTGTGCTCAATTACATTATATGTGTGTGAAAATGGCCGTATGTAACCCAGATTAATAAAACCAGTTTAGTTGTGAATTCAATGCACAGAATAATGGGTTCTGTCACTGTTCTCACACGCATGAGTCCTGTTCTTCGCTCGTCTTCACTCCCATTACCCTCTTTGTCCTTTCCTCACCTTTCCTGGTTCATGGTCTCCTCTCAAATAGACTTCCTTCTACTTTCATGCCACACATACAAGCACACACACACACACACACACACACACACACACACACACACACACATGTGCACAGGCATGTACACACACACAGTCCCACGCAGGGGAGAAAATACACAGTATTTACAAACACACACACACACACACACACACTCCCACACAGGGGAGAAAATATACAGTATTTATCTTTCCAAGTCTGGTTTATTTCACTTAACACACTAATTTTCAGTTTCACCCATTTTCCTGTCAATGACAGAATTTCATTCTTTTAGGGCTGAATAAGCTGCCCAATAAGGGCATTCTTTTTTTCCTATTCGAAAGCTCTCCTGTACTCCTGTCTGTGTGAATTCTCGCTTTGTACCTACACTGTGCAAGACACTCCCTGCCCCCACCCCAAGTCTGGTTATCTCCTGTTGGCTGACATCTTCTGGCAGGTGGGAGGTAAAGGCTCAGTGAGGACTGGATTTGCATTTCCCTAGTGATTGGTGGTGCCTCATGAATATATAATTATGATTAAATAGGAAGAATATTAAAAAAACGTCCAGAGCAGGCAAACACATAGCCAGGAAGACTGGGGAGTGGGGAGAGAGATGTAGGGAAGGGAGAGGTGCTAGTGGGCTAAGTGGAGATAGGTTTTGGGGAGATGATGGAAATTTCTTCATTTGAATGTGGTGATGATTTCACACATATAGGCTGTATTCTTGAAATGTGTTCATTAATATTGTGTGTGCATGGTGTGTATGTGTGGTCATTAATATTGTGTGTGCATGGTGTGTGTGTGTGGGCGCTGGTGCCACGATACATGCATGGAGGTCAGAGAACAAGTTGGCAGAGCCATTCTCTCCTTCCACCTTTAAATGACTTCTAGGGATCAAATTGAGCTTGCTAGGCTGGCTCTGTAGATAACTGATTAGCCATCTGGGTCCTGGGTTGTTCTGAGTAACAAGCCCTTGCTGACCTGACTGGCATCCTTGGTCCTGATGCCATTCACTTGGGCTCTCTGGTCTGACCCTGAGCTCTCAGACTGAACAGAGAGGTCAGTTGGCCAAGTGCTTGCTGGAATGCTGGAAGACCCAGATTTAGCATCCGGAACTGAATAAATCCAAGGTGACAAATGTCTGCAGTCCCAACACTCAGGAGCTGGAGGCACAAGGCTCAGAGGTCATCCTTGGCTACATGGAGAGTTTGAGGCCAGCCTGGGCTGTGTGAGATTCTGTCACTCACAAACAAGCAAGCACCTCCCCCCAACACACACAGTAGTCCTCAAAATTAAACTTTGTGGAACTGTGCAGAGCAGCCCCAGGTTTTAGGCCTCTCTATCGTGTTGCTGTCGTAGGGGTTTGGGGACAATGTCCTATAAGCTGAGAGGAACCCTGGGAGAAGCCGCAGCTGCTTGCATTGACTGCACCTCCCCCGCGGCTGGCATCCCTGCAAGCTCCTGTGGCCTATGCAGGTTGTTCTGCAGCACAAATAAGAGATCAGTATTTTCATTTCCTCTGAAGCTCTGTGGTGGGAGAAAACCCAAGAAAACACACCTGTCCCGGAGGCTTGGCAACGCGCTTATTAAATGTCACCTGGTGGGCCCCTGGCTTGTCACTGTGGCTGCTCTGCCTGTGTATTCATTCCAGCAGTGCGCAGGGTGGCACATGGCAGGTCCTGTTTGGGGGCTCAGACTAGAGCATTTTTCTGAGCTCCCGGGTGGATTTGTCCTGCTCTCCTGCCAGGGACTTCTGGATTCCTAATTCCCTCCCTGTCACTGTCACTTCCACCCCTGAACCAGAGAAGTAACACATGCCTGTAATAGACAAACCCCCCCCCCCCATCCTCCGCACACCAGAAAAGAACACATCAGATGTCACGGATCCAACGCCAGCTCCCCTCTCTTTACCTGCCATTTTAAAACATTGCGTTATTACTTATGTGCTGTGTGTCGGTGCACATGTATGCTACGACACTTGTGTGAAGGTCAGAGGACAACTTATGGGAGTGTTCTCTCATTTTATTAAGTGGGTTCCAGGATCCAAACTCGGGTCATATATAGCTTGGCGTCAAATGCCTTTGCACACCGAGGCGTCTCACCGACCCATACTGCCATTTTCTGGAGCCATTCTGGCTACTGGTCACACACAGGGTCTCTCTCTCTCTCTCTCTCTCTCTCTCTCTCTCTGTCTCTCTCTCTCTCTCTCACACACACATCAAAGGGACTGCAAATATGTGTTATTTAAAATGATTATGCTTATGAGTAAAAGAGGAAATCCTCATGGGCTCTTAATAAAGAATTCGATTTATGTCTCTGTCTTCTTGAAGAGGGACAGCTCCGAATCCTCTTAGCCTCTTCAGGACCACGCTCGGCTGGGATGCATTACTAATTAAAAGATAAACACGCAGTAGCTGTGTGTGTTTGTGGGACACACTGTGATGTTTTTTTATTTTTGAGATTATCATACATGAGTACTGTATATACATAATTTTCACCCTATCCTCTCCCTCGCCAAAACTTCTTCCAGTGACCCACCAGCAAATACAGGCTGAGCTCAGGAAGTCCTGCTGAGGAGCGAGAGGAGGGATAGGAACCAGGGGCGGCAGGGACATTGGAGGAAAATCCCAGAAATGGCTAGCCTGGCTCATGGGAACTCACAGAGTCTGAACCAGCAGCAAGGGAGCCTTTACGTGTCCTCTGCATATATGTGACAGTTGTGTAGCTTGGACTGTTTGTGGGACTCCTGGCAATGGCAAGGGGCTCCCAGTGCTTTGGCTGACTCTTGGGAACCTATTCTTCATGCTGGATTGCCTGACTCAGCCTGAAAACAGGAGGAGGTGCTTGGTCTTATGGCACCTTGATATGCCTTGCTTTGCTGAAGCTCATGGGAGGCCTGCCCCTTTGTGAGCAATACTGAGGAGGAGTGGACTGAGGAGGGGGAAGTTTGGGAGGGAGAGGGAGGAGAGGAGGGAGGAGAGGCTATGGTCAGGACGTAAAATAAATAAACAAATAGTTAAAACAACTTGTTCTGTGTTCTTTCACTCCCTCTCAACCTCATGACCTCTTTAATTATTATTTTACACGGACACAGATACACACACATGGAGATATATATATATATATATCCCGCTGAGAGTCCATATAGTATTGCTCACATGCATATGTGCTTAGGGCCAATGACATGGGTTACCTACCAGGGGCTTGTCCCTGGAAATGACTGATTCTCCCTCTGGGCAGCCATTAACTGCCTTTAGCTCTTCACCTAGGGGCGGGGCCTTGGGAAAGTGTCTCCATCCAAACTGGCACATCAGCTGGTGTCGCCATTGTGCAGGTCTTGTTTAGGTGACTATGTTGTTAAGATTTCATGGTCTCAGCTCCCCGTCATCTGTAGAAGACACTGTCTCACTGCAGGTGTCCTGGTCCTCCCACTCTTGTGGTCTTCTGCCTCCCCAGCCATACGTGCAAAGGTGGTGATGGAGATGGATGAACTCAGGACCTCACAGTCAGTTGTTCTGTTTTGACCAGTTGTGGATCTCTGTGGCAATCTCTGCTGAAAAGTGAAGCACTCTGATGGAGGATGAGATACACTGCATTCTAAACACCTACCGTTCTATGTACCCTGTGAGGTTTCAGTACGCATACACTGTGCAATGATTAAATAAAGTGTTACATACGTATTTCATCTTAAACGCTTATTATTTCCTTGTGGAAACATCTGAAGTGCCACCCTGTTATTGTTAGTCACCCCACTGCATAGTAGTACCCCCAAACTTGCTTCTTCTCTGTGCTGCTGTTAGTCATTCTTTCCCTCTCTGTTCACCCCTCCCCCCCCGTTCTCCTAAGCCTATAAGCACTGCAGGTCTCTCAATTTCTGAGAATTGAAGCAATTAATTAATTGTGTGTGAATAATACACACACACATATAAAGAGGGGGGCAGGTCAGAGAACAGTTTGATTGTGGGCGTGTCTCTGTGTGGGTGTGTTTGTGTGTGGGCGTGTCTGTGTGTAGGTGTGTCTGTGTGCGCCAGTGCCTGCGGAGTTCCATCATGTGGATTCTGGGGCTTGAACCTGGGTCATCAGGCGCAGCCACAGGCACTTTTATGTACTGAGCCATCTCCCATTTCACCTATTTTTTGAGGCTGATCTCTCACTGAACCTGGAGCTGACTGATTTATTGAGACTGGCTGACCAGGGAGCCACAGCCATCCCTCTGTCTCTATTCCCACAGCTCTGGAATTAGAGGTGCACATATAGCATTGGTTTTTTATTTTTTAGCATTTGTTTTTATTTTTCAGTGACATGTATTTGTGTCTGTGTGTGGGCGTGCCTGTGTGTGGGCGTGTCTCTGTGCGCCAGTGCCTGCGGAGTTCAGAAGTGGACACTGGATTCTATGGAGCTGGATTGCAGGTGGTTGTGAACTGTCTGATGTGGATGCTGGAACCAAGCCAAGGTCCCCAGAAAGAGCAGAACGTGCTCATAACCCCTGATCCGCCCTCTACCCCGCAACGGCGCTAACATGGGTTCTGAGGATTAAACGCAGCCCCTCAAGCCTGCACTTATTGACCGACCCATCTCCCCAGCCTCCTCCTTCATCGCTTTTTAATTGCGTACATATGGAGCGGGACTCTGCAGAGCAGTAAAACACGAGAGAGGCAATTTTATTCAGGGTTAGCACATGTTCAGAGATGTCTGCAGACACGAGAAGTCGCAGCTTCTTCTACCCATGGAGGTTTCATTTCCTCGACAGACCGTGTTGGCTACACATGACTGTCTTTCCTGGAGACATTTTCCAGTGAAATAGGGGCCAGGCATTTTTCTGCTTCTTTGATTATTTTTTTCTTTTTTGAGATAGCAATAGCAAACCAGAAAAATCTTGGTGGCTGTAGTCACAGTGTGCTTCCTGCTTTTCTCCCGAGAGTCAATTTTAAGGATGCCGTCTTCCCATGCCCTTCGTGCTCTGCACAGCCATAGGCAGAGTACATGGAGAAAGTGTGGACATGGGACCTGGGAACCGCAGTGTAGCATCTTCTAGGTGTAGAGGACATGCTCACAAGCTGAACAATCCTGTCTCCTTCCCTGTATGTGTGTGAGAGTTCCTTGTACCTGGCCTTGTCAGCGGCTGGACTGGAGATCACAGGCAGAGTGGTCGCCCATACCTGCTCCAGGGTTCAGTTGGTTCACAGAGCCGGACGGTCATTCTCTATTAGTTGCAGCATATTTGCACACGTTCCTTCTGAGAATAATGCACACCCCTGTGTGTGTTCTCTGTGTAGCCCTGCGTGTCCTGGAACTCGCTCTGTAGACCAGGTTGGCCTAGAACTCAGAGATCCTTCTGCCTCTGCCTCCTGAGTGTTGAGATTAAAGTCGTGCGCCACCACCGCCTGACAGCAGTACACATTCTTAACCACTGAGCCGTCTCTCTCCAGCCTAATTTCTTGAGAGATAGAAAAAAAATGGTTGTCACCCCCACTGAACAATTAGGATAAAGAGAAAAATTTTAATTCATAATAATGACATGTTCCTTAAAACATTAAATTGCACATTTATTTATTTTGGGTGCATGTGTGGGGTGTATGTGTGCCATAGTGTATGTGTGGAGGTCAGAGGCCAAACTGCCGGAGTCTGTTTTCTCCTTCCCCCGTGGGTCCTAGGAGTTGAACTCAGGTTGTCAGGCTTGATGGCTAATACCTTGGTGTGTGTGTGTGTGTGTGTGTGTGTGTGTGTGTGTCTGTGTGTGTGTGTGTGTGTACATGCCATGATGCATGTGTGGAGGTCACAGGAAAACCTGCAGGAGTCAGTTCTGTCCTTCTACCATTTGAGTCTTGGGGATCAAACTCAGGATGTTAGCCTCGGTGGCAAGCACCTTTACCTGCTGAGCCATCTCTCCAGCCCTAGAAGTTTATTTTTATTTTTGAAAGAGTGCGGTGTCCTTGGGAAGCACTGGGGCCTTCGGCAGTGGTGTTTCTGCCTTGGGCGTTTACTCTGGCTCTCGAGATCCAGGAATCAGTGGAGTCACTTGAGAGGGGAAGAAAGCCTGGTGGAATCTAGCAGCCCAGCAGCTGGGAGGGCTGGGACACTGGTGGGGCCCAGACTTGCAGTGCTGCAGGAGGACTGTGCCGCTGTGTCCAGGTGAAGGTGCACACGTTAGTGCTGACACACTGACCCCCTCAGAGCTACCTCACAAGCTAACAGCTGCGGTGATAACGTGCTGCCGGGGGGGTGGGTCAGGAGCGCTCCTCTCTGGGAACAGAAACAACAGTATCGAAGGCTTCTGCTCCGGTTCTCAGTTTCCACAGGTCCAACTGTCCACGGCTCTGTGGGGTGGTTACTGAAGACAGCATCTACAGAGCTATGTCTTTAGTGGAGTCAGTGGTGCTGGGATAGCTCCCTCTGCTTCAGGGTCAGGTGGTGGCTGGGGACAGGAGTCCCTATTATATGTGACATTTGTTTAGCAGGACCCCATTTGTTCAGTACAGTGAGAGCTTTGCAGGCAATTAATTTCAGGCCTGTTTAATTTGCTCTGCTGCTCATGCGCTATGAAAATATCAGGAAGGCAGCTGCGAGGCTCAGCTCTGCCTGACTCCTTCTGCAGGCTGGACAGGGAGGAGGTATCCCCAGAGCCAGGCTGGGCAGGGAGGAGGTATCCCCAGAGCCAGGCTGGGCAGGGCAGGGGGTATCCCCAGAGCCAGGCTGGGCAGGGCAGGGGGGTATCCCCAGAGCCAGCCTGGGCAGGACAGGGGATATTCCCAGAGCCAGCCTGGGTATCCCCAGAGCCAGGCTTGGCAGGGGAGGAGGTATCCCCAGAGCCAGGCTGGACAGGGAGGAGGTATCCCCAGAGCCAGGCTTGGCAGGGGAGGAGGTATCCCCAGAGCCAGGCTGGGCAGGAGGAGGTATCCCCAGAGCCAGGCTTGACAGGGGAGGAGGTATCCCCAGAGCCAGGCTGAGCAAGGGAAGAGGTATCCCCAGAGCCAGGCTGGACAGGGCAGGGGGTATCCACAGAGCCAGGCTGTGCAGGGGAGGAGGTATCTACAGAGCCAGGCTGGGCAAGGGAGGAGATACCCCTAGAGCCAGGCTGGACAGGGCAGGGGTTATTCCCAGAGCCAGGCTGGTCAAGGGAGGAGGTATCTCCAGAGCCATGTTGGGCAGGGCAGGGGGTATCCCCAGAGCCAGGCTTGGCAGGGGAGGAGGTATCCCCAGAGCCAGGTTGGGCAGGGGAGGAGGTATCCCCAGAGCCAGGCTTGGCAGAGGAGAAGGTATCCCCAGAGCCAGGGCTTGGCAAGGGAGGAGGTATCCCCAGAGCCAGACTGGGCAGGGCAGGAGGTATCTCCACAGTCAGGCTGGGCAGGGCAGGAGGTATCTCCACAGTCAGGCTGGACAGGGCAGGAGGTGTCCCCAGAGCATATGGGCTACACTCCTGGGGTGCCAATCAACTCATATCACCTAGGATTCAGCAGCACTTGCAGCATGTCTAAGGAAGGCCTGCCCTGCTGGGGGTGTGGCTGAGTTGGTAGGATGCTCGTGAAGCTCCCTAATTTTATCCCTAGAGCTGCATAAATCAAGTGTGGTGGTGCATGGCCGCAATTCTAGCTCTTGGGAGGTGGAGGCAGGAAGATCAGAAGTTCAAGGTCATCCTTGGCTACTAGTGAATGTGAGTTACCTGAGACCATCTGTTTTAGTTTTCTGTTGCTGTAATGAAACACCATGGCCAAGGCAACTTACAGAAGAAAGAGTGTGTTTGGTCTCATGGTTCCAGAGGCATAACAAAGGCAGGCATGGTGGCAGGGACAGGAAGCTGAGAGCTCACATCTTGAACTGCAAGCCCAAAGCGGGAGGGACTTATGTAAGAAATGAAATGAGCCTTTTAACTCTCAAAGACTGCCTCTGGTGACAAGCTTCCTCCCAGAAACCCACCCCTAAGCTTCCCCAAACAGTGCCAACAACTGGGGACCATATTCAGATGCCCACAACAATGGGAGACATTTCTTATTCAAACCACCACATCATCATACACACTTATGAGCCCTGACCGAAGTTACTGGTGGCAGATGCTGCCTGTCCCCTGAATCTCACAAGTCCAGCCCTTTGGGCTCCAACCCTGCCTGACTTTTCTCTTTACGCCTCCGTTTCTGCTGGGTGTGTAGCTTTTCAGCTTCTCTGTCAGTTCGTTTTCTGCTTCTGTGATAAAGCACCATGATCAGCAGAAAAGCTGTGTGAGGAAGGGTTTATTTTAGCTCATGGTTCTAGAGGGGACATGGCAGCAAGCAGCGGGCACGGGGGCAGGAGCAGGGTGAGGTACTTCCTCCAGCAAGACTGCAGGCCCCGCAGAACAGCTCCAAACAGCGCCCCCAAGTGGGACCAAGTGTTCAAATGCCTGAGATTATGGGGGACATTTTTATTCAGACCATCACAGGCCCCACCACAGGGTTTCTGCTTATTGCATCCTTGGCTTTTGGAATGCTCTGCCTCCTTCACCC
The DNA here is from genome assembly GCF_982192425.1 of Myodes glareolus. NCBI lineage: Eukaryota > Metazoa > Chordata > Mammalia > Rodentia > Cricetidae > Myodes > Myodes glareolus. The sequence goes on from NC_142034.1 coordinate 97,959,815, forward strand.
ACATGAGGGGTGCTCTGTAGTGTGTGCATGCACAGATTGGTGGAGACACAGAAGGAAATCACAGAGCTCACTGTGGTCCCTCAGAGGAGGATTTCTGGTGGGAACAGAGTCATAACCTGAGGCTTGAACGATAAGTGAAGCCGAATGCTCTAAAGATGGGTGTGTGGAATTCTAGAGTGTTGGCGGGTGTGTGCTGTGAATGAGCAGCTTGGGCGTTTGGGCAGGAAGGGGGAGCCGGGAGCCGGGGCTGGGCAAGGTTAAGGCTTGTGTGGTTTACTCTTCTCACGACTGTACACAGTAACAGACAGGAACAACTTAGGAAGGATTTATTTGAGTTCACAGTTTGAGGGTAAGAGACACAGCAGGGAATGAGGCTGCTTCTCATATTATGTCTGCTGTCAGGAAGCAGAGAGAGGTGGAAAGGGGGCTGAGGGAGTCACCAGGAAGCCTCAGGCATGACTGTGACCTGGGGTGTGTTGCAGGGGCTGCTGAACCATTCCATTGTGTTTCTTGTTGTGGATCCTTGTGACTGTTTGGTCTCTGGCACTATCACCATTGCCGTGGGCTGCTTGGGTATGGGTTCCAGTGGACCCCGAGACTGTAACATCTGAGGTCAAATGTCTCACTGGCTGAGTTTTCTAGGGAGGTCACATGTTTGCACCTGATCATTGGGGACTGGGTGCTTTCAGCTATAGCACTATTGACCTCGGGGTTTGGATCCTTCCTGGTGGCAGGATAAGGACCAGCTTCTCTGGCCTTTAACTGATGGACCCCTCCTGGGCCACCCTCTTGAGGCAGCCTGTATAAAGGACAGGGAAGAAAGAAGCTTTTGCCCTTTTCCTGCTTGTCCTCGCCCTTCCTTCCTTCACTGAAGACCAGCGGAGACATCCAGCTTCCTGGATTCTTGGTTTTTCTGTTTGGAGACAGCCATTGTTGGACCAGGTGAACCACAGCCTGTGAGCCACTTTAATGAATCTCGTGTGTGTGTGTGTGTGTGTGTGTGTGTGTGTGTATGTATGTGTGTGTGTGTGTGACTTGTGGTACCAGAAGTGGGTCTTCTGACCTCACATGATCCAATTAACTGAAAATTTTTCATAGGTATACATGGCGACTTGGGTTTTTAGTTATTCCAGATGTAGTCAAGTTGAGAACCAAGAATAACCACCACACCACCCAAAATGTAGGTGTTGGTGGGATTCCTTAGGATGTTCCTGGCCCTACTGCTATCACTAGTGTAGTTCCTGAGGCTGGGGCAGTGGAGATGGTTAGCACAGGCGTGTGCATATCTAGGGCTCGGGTTGGACAAGCCCTCCAACAGGCATTCTGCCTGCAGTCCTGAGCAGTATTTCTGAATGCCTTCTTGTGGGGACAGCAGCTGAGACGTCCTCAAGACCTCAGCAGGTCAGGCCTTCGAGGCAGCACAGGCTCCTCTCCTTGCATTCCTCCAAGGTCACGTGTCACAGTGCACTGGAGCTCCCTTCCAAATCCTCCCTGTCCATCAAGGATCAGCTCCCCTACCGTGGACCATAGAGGCAGTAACACCTGCCTTATAAGAACTGGGTGTCTAACGCTTCAGAGTGCTATGAGCAATCTTGGCAAGCAGCAAGAGACTGCAGATGCATGCATGGAAAGAAACGCATCCAGGTGCCTCGAAGCCAGCCTGAGGCTTCGGACTTGAGTCGATTTCTGTGAAACTTGATCACAATTGATCACACTTGATCACATCTGATCACACCTGCCTCACAAGTCTCTCTCTGAAGACTCTACTATCACCAGGCTGCTGTGACCAGATCGGGGATAAAGGCCGGTGCAGACATGCCAGATATGGCATGTATGTGGGGCTGATTTGCTTTGGGCTCCCTGGCACCTCAGTGGATGCTGATAGATGCCATGTTATTTTTTATTTTTAAGGATTTGTTTATTTTTTATTTTATGTGTATGGGTGTTTTGCCTGCATATATGTCTGTATACCATGCATATGCAATGCCCAAGGAAGTCAGAGGAGGGTGTCAGGCTCTCTGGAACAGAGTGGGCTGTAAGCTTCCATGTGGGCACTGGGAACCAAACCTGGGTCCTCTGCAAGAGCAACAAATGCTTTTAACCTCTAAGCCATCTCTCCAGACCTGCCATATTATTTTTTTATTGGCCTTGTAACCAGAGTTTTAAAGGTAAAGCCTAGGCTACTCTTGGCCACCTGTCCCAGTATACCCACCAGAGACTGGCGGCGGTGACCAGCAGGGACAGATGTATGCATGTGGTCCTACCGGAAAGAGTAACAGATGAAGGGTCCAGGGATCCAAGTCCATGTTCAGAGTTCTTTATTGTCCTTAAACTTAAACAGAGGAAGAACTGGGTAAAGGGCAAGTAGTCTGTGTCTGTGTTAAGGTTTTTATTGTTGTGAAGAGACATCATGACCACAGCAGAGCTTATAAGGAAAACTGATGGAGGAGGGTCATCTGTCTATATGTTACTTTCATTGGTTAATAAAGAGACTGCCTTGGCCTTTTTGATAGGCCAGCCTTTAGGTGGGTGGAGTAGACAGAACAGAATGCTGGGAGAAGGAAGCAGAGTCAGGCAGAAGCAGAGAGCCGCCTCCGTGAAGCTGCCAGGTCAGACATGCTGAATCTTTCCTGGTAAGCCACGACCTCGTGGTGAGATACAGATTATTAGAAATGGGTTGAATCAATATGTGAGAGTTAGCCATTAACAGGCTGGAGGTAATGGGCCAGGCAGTGTTTAAAAGAATACAGTTTCTGTGTAATTATTTCAGGTAAAGCTAGTTGGGAGGAGGGTGGTGGGAAGCGGCCCACCATTCCCTTTACAGAAAACATTTAGTTGGGGTGGCTTACTTAACAGTTTCAGAGGTTCATTCCCTATCATCATGGAAGGGAGCATGGCTGCGTGCAGGCAGAGGTGGTGCTGGAGCCGAGAGTGCTACATCTTGCAGACAAAAAGAAGTCGACTGACTGTCACGCTGAGGGAAGCTTGAGCAGAAGAGATCTCAAAGCCCGCCCCCAGAGTGACACACTTCCTCCACCAGGGTCATGCCTCCTAATAGTGCCATTCCCTTTGGGAGCCTCTTTCTTTCCAACTACCACAGTCTGCATCATTAAGCGTCCTGGTCAAGTTGGCCTGCCTAACATTGCCTTAATACGGTTCATACGTTGTAAGCCTGTCAATCCCTCATCACAGGGGTACTGATATGGCCCTCAAAGGATGATCCACTGAGGTAAAGCCTCTCCATCATGTAATTGTTGGGGTGGGCTCTGCTGCAGGCTCGCTGTGGCCCATGGGTGTTTTTGCGTCAATTGTGTTTTCCCTGGAACCCACAGTGACGTAAGAGGAAAGGGCGGGGGTGGTGGCTCATTTCTGTGTGTTCAGCCTTGAGGGGGTTGGTCTGGCTAGGTAGACAGACACCCCCTGTGTGAATAGCATGCCTGTGCAGAGTCCAGGCAGGAGCCTGTACCGATATCAAGAAGAGAGACTCAAAAGGGAGGCAGAAAGGGCAGAGAAGGCTTCATCCTGCCTTTAGTGATGGTATTTGTCAGGGTTCTCTAAAGGGATTGTGGTTGTTGGAATGAGAATGGCTCCATCAACTCATATGCTTGAATCCTTGGTCCCCAGCTAGTGAAGCTGTTTGTGAAGGATTAGGAGGGAGGTGGGTCCCTGAGTGAGGGATTTGAGGTTTCAGAAGCCTGGCACCTTTCTCAGTGTGCCCGGCTTCGGGCTTGTGGGTCAAGATGTGAGCTCTCCTCTGCTCCACCATCAGGACTCTATTCCTCTGAAACCATAGCCCAGTTAAACATTTTCTTCTGTAAGTCGCCTTGGTTTTATCAGAGCGATAGAAAAACAACTAAAATAAGCAGAATGGATGACCAAATATATGCGTTAAGTGGAAATTTACTAGATTGGTTTGCAGGGTGCAGACTGGGCAGTCCAGCCATGGCTGTTACTCACTGGAAAGGCTGAGGATCCGGTATTTACTCAGCCCACAAAGCTGGATGCTTTAGTAGTCCCAATCTGATGCTGAAGGCATAACAGGTTCCTGAAGAAATGCTGGTCTTCGTCATCTATGTTGGAAGCCTAAAGAAGCTGGTTCTATGGTCAGCAAAGGGATGCCCCAGCAACAGGTTGGATTTGCTAGCCTGTTGAAGGCATGCAGACAAAAGCCAAGTTTCCTTCTTTCAACTTCCTTTATCTGGGCTGCCATGCCACTGGAAGGTGCTGCCCCATTTAGGGTGGGTCTTTCCATTTCAAATAATCTGATTAAGAAAGTCTCTCCCAGGATGTCTAGAGGCCTGCATTTCAGTTGATTACAGAAACAATGGAGCAGACACCCAAGAGTAATGCCTTAGGGTTTCTATTGCTGTGAAGAGACATGACGGCAGCCACTTTTAAAAAGGAAAACTTTTCATTGGAATTGGAGTGACCTGCTTACAGTTCAGAGGGTTAGTCCGTTATCATTATGGCAGGAAGCAGGGAAGCATACAGGAAGACATGGTGCTAGAGAAGGAGTTGAGAGTCCCACATCTTAAATTACAGGCAACAGGAAATGATCTGAGACATTGGGCATGACTTGAGCGTATATGAGACCTCAAAGTTCATCTCCACAGTGACACACTTCCTCCCACAATGCCATACCTCCTAATAGTGTCTCTCCCTTTGGGGTCATTTTCTTTCAAACCACCACATTCCACTCCCTGGCCCCTAAAGGTTTGTAGCCATACCATAATGCAAAAAATGCATTCAGTCCTACTTCAAAAGTCCCCATAGTCTGTAACAGTCCCAAATATATTTCCAAGTCTAAAGTTCGAAATCTCTTCTAATATTTATGCGATCTCTTAACTGTAATCACCTGTAAAATCAAAATCAAAAAGTAGATCACATAATTCACTATTGTTCCAAAATGAGGGAAGGGAACAAAATGAGGAAATACTGGACCAAAGCGAGACTAAAATCCGTCTGGGCAAACTCCAGATTCTACATCTCCATATCTGATGTCAAAATGTTCTTCAGGTTTTCAATTCCTTTCAGCTTTGTTAACTGCAACACACTTCTTTCTCTTGGACTGGTTCCATTACCTGTTAGCAGCTCTCCTTGGCAGGTACTCCATGACTCTGTTATCTTTAACATCTTGGGGTTTCCAAGGAAATCCAGGTTTCAGCTTCACAGCCTCATGAAATGGCCTCTCCAGGCCTCCAGTCAGGGTCAGGGACACACCACTGACACATGCTTGGCCTCAGTGGCTTTAGTTAGTTCTATTCTTAACTCCAGAACTCTGTGGCCTAAGCTGCTAAATTCTGTTGATTGCTGGGATTGGAACGTGGCCATCTCTTTCCATTTCTTTCAGTTACATCTTCATTATCTTTCTGTTCTCACTCCTAAGCCTGACTGTCCTGAAACTGTATTTGTAGACCAAGCTGGCCTCAGATTCAAAGACCTGCCAGCCTCTGCCTTCTGACTGCTGGGATTAAAGGTGTGCACCATCACATCTGGCTCAAGTTTTCCTTTAATTCCCTTTCACAAGTTCAGAATTATCTGGGTGGGATCTTTCCCTGAAGTCACTTTTCCATTTATTTTATTTCTTAATCTGTTTGTCTTCTTGAGTGCAGGACTTCAGCCACTTTCGTGTGCTCCTTTTATCCTCAAATATTTTTCCTTGCTAAGCTTGCTCCTTTTCATTATTGATCGTCATTAGAATCAATACTAGTAATCACACAACAGAGTCTATGCTAGGCTGTTTTGAGATTTCCTCTACCAAGGGAATTAATCCAAAACTCCTCACTTTAGCCTTAGGCAGGTTCCTCAGACAAGGACAAAAAGCAGCCACATTCTTCACCAAATAGCACAAGACCAGTCCCTAGGCCACACACTAATATTCTTCTCCTCTGAAACCCCTTGATCCAGACACCCACAGCTCAAATCACCCTCAGCACCACTGTCTTCTGTGCTCCTACTAGGATGGCCCATTACATAATACTTAAAGCATTCCACTGTCTTTCTAATCCACAGTCTCGAGGTCCATATTCTTTCAAACAGAAACATTGTCAGGTCTATCACGGCAATACCCCAGTGCCTAGTACCACCTTCTGTCTTGGTTAGGGTTTTATCGCTGTGAAGAGACACCATGACCACAGCAACTCTTATAAAGGAAAACATTTGATTGTGGTGGCTCACTTAAAGTTCAGAGGCTCAGTCCATTATCATCAGCAAGGTGACATACAGGCAGACAGGGTGCTAAAGAAGGAGCTGAGAATCCTTGACTCACAGACAGCAGGAAGTGATCTGAGACACTGCTCATGCTTTGAGCATATCAGAGACCTCAAAGCCTGCCATCACAATGACACACTTTCTCCTGTAAGGCCACACATACTCCAGCGAAGCCACACCTCCTAATAATGCCTCTCCCTTTGGGGGTCATTTTCTTCCAAACCACCACAAGTAGCCATCACAGTCACCCTGTGGGCCCATCACGTTCTTCAATAAAAGCAGCTGCTACGTGCCTGTGACAGGTGTTTATTCTGTCACCTGTGTGTGGCACTGGATTTTGCCAATGTCTCTATATTATTGAGTACCCCATCTCCCAGGGCCTTAATATGTAGTTCAAGCTGGCTTGCTACTTACAATTCTTTTCATTAGGTGTTAGTTTCCCTAACGTTGGGGTGACAGACCTTTAGTACACCCCCCTCCTCCCAGAAAGCTAGTCTCTTTGCCAAGTGCCTGCAGTCCTTCTACCCCATTCCTGGCTCCTTGCAGTGGAATCCTGGGCCAGTGGCCTCAGTGGCCTCAGTGTCCTCTGGAAACTCTGGACATGACCTCGTCAGAGCCTGTTTGTCACCAGGCAGTTTAAGCATTGGGTCAAGCTGGGGAGCCACTAGGTCACCATAGCTCTTCCTTACCCTCTCCCCTTCCCCTGTTCCCCTCAAGCTGGGAAACCACCAGGTCACCATAGCTTCTCCTTACCTCCTCCCTGCCCCTGTTCCCCTCAAGCTGGGGAGACACCAGGTCACTGTAGCTGCTCCTGACCCCCTCCCCTTCTCCTGTCCCCCTTTCCTTTTGCCATTATTCACGCAGTCACTTGTCTCGGCTTCCTTCTTTCCTGCGTGGGAACAGAGACACCCGTTAGTCCTTGTCTGTGCTCTCTTTCTTTTGACTCCCATCCCCTCCCACACTACTGTGAAAACTAAATTTAGTACAATCCGGTAAATTTCCCACCGTGTTCATTTTTCATTTTTTTAAAATAGCATGCATTCAAACTGACTTTATCTTGGGTATATGGCTCTTAGGATTTTCTTTATGTATGTGTGTGCATCTGTATATGTGAATACTGTGTGCAGGTTCCCAGGGAGGCCATAGAGGCTGTCAGGTTCCCTGAAGCTGGAATTAGAGGTAATTTTGAGTTTCCTGACATGGGTGCTGGAAACCAAACTTAGGTCCTCTGTGAAACCAGTAAATTAAGCCCTTGGTTTGTAACTCGCTTGTAACTTTTTTGTTCTTACAGTTTTAGCACCTCTCTCTCTCTCTCTCTCTCTCTCTCTCTCTCTCTCCATATATATATTCAGGGATAGTTTTCTATCCCTGAAAACTCCTTTGCGATGGATCTCTCTAGGCATGCCCCCCCCCCCGTGTCCCCACCTGTCTTCTGGCTCTGTGGCTTAGTCTTTTCAAGACAGCCTTGTAGATGACATCAGTATGTGGCCTTCTCACCTTTGCTGTTTTCTTAGCGTAACACGTTTGAGAATCCTGTGTGAGGCTGTGTGATCAGTAGTGTTTTAACTACTTATCTGTGGCTGTGAGACAATACCACAGGTAGAAGCAGTTTACAGAAGAAAGAGTTTATTTTGGCTCAAGGTTCCAGAGTGAGAGTCCATGATACCAGAGGAGGCTTGGCTATGGTTAGCGGAGGTCATGTCTTCAAGCAGAGAGAGCAAGGTTATAAACTCCCAAAACCCACCCTCAGGATGGAACTCCTCAAGCAAGGTTCCACCCCCTAAAAGTTCTATGACCCCACTCCAACAACAGCACCACTAATCAGGGACCAAGGGTTCAAATACTTGAGCCTATGGGAGGGACATTTCTCATTCAAACCACCACACACAGTTCTATTCATGGCCGAGTGATATTTTACTGGTGGATGTACTCCTGTGTGTTCATCCACTTGCACTCTCTAGTACATTAGGGCTAGTTGATAGATTTTGGCAATTTGAAGTAGAGCTTGGCTGTGCACATTTGTGTTTACATTTTTTTTGTATAAGGTTTCATGTCTTTAGATACTTCAGAGCAGAAAGTTAGGTTGTGTGGCCATCCATTCAGCTAGTCAAGAAACGCCCAAAGCGTTTATCATTCCCATAGAAAACACACGAGTTCCCATTGCTCTGCATCCTTGTCAATATCTGATGATGTCTGTGTGATCTTGAGCTTAGCTGGTAAAAGGATCTTGTAACCTTTAACCCCCTATTCCTGGAGACCCATCTCCTTTCTGCATCCTGGAGCCTACTGTGCCATGGAGACCATAATCTAGAGAGAACGTGGCCAGTACAGCCTCAAGTCTTACAGGAGTTGGGTTGTTTCCCTGCCCCCACCACTCAGGCTTAGAGAGAGGCAGACACAGCCTCTTGCTGATGCTCTGTTAGCATCCCAGAATATCATGACCCCTTCATGCCAGAATACCATGACCCCTTCCTCTACTTTCAGTACCAGCATACTCTTGAGGATGAGATGAATTGAGGGAACTTGGGAGGAGCAAGATTCCCTTTGTCTGGCGGGGGTAGTTCCCATGCTTAGACAGAATCCCTGTCTCCCTACTCTCGTTCTAGGCTTTTCTATCAGAGAAAGATGGGAACAGACATCTTCAATTTCTTTGTATGTGTGTATGTGGGGCGGGGTATGGTGTGGAGGCCGGAGAGGGTGTTGAGTCACCTGCTCTATCATGTTCTGCTTGAGACAGGATCTCCATTGACCCTGGAGCTAGGCTGGAGACCAGAAAGCCCAAGAGACCCTATCTCCTGCCCCTTCCCCAGGGCCGGTGTTACTGGTGCATGTCGCCACGCTTGGCTTTTTTTTTTTTTTTTTTTTTTGGTGAGTATTGGAGAGTCTAGCTCAGACCTTCACATTTGGGTGGCAATCACTCTCACCCACTGATCCATCTCCCCAGCTGTCATAATAGTTCTTGTCTAGGTGTCAGAGGGCTGGGATTCATCCAGTATTGGCAGGTGCAATGGCTTGGTGAGTGAGCCCCTAAAGGACTCCATGTTGAAGGCTTGGTTCCAGCCCATGATTCCTTAATGGAGTCACTGTGATGTGAGACCTAGTGGAAGGCAGGTAGGTCACTGACAGAGTGCCCATGGAGAGGGATATTGGGACCCCAACCCCTCCACTCTCTCTGCGTTCAATGTGAGCACTTCCTCTGCCACGTGGGCTACTTTGATGCCCTTCCTCCTCATGGGCCTCGAGGTAGCAGACTCGCTGGCTGTCAACTGAAGTCTGAGACTGCCAGCCAAAGCACAGCTTTTGTCTTTAGACTCCTCCACCTTTGATGCTGGAGCTGGCATTGCTCTCAATGACAACTTTGTAAAGCTCATTTTCTGGTACGACAATGAGTTCGGCTACAGCAACAGAGTGCTGGACCTCATGGCCTACATGGCCTCCAAGGAGTAAGAAGCCTGCCCTGGACCACCCACCCAGCAAGGACACGGCAAGAGAGAAGCCCTCCGCTGCTGAGCAGTCCCAGTCCTAACTCAACCCTTGACACTGAGCTCTCCCTCACAGTTACCATCCCAGACCCCCAGATAGCAGGAGGGGCTTAGGGAGCCCTACTCTCTTGAATATCATCAATAAAGTTCACTGCAACCCCTCAAAAAAAAAAATAGTTACTCGGTGTTTTGGTGCTGTCCCAGAAAGCTGACTGCCACAGTAGGCGCAGCTCTCCCATGTTATTTGCCCATCTCAATAAAAACAAACCTGAGCAGAATGAGTTCATGTGGCACTCAGTGGCCTGGGCCTCTCTGGAAGTCAGTAGAGAAGGGGGCATGCCAGAAAGTTCTCTGCCTGGGAGGGGCCTTCCACTAGTCCTGTTGTGATATCAGTGAAGGTCCAGCACGAATTGTCTGGGCAAGTATGAGTCCTAGGTCCTCAGGCTTGGAGGGACACAGGGACAGGTGAGCATGCTGGGAAGCGAGTCTGTGTTCTGGGAGGGTGAAGGAAGGCAGAGGTATCAGAAAGCCGCCATAGAGGCCCATGTTCATTTCCACTGAGAGAATAACGGAGGCCTTCCTGGTGGCCCTTGAGTGAGCCTGTGTTCTCCCCATCTGAGCTCATTTTTGACTGTGGTAACAGAATCATCAACACCGTGTGGTTTGTCAGCAGGGCTTTTCTTCAGCTTCCAGTCTTCGAGTCTGGAGTCTAAGAGTGTTCAGCCTTCTAGGCATGGTTGCAACACAGGATGAGACATGGAAGGGTGAGTGGGCACGCAAGGCGGAAAAGAAACTGACAGACCCCTGTGGTACCAACCTGTACCACAGAGAGCCAAACAGTCCAGTCCTAGAGTATCTAGCCTGACCAGGACTCATTTAAAACTCCATCCTGAGGAATAATGTTCCTAGTGCGACTGTTTGAGAGATGCTCTCAAATCATACAGCACCTGTGCCAACATGCCACAGGGATCTATGAAACTGGAAAGCTCCGCCCCCCCCCCGTCCCATGGTGCACCTGGGTGGAGCTGGGGAATCTGCATCTTCCACCAGCTTCTTGGGATTCTAAAGCACTCTATAGTCTCTCTGTCTCTGTCTCTGTCTCTCTCTCTTTCCATGTTTGTAGAGGTCAGAGATGGAAGTTGAATATCTTTCTACCCTTTTTTTTTTTTTTGAGACAGGGTTTCCTCTGTGTAGTTTTGAAGCCCATCCTGGAACTCACTCTGCAGACCAGGCTGGCCTCGAACTCACAGAGATTCTCCTGCCTCTGCCTCCCGAGTGCTAGGATTAAAGGTGTGTGCTACCACTACCCAGTTTCTTAGTCATTCTCTACCTTATTTTTTAAATTGCCTTTATTTACTTGTGTGTATATGTATACATGTGTGAGAACATGCATGTGCAGTGGGGCATGAGGTCAGAGGACAGCTTGTAGGAGTCAGTTCTCTCCTTCCACCTCGTGGATCCTGGGTATCAGGTGCTTAGCTCTGCATGAGGCACCTCTACCCACTCTACCAACTCTCTGGTCCTCCACGTTGTTTTTTGAGACCGGTCATGTGTCTGAGTCTGCGGTTTGCTCCTTCAGCTAGGCTGCCTGGAAATGCGCTCCAGAGATCCTTCTGTCTCTGCTTCCCCAGCGCTGTGATGACTGGTGCTCACTGGAGTTTCCATGGGTTCTGGGGGATGGGACTCAGGTCCTCATGAGTGTGCAGCAAGCTCTTCTCCTGACAGCTTTGTCTTCCCACCCCTGAAGCCCACTTTCTCAAGAATCCAAGTCTAAAATAGTCTGAATGGTTTGGTCCCAGGAAATGAGTGACGTCGTCAAGCTGGGTCCAATTAAAAGAGCATTCACTGGTCTCTGCGTCCCTTGGCTTGCAAACCGGTGAGTGTTTACAGTGCAGCTGCCTCCAGCTAATTTTAGCTGCAGGGAGCAAAGCTGGGTCCTTGACTATAGGTTCCCTGGACCCTGCTTGGCAGCGTTCCTACTCTCCTTCCTCCTGCCCACACCATGTCCTCAGCAGGAGGTGGCCTTCCTCTGCAATAGGAGTCTGTTCCCTCACTCAACCAAGAAGAAAGTCAACTCTGAGAGCCCCTGGAGCACCCCTGGAGTGCCCCCAAGGTTCTTCTTGGACCATCCACTAGATCACCCTGTCCCACCGGTCTGAAGCAAATGCATGGGCTGCTAGCTCTATGGCCCTAGATGATGGGAGGTCATGTGTCTGAGTCTGAGCAGGGCTGGGTCTCTCCTGCTCACCTCTGAGACTGAGGGAGAGCTTGGCAACAAAGAGAGATTACAGAAGCGCTGTCCGCCCTGCAGGATGGGGTACCCAGACCCAGTGTCATTCTGTTACTTGGGAGTCCAGGTCCAGGGACTGGGGGGATAGCTTGGATCTGGTACTTGCTGAGTAAGTGTGAGCACCTGGGTTTGAGCCCCAGCTCTTACATAAAAACCGGTGTGGTCTACAACTTCGACCCCAGTAGTGGACAGTGCATTCTTCTGCTCACTGATCAGCCAGGGTGTCACTTGGCAAGTTTCAGGCCAGTGAGGCCCTGTACACACATACACACACCACACACACACACACGCACACACACATACACACACGCATGCACACACGCATGCACACACGCACGCATGCACAAATAATTTTTAATGAGTTAAAAAGAAACACCCAGGGCCTCTGGCTGTTCCACTCACTTGTACTCGGGTCCATTACTACGTCTAAGCCCGTTTCTAGGTGGCCGCTAACTTAGTCAACTCCCAGCGCTCTTCACGGAGCCCCTGTAATGCAGTCATCCTAGGTGCCCACTGGCGCCTTCTGGATAGAGGGCACGTGATATCAATACGTGGGGTTTTGACCATCGAGAAGAACAGGATTATGTAATTTGCAGGGAAATGGATGAAATTGGAGAACCTGTTAAATGAAGTAAGACTCCAAAAAATAAGTATCCTGTTTTTTCCTCTGTGTGTGTGTGTGTGTATGTGTGTGTGTGTATGTGTGTGTGGGGGGGGAGGGAGATGGAGGGGGTGGTACTATTAGAGACATAAGAGGAGAGGCAGAAGAAGAAAGGTGTCAGAGAGGTGTATATGTCCAAAGAACATTGTATTCAAATATGGACACATTGTAGCCACAGTTACTATATAGAATAGAAGCTGTGGAGCGGTGGTTGTCTGGGGCTGCAGGAGTCATTGTTCTCTTGGTGTAGCTTTAGTTATGTCAGGCAGGAACATTCTAGATTCCTTTATAGATGCCCAAACTGCCTTGTGCACTTAAAGTTTTGTTGGGAGTGCTGACAGGAGTTAAGCATCCTTATCACACATAAAAACAATAGAAAAAAATTGGGGCTTCCAAATAGTATTTCAAGCTGGCACTGTCTCTGGGTCTGGTGGGGACCATGGAAGTCACACGGGACTGATGCTGCCTTGGCCTATGACTGGCACCGCCCACAAGCCGTGGGAGCATCCTGTTTCTGGGACCAGCATAGTTCCTCCTGGGTCAGAGCCCCAAGCTCTCCTCATCAGCTCCCACTTTCCCGAGTACCTTCACTGGGAGATGCCTCTCACTCTTCTGTAATTAAAGCTCTAATTAAATTAGTTGATCTGCTGATGGATGCTCATTTTCATGTTGTAATTTGACTTTAATAGACCTGATGCTTGAATGAGAGGAGATGTGAGCTCGGTGGAGAAGTGGAACCTTACAATGTGCAAGGAGAATAATTTCCTCCAGAGACCCGTGTTTGCCTGCATCTGCTTAGCATGTGCTGTCTGTCAGCGCTAACTGGGGGCAGCTCCCGGAGGGAGGAATAGTTCCTGAGAATTCACATGGACTCTTTGAGTCCTGGCATGAAGCTCATCACTTGGAAAGCACATGGGGCTTGAAGCAGCCTGGGACTCTGTTTGGCTTCTGGGCCTCTCCTGTTGGCTCCGGGTGATACGTGTGGGTGTGTCGGGGTGGTAAGCGCAGGAGGGGAGGCATCCCTAGACTCTGTGGTTTGGGGTCCAATACCAAATTGCTGTGCTTTTGTGAGTGGGCCTCGTCGACTCTTAAGTTTACTCTTACAAAAGACAACTTGCAGGCCTAGGGACAGAGCTCAGTGACAGAGCGTGTGCTTGCTGTGTGTGCGAGGCCAGTGTCCCCAGCAAAATAGCACAGAAGAAATGACCAAAACAAGCGCAAGGCTGCCCTTGGCTTTATGGTGGCTTTGAGGACAGCCTGGGGTGTGTGAGACCATCTCAACAATAACCAACCAACCCACCAATCAAAACAACCCCACAGTCTGGGGCTGTAGCTCAGTCAGCAGGGTATTTACTTAGCGAACGAGAAGCCCTGGGTTCAGTCCACAGCATCACATGAAATTGGACATCACATCACACAAAATTTCTGATTCTACTCAGAAAGTAGATGAAGAATTTCAAGTCTTTTAGCTACATAGTGAGTTCAAGGCCACACACACACAGACACACAGACATACACAGACACACACAGACACACAGGCCCACATATACACACACCCCACCTTGCAGGGTTGTGGAATGACTGAGTTTGGCCCACTGCCTGGTATTTGGTGAACACCTTAGAGATGGAACAGCTGGTAACGCTGGCATCAAAAGCCATCTGTCACCTGCCTGGCACTTTGAAACAGTAGTCTTGAGCAAGGCCTTTTGTGAATCAGGGCAACCCCAGGCAGGTGTCAGTTAGCCTTGTGACAATGCTGGTGTCCAGTGTGGTGTCTGATGCCTCTTCCCACCGTGGTGGAGGCCATTGGCCTGGCTGCAGAAGCCATGCTGTATTGATCTTCACTGTATAATGTGGCAGTCTCTGTCCAGGCCTGTTAAACCATATCTGCTGTGTCTAATTCTCTGCTTCAGCCACACGATATGATTTGTCCTCAAGTTCCTCTATGAGGCAGATACATTCATCGACCATTTCAGGGTCAAGCCGGTGAGGTTCAGAGAACATTGTGACCTGGGGCCAGAGTTGATGGGGGGAGCCACAGGACTTGGACTTAAAGCCAGCCTACCCTAGGTTTTGAACCCTTTTGTCGGACTGCTGCTGCCTCATGGTGGTTCTTGGTGGGGTCACAGAGCTCCCTTCCCAACTTCTGTGAGTGGTCTAAATTCAACTCAGAGACATGAAAATGCAATGACAGACCCCACTAAAAACGTCTTCCAGGGCCCTGAATTTCAGATACGACATGCCTTGAACTCGAGGCTTGATCAGCATCTATGACTGAGGAGACTGGGGAGGAAACAGCGTGGGCCTTTTTGTATCTCAGCCCTGAGGCCTCCGTGTTGGTGGCTAGATATATTTGTAGGTATCTTTAATCCTAATGTTTCATATGTAAACATTACAAACCTGCAGAAAAGTTACAGGCATAGAACTATGAAGACCTGCATACCTTCCCCAAGGTTAGGAGTGTTCCTGGCTGGTTGTATCTCCTGTCCCCCTTCCCCCATCTCATTACACATGCCCATTTTACTGTGGTCTCGTGTTGCTGAAGATCAGGAACATCCTTGTACATAACCATAACTCAGCGACCACACTCAAGAAGTTAAATGAGGAGGGGTTGGGGAGATAGCTCACCCAGGAAGGTGCTGACCTCACAAGCACAGGGACCAGAGTTCAATTTCCAGAACACACAAAAATGTTGGGTGTGGTGGTATGCAATTGTAATCCCACTCCCAGGGAGACAGAGTGGTGGAGCCCTAGGATCCCCTGGCCACCCAGCCTAGCCTATTTGGTGAGCTCCAGGTCAGCGAGAGACCCTGTCTCAAAAGACAAGGAACCTGAGGAATGTGACCTGAGTTGTGCTCTGGCCTCACATACATGTACACACACACACACACACACACACACACACACACACACACACACACACACGACGTCCCTGCCCATCACCGCATGTACTCCTTAGTACACGAAGAAGCTGGATAGTGGGGCTACACTCATCTAACCTGGAGTAACTCCATAGTCACTCCATGACTGTCTTGGTACCCTTTGCAGCTGCTCTTCCTGGAGTATAATACCCAATCAGAAACAATGCATTGCATTGAGTTTCCGTTTTTCTTAAAACTTCTTTATCCTCCAGGAGTCCTGAGCCGCTGTGTGAGCGCTGTGTGCTTTGCTGTCGAGTCTCTAAGCAGCCCTTGCCCTTCTCTGATGTTTGGCAGAGAGTCCTGTTGCAGACGCAGGGTGGATCTGTCTGTCACCTTCTGATGAGACTCGGAGATGGCGGTTTTGGCAGTTGTGCTAAGGAAGCCACGTAGTGTCCTTGGTACATCACACCCAGATCGGATGATGTCAGTGTCCTCTGTTGGTGGTGTTAGAGGAGATGCGTTCTAAAGTCACTTTGACGAGAAGAGTCACTTCCTGTCTGACACCCAGGCTGAAAACTGTTTTCTCACTCAGGAAGCAAGTGCCAACAGCGTTCCGTGAGACCTCACTGAGCCAGGGCTGGGATGGCTGGGCATGTCCGGTCCTGGCTGGTGGGCGCTGCCATGTGAATACTGTCCTGGGCTTAGGCTGTGCCTAACACAGGGTCTGGTGTTCTCATAAGAGGAAGGAGAGGGAGCCCTGACACCCAGAGGCAGGGGAGGAGCCTTATGGCACGGGCAGAGGGGGAAGGGATGCTCCTGAGCTTTTCCTCTTGCTGTGGTGAAGATACTACAACAAAGGCAGCTCAGAGGATGTGGTGGGAATGTCCCCCCCACCCAGGCTCAGGCATTGGAAACTTTGGTCCCCAGCTGGTGGTGCTGTTGGGGACATTTAAGAGGTATGGCCTTGCTGGGAGAAGTATGTTACTAGGGATGGATTTTGGAAGTTCAAAGCCTCTTGTTCTTTCAACTTTTCTCTTCCTGCAGTTCGAGATGTTGTCCCTCAGCTTCTGCTCCAGCTGCCATGTTGCTGCTGGCTACCATGCTTCCTTGCCATAATGGACTCTGGAACCATAAGCCAATAAACCCTTCCTTCTATAAGTTGTCTTGATCATGATCTTTTATCACGGCAAGGTACTGAGTACATATGACCGAGTACGTAGGACACCACGTTTATGTCAGCTCACCACTCGGGGTTGCAGGAGTCACAGTGACAGGGGTTTGAGGGGATTAGTTGTATCACATCCATAATCAGGAGAAGAGAGCAAAACATGCATACATGTTTGTGCTCAGCTCACTTTTTTCATTTTCACACAGCTCATGTAAGTATAAGTGGAGACTGCTCGTTTGTTTTTCGGCTGCCCAGACCCCAATAATCACGCAGAAACTATATTAATTACAACACTGTTTGGTCAATGGCTTAGACATCTTTCTAAAGATGTTTTTGTTTTTCGAGACAGGGTTTCTCTGTATCTTTGGGGCCTGTTGTAGAACTAGCTCTTATATAAGTTCAGGATGGCCTTGAATTTACAGAGATCCACCTGACCCTTTCTCCTCAGTGCTGGGATTAAAGGCGTGCGCCACCACTGCCCAGCTCTAGCTAGCTCTTATGTCTCTAAATTAACCCATTTCTTTTAATCTATGTATTGTTACGAGACTGTGGCTTACTGGTAAGGTTCCAACCTGGTGTCTTTCTCCTTTGGCAACTACATGGTGTCTCCCTGACTCTGCTTACTCTCTCTCTCTTTCTCTGTTCTGATTTTCTGCCTGACTTTACTCTGATAAACCATTGGCCCAAACAACTTTATTCATCAACCAATAAAAGTAATACATATGCAGAAGGACATCCCAAATTATCTCCCTTTTTCTGTCTAAATAAGAAGATTTTAGCTTTAACATAGTAAAATTACATATACAAAAGAGTTATCAAGCAAGAATTATAGTTACAATATTTAGTCCGTTTACATTTGGCAAATTAAGGAAAATACTCTATCATCTATTCCATCTTTGTGAGTCTAAAGTTTTATATCTAATTTATCCTTTATCATAACTAAGGAAAACTATAATTATAACTATCTGTCTTCAACTCTTCAAAGACCCCAGAAGGACAGAATATTGCCTAAGTAAACAGGAAGTTCATTGTAAGCAACTTCCAGAGTTCTAGAATTGACAGAGACATCTTGCTGCCTGGACAATCACCCAAAGTTCTTCTGTAATGTTGAGGCATCCGTCTTCAGCCTACAGGCCCATAGTATCCAGTAGACTTTTCCATGAAGCAGCGGATTTGAAAATCTGTTCTGCCTTATAATGGGAAAGTTCATCAGTTGCCTTCTTCTGTGTCCTGCAGAATGTCTGGCAGTTTCCTCTGTGAAGCAGGAACCCGAAGGACCATCTCATCTTTTGGAAAGTTAAGTACTCACTTTTCTGCAGGTCCTGCAAGTCCAGTTCATGCAGGACACCATTTAGTAGTTCAAGAGCAGTTTCTTGCCTAAATGGCTAGCCTTGTCACATTGAAGGCAAATTCCATAACGAGTTTCTTCAATGCCCATCGACCTCTCTGAAGTAATTGATGCTGGCAGAAGCAGACATGTCTCACGGTCAAGAAAAGTTCAAGTTCTTAAAACATTTTAAATGTCATGTTCCTTAGGTCTTTAAACTGTTGAAGATTATCTATCTGGTTGAAATATATCTCTGTATATCTAGAAAACCTAAGTAACATGACTAAAAGTTTGATTATTATAAATGACTATTAATATGTATTTCTTATATACATTATAGTTTTAAATGAACTGCAAACACAATACCTTAAACAAGAGCAGAAATACTTATACACAGTGTAACAAAATTGACCTTAAATTTGTATCAATATACCAAGATCCATACCAATGTAAAGTATTCATTTCTATATCATATCCATTTCCTCCTTTTTAAAGAAACTGACTTGACATTTATTGTTTATAATCAATCCCCTTTAAATGAAAATAAACATTTATAAAGAGTCATTTTGGGAATTTGGGAATACTGTCTCCAAGCTGCTTCCTGCTGTTTGTTGAGTGAGGTATTTTTAGGGGTTCATGGAGACCTTTCATAGGGTCTTGTTCCATCAAACTATATTAGCTTGAAAGGAATCCACAGGTTCTCATCTTCTGTGGAAACAAAAGCAGAATATCTTTTCCAAAGTAACATATCCTTAGACTCAAGTTTTGAAGCCAAGATACCTTTAGAATATATATATATTGCTTTAACTTAGCAACCCTCAGAATCAAATCTCTCTCTGCAGTCAAAATTTCAAAGAAAACACAATAACACACATAATCCAGAATCTCTGTGTATAGTCCATCTTTGCATGTTTTATTTTTCTTACTCCCTTAATCTGTGACTGTCTGCACTCTTTTATGTTACTTTTACTGTCTCTTTTAAGACTTTGTTTTATTTTTTATAACTGACTATACTTTTTTCCTTCTCTTTCCCAAGCCTACACACATTTTTAAATACACTGTGATCTATTCAGAAGTTTATTTTTGTTTGAATCTATCTTTATTGCTTATCTGTAATTATTTTCTGACCAGGAACACCTTTTAAAAAATATACTGAGTGGGCATGACCAGAACCAATTCCAAAGTCCTGCCTGTTTGCTCCACCCAGTCCAACATGGTGGAGATATGTTCACTGCCTCTGCAAGTCATGCTCACTGCCCCAGCTCCAGAGATGCAGGGGGTCTGTGTCTCCATTAAGCAATTTGTAACACACTGCTCAAAGACCACATTTAAGTGCTCCATAACAGAACCAGCATGAAGTAGGAAGCTGGCTCTTAAAGGAGCCATGCAGTTTTTGCTGCTAATGCTGAATCAGGAAGGATTCTCTTAAAGGAATTGTGCCTCTGCTTGCCTCTAACAAACAGAGCCCACTCGAGAAAATGCTGCTACCAAGAAGTTATGCTTAACTCTGTTATTTTGTCTCTAGAATTCCTTCCCAAGCTCTCTTAGGTTTTATGTGGATGTAGTTGGCACATGTTGACACCACCTCTACATGGAGACTGCTTATTTCTTTCCTGGCTGCCCAGATCCAAATAATCACACAGAAAGTATATTAATTATCAACACTGTTTGACCAAAGGCTTAGACATCTTTCTGGCTAGCTCTTACTTCTTAAATTACCTATTTCTTTTAATCTATGTATCACCATGAGGCTGTGGTTTACCAATAAAGTTCCATCCCAGTGTCTTTCTTCTTGAACAGCTACATAGTGTCTCCTTGACTCTGCCTCCTCTCTCTCTATCTCTGTTCTAATTTCCCACTTGACTTTACTCTGCTAAGCCATTGGCCCAAACAGTTTTATTTATCAACCAACAAAAGCAACACATATACAGAAGGACTTTCTACATCACAGAAGGAGTAATGCACCCACAGTGGAAACTTCTTCCCACTTCAGTGAAGGTAATTAAGATGAATTACCCACAGGACAACCTGATCTAGACAATCCCTCATTGAGATTCTTCTCCTGGGTGAGTCTAGACAATGTTATGTTGACAATTAATCTAACATCACTGACACCAAGGTGGCCAGCAGTCATTAGAGACTGGGGTGAGGCTGGAAACAGATTGCCTCTTGGAGTCTCCAGAAGAAACCAGTTCTCCCAACCTTTGTGTTGGCCTTTTGGCCTTAATATTTGTTAATACTTTTCTCACTGTTATGACCAAACACTTGACAGAAACAATTTTACAAATGAAATATTTATTTGGTTCATGGTTTCTAAGAGTTCTGTCCACAATATCTTGGCCTTATGTGGTGAGAGTGTGGGGCAGTGTGTGTGTGTGTGTGTGTGTGTGTGTGTGTGTGTGTGCGTGTGTACACACACGGATGTGCACACCAAATGTCAACTTTGGTTGTATAGTTGCTCAGTAGGTATCAATTGTATTAGTTTTCTTTTAAGATGGAATTTCTGGATGGGTCCCTAGGGCTTGCTTTAAAATTTTTATTTATTCATTTTTTTTAGGCTAGGCTGGCTTGCTAGTGAGGTCCAGATAGCCTTCTGTTTTCACTTCTGTCTGGGTTTCCAAAAGGAACAGCACATTGATAGAATGAAGATGCCTGGGTTTTACAAGATTGGCTTATAGGATGCAGTCTGGGTACTCCAACAATGGGGTCTCACACTACAGGGGCCAAACATCCTGTACTTGCTCAGTCCAGGAAGCTGGCTATCGGAGCTGTTCAGTCAGGAGGATTCCTGAAGAGCTATTGGTTTGCAGTCTACACTGGAAGGCCAACAAACTGGCTCTGATATCTGTGAAGAAATCCCACAGCAACATGGCAGATGAGCTTGTCAGCGAGAGCGAGGGCAAGCAGGCAATGAGCAAAACTTCCTTCTTCCATGTCTTTTTATGTGGGCTGCCACCAGAAGGTGCCCCACACATTTTGGGTGGGACTTCCTGTTTCAAATAATCTGACTAAGAAAGTCCCTCACAGGAGTATGCAGAGGCTTGGGTGCCGGTTGACTCCAGATCTTGTCAAGGTGACAGCCAAGATTAGCCATCACACCCTGCCAGTGCCTGGCTTACAAGCATGTCCCCTCTGCTTGGATAGGTGCTGGGGTATTGAACTCAGGTCCTCATGTTTATGCAGCAAGCATTTTACTGACCAAGCCATCACCTATCCCTTTTCTTTATTTTTATTATTGACTTTCATTACTAGGCTTGACGCCAGGGCTCTGTGCATACTAGGCAAGGAAGGTTCTATCACTGAGCGATGGCTCCAGCTCTCTTTTCACCTTTTATTTTGAGATAGGGTTTCACAAGGTTGTCCAACCTGTCCTTGAATTTGTGATATCTTGTCTCAGCTGCATGTGTTTGCTCATGGGGGTGAGTAGGGATGTGTGCTTGCTGTGGAGCTTGTGTGATGGTCAGAGGACAGCCTTGGGCGTCGTTCTTACTTTCCTTGTTTGAGGCAGGGTCTCTTGCTGCCTGCCACTGTGTGTAACAGGCTGGCCAGCCCATGGGCTTCTGGGGAGTCACCTGTTTCTGCTTCCCATCTCCCCACTGGAACACTGAATGACAGACAGACCCTGCCTGTATACGGCTTCCTGGCATTTGAACCCCAGTCCTCATGCTTGTGTGGAAGTGCTTGTGCACTGAGTCATTGCCCAGCCTGACTCATCCTGTGAGTAGCCGGGGTGATGAGCCTGTGCCACCACAGCAGGCTAGCTCTCATGTTTGACGTCTCTTGCTTAGTTTTTATTTGTTTGCACTTTGGATGGAGCTTGGAGTCCTGTGGAATGCGAAGGCAATGTTCTACTGCCGAGTACAGCCCCGGCCGCATGTAGTTTCTCTTTTAGTCTTGATCACAGAGTGTATGTTCTGGCAGGAAGGCAATTTACAAAACACACCCACACAGAAGGTGAGGAAGACATTCTCTCTAGGGCATCCGCTGTCCAAAGGACACTGCAAGGATTAGATAACTGTCTTCTAGAGGAACAATGGGCTCCCCTGGGTGGGAGGCAGTCTGGAGACCTTGCTCTTTGCCTCCCAACTATAGCTGCAGAGAGGGCTCAGCCTGGCCAGTGTGGGGGCTGCTGACAGGTGGGAGAAGGCTGCAAGGTGAGTTGTGAGAAGAGCAAGCTGCCTCTCCGGGGCTGCTGACTGGCTCCTTCTGCTCCTGGAGCCAGCAAGCGCCGTATCTCTGCTCCCCATTCTGTTGCTGCAGTTGGAATATGGGCACATGTTTGTGTGGGGTCAGCACACCACACTGTCCACCCACATGGGGACAGAGTAGCTCCTTGGCCAGAGTGATCCACACCTTTGTGCCACCTTGGGCTGGGTGCAATGCCCCAGATTGGACTCTTGTGGGGGGCAGGAAATCCAGAGCTCCACTCACATTTCCTGATGAATGGGTCCCCGGTTAGTGCCTTAGTGACAGGCAACCACTGTGAGCAACAGGAGCAGGAAGGAGGCTTACTGGGAGGGCTCAAGGAAGAGAAGAGCTGAAGAGGGGTTGGCAGCTGACCAGTCCATATGGAGCCCAGCCTTCTGGGTCAGACGTGAATATTGCCACCTTGAGGCAGAGCAGCTCTGGACACCTGCGTGGAGACCTGGGGAGACTGGGCCTACTTACATGACCTTGTGAAGGCGGGTGGGGAGGCACTCGAGGCTGGGGAGGTTCCAGAACCTTCGATCCTTCATGAAATCTGTACCAGGTCCTTTCCCTCCCAAAGATTACTGCGACATAGTTTACTGTGGGGTTACAGAGACAGGCCTAGAAGGGACTCATTTTGTGAGCTGTCCCTGCTATATCTTTGATGGTATAGCCACCCTCTCGCATGCTCCCATGGGTGACTCCAATAAGCTCATCGATTCATTAAGCTGAAGTGGGAAGACAGCTCTGCAGTGTGGTTGCCCTCCCTATATGAAAGGAGACAGTCACTCCACACTCAACACCTCGTCTCTGGTCATCTATGCGCTTGATGAGAACATTCCAGAATGTACTTGTCCTTGCCTGTCTCTCACTTAGCTCTGGAGATGGAGTGATGTCATGTTATTATGCTATCATTCCCTCAGCGGTGAATGCACAAGAGGGTGGTCCAGGAGATGTGTCTGGAATCCTCCTTGTCCTAATGCGGAGAAATCATGCACCCAACTGGTGTCCACACCAAGAGGAAACACTGTGGTTGTTTCGAGAATTCCCTTCCTGGGGAGGTAGCAGCAATGTCTGTCCTTCCTCATAAGGTGCCATTGATAACCCAAAGCACAGATCTATCAGAACTCAGCCCCAGGGAACCAGGTACAATTGGGGCAGAATTGCCTACAAATGGCAAAAAGGTACAGGAGAGCAGGGTGGAGCTCATGTGAGGGACTAGTGGGCATCTCCATCCCCTCCTTCTTTGAAGGACTCTCAGTCGTCAATACAACCACGTGTGGTGGCCTCTTCCAGGCAGGGACAGCTGATATGAGGAAGATGGTGGCCATTCGCTGAGAGAACTGTGTTCTATAACAGCTGGGGAGACAGAGGCCGCTGAAGAGACCTGAATAGCAAACACTGTGAAAAGCAAGAACAGCACCCTGCATAGGGTGCATCCTCTGCACGGAGCCCTCTGCGTTTATGACTGTTTAGTCTCCACAGTTTCTGGGCAACTCTGTTTTCTCTTGGGTTCAAGGAATGTTATGGTTCCATAGGTGTTTCCCACAGGCTCCTGTGTTTGAATACGTGGTGTCCAGATGGTGGCGCTATTCCTGGTCACAGGAGGTGTTGTCTTTAGGGTTAGAGCATGACCCTACTCCCTGCCCTCTCTCCCTCTGCCTCCTCATCTGTGAAGATGTAAGGTGTCCCAGATATACCCTCCCACTGACATGATGACAAGAGTAACTAAGTACAGAGAGGTGAAAGGCAGAGTCAGGATTTGAACCCATCCAGTGGGGTCAGTGCAATTGCTCTCGGAGATGTGGTCTTATCTGTTGAGGCTGTCAGTGTGCCCAAGGCGGAGATGCTAACACTGCTGAGCTGCTGTCCAAGGATACCAGTGGTTCTTGGCTGCAGAAGTAGGTTAAGGAGTGGGCCAACTGGGTAGCTGCCCAGAACTACCTTGTGAGAGTCACTGGGGCCCCAGAGTGTGGCTGGACAGGAAGGCTGTGCTGATTTGACCTTTTCATTCTTATGTGGGGAGAGGTTGTTAGTGATGGGGGGAAACGTGGCTAAGCAGCTCAGGATGTGGCAGGACCAGGTGTGTGTCCCAGAATGGAGGTTGTCAGTGTAGTGACAAGAAGCTGAGCATAGAACCTGATGTCGCTGCACTAGGTGGTGCCCCTGAGGCCAGCTTGAGGAGGGAAAGGAACCCCTGGGGCTGATCTGCCAAGGGAGATGCTTCGTCCTGTGCACCTGCAGGCTTTCTTGGCTCTGTTTCTTTGTGTGTGTGTGTGTGTGTGTGTGTGTGTGTGTGTGCGCGCGCGCCTGTAGAAGATAGCTCTAATTGTGTGTGTGTATGTGTGTGCTCACGCACATGTGAACTTACATATGGGTGCCTATAGAAGACAAGACTGTATGTGTGTGTGCTATTGGTGCATGTGAGCATTGTGTGGGTGCCATTTTTGTTCTGCACCAAATTAAAATATTTCTTATATTTTAAGTTATGTACATCTGTGTGCGAGTGTGCATGTGAGTGCAGCTATCGTCAGAGGCCAGCAGAGGGAGTTGGATTCCCAGGGCTGGAACTAATGACAGTTGTGAGCCACCCAGTGTGGGTGCTAGGAACAGAACTCTGGCCCTCTGCAGGAGCAGCAAGCATTTAACCACTGAGCTAGCTTTCAAGTTTCCTACATTATTTGGTTTTTCAAGGTAAGTTTTCTTCCTGAAGTTAAACCAATCCAGCTAGCCTAGCTGCCCAGTAAGCTTCAGGGACCTCCTGTCTCCACTTACCCAATGCCAGAACTATAGGCCCATGCTGCTGTGCCAGCTCTATGTGGACATGGGGGATTGAACCCAAGTTCTCATGCCCAAAGTGATAATCACTGCCTGGGGCATCTCCCAGCCCCCAGTTTGTTTCTTGCCTGGGCCACCTAGAGGCCTCTGTGAGCATGCACAGTTCTTACACACAGGGGAGGCCCTCAGGGATCCCAGAATGGGACTCCAGGGGTTGGAGGGTGTGACCATACCACACCATTCACAGTAACGAAAATCCCTGAGTGCCCTGAGGCTCAAGAGAGTGGCAGGTAGACCAGACCAAAGTAGCGTTTCATTAATAAGACTAAAATGAATTAATATCTCAAGCAATATTCAGCAACTTAATTTAGCAATGCATCTGGTATAATATGAAGATCTCAAGTGTTAAAACCATATTCAGTAGTTAATTAGTATTAACAAACAAATTAATATTGAGAGATTAATTATGTAAGGTGTGTGGCCTAACTCACTGTTCTAGTTTCTTTCTGTTGCTGAGATCAAAGCAACTTAGGGGAAGAAAATGTTTATTTGGCTTTCCAGTTCCACACTCTAGTCCATCATTTCAGGGAGGGCAGGGCAGGGGCTTAGACACCGAGTCCCGTCACATCCACAGTCAAGAGGGAGGCGGCTACACCCTCCCTGCCTGCGAGCTGGTTGCCTTCCTCTAGTTTTCCCGTCTTGTGTAGCTCAGGAATGATATCAGTGAAGAATTAAGACAATTCCCCTAGATATGCTCGCGGGCTGACCTGACCTAAATGGTTCCTCAGTAGAGGCTTCTCTTCTCTGGGATGTTGATGCTCACAGGCCAGCCTGACCTAGACGGGTCCTCAGCGGAGGCTCTCTGCTCTAGGATGTGTCAAGTTGACGTGTAAAATTATCTGGTACACTTGCATTGCTTAATTTTTTTTATTGAATTTAATACCACTATCTACTTCTCACATAAGATCTAGCCTGTTAAACATTTGTGTGAGCAATACAGCATTATTTTCTCTAGGCACTTATCCCATTTAAGAGAAGGGACATTTCCTTCTTCCACCCCCAACTCCAGGCAGCCATCATTCTGCTCTCTGCTTCTGTGAGTCTGACAAACATAAGGTCCTTGTGTGAGTGGAGTTGTACCCGGCCTTTTGTGAGAGCTTTATTTCATTTATGCTAACGTAGGTGAGCTGCCATGATATTTATGCTAACACAGGTGAGCTGTGGTCCCTCTGTGGTATGTTTGTTACAATGTACCCTTTTTAAAGGCCAAGTACTATTCTATCACGTGGATTTGCCACGTCGATTTTATCCTCTCCTCTTAGCTGTGAAGAGCAGAACAGTAGAAAATGTAGGGATGTAGATGTCCTTTTGTGATCCTGTTTTCTTTTCTTCTGGGTGATGTCTTAGTCACAATTCTATTGCAGTGAAGAGACGCCCCAACCAAGGCAACTCTTATAAGAGAAAGCATTCAACTGGGGCTTGTTTATAATTTCAGAGGGTGAGTTCATTGTTGTCATGGTGGGCCAGGGCCGGTGCCGGGTGGCACTCATGGCACTGGGGAAGTAGCCGAGAGTTGTATCCTGATCTGCATGCAGAGAGAGAAATCCTGGGTCTGGCATGGACATTTGAAACCGTAAAGTCCACCCCCTAGTGACACACCTCCAACAAGGCCACATTGCTCCAGTAACACCTACTCCAGCAAGACCACACTTTCTAATCTTTCTCAAATCGTGTGATTTCCTGGTGACTAAGCATTCAAATACATGAGCCCATGGGAGCCATTCTTATTCAAACCACCAGAGGTGAATAGGATTGTTGGCGCTCTTGGTAGACTATGGCCAAGGTTTTGAGGATCTGCTACATTCCTTCCTTGGTTTTCCTTTGTCACCTGTGATGGTTAGTTTTAATTGTGGGTTTGACACAATCTAGAGTCATGCAGGGAGGGAGTCTTGGTGGAAGATTTGTCTAGATCAGACAGACCTGTGGGCGTGTCTATGAAGACTGATTGATTATGTTAACAGCTATGGAAAGACCTGCTCACTGTGGGGGGCACCATATCCAAGGCAGGGGATTCTGAATTGTGTTAGAGGGAGGAGGGAGAGGGAGAGCTGAGCACAAGTGAGCATTCATTAATCCATTGTTCTCTGCTCTTGAGTGTGGATAGATGTAACCAGCTACTTCAAGTTCCCGCTGCCTTGCCGTCTCCACAATGACAGACCTTAACCTGCAATTGGGAGCCAAATAAATCTTTTCCCCTTAAGTTGCCCTTGTCAGGGTGTTTTATCACAGCACTGGACACAAAATTAAGACCTTCCCATCCTCAGCTTCAGGAGAGCCTTCTTTTAGTCCCTTACAAGGTCCTAGGACACTGTGGCTTCCAGGCTGGCTCTCTCTGTTGTCTGAAACAACCTGTTTTTGTTCCCCCAGGCAAATCCTCTCCTTAGGTCTCAATTGATGGCACCTTTCTTAGCCCCTAAGATGAAGCATCTCCATGCACTAATGAATTGTGGTCCCTACTGCACAGGTAGGAAATGACTTACACAGCTTCTTGCTCTGCACCCTCCCTGTCCCCCACGCCTGCATCTCTACAGCAGGGATGTATCTGTCTTGTTCATTGCGTTTTCCCCAGGGTTCACAGAATTATGGTGCCCCCAGGTTTCCTGGGGCTCCCAGGGTCGTTATTTCTCTGTCTCTTGACTGGTCCCCTCTGTGCGTTTCTGCCAAGGCACTGGCCTGGGAGGATGGCACATGTTTCTAAGCTCTCTGCTGGAACCACGGCTTGCTGCTGGCTTTCTTGGCCATTTGGTAAGGGCATTTTCTACAGCCCACAGTCACATTCCAAGGGAAGCCAAAGCCAACATGGAGCTTCTTCCTTCCTCCCCCAGCAATTCCCCAGCTCAGGTTATCAGCCACAGATCCAGCCACCAGAGCCCCTAATTAGGAAAGTGTTGGGAAATGTTTTAAAAGAAAGGACAGGGGGAAAAAGAACGGTGTTGGTACTCAGGTTGTTCACAGCTTCATTAATTTTTCAAGTTTCCCTCATGGGTGTGGAGACTGACTCCTTCCAGAAGTTTGGTATTGTGCCTGTGCAGGTCTGAGATGCAGATGTGCTGACAGTCCCCCGGGAGGATGGCAGGAACACTCATGCACTTTCCCACTCTGCTTCTTCTCTCTCGCCATGACTTAAAAGTCACCGTGTAGCTGTCACTCATTTTCTGAGAAAACAAACTGAAGAATATTCTAGTTCTAGCTACTGGCAGCCAGTGACAAATATGCCTTAGCCAAGGAGCTGGCTCCCTCGGCCCTGGATGCAAGGAACAGAATCCCCCTGTGTCCTGAGGGAGAAGAGCTTGCTTTTTTGGTCCTGGTGGCTCCATCGTTCTCTTCCTAAAATCTTCTCCTGTCTGAGTCCTGCAATTCTACTGTTTTGAAGCCCTGCACCAAGTCCTCCTGTTTCCAGGCATCTCTGGAATCTCTGGATGCCTATTTCTCGAGGAAGCTGCAGCTGTGCCATTAAGAGGGATGGGTTATCAGCTCTCTATGACTTCTCTCCATGGGGCATATGTCGCTTTAAAAATGGGGCTGCAGCCCAGTGGCAGAGTACCTATTTCTTTTCTCCGACATCATTTACAAAAAGATGGGGTGATCAAAATTCATAAAAAGAAGAGGTTAATGGGCTTCCTAACTAGTGAGTGATAGAGTTGGGGCTTGAACACAGAGGCTTGCCACTGTCTGAGGTCTCTCCATGGTACCTCATAAACCAGTAGGACAGTGGCAGATCTTGGTCAAGGAGATGTGGAGAAGGGAACTCCACTTGGATGGTCATGATTTGGGTTCCCCAAAGGACACAGCACCCCTCAGGTGAGAGTTCTAATGCTTGGGGAGGAGGGTGGCTGCACACTGAGGAAAGAGGATTAAGGAAGGAGGCTAGAAAACTTTGGCCAGCAGTCGGCCCTTGTAACATGAGGGGCCAGCTTGTTGGGGTTATCTGTCCTGACAGCCGGCAAGCCCCAAAGAAAATCACACAGAGTCTATATTAGGTCATAAACTGATTGGCCCATTAGCTCAGTCTTCTTATTAGCTCTTGTAGCTTATATTAACCCATTGTTCTTATCTATGCTAGCCACATGGCTCAGTACTTTTCTCAGCTGGGCAGCTCACATGTTGCTTCTCGGTGGTCTGAGCTGGACTGAGGGAAGAGCTTCCTTCTTCCCAAAATACTCCTGTTCTCATCACCTTGTCTCTACTTCCTGTCTGGTTGACCTGCCTATACCTCCTACTTGGCCAATCAGCGTTTATTTAAAACATGATTGACAGAATACAGACAGTTATCCTGCACCAGGTTCTCATGGGACTGGGACTCAGAAGGGTCACAAGGCACTCCTGAGTACCATGGCTCCTGAGCCCCAGTGGGTCCTGTCATTTCTAGTTGAGGGTAATTCCAGGTGCTTCACTTGACAGGTTCTGACTTTTCCAGAACTTGTGTCAAGCATGCTCAGTAGTGCTCTTAGGCAGAGAGACACTTGGGTTAAATACCTACTGGGGTAGAAAGAGCTATCCCTTGAAGGCTTGAGGATATACGAGTGTCAACCACATCTGCCATGTGGACACAGGGAAGGCTGCCAAGCCTGAGAACTTGAGGTTAACTCTTGGAGCCCATGTTGTCAAAGGAGAGAACCAGTTCCTGCAAGTTGTCCTCTGACTGCCACACACATGTTGTGGTGTGTATGTGCCTACACATATGCATACAAATAAACAAACAAACAAACAAATTAATGTGATGAAAAATAAGAGCACGGAGAGACACCAACCCTCTTTGGAGTGTAAGATGCTTTCCCCCATGTCCTGGCCCTTTCCAGTCTAACTGGCACCAGATATAGCACACCCTGGCTATAACGTAGTAAGGGTTTGCTGTGCACCAATCACTGTGCTCAACATTTTGCAGATACCCTTCCATTTAATTCCCAGCATCCTAAGGCAGAGGCTTTCACTTTCTCTATAGTGGTGAAGGAACTGAGCCCAAGGAGAGGAGGCACGTTGCTGAGGATGCCTCATCCAGACGGGAGCAGAGTAGGCTCTGTCAGAGTCAAATGTCAGCAAGGGGACACACTGCACTGGAACATTGTACCGTGAGACGAGCCACACTGTGTCCTTCCGACCTGGGGTCAAAGGTTTGGGACGGGTAATCTAAATTGTTGATAGAGCATGATCTAGAATCACCATGGGAACCAGTCCCCGGGCATTTCTATGAGACTAGATTAGATTATTAGATTAGGCTAATTGAGCTAAAGAGACCTACCTATCCGAACAGTGAGTGGCATTATTTGGGCTGGGGCCCTGGACTGAATGGAAAGGAGGAAGTGAGCTGAGCACCAGCATCTGCCTCTCTCTGCTTCCTGGGTGAGCAGCTGCCTCCTGCCTGTCACTGTGACTTTTCCCACGTAATGGACTGTACCCCAAACTAGGAGGCAAGGTAAACCTTCCCGCTATATATACGTCGCTTTTGTCTGGTATTTTGTCCCAGCAGTGAGACGAACTGTGGATCTAGAGGCGTTTCCCTCCCTTATTCCAGTGAGCCCTCACACATTCCACAGGGTCCTTCAGACCCCAGGAAACTCACTCACTCAGACTGGAAGTTGTCCGTCATGAGGGTGACAAACGCTCCTGCTCAGCTCACTTTCTCCTTCAGTTCAGGCCACCAGATCGTGGAGGAGTGCCACCCACACTTAGTGGGCCTTTCTGCCTCCGTGAGCCTAATCTAGGCAATCCCTCACCGATGGGAGCTGCACTGTGTAGCACATCCTTCCGGACCATTGCGTTTGTCAGCACTGTGTGATAAATGACTGTTGTCTGATCTCATATCTAACCTCTGGGGCTTATCCGTTTGAATGATGTCACTGCATAATGCCTTCTAATGCAATCATCCGAATCATCTCGAAACCCAAGGCTTGAGCAGTGCTCCCTAATATCTCTCCTCTTGCTCTCGCCTTCATTTTTCAACCCTGTTTCTGTCTGAGGGGAACCTCCCGCTTCCTCTGCTCACCTGTTGAATATTAATGTCAGTCAGAATTGCTCCGTGAAGGATGCTCCGGTGTCGCAGTCTGTTAGCACACGGTACTTATTCAGAATCGCTCTGCAGTGCCGTGGGCCACTTGGCTCACATGAGCTTGTGTCTCCTACCTCCTCTTCCCTGTTTTTTTTTTTTTCTTCCTGGAGTAGAAAGCAATGAGGAGAATCAGCCTCCCTTCTCAGGGAGAGAAAATGACATGTATTTAGAGACTTCAACGGAAAGCCAGCTTCCTTCCCATGTGCCAATCTAACTCTACAACTCTGCCTTGGCTTTTACTCCTAATGATTTAACAAGCCCCAGTCTGTAGCTTCTGAAAATGCTCACTGTTATCCACATTTCAGAATTCTGACTAAAAACCGAAAGCCTGAATGTTATCTTTTAAAGGCTTCTGGCCTCTCATCAGGCCAGGAAGTAGCTGTCACTAGGTGACACAGCCCTGCAGTGACCCTTCGAAGCAGAGTGACCTGATTCTTTATTTTAAATCTCATCAGAAGCTTCTGGGTTTCCTTATGCATTTGACACTGCCAGGCTTGGCTGTCTCCCATTAAGGAAGCTTACCCCATTGGGGTGACACATTTTGTGGTTCATGTGAGATTTTTTTCCTGGCCCATTCCTTCACTTTTTTGTACCTTCAGCCTGCACCCTACATTGTTCCCAAGAGCTTTGAGGAAGCAGGGAAGGAAGGTAGTGTTTATAATGTGATCATGTTTCTATCTACCTCTAGCCCTCCTTTTTCACACAAGGTCCCCAAGGACTCTTGAGATAGACAGTGATGTGCAGCTGATGGACAGAGCCCTGGCCACTAACACTGACTGGCAGCATGCTTTGTGCAGGATGCCAGGCTAGCTAGCTTTCACAGGGCACCTTTTTACTGTCCATGGTTCCTACCTGGATTGGCTCATTTTACCTTAAAAAAGGGCTGCAATCCACAGGAGTTCACTCACTTGCCTGAGAGCTCTCACTCCCAGCACCAAGTTGCCTCCCAGGCAAACTGGGAGAACCTTCATTCAGCTGGACCCCTTGAAGAGCTAAGGCTTCTTTCCGACTGTACCAGCTTCCGAAGGTAGATTAGAGTCAGCACAGGAGCTGTGATGTCACCCTTCCTCTTATAACCACCTCGCTCTTCTGCTCCTAGCAGCTGCCATTTCATCGAATGAA
This sequence comes from Myodes glareolus, assembly GCF_982192425.1. NCBI lineage: Eukaryota > Metazoa > Chordata > Mammalia > Rodentia > Cricetidae > Myodes > Myodes glareolus. The sequence continues at coordinate 97,992,008 of NC_142034.1, forward strand.
GCCGAGGTGCCTGGGGATGCTAGGAGAAGGGGTTTCGTGCTGTCACAGCTTGGGGATGGTTTGAGCAGTTTCCTGTTAGCTCTGCCTGGGCCAAGATGTAGTTTCCTACTCAGGGGGTTTGTTTCTGCATCTAGTCACTTTACTGAACACCTACTGTGTGCTGGCCTAGTTGCACATGCTGGGGACAGAGGCAAAAGCTGTTCTTGGCTATATGCAAACTCCTCTTAGGAGGAGTTTAGGGTGGCATGGTTTGCTTCTGCCTGCTCTGAACCTGGCAACCTTCTCTGTAGCCACTTCTATAGGTGCACTGAAGGCCAACGGTGCTCTTTCCACTGAACAAGCCCAGTTGCAGGTGAGCCCCAGACTCCAGATCCAGGCAGTAGCAATGTTCTCTGACTGTATTAGCCGTGTGGTAGCTGGCCTGGGGGGTGATGGTTGTCTAGAGAGACACTGTGCCTCCTCATTCTGGTATCAGCCTACTGAAACAATGAACCTCAAGAAACTAGTCATCCCCTATGAATCTCACACTTGGAACAAACCAAAAGCCTCGGCCAGCCATAGGGAAGCTCGAGATAACGGAGCAAAATAACAATGAACCAATGATGGGCAGGACCATATCTTGATTTGGACCACACCTTGACTGGGACCACACCCTGACTAGGACCATACCTTGACTGGCATTCCTTAGTTGTTCATAACCTTGGTCCTCTATTTAAACCTCACTTCAAGACCCTTTGGAAGTCACTGAGTCTCTCTCACTCTTTTCAGTGACCACTGAACAAATATTATTTTTCTGCTTTTCACCATCAATGTGGCTATTTTAATTGGCTTATGGAGGATGGGCAGCTGGATCCCAGCTTGTTACCAAAGCCTTGTGACATACGGTCTCTAAGTTCCTCTGTTGAGGCCCTTGACCCTGCACCTCAGAAAGTGACTATGTGGAGACAGAGCTTTAGAGTAGGGGTTATGTTAAAATGAGGTCATCCTGATGGCTGACCTCTGCAATGCTCCTTCAGGAAGAGAAGTTTGCAGCTGGGTGTGGTGGCACACCTGTAATCCTGTGGCTGGGTGTGGTGGCACACCTGTAATCCTGTGGCTGGGTGTGGTGGCACACCTGTAATCCTGTGGCTGGGTGTGGTGGCACACCTGTAATCCTGTGGCTGGGTGTGGTGGCATACCTGTAATGCCGTGGCTCCGTGTGGTGGCACACCTGTAATCCTGTGGCTGGGTGTGGTGGCATACCTGTAATGCCGTGGCTCCGTGTGGTGGCACACCTGTAATTCTGTGGCTGGGTGTGGTGGCACACCTGTAATCCTGTGGCTGGGTGTGGTGGCATACCTGTAATGCCGTGGCTCCGTGTGGTGGCACACCTGTAATTCTGTGGCTGGGTGTGGTGGCACACCTGTAATCCTGTGGCTGGGTGTGGTGGCATACCTGTAATGCCGTGGCTCCGTGTGGTGGCACACCTGTAATTCTGTGGCTGGGTGTGGTGGCACACCTGTAATTCTGTGGCTGGGTGTGGTGGCATACCTGTAATGCCGTGGCTGGCTGTGACGTTGGGTGACTGTTTTAGGGAGACATGAACAAACACTACTCACCAGTTAGGGCACTGACAACAGACCAAATAAGTAATTACACCAGTGTTGGACTTGGAGAATCAGTGAATTTATTGGGGCCACTTACAAGAGTATGGGTTATGGGTCTCTCATAGGAGCAAGGGTGCTTCAGATGCATCTGCATCACTAAGCTACCCAAACACGTATGACGACTCACAGAACTGCAAGCTTGTGTTCTCTGCATGCCTTGCAGGCAGCTCTGCTGTTGGAGTGTTTCCTCTCTGCAGCCTTATTTAATGTTTTTACAACTTTGGTTAGGGCATTGTGAATCATGTTAGCTTCAGGACAAGACTGTGTATTTCGACTCTCATGAGCTTCCTGCTTTTATCAAGGAAGGACTGTTTCAGCATGGAAGACATTTCTACACAACATCCCAGGACTTGGGGATGAGGCAGGATGGCTGCCACAGTTCTAGTCTGACCTGAGCTAACTAGGAAGTTCCAGGCTAAAGCAAAGGACACAAAACCCAAAGAAGATTCATCCCTAGATTCCAGGAGTGTGCATGCACAGAGGAAAGTCACCAAGAAGATGCTAGGAGCAGATGGTCCCTGGAGGTCCAGGAGAGACCTGGGATGGAGCCCACCTGAAGCAGACTGGTTAGATTTTGGCCTCCAGAGCATGAGGAATGAGTTTATGACTTCTAAAATAATTTCTTCTTCTTCATTATTTTTCTTCTTTATGTTTATGAGTAACTTGCCTGCATGTGTGCTTATGTGCTACATGACATTAGATCTCCTGGAACTGGAGTTACAGATGGCTGTGAGCCACCATGTAGGTGCTGGCATTCTGCTGCTGAACCAAGACCTCAGCCTCCCTGGGAGACTCACCTATGTGCCATGTCCCTAGCCCACAGTGCAGCTCTCCTCAGAGCTTGTGCCTGGTAGGTTAAGAAGCATAGAGAACTCTGCTTACAAAGACACTCATGACTTCATGAGAACAAGAGGGACCAAGATGTCCACAGTGACTTCAGACCTTCCTTAGAGGACAAGATAGGACATAGGAAAGATGGCCTTTGTTTGACCTTGAAGTTAGATAGGATTAGACATTCACATTAGAGGGATTCTGTGGGGAACGATCCGGGCTAGTTTCATGTTGACTTGACACAGGCTAGAGTCATTTGACAGAAGGAACAGCAACTGAGAAAATTCCTCCATAAGGTCAGGATATATGATTGATGGGGGAGGGCCCAGCACCCATCACACATCACATTATGTGTGATGCCATCCCTGGGCTGGTAGTTCTGGGTTCAAAAGGGAAGACGTCTGAACAAGTCATGGGGAACAAGCCAGGAAGCAGCACCCCTTCATGGCCTCGGGATCAGCTCCTGCATCCAGGTTCCTGCCCTATTCCAGTTCCAGCCCCGAGTGTTTTTGATGATGCATTGCTCTATAGAAATGTGAGTAAAATCCGCCCCTTCCTCCTCAATTGCTCTTGGTCATGGTGTCTTATCCTAGTAACCCTGACTAAGATTGGAACAGTATCTGCTTCTCCGAGCCTATGCATGAAGACCCCCTCAATCTCAGCCCTGCCCTCTAGGATGGTGGTAGTGGAGGAGATTGAAGAGAGGACAGAAGTGGTCTAGCCCAGACTCAGATCCCTGTGCTTGCAGTACAAAAACGAGCGCGTCTGTCCTACCGGGTTGGAGTCAGCTCTGAGTGGGAGCTCAGATCTTTCTGGTACGATGTCTCCTTTCTGTCTTGCTGAGGGCAGAGCAGAGCTGCTGTTTCCCAGCTGCCAGGGGCCTCTCTGCTTGGTTCTCTGCTTCTCATTCATTGTATGTGAAGAGGCGAGACTGGTGAATGCTAATTTGCCTGGGTCACCTTAACCTGTGCCAGACCCGTGCCCATGGCAGTTTGAAGACAGAACACACTCTTTCTTTGCTTTCCACTCCTTCCCCTTGCTTTTCTTTCTTCCCTCTCTCCCTCCTTCTTCCTCTACCCTCACCCCAGTGTCCCCTTTCTCTCCTGGGATGGGACCCTTGCTGGACAAGCTCTGCTTCCAAGTCTCACCCCATTGGGTAGTCAGCATTTAAATCCTATCCCAGGCATGGCCTAGCTTGAGCATCTGTGAAGCTGGGGGACATTCCTGGGCCAGAGGAAGAGGTTTCCCTCCACTCCTTCCCTTCCCTCATTGTCAAGGGTTTTCCAGAGGCGTCCACAGCAGAGGCTAAGCTGATTGAGAGACTGACAGAGATTGGGGGATGGGGGAGCAGTGCTGAGGACCTACCCGTTTTTTCTGGGAACAGCACTGATGGCCCTCCCAGACCTTCTGTCCCCACCTTCTGGGACATGCTCTGAGCATGCCTGGTGGAAGAAAGTGGATGTGCAGAGACCCAATATGGCAAGCCCGCACACCTGGCATCAGGGTTGCCTTCTTGGGAGAGCCGCAGGAAAGGCTGCTCCTCCCACGGCCACAAGCCTCTCCAGACAGCTTCCTTCCTGTCGTTTGCTTTTAAAAAAGACTCATTTTAAAGCATAATGACCTTTTTGCGTTTCCCTTTCTATAGTCTCCCACGGTGAGAACTGACAGCAGCACCATGTTGCACTGCCTGCCAATTTGAGGGGGGGAAATGCTAAAAACATCTAAAAGGAAAAAAAAAACCCTCACATCAGGAGACAGACGTGCAGAGCCTGCAGTTGCCGAGGTGGAGGAGCTTTCTGGAATATTCAATAACTGCTTCTATTTTAATAAGGAAGCTGGGGGTAAGAGCCCGCCTTGGGCTGCGGTAACCAGATCTTGTTCTCATGAAAGCTAGGAGTTTTGCTTGGCTCATGGTTTCTGAGGTGGAGGTTCTGTGGGTTACCTGTCCTGGTTTGGCTGGGCAACTATCCTTGGGCTGCACCAGAGAATGGGTCTTTGGGTGCTGGAGGGAGGGGACAGACCACAGTAGGCACCTTGGGCCTGAACTGGCCGCACAGTGGGTAGTGGTGGGACACTCTGTATGAGGGACTCAACAGCTGTGGCAGGAAGTGGTCCTCCGCTCTGAGAAGGCTGAGGACAAGTACTCATTTTGAACATGGCCCAAACTGTCATCATCCTTCCGTTCTTGGCAGAGGCTGTGGCAAGCTTCCTCACCCTTCTTCATGCCCTGGGCTGGCTGCTCTGCTTCCCAGATGACTGCCAAGCTGCTTTTGACGTTGACGGCGGACATGTCGGCTCTCAGAGGGAACAGTGGGTATGACTGAAGTGCCCAGCTGTGGGGGACGGTCCAGTGCATAGTGGTGCCACCTCCCTGCATGGGGGTCTAGAGAGCTGGACAAGAATGAAGGGCATCCTTGAAGTAACCCCTAGGTAGGGAGATTGATTGTCCAAGGAAACAGTGGGATCCAGGTTGTGTGGGCATGGTCATGCTAGATACACCATGTTTGCAAGGAGAGTGTCCAGGGCTCCACACACACGGGGTCCCCCAGCTTCACACCCAGCCTCTAACAGAACTCCAACACCCACTGTGTGCTGAGCTCCACTTGGGCACACCTCAGGCGCCATGTGTTCATTCTCATACTCTTCCTATTTATCAAATGTGTTGAAAAATAACAGTCATTTATTATTTTGTGGCAGGAAGCGGGGGTGGGCATGTGCTCCAAATAGCACGCATGTGGATGACAGAGGGCAACTTCTGGGAGTCAGTGTTCTCTGTCTACCGTGTGAGTTCTAGGGATTGGACTCTGGTCAATGGCCTCGGTAGGAAGAACCTTTACCTGATGAGCCATTTCTTAGGCCCAACTTGTTGAATATTTTTATATCGATGATAAAGTTAGGCATTATTTCTGTAATTAAAAAGGCAGCAAGTGGGGCTGAGGTGTAGTCCTGTAGTCGGGTTCTTGTCTAGCATGCATGGAGCCCTAAGTCTGACCCCACAAAAACTGGACGGCAGAACCAACCAAAGGGAATGACTTTGGAAAGAGCAAAAAAGTCAGAGATTTTAGATTGTGGAGGAAATGTTAGCCTTCAGGCTTCTGGAGGGGGCAGGACAATATTTGTGGTCCTTGGCATTGACAGCAAGGACTCACTTCCTTGACAAGACGGTTGGGAAACGCAGCTTTGCCCCCACTCTGCCAGGATCCCCAGGAGAGGTGGCACAAGCCATGAGTCAGGGGTCAGTCACCCCATAGCAAGACACAGATGGAGATAGAGCGAGGATGGGGTCTGAAGGAAAGAGAGAGAGAGAAAGAGAGAGAGAGAGAGAGAGAGAGAGAGAGAGAGAGAGTTCTGTCCTTCACTTCCTCTTTCTCATCTCGTCTTTCTCTACCACAGGGAATTTAGTAGATGGTAAGGCAGGCCCCATCTCCCCAGTTCCTCTGGAGATGCAAACAATTATGACCACGCAGACAATTAACACGCACTTCTTGTTGGCTTAGGAACCAGGGCTGTCCCCAGGGTTGCGGCTAAAACTCTTAGTTGCACATGATTTGGGAGCTTGTTGGGGTCCAGGAGCCTGCATATCTCAGGAGTTCCCAGGGGAGGCTACAGCCGATGGTCTGTGGACCACACGAGGCACGGACCCTGGCTGGTGTCTTGTGATGTGGACTGCTCAACCCTGATCCTGTGTCTCCTCCGTAGGACGGCCGTAAATCTGGAACCATAATGCACGAACTCCAGCTTTTGGCCAGATGCTGTCTGTCTAGCTCGGGCTCCTTGACTGTTCGTGATTGTTCTTATTAATCTCTCCTCACTGCCTTCCCCCCCTCCCCACACACGCCATGTGTCCTCTCCCAGGACTCCAGGGAACATGACTCTGCTGTGGCCCGCCCTGTGTGGGTGCCTGGGCCTGCAGGAGTTCAGCTGTGTCTGGACGCAAGCCCCTAGTATTTTCATCCCGAGATCTGCCACCTCCACATGTCCCCTCCGTTTTCACGTGAGCACCCCTGGGAAGCAAACCCAGCCCTGGCTTGCTGAGGAGCCGCTGTCTGGACTACTGCCCATGGGCTCCCAGCCAAGCCCCTCCTCTTGACTCAAAACCGCCACTCCAGCTTTCAAAGAGTTAACGGACTCAGCACTTGAGAGAATGGCAGCTAATGCAGTGACCGAGGGAGTCACATCTTTTATTTTTCAAAAGATGCTTGAATAGTTCAATTCTGCTGTTATTCCACTATTCTTCAGTCCTTTGAAAATGCGGGGGCTGATGTTACTGCATGCACATTTGAATTAGGTGCAGAGCGAGCAGGCTCTTTTCTTTCTTTCTTAACATTAAAAAAATACATTTTACTTATTTATTGTATGTGTGTGTGTGTGTGTGTGTGTGTGTGTGTGTGTGTGTGTGTACACTTGTGTCATGGAGCTTGTGTGGAGGTCAGGGGACAGCCTGTGGGAGTTTGTTTTCTTTCCTTCCACCATGTGGCTCCCAGACATCCAGCTCAGGTTGTTAGGCTCCCTGAGCCGGCTTGCTGCCAAGTCCCACTGTTTTATTTGTTTGAGACAGGGTGGCATGTAGCTCAGGTTAGCCTCAGACACATTACACAGCTATGCTGGCTGTTTTTGTCTACTTGACACAAATTAGAGTCCACTGTGAAGGGACTCTGGCCAGCTAGAGCACGGCAAATATGGCTTTGGCAGGCCGTGCCCTTCCCCCATCCACTCTCTCTTGCTTAGATTAGTTCTAAAGCTAACCATCAAGGTCTATTCCCTTATTTGGCCACTTCCTCCCTCTGAGGCTGACTACCAAGGTCCAGCTTTTCAAGTATTGCAGTCCAGTAACCAAAAGCCCCCTTTGGCTCACCTAATTAATATGCCCAATCAAAATTAAACACCTCATCCTAACACAGGGTTTCCCCTTGAACCTTTAGGAACTGCCTTTGCCTCTGGGTCACGTCTGTCTCCCTCTGTCCGGAGGCAGCCCTTTGTCCCTCTGGGACAATACTCCCGTCCCCCTTCTCCCTTGCTTGTCCTCTATATTCTGACTTTGTCTCCTGTTCCCTGCCCTTTGTTCCTTTGTGGGGGGATAATCTCCTTTGTGCTAAGACCTTGGTTTTTTTTGGGCGGGGGGGGGGGTTTCCGAGCTGGCATTGTTCCCTTCCAAACTGGGAAGAAGGGTCTGAACTGAGGAGCCACCTCCTTCACACTGGTCTGGGGCATGAAGTGGTGCAGTTTCTTGACTGGTGACTCACAGGGAAGGACCTGACCCACTGTGGTCAGTGTAAGAAAGCAGGCTGAGGAAGCTGGTGGGCAGCAGTGTCATGGCTTCTGCTTCAGTTCCTGTCTCCGGGCTCCTGTCCTGGTTCCCTGCGCGATCAACCGGAAGAAACTGTAAGGTGAAACAAACCTTTCCCTTCCAAGTTGCTGTTGGTCATGGTGTTTATCACTGCAGCAGGAAAGCAAGCTGATCCTCCTGCCTCCGCCCTCCTAGTGCTGACATCACAGGCGTGTATCATCACAGGTATGTATCATCCCAGGTGTGCATCATCACAGGCGTGTATCATCACAGGCGCGTATCATCACAGGCGTGTATCATCTCAGATGTGCATCATCCCAGGTGTGTATCATCACAGGCGTGTATCATGACAGGAGTGTATCATGACAGATGTGTATCATGACAGGCGTGTATCATGACAGGCATGTATCATCACAGGCGTGTTTCTAAGTGCTGTGCTGAGGACAGGACCCGGGACCTCCTGTGTGCTAGGGAAACGCTCTAACCATCCGAACCGCATGGGTGTATACTGAGATAAAGTCTCATGTAGCCCAGACTGGCTAAGAATGTTTGATCCTCTTTCCAGTTCCCCTCCCCACCCTGGGCTGAGTGCTGGGTTTACAGGTGTGCAGCATGGTCTCCAGCGCTTGTTTAATCATCTCTGCACTGTGACTCCAGGTTGGTGAGGTTCCGGGTATCCCTGTGTGTCAGGAGGCGAAGAGCGGATGACAGCATAGTTCTTGAGCACTGACATTTTGTTATTGCTGTTTAGTTCTTTGCTGCCTCCGCAGCTTTGGGGGAGTGATTTTGTCTCCTTGATGCACGTCTTATAGGTAGGAAAGCCCAAAACTGAAGTGTGCTTGTATGGCCCGACAGTGAGGAGAAAGTGATAGAGACGGGATTTACACTCATGGACCTCGGAGTTGGCCTCTCACACTTACATGCTGTTATCTGGGCCCTGGGGAACAGCCTGGCATTGGACCTTGGCCCTACTTGGAGACTGTGGCTGTACCTATACAAACCTTGACAACTACCATGCAAATGTCCCCAGACAAAGCACCCACCATTATCTGTGTTTCCTCTCTGTCTGATTTCACAGTGCAACTGCCAAGCCGTCTGGCTGTGGCTGGGTGTTCCATGCCACAGGATCCAGAAGTTTTGCCTTTGTTCCCTCTGGGCCAGCAGGGAACTGTGAGGCTGCCAGAGGGGCTGGTGGACTCCCAGTCCTGTGGAGGCATGAGGTGGTAGAGTGGAGTAGGGAGTGGGGGAAGAGGCTGTGTTTGCTGGATGGTCCAGATACAGCCGCAGAGAGAGAGGATGACAGAAGTGCCCAGGCTAGACCAGGACCTGTAATCAGAGCTGTTAGGATTGGAGCCTGGGCCCTGGCCCCTAAAGAGAGGCTCTACCATTGATAGGCTGGTTAAATAGACAAGTCGTGGAGATAAATAGAGAAGTGTTTATTCTGTGTGGCCGTACTGGAAGCGGAACAGAAAGAGTCAGCAACAGTTCAGGTCTATTTCCAGGGTTTAGGTTTAGGTTTAGGCTTAGGTTAGGTTTAGGGTCAGGTTTAGGTTTAAATAGTAGGCACAGGTATGCACAGCTAAGCAGAACTGGTCAAGTGTGGTGTTGCCCAAGTTGTCAGAACTGTGTGGCATCTGCTTCCAGCTCCTCCTCTGGCTCCCGCCTTTTCCTTCCATCAGCATGAGACCCTTGGGAAATCTCTATTCCTTGGGGTCCTTTGTTTTAATAGTCTTAGAGCTAAAGAAGGGACACAAGTTCTTTAGGGTGGAGACGGTGATGGGGACAGGGCCAAGCCTGGAGTCTGTGCTGCCTCCTTTCCGTGCCAGAGCTCAGTGGTTTCCTCTGGCCCGAGGCTCCAGAACAGCAGACTGGGATCCTCATCTGGCAGGTAGAACCTGGTCCCGCAGGGCAGCTTAAATGCCAACTGTACGCTCACTATACCAAGCATTGCGTTTACCCAGGACATAGCAGATAGGTTCCAGGGTAATTCAGGGCATGGTACCCAGACCTTTTGGGCTTTGCTTTCCCCTCTAAGTGTCTGTCCTGGGCTGGGTGGCACAAGACTTTTAAGCTGCCAACTCTAAGCCATGTGCAAGGTGACTGTGTGAGCAGGCGATTCTATCAGGGATCTCGGGTCTGTCCATGTTGACCGGTCACGGGCCCTTCTAAGCAGTTGCTGCCATAATGACCAGTATGTTGCTCCGATCAGTTACCTAGCAACAAGTTTATTGAAGGGTTAAAGCCGTCCTGTCAATAAATGCCCCAGTGCTGATGGGGAACACTGACTATTGGCCAGTAACTCCGGCTGCAGGGGGAGTATTCAGAGGGCTTCTGGAAGCAGTGAATTCAAAGCTGAATTTTGAAGAATACATGGGAGATTTCTGGGTCAATCAGGCCTGTGAAAAACTTCTTTATATAGGTATCTGATGACACTCTTAGCATTCGGGTTTCTGAAGCTAGGGCCTGTTAAGTAAATGCAGCTCAAAGGCTTCTCTTTGCTTCTCATGCCCATAACTTGTTAGGGATTTCATTTTACTGTAGCGGAGTTCCTGCACTCGCAGCCTTAGGGAAGGTTCTAGCAGTTAATAAAACTGAAACAACAGCCTGGCAGTGGTGCTGCACACCCTTAATCCCAGCACTCGGGAGGCAGAGGCAGGTGGATCTCTGTGAGCTCGGGGCCAGCCTGGTCTACAAGAGCTAGTTCCAGGACAGGCTCCAAAACTTCAGAGAAACCTGGTCTTGGAAAACTAAAAAAACACACAAACAAACAAACACAAAACAAAACAAAAAGCCCTGAAGAAACAGACTCTCTCCTGGTATGGCTGAGAAGGAATGTGCCTTGGCCCACACCTGACTAGAGAGCCTGGCAGAAGTGTCAGAGAAGCTGCTGCTCAGACCTCTCGAGGGGCCTTGAGGCGGTCCGCCTGGCCAGCACCTGGAGCCTTAGCGCAGGGGTGGGGGAAAGGCCCAGGGCAGACGCTGGGGCTTGTGAGGGTTAGCAGCGAAGTCAGGTGCAAGATCCTACACACTGTGGTTTGTGCGCAGTGGGCAAGGTCAGAGAGCTGGCAGCTGAGAGGCAGGAGGGAGGGTCCAGCCTTTCCTGACTTGCCGGCTCCAGCTCCAGTCGGTTGCTTTTTTCTCAAAGAGGAAAGTAACCATGTGTGGTGGCACAGGCCTTAAACACTAGCACGTTGAGGCAGAGGCAAGTGGACCTCTGTGAGTTCGAGGCCAGCCAGAGTTAAACAGTGAGACCTTGTCTCAAAAGGAATCCATAGTGATGGTAAGTGGATTTCTTGTCAGGATGCTGGAAAACCAGCTGGAGAAGCAGGGAGGAGGAGAGACTTTGAATGCATGTTGTGGCATTACCCTGTTGCCGGGCATCTCCTGGGCACCATGGCAGCCCCTGCTGTAATTCCACAACTCCAGATGCTTCCAGACACTGTCCCCTTGGAGGCAGAGTCACAGGTTAAGGTGGAAAGGGGCGTTTGGGGGAAGTTCCCCTCTACTGTCCCTCTCCCTCTCTCCCTCCCTCCTTCCTCTCCCTCCAGTCTTCCTTTGTCTTTTTCTTTCCTATCCCTTCCTCTCTCTTCCCTCCTCTCTCTGCCCTCCCTCTTTCTGAGTTTCTTTATATTTTCCTTGTCCCCTGTTAAAACAAATGAGTGACAATGTACAATCCTGTTCTAGAGTGTAAAAGCCCTGTTGCTGAAGTTACAAGATGCAAACCCGTAAAGGTCACAGACGCTAAGGCACAGTCTGTGAGTTACCAGATACGCCCACGGTGGAGAACTGTCATCATTAGCTTTGTGTTTGGCAAGGTATTTTTATGTATTATATAAAATTTGTATAGCATGTGATTTAGTGAAATGTCGATGTATATGAACTATTATACATCGGTAGTTTTAGGTATTATTTTGTTTTCTGAGACAGTCTTGTCATGAAGATCAGACTAGCCTAGAACTCATAATCCTGCCTCAGCCCCTGCCCCTGAGGGCTGGGATTTGAGTAACCCGCTGGAACATTCCAGGAGAGCCCTCATGTTGTGTAACAGTTTTCTTGGAAATGGAAACAATCCTTCCTGCAGGGAAGCTGCTTATGCAGGAGGGCAAGCCGCTCAGAAGAGCTTCAGGAAGTCTCCAAAACTCAGCAGACTTACTGGCCCCCTCCCTGACGAGTAAACAAGCCAGTCTGCTGGGAGTCACTCTCAGAGACGCCCAGCTGCGTGGAAGAAGCAGAAAGCAGCCCAGCTGCCTGGAAAGGGCCGAGAGCAGGGTCACCTGGAAAGGACACTCTTGGATCTGTTGAGCTGCTTGCAGGCTGTGCAGTGAGCTTCAGGCTCTCAGCTTTTGAGATCCATCACCCAGGCTGGGATGGGTCTTGGTGATGCAGCGGGCTTTGAGTTATTTCGGTTCTTGTGAGTAACTGCTTACCCATTTTCCTGTAAGTAATCTAAATAAAACTCACTGGTTCACCAAGTAGGACTTTGGCATCTGTGCTTTTGTCTGTCACTGGCTCCCTGTCTGGGGGAGTAGATATGCATGTTGTGTCTCTCCAGGGAAGGTTTTATCACACATCTCAGTTTTGCTCTGTTTTCTGCCTTTCTTTGGTCCCATAATCCATCGACCAATCATAACCCGTCACCTCCCACCCACACAGGAGCTGACTCTGAGCTCCTTTTCTCTGTTTTTCCCTGGAACCCTGATTCTTTCTCACAACTCTACCTCATCTCCTTTTGGCCCAAGGCAACAGCAGCCCGTGTGCACATCTCCTGTGCACCCATACGTGGTCCCATGAAGCCTCACCTGATAGTGCTGCCCTCTGCCTTACACCTTCATTGGCTCCCTACTGCCCAGTGCCCCTAATCCCTGATGACTTCACAAGGCACTGTCAGTCTTGCATCTTGTCAAATCTCTTTGATGTCATTTAAGTTTTAGCACAGAATGGATCAACCTCTTGGTTGCTCAGTCTTCCATTTAGAGCCCCCCATAACCAGGCATTCTCTCTCCGCCACCTCATCTTCCATCTCCTTCTTTAACCCAGAAAGAAGCACCATCATCGACACCTAGCACCATCCTCCCTGTTAACTGCATATTATCTTGCTGTCCCCGCTAGGATTGTGATTGGCAGGAAGGCTGTAACGCTGCATGGTGGTTCTGGGTTCCGAGTCATGTGCTGTGCCTGAGAATAGGACTGGGGACTTGGAGTTCACTGTGTTCTGTTTGTCACCTAGGCCTGTGGGTGGCCACATGATGACAGGCTCTCTGTTCCTCCTGCCTCCACGCTGCTGCCTCAGTGTGTACCATTCAGTGTGTACCATGCATGGAATGTAGACCTTTGGGTGTCTTCGTTGTCCCCACCTCCTAAGGCTCTGACTTCCAGGGACCCATTTCTTCAAGTGTGACAAGTGACAATGAAGAGATAGCCTGTCCATCACGCTGTACACACAAAACTGGCTGAAATACTTGCTTCACTGGGCCAAGGGGGAGATGTCAGTGGCAGAGAATCAGGGACTGCCCCTGCCCCTGGGAGGCCATGCTGGAGATGCTAGAGTGTCAGGGACGTGGACAGATTCTGGGAGCTAAAGTGACCTGCAGCAAGAAACAGATGCCACCCGTTTGTGCCTTTTCCCATTGCAGTGATGGAATTCCTCACAGAAGCAGCGAAGGGAGGAGAAGATTATTTTGTCTCAGGGTTTCAGAGGGATTTCAAAATGTCTACAGTGATGGGGAGGGCATGGTAGCTAGGACTCTTTCTGAGAGTTGAGAGCTTAACTTGTCACATTTGGACAGGTGCAGGAAGCAGAGAGAACTCAGGTGGGAAGCAGTGCCTGGCTGTAGCCCCGAAGGACTGCCTAGTATCCCCACTCCAGACCCCTGCCTCCAGGTAGGCCTCGCCCTCGAACGGTCCATGACCTCCCGAGACAGTGCCATCAGTGGGACCATAGAGAAAAGTTTTCTGTAGTCCAGGGGATGCTGAGTATGGGTCTTCCCCACATAGCCTCAAGTGGTGTGCAGCCTGGCTCAGCCCTGAGCTGAGGCCTGCAAGAGCCGCAGGTGTAGCGTGGCTAAGCCTGTCTGACCAGAGCTCAGGCAGCAGTAGGCAGGTGGTGCTTTATTACTCCCATTACCGTAAGATGGATCCCTAGAAAACTGTTGTTAGCTGCCATTCCTGTCCTCTGGGTCCACCCTCATTGCCATGAAATACAGCTACATGTCCAGCAGGAAGTAGTGGGCATCATTGTTTCCAGCATCCCTTTGCTTCCTCAGCCCTTTGCCTAATGCTGTATTTTCACTGTGCCGAGGGATATAATCCAGGGCCTGGTGCATGCTACACAAGTGCCTCACCTCTGAGCAAGGCCCAGCCCTCACCTCTGAGCAAGGCCCAGCCCTCACCTCTGAGCCTGTGACCGGGACAGTCTCCCCCCTTTCTGGGTCTAGTAGAAGGTCAGTGCAAATCTTTAGCTATCATAGTTTGTCACCCCTTTGAAGTCAGGTCTCTAGTGGGCACACCACATGGGTTTTGTGAACCTGCTTGGCTTACCGTGGGGAATTTTGACCACATATCATAGGTCCTTAGCTGGAGCAGAACTTGGCTGCTCAGCTTTAGTGGTCTGGGCCTGTCACCCCCTGGCCTTCCCAGAGCCAGCTCAGCCCCCGTCTTGGTGTAAGCTATTCTTGCCCAAGGCTGTCACTGGCTCTAGGCATGGCACATGGCATGGTTAACAGACCACCTTTGCTTGGGCAAAGGGAAAAAGGTCAACTATCAAGGTCAGACCTTCAGCTACAGCCCTGAGTGACCTTGAGTTTATATAAGGGGAAGAAGTTTATACAAGAGAAGAGACAAAGAAGGACATTTCATATTTGTCACAGGAAAAATACATCAAGAGGAAATCTCAATACTGAACATCTATGCCCCAAACACAAGAATATCCTCATATGTAAAAGAAACATTACTGACGCTTAAATCGTACATTAAACCCCATACACTAATAGTGGGAGATTTCAACACTCCACTCTCACCACTTGACAGGACTACTAGACAGAAACTTAACAGAAAAATAGGGAACTAACAGATGCTATGACTCAAATGGACTTAATAGTCATCTATAGAACATTATATCCAAACACAAAAGAATATACCTTCTTCTCAGCACCTCATGGAACCGTCTCAAGAATTGACCACATACTAGATAACAAAGCAAATAGATACAAAACAATTGGAATAACCCCATTTGTCTTATCAGATCACCATGGCTTAAAATTAGATTTCAATAGCAACATTAATTTCAGAAAGTCCATAAACACATGGAAATTAAACAATGCTCATCTGAATTATCAATGTGTCAAGGAAGAAATAAAGTAAAAAATTAAAGACTTCCTAAAATTCAATGAAAAGGACCGCACAACATCCCCAAATTTATGGGACACAATGAGAGCAGCGTTAAGAGAAAGTTCATAGCACTAAATGTCTACATGAAGAAACTGAAAAAATCCCACACTAGTGTGTTGACTGAAGTTTCAGTCCTGCCCTGTTCCTGCAGTTGTTAAGTCCCAAAGAAATCACACAGAGGTCTACATTAATTATAAACTGATTGGCCTGGTATCTCAAGCTTCTTATTAATTCTTACAACTTATATTAGCCCATAATTCTTGTCTGTGTTAGCCACGTGACTTGGTACCTTTTTTGGCGAGGCAGTCACATCTTGCTTGTTCTGTGTCTGGCTTCCTCTTTGTCTGGATGATTACTGCAGACTGAAACTTCCCTCTTCTCAGAATACTCGTTGCCCAGCCTCTACTTTCTAGCTGGTTGCCCCGCCTCTACTTCCTGCCTGGCTACTGGCCAATCAGCATTTATTTAAAATACAAGTGCCAGGGCATAGACCATTGTCCCACAGCACTAGAGAGTTAACAGAATTCCTGAAAACTCTAGAACAAAAAGAAGCAAAGTCACCCAGGAGAACTAGATGGCAGAAAATAATCAAATTGAGAGCTAAAATCAATAAAACAGAAACAAAGAAAGCAATACAAAAAAATCAATGAGAAAATAGTTGGTTCTTTGAGAAAATCAACAAAATAGACAAACCTTTATCCAAACTAACCAAAAGGCAGAGAGAGAATATCCAAATTAACAAAGTCAAAAACAAAAAGGGAAACATAACAACAGGTCACACTTTGAAAACCTGTACTCCACAAAATTGGAGAATTTAAAGGAAATGGACAATTTTCTGAATAAATATCACTTACTGAAATTAAATAAAGACCATATAAGCAAATTAAATACACCTATGACTGTTAAAGAAATAGAGACAGTCATCAAAAGTCTCTTAGCCAAAAAAAATCCCAAACAACTACAACAAAACAACCCAGGACCAGATGGTTTCAGCACAGAATTATATAAGGTTGTCAAAGAAGAACTAATATCAAATAGAAGAACTAATACTCCTCAAATTGTTCCATGCAATAGAAACAAAAGGAACATTGCCAAACTCTTTTTATGAGGCTACAACTGCCCTAATATTCAAACCACACAAAGACATTACTAAGAAAGAGAATTACAGACCAATTTCACTCATGAGCATTGATGCAAAAATACTAAATAAAATACTGGCAAACTGAATCTAAGAACACATCAGAAAAATCATCTACCATGACCAAGTAAGCATCATCCAGAGATGTAGGGATGGTTCATCATACAAAAATCTGTCAATGTAATTCACCATATAAACAAACTGAAAAAAAAAGCCACATGATCATCTCATTAGATGCTAAAAAAGTCTTTGACAAAATAAACATCCCTTCATGATAAAGGTCTTGAAGAGAGCCGGGATACAAGGAACATACCTAAACATAATAAAGGGAATATACAGAAAGCCAACAGACAACTTCAAACTAAATAGAGATAAACTCAAAGCCATCCCACTGAAATCAAGAACAAGACAAGATTATCCACGCTCTCCTTATCTATTCAATATAGTACTCAGGTTCTCGCTGGAGCAATAAGACAACAAAAGGAGATCAAGGGAATACAAACCAGAAAAGAAGAAGTCAAATTCTCACTATTTGCTGATGATATGATAATTTACATAAGCCACCCCAAAAGTTCTACCAATAAACTTCTACAACTCATAAACACCTTTAGAATGTATCAGGATACAAGATTAGCTTAAAAAAAATCAGTAGCCCTCTTTTACACAGATGATAAATGGACTGAGAAAGAAATCAGAGAAACACTACCCTTCATAATAGCCACAAATAACATAAAATATCTTGGAGTAACTCTAACCAAACAAGTGGAAGACCTGTATGAAAAGAACTTGAAATCTTTGAAGAAAGAAATTGAAGAAGACACCAGAAAATGGAAAGATCTCCCATGTTCTTGGGGAAGTAGAGCTACATAGTAAAAATGGCAATCTTACTGAAAGCAATCTACAGATTCAATGCAATGCTCATCAAAATCCCAACAAAATCTTTACATACTTCGAAAAAACAATACTCAACTTCATATGGGAAATCAAAAAAATCTATGATAGCCAAAGCAATCCTGTACCATAAAAGAACTTCTGGAGGCATCACAAGCTCTGACTTGAAACTTGACTACAGAGCTACAGTACTGAAAACAGCCTGGTATTGGCATAAAAACAGACAGGAGGACGAATGGAGCTCAACTGAAGACCCAGATATCAAACCACACACCTACAAACATGTGATTTTTGACAAAGAAGCAAAGAAATATAAAATGGAAAAAAGCACATTCAACAAATGGTGCTGGCATAATTGGATATCAACATATAGAAGAATGAAAATAGATCCATATCTATTGCCATGCACAAAACTCAAGTCCAAATGGATTAAAGACCTCAACATAAAACCCACCACATTGAAGCTCATAGGAGAGATGGTTGGAAGTACACTTGAAAGCATTGGCACAGGAAACCACTTCCTAAATATAACTCTAGTAGCACAGACACTGAGAGTAACAATTAATAAATGGGACCTCCTGAAACTGAGAAGCTTCTGTAAAGTAAAGGACATGGTCAACAAAACAAAACGGCAGTTTACAAAATGGGAAAAGATCTTCACCAACCCCACATCGGACAGAAGGCCGATCTCCAAAATATACAAAGAACTCAAGAAATTGGTCATCAAAAGAACAAAGAATTCAATTAAAAAATGGAGTACAGGTCTAAACAGAGAACTCTCAACAGAGGAATCTAAAATGGCTGAAAGACACTTAAGGAAATGCTCATCATCCTTGGCCATTAGAGAAATGCAAATCAAAGCAACTCTGAGATTCCATCTTACACCTGTAAGAATGGCCAAGATCAAAAACACTGATGACAACTTATGCTGGAAAGGATGTGGGGTAAAGGGAACACTCCTGCATTGCTGGTGGGGGTGCAAACTGGTACAGCCACTTTGGAAATCAGTATAGTAATTACTCAGAAAATTAGGAAACAAGCTATCTCAAGACCCAGCAATACCACTTTTTGGTATATACCCAAAGGATGCTCAATCATACCAAAGGGCATGTGCTCAACTATGTTCATAGCAGCATTATTTGTCATAGTCAGAATCTGGAAACAACCTAAATGTCCCTCATCTGAAGAATGGATAAAGAAAATGTGGTAATTTATACAATGGAGTACTAGACAGCGGAAAAATAATGATAGCTTGAAATTTGCAGGCTAATGAATGGATCTAGAAAGCATCATATTGAGTCAGGTAACCCAGACCCAGAAAGACAAATATTATATGTACTTACTCATAAATGGCTTTTAGACATAAAGCAAAGAAAAATCAGCCTACAATTCACAATCCTGGAGAATCTAGATAACAAAGAGGACCTTAAGAGAGTCATACATGGATCTAATCTACATGGGAAGTAGAAAAAGATAAGCTCTCTTGAGTAAATTGGGAGTGTTGAGATCATGGGAGAGGGTAGAAGGGGTGGGGGGAGGAAGGGAGGGGAGCAGAGAGAAATATATAGCTCAATAAAAACAATAAAAAATATTTAAATAAGAGGTGGAGTCATCTGGGAGGCCAGAACCTCAACTGAGAAAATACTTCCACAAGATCAGCCCATAGGCAAGTCTGTGGGGCATTATCTTGATTAATGATGAAGGGACAGAATTCAGTCTACTGCTCATGGTGCCACCTCTGGGCAGGTGGTACTGAACGTGAGCCAAGAGAGCAAGCCAGTGCGCGGTGTTCCTCTGTGCGGCCTCCAGGTTCCTGTCCTGCTTGAGTTCCCGCCTTGACTTCCTGTGATGGGCTGGACAGGATGTGTGCGTGCGTGCGTGCGTGTGTGTGTGTGTGTATTATCATAGGCATATATAATATATATGATAATATATTATATATATGACAAATATATGATAACCATAGATTATATATATCTATATATCTATATCTATATAGATATCTATATCTATATCTATCTATCTATATATATATTAGTATACATTTTCTTCCTCACATTATTCTGGACATAGTGCCTTATCACAGCAGAGAGAATGAACTAAGACAGGGTCCGAGGGCTTCTCCCTGGAAGGAGTGCTCCTCATTTGCTTGCACAGTGAACTAGACATGTTAGGTGCCCTCACATCTCTTCCTAGAACAACAGCTTCCTGGGGTATCTGCTGGGTTCGGGCAGCTTTGATATCTGTATGCTAGGCTTTGGCACACACAAGACCAGAGTTGTGCAGCCACCACTACGCATGCCTTGAGCATCTGATACAGGTTCTGTGGCCATCTTAAACCTAGAAGCAGGCCAAACATCTGGAGTCCTGGCAAGTAGGGCAAGCCTCTGTGGGGTCAATAAAAGACGCGGAGGAGATGCAGAAGCCGTTTCTGGAAAAGAAGCATGGGGGAATAGATAGCCCCATGTCCTCAGAAAACAGAGGAGTGAGGGGCAGGAAGGGGCCTCCGTGGGTTGCCAGACACCAAAGGTACTCTTAGTACTCAGCACCTGGCTCTCAGAACCACCAAAAGGGTCTTCTTGACAATAGACAGACACTGGATTTCATTAAGGCATCATGGGTCATCATGACATCCTGTCTTTCAAAAAACCCTCTGTTGTTGGCGAAGCACACAGTGCTGTTTGTGAGCTGATGATGTAATGGCTGGGGCTAACTTGGAAATGGAAAAGCAGCCAGCAGGGCCTGAGAGGGAAGCTGGGCAGTAGAAGATGTACCCGAGACTCTGAGCTACAGTGTCAATAGTGTGACAGCAGATGTGGGAGTCTGGTGTATGTCTATGATAAATGGTAACCAATGACATGCATGATACCTACCAGTCCTGAGAGCTGGGTTATGGTGACAGCTGATTTACAGGTGAGTCAGTTTCTTGTCTTTAAAATGGGTATATTGTCTCCTTCCTGCATGTTTGTTTTTCTTGTTAATGTGTATGTGTCGTGTGCCTGGTATAGAAGATAGGCATGGTTCCTGCTTCTATGAGACTTATTGGCTGTCCAGAGAGGCTTTTTTTTCTGAGACAGAATCTGACTTTTTCCTTTCCCTCCCTTTCCCTCCCTCCCTCCCTCTCTCCCTCCCTCCCTCCCTCTCTCCCTCCCTCCTTCCCTCCCTCTCTTCCTTCCTTTCTTTCCTAGTCTGACCTTGAATTTGCTATATAGCTGACCTGATTTTCATCTTTCCACTTCCGTCTTCTCCGTGCTAGAATTATAGCCACATGCCACCATGCACCATTTACACAGTCCTGGGGATCAAACTTAGGGCTCCGTGCATGCCAGGCAAGTGCTCTTCCAACTGAGCTACATCCTCAGTCCTGAGAAATGTGTTTAATTAACACATGTCAGGGAAGCATTTGCTTGACATTGAGGCTTTGAGTAGACAGGAAAAAGAATTAGGGCAGCAAGCACATGCTTTGAAAGATTCTGAATAGCTCTAGGTATAGAAAGTAAGGTAAGCCTGACCCAAGGGCATTAAAATTGGGCCTTGAAGAGTTGTAGCTAAGTGTGTATGTTTGTGTGTGTAGATAGGTTTGTGCATGTGGTTAGCATGTTTAGTGTGTGAACATGGTATGCATGAGCTTTCTTGTTCTGGTGCATGTGTACACATCTTTGTGAACATGTGCATGTACACATGCAGTGTGTATGGTGTGTGTGAGCTGTGTGTGTGTACACATGCAGTGTGCATCATGTATGTGAGCCGTGTGTGTGGTGGGAAGGTACAGAGGAGGCCTTGGAATCCTTGCACTCACTGGGGTGGAGGAGAGGCAGGAGGGAAGGCTTCGGGCTGAGGATCCAAGGACTGGTGGGTGATGTCGGTATGGGGTGTGGGAATGCACTGGGGTTCATGAGCAGCTCCTTCAGGATGTGGGGCTTGTTTCTGCAGAAGCAAACAGAAGTGAGTTTAGTTAAGCGCAGCAGGCAGGTGCAGGGCATCCGGGGACCCTGTTGCATGCGTCATTTCAGCTGCAAAGCTCTGAACAAGGAAGGCAGCCTATGGAGAGGGCCCTTGGCTGCTCCTTACTTCAGGCCTGTGTCTTCTGCCACCACATTCTGGAGCCTCATGGACAGCAGCTGTCTGGGAGCCTAAGCCCCTTCCCCAACGCCCTTCGGAGCTTCCTGCATGTTGAAAACAAACTGTTCTGGGCTCCAGTTGATCCGAAGGCCAGTACGCATGTCCAGGGCCGTACCCCATTCTAGTGTCCCTGTAGTTTTTACGTCACCAAACTGGGTAAATGACAGCATGGCCTGCTGTGCTGAGAATCAGGGCTCAAATTTCCACCATTCTCAGCTGTCATTGTCAATAGCACCTGGGATAGGATCTTAGCATAGGAGGGGGCGAGGCTGGATCTAGTTTATGTGTTTTTTGGTCCAAAACTAGATGCTGAGTAGGAGGGTAGCAGATGAAGGTGTTTTGAAGCTTTTCCTTATAGAAGACCTAGGAAATGGATACTAAAACCACCAGTCTCCTTTCACGGTCCTAGCAGGAAGGGAGTGTGGTGAGCATTTTGGCAAATATTGTTCCCGGCGTCTTCCTCCTGCTATCGTCTGGTTAACCGCATTTCTGAGCCAGGATGGAACCTCACTCCCAAGTCTGCTTCAGTCTGTCCCATGTCTGTCTAGTCATCAAAACGACCTATTAAAAAACAGCTGCTTGTCTGGACATGGCAATGCACACCTGTGATTATGGTGCTCAGGGAGATGAGGCAGGAACTGTCAGTTAGAAGGGCTGCACAGGTGACTTCATCTCAAAACTAAGCCAGAAACAAGAGCTAGGGCGTCTCACAGTTAGTAAATGCATGCCTAGCATGCACAGGACCCTCAGTTCTGCCGAAGAATTAATAAATATATAAGCAAGAGGAAAACCTCGCAGGAACAAAAACAACACAAAACCCAGAATTTTAAAATATTTTAAATTATTATTATCAGTGTACATGTGCATGAATGGTGTGCATGTGTGTTGTGTGTGTATGTGGTGTGCAGGTCCGAGGTCCACACTGGGTCTCCTTGTCACTCTGCACTTGTTTGAGACAGTCTCTCACTGAATGCACTAGTTGGCTAGATTAGTGAGTTAACAAGCTGTGGGATTCACCTGAATCCACCACCTTCACCCAGCACTAGGGCTGCACCCATGTGCCACCAGGCTTGGTTTTTATGTGGGCGCTGGGGAATCTGAACTCAGGACCTCTTTGTGTGGCCGACATTTTACCCACTGAGTCACCTCCCCAGCCATACTAGTTGGTGGTTAGCACCATGGCCAGGGTCTGATGTGACTGTGGGCTTGTGATTACTGAAGGAGAAACTTAGGGGTTTGCTGTCGTAAACCATTACCCACCAGGTCAGCTTCACTGTTCAGGGTCCCCACTGCCCAGGTACACACGCAGGACGGTTTATTGTGGGGGTGGATTTTATTAGGATGAGCAGTAAGAATTTCCAGCGCTTTGATGGAGAGGGAGGTGGCCAGCTGTAGTAGTTCACAGAAGCGGATGAGAATTCACCTTGTCTGACATTCTCGGAGGACTTGGCCTGTGTTTGCAGAGTCATTGCTCTTAACAGCCCTCAGAGGAGCTGGAGTTAGTGTCTCCACAAGACAGAGGAGAAGGCAAGTCCCAAGGAGGGCAATCAGCTGTCACTTAGCCCCAGGTCTGCCTCCCACTCACAAGCCCTCTAAACCTGCTCATTCTAATGACTGGCATTCGTTCCCAAGGAGGAAGCAGGAGTCCCCACTGGACCTCTGCAGTCAGATGCTTGGATTTTCCAGAAGAGGCCCTAGGCTCTAGCCAGACTTTGGTTGAAACTATGCTGCTCTCTGGAAGAGGAAGGTCGGTGAAGCTCTGATTCAGGTCACTTAGACACCTTGTGAAGTGCAGTGCCCCCTGTGGGTGTGTGCACAAGGCAAGCTGAACACCTGAGGTCCCCATCATGATGTCCAGTCCTTTGTTTCTGGTCCTGCCAAGCTTCTCAGCACAGTTGCCAAATCACTCCATGGTCCGGGTTGTGGGATGAAGCGGGGTTCCGGGGTTTCTCTTAACTAAGAAAGCAGTCTCAACAGTCATAGCTACTGGCGGTCTTGACAAGGTGTTTGCAGTTGTTTCCAGAATTTTTTCCCTGGGTAAACATAAATGTCTCCCCCTTCCTCATAAGGTTCCAATGATAAAACAAAGCCTGACGCTACCAAATTTTACCCTGGGGGAATCAATGAGTTTATTGGGCTTACTTCCAGAGGATGGGTAAGGGGCTGCCTACAGGAATGTGGGTGACCCTGAAAAGGAAAAGAGATACTGCCCTGGACAACCCCCACCTTGGTATCCAGATGGGTCTCCAGCTAGGAAGGCAGGAAGAGATAAGGGAAACCCTGGACAACCCCCACCTTGGTATCCAGGTGGGTCTCCAGCCAGGACAGGAAGCCCCTGGACAACCCCCTCCTTGGTATTTAGGTGAAAGGTCAAGAATGTGCCACTCAGCTTAGCCTTATTTGAATTGACCAATGAAATGAATCCCCGTAACCACGCTTTTTTGCTTCTGTACCTGCGCTTTTGCTCTCCTATAAGAACCCCTCACCCCCAACCTGTGGGCGCGGAAGTCTTCCGAGAGACCTTGTCGCCCCAGGTACCTGTGTATTCGAATAAACCTCTTGCAGTTTGCATCCGTAAGTGTGGCTTCGTCGGGTTCGTGGGTTCGGGGCCTCTCTTGCGAGGAAGACATCCCTCGGGGGTCTTTCATTCCCAGAACTGCTATATTGGAAAATCTTAACCTGGCATGGGTGATGGAGTTCCACCCATTAATGTCCATAGCCTGTGTATTCTATCACTGTCCAGAGACACTGGAGCAATTAGGGCAGGACTTAATAGGAAGACTGGGGGGGTGGCTAGACCATCAGGTCACATGACTCACAGCATCCTCTTCTTCCACGAGGGAATGCCCACAGTCCACAGTTGGGATGGACTCTTGCAAGCAGGCACAGTGGACGGAAATGATGATATGGCAGCTGTTCAGAGGACCATGTTTTATAACAGAGGCAACCCAGAGACCATCATGGCCCCCTCCTGTCTCTGCTCTCTTTTCTGAGCATCGAGACAGTTCCCCTTTCCTCTGTCACCACCTGCAGGCTTATTCAGCTCAATTTACGGAGCGTCCATGGAAATGTGGCAATGGTAGGGTCTTTCTCGTGGCACCCACTCCACAGTGGGTCAGTGTTCTAGTTTGCCTCCCTGATACTGGGATAAACAGTGACCAAAAACCCCAGGAGAGGAAAAGGTTTATTTGGCTTGCGGCTACAGTCCACCCAGGAAACCAAGGCAGAACGAGGGTTGCTGTTTACCCCCGAAGTTCCCTTTCTGGCCCCACATCCCCAGAGCTCACTATTTCCGATTACCTACTGAGTCCTTCAGAAGAGCCAAGACTGAGTGGCTTTGAAGTCACCTGGAAGACACTCCTCTGGGTGTGTTGGTGCCTCTACAGAAGCTTAACTGAGGAGGAAGCTCACTCTGAGTGTGGGTGACACTATCCCACAGGGGTGCTGGGACCTTGGACTGAAAAAAAAAAGGCAAAAGGAAACAACAAGAACAGGGAATCTTCTCTGGCCACCAATCACAGTGAGCTCTTTCCCCATTAAGCCACCTGTGTCAAGTATCTTGTTACAGTGAGGAGAAAAGTAACGAATCCCATGGTGGTGCTGGTTCAGAATGAAGGGCGGCCCCAGAATGGTGATGTCTTTTTTTTTTTTAATTGATGTGAAGAGACATCATGACCACAGCAACTCTTACAAAGAAAACATTTAATTTAGGTGGTGGCTTACAGTTTCAGAGGTTCAGTCCGTTATCATCATGATGGCAGGATGCAGGCAGACGTGGTGCCGGAGCTGAGAGTCCTCATCTCTTGAGAGGCAGGCAACAGGAAGTCGATTGATTGACTGCCACACTGAGTGAAACTTGAGAAAAAGACCTCAAAGCCCGCCCCCATAGTGACACACTTCCTCCAACAAGGCCACACCTCCTCCAACAAACCCACACCTCCTAATAGTGCCATTCCCTTTGGGTGCCATTTTTTTTCAAACTGTCACCCTTGCCAGTAAGATGAAGGGGAGCCCCAGGTGGACAGAGCAAGGCCTGGCAGCCATCATCTCTGCAAGGAGGATTGCAGGACTGAGCACTCCATTGAGCACAAACCGATTGCACAAAAGTGTGGTTGACTTTCCTTGGAAGAAATGTATTTATCATGCAGGGAGAGGTCTTTGTTCCAAAGCACAGAGTTTTACTTTCATTTCTATTGTTGTGATAAGCACCAAGACCCAAAACACCTTGGGGAAGAAAGGGTTAATTTTAATTTACAACTTGCAGTCCATCCTGAAGGGTGAGGCTGCACAGAGGAGTCTGGAGGCTCAGGGACCAGGCAAGAATGAACTCGGTGTTGCCATGGGAAACATCACTGTGTGGTACCGTTTTTATCTCCTGCCTCTTTTACAGCAAATGTGTCTCTCCCAGTGACCTGTGACCTGGTGCGAGGAGGAATTTACCACCTGTATCTGATACAGTGAAGGACACAGTGGCTAATGTGTGCCTGCCAGGAGACAAAGCAGCGCTGGTTGGCCAGTCTGGGCTGTCTGACATGCTGACTGCTGACTGCCATTTGCCAGGCCTCAGGCTTGATCTCTGAGAGTCAGAGAACTTAGCTAGAGGTGACAGCTGGCCCCCATGGCTACCCCCAATGAGTCTATCCAAGGCAGTGTTAAAATGTCTTGAGGACTACGACACTGAAATTCAGCAGAACCCCTGGGAGTGCATTCCCTGTCTGTCCAAGCATAGAGGGTCATCTTGTACCTGGAGGTGAGGCTGGCAGCTGACCAAACATGCCCTGGCAAAGAGAGAGGTTGTTGCTGCTTTTCCAGACCTGGTGGGTATGAGATTAAGGGGTCAGTAATAACCGAGATTTCATGGTTTATCTAATAAATAACAATCTAAGTTTATTCTCTTCCCCGTGAAGATTTTTCTTTTCTTTCTTTTTTTATTTTTTGAGACAGGATCTCACTTAGCCCAGGATAGCCTTGAGCTCATTATACAGCCAAGAATGACCTTAAATTTCTTTTTTTATGCTTAAAAATGTTATTTTAGATTATAATTTTAATATTTCTGTACCCTCTTCCCTCCCTCCAATGCTCCCATATACCTCCCTCTGCTCTTCTTCAAATTCATGGCCTCTTCTTTCACCAATACCTATTGACACACGCACATGCACACACACACACACACACACACACACACACACACACACACACACACTACACCTCAGTCCGTATGTTAGTTGTATGTATGTTTTCAAGGCTGACCATTTGACAGTGAAAAACCAGTTGGGGGAGACTACCTTTCCCACTCCTAGACAAGTTGTTTGTAGTTCTTTGTATACAGTTGAGGACTTTCCCTACCCACCTTGGCATGCCTTGTTCAGATGATGTTGGGCAGTCATGTTGGTGAGAACCGTGGGCATAGTTCCTGACATTTCTAGGAGACACCACTACACAGTAAACTCCGATCCTCTGGCTCATACAATCTTTCTGCCACCTCTGAGCAGAAATGGTCTCTGAGCCTTAGTGGTAGGCATGTTCTGTAGATGTATCCATTGGGACTGGGCTCCACAACTCTGAATTTTGATTGGTTGTAGTTTTCTAAAGTGGTCTTCGTCTGTTGCAAAGAGAGGTTTTCTTGATGAAGTGTGAAGATTAAGTTTATTTGTGGGTATAAAAACAAGTGTTTCGATTGTTTTTAGAAAGTGTACTGGTTTAGTAAATTAATTGCTATCGGATCTCCTCCAGCAACTATGACTTCAGTAGTGTTGAGTTCCAGTACTGGGCATGGTTTCTTTCTTGTTGAGTAGGTCTAAAGTCCAATTAGAGAGATTGGTTACCACCAAGGTATGTCTGCCACTACTGCACCCTTAGAATTGTCATCTCTTAGGGTCATCAATGTGGTTCATAGGCATCATAGCTGGGTAGGGCTATTGGTTGCCTCTCTTCTTTGGAAGCTTGCATGGAATCTTCTGGTACCATGAAGGCTAGTTCTTGACGCTGGATTTCTGATCCTCCTTCTACCTCCTGAATGTGGTTTCTTTGGTACTAGGGATAAAATTCAGGAGCTTTTCATACTAGGCAAACCTCACCCCCAGCCCATTGGTGGAGATGTAAGTGATCTTGGTCTTGAAGTTGATACTTGTGAGGGTCCCATCCTTCGGGTTATCTTGGCTCTCACAGCAACCCCAGATGCTGGGTTCCATCTGTCATTCTCATTTACAGACAACTGGACTGAAGGAGGACATTTCAGATGATGTCATGCTTAGTGGAGATGACATTCAAACCTCAGTGTTTAACATCTTTTAATCGGGTCTGGCATGTCCTCAGCAGCCAGCACTGCAGACTGAGGCCTCAGGCTTAATGGTTTGACCAGCAACAGCACTCCGTCAGAATTTAGTATCTCCATTTGTTTTTTATTGTGTTTGTTTTTTACTTGAAATGATATTGATTTTCTATTTATAATAACAATAAAAAATTTTTCCCCCAAAAGAGACTGTATTTATGTAAATGAAAGTGAGTCTATTTTTTAAAAGACATTAAATTGTTAGATTCATGGTATGTGGATATGGCAGATATAGTGGGAGAGAGCTGCTCTACTACCTTTGAGACTGACACCCAGGGCTGAGTATTGTAGAGGTTGGTGATCTGGGAGACCAAGTTGAGCTGGCAAAAGAAGGGAAGTTTTTTGGAACTTGGGAGGAATGAAGGCATTGATCATGGCTAATCCAAGCTGGGCTGAGTTTTAATGCATACAGGAAATGCCCATAGTGTCTCCTTCCATCATGGCGGACCTGAAGCTGTCACTCTGTGCTGGGCCCTCTGCTCACTCAGTTACGTCAACCCTTTGATGCTGATGGTCAGTGGAATAGGAACAACAGGCTTAGGAGCTGGTACTGTGTCCATCTTGTTCTCTCTCATCACATGGCGGCAAATGGCAGCAATGTTGAAGAGGGTGCTTGCTCTGAAGATCTAGGTTCAACCATGAGAACATGGAGGACCTGTGTTCAGCCAATCCAGGATGAACTTGTTGCACCCAGTATGTGAATTTTGAGTGTTATTGCAATATGGGAGTGTGCTTGTTACTGCCACAAAACTCAACCTATTCCGCTTGATAGACTCTCCCAATGCCTCCAGGCGGAAACCGGGGAACAGAGTCTGGACACAGCCTGGTCATGGTAATTTCTCCCTTGCAGTTCAATCCCAGTGATAGCCACAGGATGCAGAAAGAGCAAAGAGCGAAATACGGCAGTACAAAGGAAAGGAAGGTAGCCACAGCCCAGGGTAGCTCAGAGCCCTACTCTCAGGTTGCAAACAGCATCATCGGCACCTGCTAATTAAGATGCGCAGGCCGCCTGACATTGAGCAGCCTTTTGTGAACTGTTAATTAAGATTTAATCAGTCACATATTTTATTCCTACTGAATTAAAAGATTAGTGTTCATTTCTAGCAGGGTTCCCTTGCTTCCTGTCGATGGAAATCAATGTATTCGAACATGATTTAAGGAGAAGAAGCTTGTCCCCCTGGGAGGCCCCACTAGAGAGGCATTAGCCTGACACTCTAGATAATTCAGTGAGTCCGGCCAAAGTGGACTGATTGACAAGGTTGTTAGTTCTTCCAGCGAGGGACGGAAAGTGTGTTTCTAATGTTGAGTGGGGATTGTGTGATGGGAGAGCCTCATGGGATGGATGGATGGGGGAAGAAATGCTCCTGTACCACCTCACATGGAACTTCTAGGAAAATGATCCACCAACCATGGCCTTTGTTCTTTGTGCCTGAGACAAAGGAAATGAACACAGAAGTGCAAAGATGGGCACATGCGGCTGGACACAGGAAGGATGCCCTTGCTTGGTGTTTTCCTGGAGAGTTAGGAACACATGTCTGCTCATCCCAAATAGGGTCTCGATGACAGGTCACATTAACAAGCTCATGCAAGTCCAGTTCGGGAAAACAATGCATTTATTGGGCTCCCTTAAGAGCACAGGTGAGGGTTTGTTCCAGGAGCACGGGTGACCTCCAAGCTGCATCATCACAAGGTCCCATCCCATCATGGATGGTGATTTCACGAAAACTGCACAATGGAGCTCACTCTCCTCCATCTCCTATCTTATGGCTTTGAAACTTTTCCCTAAGCCAATTTAAGATGCAAGAAGAGGGCTGTGGATGTGGTTCAGTGTCAGAGCACTTGCTGAGCACACACAGGACCATGGGCTACATCCCTAGCACTGAAAAACATCTGAGGCCACTGAGTAACTAACACCTTTTTTTCACTGTCAATGTTGGTAATATTGAGAACATTGGCATGCTTGCAGACAGAGGAGCAGCTGGCTGTATCCTCCAGGCACAGGTATGCTCCAGGTACTGAAAGTGGTACATTG
The DNA here is from genome assembly GCF_982192425.1 of Myodes glareolus. Lineage (NCBI taxonomy): Eukaryota > Metazoa > Chordata > Mammalia > Rodentia > Cricetidae > Myodes > Myodes glareolus. The sequence continues at coordinate 98,021,672 of NC_142034.1, forward strand.
GGAACAGTGGTGGACCAGGCACTGGATCCTATGAAGTGAAACCAGGAGAGACCAAGGTGCTGCACCTGGGCCAAGTGACAGGAATGGATCCAGGAGATGGTTTTTCTGATCTTAAGAATGGAGAGTGGAGTCAGGTATGGTGGGGGGTCATACTTTTCATACCAGCACTCAGGAAGCAGAGGCAAGTAGATCTTTATGAGTTAAAGGCCAGCCTGGTCTACATAGTGATTTATAGGCCATATAAGTAACATAGCTAGACCGTATCTCAGAGGCGGGGTGGGGGGAGGAGAGAGAGAGAACTTCATAGGGTTAGAATGGCTTCCTACCCAACCTACCGTACCTCTTTCCCCATTCACTCCTTCCCTCTCCATTTCCTCTGCCACCACATCTCTCCCCTTTATCACCCCCTTTATCCCCCCTCTTCATCTTACTTATATGAATTATTAATGTCTGAGTGGGACATGCCACCCCACAGGTTCATTGTTTGAGCAGTTGGTCCCTAGCTAGTGAGACATTTTGGAAGGTTGTAGAACCTCAGGAGGTGGAGTCTCACTGGAGGAAATGGGTGGCAGGGAGAGGGCCTTGAGTTCTACAGCCTGGCTTCACTTTCTGTTTACTCTCTGCTTTCTGACTGCAGACACAATGTGACCAGCCCCCTCATGCTTTTGCCACTGTGATGGACTGAATGTCCATCAAACAGCAAGCACAAATAAACCCCACTTCCTGTAAGTTGTGTATTGGTCAAACAACCAGAAAAGTAACTGATACGGAACATCTGTGCTATTGTTGGTCTCTGTCAGCCAAGGGGAAAGGCACACCGCTCCTGTGCATTCGGTCACAAAGAGACCAAATGTCCAGTTTTACAGGGCCCCAAGCAAGTCATGTGGAAGGATCCGTTCTCCTCCTGGGCTTGGTGGAGGACATCTGGATGGAATTAGGGCCAGCAATGGCCAGGTCCAAGCTGGGTTCTCAGGGATTGTCATGGCTCTGAATTGGGTGGGAGGGCAGGGTTTTAGGCATGGCCAGGATAGTTCCAGCTTTTTCATCCCCAGGAGCTGTGGGCCTGAATTGTCACTTCTGTAGTGGTGTCTCACACATGGCACTGCTCCCTGGGCAAAGAACAGCAGGTCACAGCAACCCTGGACGGCCCAGAGCTCTGCTGGTCTCATGGGAGAAGGGAAAGGACAAGACGTTCAAAATGTGGAGAGACATAGATGTCCCTTAAATATGATGCGACCAATCCTGAGGAACCGAGTTCCTCAGGTGAGACCCACATGGTGTAAGGGGAGATTGCTGCATGACCAGGGGAGTGGCAGACACCAACAACTACAGGGAATCTGAACCTCAGCCCTGCAGCTCGGAGCTTTCAGCTGGGTCTCCACCACGTCCATCAGAGTTGAGCTCAGTGTATGATATGGCAACATTAGTCTGCAAGGCCCTGGGAAGTATAGGGTGTTCACCGTCTGCTCTGATGGAGGTGATCACCTCTGTCCTGGAGAGTGAGGACATGTCCCCTTGTCTACAAAGTGACAAACTTAATGATAGTTCACAGGAACAGGGTGGAAACTTCAAAGGGAAGTCTCCAGAACAACTCAAATCTGCAGCGTTCATGTGAACACCCATGCCCAGGACATCATGAGTATCACAGAGATCTTCCGGGAACTCTGGGACTGCCATGCTTGCTTGACTGTCAACCAGATCACGTAAACTTTAGTGACATTTCTGACTCTCACCTGGCGCTTCTACTGATACCATATCCATATCCATGAAGCTCCGGTGATTGCAGCTTTTGGTTCTGGAGAAGAGAACCCCCTTTCTCTGTGTCAAATCAGGACTGTGAAAAAAAATGAGAAGGTTCTAAAAATACAGACTGTGTGGAATCCCACTTTATGGTGGTTCTGGGAGCTTTGGGTTCATGGCTCTGCATTGAGTGACTTAGGATGCCAGCTGACGCTTCCTGAGACGATGATGCAAAACATCACTAATTCTGCCTACTAAGTTAACCCCTGCCTGAAGGATGCTCGAAAGTGCTTAAGCCTGTCTTCTTAGATAGAGGGAGCCTTGTTTTTGTGAGGGCTGGAGCCCAATCCATTACAGTTTCTTACACATTGTCTTGACCATGATGGATGTGGGACAGATCTTACTTGAATAGATGAAAAAAATCACCCATGTATTTCCTAGCTAAAGCAGCTAAGCTTCTGTCTTGAATACTCTTGTCTGGCTATACCTATACTTCTGTGTGTGATGTGAGCAATTGTGTATGAGTCAAGAGCTGTTACTAGAAGATTTTGTGTTTGGTGTTCAAGGAGGCATGGACATGGACTGTCCTTTGTATAGGAGATTTAAGACATTAATTCTGTAGGCAGGTGGATAGCAACATGGAGGGACATCTGAGGGGGAAACCAGGTTCTTGTGGCAAGTGGGGGAATCCCTTGTGTTTTTAGAAAAAGATTTTTATTTTAAACTGTATGTGTGTGTGTGTGTGTGAGTGTCAGTTTGTACATGTGTGAGTGCAGGTGCCCCCAAAGGCCAGAAGTGAGTATCAGATCCCCTGGAACTGGAGTGAGAGGTGGTTGTGAGCTGCCTTATGCGGGTTCTGGGACCTGAACTCAGTTCCTCTGCAAGACCAGCAAATGCTGTTAACCACTGAGCTGTATCTCCAGTGCCTGAGAGTCCCTTATTATAGTTCTCACAGAAGGGTGCTGGACAGAGATAGAAGTTTCTCCCTTTTGGTCCTCAATTGACTGTTGCTGGGGGTAACCAGTGAGTGCTCAGTTAATGTCAGGTGATTGATAAATAACTCTCCTGGCTGCCATTACTGGGGTTGATGGTCAGGGAGGACAAGAGCCTAGAGAAACAAGTCTAGTTCTGGAACAATTACCATAGCTACAGGAATTGTCACAATCCAGCCGAAATGGAGAATCTTTAGAAAATGGGATGGCCCCAGCTAACAGTCACCATCTCTGAGAAGACACTGTCCTTGAATTTGTATTGTATCAGTTGCCGTGTAGGGTTTTGAGTGAAATACTCTTTCCCGTTGCTCCTAGTGTGAAGGGTTTTCAGTGGCAGGGCTGGTGCTCTCACAGTTACTGTCTGTCACATGTTCTCTCTGCTGTGACTGGGAAGGGCTTCCTGTGCCAGAGCTTACAGCTTGCATTAGAGGACAAAATGAGCAGAGCCCCACAGTGTCTGTGATGTTCACTGTGGGGCAACAGACTTGCCCAGTGATGAGGTCCCTTCCTTCCAGTCTCTCAAGGCATTAGCAATTTCATAGAGACTGTTCGCTTTCATGCTGTGTTTCTGTCTTAGATACCTCTCAGTTGCTGTGATAAACAACTTAAGGGTGAAGGGGTTTGCTTGGCTCACAGTTCAAGGGTGCTGTTCACCATGATGGATAAGCCAAGGCTACAGGAGCTTGGGAAACCACAATCAGGAAACAGAACGGTGGATGCACACTACTGTCTGACCCTCTTGCTTTATTTTTATTGTTCAGGATCTCAGTGAGATAATGGTGCTACTCATGGTGAGCAGTTCTTCCCACCTAAGTTAATACAATCAAGATAATCTTCTGTGGGATATTTGTATACCATATAAAGATGTATTGTGTAATAAAAACCTGAATGGCCAATAGCTAGGCAGTAGCTATAGGGAGAATTTCTGGGGGAGAGAAAAGAAGAGGAGGAGGAATCTAGGTTTAGAGGAGGTGCCAGGAGTCACAGAGAGGAAACAGGAGGTGCAAGATGGAAGAGAAATAACACTACATGTTAGAATATAGATTAATATAAGTGGGTTACTTTAAATTATAAGAGCTAGTTAGAAACAAGTCTAAGTTATATAGACTAAGCTTTCATAATTAGTAAGAAGTCTCCATGTCCTTATTTTGGAGCTGGCTGGTGGGACAGAGAAAGATTTATTACATATGGCATCCAGTGTGGGATATGTATGTCCAAATAGGACCCGAGAAAGCTTTTAAAAAGTTACAAACACATGGACATGGAGCCAGATACGACTTCCCAGTCCCACAGTCTCTCAGGCTGGCCTCAGTGTACAGAGATGGAGCTCCTGTCTGTTACCTGTGGGCTTGAGCCAGCCAGAACCATGTGCAGAGATGCACAGTGGGTTTAAGGCTTGGCTCAATGCAGTCAGAGAAGGTTGTAGGCACGCAGTAAAGTGGTCCATACCAAGAAAAGCTTTACAGGTACAGTAAAAAATGAGTATCGACAATCATAGAAAAAAAATAGTTTAAAAATAATAAAGTCATTAAGGTGAGAGTAAAGTAATATAAAACAAAAAAGTCAAGTAAAGATTAGAAATACACAGGGCATCTGGATTGTGTATGGTGCTTTGTTGACCTTGAAGTTTTTAGTTGCTGATTAGTGAATGGTAGCTGCTGAGAGACATTGGATTATGAAAAGGACTGCTGAATTAAAGAGCCTATTTACTTTAGGGATATCTTGGCTTCAAAATGGAGGTTTGAAAGTGTTGCACACAGAAGAGGTTATGCCTTTGTTTCCATAGGAAACAAGGAGTTATGGTTCTCTTAAAAAATCAATGAAGATCAGATTTGATTGGACAAGAACTTAAAATCTTGGCTACAGACATGAAAAAAGCAACCAAGAAAAACTACAGAACACATAGCATATATGCTGATTCCTCTACTATGGGAACAGCTCTGAGACTGAATGAGACATAATAAATCTTGCTGACTACAGAGTCCTCATGACTTATTATTACATGCCTTTCTTTCATACAGCACAGACAGAGATTTGGTTATAGAGTCCAAACAGACTAAAGTTAACAGATACATTTTACCTGCTCAATCATGAAACAAAAAAATCATCTTTAGCTGACTTGTGCACATTGCACATTCCATACTTGTATTAATGCATATATATAATTTTATGTGTTTTCAGAAAAAAAGGAACCAGACACCAATAAAGATAAGTAGCCTAGGAGATCCAGTCTCTGAGAAATGGCCTCTGTTGCAGTTTCCTCAAAATTCTGCATCCATAACAACTTCAAAGTTGCTAACTGAGATGACCCAGCCTCACAGACTATCTAGCCAAGTCTTTAGATAAGCTCTACATTTTCCCACCACAGAAATATTAAACAAACAAACAAGTGAAACAATACAGCTAGCTTTCCCAGGACTTGATCATTATCTCAATTTTCTCAGGGTCCCCAAAAGATACTATCACCCCCAGACAACAGGAAACAGTCTTGAGAACATGATGCCCACATTCCCAAGAGGTGGGGTGGGTGGGTTTGGTCATTTGGTGGGTTGTGGATGTTTGTCACCATTTAGGGAAGTGAGTTGTAAATTGTTACTGGTCATGATAAGGGAAGAAATTAAGCAAGAGAGGTTAGATTCAAGGATCTCTTTCTGTAAAGAAAAAAGGTGATATAGGAATGATAAATTAAAAGGGTAGATTATTGAATCTACTTTAAACTAAAAAGTAGATCTTAATCTCAAATAATTTACTTTGGTATGTATTTTTGTATATTGATACAAATTTAAGGTTATTTTTGTTAGAACATTTTCTATATATGCCTTTTCTCTTGTTTAAAATATTATACCTTATGCAACTCATTTAAAAAATATAATATATAATTAAAATTAAGAAACAGGTTAGTAGCTAGTCATCTATAAGAATCAAATTCTTAGTCTTGTTAGCTATGTTTTCAAGGTTAAACAGAGATATATTTTAGATAGATAGGTAGTCTCTAAACACTTTAGAGATTTACAGAATATGGCATTTAAGATGTTTTAATAACGTAAGGTTTATCATGACATGTGGCACATTTGCTTGTGGCAGCACCAGTTTACTTTAAAAGAGGATGATGGGCATTGAAGAACCTCCATATGGAGGATGCTTTTATTGTAGCAAGGTTAGCCACTGGGCAGGAACTGCTCTTACCTCAACTGCTGACAGTATGCTTTCCAAATTGGACAAGCAGGACTCAAAAGAATGCAACTGCTGAACTTTGCCAAGACAAGGTAGGACAGTTTGTCAAAATACATGCTTTACAGAAAAATCTATCATATATTCTAGGCATGTGGGCCCATGTTTGATGTCCAGCACTGCAGAGAGACCTTGGTTGACTGTCCAGGTAGCCAGCTGTTTCTGTCATTTTTTTATAGTTTTGGAAGTTGTTTGCCTTGCACTTCATGTTTGCTTGGGTAATATTATACCTTTTTTGGGTCTCTGATGGAGTTGAAGACAAGATAATTATAGTTGTATATTTCCTTGTTACCAAATTAAAAAAATAAACTTATATAAAAATGTAAAGTTTATAAGGTTAAGAAACATAAAAGCTTAAATTGTTTGTCTAAGAAGATGTTTTAAGATCTAAAAAGATTTTTCTTAGGATGGTAATGCAAGTTATGATAGATAGTGATTTAGGTATAAAACTTTGAACTCACGAAGATAGGATATATAATAGAGTACTTTCTCTGAATTTACCAAATACAAATGGACTGGACATTGTGAATGCAATTCTTACTTGATAATTCCTTTTATTGTATACAGTTTTGCTATATTAGAATTTAAACCTTTCCTTTTTATGTAGACAAAAAGGGGAAATGTTGTGAGATAATCTGTATACTGTGAGGATGTATTGCTGTGACTGGTGTGGTAAAAAGCTGACTGACCAATAGCTAGGCTGGAGGTTTAGGTGGGATTTCTAGGGAGAGAGAGGAAGAGGAGGAGGAATCTATACATAGAGGAGACACCAGTAGACAGAGAAGAAACAGGAGGTGCAAGAATACCCCCCAGGCATACCCAGCCATCTCCCAGGTGATGATTCTCCAAGTTGACAGCAACTAACCTTCCCAGTTGTCAAACTTGCAGAGTGGTGAAGGCACCTTGTGCCACAGTCCCCAAGCTTCTTGGGATACTGATGACCCTATAGGGGGAGACAGTGATGTTAGTGTTCTAATTAGGCTTCTGTAAACTGTGAGCTATAGGACTTTCCTCTTTGTGGATCCCCTGTCTCAGAAAGAGAGAGAGAGAGAGAGAGAGAGAGAGAGAGAGAGAGAGAGAGAGAGAAAGAGAGAGAGAGAACGAGTTCTTCCAGTGTGGAATTAGGCTTGTCTAGGCAGGGCAAAGTGTGTGTGTGTGAGGGTGTTTAGGGCATGGTTGTGGGTAGGAGAGAGCCGCTGGTGTACATCTTGACTCTCATGCTACAGTTGCTACCATTGCTGCACCAATTTAACCTAACAGTAGGTGAGTCCCAAACTCTGCAGTTTACAGGGGAGAGCATTTTGGTGTCAGGAGACCCAAACCCCAGGTCTTCTGCTTCAGCCTCTTCTGGGTCCCAATGTGAACCAGCAGCTGTCCTGGAGAAGGTGACTTGCAGGGTGCATGATCTGGAGCAGAGCCTCTCAGGTATAAAAGAAGAAGCTCAATACACAAGTAAGCCTGTCTTGGAGTTCTGGAGCCTCTTTGTTCCTCCAGCCCTTCTGCCACGTAGGTGAGGGTCCCTGACACTGCCTTGGCTGTTTGGAGTCTGTTCTTCATGGATGAGAACATGATGACTCTGAGCCTGCTATAATTTCAGGTGGGGTGCATTTGGACACGGGTGCATTTGCACAAGGCTTTGGGGTCAGAGTGAACCTGCCTGCAGGGGACAGGGATTTGGATGGTGCAGGCAATGCTTCTCAAATTTCCAATCTGATTTAGGGTGTGATTAAGTAGGAATATTGCTGAATATCCTTTCATGGGGGAAAGAGTAAGCAATTTTAAAAAAGCACTGTGTCTTTTGAATCCCAAAGACATAAATTGTACCCCAAATATCTGGTTTGCTGCCACTTCATGGATCCTGGGCAGCTTTCCGAGCTGTGCTGGGTTTGGTAGGGAGCCTCCAGATACCCTCCTGGCTCACTGCCAATGCCGTACAAACACAGCTCTCTTATGGCTGAACCCTTCACTGGAGGAACTGTCATTCCCTGTTATGTTCGTGGTTCTGAGATGCCCATAACCAGACTGTTAGCTTCTAAAATGGGGTCTCCCTAGGGAACAGAGAGTTTGTTTGTGCTCTTGCTCAGTGGGGGAGTGGTGAGGCCTCTCCTGATTGACCTATGAGGGTAGACTGGTCACCTGCCTTGGAAGGAGAGTGATTCCCAAGGTCTAGTCCTCCCCCCACTGAAGAAGGTGCAGACACCCTGGTTACACAGGATGAGAGTCGGAGCTTAGAGTCTTGCAATTGCCAATAGCTAAAGATAATGTCAGGGAACCAGATTCCAGTTCAGATCAGGCTACAACTAACTCCAGTCCCAGGATCCTACACCACCTGGGGACCCTAAGGTATTCTTGGATATCTCCTCAAGTTCTTGGCTCTTACTTTGGGCTGCCTGGTAAGCTGACTTGGAGTCTTTGTACTTCTCATTCCTGTTGGTGTGCTTGGGACTGTACCCAAGAAGGAAGGTTGGTGTCAACAGTGTTACTCAGGCCCTAAGCCCTGCCCTCTCACACAGGTGTGCATGTCGTGTGTGTGTGTGTGTGTGTGTGTGTGTGTGTGTGTGTGTGTGTGTGTGTGTGTGTGTTGAGGATTTGACTCACAGAATTCTGGAAACTGGTGAGTCAAAAAATCTCCCAGATAATCCAGTGAGCTGGGGACCAGGGAGGAAGCCAATCACAGCGGAAGTCTGGCGTTGGTCTGCTATGAGACGCTATGAGATGAGATGGTTGCTTCAGGAGGTCAGTCTTGGTCCTCTTCAGCTCTTCACCTGATTAGATAAGGCCCACCCCAGTATAGGGGGACGGCTGACTGACTCAAAGCACATGACCTTAGGGACTATTCTCATCTTAACCTGCCTTCACAGTTATATCTAGAATAGTGTTTGAGTATGTATCTTTGTACTGTGACCCAGACAAGTGGATATGTGGAATTAACCTTTCTGACTCAATCGGAGGTATGCCTGCTGAGCAAGATTGAGGACCTGACTTTGGATGTCCCGCATCGATGTAGAAATCCAGGCATGGTAATGTGCACCTGTTACCCTGGACCATGGAGGGGGAATCTCCAGAGGTCTACAGACAAGCCAGTTCTCCTGAAATGGCAAGAGAGAGGCCCTGTCTTAAAATATTAAGGTGGGGGACAGCCTGGTGTGGTGGCATAGGCCTTTAATCTCAGCACTTGGGAGGCAAAGGCAGGTAAATCTCTGAGTTGAGGCCAACCTGGTCTACAGAATTAGTTCCGGGACAGACAGCTGGGGCCAGAGTTGCCCAGCATGGTGTGTATTGACTGAGGGATCTGTGGATGCAGCTGTTGATTGAGTGGTTGCCTAGGATACACAAAGCCTTGAGTTTTGTTTCCCATGTTGTATTAACCAGATGTGACGATGCAGGCCTGCCAACCCTGCATTCAGAAGGTAGAGGCAGAGGTATCTCGGCTACAGAGTAAATTTGGGGACATCCTGGGCTGCATGAGATGCCGTAGCAAACAAAACAGAACAAATGATTTCTCCCCCAAGAAAACAAAACTTCGCAATCTGTGAGGCAAAGACTGTAAGCCCAGGAGGCCTGCCGAGTGTCCTCTCAGATGCCAAGTGACCTTGTCATGAGCCAGGGGTCACTGCAGGTGCAGCTGAAGAGGGTCTGATTGTATAAATTCCCCCTTTGCTGCCCTTTGCACCAGTCTATACTGGTCACCAGCTGGTCTGCAGTGACCCCTGGAACATGACAAGGTCGTTGAGTACGCATCTCAGGTGGATATTAGGATTTCAGAGGAAGATGCTGGTGTTGGTGATGCTGACTGTAGTGACCTTTTGACCTGGGATCTCCACCAAAATGCTAGTGTGCGATACACAAGGTCTCCATCTGTGGTGCGTGCTCCCATGATGAGTCATTCCGAGGACTTGAACTGTGTTCCTGGTGGTCTTCTGATTTTCCAGAGTTCCCGCCATCCTTTAGGAAAGTACCAAAGGCTCAGACTGTAGCCTTCCGTGCAGTAGTCCAAAACAAAACAAAACAAAACAAAACAAAACAAAACAAAACCCCCAGTGTTTTCCCAATAGGGCTTTTGCATAAAAAACAGAGCCATAACATTAGAAGTGGTAGCCCACACCAGGAATGCCAGCATTTGGGAGGCTGAGTCAACAGAATCACCGTGAGTTTGAGGCCAGCCTAGGACCTGAGGACCAGATCTTGTCTCACTTTTCTTAAAAATAGTTTTCCTTTTTTTATTTATATATGTGAGTCTGTGTGTGTTCAGACAATGTGTAAAGATACCCAAGGAGGGTGTTGGACCCCTCCTATGGCTGGAGTTATGGATAGTTGTAGGCTGTCTGATGTGGGTACTGAGACATAAGCTCCAGTCTTCTGGGAGAGACTTGAGGTTTCTTAATGATTGAGCCATTATTATTCCTGTATGCCCTTCCCCACCCCAGTCTCAAAAGACCAAAATAACATGCAACACTCGGAGTCTTAGGTTATAGTTACAATAATTCTCTGTGTATTTGTTACTGTTCAGACACCAGGAGCTGACTCTTGGGGATTCTAGAACCCCAGGCAGGTCATTCTTGGGGCTCTATCCCTGATGTGGCAGGACATTGCCGATTCCCAGAAAGTCCTCTAGGGGGCAGCATGCTTTCTGGAGGGGCTGCCGCTTCCACAATGCTAGGGTCTTAGGGCTTTTGGTGTGTGTGTGTGTGTGTGTGTGTGTGTGTGTGTGTGTGTGTGTGTCTATGGCTAAAGTTAGCCTAGTGGGCTTGGAGGGGACAGAAAGAAATATGTTTGTTTGTTTTTTGCTGGAGGTGAAGACACTTATTTTTGGACACTTAAGCCTTTAGGGATCAGGCTGAGGGAGCCCCGTAGCATGCTGGGGTGGGGCATTGTATCTCTAGTATAGGGGAGTATAGGGGGTCGTAATTCAGAAAGGTATGTCTTGATATCACAACCATTAGAAAGATTTGTGTCACAGATCTGGAAAACTCAATTCTGAAAGCGTGGAGTGGAATCAAATTGGCCTATAAAGATAAAAACATGGTTAGAGTAAAAATAAGGCTGACTGGGAGAAGGGAGGCAGGTGATCTCTCTGAGAAGCCATCACTGCCGCTAACAGGATTAGTCACCGTAATAGGCCTGGCGTGAAGCCCTCCGCGCCGGCCTCTGTCGCCCCGATGTAATTTACCTGTAACTCCTACCTGTGTTTATTGTGCCTTGTTATCCCGTTATCCCGCGCCTACGGCTCTTTATTAGAGTTAGATCAGGTTAAGGGCTCTGATTGTCTGTAATTCTCCAATGTATAGACTGCTTGTAGCCAGGGAGGGTTTTTCTTTTTCACTCTGCTTTTGTGGCAAAAAAGAGAAAAAAAAGAGAGACTTAAAAATAATAACATCACATTTATTCTGTTATTAGAGGAGACACACAAGTCAAAGAGGGGCAGCATGGTGCCCTGAGTTACAGGGAGACAGAGATCTCCTCCCTCAGTGACCTGTAGCTGTTCACTGTCGTCATTCCCAGTATGATGAGGTACATTTTTCTCCTGGTCCCAGCTGATTCTCTCAGAAGTGGTAGTGGTGGTGGTGGTGGTGAACCGGTCTGGAGGATTCAGTGGGACTGTACAAATTAATGCTGAGCACAGGCTGCTGTCTTGTCCTACTACAAACAGGTGTTACAGGAGCACTGGGCCCCTGGCTTCTCCCTGATTACCCCACTGGGGTGACAATGTCAGGCCAAGTGTGCAGTTTCTCTGCCTCTTTACCAAGATCTCGGGACATGGGTTTTCTGGGTGTGGCTGATGGTGGCTTAGAGATCGGGACTCCTGGCTTTGCAGGATGTAGATATCCAGTCCTGATATCTCAGAGAGGACAGAGGCAGATTCCTTACTCTCTGACACCAAGGGAGGAACAGGGCGATGGAAGATGAGAAGGAGAAAACAGATTTTAAAATAGTTTCTATTTACTCCTTCCCTGTTGTCTGAGGTTTCTGTCCTGCCTGGTTTCCACAGTCATTAAGTCCCAAAGAAATCACAAAGAGATCTATATTAATCATAAACTGATTGGCCCATTAACTCAGGCTTCTTATTAACTCTTATAACTTACATTAGCCCATTATTCTTATCTATGTTAGCCACATGGCTCAGTACCTTTTTCAGCAAGGCAGTAGTCACTTCTTGCTCCTTCGGTGTCTGGACAGGACTGCAGAGGGAGCTTTCCTCTTCTCAGAATTCTGCTGTTCTCATTGACCCGCCTCTGCTTCCTGTCTGGTTGTCCTGCCTATACTTTCTGCATGGCTACTGGCCAATCAGTGTTTATTTAAAACATAATTGACAGGATGTAGACAATTGTCCTGCACCACTTCCCAGTTATGAAAATAACGTTTGCTCCTATTGCGGCCTTTCTTTCATTGTATGGATGAGTGCTGTAGTAGTGAATGTATTGAATGAATGAATAAATGAATGAATAGGCAAAGGTTAGCCTGTTTCATTTGGTTCTCTATCATCTACCCTGGAGGGAAAGAAGATCAGCAGCAGTTCAGGAAATGGTCAGTACATGGAAATACCGGAACTGCCAAAGGCAGAAGACACAGAAGAAGGTGGAGAGCCAGGCACAGCGATTCACACTTGCAATCTTAGCACTCAGGAGACGGACGCAGGAGAATCATGAGCTCAAGGATAGCCTTGCAGACTCAAGGAGACACCATCAAGAATACAGCAAGACTACTTTTCTCCGTTCAGAGAGAATGTGGTCCCCAGTCTGGGATGCTCATCAGAACCTTCCCTGCAGCATGGATCCTGAGGGAGCTTTTTAACTGTCCCTGGTTCATTGGGATCTGGGCTCAGGGGCTGCAAGGATTAGGGTTTCTCAAACTCACATTTGACTCTAACCTGAGACCAGGTAGAGAAGGCATGAAGGAGCCCCGCTGGTCCTCGCCAGGTTTGTCTTACGTGTGTGTTATGCTTGCTGAGCATGAAGATCAAGAAAGCAGCTGCTGGGTGAATCAAAGCGTACGGGAGGGCATGGCCTTGGAAGCAGACTTTCCTGTGCATTGTGGAACCTAGTTCTACATCTGGGATGAGCCCCGTTGGGAACTTCTGTTTTAACTTTACCTCTGTGCCTCTAAATTCCATGCCTTCATTTCCTGGGATCAATTATAGGCACAGTGTCTATGGAGTCTCTTGGGAAGTACAGGCACTTTATGAGCTGCCCCTCCATAATTCCCATAGTCTGATTTTGAGTAGTTGTAGAATTAATGTTATCATATTGATATAGTTTTACAGTTGAACACTCTTTTTTTTCTTTGAGAGATTCTCTCTCTCTCTCTCTCTCTCTCTCTCTCTCTCTCTCTGTGTCTGTGTGTGTGTGTGTCTGTATTGCATATGTGTGCAATGCCTCTGAAGGCCAGAAGAGGGCATCGAATTCCCTGGAGCTGGAGCTGTGAGCCACCAGTGTGGTAACTGAGACCAGAACTCAGGTCCTTTGCACGACCAGTACATGCAACCACTGAGTCCCATCTCTCTCCAAACCCTCTTTTAAACTTTAAGGGTCTTAAACCCATTTTTCCATCTGTCTTCTTTTAGAATAGGTTTCCTGTATCCCATACTAATCACTATGTAGCAGAAGGTGGCTATGAGTTCTTTTAAAAAATCATCTTATTATTTTTTATTTATCAATGTTTTGCCTGCATGTTTGACTGTGTACCACAGGTGTTTCTGGTACCCACAGAAGCCTGAAGCGGGCATCAGATCCCCTGAAATTGGAGTTATATTTGTGAGCTACCTTGAAGGTGCTGGCAACTGAACCCGCGTCCTCTGGAAAAGCAGCCAGTGCTCTTAACCACTGAGTCGTCTCTCCAGATCTTGACTTTGAACTTTTGATCCTCAAACTTCCAACTTTCTGAGTATTATGATTTCAGGCACACACCAAAACACCTGGCTTTTTATGTTTTATATACTAATTCTTATGGTCAGCTAAGTAACACCAAAATCAAAGGAGGTCCTGGTACTCTGTCTGTCCTCTGACCAATAATTCTACCTGCTCAGGGTTATGACATTTCATGCCCTTATAGCTGTCTTTGCAGTTCAAGCTTTGTCTCTTATGGATTTTAAAAATTGAAAACACAACAAATGGCATTTATTCCAGAATACAGAATGTAAGTAGTCTCCAGGAAAGGCAATGTGTTCTCAGTGCTGATTCTCTCTGTCCCTCTGGTGGGATCTACTCCAGATGTCCTTGGCTGCATGGTTACTCCTTCACAGATCACACAGACACTTAAAGTCAACATAAAGCTTTTATTTGCTGGTCACTGGCCGCACAGGGAACTTACCCAAATCCTGTAGCCATTCTTGACTTTTTATGCACAAAAACCATAGCCTGCACAACACACTTCAGTTAGTAGGAACAGTTAGCAATAGTGGAGCTACAGAAGCCAGAAAGCTAGGTTAGTGCATTAGGGACCTTCCCAGAATTCCAGACTATGATGGATCAGGTCTTTGCTCTTGTTCTCCCTGGTGTTGCCTCTCTGTCCTGGCCTCTTAGGTCAGCATGGTGCCTTGGTGCCTCTGTCATGGCATCAGCTGTGCTAGGTCTGGGGACCTGTTACACTTGTTCTCCACACACTAATGAAGAAAGGCTAAAATGAGTGTGTCGGTTACTTTTCTCACTGTTGCAACAAACACCCAACAAAAGCAACTCAAGGAAGGAAGGAAGGGCTTATTTCAGCACAAGGGTACAGTCTGCCACAGCAGGGAAGGCATGGTGACAGGAGCTTAAGGCGGCTTGTCACATTGCATCCACAGTCAGGGAGCAGAGACACAGGCAATGCTGGTTCTCAGCTGGATCCCTCCTTTTTATGCAGTCTGGAACAGTCTGCAGGGCGGTACTGCCCATAGTCAGGATGGGTTTTCCCTCCTCAGCTAAATGTCTCAGGAAATGTCCTCATGGACACCGGAGGTGTATTGTCCCAGGTGATTCTAGGTCTTGTCAAGTCAACAATGAGGATGAGCCATCATGATTGGTCAAGACAGCTCCCCTGGGATTCCTCTTCAGTTCCTCAGTAGTTGCCATGAATGGAAGGGCTACTAGTGTGTGCATGCACATGTGTGTACATATGTGCATGCATGTTCATGTGTGTGAGTATGTGTATGCATTGTGTATGTGCATATATACATGCATGTGTGTGTATATGTGTGAGTAAAGTGAGACTATACCTGTGTTAGACTCTCTAGCCCCTCTCCAAGGCCACCATGAACAAGGCCTTAACCACCATCTCGGGCCCAAAGATTCTTTGCTAAGATCTTTCTGGCACTGGCTCAGGCCAACTCTGTCTCTCTAGCTGGGCGCAGCTGGGATCTGGGGCCTCCCTTTCTCCAGATCACGGCATCATTCCAGCTCCTTGGGTGTGATCCCCATGGGATGGGGAGTCAGCGAAGGTAAGCAGGTCCCAGAGCTGCCACTAGCAAGCATGCGTCTTTTCCTGAGGCTGAAGCAGCACCACGGTTGTGTGGCACCTGCTCTCTGAGTTGCACCTGCTGGTCCATGTCACTTGAGTTCTGCAGCTTGCAGGGTATTCTGTTCTCTGAGGAGACACCTGTCATTAATCAGTCCCTGCCCTTCCAGTCAGTAGGACATCCAAGCATCTACCTGGACGCTGGCTTCCACGTCTTTCTCATGGATTTAAGTATTTTTGAGGCTTTTTTGCCTATTGCTCTCAACTACCCTTTGGAGGGATGTGATTTACAGGGCTAAGTCTGTCCCCAGGAAAGGTAGTCCCAGAGGGAGAGGGGACCTGAGGGACAATGTCATTTCCTGACGCTAACAGTGGCCGAGAGAAATAAGTCCTTGGGGGCCATTGTTTAGAAAGATCGAGGTGTGTGTGTGTGTGTTGCATGTGTGGTATGCCTGTGTGTGCATATATGCTCATGTGAATGCATGTGCCTATGTACATTTGTGTGAGTGTGTGTGTTTCTGTGTGTGTGAACAGAGCTCTCCATTCTCCCAGATGAGCAGTTTGTACTTCTGCCTACATGGCCTGTGCTTCTCCAGGCTTTGCTCTTGGTGAGCAGATGACTAGGAAGACTTCTCTGGGAGTAGCTGAAACCCCAGGATGCCTCTTTTCCACCTTCATGATGAGCTAGTACTGGAAACAACAGTGCTCCCTATGTCTACGTAAAACCCTTTGAAACCCCATTCCTAGGTATGACCATGGATGTATGTAATCCCAGAACCTGGGAGGCTAAGGCAGGAGGTCAGTCTGTGCTATGCAGTTGGGTTAGTCTAGGCTATGTGCGAGGCAACAACAACAACATAACAATATCAAAAATTAAAACAATCGCAAAAAAATAAGACAAACAAAAACTCAAGCCGAACCAGAATCAGTAAAGTAAAACAAAACAAAAGCAGTAAGATAAACCAAAGAGAGCACCCCTCCCCCAGCCGGAGTCTAATGCAGTCTGGTAAGAGTGACCCCATAGCAGGAAATGGGAGCAGTGTATCACAGGCCTAGCTGTTAAAATAGGGGTGCAGGGCAGGAGAGATGACTCAAGGGCTCAGGGTACCTGTCGTCACTCTGACAACCCGAGTTTGCTCATGGTGACTCACAGGGTAGAGGAAGAGAGCTGATTCCTGTCAGTTGTCCTCTGACCTCCACACACATCACATGACCCAGTAGGAGCGAGCCCACTCACATACACATTAAAAAAAGAAAGAAAGAATGAAAAAGAAGAGCACTTGAAAACTAACACCAGAAGCGGCTGTGTTCTGACACCCGGTCAGGACGAGCGGTCAGAGCGATTCTTCCTCTGCCATGCTTGTCTTTTCAAATCTTTAACAATCACCACCCTCTCTCATATTAAAAACATCAACAGAACCCACAAGGTGAGAGACACTGTGGTGCCATTTCCATGGGTGGGTGAATGTGTCCTTTGTGTGTATACGTTCTTTGGATGCTGAAAAAAAAATCCCATTTGCCTGTATAGTTTCATTGGTGGTTGAAAATGTCATTTGTGCTACATTTTCCCTTCTAGTTTCAATAGGTGGATGAAGGGACTGATCAGGTCTCCAGCTGACAGGGTCACCTTGGGGTGAAATGCCCTAGATTCATAATAAGTGAAAGTACCCAGCAGCCACTAGGGTAGAAGGTGTGTGGTTCATCTGTAATGTACGGGCTGCTCAAATTCCTTCATGAAATTGGAGCCCTAGATATTCAGGTACCACCTTCTCTCTCCACGAACCAGTTTGCATTACTCACTAGAGTCCCTGGGGGCACATGAGGGGACAGGGATGCCCTGGGACTCACATTCTAAAGGATGCCTTGGAGTCTTCAGAGCTCAGACATCCACTAAGTTTCTCTGACTTCAATAGCTGCACCTTTAGCAGGGAAGCGCCCCCCCCCCCATTCTATGAATTGTCCTTTATCTGTCCAGTTTGTTGGGACTTTAGCCATCAACCTGGTGGGGTTCTCTTCCCCACTGGATGAGGGAAAATGCAGATGAACTAATTGAATCCTCTGGTGGGAACTGAGGCCCCTCCACTCTCTAGTCTATAGAAGCCCCCCCAGTTCCCTCAGATGCCCCACACCTATGGTCAGGACATACATGGCTGTGTCTTAGCAGTCCAGTGCAGGGCACCATCTTGTGCTGTTCAGGTTCAAGAGCTTCCTTCTCTGTTGGGCAAAGTGGTGCTGGCCAAAGTCACAGAGGTAGGCAGAGTGGGCTGCTTTTCTCCTCCTTGAGCACAGTACAGAGACTGTGAAAAAGAGGCAGCGGACTGGACAGATGTCCACACTTACAACACTAAATTTTGACAAAGAAAAAGACCCATGGGAAGTATGGACACAATGCCAGTTTGCTTTGAAGAGGTGGTCAGAGGCTTCTCTGAGGAGGTACCATTTGCAGGATGAGAAGGGGCTAACCTGACAGGAACTGGGCACAGAGAAGCAGGTCTGGATCCTAGCAACCAGAGAGAATCAGGAAGATGGAGCTGCTAGGACCTCAGAAGGGTAGTCGAGAGCTGCTCCCCTTGTCCTAGAAGGGTAGTCTAGGGCTGGTCCACATGCCCTCTGAAGCCACAGCAAAGAAAGTGGCCTTCATGGGAAGTGGTATCTGACTGAGGACTTCAGGCAGAGTCATCAGATGAGGTCTGCAGTATTTTTAACTAGTTAGTTTGTGGCTGTGGCAGCAGGGATTGAACATAGGATTTAGGCAGGTATTACGCCACTGGGCTACACCTCAACTCCATTTTCTTTTCCTTTAGAGACAAAGTCTCACTAAATTTCCCAGGCTGACCTTGAACTTCAGATCCTCTTGCCTCAGCCTCCCACGCAGTGAGAGGACAGGCTGGTGTCTCCAGGTCTATCATTATTTGGTATGTTAAAAAGATAATTAGGGGGATGGAGAGATGACTCAGTGGTTAAAGCTCTTCCAGAGGACTCAGGTTCAGTTCCCAGCACCCACATGGCAGGCAGCTCAACTGTCTGTAGCTCCAGTTCCAGAGATCCAACACCCTCACACAGACTTAGATGAAGGGAAAACATCAATGTACATAAAATAAATAAATAAATAAATCATTTTTAAAAAGGTGATTTGGGTACCTGGGTAGGAAGTGGGTTGTGAGGAAGAGGCTGAAAACCTAGGGCAGCACTGAGGCCTCAGCTGAAGTTCTGAGAGAGAGAGAGAGAGAGAGAGAGAGAGAGAGAGAGAGAGAGAGAGAGAGAGGATTGGCTGGGTTGGGTGGAGGGGAGGCTGAGACCTTCGTGGATGCCTAGGTGGTACCAGGTGGACTTGACCATGAAAAAGAAGGCAAACAGAGGGACCTTTGTGAAGGTTTTTGTTATTGAGACTAGATGTTACTATGTAGTTCACAGTGGCCTCATATTCAAGAGCATCCTCCTGCCTCTCAAATGCTGGGATGACAAGCTCGCACCACAATGGCCAGGCCTTTGACTTGAACGGTTCTCACTGGAGGAGGACTGGAAGGTGGCAGTGAGCGTGGGGCAGGGGATGAGACTAAAATGGTGGGTGGCATGTGGGTTTTGTGCCATTCAAGTGTGTCCTCCAGTGGTGACATCCAGTAGACGGCAGAGACTGTGACACACTGCTTGGGATGAAGGCCAGCGTTGAGAGATTAGTTTAACCATTCGTCTCTTTCAATAGTTCTTAAAGTGGTTGAGTAATATGGGGAGATGATAAAATATTTGGAATGATTTAGCCTCATAAAACAAATGTCGTGTTAGATACAAGCCTGACTGCATCTTCTGCATATCCTCTAACAAGTCTCTTAGGACCCTGAACTCTGGCCAGGGAGGCAGTGCTCAGACAGCTGAGATACCCGGGCCCCTGTAGCCACCGCACTTCTGCATCTTCAGCTTTTCCTATCACTGTTTGAGGTCCCCAGTCTCCTTCCCCAGATGTGGACACATCCAACGGCTGCTGCTTTTTCTCTGTTCTCCTTCTCCATCTCCTCCACCACCCCCTCCTCCACTTTTTCTTCTTCCTCTTCCTTCTCCTTCACGAGTTTTTCCTCCCCCTTCAGTTTCTCCTCTTCTTTCTCCTCCCCCTTCAGTTCCTCCTCTTCTTCCTCCTCCCCCTTCAGCTCCTCCTCTTCTTCCTCCTCCCCCTTCAGTTCCTCCTCTTCTTCCTCCTCCCTTTCACTTCTTCCTCCTTCATCTCTTCTTCCTTTTCTGCCTCTAATTCCCATTCCCCCTCCACTTCCTCCACCTCTTACTTCTCTATTTCTTTTTCTTCCTCTTTCTTTATTTTCTTCTCCATGTCCTCTTCCTCTTCTTCCTCTTCTTCCTTTTCTCATTTTCTGTTTGAAACAACTCTTACTCTATAGCCTTGATTGGCCTCTACTTAAAAAAAAAGCCCTCTAGCTTTAACTCCTTCAGGAGATGTAAGAAATGGATTTCTATGGTCCATTTCCAGACGAGGTGCACTAGGAGTTCATCAGAGTCAGACAAGCGGGGGGCACTGAGCCCCTCTCCCTAGCTGGTGGCAGGTCCGTTGGAAGGTTACAGTCTGCCATGTGACTGGGCCCAGGGTCAGAAAAGGGGCCATCTCAAACCCCAATTATTCGGCAGATGAGGCTCTGTGTCCTAAACCAGTAGCGTGAGGAACTTGGAATGGGGCAAGTCCTAGCCAATGGGAGAAGAGGACAGGAGTTTCTCAAGACTGGAGGACTTTAAGAACCATTGTCTGTGTCAAGTGATCATGCTGCCATTTTTTTTGCCTGTTTTTTCTGTGTTGGAATCTCTTTCTCCAGAATTTAATGTTAAAATGACTTCATTTCCACTGTCTGTGAGTCTGTTTTCACCTTATTTCCAATGTGAGACTGTAGGCAGGAGCCACTGTGCCTAGTCAGCATCCCAGTTTCTTCACATGCTCTTCCACTTGTCCTGGTGTTGTGCCGGACACTTGCTCCAAGTAGCATTTTTTCACTTACCCGAGAAACAGCCTCTGCTGCTTCCTGCCTCGGGAGAGTCTGAGGCTAAGATAATGTTCTGTTTCTCCAGGGTTGTCTTGGCTGTGGAGGGCAGTGCTCAACTCTCCCTGTGCCTCTGAAACAACTGGCACCCTGTTCCTCCACAGCACGGAGGTTCTGATATGCTGGGGGCAGAATTCTGGCCAGTCAGGGAGCCTGTGCCAAGGGTGCTGTCTTCCAAGAAAATAAGGGGTTTGTTCCTCCAAGACTGAACTGGGTGATGGAGGAGCCATGTGGAGATACTTAACCCTCAGTCAGAGTGAAAGTTTCATTAAACATGCTTCTAGAGACTCAGACATGTCCAATCTTAGGACACTGGGACACAAAATTGCCATCTGCAAAGTTCATGCTCAAAAACTACATAATTAAGGCCAAAAAATTATTAAAACACCCGCATTTTAGGCTCAGTTTACAGTTTTATGTTGGACTGCATTCATGGGTATCCAGGGGAGTGTGTGACACATGGGCTTCAGGTTGGGCACATCTGCTAGGTCCCAGCTGGTGGTCAGTGCATGGCCCTGAGTGGTCCCAGCTGGTGGTCAGTGCATGGCCCTGACTTGCCCTGTTCCATACCCTGTCTTCTCCATCTGTATACACTTTCTGTGAAGCTCACGTTCCAAGAGAAAATGATGTGTGAAAAGAAAAAGTCTGTTTACAGGGTCATAGTGCCTTGAGTTGACCCTGGAACTTTGCAATCTGGACTTTTCTGGATGTGTGGCATCAAAAAACCAGGCAGTGGGGGTGCGGGTGTCCCTAGTTAAATGGCATGTGTCAGTTGAGCTTAGTTCTCTTAGGTCCTGCAGATAGACCTGCGAGGACTTAGTCATTGGCTCCTTTGTTCACTGGATTTTCTTAGACAACCCTGGCTCTAGGCTAGTGTTGGAGACATGGCAGTGAGGTAAGACGTCATCCTTGGCCTCAGGATATGTTCTCTATGCCCAAAGTTGGCCATATTCCTACACAGCCATCATATGGGGGGACTCCGTTGTTTTGACTTCCTGGGTAATTGTGAACAATGTTTATTCAGCTCAGACAGGAGACTAACAACAGACCAAAGAGATGATCCCACCCAAGTCTAGCTGAGTGAGCAGCAGGTGTATTGGGGCTGCTTACAGGACCGTGGATGACTCAAAGGCGTCTGCATCACCGAAAGGTGGACCCCAGTTGTGTGATGACTCACAGAAGCCAGTTCCTGGCCAAACGCTGTGACCATAGAGGAAGTGCTGAGACTGCCCTCTGTGGTGGGCTGGAGGGTATCTCCATGTGGAAATGGAGTTGGGAGAGGGAGTAGGTTTAGGACATGAAGAGGACGTCCTCTTGGATAGGGCTCTACTGTCCTTGTAAGAAATGAAGAGGACCGTGGGAAGAGTGAGGTGGAGGCTGTGTGAGGATGTGGTCACTAGCCTAGGGAGAGCAGCTGTCCCGGGGCTCCTCCATGCAGCCTTTGGAGGGAGCTACATCCCTTCTGATGCTTCGATTTTGGTTTCTTGCCTCTTGATCTGGGTTTCACACCATTTGAGAGGCAGAGGCAAAGCAAACTGCCGCTTTGACAGGCTCACTCTGACCCCTAGAGTCCCTTGGTAGAAGATGGTAGAGCTGGCTGTGAAGTCCTGATGTGACCTGCAGTCTGCTAGTTTGCAAACCTCCCCAAGGTATTATTATTATTTATATTAGTAATACTGATTACCCGTTAGGTACCACATTAAGCATTTCACTGTGTTTAATTCATATATCTTGAGGACGATTACTCAAGAGAAAAGTTCATTTGAAAATACAGAGGAGCCAGGTGGTGGTGGCACACCCTAAATTCCAGCACTCAGGGAGGCAGAGGCAGATGGATCTGTGTGAGCTCAAGGCCAGCCTGGTCTACAAAATGAGTTCCAGATAGTCAGAGTTACACACTGTCTCGAAAAATCAAAAAAGAAAAGAAAAGAAAAGAAAGTGCAGAGGAGGCTGATGAGATGCTGCTCAGCCATTAGAGTGCTTGCTCTATAAGTATTTGACCTGGGTCCCCAGGACCCCCATAAACAGTTGATGTGGTAACTTTATCCTAGTGCTGGGAGATGGAGCCAAGAGGGTCCTTGGGTCTCACTGGCCAGGCAATCTAGTTAAATCAGTGAACTTGAGGTTTATTGAGGGACCATCTCCCAAAATGCGATGGATAGAGATGGAGAAACTCACCTACCATTGGCCTCTGGCCTCCATATGCACATGCACACATGCATACAACAAGTACACACACACACACACACACACACACACACACACATGTGCACATACACACACACACACTAATAAGTAGGGTACTGTCTCTACATTTAGAAGAGGAACAAACTAGGTTTGAGAGCTTCCGGTTGGTTTAATTTAATTTTCATTTGTGTGTCTTTGTATGTATGCCACATACGTGGGTGCTTGAGGAGGCCAGAAGAAGACACAGGTGATTATGAGATAATTGTGTGTGTGCTGAGAAATATCTAGTCATCTCTTTCACCCCATTTTTTAGAAGTGTTGATTTTAACTCTTTCTGGCATCTCATTCTCAGAAAGGCTCCTTCCCACCTTGAGCTCCCTAAGCAGAGGAGAAGCAACACCAGGCACATCACTCAGCGGCTCATAAACTATTTCAACATTCACATTAATAGAGAGAACCAAGGGGCCTCTTGGCTTACTCCAGTAAATCGGTTTTAGCATTGACTGCTGATTAATTGTTCTGAGTGAGCTGAGCCTGCCTGACAAAACACCGCCGTCTGCCCCGACACAGAGGCAAGTGAAACTCTACCAGAAATTATTTCAAAATAAGAGGCTGGAAAAATATTCTGTGTTCCATTAATTATGGTTGGCGGTCTGATCCCTGCCTTTAATTAGTGACAGATGGAAGCATAGCTTGCTGGTTTGGAAGAGCCGTGGAGAGCTGGTTCGAGTCTGATGAGTATCCTACAGCACTGAGGCTCCAGATAGGGAGGACTGCAGCAGTCCGAGGCTCACACATTCCACTCGCTTCCTCTGGTGGAACATCAGGTGTGACCACCATGTGCTGACACACACATGACCAGAAGGACAGCTGTAGATGAGCAGATCCCGAAGAAAGCCCGTCTTGCTCCAAGAGCAAGCTGCGTGATCTCTGTAGGCAGGGGTCTGCTTGGCTGCACTCTCCGCAAACTAATGTCACCCCTGTGATGGGCCATCCCAGAGAAAAGTATGGCAGCTGTCTCCCAGCCTCAGATGTTCCAGGATCCCATGCTGGAGGTCCTTGGAGCCAGTGGCCTGGCTGCACAGAGCGGCTCAAGGCAGGAGAGAGCAGTAAGAGACACATGGCGTAACTGTGGCTCCCTCTCTAGTGCCTTTGCTTCAGGCAGCACAGTCCCACCGCAGTGCAGTGGCCTGCAGGAGGCTGCCGCTCTCACAGGTCCCAGTAGATCGTCAAGGATTTTTAGTTCCCTTCTTGGTTCTGCTTGTAGCTGAGGAAGGTGAAGCTTCAGACACTTGCTCCAGATCACATTCTGGTAAGGGCCTGGCCAAGCAGGGAAAGTGGGAAGCCAGCATCTGTCTCTCCTCTTTCTCCTGTCCTTCTCTTCCTTTCTCTCTTGTTCGTTTCTTACTTTTTCTTCAATTCTTCTTCCTCTCCCTTCTCCTCCTCTTCCTTTTACATCTCTTCATCCTCTTCTTCCTTCCTCTCTTCTAGTTTCCTTCCTCTCTTTTTCTTCCTCCTCCTCCTCCTCCTCACACTCCGTCCCTTTTTGGTAGGCTTTCACAAGCAGGCAACATGATCAATGTTCACTTTAGAGATCACTTTGGGATCCTCTGGTGGGGGTGAGTGGGCAGGGACTAGGATGGATTCCAGGGGACCCTTAGGAAGCTGTTGTTCATGGTCCCCAAACTGACTTGGTGGCTTAGTCCAGTGCAATGTTTCAGGAGAAGGGAGAGCTGTGGGGTACCTCGAGACTTCCTGAGGGGCGGATCAGAAGGGCTGTGATATTTGATGGAAGTGTCCTTTCTTCTGCTGTCCTGGCTCCATGCCTCGTGCCATCGGTGATTGTATCTTTTTTTTAACCATCAGTTTCCCACAGTTGGGGATCAAGTATATTATTTATGACCATCTGTAGGATCCTTGTGAATACTACCCAGCAGGCAACTGCTATTCACTTGAATACAGCATAACACTCAAGCCTAGCGATTAAGTCTAGTGTGTGGCATGGGCTCACCTCAGCACTGGGAAGGCTAAGGCATGGACCTCCAAGTCTGAGGCTGCTATGGGCTATGTAATTAGGTTCTACCTCAAAATCCAAACCAAAACAATGCAGCCCCACAAAGCTAAGCAACTGCAAACCCAACAATTGGCCATGCTCAGTTTGGCTTTCTTCTTGCTCTTAATCTCAAGCAAGAGATGGAAGAGTCTCGTAGGAACCCAACAGCCATCTCTCCACCTCCACAGCATCATCTCTGCCAATCTGGGTCAGGGGGCTGCCTTGAAGGTGGCGGTCTGCTATTCAGCAGTCAGACGTGCAGGGTGGCGTGACTTAGCAACCTACCTCAGTTCATTTGTTCACAGTCAGGGAAGCCTTTTAAAGAGGACCATGTTGACCGGCGCTGTGTGGGAAATTACTTCTACACAGCAGAAGTTTTGCTATCACAAAACCAAACATCTTCCCTCAGGACAGCTCTTTTTCTTCTCTTCTCTCTTCCCTCCAGGCTGGCTTTCAGTGGGAGTTCACAGAGTGAAAAGGAGATGCAGTTTGAAGAGTTTTTATTGTGTTAACAAGTAAAAGTCTGACAGTCACATTGATTTTTGAGATGGATGTAAAGGGGTTGAAAGGGAATTCTTACTCTGGGCAGGACCTGCTTGGAGGGAGATGCCGGCGCTGGATGAAGGCGGTGGGTTTTGCCATGGAACTGTGAGCTCTCACCGACAGACTGCATTGGAGGGATGGGTGTCACGTAGCTGACTCCCATAGTCACCCAGAAGGAGCAGTGATCTGGGGCTGGCCTTACATTTCACTTCCTCTATGCATGGCAAGTGGGAGTCATTGCAGGAAAACTAGAAACTGCTGGGATCTGATGAGTTCCTAGAGGGCTAGGGAGATTTGTTTGTGGGCAAAGCGCTTGCCATGCAAGCGTGAGGAGCTGAGTTTAGATCCCTAGCACCCGTGTGAAAGGTGAGGCGTGATAACCTGTGTTCATGACTCTAGTGCTGGGGGCAGAGAGGGAGACAGGTGGATCTCAGGGCTTACTGGTCCAGTCTAGCAAGGGAGGGGAGGCCTCACCTCATAAAAAGATAAGGTTGATCAGAGCAATTGAGAAGGATGCTGATGATGTTCACCTCTGAACTCTACATGTGTGTAACATACAGATGAGGATGGACCACACACACACACACACACACACACACACACACACACACGCTAACTATATACTTACAACTTATATTCACAGACATCCCGGACTTTATGGTTCCTTTGCTTAAGTTAAAGACTCATAGTGTACAGAGTGACTGTTTGGCTACCGGCAGACAATGCAGTGGATACTTCCAGGCTGGGTCTCAGTTTTTTCTCCAATCAGTTGAAGCTCCCTGTGGAGGCAGATGAAGCACTATGACCACCATGGGGGCAAATGGAGGACAGTTCTTAAACCAGGAGCCGATGCTCTTAGACCTCCTGCTCCTCAGTCAGGAGTGTACGCTCTGGGTTGCTGGGGCATGGCTTATTTTGGAAATAGTCTCAGAGCTCTGCCTGTATTTTGTTGAGGAAGAGACCCGACACCATGCCTCTGCCTTCACTAACTACACTGGAGCCGTCAGCACTTCCTCTGCCACTTTGCTGCCCAAACGCACCTCTTAACCAGGGCAGAGAGGGATGAGATGGCATGTGTGAGGAGAGGTGACAATCCCACAGTCCAGGGCAGTTCACCGAAGTCTTTTTATTAGACTTTATTTTATTGGGAAGAACTCGGCTTTCTGTGGTCTACGTACAGCCCCATTTCCAGGGAAATCAGCAGAGAAGCAATCTTCTTGATTTCAGTCTGGGACACCCCAGTTCCTGTGTCTTGTTGGCCATGACAGGAGTTTGGGGTGAAGCCCCATGGAATTGTAGCACCTGAGTGCCCAGCAGCAGCCCCGCTCTTGAGATTCCTTTCTGGTGAAGCTCAGACCAGAGGTCCCTGAAGGGTGTGCCCCGAGAGTGACAACTCAACGGAGTTTGGTGAACATGCCCACCCTGGCTCTCAGCATCCAGGATATGTCAGAGGGGAGAATGGAGAGAGGCTGTCCAAGGACTTCCTTTTCTCAAGGGAGCAGTGTCCACCTGCTTCTAGTTTCTGCTTGGACTGCGTCTCCTTCCTTTCCCTGCTGCAGAGCCCCTACTTCTACACCGGACACTCTCCTTCCTGCCACAGGGCCTTTGCGTGCGCCATTGCCTCCTCTGTCCTTCTTCCGCTAGGGATGCTGACAGCTGTCTTGGGACAGCTCCCCTTCTGCCTCACCTCACCTAGTGTCATCTAGCTCAGATCTGTGGAGGGTTTTCCCTCTCTGAATCACTCTGCTCTTTCAGTGTCACGCTAGTCTTGGTTTCCATGTGTCCATTCACCGCATCAGTTCTGCAGTGACCTAGTTTTTGCACGAGGCCCTAAAACATCTCAGGTTCCTGGGATGTTAGTAAGCTGTGCCCAGGCTAAGAATCATCAGGATTCAAGCCCAGAACCCCTCGCTCTTCACACTCTTTAATTAACAGTGACCTGGAAGTATTGAACTTGAAGCTCTAACCTGACTTCTACCCACCCCTTACCAGCCCAGCACTTGCAATTAGCCATGTAAACATGAGGACCACTGGAGCTAACATTTGCCAAGTGCTCACTGTTTGCCAGGCCCCAGCACCACGTCAGTACAGGCTCTGCATGCAATGGACACTTCGGCCATTGGAGACTGGGAATAAAATATTTAGAAGGCTTGAGGGTAAAGGAGAGAGGACACAGAGTCTCACAGGGGAACGTTCTAGCCTCCTTTCCCCATTCCCACAGATGAACACAAGTAGGGTGATGCAGAGCCAAGCCCCATGGTGTGGGCCCTAGGTCCTAAGGAGACTGCCGAGTGCGAATCTGCTACTGACTTATAGCTTGTTGATGTCTTAGGCCTTGATGCAGATGGGAGGGAAAGCAGGCTGGTGTAGTTCAACCCTTGGAACTGTCAGACCCTGGTCCCCCAGACAGGCGGCTGCTTGTCTCTAGCACCAGAAGGCCACTTTCCACTTTGTTCTTTTCAGTGTGCTGTTTTGTTGAGGTTTATGTAACCAGCTCCGGGGAGGCTCAGAGCCAAGGAATAAAGAAGGAATAAATAAAGAATGAACTGTGCCCTGAGGTCAGACGCAGGCTGGCCGTGTGGCACCTCTGATGTCCGTACCTGGCTGCGAGTGGGATTTGGGTAGAAGATGCTACGAGACTCCTTTTGAGCTTTGTTCCTGGCCCTGGGACCCAAGCAGGAGGCCCTCCATGCGGCACACAGGGACCTGGCTTCTGAGAACCTGTGAAGTTTAGTAGCATCTCTGTTGAGTGCACCAAGCTCAAGATGAAGTCTTTCTAAGCCTCAGTGCCCTTGTCTGAAAACTGGGCTGGCCCAGGCTCATCAGAATAATTGCAGTGCTCAATATGATAATGTGGCACTGGTGTAGCCAGAGCCTGGGATCCAGAGGGTGCTCAGCAGCAGCAGGTGTACGTTGAGATGGCCTCCTCAGTTCTGTGCAGGATCTTCATTTCTGAGGCTCAGCCTTGTCTCCTCTGTAGGACAATGCCATTTTGATGCCAATGAGAAGCCGAAGGGAAGGAGGGGAAGGAAGAGATCTCACTAAGAGCTGATTCTTAGCAGCCTATCGACAGGGTCAGTCTCTGTGATGGCAAAAAATAATGAAACATCGACTCTCAGAGGCTATTCCAAGTCAGGCTTATAGGAGAACTTTAAAAAGCAATTAGTCTAGATTGGAGCTAATTACTGTTTTCTGCCTCCCCCCCCCCCCCCCGCCCCTTTCAGGGCTCAGATGGGACAGACATTCTCGGGGACATACTACGTGCTAGATTATTAGAGGATCTGGAGGTGGGAAAGAACAGCTTATTTATGATGGAGATTAAATATGATCTCCCAAGACTCCCAAAGAAGGGAAGGCCCACTTCTGGTTAGACAGACAGGTGCTGTCCTTCATCCAGCTTCAACTCCTTCCCTCCTCTGTCCTGCTTCCTGCACCAGACTCCATGGGTTCAGTCTGTGTCTCATTCAAATTTCATTTTACAAAATGCTCAAGATGGACTTGATCATCTCACAGTTGGTGTTTGCCCTCCACACCACATTCACCGATACCCATCTCCCTGGCCCCTGTCACTCCTTTAAGCTTCATTGGTCTGGCTATCTTCTCTTTTGGGAAGTTCAAGGTCAAACTTCCCATCTCCCCATCTTCTCATCCCCAAGCCCCTTACTCTTAAAGGTTCACGTTGTTACCACAGATCCAGTCTACCCCAGTGCAGTGCCAACTACAGAAGCTCAGTATATCTCCATGCTTTGATACCATGATCTGGTCCCCACCCCCAGGGCCAACTCCAGGAACTCTGTAGATCTCCATGATTTGATATCAAGGCTCTGGTCCCCACCTCCCCAGGGTCAGGGCCAACTCCAGGAACTCTGTAGATCTTCATGCTTTGATCTCTCACATCAAATGGATCATTGGGAAAAGGTTTGTTTTTGTTCTCGGTTTCCGAGGTTTTTGGACTGTTATGTGGGGAAGGTATGGCAGAGTTCATGGTGCCAGGAGCTTGTGTTCCAGTCCTCACATGGGGACTAGAACAGGAACCAGAACACAGAGCTGGAACCAGGAGCTGATATAGCCTGGAGTGACCCACTCATTGTGGCCCATTTCCTCCAGCCACGCCCCATGTTCCAAAAGCTCCACAGTCCCTTCCCAATAGTATGTCCTAGTTTCATTTCTGCTGCTGTGACAAGTAAGCCTTACCAAAAGCAGTTGAAGGGGAAAAAGGGCTTATTGGGCTTAAAAGCCCAGTTGACAGTCAATCATTAAGGAGATATCAAGGCAGCATCTTATGTAGCTCTTGGCTGTATGTGTGAACCCCACCACATACACAGTCCAGAGCCGAGAGAATCAGTTCACCCATGCTGCTTGCTTGCTTTCCTGTTCATACAGTTTAGGGTCCAGCCTAGGGAATGATGCCACCCACAGTAAACTGGGCCCATGAACCAATGAAGACTCTTCCCTACAGACAAGCCCACAATTCAGCCTTATCTGGATAGTTCCTCAATCGAGATGCTTCTAGGGTGATTCTAGGTTGTGACAAGAGGACACAGCATTATCCATATAGTACACTGGCCTCAACAAGGTATCTATCAAATGATTCAGGATGTGGCTACACCGCAAGGAAGTTGTCTGGGAGAAGATCTAAGCGTCTTTCTTTTATCTTGATCCTAGATGACATATTTTCAATAGTTCTCTTCCCTCTCTTAGAGTTCTGTAATATCTGATTCATCCAGATCCTCTTCTCTCACAAAAGATGAATCACTCTTGACCTCCTTTTTATCCATACCTCTGATCTTCAGCAGAATACAGTATTCGTTTATGTGGTTTTTGCCCATTCTTGCAATGGGATAATAGAAAAGTGGTGATAGGACCAGGCTAGTGGTTAAGAGGAGAGATAGGGGTCAAGGGTGAATAGCCAGAGAACTTTGGTCTTTGCTCTTCAAAGTAAAGGGCATGAGTCTTGGAATATGATCAGATCAGTCTTTGTGTTCTTCATGTTTAGAGGGACAATTCACAGTGTGAAATGAAAGTTTCAAAAATTTTGCTACATTTTATTTGGAGTAAATTAAATATCCTGACTTTTGCTTACTTTTATAATGTTAAAAATCACATTGATTGATGCACAGGCTTGGGAAAACTGAGGAACACACAGAAAACCCTGAAAGAAGAGATGAATGTGAATGTGGCAGTGTAGTTCATTCTCCAACAAAACCCTAAAAATGCTTAAAATGAAATTACTTTGAATACATTCAGCCCACTTCTCTGTGCCGTTAAGTCTAAGTCCTGTGCGCTGACTTCTGATAACCATAGATATTCAGCTGTATGGATGTGCTATACAGTTCATTGAACAGGTTCCTACTGTGTGTGTCTTAGAGTTTCTATTGCTGTGAAGAGACACCATGGCCATGGAAACTCTTATAAAGGAAAACATTTAATTGGGTAGCTTACAGTTCAGTGGTTCAGTTCGCTATCATGGTGGGACATGGTGGCTTGCAGGCAGACATGGGGGTGGAGACGGAGCTGAGAGTTTTACATATCAACTCTCAGGCAACAGGAAGTGAACTGAGACACTAAGTGTGGTTTGAGCATGTATGAGACCTCAAAGCCTGCCTCCAAAGTGACACACTTCCTCCAACAGGGCCACATGTACTCCGACAAAGCCACACCTCCTAATAGTGTCACTCCCTTTGGGGAACTGTTTTCTTTCAAACCACCACAGTTGTGTTGGGTTGTTTGCCTTGCATGGGATAAAATCAGGTGATATCCACTTTATCTGCTATCATATTTTGAGGTTCTCATGGGTACCATTCATTCTTAGGAACGGACTTAAAAGGCCATGTGGAAGAGAAGAGACTTACTTAATGTCATCTCTAAGATGGGAACCATGACCTCAGCGCTAAAATTGATGGCAACGACAGCACTGTTGACTGTTAAAATTTATTTAATACACTCCCTTGGTACTTCATACTGAAAGTTCACACTCAGTCCTTGTTTTATTCCCTATTTTGGCTAGCTTCAGCGAGGTGCCAAGATCCATCAATTCAGTTGTCCTCTCTCTTCCTTTAATCTGGTCATTTTCTCTCTATTCCCTTTGACAGTCCTCTTCTCGGGATTGCTTTAATAGCTCTCAGCTGTGGAACTGTCACCCTGCTGGAGTGACCCTTCTGTGACTGTGCGCCTCTAGCCATGCCACTCCCAAGCTTAATTCTCACTGCTTCTGGGGTAATGTCTCCACTTAGTCAAATGACTTGGGAGGCTGACCCTCCCCTGGGGTTGCCCCCTCTTGCATTCTTTAACCTGCCCAACTTCTCTTGTCATTTGCAGAGTTGTGCCTGTGTGAGTGTTGGCTGCTGAAAAGAAACAGCTCAATCTTGTGTGGCTTCATTGACGAGAATTTATTTCCCCCTGTTCTAGAGGCAGACAGGTCCCAGATCAAGGTTGCTGGTTGGTTCCTGTGGAGGGCATGCTTCCTGGTTTGCTCACAGCCATCTCCTCTTACGGGTGCATCAGCCCTGTTCATGGGTGATTTCATGTCACATTTCCCCCATGTGGACATTAGAGCCCAACATGTGGGGCTGGGGGCCACAGACTGCATTTATTACTTTCTTTTTTTGAAGACGATGGTAGTCTTCCTGGTAGGAAGAGGAAACTGAGAGAACACATCTTTATCCACGCATAGGAAGTGTTGAGAATGAACTGAAGTGGAGCAGCCTCCAGGGACGGACTTTTCTCCAGCAAGACTTCACTTCCTGAGACTTCCATGACCTCCCCAAACAGCGTCACCAATCGGGCACCAAGTTTTCAGACCCGAGTCTATGAGTGACAGTTCTCATTCCAACCACCACACAGGCATTCAGTTCAGAAAGCCTTTGAGCAAACTCTTCCTCCTGCGTGGGTCCCTCTGCCCCTCACTTCCCAGGCTGTCTGGGTTCTCATGTTACCTCCCCCCCTACCATATGGGCTAGGTGCCTTGCCAGTGCTCAGTGCAGCTAGAAGCAAGGATTCCCCACCCCCATCCCCTTAGACTTGTCAGAGGATACTTCCCACCGGATCGTACACTCTGTGAGAGAAGGGTTCATTCTCTCTTCCCACCAGGTCCTAGCTTAGTATCCAATATGTAATATGATTTAATTAAGTCTCCAAATAAATCAAAGCTGTGGCCACTTCCTGGCTGAGCCCACTCCCCACAGGACTCTCTGACCCACTTAGAAGCAGCAGCTGGAAGAGCCTAGCATCTCTGCTTAGAGAGAGGGAGAAAATTGTCATCAGAAAGAGGCTTCATGACACAACAGGAGAGCCCGCGTGTAAATCATTAACTGATCTGTTTACTGTTTTTATTTGTATTGGAGATCAAATTAAATATTGCATTAAGTGAGTTAAATATTCATATTTCATTAATTATAGATTGCATTTTAAAAATTAACTTCTGGGTGCTCTTCCTTTAGCTGGATTATGAGGCCTCAGCATAATCAACCTGGCATGTACTAACTGGATGTAGCAGCTTTCCATGTCTCTGGTGCCTTGCTTGCACCCATAGGAGTAATGGAGCAGGAAAGGACCTGGGTGGCTGAGGTTGTGAGGTTTGTTATGGGGCAGCAGTGTTGCTTTCTGGTGGTACAGGGAGAGAGGAAAGGAGAAAGAGGGACACCATATAAATTACGGCACCCTTTTTTGCTGGTCATATATAGCTCTATGCAATTTTTATGGGTTGTTTCCCTTGATTGCCACCAGAGACAAAGATAGTTGACTCCTCTGCCTTACACAGGTGAAAATTCCCTGTGGAGAGGTAAACTGATGGACTCCAGGTCTCACAGCCTTGATAAGGCTTCCCCAGACTGCGTGACTGACAGTCTTTACCAGAACTCTTACCTCTCAGCAGAAGGGCCTCTAGGGTGATATGAACCTGAACAGACACAGTTTTAAAGAGTTTTAAAATTTGACTTTCTGTATTCTTAATAATAGAAGAATATGATAAGATTTAAAATTGCTCATATGTCTTTCCATGAATCCATGCATTCATCATCTATACATTCACCCACTCATCCATCTGTCCGTCCGTCCGTCTGTCCATTCATCCATCCATCCATCCATCCATCCATCCATCCATCCATCCATCCATCCATCCATCTACCCATCCATCCACTTACCCATCCATCCATCCATCCATCCATCCATCCATCCATCCACCCATCCACCCACTTACCCATCCATCCATCCATCCATCCATCCATCCATCCATCCATCCATCCTTCCATTCATCCATAAACTCATCCTCCACCCATTTTCCTATACACCCTTGAATGTATACACGAACTGGCCCATTTATCTATTCCATACCCACACAGGTATACATCTAACCATCTATCCATTTATCCACATATACTGAATAGTTTTATGTTGAATTGACACAAGCTGGAGTCATCTGAGAGGAGGGAATCTCAGTTGAAAAACTACCTCCATAAGACTGTATGGCCAAGCCTATAGAACATTTTCTTAATTAGTGATTGATGTGGGAGGAGCTAGCCCAGTGTGGATGTGCCATTCCTGGACTGGTGGCCCTGGATGCTGTGAGAAAGCAGGCTGAAGAAGCCATGAGGGGCAAGCCAGTAAGCAGCACTATTCCCTGGCCCCTGCATGAGCTCATTCCTGCAGATTTGAGTTCCTGCCTTGGCTTCCCTCCATGGGTTATGATTTACAATATGTAAACCAAGCACACCCTCTCCTCCTCAAGTTGGTTTCAGTCATGGTGTTCATCACAGCAATAGTAGCTCTGACTGTGACATCATCTTGCTATATATCCATCCATGTACCTACCCACATACCATACTTCTGCCATTTATACACCCTTTTTATTCTTGTTGAGCCCCTGATGGGTGCCAAGAGTGATCAAGCATTGGGAACATAGTAGAGGATGAGGCATATATCATTTGTTGGCTATGGATTCACATAGTAGAATGGCAGATACCACTGTTTCTTTCTCTTAATTCCTGGCCCCAGCCTCTCTAGGCCTTATATTGAGTCCTGTTCCTTCCCCAGTGCCTAGGACTGGATGCAGAAGGTGGATTTAGCCGCACCTTCTAACATGCCCTTCAGCCTCCTGCCCACCTGTCTATGTTTGGGGTATCTGCTGGTTCTATGCATCCATTTCCCAATAATCAGTGACCAATATAGAAAATCTTACAAGAGGGGCTGAGGGGTGGGCAGAGTGTGTTTGCACCATGGTGTGGCAGCCCCTCCGACTGTGCTCCCTTCTTCCTCCTTGGCCCTCTCCTAAGCTCCCTTGATTTCTGAATCATTCTTCATGTTTCCTCTCTGTAAGTGACCCAGGCTTCCATGTCCTCTTCTGGCTACTGACTCCCCACAAATTCCATTTTCTTATCCTTTTTTTGATTTTTGGAGTCCCATTGCTTATCTGGGCAGCAAGGTTCTAGAGAGCCTCGTCTTTTACAGATTGCTTTCATAGTTCTGCCTCCTGAGTCACTTGGAAGTTCCTGGAGGGCAAACTGGTGATGTTGTGTCTGCCTGGTGCCAAGAGTGAGTCCAGAACCATTGCCTGAGGGGGTCCTGGGGTCAGAGTCATTGGTTGAGAGAGTCCTCGGCTCAGAACCATTGGCCGAGAGGGTCCTGAGGTCAGAATCATTGGCTGAGGGGGTCCTGGGGTCAGAGTCATTGGATGAGAGGGTCCTGGGGTCAGAACCATTGGCTGAGGGGGTCCTGGGGTCAGAGTCAGGTCAAGTAGATTTGTGTCTCTAGGATTCCAAGAACTTTACCTGCCTCTTGATGATCTGCAAAGCTGAGGTGGCAGGGCGGACCTTGCTAGTGGTTCCACTGTGGAGACTGAACATTTGAACTCTACTGATGGAGTGATTTTTCACGTTGTAGCCACACTGTTACAATCTTCCTACCTTGTCTTTTTAGAAGCATTGTTTGTAAGTCCTCTTTGAAAAAAGAGGGAGTTCTCATTGAAAAGATTGGTCTCCATTGTAAAGAATCCCCGTTGGAAAAGAGTCTCCAATGCAAAAGTGCTCCTCATTGAAAAGAGAGGGGTCTCCATTGGAAGGAGGGGTCCCCCATGGAAAAGAGGAGCATGTAGAGAAACTTTACTGGGAGGATTCCCAAGGGTCTTGGGCTCAGCAGGCATACTTTTGGGCAGCAGCTGCTGCTGGGGGCATTTTCCAAAAGGGAATAGTGTCTCAGGTAAAGAACTTATCAAGGTGACATGCTCTCCTAGGGAAAGCCAGGAATGTTCTCTGTGTCCGAGCCCTGAAGTTTCCTCTGGATAGCAAAAAGACAGAATCCACTTCCTTCTGTCCCCAATCCTCCTGGAGGCTGTGGCTGCCCTGAATGACAGAGCCTCATGCAGGAGGAACACAGAAGAACAGACAGGGGTTTCCCAGCTCTAATCCCAGGGTTGATATAGGTCACCTAGCTCTCAGTGTTTGGCATTGCCAAGAAGCCATTGCAAAAAAACTGTCACTTGATCTCCGAATGTTATATGTAGTTGTCACAGAGCTGGCTGGTGAAGGCATGCTCCTGTGTAAGGCTGAAATGGAGTTTTTGCTATTTCTCTACTGGGGAGGGGAATGAGAGGTTCATTGAGTACCTGGAACTCATCGATGTGGTTAGCTGGATAGCCAAATCCGGGACCTGTCTTGTTTCCCCACCCCCAGTGCCAAGATTAAAATCGCATGCCATCTTGCAGGACTTTCTCTTTTCCATGGGCTTTGGGTCTTAAATTCAGCTCCATGTCTTGCAAGCCAGTGCTTTACCAACTGAGCCACCTCCCCAGCCCATTCATCATTTTTGAGGGATGACTGAGTTCACACTCACAGCGGCTTTAGGGGACAGCGTGACTGGGGAGAAAAAGGGCAGCTGGTTCCAGGTCACAACGTGACCTGAGTTTCTCACGTTTACAGCACAGCACGGAGGGCTCAGAGCACAGGATGGTCACGTCTCAACTTTTCCCATACAGTATCTTGGCATCTCCACAGTGCAGCTGGATTTGTTCCCACCCAGTCCTGAGACCTGCAGCCTCAGTTCCTGCCTCATCTCCTCCGCTGCTCCCTGCCCTTTTCCTTCCTCCCCTCTCCCTTGGTGCTCGGGTTTCCAGACACTGAGAAAGGAGAAGAGGCATCCAGCAGGCTTCAGAGGGCAGGCACCTGACCATTGCACCAGACACTGTTCGGAGGAATCAGAACTTCAGCCTCTACAGCGGTTCTCTGAGAATAAACTCCTTGAGTACTTTTCTCTCTTCTTTCAAGCCCACGGGATCTCTCCTGCAGAGAAGCAAGGAGTAAAGTTCATTTTTATCTTTCCCCTCCCAGCATTTCTGCCCGAGTTCGAGCTGTGTAATCATTTCAAAAATAGCTTCCATCGCTGGGGTGGGCTGGATGGGTCCTCAGTGGTGTCTAATGAAACAGTATGGGGAGGATGAGATGGCCACTTGGTGGTGTGGTGAGATGGCCTTGTCTGTTCATCACACAGTTTAGCTCAGCTTAAGCAACCTCGGGGGTCATTAGTTGTCTCTCTAAGAAGGGCTGGGCATTTGCCTGGGAGAGCCCTTTAGATTTTCTGAGGTCACAGATCCGATGGGAAGGGATGGATGGCTACTATCCACCACCTTCCATGGAATGGGATGCGCACATCTAGATAGGAACTGGAGCCTGATGTGTTTTATCTGATGATTTGTTCAGAGAGGTACACTGATTCCTGCTGTCACCTCCTCTGCTGTCACCTGTGCTAGAATCCTATCACTTCCTGATGTGAGGCACCGTCTGCTTACTGCCCATAAACACGGGAACACATACATAGGAAGCTCATGGAGTTGCCTGGCACCAAGTGTCTGTTTGTCTGAAAAAGACCTGATGCACAATAAGTTGAAACCGAGGAGCAAGAAAAACGACCCGTTTCCACATAAGTTGTGGCATGCTTTAAACACCGGCATCCCCAGTGCCTTTAGAAATGGGTTCTGGGGGCTTGGGAAGAAGGCTCTGTGAGTTAAGTGTCCACTGCGCTAGCAGAAGGACCTGAGTTCAGATCTTCAGCATCCTTGTAAAGGTTGGGTACCGAGGTGCAAACCTGTAACCTCCGCGCTGAGGGTGAGGGGCAGAAACAGGTGGGTCCTTGGAGTTAGCGGCCAATAGGCTACTCCGTCGGAGAGCTACAGGCTCGGTGAGAGAATCTGCTTCAAAAAATAATAAAATGGAGAGCGACAGAAAAAGACACCTGTCATTGACTGCTGGACTCCACACACCAGTGCATGGGCAGGCATGTCTGTTGTGCGCGTCCATTGCACTCATATGCATGCGCGCGCGCATACACACACACACACACACACACACACACACACACACACAAACGAAAATAAAGTAGGTTTTGGATGTTACTCTTAGAGCAATAGTTCAAGAAATGATGGTGCCTCTGTAGAGGGGATTTTATGTGGCTGCCAGCCCCACACCATGGGAACACCACAGATGTTTGATTGTTGAATTAATTACCTTTCTGTTCTGTTGCTGAAATAAAACAGCTCGAAAAAAGCAACTTGAGGGAGGACAGGTTTAATCCAGCTCACAGTGTGAGGGTGCAGGCCAACATGGCAGGAGGCATGGTGACAGGAGAGGGGGGTAGCTGGTCACACTGCATCTGCAGTCAGGAGGCAGAGGGGTGAATGCTGGTGCCCCGTTCACAGTCTCCTTTCATCCACTCTAGGACCTCGGCCCATGGCCTGGTGCCTTCACATTTAGGGTGGGCCTTCCCACCGCAATTAAACTATAGGGCAGTCCCTCACAGGTGCACCTGGGTGCTGCGGAAGTGCCTTCTGCTCCTTCAGCCAATAGCCGCTGAAATACCAGCCCACTGGGGCGTGGTATATTTCTCTTTTAAAAAAGAGCGGGCAAGCCTTGGCTAGCTCTCTTGGTTCCTGCGCTTGGTTCCGGCTCCTGGTCCAACGACTAGGCTCCTTTCCTGACAGTTTGTGTTATGTAAGTTTTACCCCCCAAAATAAATACCCCTTTAAAACCTAACTGGTGTGGGACTGTTTCGCACATTACCTGGGGGCTTGCCTTCCAGGTGATGCTAGGCCCTGCCAAGTTGACAATCAACATTAACCATCACAGCTCTTAGAACCAAACAAGAGAAGTGCTTCTGACATGATGTGGGTCTTCCTCACACTCTTCCTTGCAGCTGTGTCTGTATGTGGGTTTTGGTATTGTCTCTTTACTCTCTATAATAGCCCCAGGCTGGAAGTGTCACCAGGGTAGGGACTTCCTGTGTCTTTGGTAATGGTCACAGCTGTGGTAGACAGATCTGACCTTCTGGAAGGGAAAAATGAGTTTGGATTTCAATGTGACTTAAGAAAGGAAGCCAGAGTGGGCCATCCAACCATGATAGAAGTGCAGACTGACCTCAGAGAGACAGAGAGAAGAGCTGGCCTTCTTGGCTTGCAAAATGGTATCTTGGTTCAGGTGTAGGCTAGCCCTTATATACCAAGTCCTTTCTTCCTGTTGGTTGCTTGCTCAGATTTCTGAGTCTGCATGGAGATTATTTGGATTGGTCCACCCCACTTGAGTGGTGTTTGGTGAGGCATGATTTGTGGTCTTGACTGTGTTGTTGGCTGTGTTCCATCGTGGTAGGAAGAGTGGGGCATTTCAGTTCTCACAGGTCTGTTACTGAGCCTGCTGGCTGAGGCGAGGTTTATCTCCATGGACGCCTAGCTCAGAAACTGGGGTATTGTTTTAAGAAGGAGTATAGACTTGTGATTTTCAGTCTTTTGGAAATCCACGTGTTCTATTTAATTTCTGTTGTGATAAAGATCCTGAACAAAAGCAACTTAGAAGAAGATATTTATTCAGCTTATGAGTTCAGGTCACAGTTCATCACTGTGGGGAAATCAAGATAGGAACTCCAAACAGACAGTCACATCACACCCACACGTCAAGACCAGAGAGAAATAAATGCATGTTTGTGCTCGGCTCCATTCTTATTGTTTAGGATTCCCTGCCTAGGGAATGGTGTCACTCACAGTGGGCTGGGTCTTCTCACATCCATTAACTGTTTAGTAAAGATAGGTCAAACCAGTGTAGTCATCCC
Source organism: Myodes glareolus (assembly GCF_982192425.1). NCBI lineage: Eukaryota > Metazoa > Chordata > Mammalia > Rodentia > Cricetidae > Myodes > Myodes glareolus. The sequence continues at coordinate 98,060,962 of NC_142034.1, forward strand.
TTATGGAGACTCTTCTCAGGTGATTCTAGGTTGTGTCAAAGACGATAAATCTAAACACCACAGCGCACAAACTCCAAATGTCAGTCATGAAACTGAGTGTGTTCTGGTTAATGATATCCCCTTGTTCTCTTCTTGCTGATCACGGCTGGCTCCTTAGGTTTCCCTCCTTCATCCATTCCTACATTCCCCAGAGCCTTAGCCCCCACCGTTCCGCCACATGTCTGTCCCCTTCTGGTCACTGTGCTCAGTGGCATTCTTATATTTCAACGCTATCCTGCCTTTCCTTCCTGAGAAGTCCAGACACTTGTCATCTTGTTAAAAATAAAGATCCTGCAACCCAATCGTTATTTATTATTCCCCCAACAAACACTTTAGAATGAACGGATAAATACTCCTTTAGAAGTGATACAGCTTCTGCGTCTGTGAGGAAACAAACTGAAAGCAACTGTTTCTTAAAAACTAAACCTTCCTTGTCTCTGTGTTTCTCTTTTTTTTTTTTCATACAGGATCTGCTGTCTCTGTCTCCCAGGCTGGTTGAGAGTCAGGTAAGCGCTCACTATATTCTAGGTGACGCTGTTCTATTTGTTGGACGTGAGGAGGTAAGTCAGTCTCCTGTGCCAATGTGCTTTTCTGCTTGCACTGCCTTGTTGTTGGCATGGGTAGGAGAGAAGGTGAACTGCTATCCGTATTGGTGGCCTTTGGATCTCTGGATGTCCCTTTCCACTTATAGTAGGGACTCCTGGGCCTAATGGACACACACTTGCCATCAGACCCAGCACTCTGGGTCCAGGGCCCAAACAGACATTGCTAATCAACCACAGCACCATTCATTCCTCTTCTTGAAAAGTCCCTGTTAATAGGTCATCGAAGGCTCACAGGTGAATGACAAGCTCTTGGTATCTGTAATGGGTGAGCTCTAAAGATGGAGTCTATTTTGCCAGGGTTGCAAATAGGTGCCTGAAAAGTTTGTTCTTTGGGCATTATGGGCTGCTTGTCGAGAAGGAACCACAGCCTTGCTTGCTCCACTCAGCACCACTCCACCTTGTTACTGCTGGAGGTACCACAGCTCTGCCTTGGGGGAACACAATTGCACAAATGGATCTATGCCTCGGGGCGATGCATTATATTTTATTGATTTCAACTCTACCTCATTACTGTTGCTTGGCAAGGAACTAATGTAATTTCTAACAACGCCACGTGGCTTTCAAATGGATGAGGTAAGGGTTTATTTCCCCGGTGATGCCATATCTTCTCTTCAATTAAAACCTATAGAGGAAAATTCATGCAAATGTAGGGATTTTTTCTGCTAAGATTAGTGTCCAGACAGTAGGCTTTCATTGTACATGTGAAACTCCTATGTCATGGGACTGGGGTAATTTCCTGCCCTGCTTGTTCATCTAGCCAGCAGGGTCACCATTCGTCACCTTCCCCTCTGTAAGCTTTTCTGATTGGCTGTTAGTCTTGAGTTACTGGTAGAGGCATTCATGTGCCTCCCTTATTTCTCTCTTTCTCTCTGTGCATGGGTGTGCACAGATATATATGTATATGGGTATGCACATGTATGTATACATGTATGTGTGTATACATATTTATGTGTGCATATGGAGGCCAGAGGACAATTTCAGCAGTCATTCCTCAGAGCATTGTATACCATGTTTTGTTTTTCTTGGCAGAGTCTCTCACTGACCTGACCCTTACTAAGTAGGTTAGGATGGCTGGATAGTGAACCCCAGAGCTTCACCTCTCTCCCTAGCTATGGGATCAAAGAGTTATGCCACTATGCACAGCTTAATTCTTTATGTGGGTTCTGGGGGTCAAATTCAGGTCCTTACGCTTGAAAGACAAGCATTTTCTTGGCTGAGCCACCTCCCAACTTTGATATGTATTTATAGACTCACATCTGTAATATTAGCCAAATGAATGCTGCAGTGGCATCTAACACATCTGTAGTCAGATGCAACCACCACCTCCATTACTTCCAAAGCTCCGATAGATCTCCAATAGATCCGATAGATCTAGAGATAGATCTCCAATGCAAAGCCCTGCACCTCTTCTCCTTCCTGCCTCTCTCTGGTCTCTGGTAACCACCTGTGTCCTGCTTCCGTGGGTTTACCCTTCTGGCTATTTCATATAAGCAAAATCATAGAGTAGATGATCTTTTGTGTTTGACTTCTCTCACACAAGAAACAGTGTAACAGTTAAGTGGGTGACCGTATGGCCCAGTGTCTCTACCTAAAGCAAAGACTCAAGTAGGTCTAGGAAATACCCATTCATCTTGGTCCTGTGTACAGCAGCTCAGAAGTGAGAGCAGTCCATTATCCATCAAAGAACCAGAATAAAAACCATGGCCTATACATGCAATGGAGTATTACCTAGCCTTGGGAGGAAAGGAGGCTCTGATACAGGCTACAGCTTGGGTGAGTCTTGGAATCATGTCAATCAGCAGCCTTTGTCAGGCCCAGGTCCTGTCTGTGATGTGGCTGCCTATTAGAGGCATGTTAGAGGCTGTGGGCTGGAATTTGGCTGGGGTGGAGGGTACTGCTTTCTTACTGGTCTTCCTGTGCAGCTGCTGGGCTCAGGGTTAGCACCCTGCCTGGAGACTGTGAGCAGGGAGAGTGTGTGGACCGTCGCCTGTCCTCTGTAAGTGGCTACCTTCTCTGTGGCCGGCCAGGGTCACTCTACCCTCTGCAGAGTCTGGGGCTGGACTAGAAATTGGATTGAACCGAGCAAGTCTCCTGTTTTGTTGATTAAACAAGTTTGTTTGACCGAGCTACCCTGTTTGGTCTGTGTCAGGACTGACAAAGCCAACTCACTGGGTCAGTTGCTGGACTCTGTGACCATTCTTAGAAGTCTTGTGACCCTGGCAAACTTCAGCCTGACCACCTCCCTCTGTCCACACAGGGTAGAAGCCCAGAGACGTAAAGTAACTTACTCCTAGCTATGGTTCCTTCCATCTGTTGAGGCTTCTCTCAGTTTCCCAGGCATGGGTACTTATGCACTAGCATATGTTTGGTTAAAAGCATCACCCCAGCTCCCTAACACCCCTTTATACAGAGAGTCTGGAATATTATAGTAGGGGGCCTCATCCCAGGCTCTGGCATCCCATCTTGGAAATATTGGTTGGAAAGTTCCATTTCAAGCCCCCTCCCCTGGGAGTTGCCTTAGTCCAAACTCCACCTCTGAGAAAGCCCACCAAATGGTGACCCCTCCCTAGGGAGGGTCAAGACCACTCCCACAGGCTATTTAAACTGCCCCCCAGAGAATGAACACGTGGTCTCCGGGTTTTGCCTGGTCTCCCCTTCTCTCTCTCTCTCTCTCTCTCTCTCTCTCTCTCTCTCTCTCTCTTTCTCTCTCTCTCTCTCTCTTCCCCTCACCATCTTTTCCCGGTGCCACCCAGAAGCACTGCATTAAACACAGGCATCTTTTTTCCCTTGTATTTTTTTATTGATTTTATTGAGCTCTACATTTTTCTCTGCTCCCCTCCCTGCCTCTCCCCTCCCCTTCAACCCTCTCCCATGGTCCCCATGCTCCCAACTTACACAGGAGATCTTGTCTTTTTCTACTTCCCCAAACATGGGCATCTTTTATTTGGTCTGTTGTGGTCTGATTGGAATTATTTGCGTTGGTATAGAGGCTCGCCTAAGAAATATTCCTAACAGTATAGTGTTCTGAAAGACCCCACTACAGCCTGGCCTTCCTCAGTGTTTGCAGCTCCCAGAGCTCTTTGAGATATTGAGAGCTCCTTGGTTGGGGACGAGGAAAAGCGGGCGGTTACCTGGCACCATGCTTCTGTCTACCAAGGCTTATGAGCTGGAGTATAATTGGCTGACTGATCTGCAGTTGAGGTCAAAGTGACTAACATCTTTCTCCTCCTTTCACCTGACCCCGAGTCCCAGCTTCTGGGAGCATCACTAACCAAACAGAGGGCAGACTGTCTGTGGCACTACTCATTCTGCCAAGGACAGGTTCTCAGAGCTAAGCAGAAAGGTCCCCCAGAAGCATGGGGACTGGTGGGTGAGATGGAGGAATGGCTGGCAAAGGTGGCACAGGCAAGCCTACCTCCAACAGCAGACTGCCTGGCTTCCCAGAGATCTCAACTCCCTCCTTTCTCTGGAAGGTTATTCCCACCGCATTTGCTCAAGCTCTCGGGGGCCCAGGGCTGCCCACACATGCTCCCAGACAGGTTCCACCTTTAAAACGGACCAGTCTCCTTAGCAGGGGTGTATTTCTAAGGCAGAGCTCTGAGAAGATTCCCCTCTCTCTGGAGGTCTGCCGAGAAACGGGCAGTGGCCATGGTTCCCCTCAGGGCACTTTGGGTAGGAGAAAGCCTGTCTGGGACTGGAGTCACTACAGGACGGCTGAAAACCCTGGTAGTCCTCTGGTTGCAGTGGGCTGCTCCCCCGATCATTGCCTCTGTCTGACTCCACTGAGCTCCGATAGTTTCTCATATTCGCCACCACATGGAAAACAGAGCTAGAATGTGATTATCATGGCACCTTCTCTCCCTGACAGCACCCTCGGGTGCATAATACTCTCTCCAACCATCCTCTTCCCTCCTCACGGCGGAGCTATAGCCAGTCAGGAGGTCCAGGGTAATCTCCAGAACTGGGACTGAGGCCTGGCGTCTGTTGAGCACCCGCTGTGTCCCCGGTCCTTTCAAAAACAATCTTGTGCAAACCTTCTGATGCCTCAGAGAGAAAAGTTACCACCAAACCTGTCTCAGGTGGGCGGCTTCATGCTGGGAAAGGCAAGCAAGGGCCCACACGTGACTTCCAGTCACTGGAGGAGAAGATGAGGGTGAGAACCCGGGTGTGATTCCTTGGGAGGGAGTTGAGCATGCGTAGTGAACAGGCACCATTTTCTAGGTCCAGGCCCCTTTGTGGCTTCGCGGAGTGATGGCTGCTGCCCTGTCTCTGTTGAGTCTGCCTCCTTCCATTGGCCGTCGGTTGGTAAATCTTGACGTTTTGCCTCTTCCGTGTGATTGCCTGGGACCACCTTCTTAATTTGTTCCCTGCTGAAGGGATGCTCTTTCCCACTCACAGATGGTATCGGCCATCATTTAGCTCTGAAGCCACCGAAGAGTCACCATCTGATCCCACAGTGGCTGCTGCCTGCTGTGGAGGAGCTGTTGCCACTGATGTGGGCTTGAACCCCCTCCAAGAATGATAGCGCCATCCAGCCCATCAGAGCTACCTGGAGCCACCTGTCCAAGATCCCCAGCTCTCTTTGGGGGTTGCTGCTTGCTCTAACTATAGCATCTAAATGCCCCAGCAGGAGCTGGCCCCAGTCAGTTTTCTGATCTTCTGCCTCTTTTCTGGTCCTCATACTCTCCGACCCAGCCTGACTTCCACAGAGGACTCTCCTGCCTCAGACTCACTTTCCAGTGCTTAAGATCCCACTCCCTGAAGTAATCATTCTTTCTTGTTGTCATTTTTAGTCATCTACTTCCTTCCTGGCAAAACAGAAGCTCCAGAGAGGGATATCTCTGATAGTACAGCTCGAAGAGCCCTAGTGCCTTCAAATGGAACGTGGAGACACTCCCGGCACACCAGCGTGCCTGCTCCTTTCGGGTCCTGGGGCTCCTTGCCTAACTCACATTTTAAATTACTTTACTCATCGGTTTTTGTACCAAGGAGAGAGTCTTTATTTTATTTTTAAATAATCTTTTTTTTTTATTTTGCATGCCAATCTCAGCTTCTCCCACCTCCCCCCATCCTAACCCCATCCATTCCTTAGAGAGGGTAAGGTCTCCCATGGGGAGTCAACAGAGTCTGTCACATCACTTGAGGTAGGACCAAGGCCCTCCTTCCTATATCTAGGCTGAACAAGGTATCCCTCCTTAGAGAATGGGACCCCGAAAGTCATTTCATGAACTAGGGATAAATACTGGTTCCACTGCCAGTGGCCCCACAAACTGCCTAAGCCACTCAACTGTCCCCCACATTCAGAGGGCCTAGTTCAGTCCTATGCAGGACCCCCCCCCACCCTATGTCACCCATGTCCGTCCGGAGTCAGTGAGCTCCCACTAGCTTGGGTCAGCTGTTTCTGTGGGTTTCCCTGGTCTTGACCCCTTTGCTTATATTATCTCTCCTTCCTCTCTATGACTGGACTTTGGGAGCTCAGCCTAGGGCTTAGCTGTGAATCTCTGCATCTGCTTCCATCAGTTACTGGATGAATGTTCTATGATGACAATTAAGGTAATCATCAATCTAATTACAGGGGAAGGACAGTTAAAGCATCCTCTCCACTATTGCTTAGATTCTTAATTGAAGTCATCCTTGTGGATTCCTGGGAACTTTTCTAATGCCAGGTTTCTTGCTAAGCCATAATGGCTCCCTCTATCAAGATATCTCGTTCCTTGCTTTCCCTCTCTGACCTTGCCCCAACTTGACTTTCCTGATCCCCCATGTTCTCTCCTCCCCAATCTCCCGTCCTACTCTCCTTCCACCCTCCCCTCCCCCATGCTCCCAATTTACTCAGGAGATTTTGTCTATTTCCCTTCCCAAGAAGAGATTCTTAAATTTGATACTTTTTGTGACTCATCTTTGTAATTCATCAAATTTTTAGCGTCGTGGTATAGGGGAAGATGCTTGGTGAGTATTGGATAGGTGAATGACTGGGTAAGGCTGGATTGGTATATACTTGTATGTGTGAGTGAGTGGATGGATAGATGGATGGAAGGTGAAATAGACATATTGATGAATAGACAGGTGGAGTTGTGCATGGATAAACAGGAATGAATGAACATATGGATAATGGATGGGTGGGTGGGGAGATGGAATGATGGATAGATAAATGAGCATATTGATCAACAGATAGATGGATAGGTGGGTGGCTATATGGGAAGATGAATAGATGTTGTTACTGGGCAACATTTGTGCTTTATACACACATACACACACTCAAACACACACACTCACAGGCGTCAACCTTGAGTGCTGTTCTTCTTTAGGTACCGGCCACCTTGCCTTTTTAAAAATCGTACTAATGCATGTATGTGCTTGTGGGCATGTGTGTACCCTAGCACCAGTCTGGAGGTCAAAGGGGTCAGTTCTCTTCTTCTACCATCTAAGTCCTGGCTGTTGAACTCAGGTCGTCAGACTTGGCAGTGAACTCCTTTGCACACTGAGCCATCTCACCACTCCTCCCTTGCTTCCCGAGACAGAGTTCTTTATTAGTCTGAAACTTGCCAAGTAGGCTAGGATGGCCTGCAAGTCACAAGGATGCCCCTGTCTCTGCTTCCCCAGTGCTGGGGCCATGAATGTGTGCCACCTCACATGGCTTTTAACTTGTGCATGCTGGGACTCAAGCTCAGGTTCTCATGCTTTCCCAGGTGCACTTCACAGACAATGCCTTCTCCTCAGCCTGGATTTTATGTATCTTTGGCCTGTGTTATGTGATTCATGGATCCAAGGTTGAAACTCCAAGGGCATCAGAGGACAGTTGTCCTCGGCATGTAGTTTGTAACATGGCTCTTGCTGTAGTTTTAAGCATGGCTCTTGCTGGCTCTCTGGGGCCAGAGCATATCTGCTGGCTCCCTTTTCCTCACTTCCGGCTGCGGCAGGAGTCTCAGAAGGAGCATATAGCTGGGCTTTGCTCGTGTGGTCTGAGGAGATCAGTGTTTTAATAGAGGAATTTTACAGAAACATGTTTGCTCTAATGGGTGCATTTGATCTGCCTTTTAAAAAAAAATCGCATGGTACAAAGAATGACTTCTTCTACAGAGGTGATTGATTTGGTGTCTCCCTGCCAGTTTGGAAGGTAGGCATCTTGTTACAAACTCCCCACGGGGCTGTCTTTAATCCCTACCGAAAAGGCTGCTGTCACCCTGGGTTCTCTCTTGTCAAGAGCTAAAAAACCCTTTTGAACTTGATCTGGGAAGAGGGTCACACACAGCTCACTGCACTTCACAGCTTCTTCTCTATTTTTATTGTCTTCCCAGGCATCACTACCGTCTCGGCATCGAGTCACTCAGATGCCAGAGCTATAGTGTGTGTTAGTGTGATAGAGAGAGCCCCCCCTTTCTCTCTCTCTCTCTCTCTCTCTCTCTCTCTCTCTCTCTCTCTGTGTGTGTGTGTGTGTGTGTGTGTGTGTGTGTGTGTTGATAGAGGATCTCACATAGCTCAGACTAACCTTGAACTTCTGATCATCCTATTTCTACTGCCTGAGGGCTGGGATGACAGTCATGCGCTACCACACCTAGGGATGAAACCCAGGGCTCCGTGCATGTTAGGCAAGCACTCTATGAACTGAGCTACATCCTAGCCTTTCCCAGAGCTATGGTTTTGACATAGTCACAGTGACAGGTCATAGCAGGAGAAGGAATTAATATTTATTAGGTATTGTGCCAAATCCTCCAAATACTTTTTCTTCTGTATTTTCAATAACCCAGTGAGTAATGGTCTGTGGTTCCCACCAGTGAGAAGGTGATGTGAGTCTGGGAGGTTTTATAACTTGCCAAGGCCTGAGCATAGAGATAATGATCTGGGCTTAGCTACAGCTTAGGACCACAGTAGTTCTGCTCCTCTGTTGAGAATGAGGCTGCCAAGTGCCTGCAGTTCCCACAGGTAAGTTTCCACCTAAAGGCTCACAGAGGTGCCCACCTGCTGTGTGGACACCCAGTGCTCTCCTCAGGTGGGGCATCCTTATCACTGACCCTAGCCCTGCAGACCCATGCCATGCACATCTTAGAGTGTGCAGTGTATGAGAACTCCTGGGGACTCACGTCAAACTGTGCAATTAGCTAATGACTATGCTAAATACGTTGATTTAGACAACTGGGTTTGCACACACACACCAACTGCACTGTGTAGTTGCACACACACACACATTTCTTGCCAATTAAAGAAAATATTAGTTGGAAAAAGTGTGGAATTTGATTCTGTGAGTCCTAGTAGAGTCTGTACCCCATCTCACCATCGCTGGGGTTAAAGCATGTAACATCATGCCTGACTTGGTTTTACAAGGATTCTGGGGATTGAACTAAGGCCCTGGTGCTTGCAAGGCAAGCTCCTTACTGATGGAATCATCTTCCCAGACCTGCATCAAGTCTGTTATCAGGATACCCTGGGCATTGCCTCTTCTATGAAGCCTTTCTATCTTACACTTCTCTGACTAGCTCCTCCCATTTTCCTTGCAAGCGTTCTGACAGCTCCCCCCAGCTAAGATGGCACCTGCTGCATTGTTCATAATCCACATAACCGTGTGTGGATTGGGTTGGAACGCACACTCAACTGAGTGATCCCATGCTGAGTTTCAGACGTGGGCCGTGATGAAATAGGGATCCACACTGTTGGCCTTTTAGAGACTGTTACCCCTAGGCAGGTGGTATAAGCTTAGTGTCCAAAGATAGCCAGTGGGATCTTAGGAACTTCAAGGCTCTTGGAGCAATGGAGGGAGCAGAAGAAGGAATCAAGTGACTGTTATCTGAAGAACAATTTGGGGAAGGTCAATCTCTTGAACAGCCTCAATGAGAAGCTCCACCCTGTTGGGAACAATTTCCCCTTTCATCAGCTATGTTCCTTCTGTGCCTGTCTCCTGTGGTGTCTTGTGGTGCTGGCTGTTTTGGGGAACACAGATGAGGTGCTAGGGATGTCCTCAACTGGGTATGGTAGAAGTCCAGGGACCCTTTGGCAGTTGTCTGTATGTGGTGACGCATTGCAGGAGGCCTGGGGTGTTAGTGCATGGCTAGGCTTTGGTGATTCAATTATGAAAAAAAAGGTTGGGGTGCCTATGAGCGAGGAGGGTGTGGTTGTTTGAATAAGAATGGCCCCCTAGGCTCATATATTTGAATGCTTAGTCACCAGCGAGTGGCACTGTCTAAATGGATTAGAAGGATCAGGAGGCGTGGCCTTGTTGGAAGAAGCACATCACTGGAGGTGGGCTTTAAACTCACAAAGCCCAGGTCAGGCCCAGACTCTCTCTGCCTGCAGATGAGGATGCAGCTCCCAACTACTGCTCCAGTGTCTGTGGGGTGCCACCATGCTCCCTATCGTGATAATAATGGACTAAACTCTGAAATCATAAGCCATCCCCAGTGAGATGCTAACTTTCATAAGAGCTGCCTTGGCCATGGTGTCTCTTCATAGCTATAGAGTAGTGACTAAGACAGAGGTGCGCCTGGGGTGGGAGACAGAAGTTCTGGGCAGTGACATAACCCTCGGGTTGCCAGAAAAACTTTTGTTTTTAATATGATACTAATGGTTCTGTGGTCATATAAGTTTGGTCTACAAAGCTAATTACATTGATTAATGCAGGACTTATTAGTACCTTTAGTACAGAATACAAATTCTCAGCATCCTGTGAATACTTGATGTATATTTTGTACACATGTGTGTGTTCATGGATGTGCACATTCATGTGCATGTGCAGTTGTGTGTGGAGGCCAGAGGAAATCGTGGCTATCATTTCTTAGATGATGCCCACTGTTGTCCTGGGTCTGTGTAGGAATGTAGGCGCATGCACACTACATTGTATGTGTGGAGATCAGAGGACAGCCTTAAATGTTACTCTTTGCCTTTCCATCTTGTCTGAGATGTGGTCTCATAACCACTGCATAAGCCACACTAGCTGCCCATGAGCTCACCTAGAATCTTCTGCCTGTGTGACCGTGTCCAGCTTTTCTGGGGTCTGAGGATCTAAACTCTAGTTACAGGCTTAAATGGCATATGCTTTACATACTGAGCTGTCTCTCAGCCCTGCCTTGGTTAGGACAGGATCTCTTACTGGTGTGGAACCTACCGAGTAGACTAGGCTGGCTGTCCAGCAACCCTCAAGGATCTGACCGTCTCTGCTGCCCCAGCTCTGGGATTACAGGTACACCCCGGCACTTGGCTTTGATTGGACTCAGGTCCCTTGTGCAGCAAACATTTTGCTGAGCTATCTCCTCAGCTTCTATATTGTTTCAAAATCATTTCAGAGGATTTGAAACACCCCACCCTTTTGCACGGGTGGGGACACTGAATGTCACAGCTAAGGCAGCTCATGAGTTTCAGACCATGAGTGTCCCACTGTACTGAGGACAGAGTGTCTTCCTCACCAGAGCGCCGGGTGTCCCTTGCGATCTGGGACCCCCTGACTTTGCCCACATGGCTGAAGCGAGTGTGTAGGCTCTGTCTATTCATTGCTGACGTGTGGAGCAGGAGGGCCCGTGTGAGAGCTGATCTTTAGAGATTGGTGGGTTTATACTCCACCTGTCCCGGGTGCCACTTTACTGGGGTGATGCCATTCTGGGCTGGCTTCTCTGGAGAGCCATAGGACAGATGTTACTGTGGGTGGGTCATGCCTTTCTGATCCCTGAAAGGGCTCCCTAAGGATGCAAGATTTTGACAGAGTGGTGGGGTCAATGCTTAGAACACCTGGCTCCAGTGTTCTTGTCACACCCCTTCTGCAGGGACAGCAACACAGAGTTCCTCTTGCTCATTCCCTAAGAGCACCTGACTGCCCGCTTGTAGGCAACCTTGCCTATGTGTTCCCCTGGCTTCTTGGAAGAGAAAACAACCTGCAAGCAGCTGGTGGAGCTGGAATTGTTTGTCCTCTACCTTCTAGGAGGAGCAGGTGACAGAGGAGTACACAGCCAAATGCTACCCTCCGGTGGGGGGTCATGGTGGATCAAATTTCACAACCTTGTCATTCTCATCTCAGTTCATGCTAGAGAGCAGACAGGCTTTGCTTTCAGAAAGCTGAGTGACATTTGTGCCTTCGGATCCAAGCCACTGGATGCTTTGAGGGTGCCAGAGAGAAGAAACGCCTGCTCCTCAGGCAGGACTCCCAGCTGGCCTTCTAGTAATGGGTAATAAACATGCAGTTATTTAATTTAGAGTCAGAGTTGCAGTGTTATCGATTACCTGGATCATCTAAAGCTCCAGACAGTGAAAGCCTGGTACATGGAAAAGCATGCTTGTAGCAAATCATCACATTTAGGATGAAACATGGGGGCATGAATAGGCAAGGTCATTCTCATCGGGTGCTATGGATGCAGAATGAGAAAGGCCAGCTAGCTCTAAGATACCTGCTTAGGATTCAGAGGTGCAGAGGATGGACAGATGGATGGACAGAAGGATGAAGGGATGGATACATAGAAAGATGGATGGACAGCTGGGTGGATGGACTGACTGGGTGCCTGAATGGAGTGATGGAGTGAATAAACTGAATGATGAATGCATGATTGGACGGAGTGATGGACAAAATAGGTGGAGGATGGATGGGTGGATGGATGGATGAATGGATGGATGGTAGAAAGATGGGTGAATGGCTGGGTGAATGGGTAGATGGATGGGCAGGTGGATGGGTGAGTGGGTGGATGGGTGGGTGGGTAGATGGATGGGCAGGTGGATGGGTAGGTGGATAGGTGAATGGATGTTTGGATGGATGTGTGGGTTGGGTTGATGAATGGGTGGATGGGTGGGTGGATGGGGGGATAGATGGGTGGATAATTAGATGGGTGGATGAATAAATGGATAGATGGATGGATGGGTGAGTTGGTGGATGGGTGAATGTGTGGGTGGATGGAATGGCTTGGTTAGTGGGTACCTAGGTATATGGACAATTGGATGGATTGGTAGGTGAATGGATAGATGAGTCAGTTGCTAGATGGGTGGATGGATGGAGGATGATGGATGGATGGGTGGATGATGACTGGAATAATGGGTGGGTGGCTAGAGGGGGATTAGTATTTGCTGGCTTCTCCAACCACACTCCCTTCTCTTTTCCTTTCACTATGCCCTGGAGGCTTCTTGTGTAAACCACAGCACCAACTGCTTTCTAAGTGGATTTGGGCAGTAGAGAGCTGTCAAGGGATGGGATGAGGGAGGAGAGAGCAGGATAGTTATAAACTCAGGTGCATTCTCAGGCTTGAGGCTTGACTTGTCTCTCTCTTGGATCAGGAGGCATAGACACTGGAGACAGAAATCTGTTCAGGATATAACCCTCAAGTCATGACCCCTAGTGGTTTCGTCTGCCAATGAGGGCTTAGGCCCAAAGGTTTCACAGCCTTCCAAAATAGCATCAACAGCTTGGGACCAAGTGCTGGATCATGGCCTGTCAGGGACATTTCACTTTAGAACAATAAAAAAGTCAAAGCTTGTGTGTGTGTGTGTGTGTGTGTGTGTGTGTGTGTGTGTGTGTGTGTGTAGAGAGAGAGAGAGAGAGAGAGAAAAAAAAGATGTATGTTATATACTCATGAAATAGCTAGAAGGGGGGTTCCATCATCATCCTCAGCTTACTTTATTCCCTTGGGACAGTGTCTCTCACTGAATCTGGAGCTAGATTGGCAGCCAACAAACTCCAGAAATCCTCCTGCCTCTGATAACTACAGTTCTGTAGTTACAGGCATTAATATAGTTATTATATTTTAATGTAATAAAAATTTTAGTTTTTTTATTTAGTGTAGTGTTGGGATCTGAACTCGGGTCCTTACAACTGTACTGCAAGTTGTTTTAGCCACCAAGGCATTTATCTTGCCTTGAAACCTCTTCCCAAAACTGAAGAGTTTGTTTATTTACACCCCACATGTGCGCTTGCTTGCTTGTACAAACCCAAAAGCTCACAGCATGCATGTATTGCAAGAGCCACAGCATTCGTATGGAGATGAGAACTTTTGGAGAATGAACTCAGCAGGCTGGGCCTGCATAAAGAACCTCTGGCAAGGGCTATGTGGGCTCAGAGTTGCAGACATCACAGGATTCAGAGAACCAAAATACAGAAAGGGGCCAGGGACAGATATTACCCCCCAAGGACAGGCTTCTTCACCCCCAGGGATCTACTTTTTCCAATAAGACTCCATCCACTTCTTACCGCCTCCCAATCATGCCATCATGTCATGACTATGTTAAGAGACTAATCCGTAGCCAGGGCTCCGACCGTCTCTGGAAACACCATCACAGACAGCACTGTGCTTTCGCATTTCCCAGGTGCCCCTGATGGGTCGACAGGCAGTGTCAGCTTTCACATCTATATGCAGAGCTGCTTGCTCTCTCAGCTATATATTCCACATGACAAGTTTAGTGAAAACATGCTTCAACTACTGAAGTTAGCATCGTGTGTCCGTCTTCTCTCCTACGGCCGTTTGTCCTGGAAGAGGAGAGGGCGTGCGACTTACTTAGCTTGAACGTTTTTCTTTCCTGCAGCGGATGGATCCAGGCCCTTGCCTAGGACAGGCAAGTGCTCTTCCACTTGGGTGCCCCCGACCTTGGATTTTGTTCGACTTGTTCATTTTTGAGACAGATTCTCTCTGTGTAGGCCAGGCTAGTTTGGAAGTCATGATCCTCCTGCCTCAGTCTATCAGTGCTGGGTTTACAGGCTCGTGCCCACTCTCCAAGCTAGACTGAAACAACCTGGTTGGCTGTTGTGTTGAGATACAGTGACTATGCTAAAGAAGCACCACATCCATGTCCTTTACACAACAGCTGCTTATCTTGGTCTGTTTCTGGGGATGGAGTCCAAGGCCACTGTGTCTCCATTGGCTTTCTTTGAGGCCTCTGCCCTTGCCTTGTGGACGACACCTCCCATGTTCTCCCATGTTCTCCCATGTTGCCCCTCTGTATGTGTCCATGTCCCAGTCTCTTCTTCTTGTAAGGACACAAGTCAAATTGGGTGGGAATTTACCCTAGTGACTATCTCAGATGCCTTTTTCAGGACCTTATCATCAAATACAAGTCAAGTTGTGAGGTGCTAGGGTTTCAGATTTCAGAATGCGAGATACAATCAAAGTGTGATAAACACCCTAGGTGGTGAGAATAAAGATCCCATGGGGTAGGGATCCCGTTCATCTGTTGACGAGCCTCATAAGACACAGTAGCCATCTGTGTTCCTCATCCCCATAGCCTCTCAGCCTTTCCAACCATAATTTCTGAGACTCTGGGTGTGGTGAGCCCTAGGGAATTGAGTGGCCCTTATGGGTATTGCTACTGTGTTCTCCCACCACGGGCATCGATCAGCACACTGAAACCATGCTGGTGGTTGAAGTCTGGTACCCACATTCCCCACTTGGTGGCCAGGACTTCAAAGGCTTGCTTGGGAGAGGTGAGCAGGTGCCTGTGGCTTTCTGGGGGACATTCGCTGGCCAGCTAGGCAGACCAGTGGAAGAGGCATGATGTTTGTGGTGAACTCAGAGTTGAGCCTGAGAGGAAGACAGTCTATAGTTGGCTCTAATCTGACTTTCCATGCTAATGCTGAGCAGATGTAGGCATCGCTGGGTTCTGAGAACATGTCCAGGTACATGAAGACATTGCTTTGCTTGGATATGTTGACACACAGTGTGGTCATGCACTGTTAAGGGGAACCAGATGGAGGATATAGCTCAGTTGGTAGAGAGTTAGCCTAGTATACACAGCGCCCTGATTTCTTTTCCCAGCATCACATAAAATGGTCACAGTCATCCTATGCTCAAGAGTCAGAGGCAGAAGGAATAGTAGTTCAAAGCCTTCCTCAGCTATGTAGCAAGTTTGAGGCTAGCCTGAGCTACATGAGAAACCCCCTCTTTATTCATATATACATACACACACACATATATGTATACACATACATGCATGTATACATATGTGTGTGTGTGTGTGCTTTGATATATATGGACAGGATATGGGGATATGGGGGTTCCCTGGTTGTTATCCTGTTTCTAAGCCCATGACCCCTGTGTACAGAGAAGAATTCCTGTAAGTGGTTCTCAAGTCCTGTGACTCAGGAGGCTTTTGCGAGAAGAGCTTTTTGAGAAAGACTAGCCAGTCAGTGAGTGGTGAAAGGGAAGCTTGCTAGCCTCACTGGGCTGCCTGTGTTTTCCTGGGGCTTTAGCACAAATAGGAAGTGCAGACTCACAGTTCCCTGGAGACCATAGGCAGCTGGAGGGCCGGAAGGTCCTCTTCTGATGTGTCCACCCTGTTTCTATCTGGTGATGGTATGGGGGGAGGGCACAGCCTGTCAGTTCTCAGTCAGCGAAACCAGTCAGTGCTGTGGCGTTCTCTGTCCCCATAAATCACCCCCGAGCCTGTGACTTTGCATGCAGAGACCTGAACATGTTTTACAAGGCAAGGCATGCCGTTGTGGGAAGTACTGCAGGTATTCCCACTCTAGAGTCTGACAAAGCATGCTGTTGCAGGGAGTACTGCAGATACTCCCACTGTAGAGTCAGACAAAGCATGCTGTTGCAGAGAAAGCTGCAGGTATTCCTACTGTAGAGTCAGACAAAGCATGCTGTTGCAGGGAGAGCTATAGATATTCCCATTGTAGATCAGAGACTCAGGCCTCCACAATGGAGCCCTGTTCTTCTGGAGTCATATGCAAAGCCTCAGTATCAGCATGTGTGATATTCATCCCACCATGTGCATGTCCCTAGCAGACATCATGCATAGATCATAACACATTTGATTTCTACAGATAGGCAATGAGTACTCTTCCTCACATCTGGTTTTAGACCAGACATTATTGGTCAATCAAGGCACATTTGATCTCTGTGAGTTTGTAATGGCTGCTCTTTCCCATATCTGCTTTCAGACATCCCTATAGGAAGTCTTACTTGAGGAATCCCATTGTTCCTCCTCCCTATCTCTGTTTGTGCCATGGAATTATAGTTGCTTGAGCTTACCCAGACTTCCTCTGAATCTAATCAGGTCTGGTCTCCTCCCTTCTAATTGGATACTGAAGACTGATAGCCTGTCTGTGAGGTTCCATGCTCTGAAGCATGAAGAGAGTGAACTGTTGCTTCAGCCAGTGCCAGCTGTTGTTCGTTCTCCTCACAGACTGAAGTTTGCCTCACAATCCTCTCCTCAGGCCAACACCTGTGAACGACTGATACGGAGCAAAACCCCTGAGCTCCATGGATCAGGACAACACACACTCAGAACTCACAGGCATTGTGAGGTGGGTTTGTGGGGCATCCTACCTTAGAATTTCTCTAGGGCCATCATTGGGATGCTGTCAGAGCTTCGGTAACTCCAGGCTTGATGGAAGGTCTGTGGTGTAGCTGAGTGGAGAATGGACACACTTGTCTTTAGGGCAGCATGCATCTCAGCAAGTTGCTTTCCTCAGCACAGTGAGTGAACATGTCAGGATCACAGCATGGATCCTGGCTGCTCTGAGGGGCAAGATCCAGCCCCTCTGTGATAGGCCAATTAAAGAGGAAACAGAGAAAGGAGACTTCTTCAGTGTGGCCACATTGAAAGAGGCACAAAAGAAGTCCAGTGATTTCCAACCTATCTTTGTTGCTGACACGAAATTCAGGTTTAAATTAAAGTCCACATAGGTGTGAAGGTCCAGTCAAAGTGTGCACGTTACTGTTGACCCATTATCAGACCCATCTTATTTCTGAGACTCTGTCTCTCCAGGGAGGTGGTCTGACAAGTTGTCCAAACTGTGAAATCTCTTTCTCAGAGACAAGTTCTTCCTCGGTCTGGAACCATGGCCCAAGTCTTTTTCTTCTTCCAGAATGAGGGGAATTCCCATCTCCCGGGGACCACTGCATGTTTCAATAGTCTGATAGCCAGAGGAGATGCACGAATGGCTCTTTGCAGAATATTTTTGCTCCTAACAAGTGGGTAGCCAAGAGGGAGGAAGCAGGATTTTGTGGATGATAAACAAATGAGTGAAGAAACATAAAAGATGACGTGAGGATCTCTTTTCTTGGTGAGTGTGGAGACGGAGCCTGGTTTTAAACCCAGACCAAATGCAACAGTTCTGAAACTAGACAAACTGGGACTTACATTCAACTTGGCACTTCTGACCTTGGGAAAGACGGTGGTTTTTTTTTTGGTCTTTCCTCTCAATGTCTTTGCTAAGTAGTGACGTCAGCATCTGCTCAGAGTGGTTGTGCATGAGTGCACAACATCCTCACCATTGGCTGACATAGCCGTTTGTCGCTGTTGCATCCTGAAACTCAGTACCTCCCAGACAAGGCCCACAAACCTGCCTGCGTTCTATTTCAAGCCAGGTGCCTGACCTAGAGAAGTACCCTCACTGTTCTAGTACCCTGAAGAGGGGGGGGCCTTCCTTGTGGGGCCAGAGACAAAGAGATCAAGTTGCTTTCCCAAGGTCACGCGGTTGACTGGATGATGAGCTGGGTGTGGAGGTCAGCCTGGGCTTGTATTGTATACCAGGACCTGCCAGCCTTCCTGGCTCTGGAAGCGCTGATGGGAGGATGCCTCACAGCTGGAGCAGCTGGAGGGAGGTCAGGCTCAGGACAGGTTGACTGAGACGGCGCTTTGTGCTGCTAGCCTGCTGGCCTTCAGCTGTGGGCACCGATCCGAGCCATCCTTAGCTACTGATGTCTCAGGGTTCAGGAATGGAAGGGACAGGGAATGTGACCTCTGACTGTGGGATCCCATGTGCTGCCTGGGGAGGGGAGGGCCCTCGGAGCTGGGCTCACCTAGTTCCCTGTGGCAATGAGTTGCCGGTGATGCAGGGAGGAGACACTGTGTACAGTAGTCCACCCCCTCCCCCCGCCTCATGTGTTTGTGCATAGGTCCTCACCCGTCACCCCACTTTGGACTGTGTCTTCCTGCTCCCCGAGGGAATGCTGGGGTTTCAGATGTGTGCTACTTGTCCAACCCTGCATGGGTGATGGGGACTCAACCTTGCCTTTACACCTGCACAGTGCTTTACCCAGCCCCATGGCAAGCACGTTTGACCTCATCAAGTCCTCACAAGACCCTGTGAGGTCATTGGTGCCACCTGCCGTAGGACAGGAGTCAGCAATCGAGAGTTTTACTCTGGGTCACCCCAGTGCCCCAATGCCGGGGCGGTGACTTGAGAGCAGATTGTCCTGCCATTTAGCTGTGTGCCCCCATGTTTGTGCTAGGACTTCCAGAGCCGAGAAGGAGGAGGCGTTGAGAACGGCACATTACTCCTGACCTCTTTCTGGAAGAATTTCTCTGGGGTGCTGACAGCTTTTGGGAGAGGGATCTTCTGCTTGTCACAGGGCCTCCTTCAGGGCTGGGGAGCCAAGAGTGGCCAGGTTGGCTCCTATGGTCGGTCCTCTATCAGCTTTGAGCCTCCAGGGTTTCCAGTCTCGAAATCTCAGGGAAGCCAGGGAGTTCCTGCCACCAGAGTCGAGTTCATGAGGCCGTGGCACCCCCTGCAGGCCTTGAGTAGAGGTACAGCTACTTCAGACTTGAGCGTGGCTGGTGCTTTTGTGTTGGTGAACTTTTTTTCTTCTAAACACAAGTAAAGCAAATATTCATATAGGTAACTGGTACCAAGGGAACAGCCTGAGATGCTGCTGTAGAACAGATTCAGGATTCAAGAATCCTCATCCATGAATAGATTCCTTGTTTCTTGGGATCCATGGAAGACTGATTCTGGGACAGCCATAGATACACAGACCCAAGGACATACTAATCTCACCATTTCCTACATCATCTCTTGATGTCTTATACTCCCAACACAGCAATGTGAATGCTATCTATCGGTCTGTCTGTCTGTCTGTCTTCCTATCTATCTACCTACCTATCTGCCTACCTACCTACCTATCATCTATCTACTATCTATCTACCTACCTATCATTTATCTATCTGTCTGTCTATCTATCTATCTGTCAAAAAAAAGTTTTATTGCAACATGGCCGCACCCTTCTTCCTATACTTTTGTGTCTGTTGTTCATCATGGGAGCAGAGCTGACTAGGTGTGTTGGGACAGTGGAATTTTACAAAATAAAAAGTTGTCAATGGATGCCCAGTTTGGGTAGTCCTTGTGCCTCAGGACTTCAGTTCTGGCTTGGCCTGCTGTCCTGATTCTTCCTCCTCCAGACAATCTCCTAGCAGGCTTGAGACTTTCTGTCACTGTGACAAGTCCCTGGGGTGACAACTAAAAAGAAGGGATATCTTTTGGCTCTGGGTTGCAGAGGTTGAAGCTCATGGTCACTTGGCTCCATTGCGTCTCAATGAACCATAGAGATGGTGGGATTGAGAGCAAAGCGGTCTCCTCAGAGTGGACAGGAGGCAGAAAGAAATGGAATGGGACCAAACTAGAACTTTCACGGGCCATCCTTGGTGACCCACTCGGTTCTGCAACCTCCCCAAATAGCGGCACCAACTGGGACCAAGTGTTCAAATGTGAGGACGTGGACCCATTCCAGATGCATTCCGCAGGCTCCTCTCTTCCTCCTGCAGGGCCCCTGTTCTGGTGAACAATCCACCCGAGACCCCAGCTGTTAGAACGAGCAGGTTTCAGTGTCCTCCATTCCACACATGCTAGATCAGAAATACTTTGGACTGGCAGTGTCTGCAGACTTTGAGATGTTTGTAAATGCATAATGAGTGACCTTGGAGATAGGACTCGATATTAAACACAAAATTTGTTTATGCTTTGTGTACACTTACACATGTATCCAATGGCATTTTAGCAAACAAAACAAAACAAAACAACCCCCCTGAACTTCAGAATGGTTATGTTTTGAGTAAGGTGTTGCCCTCTCCTTTCTTTATGCTATATTGAGGATGGAAGCCACAGTCGTACCCACGATAGGCAGGTGCTCTACCGCTGAGCCACAACCCCAGCTAGGAAAGTCTAGGCAGGCTCTCTAGCTGAGCCCTGACTCAGCTTAGGTATGGAATTTTCTATTTGCGGCATTATGTTTGTGCCCAGAAATTTGTATTTTTGGGTGACGATTTTCATTTACAGAGAGAATTGGCTTCCACGCTGAAGCATGTTCACGCATACAGAAAGTACTGCCTTAGTTAGCGTCATTGACAACTCTCCCCTCTAGTGGTGGGTGCTCCCCAGTGCTGGTTAATACTGCTTTCCAGGCACACCCAGGCCGGGCGCATGGAATAGGAGGGGATCATGAGTGACAGTCCGGATCTGGCAAGATGGATGGGACTGCCTTGATTTTTCCCCAGTGAGACTGGGCCGGGCATTGATGCAGTGGTGCTATGTTCTCCTGCTTGTTCATTGAGCTTTAATGTTTGAAACCTTCCTCATTGCCTCTGTTAGAGATCCTGAGTGCAAACGCAGGTAACACACCAGAGACTGATTAAATCTCCCCCGTCGTGCCAGTTTGAGGGAAGGTGATTTTGCAGCCGTAGCCAAAATACCAAATGTGCCACCCTGTGATGCTTGTCACTGCTCCAGAGCAGACAGTGGAAGGAGCACAGAGGGGCAGAGACACAAAAGAATTTCAGAAGGCTGGTAGTAAAGGGACTTCTCACGGGGCCGTGAGGATCCAGCGGACCTCTCCTCATGGTGGAGCTGGGGCTGGACTCCAGCTTGAAGGCAAAGTGTCTTCGTCTCATTTCTAATCCGAGACTGGGTGATGTGTCCCTGCCAGGGCTCCAGAAGGAAGGTGATACGCTCTGTGTGTGTGTGTGTGTGTGTGTGTGTGTGTGTGTGTGTGTGTGTGTAGATCAGAGGTTGATGTCTATTGCTCTCTATTTTATATCTTGAGACAGGATCTATCAGTGAACATGGAACTAGCTAGCTGATTGGCTAGGTTGACTGGCCAGCAAGCCCCCGAGGGTTTTCCTATATTCCTAGTGCTAGGATTATAGGTGTGTATCACCACACTTGGCTTCTCACATGGGCTTGGGTGGCAGACTTATTCAGCAGACATTTCCTGACAAGCTAGGTTCCTAGCTCCTGAACCTGAATTCGTTACATGCATTTTTTTCCCCAGATAATTCTGGGCTGTCTGATTGATGCATCCTGTGCTCCCCTCAGTACCTTCTTACCTAAATTCCAGCATTCGAATTCCAGGCTTGATGGTAGGGTAGGCAACCTGGTGTCAGGGAGAGTCACCAGGTTGGTCTTCCTGTGCTGGGGAGACAAGGAAATCCTGACTGAGAGCTACCACAGGGCTTGGGTGATGAGGGACTCAGGGGCATCTGTGGACCTTTTTTTCCCCAAAAGTCTGGGTGACCATTTGGGGGAGAAATGCAGTGAACTCATTGTCTGTCCACAGGCAGAGGGGACAGTGGCAGAGGGTCTTGTTTCTGCACCTCCTCCTTCTCCCCTAAAGTCTCTCTGAGTTGAACAATTTCTTGAGCCCATGGCGGATGAGGAAGGGCCGCATCCTCTGGGGAGTTGGCAGGATGTTTGCAGGGACACAGTGGAATGAGTGGAATGAGGGCAGGACCCAGGTGAAAACCGGGGGAATCAGACACCTGATCCCAAGCTGGGAATTCATTTGAAACATCTTAGAGAGCAATTAGACCAGAAGTGGGGCTGTGCTACCTCTCCAAAGCCTGCCTTCTAGCCACTCACTTTCTCTAACTTCCTCAACCTCTCCAAACAGCGCCACCTGCTGGAGACCACGTGTTCAAACCCATGAGCCTGTGGGAACTATTTTGCACTCAAATCATAATGTTGAGTATTTTAATCAGTCATTATCCCACTTAAATATTTGATGGCCATTGGGGGATGAGTAAGAACTCCTTTTGTCACAGCTGGAACCACAGGCTGGGAAGGAAAGGGCCCAGTAAAGACTTTGAAGAGCAGGGGTTCTTGGTGGCGGGAGAAGGTTTGTCCTTGGACATTCTGGCATCGCCTGTGAGTTCAGCTGTTATTACTGCCATGTATTTACTTGCTTCAGTTACCCCATTCATGGATTGAGATTAATTTCCACGTATAGCTCATTTTCAATTAAAAAACACATAAACCACAGCCAGAGTGTGAATCCATTTCTGCTCAGCAGAAAGATCCAGACCATGGATTTTATCATTGGCTGCCATCGATTTCCCATGAGTCATAATTACATTTTACTCTCAGCATCTGCACTAAGTGATATTTACATCTGCAATTATCCTGGGCAACTTTTAATGTTAAATTTGTTTTGCTTTGTTTTGGGGGAGGGGATATTTGAGGAAATTAAATTTTTTTTTTAAAAAAACTTTGCCACCCGCTCTTTATCCACACAGTTCTCTTTCTCATATGAAATAATAATTTTGCAATCAGAGCCTGAACCGTTTTACAAATGAAGTTTGAATTGACATTTCCACTAGCGGGGATGGTAATTTTCATTGCTTGCCAGGCTTGGTGCATTTAGATCTGCTCTTGAAATTTAGTTTTGCTATTATTATCTTTGAAATCCTTTGGGGCCTTTTCCTCCTTGATGAGACACGTGCTTTTCCTGTCACTTCGGACGTGCCTTGTGCATGGCTCTCAGCAAACCCAACTACGTTTAGTTTGGTGTTCCAGGCTTTCGTGGGTCCAGGTGGCCTGTCTCTTGTGGGTTCTGGAACACGCTGGAACCTTGATGTGTGCTGCATGTTCAACGGGAGTTTCCCCTTCCCGTGTAAGCGTGTTCATATGTGTATGGATGCATCATGCATGTGAGCATGCGGAGGCCAGTCAACCTTGAGCGCTGTCCTCAGGAGCTCTCCACTTGGTTTTTTGAGACAGGGTCTCTTATAAACTCAGAACTGGCTGATTTGGCTTGGCCAGTGAGCTGTGGGGACCTCCTGCATTTTTCTCTAGACCTGGGATTGTGGCCCACAATGCCCTTGCCCCCATGGGCTCCTGGCATCACACTCAGGTCTTTGTGCTCGGGTTTGTACAGCAAGCACTTGAGATTATTGGCGTCGTCTCCTCCCCCTCCCCACCCAACAGCCTTCTCATCCCCTTCCTGGGGCTCCTAACCCAGAGGTAACAAAAGTACATTTAGACAGAGTGGGGTGAGAGTCGGAGAGACAAGGGTGGGGAGAGAAACTGGTTCTGAGCGTTGACTGTGGTTGGAAGGCTCCATGCTGGAAACCTCCCCAGATTCATGTCTGTGGCATCTGGAGCTGGTGTCTTTGGAGGTAACTAGAGTTAGGTGAGGTCATGAGGGCTGGGCGTCCTGTGGGCATTGATAGCTTCATAAGAATGGGAAGAGAGAGCCAAGATGGCACTTTTGCTCTGTCTTACCACGAAACCTGCCCTGCTGTTGCTCCACCAGGAGAGGTACTGTGGGGAAAATGAGGGGGGCGAAGGAGGCTTGAAAGAAAGGATCACAGCACACGGCCTGAGGCTCTCCTGTTCCGGGATCCACTCTCCAGCTGTGTCCTGCCATGTGTCCTGTGACTCGTTCCTTGATGGGGACTCCACCCAACTCTGCGGAGTTTACTGTGAGGGTCACATGCAATGGCTCCTGCTGGCCTGGAGTCCAGGGACCAGACTGGTTTCGAAAGAAACTGGGTCTCATGTAGCCCAGGCTGGCTTTGAACTCACCCTGTAATGAAGGATGACCTTGAAGTTGTTGATTCTCCTGCCTCGGGTTCCTGGGTGCTGAGATTATAGACATACACACTATGCCTGGGTTATATGGTTCTGAGAATTCAACTGAGGATTGTGTATATGCGAGATAAACACTCTACTTGCTCTCCCTCCCCTTCCCTCCTTTCTTCCCTCTCTGCTTCTCTCCCCCAACTTCCCCCTCCTTCCTTCTTCTCTTCTTTCCCATTTATCTATCTATCTATCTATCTATCTATCTATCTATCTATCTATCTATCTATCTATCTATCTATCTATCTATCTATCCATCCATCCATCCATCCATTTATCCATCCATCCATCCATCCATCCATCCACCCACCCACCCACCCACCCACCCATCCATCTATTTATTTATGTACTTACTTACTTTGAGACAGGATCTTACTGGTATGTTAGGCTATTCTTAGATTTGGGACCCTCCAGTACAAGGGGACATTCATATCACAACCGTGATTACTGTAGCATTTGACATTAGGAGAGGCAGAGGACTGCCAGTTATGGGAGTGACCAGACCAGGTAGGTCTGCAGGGGGAGGCTATGGATAGCTAAACCAAGGGCAGGAATCCGGAGGAGTTTCCTAGAGT
Organism: Myodes glareolus; assembly: GCF_982192425.1. Lineage (NCBI taxonomy): Eukaryota > Metazoa > Chordata > Mammalia > Rodentia > Cricetidae > Myodes > Myodes glareolus. The sequence continues at coordinate 98,085,717 of NC_142034.1, forward strand.
AGAGGGTGGGGGCTATGGTGTTAGCAAGGACAGCAGGTATGGGCAGAGGGCCCAGGATGTCTTTGGGTGGTCTCAAAGCAGAGGTGTGGATGCCCTCTCGCACTGTGAGAGAGCGGATAGGTAGGGGGCTTCCCAGGGTACATTGCAGGGGCGTGTGGGATGCAGTGCATGGGGTGAAAGTGGGTAGAAGGTTTCCGTAAGGCTTCCCCAGGTTGCCTGAGGGTCTGGGGAAGGACGTGGTGTGGGGAATCAGGCTCCAACTGGCTTGCTTTGGTTCTGGAAGCCCCCTCAGCTGGGTCTGGCCCGGGACCTGCCTTTCGTCTCTAGTGCTGTAGGTGGCAGCAGAAGCCTGGTGAAGCCATTCTGAGTAGGGTGGTCGAAGGGGAGGATAATCAAACCACAGCCTCTGGCGGGTTATCTCCTGTGGTCACTCCGGAGCTGGCTGAAGCTGACGGTGGCAGCCCACAGCAGGCACCAACCCTGTTAGCAGGTTCTCTATTGAGTTTCAGGCTTTGCAGATGGCTGCCTAGACTCTGCACCCTGGAGCCCGGCCGGCTAATCAGATCCACTTCAGACCCTTCTGTGCCTCGAGGGAGAAGGGAGGCTAGCCAGCAGACGGCTTTGTTTGTAGCTTTTTACTTCTGAGTATCCCCAGATCCCATAACCCTCCTACCATCTTTGACCTTCCTTCCCGGGTCTCTGCAAGCTCAAGATGCTTATTGGTCAGAGATCAAGTGCCCTGAGCCGAAATGCCCGAGCTTTGTTTTTTTTCTGCGACCATGGAGCTGGGGCCGAACCCCAGGGCTTCCTTGTCCTCTGCTGATTTCCAGCAACCGGATTAACTTGTCTGTGCTGCAGCTTTGGATTGATTCATTTTTACAAACCTTTGTTACTATGGCAGGACCTGAGACCTTCAGTTTTTATTTTTTTGGGGGGAAAGGGGGAGTTGTATCTGTGAGAACTCATGATGGTTCCCAACCTCCTACTTCTCGCCCACTCTCCTTTTCATTACATTTATTCACTCGTTTATTGGGTGTGTGCACGAAGCATCACAAGGTCAGAGGTCAGTTCCCTGATTCCGCTGCGTGGGTTGGAGAGATCAGTGGCAGGTGCCTTTGCCCAGTGAGCCATCTCAACAGGTCTCTCTTACTTTGAATGACACCTTTACTTATTATTATTTATATTTTTATTATTTGATTCTGATATTTTTATTTTTTATTGATTTTTTAAATGATCATACAAAGTATTAAATATCATTATGGAATTTTCAGACAAAGTGTGTTTTAATAGATTCTTCTTCTTCTTCCGTACCCCCGCTACCCTTTGCTTCCCCCCAGCAAACCTCTTTTCTGTTTCTGTGCTCCTTTGTGCCTTCCCTGTACACTCACAGCCCTGTCCCTTTCCAGAACCTAGTTTTACTCTCTCCGGGTCCTCTTCCTAGTTATTTAGGCTTTTAACCACAGTTACACACCCGTTTTTATGTGTCCATTACAGGCTAGGGTCTGCATGTGAGAGAGAACATGGAGTTTTTGTTTTTCCGTTCTATTTAGGATAGCCAGGAAATGGAAGCACCCTGAATGTCCATCAGCAGATGAATGGATAATGGAAATGTGGCACATAGACATAATGGAATTTTCCTCAGCTGTGGAGACAAATGAAACTGCAGGAAAATGAATGGATCTGGGAAGTGGGATATTTTTAAAACTTTATTATTAGTGTGTACGAGGGGCACACATGTGCTATGGCATGCCTGTGGGTGCGGGTTCTACAGTCCCAAGGTATACACAGCAAGCGCTTGACCCGCTCGCCACCTTGCTGGCCCTTGAGTGGAAGCTTTATTGAGAAATAATTCCTACAGTGCAATTTGCCTGGTTAACATGTACACGACAGCACTTTGAAATAGATTCACAGTGGTTTGGCTGTCACCCCCACACATTATAGAGCATTTCCATTGCCTGCAAGAGCCCAACATGTCTCAGCTCTCAGACCCCTCTCCCTCCTCTCCCAGCCCTAGTTAACCCCCTATTCACACTCATCACTATGGATTTGTCTACTGGGTCTCAGCCTCCTCCCTTCTATGGGGAGTGAGTGTCAGCTGGCCCTCCTCCATTATTGCAGGAATCTGGTTCCCAGTACCTCTAGGACTGGCTTGCAGCTCTCTCCCAGCCATTCTGGGACTTGGGACTGTGTCCCCAGAGGAGGAGGGATGGGAAGACCTGCCAAGCAGGCCTTGTTGTTCACAGCATAAGTGGCTTGGCTCCGGATTACTTATTTCAAACTCAATTTGTGGCCTTGCCAAGAGCAGCCACATCCTTGAAGCATGTAACCCAATTACCACCATCCCTCCCTGGTCCCCAGAGCTGGAGTTTAGTATGGGCAGCCTTCCTGGGCCCGACAGCTGCAAGTTGGGAGACGTTGGGCCTGCCAGGAGCATTGAGCCTGGGACTCAGCTGTGAGATGCCTGCCTGGCCTGGCTCTGGATCAGTAACCAAGGATGCTTGCTCTCAGTGTTTGTGTCCAGGCCAGAGATGGGTGCATGGTACTCACTGTTAGGACCACACTGCTGCCATCCCAGCACCCTCACCGAGCCTTCTATGTAGCCCCATCACCTTTCCTCTTTTAGGAATCCCAGTATCTTGAGAGATACCATCAGGTGAGAAGCACTGTGTGCCCCCCTTTAACCAAACAGGCACCAAACACATGGGAGACTGTATGCCACTCACATCTGCGGAGTGCTTACAAGGTGCTAGGTGCTAGGCGCTAGGTGCTAGGTGGTGCATGAGGCATTAACTTGTAAAGCCCTCTCTGTACTTGGGATCATAAAGAACAAGGATCAAGCATTGGGGAGATGGTCCAGATAGTGAATGCTTGGTTAGCAAGCATGCAACTTGACTTAGATTCCTCAAACCACATAAAAGTTGGTATAGAGATATCTGTAATCCTAGGGCTGGAGAGGGGGACGTGGGTGGATCCATGGGACTCCCTGGCTAGTCAGGCTGGCCTGCTCAGTGAGATGCAGGCCAATGGGAGACCTTGTCTCAACAAACAAGTTAGATAGTGCCTGAAGAATGACCCTCAAGATTGACCTTTGGTCTCCACGTGCACTTGCTAGCTAAACCCACATGAACACGCACAAACACACACACCCTCCATCCCTCCATCTCTCTCTTCCTCTCTTTCTTTCTCTCTCTCATACATAAAAACACAGAATGAGGACCAGCCCTTTCTTCACTGAGGAGGACCCAGCTGCTATAATTCAGATTCCAGAGCTGGAGTGAAGCTAGGGGGCCATGGACACAGTTAGTCGAGTCCGACATTGTGAAGGAGGAGGCAGTCTTCATTAACTGACCCAGGTCAGGTAGATCGCTGGGTTTGCAGGTGCCAGGGCTGAGATAAGAACTACAGGGCCTGGGCTGATGCAGACCTGGGAACCCTCATCCAGAAGACACTGGCGCCATCTGTGGATGGAAGAGCAAAGTGCCCCCGAGCGGCATGTCTCTAAATAGTGCATGTGGCTTAAGGTGAGGCCTAATAAAAAAATGACAGGCAGGCATGACAACACACACCTGCCCTCCCAGAGCTTGGGAGGCTGAGGCAGGAGGATGCAAGCCTCAGCTGCAGATTCTGTCTTGAAGAGCCAAAGCGAATTGATCGTTTAGCAGATCACACGCAGAGGAAATGTTGACTCTCCTCTGGGTCTCTGGCCTGCTGGGTTGCTCTGCAGATTTCAGGCCTCCCAGCTGATGTCACTGGGAGGTCCAGTCCCCCAAGTGCTCCATAGATCACACCAGTTCTTGTCTACATGACCCAAATCCACACTGTTTGTGGCGACATAGCTTTGAATTCTCCCGTAATGCCACGGGATTAAAATCAGAGACAGTTATCACAGAGTTCTGCTGCCCAGTTCTGGGTGTGACTCCGCGGGAAAGGTGATGAGGGCAGTAGAGACTTTCACATAAGGACCAAGTGTGTCTCCTGGGCCTGAGCAGGTCAGCCAGGCAGCCAGCACGATCATTTCCAGCACGGTTCTGATGGTGAGGACAGGAAGGACAAACAATGGTAGTGATTTGGGGAATACTGATTGGCTCCTAACATCAGAGTTATGATCTATCCCTATTCCTCCACGCTTTAATAAACTTCTGTTCTCATGGAAACAAACCACTTGACCTTGCAGGATGCTTGCAGGATGATCTTGCGGTTGCTTTCTCACAGCCGCTCCAACGCCCGCATCTCAGCTTAAACCTTTCTGGGAGTGGATGACACTGGGCCGTGGGTTGCAGAGCCATTGCCCTGTTTCCCTGTCTATTCAGTGGCTGTCTTGTGTCGTGCTAACACTGCCACTCATGGGATCCAGAAAGTGCTCTCTTAGCATGCCAGCTGTCCATTCCCAGGCGGGGAGACTCCTGCGGAATCCACCCAGCAGGTCTCTAAGCATATTCATAACCCCAGATTCTAGAATGGTCTGCGTGAGAGGGACAGAAGGCTCTATCCTAGGACCGTATCTCTCCTGCCTTCTCTTGCCCCCACGGGGTGTCTTCTTTTGTGTGTGTGGGGTCTGTACATATCCACGTGGGTGCTGTACTTAGGACGCCACCCACAGAGCATCTTTTTCCTTTCCAGTCTTTACGTATGTCCCAAAGGATGAAAGGGGAGAAAAATCCACCCCACCCCACCTTGGGAGACAGCAGCCTTTTGGGGGACTGTATTGATTAGAGTACCGATGCTTTGCCCCTGTACTGCAGCCCAGGGGCTCTGAGTCTGCCAGAAGGTTGAAGTCTTACTCTGTGGGTAGCTTACTTGGAGATGAGTCTCAGCCTCAGCCTCCCATATCTTCCCAGGATCTCTTTGCTAAAAACCCTTTCTCGTCCTCCTTTTATACCACCTCAACTCTGTTTCCACACCTGAGCACATCTGGTATGTGTGTATGTGTGTGTGCACGTGTCCATGTGCTCATACAGGCACACATTACCACACATGCATGGGTATTTAAAGGTCATTTCTTGGGTGATGTTTTAATTTCATTTCTATAATTGCTATTATAAAACACCTTTACATAAAGAAAATTAGAGGAGAATGGATTTTTCATCAGCTTGCAGTCCCAGGCTAGAATCCATCATTGTGAGAAAGTCAAAGCGGGAACTCTAAACAGCTAGCCACTTCGTATCTGCAGCCAACCGTGGAGAGAAATGCATGCATGCGCGCTCACTTCTGCTCGACTTGCTTCCTTCACTCTTGTATATTTCAGCCTAGGGAATGGTGTCACCCACAGTAGGCTCAGTCTTCTATCAGTTAAGGCAATCGACAGTTTTTCCTAAATATGCCCACAAGTCAACTCTCCCTAGACAATTCCCAGTTAAGACCTTTTCTCAGATGATTCTGATCTGTGTAAAGTTGGCAAAGCTAACCACCACCGGCACCTTCACCATTTTGTGGGAGTCAGGATTCCTCACTGAGCTGAAACTTTGCTCTAGGCTAGGCTGGCTGGCCAGCAAGCCCCCCACGCCACCAGATCTGCTTGTCCCCACTTTCCATTTCACTGATACTAGGACTGTAGGTGTGAGCTACTGGGAGGACTTTTGTTTGACATGTATCTTGGAAAAAGCCATCTTTCTCAGCCTCCATCTGTGTCAGTTGGGGGAAAATGTTGCCAGGATTTTAGTTTGGACCCCCAAACGCCATCAGGAGTGAGAAGAAAGGAATAGCCCTGGCATGTCTCCTGCATCTGCCCTGCTGCTACCTGGCCAGCCTTGTTGGCACCATCAACTTCCCTTTCTTTCCCTTGAGAACACTGGCTGGGAACCTTGAACCTAAGCCCACATCCGTCTTTGGTCCTGTCCCAGCCATCCAAGTGCAGTGAAATCACTAGAAACAAATGCACAAATTAGCAATGTCCTCGGCACAAAATGAATATAAATAAGCCAGGCAAGACCTCTGCTCTCCCACCCGTTGTTCACATATAACTCCCAGGACACTTCAGCCCAGCTAAGATCCATAGAAATTAATGATAAATTAAGCCCATTAATCACCCCCAGATAGGGCTTCAAGGGGGAAGGCAGGCTGTAGGATTGAAACCAGGCAGTCAGATGGGGACCAGGTTGTGACACAGGACCCCCACCTCAGTCTTTGAATCCCAAGAGCATGGTCTAAATGTTGGGAGTTTTACCTCATGGTCTCTGATTTCTGGGTCCCCTGTGTATTTCAAAAGCTGTGATCCTTGGGAGGAAATCAAAACTCAGTCATGAGCTCCATTTATATGCCCTCTGTGGGTATTTTCCTTCCACCTGCTAACATTTGGTGTCTGTCCCAAATATTCTTGGAACTTGGCCCTGAAAGCTCCCTTATGTTGACTGCTGGGTCTCAGATCCTGTCCCGTCCCACAGCTCCTTATCTCCCTTGTCACCTTGTCCTAGGAGTTTGGGTGATCTGTTCAAATCCTGACCTTTCCTCAGCTATGCACAATCCCCATGTGTTTCCTGTCATGATTTGAATTGAAATGTCCCCCACAGGTTCCACTTGGTCAGACACCCCCAAAGGGGTGTTTCTAGATGATTCCAATCCAGTTTAGTTGAAGTAGGCACGAACAATAGCATCTTCCTAAAGGCTCCACTGGGAAGGCTCAGTCCTTGTGGCCAACAGACCAAAGCCTAGGTTCTGAGTTGGCTGCTTTTCATGCATCACCCATGATTTTTGTCACATAGGTTTTTATCCTTGGTATGACTATCTCATCAAACCTGGCAAGAGCGAGAGCCACAAAGGTTCCTGCCAAGTGACATTGTTATCTATGTGGTACAATTTTAGCCACATTGTGTTGGTCAAGAGCAAATTTCAGGTCTTGGCCATTCTGAAGGGAAAGGATTGATCATGTAGTATGACCATGTAATGAGCCATTCCAGACCACCTTAAAGTGTGTTGCCTACAGTCAGGATGACAAAGTCCAGGGCTGGCTATATATCTCATATCTGGTAAGGTTATACTTCTTGCAGATGAGTGGACTGGGAAGCAGTTCCTATGGCAACCAGCAGCCTGGTTTCTGCCACATGTCTGGCTGTAGAAACTCAGCATCTTGCCCACTCATCTCTAGCCCTCAATGCACTTGAACTTGAGGACCTTGTTTGAGTGGGACTGCTTTCTCTTTGATCACACCTTTGCTCAGCCTCATTGAGTACAAGCTGTTTCCAGGCGCTGCGAACATGCGTGAAGTGCGATGAACCAGCTTCCTCTCTCACACGCCCTCCAGGCTCAGTGTGAGATGGATTAAATTTTTGCAGTATGCAGGATTGAACCCACAGCCTCCCACATGCTAAGAAAGGGCTCTGACTCTAAGCTACAGCCTTAGCTCTTTTTTACATATAAATTTTGACACAGAATCTTGCTAAGTTCCCCAGTCTGGCTTTAAACTCATCCTGCAGCCTAGTTTGAGCTCCTCCTGCCTCTGCCTCCTGAGTAACTGAGGTGATGGGTTGTCCCACCAAGTTCCCTATGTCCTATGGCCCAGTAGAAGACCAGCAATGGGGACTTCTGTTCTAATGCCCAAATTCTGGGAATGCAAGAGTGGCATTGAGGTTGGTCTTTTCTCTGGACAGTGAGGAGCCAAGAACCAGAGAAGCAGGTGTGGGGGCAAACTCAAGTAGTGAAATGGTAGACGGCAAGTGGAAGTGAGGCTGTCTTTCCTGGAATTGGAAAACAAACTGGTATTCACCCCAACCCTCCACTGCTTCTGTGACCAAATCCAGAGGATCTGATGAGCTATCAACTGGCATCTTCAGTGTCATCACCCACACCCAATGGGTGATGGTTCGAGGGGAGCAGTGGGTGCGTAGAGAACATTGGGAAGGGCGTGTCCTTGGATGTGGGTAAGACTTTGGGCTATTCAGGGCCAGATGAAGACACACACACACAGAGGAGAGCAGGCAGACCTAGCAGGCATCCGAGGAAGCAAAGTCTCCAGCACTCAGGGACGGATCCGGAAGCCAGGGCAAGAGCACCCCACGATGCCCAGATCCTGGGTCACAACCTATTTGAATAAAACGGAGTGTGTGAGCGGTTTTGGTTTGAGCAGATGGTATCAGGGCACAGTACTGAGTATGAAGACAAAAAATGCTGGTGGTCCAGTTGAGCCTTTACCTAGGGCATATTGACCCACACCTTTGCGTGTTACGTCATTTCTTCAGAAGAATAGGTCTGAGGAACCTGTGTGCTAGAACTGTTCATGACAGACAAGTAAACACACCCACCATAGACCTGGCCCTAGTCAGCTGCACCTGAACCTGCTTAGCTGTGTGACTAGGGCTGGTTACCTAACCTCTTTGTGTCTCAGCGGTAGGGCTCTCATTTTCAAAGACTTTGCAGGATGGTAGAAGGCAAAACAGAAGCTGGTCCACTTTGTAGTCCCCATGGGCCAAAGGACCGCCCTTTTAGTCAATGCCCTGTTGGTCCCACCTTGTGCCATTAGCCAAGAGTCCAGATTTAGAGTCTAGGATGAGGGAACAGTGGAAGAGGCAGAGAATAAGGCTGGCAATCCGACCTTCAGGCAGGTAGCTGTAATGTCTTTCCTATAGGTAGCCAATGAGATACTATGGTTTGCGTGTGGCAGGCACTCCGTAGATCGGAATTAGAGACACCAGGCCAGGAGCTTTTTGTAGTCAGATATGTCACACGACAGCTTGAGCCTCTATATATTGGCGATTATGTCATCCCTCCACCAGTGCAGCTCCGCATGCCTCCGGATCCTGCCTCAGTTTCCCTGGTGAACTGTTGGTGTCAACATTAGCTGCCATTCTCAGGATCTGAGTGATCACGTGTGAGATAGTCTGTGTGACGGTAGTTTCCCTTAGCTGAGTTACTTAGCTTGTTGCCACAAGGAAGATCCCATGGAAGGGAGAAAAAAATTGCAGCAAGGGGTGTGGAGCTGTGGAAACACCGTGTGGCCAGCTGTTTCTCCTAATGTCTTTCTAAGGAATTAGAAAGTTACAAAGGGCTCAACCTGAGCCTTTGCTCCTCTGGGATTCTTGGGAAGAACAGGTGTGTCTGCCAATGGGGAGCAGCAGTGGCTGCGTTTTAAACAGTGGCCTGTTTGACAGCAACGAGTGACCAGGCCTTGGAGACTTGAGTTGGACTGGTATAGAAAGGTGAGAGGAGCCACGGCCTCTTGACTCTTGACTGTGTGTGCTCCAGAGGTGATCCGGGCCTGGTTCCCTCCCATGGAAGTTTCCCTTTGAGTTTGTGTTTTGTTGATCTTTGTCATTGGATCTAGGGAGGTCATGATAGTATAACTCATTTATTTGGCACCAGACAACTTTAGGAACAAGGCTAACCACTGTAAGTAGTGTCCATTATCTCTTTGTTTCCTTCCCACATTGCACACGCACGCACGGACACATGCATGCATGTACACATGTGCACGCCCATACTTTCAGAAATCAGTGGCTTTGTTCAGAAAGTTTCAATTTTATTCCCATTTCACTTTTTATTTTTTCCCCACATGTGTGTTGTACATTCATGTGTATGCGTGTTAACATGTATGTGGTTTTGAGTGCGTGGGTGGCCTGAGGCTGATGTTGGGTACCATCCTTGACCCCTCTTTCTGCCTTATTCACTAGGCAGGTTCTCAGGAGAGCTAAGATGTAGCTAGTCTTGCTAGCCAGCTTGCTCTGAGGATCGCCCCCTCTGCCTTCTGAGGTTAGAATTACAGGCGGTTACAGCTTCCTCCTGGATTTGTGTGAATGCTCTGGTTTTGAGGCTCCAGTCCTCACACTTCCACAGTGCTTTAACCACTGAGCCATCTCTCCAGCCTTTACCTCCATTTTAGAGACGAAGAAGCTGAGAACCAGGAAATAAAGCTGCCAGCCTGGAATTGTACCGTTGAAACACCAGAGCAACGATTCCAGCCCTCAACTTCCCATCTGCCTTCTTGATGCTTTATCAAGGTGAATCTGTGTCCCCAAGAGTACTAGACTTGTGGGGGGTGGGGACAGGAAAATCGAATGGACTCATCCCTCCCCATCTGTGCCAAGCACACCCTGAAGTGCATAAAGCGCCAGGTATTAAGGTTTATGAGTCTATTAATCCGCGGCTTTGGAGGTATTAAAGTTTCATATTGATGATAAACCTCCCCTAATAAAGCGTAAGGGAAGGAGGAATAAATCTCCAATTTCAAAGGACCCCAAACCACTTAAACAATTGCGGGGAAGATGGATGTGAGCAGCAGTGATGGGGTGATATGTCTTGTCCAGTGGAGGGTACTTTGGCAAAGTGGTTTTTGCTTCTGCTAAGTGGTAGAGATAAAATGATGGATGTGAGCTATTGATTCCATGGGAGTCTGCATGGGGTGAGCACAGTTGGAGGAGGAAGGAGCCCATGGTGAGGTTGAGAGATGCTGAATATGGATTAGGAGGTGAAGGAGACTGAGTTTGCGAGGCTGGCTCCACCCAGCAGGGAGAGGTCCTTTGCTTTCCGGAGTTACCGTCCAAGTACTTGCAAGTCCATTTCTCTTCACCCACTCCTTCCCTTCTTTCCTCCTTATTCTTCCTATATTCTTTTTCTTTTCTCCTCCCCTTCTTTCCTGTATCTTTTCATCTCCTCCCCTCACCTTCTTCTCCTCTCTCATCCTCTTCCTCTTTATCCTTCTCTTTCTCCTATTTTCTCTTTATATCTTTTCCTACCGCAGGGAGAAAAGCATGACAGCTTTTTCTAGCTCACAGCATGACAACCTGTGAAGGCTAGCCCACAACATGACAGTCTATGAAGGTTAGCTCACAGTATCCCAGCCAGTGCGGGTTAGCTCACAGCATCCCAGCCAGTGCAGGCTAGCTCACAGCATGACAACCTGTGCAGGCTAGCCCACAACATGACAGCCTATGCAGGTTAGCTCACAGTATCCCAGCCATTGCAGGTTAGCTCACAGCATCCCAACCAGTGCAGGCTAGTTCACAGCATCCCAACCAGTGCAGGCTAGCTCACAGCATCCCAGCCTGTGCAGGTTAGCTCACAGCATCCCAACTTGTACAGACTAGCTCACAGCATCCCAACCTGTGCAGGTCAGCTCTAGGCTGTTGATTTAAACACAGCCCAGGAGGATCATCCTGACCTTGTCATTTACAAGCTCTGTGACTTTGGACAATGTCCTTCATCTCCTTAGGCCCCATTCAAGTCTTTAAAAAAAATTCATCATTTATTTTCAAATAGGTTTAGATTTTCAGAGAAGTTGCTAAGATGGTCCATGTTCCCAGTCCTGTTCTGGCTAACATCATACATTACCAAGGTACATTTGTCAAAGTTAATGGACCTGTGTTGAAGCGTGGTTATTAATGCAAGCTGGTACTTTATTACAGACTATGCATTTCTACCTTGCACCAACTTCCTATTTTAGGTTTCTCCCTAGGGTGTCACCACACGGAGTCCTCCCATCTCTCTAGGCCTCTCAGATCTGCCTTATTTGTGGTGACCTTGATGCTCCTGAGAAAGGCCTATCAGTTTCATAAAGATATCCTCATGACACTAGATTTTGGGAGGATGAGCAGAGAGAGGATGTAAGCCTCTTCCACAGCACAGGGAGGGGCAGCTGTCAACATGGCTCCACTCTTGATGCTGACCTTGGTCTGGCTAAGGGCATGCTTCTCGAGTGTCTGCCAGACTGTTGTGGGCACACCACACCTTACATCTCACTCTTGTCTTGTGGAGGGACGCAGCTCGTGTCAAGGGTGACATTTTACTTCTTGGGAGAGGACTGTGTACATAAATTATTTGGAGTCCTTCTGTACTGGATATTTGTGTATTCCCCCACATTCATTTACTCAATCATTTATTTACATCAGTATGTAGCACAGATTTTATTTCATGCCCTGAGTTACAATCCTATAGTATATTATTTATTTTGTTGCTCAAATTGTTTCAATTTCATTTGGAACTTACTCTTTTTTTCTCTTGAAATCATTTTTTATAAAAAATAAATGTGTTAATCAGGGCTGGGAATAGGGCAAGGTAAATTAGTGCTGTGAAATTTAACAGGATGTAAAAAAAAATGCCGTACCACCCTCACTAGTTGAAATAAATAAAACATTAAGGCAATTTTTAAGAAATCATAAAGAATGAAACAAATTTTACAATGACTGAAATATCAATATTTATATCGAGGCAGGCTCTGTAATGACTGTAAATCATTAAGCCAGCTGTCTAGTAGTTAGTATATATGTAATAGATGTATCCTGTCAATTCATGTGGAGCCCATCAGGGACTTAATGCCTGATGAGATCATCTGCACCTGTCTTGGTGGTGGAGCACAGACATCAGGTTACCCTGTAGATCAGCCAAGGGCCCCACTGGCTCAGCTAGGCCCACTGGGTATCTGGTGTTGGCTAACTGTTGGCAGATCTTGGTTTGCCCCAGTGGGAATGCAGATGATGGACAATGAAGAAGGGAGAGCCCTACAAAGCCTTGGAGGCCTGGGCTCAGAATGGCCCTTCATCATTTCTGCTGTCTTCCCCTGGACACAGGAAGTAACTTAGCCAGATTTCAGCGGAAAAGGCAAGAAGGATCATGTCTTTTGTGAGAGGAACTCCAAGTCACGCAGTAGAGGACAAGGGATGAAAATGGGTATGTGTACGTAGTGTGTGTGTGTATGTGTGTGTGTGTGTGTGTGTGTGTGTGTGTGTGTGACTGTGATAAATATCTGTCAGATGCGACATTAGGGATGAAGGATTTGCTTTGGTTCATGGTTCAGATTGTATAGTCCTCACAGGGTGGGGGGTAAGGGGCTAGTGTGGCTCAATCCACATGGTGGGGGCTTGATGGCTTGTTCATACCATAGCCAGCCAGGAAGCAGAGAGAGGTAGACAGAGCTGGAGATAGGTTATCACCCTCAGACACTTGCTCCTAGAGGAAAGCATCTCACATCTAGGTGGTACCTTGTAAAGGTGTCTTCCAAAACAGCATCACACCAGTTGAGGACCAAGTGTTCGAACATGTGAGCCCGCGGGTGGCAACAGCAGAGGAGAAGGGGGGAGGGGGCACTTTTGGTCTCAGTCTGCCAGGACTGTTTTCAGTGCTAAAGAAACACCTGTGCACAGAACAAGCTGTGTGTCTGCACCCTGGGGAGCTAAGAACAGAATGATAGAGGTCACAGTCATGGCAGTGATAAGGGGAAGAGGGACAATTTCATCCCACCTCTTGGGGCCCTTGGCTCCCTGTGGACATGTTGACAAGGAGGGTGTTTTGGAACTGTGGGAAGATTCTGGCCATTACTGCAGCTTTTTCTCTTCTGTGGTCAAATCCAGGAAAGAAATTCTGCATGGGACATGACCACTGAGGAGACAGGAGGTATCTGCTATGGCCTTCTCTTAAGGGCCCCCTTGTTCAGCACACTGGCTCCTTAGATTAAACCAACAGCTCCCATTTTGCAGATGGAGGCTGTTTTAATTGAGACATTGAAAGACTGATTTCCTTAATTTCCTCCTAATGGAAAATCCGGATGCCTAATCAATTTGGGTCAGTTTGGTGCAGTTGTTGCTCCAAATGCAGTTTATCTAAGAGTGTTCATGCCAAAAATCAATATTTAATACTGTGAGGAGATGCAGTGTGTTCTGCCACAGAGGAACTCTGGGGGAACTCTGAGGCTGACAGGACTCAGGGCTGGAAAGCGTAATCCAGTTTGTCAGGAAGAAATTTTCCTTCCTCTCTATCTGACGGTTGAGGCATGGGACTGGACCTTTTGCGTATGACGTCTCAACCCTCCCTACCAGTGAGGTCATCTATTCATATTTTACTCTCACAGGAGGAGAAACTGAGGCATGAGATGGTGTCATGGATCCAGTGATCTGTAGGGTCAGAATATGAGTCAAAGAGCTTTACCCAATGTTGGTCCTCCCTCTCGACTCTTCAATGTGGCAGTTGATGTTAGCCTCACATGGTTCTGTTCTGGTAGGGGGTGGTAGACAAGGAGCTGACTGCGTTCAGTGGACTTCTGGGTTCTGTTCTAAGACAGGGCAGCTAACCCCACCCCAAGGAAGCCACGCTTGACGGCAAATGTTTATGTTGCAAAATCAGGCTAACTTATTCTCAATTCCTTCCTCCATCATTTCCTGGTTTGCAGCATCATCATTATTTTCTATTATTGTTTTGTGTTTCTAGCGATGGTCTTCTTGTGTAGCTCAGCAGGTTTTCCTCCTGCCTTAGCCTCTGGAGTGCTAGGTAGGAGTGGAGGTGTGCAGCGCCCTCCTTCCCTCCCTTCCTGTCTGCCAAGTCCCTTCCTGTCTTCTCTGTGTTCCATCACACCTGTTCTTCTGTTTCTTTCTTGCAATTGGCCCTCTGCAAGTTCCAGTCTTTGAACTGTTTATTAAACACAATAAAATTAATTTTAGAGAAATAATGAGAATTAAATATGATTGTGTTTTATCTTCTTTTCTCAGAGAAGGCATTTAGTAAATCATGGTTTACCCCCTCCCGGTTCCTGTTTCAGAAGCCTCCTGGGTGAATTGGTGCATACAGAGGCATACCAGAGACCAAATACAGGTATTAGGAGACCTCTGTTGAACACAGGGCACTGGAGCAGACTAAAGGCATAGACCAGTGGTTCTCAACCTCCCTAATGCTGCGACCATTTAATACACTCATGTTGTGGTGACTCCCACCACAAAATCGTTTTCATTGTTACTTCATAACTGTAATTTTGCTACCGTTAGGAATCAAAATGTAAATATTTATGTTTTCCAGAGGTCTTACCCAACCCCTGTGGGAGAGACCTTTAAAGGGGTTGTGACTCACAGGTTGAGATTCACTGGCATGGAATTCACCCAGGGGCAACTCAGGGGCCATGCATAAACGAGGTTACATCTTCCAGCAGGATTGGGGCCTGAGGTTGGATTGAGAGGTCAGAGGGTAGCTCAGACCTTCTAGGGCCTTTCCCAGGACTTCATCCCACTCACTCCTGCCCTGTATCTGCCCAGCTACTTCATTATTGCAGTAGTGTGGCTCCCGTGCTACATACATAATACACATACATACATGCATACATATACACATATACACATATGTTTGTGCAGATCATGAAGTAGCTCAGTCATGTATTGAGGTTGGCAAGGGGAAAATGGGAGAAAAAGAGAAAATTCATTCCTTAGACTCTTTGTTGGAGGGCAGCAAGGAATGACTTCTTATTATGCACATGCTGGGCTTGTTTGTTACAGCATCTGTGGCTACTAACTGACCAGTGCATCTTTGCTTCTCCTCCCCTGTCTCACTGGAGGGAAGATCAGGGCTTAGTACAGTCCTCTAGCCTGTTCCTCTGTCAGGCAGATGATAAGACAGTAGGACATTCGGATCCTTTGCATGATTCATGACTCTGTCGTGTGTGTGTGTGTGTGTGTGTGTGTGTGTGTGTGTGTGTGTTCGTCAATGCCTGCTTTGTAAATGATGACCCATGTCCATGGGCCTAGGATTTTGGCTTTATGCTCCAGGTAATGAGTATGACACTCTGTGAAGATAGCGATCATCTTAATTGTAAAACACGGGTTCTCTAGAAAACAGCAGCAATTGCTGCATTTATGAGAAAATTTATTGCCCTGGATCTCCTCTCCTGGTAAGTAAGTGTGTAAGTGTTCCCTCGGAGCATCTAACAGTCCCCTTGTTGTCATTAAGTACCACTAATGGGTGCTCAGCATCCAAACACCTACTTACCATGTGGATTTAGTCATCCTGGAGGATTGCTTGCTACTTAAATAATACATGATTTTGAAGCAGTTTCCTACAGTTTGTATGCAGGAGGCAGGGCTTCTGGGTCCAACAGTCTCCTGTTGCAGACATCCCTGAAGCCTTTCTGATGGAGGTTCACAAAGCTGGTCTCCAATGTTAGTATCCTGAGCCACAGTGTCTGCCTGTTTTCCCTTGGGTATGTGGGGATTACTATCCCTTGCGCCCCACCATAGGCAGCTCACTCACAGGGCTGCCATGAAGTATGCATTTCTCAGGAAGCACATCCAAGGGCGTCATATATGTCATGGGTGCCCATCTCATATGTATGTCCCTGGTGTTGTTTATGCATACAGAGTACGCAGATGTATTTTATCTATCCTTTCCTCTGTTATTGGATACTGATGGTGAGAGAAGACCCATTCTCCAGTAATGAAGAGCCAATGGGCAATAAGCAAGAAAGTGTGTTTGAGCTCGTTAGCTATCAGGGAAGTGTAAATTATAACCACACTGAGGTCCCATCTATCGCCAGTCAGAATGGCTATTACAGAGTAAACAACAGTGAATGCCGGTGAGAATCGTGGAATGGGAACCCTTTACACACCTGGTGGGGGTATAAATTGGCACATCCACTATGGAAATCATCATGGATTCTTCAAGAAGTTCCACAGGAAGCAGAAGCATAACTACCATAGAGTCAGCTACGCCACTCTCACACCCGCCCGAAGTCAACACACCACCGAGAAACTATATCCATGTTAACTGCATTGCTGTTCACAACAGCTAGGTTACAGAATCAACCAGGTGTATGCCAGCTCTTGAAACAATCGGGGAGACAGAGAAGTCCTGTCACTTAGGCTTCCTGGATCCTGTCTGGGAGTTACAATCTAGGGACTTGTCTAGCGCAATGGTGGGTGCTATGGGTAAAAAGGAGACATCAGGAACACTGCACTGTGCTCAGCGGCAGGGATAAGCCGTCACTCTTTATCCACACTTCTTCGTTTCCCTATTCTTGGGAACTACTGCAAACAGTTAATGTGTTATCATGAGGGGATAGTGAGGGTGTTTTTCATACCCCCATTATATTCTTGTATTGGTCAAGAAAAAAAAGACACTAAATTCAAACTTTGAATTCCACTTAAATCCATTTTCAGCATTATGAACTTGGAAATGTGTGCTCCTAACTGGGGAAAAAAGCCAGGAACTTAACAGTGAGGAAGTCAGCAAGCTCTGCGTGTCTGCTGTGTGTGTGTGTGTGTGCGTGTGTGTGTGTGTGTGTGTGTGTGTGTGTGTGTGTGTAGGGTTTGGATTTGATGGGAGAAAATGATTTCTGACCTGAAAGAAGTCTGTTTCAGCATTTAGCCACAATCAAAGGATCTGATCATTTTGTGCTTGATTTCTTCCCGCTCAGTCCTGCCAATCTTCCTGGACAGTCTTTCCAAAGTGCACGGACAGTTCCGAATGGAGCTGTTTAGTAGCAAGAGTGCTCAAACAGCAAGACAAAGAGGCACCTAGCTGCCCCCCATTTTAAAACTCAAGGGTCTAGCCTCCACACCATCTGGTGCTTCTATGGCGTCTGCTTGCACCGCCAAGGGCAGACTTCTCCCAGCTGCAGACACTGCCTGCGGACTGCCCATGGTTCTGAAGAAGGTAGACTATCCCATGAAACAGCTTCCAGTGGGCTGGTGCTATCTGAACCTCAGAGAGTCAATGGTGACTCTCAGGAGCAGAGGGCATGGCATCTGTGTGAGCCTGCTTCCTTCTCCCTCCCCATGGAATCATCTCTAATAGGCCAGGTATCAATTTCACTGTAATACTCTTCCACCAAACCAGGAAAACAGCCAGAGAACAGACTTGAAGTGGATAAAAGACCCCCAGTCCTTCCTGATACTCACAGATACGTTGATTTTAAGCAAGCAGAATGAAAACTGTCAGCCTCCCACAGCAGTGCCTTTTGTTTTGTAGTAAATAGGCCAACTAGGATGCTTCGTTCTTCTCTGGTGTTTCCATTGTTGTCTTACTGTCTGAGGCCATCAGTAAGGCAGGGTTCCAGAAGGTTAGGGTCGTCCCAGGGGTTTAGGCAGGGAAGGGTTATTAGAAGAGCCACTTGTAAGGATTACAGGGACAAATTCCTGGTGGTGTGGGAAGGCATCCTTTCCCTCAAGCCAAAGCCTGTTGTGGATTCAACGTGTGTAGTGATATTTCATTTGTATTTTAGTAAATAAAGCTTGCCTGGAGTTCAGAGAGTAAAACAGCCCCACTGATCAGCCTTACAGACCAGGCAGTGGTGACACACACCTTTAATCCCACAGTCACAGTAGTTTGCCAGAGAAACTGGGCGATAGTGGTCTATGTCTTTAATCCCAGCCCTAGAGAGGATTATAAAACAGGAGGAGACAGCTCTCAGACACAGCCTTGTTCTGAGATTCCTGGAGGCAGGTTCGCCATTTCAGATGGAAGTAGAGGTAAAAACCAGTGACTGGCTGTTTTGCTTTTCTGAACTTCAAGTTGAACCCCAATTTCTGTCTCTAGGTTTTTATTAATCGTGCTACAAACATGGAATGTTTGTCCACCATGGGTTCCTGTGTTTGGACACTTGCTCTCTGATTGGTGGCTCTGTTTTGAAAGATTGTGGAACCTTTAAGAGAAGAAAATTGCAGGAGGAAGAGGGTTACTAGGGAGTGGGCCTTGGGGTTTAATAACCAGGTCCCATCTTTGTCTGTTTTCTGATTCTTTTTTTTTATTGATTTCTTTGAGCTCTACATTTTTCTCTACTCCCCTCCCTGCCTCTCCCCTCCCCTTCAACCCTCTCCCATGGTCCCCATGTTCCTAATTTACTCAGAAGATCTTGTCTTTTTCTACTTCCCATGTAAATTAGATCCATGCATGTCTCTCTTAGAGTTCTCATTCTTGTCTAGGTTCTCTGGGCTAATTTTCTTGGCTTTATGTTTAAAAACCACGTATGAGTGAGTACATATGGCAGTTGTCTTCTGGGTCTGGATTACCTCACTCAAAACAATGTTTTCTAACTCTATCCATTTGCCTGCAGATTTCAAGATGTTATTTTTTTCTGCTGTGTAGTACTCCATTATGCAAATATACCACATTTTCCTTATCCCTTCTTTGGTCGAAGAGCATTTAGGTTGTTTCCAGGTTCTGGCTATGACAAACAATGCTGCTTTGAACATAGTTGAGCACATGTCCTTGTGGCACGATTGGGCATCCTTTGGATATATACCCAAAAGTGGTATTACTGGGTCTTGAGGAAGGTTGTTTCCTAATTCTCTGAGAAATCGCCACACTGACGATTTCAGTGTACCAGCTTGTACTCTCACCAGCAATGCAGAAGCAATGTTCCAAGTGCCAGTGCATTCAAAGTTTAGATGGCTGCTCTTTGTGGTGCAGTCAGAGCCATGGTTCCAGTCACCCCATTGGTCACTCTGTGTTCCTAGAGGTTACTTGATGCTCCCAGGTTCGCTCTGCAATACTAAGAGTTGTTTGGGCCTGTTCCCACGGACATTGCTTGGTTAGGCTCTTTCTGCTCAGATTGCTGCTTGGGCCTGCTCTGGCAGAGGTCCTCACTCAGGCCTAATCCCTTTGAGGTTCCAGACTCCTGCCCAGACCTACAGAGCTCTCTGCTTCTGACCTACTCCCTCAGCAGTTACTCCCTTGTATCTGCTCCTGTGGAGTTTGCTTTCTCAGGTCTTCTCCGACCTAGGTAGTTGGCTCAGACCTGTTTCTGTAGATGTTCCTGGTCTGGGCCTGCTCCTGCCTGGGGGTCCCTGGCTTGGGCCCAGTCCCACAAAGGTCTCTAACTCTGGTCTACTCCCTTGGAGGTCCCAGACTTGTACTCTGACCCACAGAGATCCTGGCTCAGACAAAAACTTGGGTTTTTAAAGCTACATTGTCAAATCAATAATCAGCTTTAGACTAGGAAAATATTTATTCAATTTAAAATGGAAGGACTCATCCAGAATGAATAAAGAATTCCTCAACATCATCAATAGGAAAACTGTAGATAAAACAATGGTACAATGTTTGAGTAGACTCTATCCAATTAAATGTATGTGGCAAACAATCACAGAATGCATATTTACCACCATTAGAGAAGTACAAGCCAGGGCTGGTGATGCAACTCAGTAGGTAAAGGTGCTTGTTGCTGAGTCCGACCTGCACAGTTGAGGGAGAGCCCTAGCTTCTGCCGGTTGTCCTCTGACCTCCATGTGTGCCTTGGCATCCTCCCACAAAGGAAATGTAAATGGAACAAAAACTATAGTGTGGGGCCACTTACATCTAGTAGAGGACCTGGAGCTAGGCAAGCACACTGCTCAGAGCAAGAGCAAGGGTGAACGGGGCCTGAGACTCCCATGGGGACATCTGTGGGTGTGTCCAGTGGCTCAGGCATTTGGGAAAAACAGTTTGTCAGTCTTTTATTTTTTATTTTTTTTTAAATAATTTATTTTAACTTGATTTTATGTGCATTGGTGTAAAGGTGTCAGCTCACAGGGAGCTGAAGCTACAGGCAGTTGGGAGCTGCCATGTGGGTGCTGGGGATTGAACCCAAGTCCTCTGGAAGAGCAGTCAGTGTTCTTAACTGTTGAGCCATCTCCCTAGTCCCTTGTCAGTCTTTTAAATTAGCTGACTATCACCCCACCAGGCTCTTTAGGTATTTAACTCTTGGAGTGGCGATTTAAGAGGAAGGAAAACCTAAGCCCAAGCAAATGTGTGCGTGAACCCAAATGTCCCTCACCATGGTGACAGAGGACATCAGCCAGCTGTGGTTGTGCCCGTGATGGAATAGCCTTCAGCAATGAACACATGTGGCTTTCACACAGCATGCAGCAATGTGTGCTTGACTCTGAAAGGCTTTACTCTGAGTCAAAGATGCTGGATTAAGAAGACTTCTGGTCACGTATTCCTCCTCTGGATATGAATTCTAAAACCGCAAACAAGTCCATAGTGATGGGAAAGCAGATCGTGGTTGCCTCGGTCCTCACTGGGAGGAGAGATGGGCGGGGGTTGAAATAAGGTAAAATCCTGAAGTAGCCCAGCTAGTAGAGTGCTTCACTGGGCATACGTGAAATCCTGGTTCAGTTCCCAGCACCACATAAACCAGACATGACCACAAAGGCCTGTAATTTCAGCTTGGGAGGTGGAAGCAGAAAGGTAAGAAGTTAAAGGCCATCTGCAGTTACATAGGGGACTCGAAGCTGGCCTGGGTTCCGTGAGTCTGTCTCCAAACGCACTTCTAGAAAAGGCAGAACTCCAATACAAACAGTAGTATCAGTTTTCATGCATCAAATGGCTAACCACACACACACATATATCATGATAAATAACCCCATACCTTGAAAAAGAACTTACACTTGATGCGAACATGGGGCGTTGGAGGGGAGGGTATGCAGTCTGTGAGCTGCCTTAATGAGTGGAGCAGGGCACTCAGGGATTCGAACCTCATGATGTGGGTGGGTACGAATGGAGCACCTGAGCCTGTATGCAGGGGATGGCAGCGAAAGGGAATGCCTACACATTTCCATGTATCTGATCCCAGCTGTTTACAGCTCTGTGTGTTCACCCAGTGTTTCTAACAGATGCAACCATGCATGAGAAAATGCAAAAATACATTCTGCTAGATTGTTCCCCAGTGTGTCAGCTGAGGTGGAACAAATTCACACTCTTAGAACAAGGACCAGTGCAGTGTTGATTGGCCGAGGGGAGGTGCTTTTGGAAGGAGCGCTGGCTAAAGGCCACATCCAGTGGGACTTCCTCAACGGTCACCTTGTGACCACTTTCTAACCCCAGACTTTTGTACAATGTAAGTAATATAATGCAGGTGTTGACTGATAATAATTCATAAAGAAATTTATCTTAAAACATTTTCTTAGTATATGTATAATTTCACCATTCCTTTAAAAACAAATAAATTTGCATACTAATGAGGTGGATGTGCATGTTTATTTTACATACATAATCAGACCTTGATCGGATATTTATACTGCAGGACACAGATCATCTTCAATGTCTTTCATTCAGTGTGTGTGTGTGTGTGTGTGCGTGTCTGTGTGTGTGTCTGTGTGTGTCTGTGTGTGTGCGTGTCTGTGTGTGTCTGTGTGTGTGTGTCTGTGTGTGTGTGTGTGTCTATGTGTGTGTGTGTCTGTGTGTGTGTCTGTGTGTGTGTGTGTGTCTGTGTGTGTGTGTCTGTGTGTGTGTGTGTGTGTGCAGGCACATGTGCCATGTGGAGGTCAGTTCTCTCTTCCCAGAACGTGGGTCCCTGGGGATCGAACTCAGGCCACTAGCCTTGGCAACGAGAACTTTTATTCCTTTTCCCGCTGAGTGGTCCTCTCGCTCTTCTTCGGCGCCCCTCAGAGTTTATCAATATTTCCATGTTCTACTCCTTACCTCTGAGAGTGCTGCTTTGCGTACCTCCGAGGTGGGAAGTGTGGGAAGCATGTTTCAGTTTGATTCAGGAGCTTGGGGAATTCTACCCCAATCCCAAGAAAAAATTAGCATAATGGTTTTTTTTTTGACAAACAGCAATTTTTAAAATCAAACATTTAAACACAACACAACCCCAAAATAGACAAATTTGGTATTTGCATGCTGAGGAGCGATAAGAGGAAAATGTTAGAATTTGCAGAATTAAAACATGTCTCTTTCTGAGCAGAAGCCCTTGCACGTGCAGTGAACACCGCATTGCTAATGTGGGGTTCCAGAATGTGAGCCGAGATTCCTGGAAACTCTGTGGTCTGACAGCACAGGCAGGGTGGGTGTGTTGCATGTTCAGAACCACGACTGAGGTGAAGTCTTGCGATGCAGCTCTGGTGAACACTGCCGGAAACATGGCAGGTTCATTTGTGTTTGACGTTGAGTTCCTTTTGGTTGTTGTGTGTTCAGAAACCTTTTACTGCTGCTGATTTTTTTCCATATGCAGCTGGGACCCGAAGTTTAAGGAACTAGGTGGAGGCGTGGGAGGGAGCTGTGCGATGTCAGGAATGCCACACCTTCTACCTGCCCTTTACCTACCTTGTAACTGTATAATAATGATAATGATAATAATTAATAATAATAATCTTCTAACCTGCCATCTTCTGTTGTGGTGGCTTTGAGTTGACCTGGGCTCTAAAGTCTGCTCTATACCACAAGCCATCAAAGAAATGGGACTGTTCAGGTGAGGGCCTAGGAAAGGGTGCTGGCTGCCCCAGAATCAAAGGCTGCGTGGAGACACCATTCAGGATGCCCTTTGAACCCTGGTGGTCAATAGAGTTGCAGGTGTCACAGCCAGATTGCCCTCACATCCACTATGTCCTAGTCAGACCCGTTAGGTGAAAACAAACAAAGTCTGGGAACAATGTTGCTAATTTAACCAGCAGCTTGGTACAGGCACCAATTTTGATACCTAACAGATGAAGGGAGCAGAAGTCCCTGCTTTTGTAGGGTTTGTTTTCTGTGACTACTAGGCTGCTTTCCCTATGGGACAGAGTCAGGAAAAAATCAACAATAACAATAAGAGCTCATGCTTCCCATGAAGAATACAGCCCCCTTTATTTTCACAGAGCATCCTTGAATGAGGTGAAAGGCCCTGGCAGGACCTCTCGGTGAAGGGCTAGCTTTTTAAGAAAGGAGTTAGTGGATGTTTGCAGTCAGTGGTTGGAGAGTAGGTAAGGGCACAGCTACCTGTGGGTGACCTGTGCTCAGACATGGAGGAAATACAAAGATTCATCAGGTCATACTTCAAAAACATGTACTCTGCAAAATTGAGAAACTTTAAGGAAATGGACAATTTTCTGGATAAGTACCACATACCAAAATTAAATCAAGACCAGATAAGCAAATTAAATAGACCTATCACTGCTAATAAAATAGAAACTGGATGTTGACATGTAGAAGAATGCAAATAGATTCTTATCTATTGTCATGCACAAAGAAAGTCCAAATGCATCAAAGATTTCAAAATAAAAACCAACCACACTAAACCTCATAGAAGGGAAAGTGGGAAATACACCTGAATGCACTGACACAAGAGACCACTTCCTAAATATAACTCCAGTAACACAGATACTGAGAACAATAGTTAATAAATGGGACCTCCTGAAACTGAAAAGCTTCTGTAAAGCAAAGGACACGGTCAACAAGACAAAACGGCAGACTACAGGATGGGAAAAAAAAATCTTCACCAACCCCACATCTGACAGAGGACTGATCTCCAAAATATACAAAGAACTCAAGAAACTAGACATCAAAATAAAAAAAAAGTTATTCAATAAAAAGATGGGATACAGACCTAAACAGAGAATTCTCAACAGAAAAATCTCAAATGGCCAAAAGACACTTAAGGAAATGCTCAACTTCCTTAGCCATCAGTGAAATGCAAATCAAAACAATTCAGAGATTCCATCTTACACCTGTAAGAATTACTAAGACCAATCAAAACACCAATGATAGCTTATGCTGGAGAGGATGTGGAGTAAGGGGAGTGCGAACTTGTACAGCCCCTTTGGAAATCACTGTGGTGATTTCTCAGAAGATTAGGAATTAATCTACCTCAAGACCCAGCAATGCCACTTTTGGGTATATACCCAAAGGGTGCTCAATCACACCACAAGGACATTTGCTCAGCTCTGTTTATAACAGCGTTATTTGTAATAGCCAGAACCTGGCAACATCCTAGATGTCCCTCAACCGATCAATGGATAAGGAAAAGGTGGTACATTTACGCAATAGAATTCTACTCAGTGGCAAGAAGCAATGACATCTGAAATTTGCAGGAAAATGGACAGAATGAGAAGAAAACATACTGAGTGAGGTAACCCAGACCCAAAAAGACAAATACAATATGTACTCACTCATAAGTGGCTATTAGACACAAAGCAAAGGCTCAGCAGCCTGTAGGCCACAACCTCAGAGAACCTAGAACACAAAGAGTACTCGAAGAGCGACATACATGGATATACCTAGGAATGAGGAAAATACAAGATCTCCTGAGCAAATTGGGAGTGTGGGGCCAGGGGAAGGATGAAAGGGGAGAGCGGAGGAAAGAAGGGGACTGAGAAAAATGTATAGCTCAATAAAAACAATAAAAAAGAATTATTTTGTGGCCAAATACTTTTGAGAAATTGTGCAGCTCACAGGTCTTCCTTTTTTGTTATATATATATATATATATATATATATATATATATATATATATATATATATTTTAAAGGTTCTGAGCCTACTTGGGGCCTAAACTCCATGAGCTCTATTGAAGCTGGAGTGTCTCCAGATTAATGGGCCTTGTGTGGCATCCTGCAACTTGGAGATGGATCCCAAACAAAGAAAACAGGAGCAATGATAAACTGTGTGCTGTGTTGTAAAGAGAGTCTGGGTAATAAAGAGAGGGCTAGATATCCGTAAATCAGGGGTGGATGTGAGGGATGAGAGGCCCACTCTGAGGAGGCAGCTTTTGGTAAATCAGTATAGCATGCAGTGGGGGCAGACATATGAGATGAGGCATAAGGAGGCATGTGTGTATGTGTGTGTGTGTGTGCGTGCGTGTGCATGTGTGCGTGCGTGTGCATGTGCATGTGTATAAGGGCCCTGAGGCACTGATACCACTGTGGAGTTCTCAGAGATGTCTGGAGTTCAGTAGCATCTGCGGTTTATCACTGTGGCCAGAGCGGTTTCTAAGAGAGGAGCAGAAGACCAGAGACAAAGTTGACAAGCAAGACCGGCCCCTTTTCACGTCAAGGGATTCTAAACATGGTTCTCATAAAAGATTTCTGCTCTAGGCCACCTTTGGTTCTGCTGACACCTTTGGTTTGTGAGTAGGACCCCTAGACTGTCACTCTATCATTTGGCAAATGGTCGCCTTTGTGGTTCTCTGGGCCAGGCCCTCAGCACTCACTGAGGTGTATGACAGGGACTCATTCAAGGGCAGATAAAGAGACATTCACATTCTCTTCTGAGTCTCAGGCGTCTGGGAGATGTCACCTTGAGAGCCCTGCCCCACTTGCTAGCTTTGGAACTCAAGGTTAGGCCTACCTGGGTAGTACAGGCTTTGATGAGCCAGAGGAAGCCTGGGACTTGTAACCCTTGCCAAAACTCTCTGCAGTCATAGTGGTTACGTGCGGACATACCCCAGGTTGGCTGAGGTTGGTCCCTGGGGCTCAAGATGGAATTGAATTTTCTCTCTGTTTTTGAGACAGGGTCTATGTATCTCAGACTGGCCTCAAATCCATGATGTTCCTCCCTCTCCCTCCCAAGTGCAGGGATTACAGGTGCAGGCCAACACATCTACTTAATGCACCATCAGTCTGGGGGAGGCTGCTGTAGTCAGGGGAACCTTTAACTGAGGATGTCATGAGCAAGGGAAATGGGGTGCAGACCTTGCCCCCTTTTCAGGTCGAGAAGCATGCCCCGATTCCTGTTTTCAGTCTGTTGAACTGTGCTGTCTTTCTCTTTTTGTCTGTATTAGATCTACCTTAAGGGCCATAATTACCCACAATTTAGAGACCCTTCGTTTTGTAGTCTAGTGTGGTTGTGAACATCAAATTTGACATACAGTGTGTAGGATAAGAAATCCAGAAATGGACTTACTTATAAACTTTTAAAACCAAGAAGTACAAAGCCACAGAATTACCACAGGGCAAGGAGACACATACCTCTGGGTCTAACTGGGGCTGGATCTTGGCCACAGGGCGAGGGAACTCACCTCTCTTTCTTCCTGGAGGCTGCCACATTCCCTGCTCAGGAGGTTCCTAGGACCTCAGGTCCCTCACTTTCACTTTGAAATAGACACAAACTGCCCATGTCTCCCTCTTGACCAATCAGATTTACCCACACAATCTTATGAAAGTGCCCTGGGTGCCCGCCACCTCCTCCTCAGCTGGCAAATGACAGCCAGAACGATCCATGGGGCACCTCTGATTTCCTTAGTCCAGTGCTTTTTGTGTAATATTTGGGGCCCACACCAACTGACCTTCCTACCTCGTGGGCTCCATGTTGCTCCTGACTCTCTTGCCTGATGATGCTTGGCTGTCTCCAACCCTTTCTTTCTCCCGGTCCATCCCTCCACTTGAGGCTTTCTTACGAGCATCTAGTTTTGCCTGTATGCGTTGTTTATTTTCTCTTCCTAAGAGCAGAGGAGGACAGGTGAATTTGGGGCTGTAGAAAGGAGCTGCGGACAGGCCTGCTTTTCATCCTGCCCGGCTCCCGCACAGCTAGCTTAGCCCCAGAAATAATAACACACAAGTTGTATTCATTTAAATACTGCCTGGCCCATTATCTCTAGAGAGTTAGTTACTGACTAACTCTCATATCTTGATATTAACCCATTTCTAATAATCTTGTGGTAGCACCACGAGGTAGTGGCTTACCGGAAAAGATTCAGCATGTCTGACCTGGTGGCTGGCTCCATGGCGTCTGGCTCATAGCCCTCTTCCCAGCATTCTGTTCTGTTTACTCCGTCTACCTAATTTTCTGTCCTATCAAGGGGCCAAGGCAGTCTCTTTATTGACCAATGAAAATAACACAATAGACAGATAACCCTCTTCCATCATTTCCCCTTTTTCTGTTTAAACAAAAAAGAAAGGCTTTCATTTTAACATAGTAAAATTACACATAATAAAACAGTTATCAAGCAAGAATTACAGTCACAATATTTATAACTATATCTTTATCATAATAATGGAAAACTATAACTACGACTATCCATTCTTTAACTCCATCAAAGACTCCAGAAGGATATATTACCTAAGTAATCATGAAGTAAGCAACTTCCAAAACTCTAGAAATGACAGAGACATCTCGCTGCCTGGACAGTCACCCAAAGTTCCTCTGTCTCGTCGGGGCACCCATCTTCGGCCTTCAGGCCCATAATATCCAGAGACATTTCCATGAAGCAGGAAATTTCAAAGGCAATTCAATCACTATCTGCTGTGTCCTGCAGAATGTCCCGCAGACTCTTTCATGAATCAGGAACCCCGAAAGATCATCTCACCTTTAGGCAAGTTTAGCAGTCCTCTCTCTGCGGGTTCTCTGTGTCCAGTTTATATAACAGCCCAGGCAAGAGCAGTTTCTTGCCCAAATGGCTAACCAACTCCATAAGGAGCCTCTTCGATGCCCATCTTCCTCTTGAAGTAGATTGGTGCTGCCAGGAGCAGACGTGTCTCATTGTCATGAAAAGTCCTAAGTTATTAAAACATTAAATGCCATGCTCTGTAGTTTTGAAAGATATGAATGTCTATCTGAAATATATCTGTGCACTTCTAGAAAATCAGACTAACATTACTACAAGCTTGACTATTATCGATATTATCCATTAACAACCTATTTTCTAATTATACATTACATTTTTAAAATGAACTACACAATCACAATACATCAGTCAAGATCAGAAATATATATACATATAACAAAATTGACCTTAAAATCCATACCAATGAAATTATTCATCTATATCATATCCCCCTTTAAATGTAAAAGAACATTTATAAACAATATTTGGGAATATGGACGTAGTTATTTCTCTCCAAACTTCTTCCTGCTGTATAGGGGCGCAGTTAATCAGGTCTTTCATGGTATAACCTGTCTGCCAGGTTCATCTCAGTCGGCAGTTGGCAGTTGAGTGAAGAAATTTTTTGAGGGTGTTCACAGAAATCTTTCAGGAGGGCGTGGTCTGTCATACCATATTGGGATAGAAGCAATCCACAGGGTCTCATCCTCTGTGAAAACAAAAGAAGAACCTCCTTTCCAAAGTATCATATCCTTAGATCCAAATTCAGAAGTCAAGGTATTTTCAACATATCTATCTTGGATTAGTTCACCAGCATTTATAAACAAATATCTTTTAGCAGCTGTTGCTCCTTCCTCAGCATTCAAACAATTCAAAGAGAGCATAATAGCATACAGTATCAAGATTCTCTGTGTATTTTCCATCTTTATGCAGCTTTATTTTTAACCTCTATTTCTTTTATTTTTACTTTTACTTTTTGACACAGGTTCTCTGTATATCTTTGTCCTGGAATAACTCTGTAGACCAGGCTGTCCTTGAACTCACAGAGATCTGTCTGTCTCTGTTCCCCAGTGCTGGGATTAAAGGTGTGTGCTACCACACCTTGAACTCAGAGATCCTTCTGTCTCTGCCTCCCAGGCATTGGGATTAAAGGTGTGTGCTACCACACCTTGAAGTCACAGAGGTCAATCTACCTCTACCCCTTGAACTCACAGAGGTCAATATGCCTCTACCTTCCGGGCATTGGGATTAAAGGTGTGTACCACCACACGTAACTACTCTCTTTTTACTTTAAGAACTTTAACTTTTATCCTGCATTTATTTGTAACACACTATAAACCATTTAGAGGTTTTCTTCGTCTTTGAATCTCTCTTTACTGTATATCTGTCCTTTTTTTATGACCACATGAGCCTAAAACTGTGGCTTTGACGGCTGGATCTAGGCCATTTGTTAGCTTTCCAGCCTCATGGTAGAGGTACTGCTGAAGCCATTTTTATTGCCACAACTCTGTGGCATTTCAAGGTCCCTGCTAGCAAGCAAGCTGCAGCATTCTGCTCACAGACCACACTCAGTCGAACTGCCTGCCTGAAACAGTCAGAGATTGCCCTGGCAGGGCAGCCCAGAAAGATGGCATTTTAAAACAGCGCAGCTTTTTTTCCTGCTACTGCTGAAAACCGAAAAGCATGCATTCAGTTTTTCACCAACACCGTTTAAGTGTTTCGTGGCAGGACCTCTTAATGAGCTACAAAGTTTTGCAGCTAAAGCTGAGTCAGGAAGCCTCCCTTAGATGAGAGTGCTTGCTTGCTCTAGCAAACAGAACAGACCTGAGAAATTGCTGCTACCAACAAAACATGCTTTACTCTATTCGTTCCCAAGCTTTCTCAAGCTTTCTGTGGATTCAGTTATCCACGTTGGCGCCATCTGTAGTGAGGGGCTGCGGGCAGGCCTGCTTTTCATCCTGCCCGGCTCCCGCATGGCTAGCTTAGCCCCAGAAATAATAACACACAAGTTGTATTCATTTAAATACTGCCTGGCCCATTATCTCTAGAGAGTTAGTTACTGACTAACTCTCATATCTTGATATTAACCCATTTCTAATAATCTTGTGGTAGCACCACGAGGTAGTGGCTTACCGGAAAAGATTCAGCATGTCTGACCTGGTGGCTGGCTCCATGGCGTCTGGCTCATAGCCCTCTTCCCAGCATTCTGTTCTGTTTACTCCGTCTACCTAATTTTCTGTCCTATCAAGGGGCCAAGGCAGTCTCTTTATTGACCAATGAAAATAACACAATAGACAGATAACCCTCCTCCATCATGGGGCGTTTATCTACCTGGTGAATGGCTTGCTTACAACACACATTGCTTCCCCTCCTCTGGCTGCTCGTATTTGCAATCTTTCTCCTCCATGCATCTTTGAACTATTAGCTCAGAAATCCTCTCCTCGAGCATGCTGTGATCTGCAGGCTTGGGATAATTCTCTCAAGTCTTGCGACCTGATGTCACCTTTCACCCCGATACCTGGTGTGTTTTCTTTTTCTGTATTCACAGCTCCAACAAGGCAGAAGCCTGGTTTCTTTGCTAGCACTGTGGGGCCACGAGATCCAGCAGAGACCAAATGCTTGGTGCATGTGTAGAAAATGCTCACTGCACAAAGGATTTTTTATACCATTTACTTCTCTGCTCCAGTTTTTACTCAAATTTCAAGACTCACCATCATTCAATGTGTTCTTCACTTGGGGTGTATTGTCTTGTGAACCTTGTATCTGCTTTTGGCCTTCTGTGGGGAAGATACCCGTGGACTTCACAGACATCCCAACATTTGCTTTGCCTTCCCTGGGGATTCAACACTGTGGAAAATTCCATTTTAGTGTTGGGGTTCATAATTCCCCAGATTCCTCCTGTCAACTTGTCTTCCCCTGAAACAACCCTGCTTGGGAGGGGTTGTAGGTGCTTGGATCTTTTTAAGAAATAGGAATCGACTCCCTTGGACCTCAGGTAACAGCCACTGAAAGCAGTAATTCTACCTCATTCTGGCTCTTTATTTCTGATAGTTATCATTAAGTGACAACAGATTTGGGTAAAATGTGGGGGAAGCTATAACTTCATTTAAGAAATTTTTTTGATTCTTGTTTCTGTGGTGCTGGGGATTGAGCTCAGGGCCTTGTCCAGGCCGGGATAGGACTCTACCACTGAGGGACACCTTCAACTCGTTTGACTTTTAATTCTGAGACAGGGTCTCACTAAGCCACACAGTAGCGGCAGTCCCAGCTGGGCTTGACTTCCTAGTGCTCTCGCCTCCGTCTCCCTGGTTGCTGGGACGGCAGACCCGTGCCGCCACAGCCCTCGTCAAGAGCCCCTGCTTCTCTCTCAGCCACACCAGGTGGCAGAGACAAGCCTGCTGGGGGCTCTGCTGCCTTGTGGACATTTCTGGAAACAGAAACAAAGCATTCTAACTTAATTAGCCGGGAAGAAAAAGTACAAAGGAAACCCATTATGTGACTGTCAGGCCCTGCTGGACATCAGGGGGAGGGTGCGCATATCTGGATCTGAATGCATTTCCAATTTTATTTTAATATTAGACCTTTGTAGATTACGTTCACCAAGAATGAGCCTCCACGCTCTTTGACCTACGGATTATCTGAAATTCGCTTATCTCAGTGAAGTACCTGTGCTTTGTGCTGGGCTATCCACCCTGTTTTTTGAGAACCTGGATTTGGGTTCTCACTCAAAGACAAGGCTCACTTGTCTATTTTCAGGTATATTTTAGGAGAAATGACTCAAAGAACCCGGGGCTTGGTTTCTTTTTCAACTTCACTTTTGGGCGATGACCCTGGAATTAATGAGATTTTTTTTCTTCCAAGGGTATCATTGTCCATTGAGGAATTGAGTTCACTTGCTGTCATTCTTTGCTTTTGTCACCTGTTCCTACCTTAGTGCACTTAAGACTCCACACAGTGCCGAAAGTGCCGTAGCGGGGTCACTGCCGTGTGCTTTGAACTCCTACCTGTCCCTTCATCCTTAGCTCAAAGACAGGAGTCTGTCCGAGCTGGGAGCAAAGTCAGTGACTACTCAGTGTCCAGGACAAAGAGCGATGTGAGGGAACAGATTTATTTCTGCTCTATCTGCGTTGATTTCCGGGGACATCAACCGTGGCAAAGCATGGTAATTGACGGTCAGTGGTGATCTGTCAAGTCTGGCCTGGAGCTGCCGGCGATTCCAGTCAGAAGCTAAGACATCTGCCTGGGAGAGCTGCCTTCTTTCGCGATTCTGGGACTGTCAGGCTCAGGCCCCAATGAATGAACTTATTGGTCTTGCCTTTGTGACTCTGGTTATTCGTGAGCTTGGGGCTTTGGTGGTAGTTCTGTGTGTCAGGGTTACCAGGAAACCCAAGGGTCCCGAGAGCCATTTGTCAGGATTAACAGCGAGGGGAGGAGCAGGAGGATAGGTAGATGGCAAGGCTGGTTTTGGAGTGGGGGGGGGACACACCCTGGCAACCACCGGCCTCAGTTTTCCAGGGCACATATTGAGGATCAAATATTAAATGTCCCTTACAGGCACATGTGTTGTATGCTTGTTCCCCAGCTGGTGGCACTATTTTGGGAGGTCCTAGACTCTTTGGGGCTGAGGTCTATCTGCAAGAAGCATGTCGTGGGGTGGGAGCAGGCCCTTGGGGCATATCCCTGGTGCTTCCTGTCTCACTTCCTACTTCTTGTCATCCATGGGATGAGAACTTTCCCTCGGCCACAGGCTCCAGCCACTTGTCACAGGGTTTTGCCCTGGAGCATGGGCTGTAGACGGAACCTCAGAAGCCACCAGGTAAAAGAAAGCTTTCCTCCTTTAAGTCATTTCTCTTGGGGATTTTGGTCATCCCAGCAGAAAGTAGCCAACAGAGCATACAGTGGCGGCTTCCACACTTGCCAGCCAATGGCGTCTCACCAGAAGGCCACCTGTTCGAGCCACTCCTGAAGCCTCTGAAGGAGTGAGACCGCAGACTCTGCCTCTCTGCTGCTAGGGTGGACTCTGGGGACAAGCTCGGGCCCTTATGTCTGCATGGCAAGCACGTACCGACCGCGCCAGCCCCCTCCCTCTCCTATGATTTATTCCTTCTTAAATAACAGCTTTTCCAAGGTACAGCTCACATGCCAGTGTGTTCTTTCAGCCTGCAGTTCAGTGATTTCTGTAACACTCCAGCTGTGCAGCGATCTCCACAATCAACTTTTCATCATCACCCCAGAAGAACACTTGAGCCTTCGAGGATCAACTCCCGGCTTCCCGTTTTCCCCAGCCCCTGCAACTGCTTATCCGCCTCCTCTTTCTTTTCCTTCTCCGTTCATCAGTGGCACTCAACAAGCTGGATGTGGTCAAAGCCACATCAGCCTTATCCACTGCTGCAAGTACCAAGACAGACTTGTAAACAGCAGTCTAAGGAGAGGATCGTCTCTGGCTGCTCCCTGGAGATGCCTCCGGCCGCCCCTCACTGCCTACTCCTGGGCTATGTTTGCATTTCTTCCAGCTGAACTGAATTCCTGGGTCCCTTCTTGGGCTATATTGTTTGTGAAGTCTAATAGATGATAATAGTAACTGTGTGTGCAGGTTGTATGACAGTGTATTTCGTGAGTGCGTATGTCTCTGTGTGCGAATGTGTGTCCATGCATGTGGAGTTCAGAGGACAGCCTTAGCATCATTGCTAGCTGCTGTGTTTTTGAGACATGGTCTTCCAATGACTTAGTAGTTACTGAGTACATTAAGCTGGTCAGGGAGTGCTGGGATCTGCTTGTCTTCCCCTCCCCGGCACAGGGACTACAAAACAGGCCAGTGTGCCTTGCTTTTTAAAAACGTGAGTTCTAAAGATCCTCTTCTACACGTTCTCCCTTCCACGACAGCCTATCCAGCAGTAGGTTCAGATCCATGGATCCAACTGGCTGTGGACTGAAACCCATGTACCCCTATCAGGCATGCCCAGCCTTTTGTGACACAATGTTGCCATCTTCAGAGTTTACACTAAAAAACTACACACTTGAGTTAAAAAAGCCTCACACCTCATAATGATTAAGTATGTTTATGATTGTGTGTTAGGCTACATGAAGGCCAGAAGGCCATGGGCCATGAGTTGACAAGTTGGTCAAGCCAATCTTGTCTACTTTCAGTTATCAGACATTCTGTCGCAATGACAAGAAACTGACCAGCACAGAGAGTCCCTCCAGGTATGATTTTTTGGGGAAGTGGATTTCCTTATGTTGGTTGACTTTTCTTATAACTTGGCCCATTTCTCAAAGACAGAAAAAAGGAAGAACAGAAATGATATTGAGAACCTTAAGGATGAACGACACGCATTGTTCTAGAGTGATTTGAAATGGGTCACTTTTTTGTTGAGTCTTGGAGACGCTTTCAAATGAGCCACAAGACAATTCACTGTGGACACGCACATCGACTCGCTTTTTCCTTGTGTGTTTAATCAAATCGCCCATAATAAATTAGCAGCGATTCATTTGGACACCGAATACCAAGTTGTTCTCCTAAGTGACCTGGATTGATTTCCACATGTCGCTATTCATCAGGATGAAGTGGCTTCACCAGCCAGGAGTCCAAACACCCAAACACATTTCTGTTCTGTTGCATTACCAGCCGACAGTGTTTGGATTTCTGCCTGAGCTGGTGAGTCTCACAATTAGTTGGACTGAAAATGCCAAACAAAGGCTTTCAGATAGATCACTGTTCCCAGAACAGAGCAGTCTTGTGAGAAAGCGAAGGGAGCAAACTGTAGCTGGAGCCAGGAGAGGAAGGCGGGGTATCTAGTTGTACCCCTAGCCTCATGCCTGTGGTCATGTGAATGCACGTAACAGGGGGCTATAGCATTCTGGAGTAGCTGGGTGGGTATAACATACTTATAGATTAGGTGTTAGTTAATAATAAGCACACATTAAATTTCCACAAGGCGCTGAGCTCTCTTCTAAATGTAAAACAAGTTCACATGCATCTCATCTCGCTGCCACCCAGGATGCAAGCAATCACTAACTACAGTCCTATTTTCCAGGCAAGGGAAGGGAGGCATCCAGGAGTGTGGGGAGTCCCCTGCTCAGAGCCACACAGAGATGGCAGTGGAGAATCCTTTGGTCCAGAGTTTTATGGGAAGAACAAGGCTGGCTGATATGGTCGGTGGCTGGCGAGCGGGACAGCAGAGACTGGCAATGGAATAGCCAAGGTCACGGAGGAAAGCCAATGGGTCTTTGTAGGTGGAGATGAAATCGCTGTTCCATTGCAACCACTCTCTGCTGTTGCCACCCCATCGTCCTCGTTGCCTCTGTCAGCAGTCTCCACCATCATCCTCATCACCAATATGATCATACTGTTCCTGTCACCATCACAGTCGCTCTTGTCACCTTCGTCAACACTGTTTTACCCATGACCACCATCACGATCGCCATCACCCTGACCCTCATCATCTGTCTCTACCATCCTCACCAATATAACACCATCTTTGTTACCATCCCCACTCTTGTCCTTGTAGCTGCCATCAGCATGGTCTCCGCGGTCACCATCTTTTCTGCAGTGGCCGTCTCTATTGTGAACCCTGGATCACTGCTATGACTGATGTGATCATTGGCACCCTCATCTTTCTGATGATATGCCTCTACCGTCACTGTAACCAACAACGTAATCATACCATCTTTTCATCACCGTCACCCTCATCACCAGCGCTGTCTCTGTCATCATGACAAATGCCATCCATGTCATGAGCCCCAGCATCACTGCCATCGTTGACACCTTGGCCCTCTTCATGCTTACCATCTTCACCATCACATGTGATGACTGAGGCTGGTGCACCGGGTGCCTTGCCATGCACACTGAATCCATCCCTTTCTTAGCCCACACAAGGCTCTTGCTGTGAGTCGCGTTTTCAGACACATCTTAAGCATAGGAAACTGGGGACTCAAGAAACAAAGTCATTTGCTCAAGATTTCAGACTGTGAGGGAAAGTCTGGACTTGGAACCCCATGTCCCTATTCTGGCATGGATTCTCTTTTATTTCTTTAGATAGAGTGTCACTGTGCTGCCCAGGCTTCCCTTGAACTCACAGTCTTCCAGTCTTCCTTCCTTAGCCTCTCATATATTGGATCACAGAAATGTGTTGCCGTACCCACCTTCTCTGTTTACTTTCTGACCTTCCTCCCCACCCCCCGATCCCCTTCTCTTTCTGTGTGCATGTATGTATGTATGGGCCAGAGTAGAGTCTCTCACTAGGTGGAGTTCACTGGCTGATCAATGAGCTCCAATAATCTAGTGATGGAATTGCAAATAAGTCCAGGATGCCTGGCTATTTTCTAAATGTGTGTTCTGGGGATTGAACTGAGGTCCTCAGGCTTGTGTGGAAAACGCTTTCCCCACCGAGCCACTGCCAGAGTCCAGACCTGCATCTTTCTCTTTGGTTGATCCAGGGTTCACTCCATTGTGTCTCCTTCATTAGGAAATCCTAGGAAAAAGACAAAACTGCCAGTCATATTGCAGCTGCCCCAAAGATTAAGCGCTGGAAGCGAGGCTTAGCAGTTATGCGGAATGATCCGCACGAGTAGTGATTCAAACTTTATCAGCCTTTTCAGAGTGCCACATGCAGTGACCTTCACAGAGGAGTCTGAGGTGTGCAGATGCAAATCAGGCCCCAGACTTGGTGGGCTTCCTCGCATGCCCAGCTTCACGACAACCCCTTTCCCTGCACTGCGTTCTTTCTCTTATTCTCGCTCCAAACCAATGGGCTTGCATTTCACCTAGCTTTTTCAAAGCATGTATTATGGGAGATTGGACATGGGTCCTTAGGCTGTGAAGCAAGCACTTTAGCAATTGAGTTATTTTCCCTCTCTCCCTGCCTCCTTCCCTCCCTCCCTTCCTCACTCCCTTCCTCTTCTCTCCTTTCCTTCCCTCCTTCCCTCCTTTCCTTCTTTTCCCCTTTCCCTCCTTCCCTTCCTCTTCTCTCCCTTTTTTCTCCCCTCTTGCCTTTCCCTCCCTTCCCCTTCCTTCCCTCTCTCCCTCCCTTCCCCCACTCTTTCCCTCCCTACTCTTTCTCTGAATCCCCTCTCTCCCAGGATCACATGTAGTCAAGGCTGGTCTTGAACTCTTGATCTTCCTGTCTCAACCTCACAGATGCTGGGATGACAGCTGTTCCGCTGTGCTTGGCTCCAAAGCGCTTTTCCAGCAGAGGGTTCACAACAGTGACCACAGCAGATGAGCCTGTCTGTACTCATTGTACACAGTCATTGTACCACATGCTGCTAGATGCTGGATAGCATCTCTCCTTTCTGCACTGTAGAAGTTAGTGGTACCCCCTTCCCAGTTATAACAGCCACATTCTACAGGAACATTGCCCCATGGTCCCCAGGAGTCAAGATCATGGGTGGGAATGGGTGTTTTTGCAAGACAAGAGGCAACCTGTAAAATAGCACTACACAGAAAAGCTAACAGGGGCGAGACCTAGATCCTCAGGGTGGGATTGGTAGCATTAGAGGGGAGGGGACCAGAGGAGCCTCACAGAGGATGGCGGAGTGCATGTGTGAAGAGGCAAGACTGTCTCGTGGACAGGAGGGGCTAGGGAGGCTAGGTAGAATGACATATGCTAGGGAGGGGGCTTGGGACACTGGCTGAGCACAGGAGGACAAAGGGAGCATGGGAATGTGTTGGGAGGAAGGTGGCAGGCACTGTGGGATTCTTAGCCAAAGAAAGGCTAGTCCTGCTACTATGGAAACAGGGCCATAGAGGCCAAGGGCAGGTGATGGGAGGATCTTTAGGCAGTTGTCATAATAATACTCATTTAGTCCAGGGCAGGAAGAATGGCAGGGCTGAGAAGTGGGGGATCCCATGCCGTAATAGAAATCATACGGGGAAACTGTCAAGTACTGCTTGTCCCTGTTTATAGTGGACTCTGGGAGTGAGGAGGACACTCTTATCCTGGTCTCAAGAAAACTTATTGCAAGAATTCTCCATGGTTCACTGTTCTGTGAGACTGGTCCCAGGCCTGTCACAGGGAGAAAGCAAAGCAGTAGCAGGCGAGGGTGTGAAAAAGCACGGCACCTCGAGAACAGCTAGATGGTAAGCCGCTCCCAACAGGAGTTACTATCATTCGTCCTGTAGCATACAAATATCTGTAGGGAATGAGGAGC
The DNA here is from genome assembly GCF_982192425.1 of Myodes glareolus. Lineage (NCBI taxonomy): Eukaryota > Metazoa > Chordata > Mammalia > Rodentia > Cricetidae > Myodes > Myodes glareolus. Next base: position 98,123,535 of record NC_142034.1, read on the forward strand.
TGGAAGCCCATCCAGGAGGAGACAGAGGAAGCGCTGCCTGGAGACCTCAGTCAGGAGCACCAGCATGGCCGTTCCAGGGCTTCCTCAGCCATTCCTACTGGATGTTGTAAGTGCCCAGTTGGTGATGTTTTGCTTCTTGCTGTTTTTAACTTGGGAGCCTTACCTGAAGGGAAATGTTCTGCCTAAAATCCCCTCTCCTGGTATCCAGCAGCCTCAGTGGATCTTCCCCAGGTGGTTTCTGCTGGATGTTGCAAGTGCCCGATTGGATGATGGTTTATTATTTGCAGCTTGCTATTGGTTCTTTTACTTTTACTTGCTGTGGTAGAAAGAAAATGGCCCCACAAATGGAATGGCACTATTAGGAAGTGTGGCTTTGTTGGAGTAGGTATAGCTTTGTTGGAGGAAGTGTGTCACTGTGAGGGGTAGGCTTTGGAGTCTCCTATGCTCAAGCTACCCTCAGTGAGACAGACCACTTCCTGTTGCCTGCATGCCAAGATGTAAGAAATCTCAGATCCTTCTCCAGCACCATGCCTGCCTGCATGCCACTCTGTCTCATCATGATGACAATGGAATGAACCTCTGAAAATGTGAGCCACCCCAATAAATGTTTTCCTTTATAAGAGCTGCTGTGGTTGTGGTGTCTCTGCACAGCAATAGAAACCCTAATTAAGATGCTTTCTACATGTATGATAAACTCACTCAGTTGAAACCAGAAGTTCAGCTGTTGTTGCTCTTTCCCCAGGTAGAGTGCATGTTGGGAGAACACATTTGTGGACGGGAGATGGGCTGAGAGGAGAGGAGTGCCAGGGGACTTGGAGGCATTTGGTGTGAGCACAGCCATCAGGTGTGCCCGAATGCTTTCCTAGACAGGTGGCTGACATGCTCCCTTCTGCCTGGTCTGGCTGAGATGGTGGGTCCCTCGAAGCTGGCTCCTCTTGAATTTTCTTGTCTGTTTGTCCAAGCCATTCCATGGTAGGTGCTTCTTGAGATTCTGAGGGCACCAAGTTTCTTTTGCTTGTCCCCAGCTACTGGAAGTGAGTCTTAAGATGTCGTTTTGCATGGCTGAGCCACCCCATGATGCCATTGGCAATGATGGTGATGATGATGGTGATGATGATGACTATGTTGTGTTGGGGTTTTCACCTTCCCATTCTCGGTGCAGCCTTGCATCCTCATACTGGCCCACCTGGGCATCTTCACAGCTGCTCTTACTTTCTAACTCCAGAACACCCCACTTGCTTGGTGCATCAACTCCTCTAACTTCCCTAGCCGCCAGCCTTCCTGCCTCTGGGATCCGTTCTTCAGGAGCTTAAAGGAAACATTTGAAAGTTGTTGCTTAATTTTCTCACTTTGCTAGACAAGATTGGCTCTGGGGAAAGCTCCAGGAAGCTACAGGTGAGTTGAAAAGGCAGAAGCAGAGCCTCTGTGGTGCCCAGAGGCTATGTTTCAAGGCAGTTGCTTCACAAACACGGTGCTGAGTAGATTCCGGCTCCATCCTCTCACTAAGCAGATTGTAAGTGGTCACAATAGTCACGGTATCCCTTCTTTGTGCTTCAACAGCCCCCCAAGAGCAATTCCACATTAGGTTATTGGGTTGTTTTGGAGGCATATTTGTTTGATTCAGCACAGTTATGTATAAATAACCTTAATTATTCTTCCAGAATGCTCTGTTTTTTTTTGCGGTGTGTGTATGGGGAAGAGTGTGTGCACACATGTATATGGTGAGTGTGTCTGCGTGCAAGCATATCAAGGGCAGAGAAGGATGCTGGGTGTTCTTCTCTACCACTTTCCATCTTATTCCCTGAGAGACAAGCTCTCTCACTGGACCTGAAGCTTGCTGTGCCAGTAGGTTGACTGGTGAGACCCCAGAACCCCCTTTTCTCCGTCTCTCAGTGCTGGGGTTATGGGCATTGACACCCATGGGCTTATTACATGCATGCTGGGGATTCAAACCCGGGCCTCATGCTTGCATACCTGGCATTCTGAACCGTTGATCCATTTCCCTAACCGTTACTCTGTTTCTTAGTTCTGATTTTGAGATCCCAGGTATTGAGGAATGAATGAATGTAAGGGAAACCAGCAGCAGCATCAGCATATTTGTCATCCCCACCATCGTGATCACCCCCACCACCATTGTCAGCTCCAGCCTCTCTTCTATGCTCTTACATTTGAATACTTGGTTTCCAGTTTTTGGAACCATTTGGGAAGGATCATGAGGTTTGGCTTTGTTGGAAGAGATGTGTCACTGGGGGTGGACTTTGAACTTTCAAAATACTGACACCATCCCCAGTGTCTGTCATCCTGTCTTATTGCTGTGGATTAAGATGTGAGCTCTCAGCTGTTGCTTTGCTCTGCTGTTATAGATTCTAACTCTCTGAGACTAAGTCTAATTAAACACCTTCTTTTTTAAGTTGCCGTGGCCACAGTGTTTTTCAAAGCAAGAGAAAAGGAACAAAGACAATCATCATTGTCATTTTTTATCACTGCCATCATTGGCGACACCAAACAGTTGTCATGTGTTGTGTGACCAAGTTCTTCACATGTTCTGTCTCATATGAGCAGCCTGTACTATGTGCTATGTACCAGGTAGTTATAGCTTGTCTCATCTTAAGGAGGGAACACGTACTTGGGGCTCAGAAACTTGGACATCCTGCCAAGAGTCATCAAAGTCCCTTCTCAATGAAGTCATTTCTCATACTCTGTTCTGGGGCGACTATAGACGGCTGGTGTTACTCCTCTCAGAGGGGACATCTCCAAGGTATGTGGAACAGGTGGAAATGCCGTACTGCATGAACTACAATGTGGACCCACTGTGTGGAGTTGGACCCACTGTGTGAACCCACTGTGTGAACCCACTCTGAGGCAAGTCATCCATCAGGCTTCTCTAGGCTGACAACCTCCCTGTGCATGGAGGAGTGAAAACATGGTCTCTCCTTGGCACGGGTTGCAACCTCCCTTGGGTTGGAACAACTGCCCAGAAGTCATGCTGCCAAGTTGCTCAGTGCCTCCCACTTACAAAGAATAATAGCGTTGAAAGCTGCCAGAGGTGAAGCTCTCAGCAGAGAGGCCGTGCTTGCATTTTGCTGGGATGGGGATCTGCTCCTGAAGTTGGGGCGGGGTGGAGGACCCCAGCAGTGTTTTTGGCTAGAGTCCTGGTGAGATATGCGTCAATCAACTTCCTTTTCTCCTGCGCCCCACTCTGCCTCCTTTTCTATCAACTCCAAAGCTGGTGTCCACTAAACATCCTTTTAAAAAGTCAAAAGCAAACAGGCCCCCACCCTTGGGGGCTATTTGTTCCCCATCTGTCAGTCCTTAGCATTGCTTAGTGAGTGTGTGGTGGTTTCCAGATCATTTTTAAACCAAGAGCATGCTGGCACCCTTCTCACAGGGTGCAGGGGCTGTTTAGCATTCCTAGGTGGTAGGTAACTTGGGAATGCCAGTTTCTGGGTGGAGAGACTGTCCACCTGCCAACTCACCTCCTCCTGGACAGAGATCTCCATCAAAGCCTGTGTCTGAAAGTATCTCCTCCTGGGCGGCTGAGCCTGTGTGCTGTTGCGCACCAGGGAAGTGAAGTGCAGACACTTTAAGAGGGCAGGGAACAAGCACAGTGGGTCCAAGTGCTTCCAGCCTGAGTCAACCCCAGCAAGGGATCTCATAGAGCCATTATGGGTTGGATGGACAGGAGCTATTAAGTTCTGAGAGTGGCCTGTTATGGTACTTGGGCCAGATTAAAGAGAAGCTAAGCCTGGTGTCCATTAGGAGTCACTCCAGAAGCTGACAGCCTTGTGCTGAAGTTGCCGTCTCCACGTCCCTCCCCCATCTCCACATTTTCTGAAGACAGATACTGTTCCGACATCGATGGTTAAAAGTTTCTCCCCCACCACCTGTACTGTGTGTGCGTACGTGTGATGTGGGTGTGGAAGAAAGTTGTGCATGTGGAGGCCAGAGCACACCTTGGTTTCATCCCTCAGGTGTTTGATTTTTAAGCAGAGTTACTGAGGTATGGATTTCACTGATTCGGCTAGACTTCCTGACCACCAAGCCTTAGGGATCCATCTGTCCCAACCTTCCCAGGTGTCTTAGTTAGGGTTTCTATTCCTGTTCTAAAATAAACACCATGACCAAATTCAACTTGGGAGGTGTTCTGGCTGGTTTTGTGGGTCAACTTGACACAAGTTGGTGTAAGAGGTCCTTCTGTCTGTGTGTTGCTTTTATTGGTTAATGAATAAAGAACTGCTTTGAGCCTATGGCAGGGAAGAACAAAACTAGGCAGGGAAAGCTAGGCTGTACACTGGGAGAAAGAAGGATGGAGTCAGAGAGATGACATGAAGCCACTGGAGACAGATGCTGGGAACTTTACCCAGTAAACCACAGTCATGTGGCGACACACAGATTAATAGAAATTGGTTAAATTATTATGTAAGTGTTAGCCAATAAGAAGCGAGAGCTAATGGGCCAAGCAGTGATTTAATTAATACAGCTTTTGTGTGATTATTTTGGGTCTAAGTTAGCTGGGCGGCTGGGAACCAACAAGTAGCTGGGAACGAACAAGCGGCCCTCCTCCAACTACAAGGTTCAGTCATCAGGGAGGAAGGATCCTCATTTGATCCTTCGTAAGATCCAGGTGTAAGGTAATTTCTCAATTAGTGATTATTGGGAGACAGTCCAGTCCATGGTGGGTGGTGCCATCCCTGGGTTATATAAGACAACAGAGTGAGCAAGCCTGGGGAGCGAGCCAGTAAGTGGGCTCCTCCTTGGTCTTTGCGTCAGCTCCTGCCTCTAGGACCCTGCTCTGTTTGAGTTCCTGTCCTGACTTCCTTCAGTGACGAACAGAGTATGGAAGTGGAAGCCAAATAAACCCGTTTCTCCCCAACTTGTATTTGGTTATGGTTTTTGTCACAGCAAACCCGAACTACGACAGGAAGAAAGGGTTTATTTCACCTTATTGTTCCACCTCACAGTCCATCACGGAGGGAAGTAAGGGCAGGAATCCACACGGCAGGAACCTGGAGGCAGGAGCTGATGCAGAGGCCATGGAGGGGCTGACTTACTGGCTTGCTCCTTGTGACTTCCTCAACCTGCTTTCTTAGAGAACAGCAGCCCAGGGGTGGCACCAGCCACAGTGAGCTGGGTCCCTCCCACATCAACCATCAGTTATGAAAATGCACCTCAGGTTTACCCGCAGGCCAGTCTGGAGGGGGCATTTCCTCGGTTAAGGTTCCCTCTTCCCAAATGACACCAGCTTGTGTCAAGTTGACAAACCTACTAGAGCACCAAGTCTGGAGTATAGGCGTGTGCCACTATGCCTAGCTTTTAATGTAGGTGCTGAGGGCGTGAACTCAGTCTCATGTTTACATAACAAGCAGTTTGTAGACTGGGTTCTCTTCCCAACTCCTCGTCTTTTTTAATCAAAAAACCCCAGGAACCCTGGAATGATGTCTTTATATATAACTATGCATTTAGCCTGGTGAAGGAAAAACCTTCCCAGATAAAAGCATGGGTAGTTATGCTGTGAGACTGGGAACCAGCCAATTCCAGGTGTTTGGTGCTGGCTTTATAGCTAAAGGTACCCTCTCTTTGAAGAGGAAGAGGGGTGTCCCTTTGGGCTGGGGAGGGGTTACTGAGGCACAGATCTGCTTTGAGGGTGGGTTCACCTCCCCCCTCAAACATAGTTAATGTTAAATCATGAAGTGGCTTTGTCAGCTGGCATTTCACAGGGAAACAGAACCTTACCTGTGCCCATATAAACACAGCCCAAGCCTTACAGTAATCTCTGACCCTAGCTGGAGCAGCCTGCCCTCGGGGACCTCCCTGGTCCCCGCCTAGAAGAGAGAGTGAGCATGCCATGACAGGTTTGGTTACCATCCCTTCACTTGGCAATCTCCCAGGGCCTTTCATGTTTTACAAGGCAGTGCCAGGCATAAGCTTCATGTCACGTCACCCCTCCCCCCCACACCCCATGCAGAGATTTCTATTAGTTTTACCTAAAATAAAGAGCCTCGGATGGGACCAGGGAGATAAGACCAAGTCACACTTAGGGAGAAAATTTCAAAGTTGGGCATGATGCTATGTGTGTGTCAAGTTCCAGCGCTTGATAGGCTGAGGCAGGAGGATTGCTTGAGCCTGGGAGTTCAAGACCAGACTGGGTTCTTCTTGAAAAGAAAGAGAACAAAACAGGGCTTGGGTTGGAGTTCAGTGGTGGGATGCTTCCTGGCATGTGCAAAGCCCTAGGAATGGGGTTTTATGCCTGTTTTCCCCAAGCAGTTAAACATTTAGATTGGCAAAGAACTTTGGGGTGCGGTGTGTGAGTGTAATTTCTGATGTGTATTCTAGGAAAGGGTCAACTTGCCCTCATTTGCAAAAACTACTATTGTGGTTTCTGTTTTTTAATATTCTCATAACCAAGTTTTACTTATTTGACGTGTGTGTGTGTGTGTGTGTGTGTGTTGAGAGCAAATGAGGAAGGAAGAATAAGAGATTGATCTCCCCATCTCAGCCATACCATTCCTTCATGTTCTTCTCTCCTCTTCCCTTCTCCCCTCCCTTCCCCTTCCCCTCCCACCCCCCTACCATGTTCCCAATTTTCTCAGGAGTTCTTGTCTATTTTCCCTTCCCAGGGAGATCCATGCATGTCTCTCTTAGGGTTCTCTTTGTACCTAGCTTCTCTGGGGTCATGGAGTATAAGCTGGTTATCCATTTGCCTTCTAATTTCAAGATGACATTTTTTTTAACTGCTGAGCAATACTCCATTGGGTAAATGTACCACATTTTCTTTGTACATTCTTTAGTTGAGAGGCATCTAGATTGTTTTCAGGTTCAGGCTATTATGAATAATGCTGCTATGAACACAGTTGAGCAAATCCCCTGGTGGTATGATTGTTTATCCTTTGGGTATATGTCCAAGAGTAGTATTGCTGGATCTTAAGGTAGATTGATTCCCATTTTTCTGAGACACCACCATAGTGATTTCCAAAGTGGTTGTACAAGTTTGCACTTCCACCAGCAATGGAGGAGTGTTCCCCCTAATCCACATCCTTTCCATTATAAGCTATCATTGGTGTTTTTGATCTTAGTCATTCTGACAGGTGTAAGATGGTACCTCAGAGTCATTTTGGTTTGCATTTTCCTAATGGTTAAGGATGTTGAGCAATACCTTCAGTATCTTTTGGCCATTTGAAATTCCTCTGTTGAGAATTTTCAGTTTAGATCTGTACCCCATTTTTAAATTGGATTATTTGTTCTTTTGATGTCTAGTTTCTTGAGTTCTTTGAATATTTTGGAGATCAGTCCTCTGTCTGAGGGAGAGCAAGGAAAGAGATATCCTGATTGAGGAAGCCATTATGGGGCTGGCAAGAAACCTGACACTAGGGAATCCACAAGGATGACTCCAGCTAAGATCCTAAGCAATAGTGGAGAGGGTGCCTGAACTGTCCTTCCCCTGTAATCGGATTGATGACTACCTTAATTGTCATTGTAGAACCTTCATCCAGCAACTGATGGAAGCAGATGGAAGGAGATCCACAGCTAGTACTAGGCTGAGCTCCCAGAGTTCAGTTGAAGAGAGGGAGGAATGATAATATGAAAAAGGGGTCAAGACCATGATGGGAAACCTACAGAAACAGCTGACCTGAGCTAGTGAGAGCTCACTGATTCTGAACTAACAGTGGGGGAACTTGCATAGGTTCAAACTAGGCTCTCTGAATATGGGTGATAGTTGCATGACTGGGGCAGTCTGTAGGGCTACTGGCAGTGGGGCCAGAATTTATCCCTAGTGCTTGAACTAGCTTTTTGGAGCCCATTCTCTTTGGAGGGATACCTTGCTCAGCCTAGATATAGGGGGAATAGCCTTGGTCCTGCCTCAAAGCCATGTGCCAGACTCTATTGATTCCCCATGGGATGCCTTGCCCTCTCTGAGGAGTGGAAATGAGAGTGGGTTAGGAAAAGGTGGGGGAGTGGGAGGAGAGGAGGGAGGGAGAACTGGGGTTGGTATATAAAATGAGAGAAAGAGTGATCTCACCTGCTGCATCCTCCTACGGTCCATGAAGGACCTTGGACCCTGAACCCCATGAGAAAACCCCAGCCTGCAGTCTGACATTTCTGAGTTTATTGGCTGGCATGAAAGTAGCTTCAATTCCAATCCAAGCAGTGTGGCCAGGAGACCAGGTGCATCCTGCAGGCGCCCTGAACTGCGGCTCCCCGCACACAAGTGGCCTTATTGTTTTATTAATATTCCACGGACAGCTGGTACTTCTGAGCCCTTTCAAAATTCTCTAGAAATCAAATGCATCCAAAGAATCTGTCTGCGAAGCAGTGGTAATGAGCCTTGTAGACGATCCAGGTTAAATGGAGATAAAAATCAAGATCAAAATCTCCACAGGACTCCGTGGTCAGATCTCTGCAATGCCTGTGGTCCAACCACATGAAATGGCCATGTCTCAGGATTTCCAACAGGGTCAAAGCTGGCCCTGTAGTTTAAGTGATAGTTTTTTCCCAGAGGTTTCTGGGTGACACCCCAATCATCCCCTGGACCCCTAGGCTATCAGCCTTCCCTCCTCATGTCCCGTCCCCCTACCTCCACAGTTCCCTTGACTCTTGAATTCTTATGACCTTCTCTCCACTGTGCCCCTGAAATGCATAGTCTCTGTTTGATGTGTGTCTCCCCAACTTTTCCTGTGACTATGGAGTCATCTTTATGATACCCTTTTGTTTCTTGAAGTACCAACTCTGGGCACCTCAGGCACTCATTTAACTCCTTGGATCTGTCTTTGGAGTCACCTCCCCAGGCTTGTACTCAGGGGATTTCCTTGGATATCTCTTATCGCTTAATTTTTTTTTTTTTTTGGTCAGGGTCTCTGGTAGAGACTGGCCTTGAACTCCCTGTCTGTCTGGCAGAGGATGGCCCCAAGCTTCAGGTCTTCATGTCTCCACCTTCCCAGTGCTGGGAACTGACCTGCATCACCACCCCCAGTTTATGTGGCTCCAGAGATGGAACTCAGGGTCCTGTGAATGCTAGGCAAGCCACCCCACCAACTGAGCGAGAGCCAAGCCTTTCTTATGTCTCTTATTCTATGATAACTACGTAGCAGTGCCGTAACTACTGTGCAGCATCTCCACAGGCCTCCGTGAGTCCCTCGTGGACAGGACTCCTGCCTGCTTCTTCCCTGGCTGCCTCACCTGGCTTTCACATGGTCACAATATTGGGAGAATGCCAGCCCTGTATGGGGTTGGAACCGACCAGGCAGAGCATGGTGACTTGTCTGTCTCTCTTCCTTGGGTTCTGCTGACCGCCCGGTTGATTCCACTCTGATCTGAGAGCAGCTCTAGGACTGCTTGGTGATCTAAGGAAATCATTTCTGGCCGGGTGGCCTTGCTTGTGCTATGTAGCATGGGTAAGAACCCTCAGGCAGAGGAGCTGCCCATGGGTTTGGAGCGGTCTTCCTGCCACTGTCTGTTCTTCTCCCACCTCACCTGGGCAGACTTGGATGTTTCTGATGCCAGGCCACCAGCTTGGCACCTGCTAGCCAGAAGCCATGGCTACTACAGCGAGCTCTCTCCTCCTGACCACGCTGCTTCCCTACTTCTTTTTTTCTGGTGGGAGTGGTCACCACCTGCCTCCTTTAGACTTTAGGATCCCAACCTGTGCACTTTTCGGGAGAATGCAGGCATTGCCTTCCTTTGCTTGCCTAGACCCTGGTTCTGCTATATAGGCAGGGGTGGATGGGTAGGCTCCTATCCTCAAATTTAATTAAAGACGCACTGATGGGATTGGCCCAGAGGACATTCCAGCCTCAAACAGCTGTGGAGCAGATGGTGGTACATGTCTGCCATAACCCGTGTGCTAATCCTCTTTCCCCAGTGTCAGAGTTGAATCGGTGATGTCCACAAGGGATAAGGACGGCCCAGAGGGTTTCCTGGGGTGGGCTACCACAGAGGGGCATTTCCCTTTAACTCAGTACCTTAGGGGAAGGTCATCAGGCAAGGAATTATTTTTAGGTGTGTATGATATGCTCTTTCACTTGATTCTCCTGCCTCAGCCTCCTGAGTGTTTGGATTACAGGCATATGATACTCTGCCCATCATAGTTCTCCAATGATCTGGAGTAGTTCATCTGTCTTCCCGGATACATAAAACACCCATGTTCATGGCCATAACATATTGTACTTGACAGGGTGGCAGGTCGGGCAAAAGAGGCCCTGTTAATATGGACATCTGTTTTAAAGCCATGCCAGTTTGGATGAAAGACTTTGGCTGTGCTGGGCTCTGCATGGCAAGGCACAGAAACAAGTCAGGCTGAGGGTGTGGTTCAACTGGGAGAGCTCTTGATTACCATGCCCCAAGTCTTAGGTAGCTAGCGCTGCATTAAACCAGATGTGGTGATGCACAGCTGGGATTCTAGCACTTGGAAGGAGTGGAGCTTTAAGGTCAACCTCAGATTTACAGTAAGCTTGAAGCCAATCTTGGTTATATTAGGCTCTATCTTAACAGAATGCAAACAAGAAAGTGGACACACAGACTCTCATGTATGAGGATGAATAATTCTCTTGTCTAATTATATATCCACTTGGTACTCAGGAGCTCTGTTCTAACTGGAGGGGTTAGAGCCATGTGGCATCTGTGGAACAGGGAGTGGACACACAGGTCCACCGGGAGACGGTTATCCAGTTGGTCATTGCGCTAACAGCCTGTCTTAGTTAAGATTTTATGGCTGTGAAGAGACACCATGACCATGGAAACTCTTATAAAGGAAAACATTTAGTTGGGGTGACTTACAGATTCATAGGTTCAGTCCATTATCATCATGGTGGGACATGGCAGCATGCAGGCAGACAGTGCTGGAGAAGGAGCTGAGAGTTCTACATCTTATGCCACAGGCAGCAGAAGGAAAAACTGTCACACTGACCAGATTTGATCTTATAAGACCTCAAAACCGGCCTCCACAGGGACACACTTCCTCCAACAAGACCATACTGCC